>NC_083722.1:57270621-58520621 GCF_028564815.1 Eubalaena glacialis | reverse complement strand
GACAGGAGAGTCATGCCTCCCATTTCATACAAAAGAAATTCTGACATCCCAATGAATGTTTCAGCACATTTAGCCCTTGAGCTTCCTACACTCACGTACAGATAAACGCTGGGTATCTTTAAATCACCTATGTGTCCTCATTACTCATCCACAATTCATGGCATTCCTGGAAGACAGTTTTCAACCCACCGGCAAAAGGACAAGAAACAGAAACTCAGGTTCCAAGCCATGAATAATTGGGTGAGACACCCCGTAATTTCAGCCAAAATAATGATGTGCTTATTTTTTGTGGGGCAAAATATAAAATTCAGTTAGAATTTCAAAATCGGACTCTATTTACAGAAAAGTCTTCAACAGTCATTATGAATCTCCTTTAGATAGGGAAATGTAAATTGGCATTGAGATTGAAGTGATTTTCCATCAAAATATATAATGACCTTGACTGAGGTTATTTCAGATATCAGTTTGAACATAATTAATACATGGAAATGTATGAGAAATGATCATGAGAAGAATAGAATTAAAAAATGGAAACTCATGCAAGGCAGGTTGCAAGAGCTTAACATTCATAATATTCCTCATTTTCAAGGCAACAATATCATTAAATATGAAAACGATTTAATATAACCTTGCAACTTTAGATGAAAAAAACTGAGAAAATGTCATCATTTGCACATTTTAAATAAAAGTGAATACCTATTCTCAGACATACTCATCTGCACAGGACTTAGAACACTAACACAAGCAGTGCTAAATCTGAGTATGGACTCCAAATGTGATTAGTCTGTAAATCTTTTCAATGATACACGTTAACAAGTACTTTTTATTTTTTATTTTATTTTTTTTACAGGTACTTTTTAAACAAGTGCTGTTGACACAAGACTATGCCCAGCCCTTTGCTAGGTGCCCTGAGAACACAAAAGGTGCAGAAAATACTGTTCTTCCTTTCCAGGAGCTTACATTCCATTTGGAAACAGTGCCTGGGGAAAGTGGCCACAGTGTTTGTGTGTGTGTGTGTGTGTGTGTGTGTGTGTGTGTGTGTGTGTTGGGGGGTGTGGAGTTCTAAAATCACAAGCCCTGGTAAGGAAAATGTTAAAGATCAAAGTTATATTAATATTAGGAGGATGAAGGTAAGAAAGAAGTACAGGCAACCCAACAGCATATATATGTGAATTGGAACTAGTTGTTTCTGGTACTAGTTCTTTCTACTCTTCCACATGACTTGCTTTTGGGAATTAATATATTCCCTATTTTTGCTTAAACTAATTTGAATTATACATCCTGGCTCATATATCATTGGGAATCAGCAGGTAACATGACAGCATTTGGAGCCCCCAGACTGGGTTAGAATTCTGGCCTAGATGCTTACTAGCTGATTAAACTTGGGGAAGTTAACTTAGCTTCTGAGAACCTCAGTTTTCTCGTCTGCAAACGGGGTTAAAATGTTTCTGTCCTATGTTATTGAAAAGATCACACAGTGTAATACACATGATAGATTTGGTAAAATGCCTAGCAATAAAAAGAATAGTTAAATCAATGATCTCTTTTTTTTTCTTTGTAACTGTGTCTTTTTTTCTGTATCCCTCAGAGCCTTCTATAATCATTGCCAGCTGGCACTCTTGAGAAATGTCTGTTCAGCTAGACCTTGCCTTGAGTGACTTTAAAAGTTTCTGTTCCAGTGGTGACTGGATTGCTTTCCTTAATTCAGACCACAAGCAGCACTAGTGAGCTGTACACATGAAACCACACCATGGTATTTCCTCCAAGCCATTTTTCCTGTTTGCCTCTACTCTCTGATTACCTGTGAAAATTTTACAGGAAAACCAACTGAGTATTACAAAAATATTTCTTACAAGGGGAATTAACTACCACAGAACTAAAGGTTGGAAGAAAACTTAGAGAAAACATTGACAACCAAAGAAGAAAGGACAAGAATGAAGGGGGGGAAAAATTAAGCTGAACATTTATATACGCTTCCTCATTCAACTCATTGCTGCCTTTAGAAGTAAATATTACGACCTGATTTGGTAGGTGTGGAAACTGAGGGTCACAGAAGTTGAGTGACCTGCCCGAGAACACAGTAGTATATCTTGCTCCAGAGACCATACCTTCAACTAGACTATGTGCTTTTCCAATAACAAAATAGCTGATGAGTAGGAGTAAATCAGAATCAGTGGTAAGTCTTAGGAAAAAAATTTTTGCTCACAAAAAAGGGCTTCTTGGGACGTTTTCAGGACAAGAATAAAATCTGAAATTTCATTTGGGATAAATTTCTTAGCTAAAGAATTGAATTCTATTTTGCCCTTATTACAATTTCCCCTCTGTTTTAAGGCTATACGTTTTTTTTAAAAAATCCACTTAAGTTTAAAGAATACTACTCTCTCAGTATTCTTGTAAAGACCTTAAAATGTGGCTGGATCTTTTAAGGGTGCCGAGTGAAATGTTGCCACACAGGGAATGTCACGTCTCCTAGAAATGGAAAAGGTCTGTGCTAAGTTCATGCTTTCTGAACCATGGACGTGCTTTCCACATTCAGGAGTTTCTTTTCTTCTCTTTTTCTGTTTTAGTCACTGATGTCCTATTGTAATGCCAACTTTCTATGAAAAGAATTCCTTCATGCTGTCAGTTGGAACGGAGGAGGGTAGTGGAGATGCTTACAACACAGAACCTGAATTTTCTCTTTTAGTCTTTCCAGTTTCTCCCTTTTTTGTCTCCTTTCACCACCCCCATTACCCCCCAACACATACTCACACTTTTCTATCAATGATAACTTCTAACAACAAGTGTGGTATGCAAATTCTCCAACATGTCTCAATATTTTCCTTGGAATCTATTTTTCAACTTTGTACTATCTGGGGACAGTCCATTTTCCACATGTAGACCCATAGCTGGGATTGCTATGCATGTATCCCAAGTGGAAATTGCATCTTGATTTGCAAACTTAAATGCCCAGTCCATTTATTTAATCTTGTTAACAGCAATCGTGATCGTCACCATTTAGATGCTTTTAGAATGCATATGATATATTTGGTAAAGTGCCTACCAATAAAAAGAACAGTTAAATCAATGATCTTTTTTTTCCTATTTTATTTATGTACTTTTGAAACAGATTTTTTTTTTAACTGGCATAGTGCTTTAAAAGCTTTGGCTCTAGAGTTAGATTTTCCTGGGTTTAAATCCTAGCTTTCCCACTTCTACCTGTGAGTCCTCGAGCTAATTTCTTAACTGCTTTAATCATCAGTTTCCTCATCTGTAAATCAGAAAAACAGTAATACTTATCTCATAGGACTATTGGGAGAGTTCAATGTATGGAAAATACTTAGCAAAACAGAACATAGTACACACTCAATAAAGTTAGCTATCCCCTGTCATCTTCTCCTTCTTCATTATAAGGTGGGATATTAATACAAGAGCTAGATAAAATAGAAGAATGACAGGTACAATTCATTTTAAGGACAGTTTTCTGATATTGACTTTTCAAGGAATTTGAGGTCATCCCAGGGATCTGTGCCACTACAAAAAGCTGCAAACATGTCTGCAAATTGTCACCCAGTACTTCTGATTCAACTGACGTCACAGTGAAAATGCCCTCCTTGATGGAAACCTTTGGAAATAGAGCATGTCAAACAACCGCTGAGCCAAAACATTCCTTGGACATTTGAACAGGACACATCCACACTGTAAGTTCAACTTGGAATCATCCTTTTTTTTTTTTTTAAGATTACAAGAAATTTTTATTTCCTTTTTTTTTTTTTCAAACAAATTAGTCTTTATTTGGCTATTTTGGTAGAAATAAGGGTGATTTTAGAGAGAAAAATTTTTTCAATAGAAACTATAATACACTCTTGTAGATACTAGATTGGAGTCACCCCTTCTTTGGTTGTTGCAGATGGAATCAAAATTCATGAAACACCATCTCATCAAATATAGGTGCTGAAAGAGTGGGAAGGAATCAAAGCTTCTTTGTAGGGCACAACGGGTGTAAAAGTTGTGAGTAGGGCTGAGAAGCCATGATCTCCTCAAAGCTGTTGAACAAACTTCTTAGGGTCCACTGCGTTGCAGTACTGCGCCTGGTCCTAAGGGGGCGATGGAGAGCAAGACAGTTGTCCCAGCTCTTAAGATACTTATAGCCACGACTGGAGTGGGAGAAGGGTTTACAAAAGGGGATGAGTCAGCTCTTGCTGCAATAATGCTGGGCAGCAAACTATTCTAAATCAGTGATTTGAAACAAGCTAAATAGTAGGCATAGGGGTAGTCAAAGGAGCATGTAGCCTGGGGTTTCTCAAAATTATTTTCACTAATACCCACTTAAGGAGACTTTTTAAATATTTTCTTCTAATCACTGCCCCTGAAGTGAAAATTTCATATTACAGATACATTGTATGTCTATATATGTACTATATTAACGTCTGTGTTTTATACATAAAAAGAGTAAGAATTTTTTTGCCTTCCAAGAGCCAATTTTCATCCCCTTGTGGGCAATATCCCCCCATTAAGAATGAGGATCTAATCCACCTTGGAGGGTTTATGAGAAGCTTCTAGAGACTGTAATACTTGGGTTGCACCTTGGGGAAAAGAGGAGGTTCTCAAACAAAGAAGAGGGAAGAGCATTTCAGCCAGTGGCAATAGCAGTGGGACCAGTGGGTGAAAGAAATTTCCGTATTTTGGAAACTGGCAGAGTGTTTGGAACGTGGGGCTCACGTCTGGGTGTGGTGGGAGAGAAAGCTGGGAGGGGGGCAGGTTATGATTCAGAGCCATGGGGGAGCATCTCACCCTAAAATCAACATTTCACTTTCTTCTGGACCTTTCTTGCCTGGTTACACTCTCGGCATGGAAACGACTTTGTTTCCCAGGACGACCGACCCTCAACTGTAGCCTTTAAAATGCTCCCACAGTTGAAGGGGAGGGAGGTCCTTGCAACCATGAGGCTGGTAACTAGGGCTTAAAGCCTGCTATTCTCCCGAATGGGTCAGCTGGGAAATCAGGGGAAATGAATCACTGAAAACAGCTGCGTGGATTGACCCTGCTTTTTGGCAGTTGGCCACTGTTTGCCAGTAAAAACAGCAGCAGAAGCCAACCTGTACTGATTGTTACTCACATTTGACTCATCTTATGGTGAATTTATTAAAAGCCAATTTAAAGATTCTTCCTGAATTTCACTATTAACAAGAATGCCTTTGGTACATACTTGGAATTCTATTTTTTAGTTGTTACTAATAAAAGTATGTGTTCCCCAGTTAGAATTATGAATGGAATAAGGCACACATTACAATGATATATGCGATTCTTACCTCCTTGAAACTTATGGTTTAGTAGGAAAATCAGACAATTAAGCAACAAAACTAATAAAGGTTAATAAATATTGTGATAGACCAAGTATAGATTTCCTTGAAAATAAATAACAGAAGCAAGCTATCCAACATAATGGCTACTTCTCTGTTTGTACTGAAGTTCTTGTATGCACACAGTTTAAGTGCCATAAGAGAGATACTGGGATGCCTGTAAGTTTGCAGTATTGATGTCAACTTTTCTGTCTTTCACCTTTGCAGCTTTAGCAATTAAGAAAATGAAGTAAAGCAAGATTCTCTTTTGCCTAATATTTTCTAAACCAAAGATACGGTCACCATGAAGTGACAATCATGAGCCTCCCTAGTGGGGAAATAACACAGTAAATTTGAAACCAGGACTGTTGAAAAAACTTCTGGACATAAAGTCACCGCATTTTAGGCTAATGTGGGACTTAGTAAAACCAATCGTGCTACAAAATATTGAAGTAATTCCCTGACCTACACCTAATTTTGTTGGTTTCCACTGAGCTATTTTTTAACCTCCGTGAACAGAAAAAAATCTCTCCACTGAATATTTGCAGAATTGAATTCCAAAGCCTGCCTTTAGGTTTGGTTCCTATAATCTAACATGGATTGGAGTTGTGACTCTATCTCTATACTGTATGGAGAAACAGGAAGCCCAGAACTGCTAAGTGCAGGCATTGTGCAGATGTAATGTAATTGTGCTCAGATGTGATATGTGGTCTTCTGGGTCTTATTAGGGGCATTCTCATTAATTAAAGTATGAAAGATGTCATTGCTGAATTCTTTGTCCTTTACAGTTAAGGTTTCATTTGGGGAGCATGGTACCATCTGAGTGAAAATGATCCACGCACACCATGTTAAACAGAGATAAATAATCCAAATCAAATTAAGCAGGAAGAACTGAGTCCAGCTATGATTCAGAGCAGAAACTAAGTCCGATCTAGTTTGTGATGCACAAGTTTCCCTGTGTGGGAGGCTCCCTCTGGGTGGGCACCCCAGCTTTCCCCTCCCAGGCGCCCCCTCCCCAGCCCCCACCACTATCCTTGCTTTGTTATCAGCACTGGAGCCAACTTCCCTTTCTCTATCAATGAGCTTTTAACAGTGGGAACCTTCCTCCAGTTCTGGCTCGAGTGGGCAATCTGTCTCCACTAGCCTTTCTGAGACACTGAATGCACCAAAGATACTTTCAAAGACAGTCACAGAATCCCGGGAACTGGAGGAGACTGGAGAACAGGCTGATCCAGATCCTAGTTCTTTCCCTCAGAAAAGATGAGGCCACCCAGTGACGACATTTTTAATCAAGAATAACTTTAATATCTATTGAAATCTGAAAATGGAAAGATCTGCTCTGTATAGAACTACATATACTACATGTGGGCTTTTCCCCCCTTTGGCTTGTTTTTGTCGATAAATGAGGCGGATTTATGAAGAAACCGATGAAGACTTTTTAAAAAGACTTTCTTCAAAACAATGGAAAAGGCTTTGGAGAAGCCATGTATTCATCACAGTTGGGGTTTTGTCACATGGCTCTGAAAGTGCTCTATTTTCCCTAGAGCTAGACCATGGTCTCTTTCCACTCTGAGGTCCCCTCCATCATACTGTCCCTTATATCAAGTGGCCACATATATTTTGGGGTTTCAGCAGAAAGGTAGTTTAGTAAAGCATATTTATATAATTTGCTGACACTGCTGTGTGTTTATTGATAGTTGTCTCCTTGGAGGAATAGCTTCTAGAAATACTCCTACTTCAACTGTACCAACTCCCCCAGAGCTGGGGCACACAGGTGCCTGGGATCCAGAGGTTGTATTACAAAATAAAGGTATCTCACAGCACCTGACACAAGGAGTACATAAGTAGTGGAGGAGAAAAAGGCTCAAAATATCCAGAGACAGAAATTAGTCCTTATAAAGAAAAGTCTTACAAATTTTACAGCTCATACAAGAAAGAACCTCCGTGGACATTTTCTCAAATTTGACATCCTAAAATTTTATGAGGTTCCCAATAAAATTTTATAAAGCAGGAAAAAAACTTTTCTAAACTATATAAGTATATACAATAGTATGAATTATATATGTCTCTATTTGATCATTCACTTAAATATGGCTAGCCCATCAACACAACACCCAGAAACACACTACAATAATTAAATCAGTAATGTTTGGTATTTTCTGTCATATAAAAGCCATAACTTTATACATAATTTTCAAGTTTGTCATTATGAAGATATATGTCAAGCTAAGAGAACAGAATGTATTCTAATTAGCAGTATTTTTTACTTATAATTTTAGAATATTTAGTATGTGGACCCCACTGGTATTCTTGATCCAGGTCCTGCAAATATTAGGGGCAATTGTGCCTTTTCTGATAACCCTATTTAAAATTTCAACATCATTGTTTTGTCAATGGTTTCCTTTGCTGTGCAGAAGCTTTAAACTGTCCCATTTGTTTATTTTCACTTTAATTTCCTTTGCCTTAGGAGACTGACCCAAAAAAATATTGCTACCAGTATGTAAAAGAATGTTCTGCCTGTTTTCTTCTAAGAGTCTTATTGTTTCCATAGGCCATTTTACATTTAGGTCTTTATTCCATTTTGAGTTTATTTTTGTGTATGGTGATAGAACATGTTCTAATTTCATTTTTAACATGTCCAGTCTTCCCAAAACCACTTATTGAAGAGACTATCTTTTTTCCACTGTATATTCTTGTCTCTTTTGTCGTATATTAATTAACCATAAGTGTGTAGGTTTATTTCTGGGCTCTCTATTGTGTTCCATTGATCTATATGTCTGTTTTTGTGCCAGTACTATACTGTTTTGATTACTGTAGCTTTTTAGTATAGTATGAAGTCAGGGAGCTTGATACGTCCAGCTTTATTCTTCGTTCTCAAAATTGGTTTAGCTATTTGGGGTCTTTCATGTTTCCATACAAATTTTAAAATTATTTGTACATGAAAAGACAACCTACTGAATGGGGGAAAATATTTGCAAATGATATGACTGATAAGGGGTTGATATCCAAAACAGCTCATACAACTCAACATCACAAAAACCAAATAACCCAATTAAAAAAGGGCAGAAAATCTGAATAGACATTTTTCCAAAGAAGACATACAGATGGCGAACAGGCACATGAAAAGATGCTCAACATTGTTAATCATCAGAGAAATGCAAGTTAAAACTATAATGAGATATCACCTCACACCTGTCAGAATGGTTATCATCAAAAAGACCACAAATAATAAATGTTGGCGAGGATGTGGAGAAAAGGGAACCTCCTACACTGTTGGTGGGAATGTAAATTGGTGCAGCCACTGTGGAAAACAGTATGGAGGTTCCTCAAAAAACTAAAAATAGAACTACCAAATGATCCAGCATTTCCACTCTTGGGTATATATCCGAAGAAAACAAAAACATTAATTTGAAAAGATATATGTACCCCAATGTTCACAGCAGCATTATTTCCAGTAGCCAAGATGTGGAAGCAACCTAAGTGTCCATCAGTAGATGAATGGATAAAGAAGATGCGGTATATATGTACAATAGAATACTACTCAGCCATAAAAAGAATGAAATTTTGCCATTTTCAGCAACATGGATGGACTCGGGGGGGGTATTATGCCTAGTGAAATAAGTCAGACAGAGAAAGACAAATACTGTATGATATCACCTATATGTGGAATCTAAAAAATACAACAAACTAGTGAATATAACAAAAAAGAAGAAGATTCACAGATATAGAGAAAAAACTAGTGGTTACCAGTGAGGAGAGTAGAGGGGTAATATAGGGGTAGGGGATGTATAAACTACTATGTATAAAATGAATAACCCACGAGGATATATTGTATAGCACAGGGAATATAACCAATATTTTATGATAACTATAAATGGAGTATAACCTTTAAAAATTGTGAATCACTATGTTGTACACCTGAAACGTATATAATATTGTATATCAACTATACCTCAATTAAAAGAAAAGATTAAATTTTTTAAAATAAATAAATAAAATTTCAACTTCATTGCCACCTTCCATACACATCTTCCCCTTCCCAGGCTTTTCTTTAAAGCCCTTATCCATATACATTTTGCTATACATTTTACTTTTTATTCACGTATAGCCCTTTTTTCTTTACTAGGATGTCAGCTTACTAAGAGCAGGGATTGTTGTTTGTTCTTTTCACTGTTGTGTTCCCAGTGCCTAAGACAATGTCTGCAAACACTTGGTACTCAATAATTCATTTATTCATTCATTCTTCAATCACAGAAATATTTATTGAACATCTCTTATGTTCCAGACATTGTAGAATTCTATCAATTGGTACTTAAATAGTAAAGATTCAAAAAGGAAATGAGAAGGTCAACCAGATTTTCAATTAGAGAAAGAAATTAATGAGTTCATGGCATCCTAGGTCCACGGAGCTTCCTGAAAGGGGAGTGACAGAATGCAAGTCACCAGCCCCTCCCACTTCCCTCCAGGGGAGTCCATTCAACCACTGGCTTCAATTAAAAAATCACATTATTTCTTTGTCACCTATTTTAGGATACCTTTTTTATGACCCGTAATTTCTTTAATCCCTCCTGGCAGCAAGGTTAACTCTGGGTTTACATAGTGAGTTGTTGCCTCGGGAGTCATCCCAGAATAAAGATATTTATAATTTATATTGCATATATCATATATTTAAGACGTTATAATTCAATATATTTATAATTTATACTCAATATATTTATTTTACATAGATATTTCCTTTTATTGGATTTTTATGTGGAGAAAGGTTAAGAGAGAATACGTAAAGAAAGCAAAGTCTGCCTAAAAATGAGAATTGATTGTTTAATCCACATTGACTGATAGTAAATCAAACAGATGAGAGGAAAAAGGCAATCTAATTCTGAATTTAATTGGCCATTTGGTTTAGTCAAATACCATGTGACCGCATGTGTGGACACGTAAAAGACATCTGCTCTGTCTGCTGGATTCCCTGATTGCCAGCAGTGCCAGGCAACAGCCTCTGTCTGAGGGCAGAAATACGTGCAAAGAAGAGCCCCGAAAGGCTGATATTTAATCAAAGGCCCAGGTGGGTGTGCAAAGGTTTTCAATCCAGAAAGGATTTGAAACAGGAAATAAACTAAATAACCTATTGAAAAGAATTAGTTAAATACAACGTGATAATAAGATCCATTCATATTAAGTGACTATTAAAATGATGTGGTAGAAATACATGTGTTTATGTGGAAAGATGCCTCTGACATATCAGATGAAAAATTAATGTTAACGAGTATAGCTGACATGATCCAGTCTTCATAGTAAAATAGATGATATATGAATACAAGCAGATGTATTTCCTTTCTCTCTTCTCTCTCTCTCTCCACCCCTCCCCTTTGTGTGTACACATGGGCACACACACACACACACACACACACACGCACACACACACATCTATACAGATACACCAAAATCTTTATAGCAGTTATCTTTTGGTGGTAGGATTATGGGTGATTTTAATAATCTTCCTTATGCCTATGCTTATTTTAAGACTTTTATGTAATAAACATTATCATTTATGCACTAATATTTAAATAATAAACAATTAAATAATTAAAGGAGTCAATTGCTCTGCACTTAAGCTTTGAAACTTAAGAGATCTTTAGAGTTTTCTAGGTCACAACTTGCACCCCTAACAGAGAATAGATGATTCTCCCTTTTTGCCAACAGGTTTGACTTAGGGAATCTCCTGGCAGTCTAGTTATTGGAGCCATTCCATACTGGCTTATATACTAATTATCTCTTAGCTTGATGTCTTGCTGAATAATTCAAAATACTCATTCATGCCTCATTCCCTGAACCAGCCAACAAATATTATTAAACACCAAGCATATATTTTACTTACTATTAATAATTATATATTATACATTAATAGTATGTTCTAATTATTATTCTATTATTATATATGAAACACCTAGCATTTATTAAACACAAGTGTGGCTCTGTGGTATGCAACAGGGTTACAAGGTGGAAGAAGAAGAAGAAGAAGAGGAGGAAGAGGAAGAAGAAGAAGGAGGAGGAGGAGGAGAAGAAGGAGGAGGAGGAGGAGGAGGAAGAGGAGGAGGAGGAGAAGAAGAAGAAGGAGGAGGAGAAGGGGAAGAAGCAGAAGAAGAAGAAGAGGAAGAGGAAGAAGAAAAAGGAGGAGGAGGAGGAGAAGGGGAAGAAGGAGAAGAAGAAGAAGAAGGAGAAGAAGAAGAAGAAGAAGAAGAAGAAGAAGAAGAAGAAGAAGAAGAAGAAGAAGAAGAAGAAGAAGAAGAAGAAGAAGAAGAAGAAGAAGAAGAAGAAGGAGAAGGAGAAGGAGAAGGAGAAGAAGTAGGAGGAGGAGGAGAAGGAGAAGAAGGAGAAGGAGAAGAGAGGGAGGGGGAAGGGGAGGGGGAGGAGGAAGAGGAAGGGGGAAGAAGGAGAAGAAGAAGAAGAAGGAGGAGGAGGAGAAGAAGAAGAAGAAAGAGAAGGAGGAGGAGGAACGGGAGGGGAAGAGGAAGGAGGGGGAGGAGGAGAAATAGAGAGACATGGTCCTTTCCTTTCTTCCATGGGAAGCTATAATAAAATAAAATGTCATTTCTCCATTTGGAAGATGATTAAACTCCAGCACAGAGAGTTTCTATGACTTGCCCCTGAGTTGCTGAGCAGTGACTGGATTCCTCTTCCCAATCTTATGCAAGGGCATTTTCCTATACACCACACTTAACACAAACACAACCAAAATAAAACTCCAATGTTAATTTTCTCCTACTGTAAACTGGAATGAAATTAAGAAAATACAAAAAAGAAGAATTCTCATGCAGATGTTCACCTCCTAAGATAACTACTGGTAACAAAGTAGCATTTCAGAGATATTCTGTACTTCTACATGGACAGTGGTCTTTTGTAAAAAACAATCAATATAAACGATAAATAAAATGTACACTCGTTCACCCTGTTCACATTAATATGCTGTTTTTATCACAGACAATCCACTTAATTTTAAAAACTTAATAAATTATTAATAGTTTAATGAGCAGTGATACTTAGTGCTCAGACATAATGGGACTTCATATATAAGCTAGTAAATATGCAATCACAGCACTCATATTTTTATAAGATGAAACAGATAAGTATTACCTGTAAGCAATACAACATCTTCATGAAAATTGGCATCATACTGGCATCTAGGTTTCTCTCTAGACTCTTAATGTTGACAGGGTCATGGTGTCTTCATTCTTTATGGGAATAAGGAACCCACAACAGTTTAAAAAGTTAAAGCAGACCAGGGGCCATCTCCTCTCTTCCTCCTCTTATCCAGTGTTACCCCAGTGCTGTTGATTGACAAATGAGTTTGCCTCACATCAAATACTAAAAGCCAAAGGTAGATGCATGATAATTCAAGAAAAGAGACAAAAATACAGCCTTGACTATACAGGAGTGTATAAAATGCATATGTATTTAAATGCAATCAATATATGGTATGAATTTTTGCAGAGGTTTCTTAAAGATAAAGGAAGACTGGCCAGGATGTTCTAAGATGTCTGGTAAGCAGCACACACACGTACAAACACGCATGTCAGATTTCAGTTGAGGGTCACTTGGACCTTTAATTAGTAGGTGTGACTAGCTTAACCCCATCGCGTTGCCTTGGTTGAGAAGGTAGAGTCCTCAGGGCATTGTTGCTGCAGGCTCCTAGGGTGGGCTTATGTTCTCAGAGCAACTAGAGCCTTCAGGTCCTTGGACCTCTTATGGAGTCTCTAACCCCGCCACATGCATCTTGACTCAAATCCCAGTTCAGTTCATTTTTTTTCCATCTTGAAAAAATTATACACATCAATTTATTCGTGAGAGTAATGGACTTTCCTAAACCGGGAAAGAAGAAGAAAGTGTAGAACAGAAGAGTAGGAATTTGCTTTTCAGCGACAAAAACAACTTTTCAAGGAACAAGTAGGCATTGCTCCTCCATAGGGGAATTTTACTGGCCACACCCAGTCCTGGCGTCTGTTCATCCCTTTGCTTCCTCTCTTTCTTTCTGCTCCTCTTGGCTTTGCTCCTCAGCCCCTCCTTTCTGCGTTGCTAAGGAGATCACATTTCACCTGCCATTACACACAGCATCCCCAGCCCCAGCCCACCGCTGTGGTCTTGGTATCTGGACATAATCCACACCCACACCCAGTCTCCTACTTCACTCAGGGTTATCAAAGCATTTCCCAGATGAAGATAATTCTCTCCCAAAAGACTTCTGTTGTGCACTATTAAAAAATTATTTATCTCTCTGTGTAGCTTCCCCCCCCCTTTTTATTCTAAGATGTACATCTCTCCTCGTATTTTAGCATTCCTGAAACCCAACTGAGTGTGTATATACAGTAATAGTGAACTATTTTGACAATCAAACAAATATGGGTCTGGGGCTGGAAGGTAGCCAGGCTAGTTTCCTCCTATACAGAAGGGTAGTTACCTCTGGTTTGGGAGAGTTCTTAATGACCGTCTTGTCAACTGCTGGGTTTGTAGTTCTGAGTCTTACGTGGCATTGCATCTGCACATACGCGCCCAGACACTACAGCTCGATGAAAATACGGCACCACTGCTGAAGCGTTCCAGCTGCCTGATAACACAGGTTTTGACACTCACCTCAATGTGGCAGTTTCAGAGAAGAAAAGTCAATCCATATGTGGATGAACTTTAGGGCCGTGAAGCTTCTGTGAAACAACCAGAAATTAGTGTTTCAGAAACTCATGTTGAAAATGCCAAAGTGGAATGCGCAATTCTGTTGGGGCAGGTCGTGGAGAGAACATGACCTCTGGTTGACTTGAGAGCTGACCCAGGGCACCTGGATGCTCCTCACCACCTGCCCTGGCCTTGGAATGTACATTTCATCCATTGTTCCCACCAAGAGAGCCAGTCTCAAGGGCGCAGCCTTGAGAGAGTAATGCGGTGTTGAGACCTCGTGGACGGCTTATGTGACTGAACTCCATTAAGGCATCCATATAACTGTTTGAGATTCTGGCAAGCAGGCGTGGGGATCCGCTCGGCTTGCCGCACTCCAGACCAGCCTGGTACGTGAGTTCCCTTGCTTGTGACGCCTGCCACCTACCCATCTGGAGTGGTCTGCCGCTTTCTCTGCTTTCTCCTTGCCCTCCGTGTATGGGGGCCAGTTTGTAAACCAACAAATCCAAATCTGTCAGAGCTGCTACAAGGAGAATTTGAATCTTTATTTCCAGAAGTGGCTTCCAGGATACTGACTACGGCTACTGACTAGTGGTGATGTGACTGTTTGGAGTAAGGAGATGGAAGGCCTAGAGATGAAGGCTGTAAGAAATGTATACACTGTGACGAGAAACTTGACTATATTCTATGAGCTGAGAGTGAAGGAACGGACCTTATGGACCTGCCATGGGAAAGGCTCTCAGGGCTGCGGCCACATCCCTCAGACCGTTCAGTCTGCTCCTGCCATCAGCCATCAGCTGGTCTCTGCACATTGTGCCTCAAAACCACAGAAGACTGCTGCTCTCTCCAGAAGCCTGAGGAGCAAGCCTGAAATGCCAGGAAGTTAACAAGGCCTGGGAGCAGGGCTCAACCAGTAGCTGAGTAAATGGACAAATACACAAGCTCTCTCGCCCTCACCCATCGGATGGGCTCATTCCAAGGTATGTGCTCTCTGCTCCTCAATATTTCCCCATGGACTTGAGCTCCACCCGCCCACAGGAGAGGTGTCTCAATAGACACCCCTTCCTCTCTCACTGCCCCCCTCCCACTAACATTCCCTGCAACTCCCAGGTAATTGCTTGCCCCGAATCATTGTCTCAAGTCTGCTTCTGGGGAGCCAAACTAGGGCACCCACCACCAGACTTTGCAAATTTTCACCTCTGTGCATAAAATACTCTTTTAAAAAAAAAATAAAAAAAAGCACACATGAACATTATCATTATTGAGATCCTTTGTCGATGGTTTTGGCTGCTAAAAGTGATTTGTCATTAGTTTTTGCAATACCCATGTACAATACCCAACAGCCACGTTTTGAAGCAGTACAGTGGGAAGTAGCTTAGCAGGTCATTTTTTGGTTGTTTCATTATTTGTACTCGACATTTGGTTTGGTTGGTAACATTGCTGAGAAACTTCAGTGCTTAAACCATACTCATTTTTTGGTTATTTATTTCAGTGTCTGTGAAGTTACAACTTTGGCAAGGGATTTGTGTTTACTTTTAATGGCAGATGTCCATCTCAGTGTTAAAGTTTTTAAATGTTGACACATCCATGTTGTGTATAATATAAAGGGTAACCAAGGTATGATCTAATATTATTACTTTTCCCTTTTATTGAAAAAAAAGCTAAGTTTTTATTATTTCCCTCCATGAACAAGTCAGACATTTCGTTGAGATAAAAAATAATGTATAGTAATAAGGTAATAGTGAATTTTTAAACTGAAAAGCTGTTAATTCTATGGTACTCTTATAATCAATTGTCTTAAAATTAAGGAAATGCGTGCATCATTATACTAGCAAGATGTGCTTATTATAAAGTTTCCTTTTAAAAAAATCAAAAAAGTATAAAGAAAAAATCAACCATAATCCTAACATTCAAATACAAGTACTATTAATATTTTAACACGTTTCCAAACATCTCTTTCTCTGTATACTCATATACATATTGGCATAAATAAGATCATATAATACATTTTGTTTTATAAGCTACTATTTTTACATGGTAATGCTTCATGAATATATTTTCCGTATTACCTTCTCTTATTCAAAACACCAGCATCTTCCTTGACTAGAGCAGATGCTGTGCAGTGGTTGGGTAGATGTTCAGTGTATTATACTGATCAAAAGTACCTCCTGCTTTAAAGTAGCATCTTCTGCCAACAGCATCTGAAATGTCCACTATGGTATTAATAATTTTTAGTTGCTACCTTTTTGGAGAAAGAGAATATCCATGGATGTTTATGCAAATAGTACCCCGAAAGGTGTATTAAATTAATTCTCTAATGCATCTACTCGGAAGAACAGAGGAAGATTGCAGAGAGATGAAACAAACTAGCTCTGAACTTTGAGGTTTGTCTTAGCAAGACAGGCTCAGGCAGGTCCCCCAAAGTGGAGGACCTAGAACAGTTACAGAGCATGAAAAATACAAACATGGGAGCATTCTTCCTCTAATTTACTGTGCAAACCTGGGCAAGTTTCTTAAGTTCTCTGTGCATTAGTTTCATTCACTGCACCTAGAAGAGGCTGTGTCTTCTTCAGGATCATTTTGCTTGTCAAGATCTTATAGGTGGGCTTCCCTGGTGGCGCAGTGGTTAAGAATCCGCCTGCCAATGCAGGGGACACGGGTTCGAGCCCTGGTCCAGGAAGATCCCACATGCTTCAGAGCAACTAAGCCCATGCACCACAACTACTGAGCCTGCGCTCCAGAGCCCGCAAATCACAACTAGTGAACCTGCATGCCCAGAGCCCATGCTCCGCAACAAGAGAAGCCACTGCAATGAGAAGCCCGTGCACCGCTAGGAAGAGTAGCCCCGGCTTGCCACAATTAGAGAAAGCCCGCATGTAGCAACGAAGACCCAACACAGCCAAAAATAAATAAATAAAACAAATACATTTATTAAGGAAAAAAAAAGATCTTAAAGGTGACCCATCTATGAGTTCTGGCACCCTGCAGTGGACATGCGTGCTTTCTCTCTGCCCATACAGCCCATCTCTTCCTTTTGTGGGAACTACACCTTTCTCACTGTCCACCAGGCAGCGTGTGTGGGGCTGCCTCACTTCTGGTCCCAGGGCTGGGCGTGTCAACCAGGCCTGGCCAATCAGAATGCCAAATCCCTTTGATCACATTGATTGGTTCAGGGTTGACATGTGACTCAAGGCAGCCAATGAGAACCCAGCTTGGGAAAAAGTCTCTTTCCACTCAGGCTGCAAACTGGTAGAAAGTCAGTCTGGATTTGCTGAATGGCTCTCTTTGCCATCACTTGGGGAGAGTTAGTGGAGAATAAAGTAAGCAATAAGTTAAACACGCAGGAAAGCAGAGCCCCATAGATTCAGATCCTTTCTGTCTGTAGTTATTTATGGTTGTTTTTCAACAGAAAGAAATCGAGGGGCTCCAAGAGCAACAGGGGCTCATGAAGGCTGGCTGCAGGGGGCGAGACCCTGGGTGTGAAGTTTCCAGACTAAGCAATGATTCCTTTGGTTCCAGCCTGTGGTGGAAGCAGAGATCCACCACTGTGCGCTTGGAGGATGAGATTGTCAGTGCACTTGGGAACTGTCCATTACAAGCCCTGCCTTGCTTTCCAGTCGCTACCTGAACCTCCTGGATTCTAGTGTGAGCCTGAGACGAGGGGACAGCTCTCAAGTGACTTCATTTACATTTCCTACCAGCCTAATTCAGTAAAGGCCTGGCGTTAGACTTCAATTAACATGTAAAAGCAGAAATGTGATATTTCCTGCACACCTGAATTATTCAACAGAGACCATGCCAACGGCAGAGCAGACTCCTTGCTCTTTTCCCTCCATGGCTTTTTCACCGCCACATGGCCTGACACATTGTCCCACATAAAGTAGGCATCCATGCAGGTGGTGCGGTTTTGTTAATTAAATGAGAAGAGCTTTGCTATAGGTAGGAGCCAACTGCTAAGAGAGTAGGGTCACGAGGGTGACAAAACCAGGGTTTCTGCTGGGTAGGGAAAGAGGTGGGATGCAGAATCTCTTTGTAAATGCATTTGTAGGACTCAGCTCAGACAAAGGTGGTGGAAGAAGATGCTGCATGAAAGGTCCCAATGTTCTGGGGGACAGAGAGCAGCCTTGTAACTGAGTGTGAGTGAAGCTTAGAAAGAAGTGGTGGGAAATGGGTCTATTTTGAAGAGTCTTGAAAGTTGGACTGAGATTATGAACTTTATTCAACAGGTAAATGGGGTCCAGGGAAAGTTCCTAAGGTGGGAGTCACATGAATAATAATCTTTTTAAACCAATTAAACCATTAACTCTGATCATACTGTTTAGGATAAAGGTTCTTTTTCTTTTCCCCTTATTTATTTATTTTTAATTGAAGTAGATTTGGTTTATAATGTTGTGTTAGTTTCAGGTGTACAGCAAAGTGATTCAGATATATACATATATATATATGTATCTATGTTCTTTATATATATATATTCTTTTTCAGATTCTTTTCCATTATAGGTTATTGCAAGATATTGAATATTGAATATAGTTCCCTGTGCTATACAGTGGGCCCTTGTTGATTATCTATTTTTTATGTAGTATAATGGTTCTTAAAGAGGGATCATCCCAGACCAGCAGTGTCAGCATCACCTGGGAACACGTGTGAAATGCAGATTCCGGGGCTCCACCCAGACCTATGAAGTGAGAAACACAGCGTCCGTGTAATCCACCCTCCAGGTGATTAAGATGATCACTTAGGAACTAGTGGGGGTGAAGGGAAGGGGGTTGTGCTTTTCCTATGAGTCACCTGATGAAGCCTGGATGTTTTATGGCCTTCAGATGCTTTAAGCCAAAGATCATGCAGCCTGCACTGTGTTAACAGGTTGCCCACCTCGTAAACAGAGAAAGCAGAATTTATTCCTTTGTGTAAGGAACATATTAAAACACTGCCTTTTCCCCTTCTTTGCTGAATTCCACATGATCTATACAAAACACATCCCAACCTCAACTATTTTCCAGAGAAATGAGCTAGAGGAAAGTGGCAGAGGGCTGAAATTAAGCCACGGGCTCCTCCCAACAGCCAGACTCTCCTGATTTCTAACTGGCAAAGGCTTTCATTCCAATAGCGCCTGTGCTGGAGGCAGGTAGAGACCTTCAGGAGAGAGTTTCTTCGTGTGACTGTCACACTTAGAGACACATTGACTTTACTTTGGATTTCTTCGGGGCTGGTTTCAAAGCTATGTCTCAAACATTCTTGATTTAATACCCAAGCGATATTGGCCAGGAGTGAGGGTGGGATGTACAGGAATGTCGGGGTGGGCAGGGTTAGCAGACAACCCTTCCTTTAGTCCTGCCAAGCCTTACATGTGCTCACGGGGGCACAGTGCTGCAGCTTTAGACCCAGGAGCCCAGAAACCCTCCCAGGACTAGGGGCCCCTAGGGGAACAGCCCACATGGTGAGGGCAGGTCTGAGGGAGTGAGAGATTCTATGGCCCCAGCAAGAGCCACCAACACTCTGGTCTCAGTAAAAAAATACTGCTGGCGACCACTGGTTTTCCAGCTCATGGACTGACTCACATTTTGTTCCAGAGACCTCTTCTGAGTGCAGTCAGATACCCCTGGGGTTTGGAGGGAACCCTCTAGGCTGCAAAGAGCTCCCCTCACTTTCTTCCCTGACAGATGCTCCTGGGGTCTCTTGAACATTTCCAGAGATGGACCACGCATCATTTTGAAGACTGTAAAGCATCAGAGTATGAACCTGTCAGATACGCCCATGTTCCAAGCGTGGGGTTAGACACCAAAGCAGAACTGCAACCAAGTTACCTCTGATCCAGTCTTGAGACAGAATCTCAAGACTCTCACCCTATAAACGGGATCAGTCATGGCAAGAATGAGGTTAGCATGATGGGAAACGTTTCTGTTTTTTTTAATAAATTTATTTATTTATTTGTTTGTTTGTTTGTTTGTTTTTGGCTGCATTGGGTCTTCATTGCTGCATGTGGGCTTTCTCTAGTTGCAGCGGGCAGGGGCTACTCTTCGTTGTGGTGTGTGGCCTTCTCATTGAAGTGGCTTCTCTTGTTGCAGAGCACGGGCTCTAGGCACACGGGCTCAGTAGTTGTGGTTCGTGGGCTCTAGAGCACAGGCTCAGTAATTGTGGCGTATGGGCTTAGTTGCTCCGTGGCATGTGGGATCTTCCCAGACCAGGGCTCGAACCCGTGTCGCTGCATTGTCAGGTGGATTCTTAACCACTGCGCCACCAGGGAAGTGCCAGGGGGAACATTTCTTTAGAGAGAATTGGTGTGGCTATGCTGTAAGGCCCAGCTCCTGCTGTGAAATAACGTAAAACCCTGGTGTCATTTGTGGAGTCGATTCTATGATGTATCTAGACCTCAACATTAATGACATTTGGGCTGAATAATTCCTTGTTGTTTGGGCCTGTGGGTGCATTGTGGGATGTCTAACATCATCCCTGGCCTCTGCTCTAGAGGCCAATATCACCTGTCCTCCATTGTGATGGTGAAAAATATCTCTGGGCATTGCCTTATTATATGTGAAACTTTTGTTTGTGTGTGTGTGTGTGTGTGTATTGGTATAAAATGCTTTTTCAAAATGTGGGTCTGGAATAAAAGAAAAGAGCAGGAAAAGGGAGGCTGCCATTAGGGATTCGTGTAAAACCACGAGACGTGTGTGCTTTTTACTTCCAAGAAGATTGATCTGGGCAAACGTCTATACAATTACTCAGTCTTAAGGGCTCTTCATTCATGGAAAGGGCTCCCAGTAGGAAATCCTAGGGCTCCCCCAAACCTGAGAAATGGAGGGTCCAGGAAGGTATGAGCACCCATGACCAGGCAGCGGCCCCCTGGACCCTGCCTGCCGTCTGTTACAGGCGTTGCCGGCTTTACTGTTCTCTCCCATTCTTGCTCTACATTGGAACACTCATGCCCTCATCCCTCCCTGCTCACTAAAATGAGTGTGGGGTCAGAATCTACCACCTCACTTGAAGCAAAATTATACCAGCTTTTCAACTTAGAAACACGTCATTAAAATGTATTAGGCCCTTTGTTAATTATTTTTGGACTTGACTCAATGCAATGTTTCCTGGACTTCGGGGATTAGTTTTCTCTTTCTAAAATTCTCTCTATCCCTACTAACCACACACACACACACACACACACACACACACACACACACACACACACACCCTTAATTACAATCCCAGGTGACCGAGGTCTGAGGTTAGGAGGCTGGTGACCTCAGACACCAGCACCAGCTGGGCAGCATCGCCTCATCCCAGGAATCTGCGTCTCATCTAAAATGTCTGCTCATGGACTAGCCATGTTTGCACAGGAAACTGAGAGGGAAATCCCTGATTAAGAACAAAAGGTCCTAGATCACTTTGAACATTGAAAATGAGCCATTCTTCTGGAGGTTATTTTAAAAGAATATTCCTATTACCAAAAGGAGTATTATCTACTTCTCAGGATCCAGGTTCTGCTGTTGTGTAATTTTTCACCAAAAATGTCCTCCCCTGGGCCACTTACCGTAGCTTTCCAGCATCTGGCCCTGTGATTATACTACGAATTCCTTGGAGTGCTTCAGCAACTCCTCGGCATTCAATCACGCAGACTTCATTTGAGGTCCAAGCTCTACATTGCTGAGATTTTAGAAGCTCTCTCCTGCTAGGGAAAAGAAAGGAAATGGTTGCCTTAAGTGTAATTAATGAAAGGCCTAGGAGATTCCATTCACGAAAGAATGCAGGAGGGGAAAGATATTATTTGGCTGTGAATTCACTTTGTTCTTCCAGACTCTATAAATCTTCGGTACCATTTAAAAGTCTGTGCTTGGATGAGATGCATAGAGATTACTTGATCTAACATTGCAGGCAAGAAAAATAAGCACCAAGGAATTTAAATAACTTATCTGAGCTCCTTTAACTGGTTATCAGCAAAGTTATTGGACATGGCATTGATTTCCAATAGATAATTTGTCTTAGGAACATCAAATATAATCCATTATGAAGCAGCACAATTTATGTCAGGAGGACTACAATTTCACAAGCCTTTACTTGGCATTGATCTTTTAATTTAAAAGTGTGCATCAAGTAGAAAGCCCATAATGGAATATCTGGTTCAATCTTCATGTGGCTTACCCCCATATTATACTCAGGCTAATGCCAAGGGGCGCTGTTACCCAAGCAGGGAGAGACACACAGCATCATTCCCTTGCTTACGTGGGTACACAGGCAATTGTTGATACAGTTGTATTTGTACCAAAACTGGGATTTTCAAGAAGTGAAGATAAAATTATAGCCCTTAAGCCTGTATAATATCTTAAGAAATGGCATAATGTCAGCTTCCCTGTTGGTATTCAATACACATGATTTCAAATGCCATCACGTGATAATATATTGTTCAGTTGGAGACAGGACATGCTGTACTTGTGAGTCACTTGTAGGATGATTAGGCACTTGTAGGATGATTAGACCTAACAAGGTCTCCAGTTGAACCTTAATGTCAACTGGAGACCTTGTTCGAAATTCAGGTTCAGATTCAGTAGGTCTGGATGGGGCCTGGGACTCTTCCTTTCTAACAAGTGCCCAGGTGATGGGGATGCTGCTGGTCCACAGACCACACTTTGAGTAGCAAAGGTCTAGTGGGTTTGTATATGGAGATGAGGAGTGGAAGGATGGAGGCAGAACTACAGACACCCTGATTCCCCCACTCACTAGATGACAAATCTTAGCAAAATCCTCGAACCATGTTGAGCAGTAGTTTTCTAATAAATAAAATGAGATAATAATGAGACTTGTTCCAAGCAAATGAAAAAATACATGGGCAAGTGATTTTGAAAAGCCAGGCCGTGTAAATAATTGCTAGCTATGGATATAAGAGATATATATATATACACACACGTATGTAAGATATATATACACATACACAGGATATATACATAGGCTATATTGTATGTATGTACACACACACACATACATAGGATTACTATGTACCCTAATCTGAACTCTTATGGGAAAATATTTTACGGTTACTAGTTAGGGAAAAGTTCCTCAATAAAGCTCAGAGAGTGAATTTCTCCCTATCTGCAGTTTATAATCAAATTTCCAGTAGCTTGGTGGAGAGGAAATATTTTGCAGGAAGTAGCTAAGGTGCCCACAGGTATGAGAACATATTTACCTATCATGCATGGTGTTTGGTCTTGAGATTTAGTTCAACCGGTGATATTCAGAGGCTGTGCAATAAAACCAGAGCCTGACAGTAATGACTGTGCAAGCTGTTTGCTTTATTACAGACTCAGGACTTTGGAAGGCTCTCCAGACAACAGTGGGTCTTGAGAAGATGCCGCCATGGGCTGAGCAAATACACGGTGTGCCCAGACGAACTTTTAGGTGGTTAATGGAAATCTCACAGCTGAGCAAACCCAAGGGCTCTGTTTGTAAGGCCCTCCTTCTCTTCCATGGCAAACCGAGCAGGAAAGTGAATTCCTCCTGGATGACCACAAGATGCTTCTCTTAGGTAAACAGCAGAATTGTAAAAAGTCTTCTGTCCAAACCTAGTCCATCCTAGATGGCTTTCCTGCAGTGCTTTCAGCCGCCAGCGTTGCGAAAATAAGGGATAGATTTATCTGTTAGACTATGGCTCCCTTTCTCTCCCTCTTCCTTCCCCACCCTATCACCCAACCCCCACTAAACACTGGGATATTGTCTAAGTAGAGACAGTGAGATCACTCAAATTTACAGTCTGTCCTATTTAAATGGAGTGGGGATGATTTCATAATAACAGCTTCCAACAATCCATATAACTAATGGAAATAGGACCATACTTTATTCTGAGTGTCCAGGTAATAGTTTTTCACTCATATGATAATATCTCAGTGATATGAGATAATACTCAGTGTTTATTTTATAGAACTGCATTAAGACTAAAAGCAAGAATAATAATCTCTCTTGAATTAGTAACGAGAGATTACATCTAGCAAATGCTTTACAAGTGTTTGTTCTTATACCTCATTGGTGAAGAGGTCAGCCACAGAGTTAGACCTTTGTTCAGATCTGAGCTCCACCTCTTTCTAGTCCTGTGATCTTGGGCAATTTACTTAATTTATTATACCTCAGTCTCATTACCTGTGAAGTGGGATAACACTCACACTCCTGGAGTCATTGGGAGGCACATGTGCAGCCACTATGGAGAACAGTATGGAGCTTCCTTAAAAAAACTAAAAATAGAGTTACCAAATGATCCAGCAATCCCGCTCCTAGGCGTATCTTCAGAAAAGATGAAAACTTTAATTTGAAAAGATACATGTACCCCGATGTTCAGAGCAGCACTATATACAACAGCCAAGACATGGAAACAACCTAAATGTCCATCGACAGATGATTGGCTTAAGAAGATGTGATATGTGTGTGTGTGTGTGTGTGTGTGTGTGTGTGTGTGTGTGTGTGTGTTGTGTGTATAATATATAAAACGGAATAATATTCATCCATAAAAAAGAACGAAATATTGCCATTTGCAACAACATGGATGGACTTAGAGATTATCATACTAAGTGAAGTAAGTCAGATAAAGAAAGACATATATTAGATGATATCACTTATATGTGGAATCTAAAGAACAGTACAAATGAATCTATATACAGAACAGAAACAAACTCACTGACATAGATAACAAACATTGTTACCAAAGGGGAAGTGTTGGGGAGGGATAAATTAGGAGTTTGAGATTAACAAACTACTATACATAAAATAGATAAGCAACAAGTATTTACTGTACAGAACAGGGAACTATATTCAACATCCTGTAATAACCTACAGTGGAAAATAATGTGAAAAAATGTGTGTATGTAACTGAATCCCTTTGCTGTACACCTGAAACTAACACAATATTGTCAATCAACTATACCTCAATGAAAAAAGATATTGCACATGTGTAATGTTTAGCACAGGACTTGGTACTTAGTAAATGCTCAAAAAACCCTAATAATTCTTACTATTATTGTCTCCATGCTAACCTACTGACATCACAGTATAACCTACCATCTAGTAGGACACATTTTCTGGTCCAAGAGTTTATAGAAGTGATTTCTAGGATCTTGTAGATGCCTGGGTTCAGTAGATATTGATATTCATAATCTTAGCAGCTACCATTAATTGGACAAGACAGAAACAAGTGTTTAACATGTGTGAATTCTCAGGGCCACCCTAAAATATATTATCTCTATATAAATGAGGCAACCATATAGTGGTAGGTTGTAGAATTGGGATTTGAACCTGTGAATGGCTCATCCTTGTGCCCCATGATCTAACATGCTAATTAGCACAAACGCTAAAGCCCAGGTAGTTCATATCTGCGTAGACTGACTCACACCCCACAGCTGTATACTGCTGGAGAATTTGGGGGCTTTCTGGGGGAGGCACACTTTTTTCTAGAAAACAGTAGAATTGTGGGGAGGTTACAACACTTAGATTTATGCAAACAATTCCTTCTTTCTAAAAGGGAGGTTTCTAGCAGTTTCTCAGGTACACTTTTGAAACGGAGCAGGACCCTATGGTCCTTGCCCCCCATGTCCTCAGCCTGCCTTTTTGTCTGTAGAAAAACTTTAGCCAAATAATAAGTTTACAGAGAAGTGAGAAAATGCAGAAACAAAATGGTCAAACAGGACACAACAATAACAGTTTAGTCAGTAAGCAAAGTCAAGGACTTTTAGTTCCTCTTCATGGGCTATAGATATTCTGAGCCATATCCTGTGAGCTGTCTTGTAGATATTGAAACCCACACCAGGTGAAAGAAGTTAACTACATGATGACCAGACTGTAGCCATGACATAAGCTGCCACAATTCCAAGAGCTGGCCTCAAAGAAACGGGAACAAACCAACCCTGGAACTGAAGACTAACTGTACTTAAAACAATCAAGATGATGGTGGTCAGACCATTGGTGGATGACCAATTTCAAGATGAGCGTCAGAGCTGACTGTGCTGTTTCTGCATGTAGCCCCCTCCCTCCGCGTATAAAAGCTCTTGCCCACTGATTGTCAGTGTGTGTGTGGGAGTCGGCCTTTGGACAGGAGTCTGCCCTCCCCTCCAGGTTGCTGGCCTTTGAAATAAAGCAAACTTTCCTTTCCACCAGACTTGCCTCTTTATTGGCTTTTGAGCGGCGAGCACCTGGACCCACTTTCGCTAACAGATTTAGGCTCCCAACGTGAGGCTGGGCTCTCGCGATATCTGGCTCCCCGGGGTTTTCCAAGCAGAGCCGCTGTCTTGACGACACACCGCCGGGATGGCTGCGAGGAGCCTGCGTCTCTGGGTTGCTGGCCCCGAGAGGGGGATTTAGGGGGATGTTCCTAGGAGCTGCCGAAACCGTTTGTTTCGGGGCTCCTCCCTGTTTCACCCCGGCTCGACACTGGCTGCCAACGTATGCTTTCCTTGGTGGAACGGAAAGTTGCCTCTGGAAGAGCTGACGAGCTCCAAGACCAAGTAAGTCCACCGGTGTGCGCCCGGCAAACTTCTCTTTTGAGCACGAAGTTCTTTTTGGACATTTTGCCAATTGGTTCTGATGTGTGTCTGATGTTCAGGACACTTTGTGAGCACTGAGTGCATTTGGGCATTTTGCCAATTGGTTCTGACATGTGTCTGACATTGAGGATCCTTCGTTCGTTTGGGGCTCCATATCAGTCATCCTCTGGAGGGTTTGTAATAGTTCTGTCTTCTGGTGTGTGTGTATATTCCATTTGTATGATTGGTATTCTTGTTGCCTTTTGTAAAATGGGAAATTCAGGTTCAATTCATTAAGAAAACTTTTAGCTTTAAAACTATGACTAAAGAAAAAGAAAGATGATTTTAAAAAAACAAAACCAAAAACACTGTGTGGCCACCAATAATATTCTTCACACTCCAGAGAAAACTGGTTAAGATGAAACTCTTTTGAAACTCCAAAACTAGTTCTTTTTACATATGCAGTTAGAGAAAGCTAGCTTGATAAAATACTGTTTTCAGAATTCTGACCCTGAGAGAACAAAAAAACACCTAGGAGAAAGCTTGAAGTTAACTTATCATGTCCTTGAAATACAAACACAGCCCACTTTGCTTGAGACTTCAGCCTTGGGTTAATTAGTAAAACTTCAAGTGTAGGGGGGGAAGGGGGAAGAGGGTTTGGGTTTATTAAACCTGTGAATGTGATATTATTTGGAAAAAGGATCTTTGCAGATATAGTTAAGGGTTTTTGAGATGAGATCACCCTGGATTACTGAGTGGGCCCTAAATCTGACGACAAGTGTCCTAATAAAAGCCCAAATTAAAAAAAGAAATACAGAGAGAAAAGACATGTGAAGACAGAGGCAGAGTCTGGAGTGATGTGGCCACAAGCCAAGGAATGCCTAGAGCCACCAGAAGCTGGAAGAGGCAGAGGACAGATTCTCCCCTAGGGTCCTAGAGACAGTGCAGCCTTATTGACACCTTAATTTTGGACTTCATAAATCTCTGTTGTTTGAAGCCACCCGTCTGTGGTAATTTGCTATGGCAGTCCTAGAAACTGATACACCTAGTGTATACAGATTTCACCTGGTAGCTTGTTAATGATCTGAAAGCAAAGAGGAAGAGGCAAGATACTGTAAGAATACCTTCTCTAAAGATCAGGAGAGGGTAAGAGTGGAAATGAGAGAAAGACACTCTTTCATCCTCAAAGCAATCCTGGCTTGAGGCATATCACCTCTGTATGTCTATGACCTATCTCTGCTCTGCACCACGGACAGTATTTGTGTATTATTATGGGTAATCCCTCCAGGAATAATCTTAGCTTTTAACTTTTAAACTAGAATAAAACATACATTGAAGGACTAACTCCACCGTAAAGACCATCGGTATTATTTATCCCTAAAGAGTACAAATCATGGCAGAAGACATTGCATAAACATCATGCCTGTGAGGTGGCCCCAGTGAACGAGGATATTGCCTGCCAAGTCTCACAAGAATTTGTTTTTGTCAATAAGTATTAAAATTGTTAGTCCACATGTCACTTCTATAGTGTTATCACTGCAATTGTGCTTTCATACCAGCTGTCTGATTTGGTCCTCACAACAGCCCCGTGTGGTGGTTAGGGTATTAGGATTCCTACTTTTTTTCCTTTTGATCCCTACTTTTTAAAGGAAGAATCTGGGCATTGAGTGACTTCCCCAGGTCATAAAGATGGTCATGGATGGAGGATTGCTGATGTTAATTCTATATTGATCATTCATCAACTGTATTTATTTATAAACGGACACTTATTGAGTATCTACTATAATTAATGCTATATTTAATGCATTGGGAAGAAGAGGCCAGGTAGAATCCCTGACCTCAGACACTTCATAGTCTCAGAAAGACAGCACAAGGGCAACTTAGCTTCTAAAGGAACATGATATATATATAGCAAAGTCCTGTGAGAATGCCCCATAATAACAAAATTTGTATACAATATAACTGATGATTGGCCTCTTTTCTCCAAGTAGCACCTATTCTCACACCTGAGGATGGGCAAAAGTGGACATAGAGAGGCAGGTAAGTCTGGGCAAGGAAATAGTCAGGCGGGTATGGAAGTGCTGGTAACCCCTGCATCCCAGGTATTCTTCCAGGTGATAACTGGGAGCTATTAATTGGAAATTTGTAGTACTGCTGTTAACTGTCCTGGATGTGCCAGTCAGCTGTATGACCCAGAATTTTCCCCATTGAGATTTAGGCTGGAACCTACAGCCACACTCACAGGCACCCAGGCCCAGGATGGATCCCGGCCTCACACTAGGACTCCTATTCCAACTCTGCCCACACCTAGGCAAATTCTGTCTTTTTTTTTTTACTGCTTAAAGCAAAATCATTCCGTAGTCCAAATAAGATATATGACAGATGAAAGAAAATGAAATTAAAATGCAAACAAATGCTGTTAGATGATTGAATGTCCTTTATTAACATGGTTTTAAGATTGTTTTCCAGTTAATGAATTTTTGAGTTAAAATAATTCAAAATGTACTACGCTTGAATTATTCATCTTGAAATTTGAGTTCAAGCCAAGTTTTCTTGTATCTGTGTACGAGAGGCAGATGTTTCTCAGAGATATAGTGGAGCGTGATTGCTTTCTTCTCTCGTGGGATTTGGATCTAGATGACAGGAAGCCAAAGTAGATCCCATCAGTGAGACACATTAGGGACCGTTTCCTCATTTTATTCACTTTAAAGTTAACATCGTTATCCTGTTTTTCTTTTAACACATTGAACCTGTGTGCATTAATACTCTTTCTTTCTACTCTATAGTTATTGTTTACATGCAGGTCACACACAAAAAACTTTTTAGGGTTCAGAAAAGTAAAAGAAATGAGAGATAAACCAGAGTAAAACTTGTAGAAAACAGTAGACTTTTGGCTAATTGAAGATCAAATGTCCTTCCAAAAGCACTCAAATCTAAAATATTACAAAACAGTGTGTATGCCAAAAAAAAAAACATAAGCAAAGACAAATAAGTCTGTTAATTCAGTTGCCAGCTTGCAACCCCTGCTTTACTTATCCTGACTACACCAAATGCCCTTAGATACACCAACTATGTGTTACTTATAATGGGATAGCCAGAAATTAGCCTTGAACCTGGCAAGAATTGGTCTTTAATAAATATCCAAGGAATGAGTGAATGAATAATGAATAAATGAATGAATGAATGAATAAATTGTCAAACTTTTAGGGCAGGAAAAGTGTTTTGGGGAAAGTATTTAGGGGAAAGTAAAATAAGTTGTACTGTGTTCTTATCAATATTATGTAAAAATGGATATATTTTTATTTATTTATATTACTTAATTCTTACAATTCTTATGTGAATGTACATAAGCATTTCCATTTATCGACTGAGGAAACTGATCCTCAGAGATGCTAAATGATACGGCCAAGGTCATATCGTTATCAGTGAGTGAAAACAGATTTCTTTTGGAGCCCAAAGTCCTCCCATGCTCATTTTACGATTTCAGTGTACTTTTTCTTGACTCAGCTAAAATGCCACATACAGCCTGACAGTTAAAAAATAGGAAATTTTGATTCTTTTGACAGACTGTCAATATTTTATTTCATGGCCAGAGTGTTTATGGCACCACACACTAAATGGAAGCCTCATTCTCCTGGGTATTGGACTGTGCCAGGAAGCTCAGCCCTGGGATGCTAATAATCTTGGAAAGGTGGAGGTGCGGGTACAGTGTCCTTAATTCAGTGCCGACCGGATTTTGGAATATGCTTCATTGCTCTTTGATACACACCCTATCACCGGTGCCGTATTTTCCATCTCTTTCTCTTTCAGCTCTTAGACATGTCTTGGCAAATTATCAGTGCTCAAGAGGAAAGAGGAGATTCAAGTACAATGATGAATATTTAAGGAATCTAAAATGGCAACCACAAAGAACATTCTTCTGATAGTTTTTGAAGCTCTGTAGTTCTTTAGCAAAATGTCCTTCTTGTAGCCTTTGAGAGACTTAAAGAAGTATTAAAATCAAAGAGGCTTCCTTGATTTTGATAGGCACTTATGTAGAATGTGTTTTTAGAATGGCAGTGATGGACTTTTCCATTGATTCAAAGGAAATGAGATATTCCCATGTCACATGGGAAGCTGGGAAGACAAATTAGAGCAGGCAGCAAACTCACTCTCTGCCTTCTCTACAAGCCTGAGCAGTGCTGAGCTAGATGGGCAGGAAGTCATGGTAGAAACTCCAGAAGACACCTGTCATACCTTTTCTTCCTACCTGTTATCAACGAATAGGACACATTTTATCAATTCAGACTAAAGAGAACATTACTTTTCCCCCAAACTTCAGATAGTGTTTTCATCTTTTTTTCTGCAGAGTTCTCTGCAAATGATAGTATATTCTAAAGACACACTTGTTCACCACTCTTCATCCAATGCTGAAAAGCCTCAGTGCCCTTAAATGACCAGGGAGGTGACCTAAATCCTTCTACTGCAGCACAAATGAGATTCTTCTCATCTGATCTTTCGTGAAAACAGAGACTAGCTGGCCCACCACGCCTCTCTAATCTGGCACCCCCCTGGTCCCCACACCTCTCTGACCTGGCATTCCCTCTAGTCTCCATGCCTTTCTAACAGAGCAGCTCCTCTGGTCCCCATGCCTTTCTGACCTGACACCCCCTCTGGTCCGCACACCTCTCTGACCTGGCATCCCCTCTAGTCCCCATGCCTCTCTAACATAACACCCCATTTAAGTAAATGAAATATTATCTGTCAAGTCTCTGTTTTTCTTCAGTGTATTAATTCTAGATAAGTTACCTCATTTCCCCCCTACCATGGTTCTAAAATCCCAAGAAGTCTGTTTAGCTACTTTGATAGGTCTTCCTGCTCTCCCATGCCTCCCGATCAGATAAAGGAACCGCAGTTGCTTTGATCTTCCTTTCTACTTTCTGCTTTCTAGCACTTTCATGGTCACCATTGCCTCCCTCCTGAACCCACTCTAGTATTTCTGTTCTGAATATATAACCAATTGCTGAAATCTGATGTTGATCTCTCTCATGGAGGATCGTTCAATGCCAATAAATTTAAATGTTACCTTCCTGAGGAGATGATTAAGTAATAATTTAATTACCACTCTTGTCCTCCAACCAGAAAATATTTCAACTCTGAGGAGAAACTGTGGGAGAAATATGCATGTAATCACCATTGTTTAAAAAATATATTGAGTAACAAAACTAGCACAGTGTTCATAGAGGTTCAAACTCTTTAGGGCATTTGCAAAATCACCTACAGAGAAAACTCCTTAAGATAACTGACTTTATAGCATGTTTCTCTCGTTGTATGGGTGGCTTTTTTTCCTGCCACACAGTAATTTGATTCTGACAGTTAAGTGACATACTTTACAGAGTTGGTTTGTGGAAATAAATGAATAGGAGTGGAGAAGGAAAGAAATAGCAACACAGGAAGATCCCAGAATGTCGTATGTGTGGAGGTGGGTTTGGTGTGGGTCAAGTAACCATGTGATGTCTGTAGATTAGTCAACAGGATGGAGTACTCATATCACAACACGTGATTATAAAATTTCCGAGCTTTCTTACTGAGATGAAGATAAAATAGGAAGGGACACCCCTTACTCAATTTTCTTTTCTTCTTTCTGTGAACTCTGGGTTAACAAGAGTTAAACCAGGGGCTTCAAGTATGGAAATTCCATGAACTGTCCCCACTAGGAGAGAAATTTGTGACAAACACAGGACACTGTAAATCCAAAATGGGTGCTTTAGTTTCTTTGTCTCAAGTAAGTTCGTCCCTCATCTATGGGACTCTTATCTATGACTACAGAGAAAAATAATTAGCAAAACCATCCAGGTAATAATAATCTGATCATGTTTTGGTCTCCAAAATTCTCCATGCCTATCTACACATGGAGCCCAGCCATCTTTGGGGAAAATAAATCATGTTTGAGGGTCCAGCGAAATTTTTTTATCTAGCAATGTCAGGCAGAGAATGAAAAATCACTGCTCAGATGTCCTTGTACAGGCACATACTTTCACACATTTTCATTATGTTAATAATGATACAGATCTTTATTTCATGTAGCTGTGGGCATGCCAACATTGTCGCATTCTATTCTAAGCCATCTTTTTCAGTTAGTTAAAAAAGAGAGAGAGAAAATAAATTAAAATATCAATCAGCCACTTAAGGGACGTTGAGAGGTGCCTCATATGTTCCAGGCACTGTGTTAGAATCTGGGAATGAGCTGAATAGAACCCAATCCAGGTGCTTCAGTGGCTTAGGGTTTAGAGGAGGGGTCCCATAGACAGGGAAAGCCCACGTAGCACCGTGATAAGAGTTACAGGGATGTTTTGAACAAGACCTGAACATGAGGGAAAAAACACAATTTTCCTTTGCAAAAAGAGCCAAGCCTTTTTACCAAGAATCTCTTAACACAGAGATTTGAATTTTAAGCAGATGAGGGGGGTGGGTGACATTCCAGGCAAAGGGAATAGTCTGGGCGAAGGTATAAATGATCATAAGGACACAGGGCACCTGGGGAAATGTGAGCAGTTTGAGCTGAGAGAGGAAGACATGATGAGAAAGGCCAGATTACCAGAGGTTTTAGATGCTTCATTAAAGGAGGGTCTTTAACTGCAGGCCATGGAGAACCATGAAAGATTTTAGCAGGGTTCTGCCCCAATCGGAGAATATAGTGTAGAGGACCTTGGGCCCACCTGCAGGGTGGCAGAACATGATGCTTGGATTGAGGCTGTGGTAAAAGAGATTTGAGTTACTAAGGATCTGGCCACTGGATGAGAGGAGAAGGCATGGATGAATCATTTTAATTGTTGAAAACAGGTACCCTTACCCAGGCCCTCCTAAATTGATTATAGCTGAAAACTTCCCTAACATGTGAAAGGAAACAATCACCCAAGTCCAGGAAACACAGAGAGTCCCATATGGGACAAACCCTTAGAGGAACATGCAGAGACACACGGTAATCAAACTGACAAAAATTAAATACAAAGAAAAATATTAAAAACAACAAGGGGAAAGCAACAAATAACATACAAGGGAATCCCCATAAGGTTATCAGCTGATTTTTCAGTAGAAACTCTGCAGGCCAGAAGGGAGTGGCACAATATATTCAAAGTGATAAAAGGGAAAAACCTACAACCAAGAATACTCTACCCAGCAAGGCTCTCATTCAGATTTGACAGAGAAATCAAAAGCTTTACAGACAAGCAAAAGTTAAGAGAATTCAGCACCACCAAACCAGCTCTACAACAAATCCTAAAGGAACTTCTCTAGGTGTTGGGGGTGGGGAAGAAGAGGCCACAGCTAGAAACAAGAAAATCTCAAATGGGAAATCTCACTGGGAAAGGCAAACATACAGTAAAAGTAGGAAATAATCCACACACAAATATGATATCAAAACCAGCAATCATGAGGAGAGTACAAAAGCAGGAAATGGAAATTGCTTTTGAAATTAAGAGACCAGCAACTTTTTTTTTAACACCTTTATTAGAGTATAATTGCTTTACAATGGTGTGTTAGTTTCTGCTTTATAACAAAATGAATCAGCTATACATATACATATATCCCCATTATCTCCTCCCTCTTGCGTCTCCCTCCCACCCTCCCTATGCCACCCTTCTAGGTGGTCACAAAGCACTGAGCTGATCTAAGAGACCAGCAACTTAAAACAACCTTGTATATTATAGAGACGGCTATATCAAAACCTCATGGGAACTACAAACCAAAAAACTACAATAGAAACACACACAAGAAAAAGCAACCCAAACACAACACTAAAGATAGTCATCAAACCATAAGAGAAAAGAACAAAAGAGGAAGGGAAGAAAAAAGACCTACAGAAACAAATCTAAAACAATTAAGAAAATGGCAATAGAAACATACATATAGATAATTACGTTAAATGTAAATGGATTAAGTGCTCCAACCAAAAGATGTAGACTGGCTGAATAGATACAAAAATAAGACCCATATATATGCTGTCTACAAGAGACTCACTCAGACCTAGGGACACATACAGACTGAAAGTAAGGGGATGGAAAAACATATTCCATGCAAGTGGAAATCAAAAGAAAGCTGGAGTCAAGTCCTGGAAGCACAGAGAGTCCCATACAGGATAAATCCAAGGAGAAACATGCCAAGACACATATTAATCAAACTATCAAAAAAAAATTAAATATAAAGAAAACATATTAAAAGAAAGCTGGAGTAACAATACTCATGTCAGACAAAATAGACTTTAAAACAAAGACTGTTACAAGAGACAAGGAAGGACACTACATAATGATCAAGGCATTAATCCAAGAAGAAGATATAACAATTATAAATATACATGCACCCAACATAGGAGCACCTCAATATATAAGGCAAATGCTAACAGCCATAAAAGGGGAAATCAACAGTAACACAATAATAGTGGGGTACTCTAACACCACATTTACACCAATGGACAGATCATACAGACAGAAAATCAATAAGGAAATGCAGGTCTTAAATGACACATTAGACCAGATGGACTTAATTGACATTTATAGGGCATTCCATCCAAAAGCAGCAGAATGCACTTTCTTCTAAGGTGCACGTGGAACATTCTCCAGGATAGATCACATCTTGGGTCACAAATCAAGCCTCAATAAATTTAAGAAAATTGAAATCATATCAAGCATCTTTTCTGACCACAATGCTATGAGATTAGAAATAAATTACAGGAAAAAATAAACTGTAAAAAACCACAAACACATGGAGGCTAAACAATATGTTACTAAACAACCAATGGATGACTGAAGAAATCAAAGAGGAAATTAAAAAATACCTAGAGACAAATGACAATGAAAACAAGGGTCAAGGGTAAAGGCTAGACCTCTCTTTGGCTAGGGGAAATTCTTTCCTACACAGTCATGATTTATTACACTTTTCATATTTTTCAATTTGATTTGCTAAATCGTTGTTAACAATTTTTGTATTTATGGTAGCAAGTGCTATTTGTCTATATTTTTCTTTTCCTGTAATATCTTTGCCTAGTTTGGATATCAGAGTAATATTTTTATTCTCAGTAAAATGAGTTGGGAAGAATGCTCAACTCCCCAATTTTCTGGGAGGAATTTGTGCACGATTGATATCATTTCTTCATTAAATATTTGAAAGAATTCCCAGGGAAGCCATCTGGGCCTGAAGTTTTCTTTGTGAGAAGTTTTTAATGTACAAATTCAATTCTTTATATAGTACATTCCAGGTATCTGTTTTTTATTAAGTGTGCTTGGTAGTTTTTGCCTTTTATGGAATCCACCCATTTCACCAAAGATGTTGAGTGTATTGGCATAAAGGTGCTCACAATATTTCTTTATTATCCTTTTTAATAGTTGTAGAATCTATCTAGTAATTTTACCTCTCTCATTCCTGATGCTTATAAGTTGTGTTTGCTGTCTTTTTTCCTAATCAATTTGCCTAGAATTTTTTTAAAAAATTAATTAATTAATTTATTTATTTATTTTTGGCTGTGTTGGGTCTTCGTTGCTGTGTGTGGGCTTTCTCTAGTAATGGCTAGTGGAGGCTACTCTTTGTTGTGGTGCGCGGGCTTCTCATTGCGGTGGCTTTTCTTGTTGCAGAGCATGGGCTCTAGGCGCACGGGCTTCAGTAGTTGTGGTGCACAGGCCTAGTTGCTCCGTGGCATGAGGGATCCTCCAGGACCAGGGCTTGAACCTGTGTCCCCTGCTCTGGCAGGCAGACTCTTAACCACTGTGCCAGCAGGGAAGCCCTGTCTAGAATTTTTTAAAATCAATTTTATTGATGCTCTCAGAGAAACTGCTGTTCTTTTCATTGATTTACTCTACTATTTTTCTGTTTTCTATTTCAGTGATATATTCTCTGCTCTTTCTTATTTCCTTTCTTTTCCTTACTTTGGGTTTAATTTGTTTTTCTTATTCCTTGTTCTTAAGGTAGAAAATAGGTCATTGATTTGAGGCTTTCTTATTTTCAAATATAGGAATTTAGTGCTATCAATTTCTTTCTATTACTGCCTTTACTACAGCCCACATATTTGGAAATGTCTTGTTTTTATTTGCATTCAGTTCGTTTATCTTCTAATTTCTTTTATTGACTTCTTATTTGACCTGTGAGTTAATTAGTATTTTGTTGTTTTGTTTCAAAATATTTGAAGATTTTTCCAAGATCCTCCATTATTTATTTCTTTTTTTTTATGGTTATGCAAGAAAATGTCTTCATTCTTGGGAGAGGCATGCCAAAGTCTTTAAGAGTAAAATGTTATGATGTTTGCAATTTACTTTTTTTAACCCATAAATTTTTTAAATTAATTTTTATTGGAGTATGGTTGCTTTACAATGTTGTGTTAGCCTCCACTGCACAACAAAATTAATCAGCCATACACATACAGATATCCCCTCCCTTTTGGACTTTCCTCCCATTTAGGTTACCACAGTGCTTTGGGTAGAGTTCCCTGTGCTATACAGAATGTTCCCATCAGTTGTCTATTTTATACATAGTATCAATAATGTATATGTGTCAATCCCAGTCTCCCAATTCCTCCCACCCAACCCATTTTCCCCTTGGTATCCATATATTTGTTTTCTACGTCTGTGTCTCTATTTCTGCTTTGCAAATAAGGTCATCTATACCATTTTTCTAGATTCCACATATATGCATTATTGTGCCAATATTTGCTTTTCTCTTTCTAACTTCACTCTGTATGACACTCTCTAGGTCCATTCACGTCTCTACAAATGACCCAATTTCATTCCTTTTTATTGCTGAGTAATATTCCATTGTATATGTGTACCACATCTTCTTTATCCATTCCTCTGTTGATGGACATCTAGGTTTCTTCCATGTCCTGGCTATTGTAAATAGTGCTGCAATGAATATTGGGGTGCATGTGTTTTTTTGAATTATGGTCTTCTCTGGGTGTATGCCCAGTAGTGGGATTGTTGGGTCATGTGGTAGTTCTGTTTTTAGTTTTCAAAGGAACCTCCATATTGTTCTCCACAGTGGCTGTATCAAATTACATTCCCACCAACAGTGTATGAGGGTTCCCTTTTCTCCACACCCTCTCCAGCATTTATTGTTTGTAGATTTTTTATGATGGCCATTTTGACTGGTATGAGGTGGTACCTCACTGTGGTTTTGATTTGCATTTCTCTAATAATTAGTGATGTTGAGCATCTTTTCATGTGCCTCTTGGCCATCTGTATGTCTTCTTTGGAGAAATGTCTATTTAGGTCTTCCACCCATTTTTTGATTGGGTGGTTTGTTTTTTTGATATTGAGCTGTATGAGCTGTTTATATATTTTGGAGATTAATCCTTTGGTAGTTGCTTCATTTGCAAATATTTTCTCCCATTCTGAGGGATGTCTTTTCGTCTTGTTTATGGTTTCCTTTGCTGTGCAGAAGGTTTTAAGTTTAATTGGGTCCCATTTGTTTATTTTTGTTTTAATTTACATTACTCTAGGAGGAGGGTCAAAAAAGATGTTGCTGTGATTTATTTCAAAGATTGTTCTGCCTACGTTTTCCTCTAAGAGTTTTATAGTGTCTGGCCTTACATTTAGGTCTTTAATCCATGTGGAGTTTATTTTTGTGTATGGTGTTAGGGAGTGTTCTAATTTCATTCTTTTACATGTAGCTGTCCAGTTTTCCCAGCACCGCTTATTGAAGAGGCTGTCTTTTCTCCATGTATATTTTTGCCTCCTTTGTCATAGATTAGGTGACCATAGGTGTGTGGGATATTATTTATTCTAATTTAAATCTACTGCAGTAAAGAGTATACTTTGTATGATTAGAATACTTTTACATTTATTGAGACTCTTTTTATGACCTAGAATATGGTCTGTCATGGTAAATATTTGATGTACAGTTGCAAAAAATGTGTATTTTGTGGTTTCAGGGTGGAGTGATCTATAATATCAAATAGGTCATGATGGTTGATAATTTTATTAACATCTCTACTCTTGCTGATTTTCTGACTACTTTTTCTATCAGTAGTCGAGAAAGTGTTTTTGAAATTGCCAACTACAATTATGGATTTATCTATATATCTGCAGTTTTGTCAGTTTCTGTTTCATGTATGTAGAAATAGCTCTGATATTAATTGCATAAACATCTAAGATTTTTATGTTCTATTCATGAATTGATACCTTTAACATTATGAAATGAATCTCTTTATCCTTATAATATCCTTTGTTCTGAAATATTCATCGATATTAATGTAGAAGCTACTCCTGGTTTCTTCTGAAAGTGCGGTCTATCTTTTTTCCATCATTTTATTGGAGAATTGCTGTGTCTTTTTATTTAATGTGAGGTTCATGTGGCAGCACAGAGTTGAATCTTGCTTTTTATCCAATCTGACAATTTCCACCTTTAATTGAGATACTTAGACCATTTGTATTTAATGTTATAATTGATGTGAATGCATTAAAATATATCAACTTGTTATTCATTTTCTTTTGGTCCAATCTATTCTTTGTCAATTTTTAAAAAATGTTCTGACTTCTTTTGGATTAATTATGTTTCTATTTCATCTCTGGCTTATTGATTTCAGTTTATGTTATTATAGTGTTTGCTTTAGGGTTTACAATATCCATCCTTAACTTATCAGGGTCTGTCTTTATGTAATATTACAACACATCTTCTTTTGTACTAGAACCTTTTATACCTATTTTTCCTTTCCTGGATTTTGTGCTATTGTTGTCAGACATTTTACTTTTACAAATATTATAAACCCTACAATACATTATTATTTTGCTTCAACAGTTGATTATCTTTTACAGAAAATTAAATAACAACAAAAAATATTTGTATTTACCCACATAGTTGGCATTTATGGTGCTCTGTATTCTTTTATACAGATCCAGATTTCTGTCTGGTATCACTTTTCTTCTGCTTGAAGGGCTTCCTTTAGCATTTTTTATAGTTTACGTCTGCTAGAAATAAATTTTTTCAGCTTTGATATGTTTGAAAAAGTCCTTAATTTCACTTTCATTTTTGAAACGTATTTTTGGTGGGAAAAGATTTCAAAATTGGCGTTTTTTTCTTTCAGTACTTTAAAAATGTTACTAAAACAAAGTCTTCTATCTTGCATTGTCTTCAACAGGAAAGTTGCTGTCATTCTTATCTTTATTTTTCCCTCTGTATATAGTGTTTCTTTATTCTACATCAACTTTTAAGAGTTTTCTCTTTAACACTGGTTGTAAGCAAATAAATCATGATATGCCTTGATGAAGTTTTCTTCAGATTTCTTGTCCTGGTAGTTCATTGAGCTTCTTGGATCTGTGGATTTATAATTTCTTTCAAATTTAGAATGTTTTCAGTCTCTATGTCATCAACTATTTTTTCTGTCCCTCTCCCATTGTGAACACAAATTACATGTATGTTAGGCCACTGAGGTTTTCCCACAGCTCACTGATACTCTATTCATTCTTTTTTTAGTACTTTTTTCTTAGAGTTTCATTGTGGATAGTTTCTGAGTCTAGGTTCTCATGTTCACTAATATTTTCTTTCATAATTTCTAATGCAACTTTAATGCAACTTTCATCTTTAGAAGTTTGATTTTGGGTCTTTTAAAAAATACATATTCTAATGTCAACATATTAAAATTTTCCTCTAGTTCCTGAACATATGGATTATAGTTATAATGACTGTTTTAATGTTCTTGTTGATTAACTATCATCTGTGTCATCTCTGTTAGTTTTAATTGATTTATTTTTCTCCTCATTACGGTTGCATTATTGTTTCTTTACATACATGGTAAGTTTTTGTTGGATGCAGACATTGTGAATTTTATCTTTATAGGTGTTGGATATTTTTGTATTCGTATAAATATTTCAGGACTTGTTCTTGGATGCAGTTAAGTTACTTAAAAACAGTTTGATCTATTTAGGTCTTGCTTTCAAGCCTTGGTAGGCAAAATTAGAGGCAAAACTTTTCTTGGTATTCTACCCAATGCTTCATGAACTATGAATTCTATACTCCAGTTGGGGGTAACAGGCAGGGAATTCAGAAGTTTAGGAATTTCAACAGAGCCACCCTCAATTACTCATTTGCCTATGGCACCAGTGGGTAAATTCTTGTAAGACGTCTGAAAACCACAGGCAAATCCCCTTCTGTTTTTGCATCTCATATAAGTGCCTCTCACTGGTGGAATCTAACCAGACTCATGCTGGCAGGGGACATCCGAAAAATGTAGTTTCCATTCTTTATACCTACACACAACAGGGGGCAGCCCAGAAAAACAGTGATGGTTTTAAGAATCAGCAAATAGTATAACCTTAAAGTCAACAGTTTTTTTTTTAATTGAAGTATAGTTGATTTACAATGTTGTGTTAATTTCTGCTGTACAGCAAAGTGATTCAGTTATACATACAGATACTCCCACTCCATCCTTCCCCCAACCCCCTTCCCCTTGGCAACCACAAGAAAGTCCACAGTATTAATTGCCAAGTGCAATGGATACTCATGGGAGGAAGATCAGGAACTCAAATTTATACATATGCCCATCATTCCAGTAGCTCATCCGTTAACTCATCTGTCCATGCATCCACCCAACCAATCTTTACTCATACCACAAACATGTCATGAGAATTCAGTGGTTGTCAAGCCCTGGTATATGGCACAGGGGTAACAATGATGTCATCTTTTCTATCCAAGGACCAGAGCACTGGTAAGAGCTAAAATTGCACGTATTAGGTGTGATATGTCTCACCACTGATTTTGGTGTACCAGAGAATCACCACATTGCAGAGGAGTTTAGCCAGTGTAGAGCACGCAAAATTTTTCTCTGCCTTCCAACTGTTTGTATACTTAGGATGCAAAGGAGACAGGCCTTGAGTGAAATTACAGTGGACACCATTTATGGCTAATCTTTGCATTTCTAGTATTTAGCGCAGTGGTAGATTCATGGTTAACCTTCAGTGAACATTTGTGGAACTGTACCTGATAAGAATTTGAACTGCTGGGCTTCCCTGGTGGCGCAGTGTTTAAGAATCCGCCTGCCAATGCAGGGGACATGGGTTCGAGCCCTGCTCTGGGAAGATCCCACATGCCGTGGAGCAACTAAGCCCGTGTGCCACAACTACTGAAGCCCGCATGCCTAGAGCCCGTGCTCCACAACAAGAGAAACCATCGCAATGAGAAGCCCACGCACTGCAATGAAGAGTAGCCCCCACTCACTGCAACTAGAGAAAGCCCGTGCACAGCAACAAAGACCCAATGCAGTCAAAATAAATAAATAATAATAATAAAAAAAGAATTTGAACTGCTAAAAAGATCTAGCAGGATCTTTCTATTAGAAATTCATTGTCTATGTAAGAAGAATAATGGGCTAGTGGGGTTATAACACAGTGAACTTCAGGCTATAATACATATAAGTAATAAGGAAACAGAGTACGGGGACACAGGGCAGAGAAGCACCCTGCCTGAAAACTTTAGAGAGGGCTTTTCAGTGGCAGTGATAATAGAAATGGACTTTGAAGGATGAGTAGGAATTTGCCCAGTGATGAGAGTGAAAGACATGACAGGCTGGAGGAGTGGACTGTCAATACAGACAGAGATGCTGGAGTCAGACAATTGTGTGGCAAAAGGGAGCTGAATTTTTAGGGAAAATTGGAGGTGTTGAGCCAGAAAATAAGGTTGAACAGAAAGTTGGAGCCAAACTGGGAAGTCTTATATGCCGTGTTAAGAAGCTTGAATTTTGGGACTACCCTGGTAGTCCAGCGGCTAAGACTCTGCCCTCCCAATGCAGGGGGTCCGGGTTCGATCCCTGGTCAAGTAACTAGATCCCACATGCTGCAACTAAGAGTTCGCCTGCTGCAACTAAAGATTCTGCATGCCGTAACTAAAGATCGAAGATCCTGCATGCCGCAACTAAGACCTGGCACAGCCAAATAAATAAATAAATATTTAAAAAAAAAAAAAAAAAAGAAGCTTGAAATTTGTCCCTGCTCAATGACTTCAAGTAAGGAGAGACTAGATTCAATTTGCATTTCAGATGGATTAGCTGGTGACAGTGTGGAAAATGGAGTTGAGGGGAAGGGGATTAGTTTAGAGGGAGCTGCAGGGCAATATGTCACAGGTGCCAAGGAGTGATGGTGCGAATGGAGGGGGAGGGGCAGATTCAGATATTTTGGAAGTGGTGCGAATGATAAAGGTTCAAGGGGAGGGAAGATTATTGACAACCCTCAGCCTTCTGGTTTGGGCAGTGGACCGAATGGGGAATTAGCTTGGGGATCCATACATGTTTCCAATATCAAGTCCTTAGGGCCACTTTGCAGGCCCTAAGGCAGCATTCAGCTGATCCAGTTTGATGCAATCTGCTTTCCTCTCCTCCCTAAAGCCTCCCTCCTCATCACCATGTACCCTCAAAACCGACTAGGAAGCAAGACCTCGTCTCGCAAGACCTCTTCCTCCCTGCTGCTCTCAGGAAGGGAGTGTAAGCATTATTTCTCTTTAAGGAATGTGCTGTTAATTACTAATTATTTTTTTTGAATAAGGAATAGAGGTAAGTTTCTTTACATTTGGAAGACTACAAAGTCCTAAAAATTAGAGATCCTGGTAGATATTTCCTGACTTCTGTCCAAGATGGTGCTTATGAGACCTTACTGGTCTTTGATCACCGAGGGTGGCATTCACTAACCTTTCTCCCTGATGCATCCTGTCTGTACTTTGATGACCCATTTCCCAATTGAGTTTCCATCCCCTTTGGATGGACCTGAAGATGTGGTCGCGATAGGAGAGTAAGGAGAGAATTGTCTTGTCATTGGACTTGGTTGTCTCAAGTGAGTCATTAGCATCCCAAGGAACCACAACCTAGGAGTCATATGTCTCATGGGAAACACAGCCCCTCATCAGGCACCATAAACTCAGTGGGAAGAAAATGAATGTATTGCTGAGAGGGATGAAGAAGGAGAAGGAAAGAAGTTGTTCTGTGGTAAGTTTTGATTCTGTAAGCACCACAATACATAGTGGATGTTTTTGACCAGGAGCTTGAAATAGGGGTTATTATTGAGATTGCTTCCTGAATGGTGTAAATTTAAGTAAGTAATATTGTGAGAACTGCCTCTGGTTCTCAATAGCATGCTATTAAAAATAGAGAATATAAAGATCTCTAAAAAGGAATTTTCTTTGTTTTAAAGGTAAAATTAAAACATTTTTCTTTAGGTGATATAAAAATAATAATTTGTCCACAATGTATTTATGTATGCTTATGTGTAAGTGAAATAAATGACAACAATGATAAAAGAGACTGGAGGGAGAAATTAGGATTATTTTGTTATTATAAAGTACTACCCATGAAGTAACATAGTGTTATTTGAAAGTGGACTTGGATTATGAAAATGAATTTTCTTAAAGAAAGTCAACCATAAAGAACTAAACATCTGAAGAGTGAGTTCTGGTCCTGGTACCCACACTCCTGAGCTCTGTGGCTCTGAAATATATAATGTCCTAGAAGCTTCATTTTCTCATCTCCACAATGAATAGGTTACACTATTATTTAAAGACTTATCCAGTTCTGAAATCCTATCATTCTATCTCTTCATTTTTCTCTAGTGCTTCATCAAAAATAAAGTGAATGAAAATCAGCAGTTACCACATGGCCATCTAGAATTAAGATGCGCCACCCGTTTTCTAGGGACATGCTTTTTCTTTTCAACTGTAAGTGAGTTTAACTAGTATTTGACCTTCACATAACCTGCCCCCTTGTTTTGTATTTTGGAGATCAGCTCTGTTTCTCTTCTGAAAGTTTAGGACTCTGTGGTGATTTTAACACAGCAGCCAACAGGTGGGGCTGCAGGCCTGTGCAATTTAACTCCAGTCGCTGACTTTCCTGCTCTTTTTATGATAATAGAATATCTACACCTCTGCATATTTTCAATTTGAAATACAAAGTGCCAAGTGAAATAGCCTAATAGGCTCCAATCTTTATAAACCCTAAGGATCAATAATATGTGTTAGCTGCTTGCAAATGAATCTGACTGTGGTGGAGAAGATGTTTCCCACTACCCCACACCCACAAGAAGTTGTACAGCAAGTTTGACTTATATGCGTCATGTGTGTATTGAAAGGCAAAATCTGTGTACCTGAAAAGGCAGCATCCCAGCCCCAGAACATAGAGCATGATTCCATACATGGCATGATGGGGATCAGGAAAGGTGTTACGACTATTTAATCATCACCATTCACCCAATTTTGCAAAGCTACCATTAAAAAAATTTTTTTTATTGCGATATAGTTGATTTACAATGTTGTGTTAATTTCTGCTGTACAGAAAAGTGATTCAATTATACATATATATACACGGTTTTGTTTTTTTTTACAAATCAAAATTTTTATTGTTAGATTCTGCAGATATATAATTACCCTATCAAATTACTATGAAAGTTTCTTACCTCTTACTCTCAATTTCTTATCTCATTGCAGACCAGTAACAAACAGTTCAGGAACTAGCACTGGCTCATGAAACACTCACATTACATTGAGTAATACACAGAAAAAATTTAAATCTATGTCAGATTCTTAGAATTAATAAGAGGATTTAGTATACACTCTTTTTAAAATATTCTTTTCCATTATGGTTTATCATAGAATATTGAATATAGTTCCTTGTGCTATATAGTTGGTAAAGCTACCAGTTTTAATCAAAGCTACCATTTGCATCTGGCAAATGGCATCCATTTTTGCATCTGGCAAAGCTACCATTTTTAATCAAAGAATCATGATATTTAGATCTGGTACTGTCCTTGGTGATGTGTGAATCCAAATAAACTAATATGACAGATGGGGTAGCAAAGACTTAGAAATGCAGTGGGACCTCCAGGGAACCATGACTATTTAATAGCAGATCCCAAATTATAATTGAGGTCTGGCCCAAGTCCATGTGATCTCTGGAGAACATTAGCTCATTCAAGGGTAAGTTCTGGACTCAGGCAAATCCCCAAACCTCAGTTTTCCCACTCATTGAAATAAATAAATAAATCTATCTATCTGTCTTTCTGTCTATCTATCTGTGTCTGTCTGTTTGTAATTTACCTGACTCTTGCATTTCATATTCACTGGGATATGTTTCAAGCATTGGAAGCTCTTATTCTATAGTTGTCAGAATAAGAAATCAGCTTGCTTTACAATTCAGTGAAACAATCTGGCAGACACCGTTTTATGACATACTGTATACCTCTTGGACAAGTTGTACTGAATAAAGAACTTGTCTAGAATTCCTTTATTCAAGATCAGTAAACTAACAAAGAGTGCGGCTGTGTAAGCCTTTAATCTACAGAGGAGCTAGCAGTGCAGGGAGAGGATGAATGAACATCTGCTTTCCCTCTCTGTGTCATTGCGAATAGGGCCTCTTTAGGGAACTGCTGGGCTTTTACTTACTCTAGTGGATCTGTAGCCCAGACTTCCAAACAGGACTGGTTCTGACCTCCCGTCTACCTCTGACTTTCAGCCTTTCCAACAGTGAGGGCCTTGGAGAGAGGGTAACACAGACCATCTTCACTCAGATGAATCTGTCTGTTTATTAAGGTGAACTTGGTCCACATGGCTTAAGCAGCTGCTCAGGAATGTTGCAGAGCATGAACTGAACATCTAAGTAGTGGGTCAGGTTATCAAAGTGACTCTGTGGGAAGTTCCTGCAGAGGGTTGTGCCGGGAGGGAGGATCTTTACCCGTCGTGTGCTGGTTAATAATCATAATAGCTGATACTGTAGGCCAGGTGTATTTCTTCACTTCTTCCCGCAACCTGGGTGACAGGTAGTAATAATTTCTTTTCCAGGTGAGAACACTGAGATTCAGGTAGACTAAATGACTTGTCCAAAGTGATAATCTTAATAAGTAAATAGTGTGTTAACTGCAGGTCCCTCTACCATTATAGATGGTGGAACTAGGATTCAATTTCAAGTTCATTTGACTCCAGTGCTGGTGTTCTTTGCTTGTAAGCTGACTCAAATATATAACCACAGCCTGGAAGCGTAATGATCTAGAAGAATATGAAAATTTTTAATGCTAAGCCCAGTTGTCTTAGGCTAAGCCATAACTCCTTAAGATGTATTCTTTCATTAATGTATTTCCTTTTTGGTAAATTTCTTGTGTTCTTACTGAAGACATATATAACAATTTAAACACATTAAAGAAGTAGCATGCATAGCTCCATTGTTCCAACACAAAGCGGCTTTTCAAAGTCAGGCATGTGGGCTTATGAAACCTGACTGGGGAGTCCAGCTTCAGGCTTGGGGCACTGGGTACAGAGGAAAGTCGGCACTGGAAATTTGAATCCTGGCTTTTTCTTCTCTATGGAGAGTCATTTTTCTATATTTGTTCCCAAACACAAGTAAAAAACCAGAGCAACCTGACTTTCCATCTTCCCTGCCTTGTGCACCTGGGGAAAGTATCACGCAGATGTGGATTGTAAATGTTTATACCTCAAAAAGAAAAATGGTGATTATTTTTCAACTCAGATATGAATTTCCATTTAGGTGATTTCATTTCAAGATTTTTCTCTGCTTTCTTACCATATACATTCTGTAACAGTCAAGGATGTTCATGGCCCCATGTGATTGAAAACTCCTATTAACTTAAGCTACAAGGGGTTTATTTTTCTCAGGTGGCATGTGGGTTAGATGCAGGTAGTTGCTGGTATGGGTTCAGTGGCTTGAAGGTGCCAGTGCTGACTGTTGTCACTCTCTCAGCCTCGTCTTCAGATTTGCGCATTAGATGGCTGCCCACGTACTAGACTAATGTCTGCATTCAGGGCAGGAAGAAGTGGAGGGACTTATGCTTGTCCTTTTTATTAGTAGAGTAAAAACTTTTCAGAATGATGGCAGCAGCCTTCTGCTTACCCCTGTCTTTGTACTGGTGTTTGGAAGAGAAACAGATTTCCCATTAGTCAACTGAAGAATAGATTTAAAGAAATCTGGATCGTCCCCACCTTCACTAAAATTACCTTCCTTCTCTTAGAGTAAAGGAGAATATGAAGATGATTTAAAGAAATCAGCAGCCTACCTTACTAATCACCCCAAAGAGAAATGGACAAAGCCTCCTTTGACCTTTTGGGAGCTTTGAATTTTAGTTCAGTAGATCTTATAGACAGGATCCTGACAAAAGGAGAAAGTCACCTCCCTTTAAGGCAGGCCTTCTCAACCTTAGGACTATTGGCAGTTCACGCTAGAAAGCTCTTTGTTGCAGGAGGCCGTCCTGTGCATTGGAGGCTGTGTAGCATCTTTGTCCTCTACCCACTAGATGCCAGCAGCACCCCCTTCCCCTTCTGTGACAATCAAAGATGTCTTCAGACGTTACCAAATGTCTGCAGCCAAAACACCCCTGGTGGAAAACCACTGCTTTACTATGTCATGCTGAGATTTCGCAGATTCACTCTGCTTCTTCATCTCAATAGATAGTCCAGCATTTGAAAAGGCAGTGAGACCTGTGCATTGTGACCATTTACAACTGTAGAACATTGGTTTTCAGTAGCTCTGGGCTCAGTCTCGTAGATTCTGACTTAACTGATCTACGATGTCACCTAGGCAGGATTTTATTGTTCTTATTGTTATTGTTGTTTACGGTCTTGTTTTTAGCTGCCGAGGATATTCTAATACTCCACCAGAGATAAGAAACCTTTCTTTAGAAAAAAGTGAGCCTCTCACTCTGAGCCCACCTAGGTTGGTGGGCATATGACAGCCACCAAGGTCCTGAGCAAGGGCAGGATTTAACAGACTTCCAGTCTTTTCAGACCAGCAATAGTCACTCCCAGCCAGTTTTAGGAGTCATCTGGCCAATGTTCCCAACAGGGAAGGGTACAACTAGAAAGACAGAATCTGTGGATTCAGAGATCAAACCCTAGATCTGGGGCAAAAAAAATGGAAAGAGATCTTTATAATTAATCTGACAGAAAGAACTAATGAATGGATTGAAATGCATGACAAGTAAATGATGAAGACAAATGCTTGCGATGGTTGTTCTTTGTGTGAGAAGCTGCTGTTACTGACAGTGGTGCTATTATCTATTGTTATGGGCAACGTGAAGAAGGCAGATGCAGTGTGTGCTTAGTAGCAGGGGTTACTTTCAGTGATGCTAGTAATACCCTGGGCGTCTGTATGCCCATTATAAGCAGGTAAGACTAAGATGGGTTTGGTAAGAAATGGCCTGGGAAAACCTCACAGCTTTCCTAGTATTTAACTTTCAAAACAAGCACTGTATTGGTCGTAGATACTGGTAAGAATTTTTCAAGTGCAGATCCACAAAAGGACATGTCTTTCACCATGATATATGTGACTATGCCAGTTCTCCCACCAGGTGGAAATCTCTAAGAACTGGCTGGATTCCAGCTCCCAGGAGCCACGAAGAAGGGGACATTTTTGACATTTAGCATTCCAGAAATCCTTGGGTTGAGAAGTGGATTGTTTACCAAAGGTTATGGAGGGAAATGGATCACAGTGGCAGGAATAGCAGCATTTCAGGGGAGAAAGGAGCCAGGGCTTTCTTTAAAATAAGTTGCTTCATATTGGCCTTAGGCTGTCTGAAGTTCAAGGGGATGGGTCTGTCCTAAGCAACAATCCCATATTCTCCTCGACACTCTCCCCAGCCTCTTACTGCATCCGTTCCCACACAGTGACAGCAACACCAGATACATTTTTTCAGAAAACCCTGAAATTCTTCCATTCCTCAAAGAAACAGAAATCTGTGTGGTAATGAAGCAGATGGAAACATCTCACCTCTCCACACTTCCCTAAAACAACACCCAGCTCAGACCCCATCATCATCCCTCACCAGAACAAGTAAGTACCTTCATGTCTGTGTCATGGGGAAGACCAATAAGTCAGACAAAGGCTATCCCTGAAGTGAGGATTCTAAAAATCCCACTAGTTATTGTAAACGATATACTTTAGTTACTATTAGGTAGACATCAAAATTAAATGGCATGAGAAAATGGAGACAGAAGTTGTATGGAGTTCAAGTTGGTCCTCCAAAAATAGCAGGGTCACAATTTTTGTACCAAACTCAAGGAATGCTCTACCTCTTGGTGAAAGAAATCGCACAGACCTGAAGAGGAACTTCTCTGCCCTGTATCAACTTGATTTGTTCTATGAACTGCCCTTCCCACTGCCCTGAGATGGAGAAAAGTGTGATCCTTCAACACTGTGGTCTGGAAAGCAGAAAACACTTCCTCCTCATCTTGCCTGGCTCTGGTTGTCTGCGTGCCATCATCTAATTAGCTTCATCTCAACACCCTTCAGTTACTAAACTGGGATTGGCAAGACCCTCAGCGATGTGCTGTCTCTAAGGGTATTGAGTTTCTAGGGCTGGAAGGAGTATTTTTAAATTCAAAAGGCTATACATCCAGGTTATAATGAGAGTTGAAAATCCTGATGGTAGTAAATATGTTCCAAGGAATTTTTGCCACAGTAGGTGTGATTTCACTACTCTAATCAGATTGTAGTGTTAAATGATGCTTTGGATGACAACTAGTTATCATTTCTGATAGGGCATTTTAATAATAGCTAATATTCAGATGGTCATTTCTGTACACAAAGCACTTTTAGAGCTATCTGATCCTTGCAGTCACATATAAGAGAGCAAGAACAGACTTTATGGTAAATCACATCTGTGGTATTTGCCAGCTGGGGACCTCTACCTAAGAATAAGGCATCACAGGGGAAAATTAGAGCCAATAAATCAAGAGATTGATATCATTTGTTTACCCAAATCCAGCTGTACCTGAAGGTGTACTTATTTTGTTACTCTTTAAATTAGATGAGATTAAAAAGTCCCTTTCTGCTTAATCCAAAGTAAATCATATTTCTGTGCATTGCAACCCAAAGTATCGTGACCAATTCATTATTACTTTTATCTAAAATATAAAGAGGAAACTGGAGGTCAGAAAGGTGTAATAATTTAAACACCACCACGAAAACAGAGGACGAGACAAGACTTGAATATACTGACTTGTGTTCTTTTCACACTACCCGCCTGAACTAATAATATCTGATAGTTCTTCCATCCTCTTGCTGTTGTAACAAATTAACACAAAAAGAATTACTTGAAACAACACTGTTATCTTACAGTTCAGGAGGTCAGGATTCTGAACTGTGTCAGCCGGGCTGCATTTTTTTCTGGAGTTTCTAGGGAACATTTCCTTGTCTTTTCTAGTGTCTAGAGGCTGCCTGTATCCCTTGGCTCATGGCCCCAGCATCTTAAATCTCTCCTCTGACCTCTGCTTCTTGCACTTCCTTCTCTGACTCTGATCCTCCTCCTCCCCTTTCCCTTATAATGACCCTTGTATACATTGGACCCACGTGGATAATCTAGGATAATCTCCCCATCTCAAGATCCTTAATTTAATGATGACATCTGCTAAGTTCCTTTTGCCATATAGGTAAAACATTCACCTGTTCTGAAGATTAGGATGTGAACATCTTTGGGGAGGACATTGGTCTTTCTACCATGCCATTCAATTTTTTTAAAGTGCCTATTCTACTTATCCCAGTGAAGGGACCTAAAGTTTCATTAATTAAAAAAAAAAAAATCCATGTGATTAAAGAAAGTTTGTTGTGATACTGGGAAGGTCCTGCGTTCTCATAAGCTGCTGGTTTGGGGTCATGACTCTGAGGAGAGGGTGGAGTTGGGGGGATGTCTAGAGGTATTGGTTCTGTTTTGCTGGGATTTTCTAGATCAGAATGAAGGAGGGAAGAGACTCCTTTTTCCTCCTGTCTCCCTCCCTTCTTGGAGGGGCCCCTGATAGTGCCCTTGCTTTTCTTCATCCCCATGCAATAAAGCTGAATTTTTAAAGTGATTTCTTTGGATAGTTTCAATCAGCACTTAAAATTCACTAGGGCAGTAATCAGTTGGGTTTCTGCTTTTATGACTGAAAGTGTGTGCTGAATTTCTTAAGAGACACAAACTTGGCAGTGTCTAAGCCAGTATAATTCCACAGTGAAAGAAGGATATGTATTAACCAACAGGAGTGGGAAAAAATGCTCACACCTCTCTGCATCCATAGGAAACTGATTACTCCATGTTGGAAATTCAGAGCCTGGGTCAATTGGTGGGCCTCTGCATGCCTCAGGTTCTGTACCGTCGGGAGGTCAACGTGGTGATCATTGTTTAATATTTCTTGCCTAAGGAACATTTAAAAAAACACAGTCCTAGTGCTAACAGGAGCTCAAATGCTTCCTCTACAGCTGTTGACCTTGAGCAAGATACTGCAATCGTGCATCTGCTTTCCTATCTGCAGAAAATGGCAACGCTCACTGCCAGTGCCTCTGGAGCCCTCTGAAACTCTTACACTTAAATCACCAGTATTTTTGTTGCTCTCACAATAAATAGAATCATCTTAGAGTCCCAAAGTCCTGTGCTAGGTGTTACAACAACAAATATTAACAAATAATTGGTTTTCATAGTTAGTTTTCACCTGCCTAGGTGGATAATTTAAAACAAACAAGTCTCATGATTAGCTGGGGAAGCCGAGTACCTCTGGTAGTGTGATGAGGACAGCAAAGCCCATCGTTCAGCAGCCCTGGAGGAATTAAAACCTAATTGATGAGGGCTTATAGGTAATTATGGCAAGTTGAGGTCAGATCTGAGACTCCCCCCACCCAAAATTATCTAATGAAATGAATAAAAATAAAAATAAATTTTTAAGAAAGAAAGGAAGGCAAAAATTCAACCGTGGTCACCGCCCCATATTGTAAACATCAAAAAGTTTGGCAAGGAAAGAAAAAGATTCTGAAATGATTCAGCCTTGTTCATAAAACTCCACTGGAAGCGGTGTTAAGGGCCAGACAAACCTCGACAGTATCATTGATGTCCCAGGATTGGAAGTGAAGGTGAGATGAGGTGATGTCCATCATTCTCTCTATTATGATATGAGGAATGGCAAAGGAAGTAGCAATGTCTACTGGATAAAAGTGGGATAAAATTAGAAAACAAATAACCACAGAGGACTCTGACGTAAGTACAGACTCTGGAATTCCATGTTCAGTTGGTCGAATCATCTGAATCTTCAGATAACTCTCAACTATGGAAATGAGACCTTTTAGTTCACCTCCATTATTTTTGGGTAGAAAACTAGTTAACTTTTCATTAAAGCAGACTAGTTCTAGCTGATCTTCTCTTTTTACTCCTGTATCTTCAGAATATGACCAATGAACTGAAACCTAACCTAAAACCCAACCTTCCATCTATAGATTAGAGGAGAAGATAAACATGTCTTGATAAGGAATAAAGGAGGGCCAAGAAAATCCAAGCACACTGCATAAAAACAAATAAAATACCTGGAGAGCAGAGTCTGCATTAAATTGGAAAGATGAAAAGTGGCCTAATAGCAACCTTACAAGTATTTAGCAGAAATATGGAAGAAAGGGAGAAAAAACAGATGAGAAGAAGGAATAAATGGATAAAGAAATTATTTTAGAAGGAAAAAGAAATCCAAAGAACAGAAGTAAATTTTCCATGAAGGTTTTCTGGTTTAGAATAATAAGAACATGAATTCAATAAAGACTTAGATGACAAAACAATGGAATGAAATAAAAATGAAGGTTGCAGAATTGAGGCAATTCATTGAGAAGAAAAATGATTCTACTATAGATACAATAAATTAATCAAACATAACAGGAAACACAATAGACGTAATCAACAATAGAATTACTGACATAAGAAAAGTATTGAGATAATCGCATAAAAAATGACAGAATGAGTAAACCAATTCTAGAAAGAAAATATTGTGTAAAAGTGGAGAAACTAACTCAACACAAGGAAAATTGCTACCCCTGAATGTTCTCAATAAAGTTAGGAACATAATAAATGAAAAAGTGAGGCATTCAAAGAACTGCCTTGAAAAGTGAGGAGAACTTGATTTGTAAATTGGGAAAAAGCAATTTGTTTTAGAAGAAGAACCAGATTCAGAGTGATTGACACTCAGACTCACCTAAGCTTTGAAAATTCATTGAAAAAAAGAAATTCTTCAGGCATTCAGACAGCAAGGAGGGAGATGTTATTCTGGCTGTAAACTTTTCAACATCAACATTCAAAGCTAGAATACAGGAGCAAAGTCTGAGAGGAAAAAAATGCAAGCCATGAATATGATACCCAATCACATTGTCATTGTACAGTAAAGGTCATATGAATACATTCTTAAACACGCAAGAACTATAGCCACACAGTAGTCATGAATTCTTTATGGAATAAAAGTACTTTATGAGTTTCCAATCACTTAGAAAAAAATTTTAATGAACTTGGAAATACAGAAGATGAAGGAAAAAGACTGTTGGTGAATATTAAATTCACAGAAAAGTGGAACTAAGAAACAGTGGGAATTATGGTCCCGGAATGGAATACATATGTAATTCTCACTGCGAGAACTCACGAATCTGTGTACGCATATGCCCATAACAAAAATTAAGTGTTGAGAACAGGAATTAGGAGGAATTATAAGAGCCTAATCTCATCATCATTTATAGCAAGGAATCTAAAAGAGAAGCATGCATTGTAAAAATACAGTAATGACACCAAAATTTTAATTGTTTTTATAGTCTAAATTTTTAATAAAGTTTAAGAAATATTGTAGGAAATAATATATGTTGAGTTTAAGCAATATTGATTCTAAGTTTTAAATGAGTTTATTGCGTTTACAGTTTTTTTCTGCTACGTTAAGTATAGTATAATTGCATCATTTAATTTATGGATGACTATAAAACTTCACATCTTTGTAAAATCCCATTCCATTAGACCAATGCCTTGGGGCATAAGAGAGACAGTTATTCAATAAGACTCCAATGCAAAATGCCAAATTGGGAAGACAGGTGGCCATTCTTCTCAGTGATTTTTCGAAAAACAATATACTTGTGGCTCTGATTAAGTAAAATTTAGATTTACTTCAACAAATATTTAGTGAGTATCCACTCTGAGTAGCTGTTATGGTTCTCTGCTAGGTGCTGTCATATATATTATTTGGTTTAATAATCAAAGCAATAAACCAACTTACAAACTTGTAGAGACCATATTAAAACAGGCAGAAATGACCCTTGCAAGCAAGTAGGAGCGCTTCATAATTTTTCACCCTTTCTTTTACATCTATTGAATGGCTTAAATGACTAGATATACACAATAGGTTTTCCTTTTTTTTTTCTTTCCTTTAGTCTAGCTAAAAGGATCTCAAGTATAATGTTCCTAGGAAGTAGCGAACAGCATGTATACATGAAAAGTATACTGTATAGGTGATTTAAAAATCTATAGGAAAAATAGTAACCTTATGCACTAGTTTTAGAATCAACTACAAGGTAAAATATCGCACCACTAAAAATTCAAATTATTTAATTAAAACAAATTTATATACTGTGAATCCATTTACATAGATTGGAATCTGTTCACCTCATTTTCAGTCTATCAAGCTAGTGATTCATCCAAATGGTTGGAGAGATGTGTGGAATAATGTTTACCTAAAGCTAAAGTTGTTATTTTTGAGTTATGTTTAAAAATTCACTCTCTTTTTCATACTTTGATATTTGTTGGAGTGCTCTATCATGATCAAGCATTGTTATGGACTGAACTGTGTTCTCCCAAAATTTATATGTTGAAGCCCTAACCCCCAATGTGGCTGTATTTGAAGACAGAGACTTTAAAGAAGTAACTAGGGATAAATGAGGTCATAAGAATGGGCCTTAATCCTATGAGAACAGGAAGAGACACCAGTGATGCGTGTGCACAGGGCAAAGACCACATGAGGACACAGAAAGAAGGCAGCCACCTCCAAGGAGAAGCCTCAGGAGAAACCAACCCTGCCTTCACCTTGATCATGGACTTCCAGACTCCAGAACTGTGCTAAAATAAACTCCTGTTGTTTAAGCCACCCAGGCTGTGGTGTTTTGTTATGGTGGCCCTAATGGACTAATACATGTATTATGTTTACAAAAGCTCATTTTCTCTCTCTTTCTCTCATAATTGATAAAAATGCCTGAAGCCCTTTAAAAATGCTCTATAAATGTACAGACATAATCATGAGAAAGCCCTAAAAGGTCTGAAAGGGACTTGACTTTATCCACACTTAGGAAGACTGCACAATTCATCTCGAAGTTTCATAAGAACAGGCTCTCTCCCGAGTTCCAGCCACGTCAGAGAATCACCAGAAGAGCTTCTCCTTCTACAAGAGGGCGGCACCTGGCTTTTGTCCTCTCAGGACCCAGAGTGTGCAGTGATCTGTTTCTTACTTTTCAAACTTAAAAATGTTTTGGGCTGTGTGAAGGTGGTGGTCCAGCTTTGTATGGAACTGGCTTTCCCCCAGACCTTGAGAAAACAACCCCCAGGCCAGGCTGCTTCTCCAGTTAGCTGTTCTATCATGGGGGTGACACCAATGAACAGAATTTGACTCTTCCATGAATCCCATCCTATACAAAATGCGTTTCTACTGCATTTGCTCCGCAAATACATGGTTTTAAAGTCAAATACATTTCTGGAATTCCCTGGCGGTCCAGTGGTTAGGACTTTCACTGCCAAGGGCGCCGGTTCAATCCCTGGTCGGGGAACTAACATCTCGCAAGACGTGCGGCACAGCCAAAAATAAAATAAATAAAGTCAAATGCATTTGAAGAATATTGCCTATTGACTCTTTTCAAATGGATTCCTCAGCATCCTTGGACATAATCTCAGTGCTCTGGGAGTTCTCTATAAGACTTTTTAAACTTTCTGTTTCTGTATTTTTAGTTTAATAATCATCAAAAAATTCACATTTCCTGGATCATGTATATGACCTCCTTATAATGAAACTTTGTCACAGTATTCCAGTGTCGAAGTTTCCATTTGTGTTTATTAATTCAGGCCTCTGCTAAAATTACATGATACTCTGAAATCAAAACAAATTATGTTTCAGCAGCATTTTTAAAACAGAAAAATGATCAGAGAATTGAGGCATGATGAGACACAGGGTAGATGTGCTAACCTCAGAAGTAGATGATGCTAACCTCAGAAGAACTGGCTTTGCAGCAAAGTGTCCAGTACTCACCCTGAGGGGAGATTTGGTTGGCTTCTCATTTTAGTGTACCACCCTTGAACAGTTTATTAGCTGTATAAATACGGTTTGGTTCATATTAAATATGCTGCATAGTAATGATATTAAATATGCAATGAAGAATTTTCCGTTCCTGATTCCAGCAATAATTGGATTGGATACCCAGAATAGAAATAAGTAATTAAGGCCTTGCATTTTGAGAATAACCTTGTCAGTTTCCCCCTATAATATCATTGATCTTTTTAAGACATCTTCTATTTTTGCTGCGCACACATGCCCTCATTTGCTCTTTCAATCTTCTTTTATTTATTTTTTTCTTGTCTGGGCATTATAAACTTTGAAAAAGAACTGCAGAAATATGACTTGCAGCCATCTTTGAAACCTAAGTCCTTTGTGCTTCAGAAGAGAAAAGGTGAAGTTTTGGAGAGGACACTCTTTGGTGATTGCTTCATGCTTCTGCTTCTGGCCGTTGCTCAATTCGTTCATGCTATGAAACTCAGATGCTGATGTAATGAAATTATAGGCAGGGACACCACTGGTGCCCATCCAGGGTTGGCTTGGTTCCTCTTCGACATCTCTTTCCATTGGTAATTTCTTTTTAATCAGAATCTAGGGAAAATACAATGAATATCTTCTGCTGGGACCAAAGGTTCTGCCTCATTCCTTTAAATTCCAAGATTCTTACTTGGATCAACCCAACGTGTTTTACCCACCTTTGTTGTTGTTCTGAAGGTGTCCTAAGATCTCTTTTGTCAAAACAGCTTCTCATCTTTGTGAAAGGCCTGATTTCTTTCCCTGAAAATACAGATTTCTTTCATTTATTTAGGCCAAGGGTTGGCAAACTCTTTCTCTAAATAGGCAGATAGTAAATATTTTCAAGTCTGTGGGCCATAGGGCCTCAGTCACAGCTGTTTAACTCCAATGTAGCATAAAATCAGATAATCTGTAAATATTATAGACATAGATACATATAAATAATATAGACATTGAGACTATGTAAGTGAATAGGCCTGGCTGTGTTCCAAAAAAACTTTGTTTACAAAAATGGGTAGAGGGAGATTTGGCCCAAGGGTAATAGTTTTCAATCCCTGTTCTGAACTTAAGAAAGTAATGAAGAAAATGTTGGTAATGCAGACGATACTTAAAAGTGTGCTGTGTCTATAGCTGTTACATTATCAATAACAGAAACTGAGTAAATATTTTTCTAATATTTAAAAATTATTATCCAGTTTGGCAACGAAGTCACATTATTGATGAATAAATAAGGTTCCATCACACTTGTTGTTTTGCTGCCATCTCAGTGGTTAACAGAAATGAAAATATCAGCTTGCATTCATGTCAGAGCTACTCGTTTGTCAGTTACAACTGTAGTCTGGTTATGAATACGGGAGTTTGATAAAAATCGAAGGAAGCAATCAGTGGGAATCAATTGGCTGTGTAGAATTTACAATAAAGAGAACTATATATTTATTATTTGACAATTGTGTGCTACTCTTCCTTTTTATTAGTAAATTTTATTGTAAATATATGTATATATAGATTAGATATAGTTATGTATATATTCTCTTTTTTTTTGAGGAGCCATATTAGTGACATGAGATCTACCTGTTCTAGAAATCTGTAGGAATCCAATGGTTGACCTCATGTGAATTTTATGCTCAAGATTTTGGTCTATGGGCTGGCAAAATCTTGGTAAAAATCATGTCTTATAGAGTGCTCTGGGGGGGGGGGGGCAGTATTACAAGGCCATTAAGCTCATGGTTCTAATCTGAGTTCAAATCCTAGCTCTACCTCATAGCTGTGTAATCTAGCAACATTCATTTTACCTATTTTTGCCCACATTTCCCCATATATCAAATACAGAATAATGATAATATCTAACTCACATATTTTTGGAAGGATTACATGAGAAAATTTATAAGAAGGATTTGGCACAGTGCCTGATAAATAAAGGCAGCCCAACAATATTAGCTATGAATTTATAACAACTATACTTATCTAAATGTTTTGGAGAGTTCTAGTTGTCTCCCAATATCCATTCCTTATTTCTTCATTAGTAATAAATTTCCCTATATTTAGCTGGGCATCTGACTTCCAGGAATAACGACTATGTTTTCCAGCCTCTCCTGTGTGTAGGTATGGTGACATACCAGCAGAAGTGAGGTATGCAACTTTGAGGAAGAGTCATTATGGGATAAGGATGCTCCCCTTTTCACCTCTTCTTCCTTTCTGTTGACTTCAATGTAACTGTGATGGCTGGAGCTCAAGCAGCCACCTTGGTCCAGAAAGTTCTAGCAACATTTTGAGGATGGTAATACAATCGAGTAGAAGGAGTCTAGGTCCCTGATGATCAAGAGGCTGTCGTACAAGTCCCGAACTACTTACCTCTCATCTTCTTTTGCCTTTCTGTGTTTTCTGTCACTCACAGCTGAACTTAATCCTAACTGATAGACTGGGCATGTTACATATTTCATAAACCAAACTCACCCTGTGAACTTTGACCATGATGGTTCTTCAAATGTTCATACTTGATTTCATCTCCAAATGGGGCTTTATGTCTCTGTTCTCAAGTTTCTGACTTGCTTTCTCATGACTTTGCTCTGATCATTATGCAGATTAGGGTGATCAACTGTCCCAGTTTGCACAGGACTAAAGGATTTCCTGGAACATGGGATATTCAGTGCTAAAACCAAGAAAAATCTGGGCAAACCAGGATGATTGGGTCATGCTTGCTCATACTGAGTAGACCAGCAAAACCTCCTTTCTTCCTCTGTACGTTCACAAGTCTGGGATCTAGATTTTTCTCACTAATAGTGCTAGCCAACCTAAAATAACTAAGAATATCTTCTTCTAGAGTAGGCTGGCAAAGTTTTTCTGTCAAGGGTTAGATAGTAAATATTTTAGGCTTACGGACCATATGGTCTCTAAAGCAACTACTCGCCTCTGCATTTAGAAAGATCTATCTTTCTAAAGTATAGCTGGAATTAGGTCACTATTCTATCAAAAAAAAAAAAGTTTGATGAATCACCCACTATCTATAAAATAAAGCATGTGGCTCTCAGATAGATCATACCTATCTTGCCACATAATCTCCCTCATCACTCTCACGGTCTCACACTGTACCAAGTCGAACTTCCTGCATTTCTCAAACATACTGTGGGTTTCCATACCTCTGTGCACAGGGAGGTGAGCCTGTGCTGTGAGGAGGCAAGACTCAGAACAATGGTTCCACTACTTAGAAGTGGCCGTAGTTCGGGAAGTTTGCTTCACCGCTCTAGTGTCAGTTTCCTAACCTATAAACTGGTGATGATATCTCACAGGGTGGTGGTAAGGATTAAATGCTGTCACTGATTGATTCATACATTCAGTCATACAGTTACTTATTAGTTAATTCAACAAATAAGGGATGGGCATCCCCTGTGTGACACAGTGCAAAGTTCAGGGCTACAACGTCCAATTTACCAAGGTCCCTGGGGCCAGGTTCAAGATATGTATTGTTTTCATGAAAATAGTTTAGCATAGAAAGAATGATATTCTCTGAATGTTGGTTGGATAAAACTACAACCCAGGTACAGACTGCATAGTACTCAAGAATGCTTACCCCAGGGTTGTTCAGCTAGAAGGCTAATCTGAGAGCCTATCAGCAGAAGCCATTAGTTCACATGTTTCTGCTATCTTTACCTCAACCAACACCAAAGGTTTTAAAATTTGCATGTAACTATGGCAAGTTAGTTTTTATTTGTGAAACTGGTATCTTGATGCCATGAGAAATGCTGGGAATAGGTTTGCATTGGTGAAATAAAAGGTATTCGGAATCAATGGATTGGCTGTTGAGAGCTGGTCCCTCCCCATCCTTATGTGAACAGGATATAGGAATACAGTGAGGTGTGTAGCCTTTACAGGAAGGATGATGCCATGAGTTAACCTCTAAATGGTTCTGTGAAATTGGAGGATTCAAGTTGCCAGACATCCTTGAAAAGGATGACACCCCCTTGTGTGAGACACGTTGGCAGAGCTGCCTCATTTGAATCTTACCACATCTTCTTTATCCATTCATCTGTCGATGGACAAAAAATAAAAATTCTTTTTAAAAAAATTTTATTTTATGTTGGAGCATAGTTGATTAACAATGTTGTGGTTGTTTCAGGTGCACAGCAAAGTGATTCAGTTATACGTATACATGTGTCTATTCTTTTTCAAATTCTTTTCCCATTTAGGTTATTACAGAATACTAAGCAGCGTTCCCTGTGCTATACAGTAGGTCCTTGTTGGTTATCTATTTTAAATATAGCAGTGCTTAATGATACCAAGTTAACTACTTTAAAAGTGAAGAGAAATGGGGCAGCGCTGCGTGTTTATTCTGTGGTTTTGTGCACCTGAGAAGCAAGAACCTGGGTTCATGAAACATGACTTAGGGTAGTCCCTGCTTAGATACCCTGGTTCTCATGGTATCATCTTTTAAAGTCAGCTGAGGCATCTGTTTAAAATTAAAGTTTCAGGCAGGGCCCCACCTTTGACATTCTAATTCAGGATGTCTGAAGGGGGCCCCTTAATTTGTACTTACAATACACAATTTAGGTGATTCTGGTATAAGTTTATGTTTTTACATGTGTCTTTCTGCAAAGGGAGACTCCCAGTCAATTGACACACAAATTATCAGGCATAGATTGAATGATTTTTTTGTACGTATTCGGTTCTTTGAGAAATAGACCCCAAGGTGTAATTTTGCACTGAGCTTTAAGTAATTTTGCACAGACTCAAGTCTTCTCAGAAACACATGGGTCTTAAAACTTTGATGAAATCAAACATGTACTCTGAACTCAGGTAGATTACAAATGTTATGGCTCAAATTTCTCTAAAAATTCTAAATAATTGTCCATTTAAGTCACTTTCTTCTCACTTTTTATGATGAAAAAATGACTCCAAGAAGTTGTGACATTTGCCCAGTGTAACACTGTGCGTCAGGGTGAGAGTACAGATAGGTCAGAGAACTAATTATACTCTTTCCGGGAATCGCCTCACTGCCCTCTCACCAAAGGACTGTCATCTATACAATTTCAATGACTCACTGCCCTAGAAGCTGCCCCTCTGTGGCCAGTCAAGCTCCTTTATCCCTGCACTTTATTCAACCTTGGTTCTGACACCATAAATCCCATAGGATCTTACTGGGACTGTGGCAGCTTTTCTATTTAAAATCACCCTGAGACCACCAGCTCATTTCAGCATTTGAAGAACTCTCATCCCTCTGTACACGTCTGAAACTGCCAGTGAACTGAATTTGTGCCTTCTCCTGCTTATTACAAATCTCCTAAACCACTCGGCAGGCAAAGCCACTGCAAGAAATCAAGGGGAGGCTTTTGTTCCATTTATAGAACAATATGGGCTTCCTCTAGAGCCAAAGTCACACCTGCGTACTTGCTTGATGAAAATGGCTTATAACCAAAGAGTCAGTGGTGCCTAAAAATGCATCGTGATTTCACATGTTTTCTCCATTATGTTGAACAGTAAGTAGAGAGAGACATAATTAGCCTTATAAGATGATTAAAAAGTCAAGGCCTAGAGAGATCAAGAGATTTGCAAAGCTCACACAGTAAGTGCCAGGGAAATGATTAGGGTATATTATTCTACCTCCTCATCCGCTGTTCTTTGCATTATTTGTGATCCTTCTCCTTCCACCTATTTTCAGAAGATATTTGCGAATCTTGCAACAAAAAGCATGAAGAGAATAAGGTGGATACATATAAAGATGTAAAAAAAGTTGTAGTTCTGCAGAGAGAGGATAAACATGGAAGGAACCTGGAATAGCATGGTTGTCTCCACCGAGCAATACCGTTGGCATCAAGCTTCCTGGTTACCAACGTGAAAAGACATCAAGGTGAATCACAGATTTCTGATGGTCTGATGAAATCAACTATACTTTTTCTTTTTTTCCCAGAAAACAGAGTGTGAATGTCCGGTCTAAATTCTAAGAATTTATAGTGAGGATCCTCATAATTGAAACACTAAACTAAAAAACAAATCTTCAACATAAATAATGCAGAAAAAGTAAAAATGATCTTCATATGACCGCTGCTTCTTACCACCCTTAAAGAAGCAAGGGGCGAGGGAGGGGCAAGATGGCGGAAGAGTAAGACGCGGAGATCACCTTCCTCCCCAAAGATACATGAGAAATACATCTACACGTGGAACTGCTCCTACAGAACACCCACTGAACGCTGGCAGAAGACGTCAGACCTCCCAAAAGGCAAGAAAATCCCCACGTACTTGGGTAGGGCAAAAGAAAAAAGAAACAACAGAGACAAAAGAATAGGGACGGGACCTGCACCAGTGGGAGGGAGCTGTGAGGGAGGAAAGGTTTCCACACACTAGGAAGCCCCTTTGTGGGCAGAGACAGCGGGTGGCAGAGGGGGGAAGCTTCAGAGCCACGGAGGAGAGCGCAGCCACAGGGGTGCGGAGGGCAAAGCGGAGAGACTCCCGCACAGAGGATCGGCGCCGAGCAGCACTCACCAGCCCGAGAGGCTTGTCTGCTCAGCTGCTGGGGCGGGCGGGGGCTGGGAGCTGAGGCTCGGGCTTCGGTGCTTCGGTGCTAGCCGGGAGGGAGTCCGGGAAAAAGTCTGCAGCTGCCGAAGAGGCAAGAGACTTTTTCTTGCCTCTTTGTTTCGCGGCGTGCAAGGAGAGGGGATTCAGAGCGCCGCTTAAACGAACTCCAGAGACGGGCGCGAGCCGCGGCTATCAGCGCGGACCCCAGAGACGGGCATCAGACGCTAAGGCTGCTGCTGCCGCCACCAAAAAGCCTGTGGGCGATCACAGGTCATTGTCCACACCGCCCCTCCCGGGAGCCTGTGCAGCCCGCCACGGTCAGGCTCCCGTAATCTGGGGACAACTTCCCCGGGAGAGCGCACGGCACGCCTCAGGCTGCTGCAACGTCACGCCGGCTTCTGCCGCCGCAGGCTCGCCCCGTCTCCTCCGTACCGCTCCCTCCCCCCGGCCTGACTGAGCCAGAGCCCCCGAATCAGCTGCTCCTTTAACCCCGTTCTGTCTGGGCGGGGAACAGACGCCCTCAGGCGACCTACATGCAGAGGCGGGTCCAAATCCAAAGCTGAACCCCGGGAGCTGTACGAACAAAGAAGAGAAAGGGAAATCTCTCCCAGCAGCCTCAGAAGCAGCGGATTAAAGCTCCACAAACAACTTGATGTGCCTGCATCTGTTGAATACCTGAATAGACAACAAATCATCCCAAATTTAGGAGGTGGACTTTGGGAGCAGGATATATTAACTTTTCCCCTTTTTCTTTTTTGTGAGTGTATATGTGTATGCTTCTGGGTGAGATTTTGTCTGTATAGCTTTGCTCTCACTGTTAGTCCTAGGGTTAGGTCCGTCCGTTTTTTTTTTTTTTTTTTTGCTTAAAAAAATTTTGTTTTCCCTAATAAATGTTTTCTTAATAATTTTTTCCTTATTTTCTATCTTTAAAAAATTTAAAAAATTTTTTTAAATAAGTTTTTTCATATTTTTTATTTTAAAAAATTAAAAAATTTTTCTTAATAAATTTTTTCTTAATAATTTTTTCTTATTTTTAGTATAAAAAATTAATAAATCTATTTTTAAAAATTAAAAAAATTTTTTTCTTAATAAATTTATTCTTAATAATTGTTTTCTTATTTTTTATTATAATTGCTTTATTTTATTTTATTTTATCCTCTTTCTTTCTTTCTTTCCATTTTTTCTCCCTTTTATTCTGAGCCGTGTGGATGAAAGGCTCTTGGTGCTCCAGCCAGGCATCAGGGCTGTGCCTCTGAGGTGGGAGAGCCAACTTCAGGACACTGGTCCACAAGAGACCTCCCAGCTCCACGTAATACCAAACGGCGAAAATCTCTCAGAGATCTCCATCTCAACATCAAGACCCAGCTTCACTCAACGACCAGCAAGCTACAGTGCTGGACACCCTATGCCAAACAGCTAGCAAGACAGGAACACAGCCCCATCCATTAACAGAGAGGCTGCCTAAAATCATAATAAGGCCACAGACACCCCAAAACACACCACCAGACGTGGACGAGCCCACCAGAAAGACAACATCCAGCCTCATCCACCAGAACACAGGCACTAGTTCCCTCCACCAGGAAACCTACACAACCCACTGAACCAACCTTAGCCACTGGGGACAGATACCAAAAACAACGGGAACTACGAACCTGCAGCCTGTGAAAAGGAGACCCCAAACACAGTAAGATAAGCAAAATGAGAAGACAGAAAAACACACAGCAGATGAAGGAGCAGGGTCAAAACACACCAGACCTAACAAATGAAGAGGAAATAGGTAGTCTACCTGAAAAAGAATTCAGAATAATGATAGTAAGGATGATCCAAAATCTTGGAAATAGAATAGACAAAATGCAAGAAACATTTAACAAGGACGTAGAAGAACTAAAGAGGAACCAAGCAACGATGAAAAGCACAATAAATGAAATTAAAAATACTCTAGATGGGATCAATAGCAGAATAACTGAGGCAGAAGAACGGATAAGTGACCTGGAAGATAAAATGGTGGAAATAACTACTGCAGAGCAGAATAAAGAAAAAAGAATGAAAAGAACTGAGGACAGTCTCAGAGACCTCTGGGACAACATTAAAAGCACCAACATTCGAAATATAGGGGTCCCAGAAGAAGAAGAGAAAAAGAAAGGGACTGAGAAAATATTTGAAGAGATTATAGTTGAAAACTTCCCTAATATGGGAAAGGAAATAGTTAATCAAGTCCTGGAAGCACAGAGAGTCCCATACAGGATAAATCCAAGGAGAAACACACCAAGACACATATTAATCAAACTGTCAAAAATTAAATATAAAGAAAACATATTAAAAGCAGCAAGGGAAAAACAACAAATAACACACAAGGACATCCCCATAAGGTTAACAGCTGATCTTTCAGCAGAAACTCTGCAAGCCAGAAGGGAGTGGCAGGATATACTTAAAGTGATGAAGGAGAAAAACCTACAACCAAGATTACTCTACCCAGCAAGGATCTCATTCAGATTTGATGGAGAAATTAAAACCTTTACAGACAAGCAAAAGCTGAGAGAGTTCAGCACCACCAAACCAGCTTTACAACAAATGCTAAAGGAACTTCTCTAGGCAAGAAACGCAAGAGAAGGAAAACACCTACAATAACAAACCCAAAACATTTAAGAAAATGGGAATAGGAACATGCATATCGATAATTACCTTAAATGTAAATGGATTAAATGCTCCCACCAAAAGACACAGACTGGCTGAATGGATACAAAAACAAGACCCACATATATGCTGTCTACAAGAGACCCACTTCAGAACTAGAGACACATACAGACTGAAAGTGAGGGGATGGAAAAAGATATTCCATGCAAATGGAAATCAAAAGAAAGCTGGAGTAGCAATTCTCATATCAGACAAAATAGACTTTAAAATAAAGACTATTACAAGAGACAAAGAAGGACACTATATAATGATCAAGGGATCGATCCAAGAGGAAGGTATAACAATTGTAAATATTTATGCACCCAACATAGGAGCACCTCAATACATAAGGCAAATACTAACAGCCATAAAAGGGGAAATCGACAGCAACACAATCATAGTAGGGGACTTTAACTCCCCACTTTCACCAATGGACAGATCATCCAAAATGAAAATAAATAAGGAAACACAAGCTTTAAATGATACATTAAACAAGATGGACTTAATTGATATTTATAGGACATTCCACCCAAAAACAACAGAATACACATTTTTCTCAAGTGCTCATGGAACATTCTCCAGGATAGATCATATCTTGGGTCACAAATCAAGCCTTGGTAAATTAAAAAAAATTGAAATCGTATCAAGTATCTTTTCCGACCACAACGCTATGAGACTAGATATCAATTACAGGAAAAGATCTGTAAAAAATGCAAACACATGGAGGCTACACAATACACTACTAAATAACGAAGTGATCACTGAAGAAATCAAAGGGGAAATCAAAAAATACCTAGAAACAAATGACAATGGAGACACGACGATCCAAAACCTATGGGATGCAGCAAAAGCAGTTCTAAGAGGGAAGTTTGTAACAATACAAGCCTACATCAAGAAACAGGAAACATCTCGAATAAACAACCTAACCTTGCACCTGAAGCAATTAGAGAAAGAAGAACAAAAAAACCCCAAAGCTAGCAGAAGGAAAGAAATCATAAAGATCAGATCAGAAATAAATGAAAAAGAAATGAAGGAAACAATAGCAAAAATCAATGAAACTAAAAGCTGGTTCTTTGAGAAGATAAACAAAATTGATAAACCATTAGCCAGACTCATCAAGAGAAAAAGGGAGAAGACTCAAATTAATAGAATTAGAAATGAAAAAGGAGAAGTAACCACTGACACTGCAGAAATACAAACGATCATGAGAGATTACTACAAGCAACTCTATGCCAATAAAATGGACAACCTGGAAGAAATGGACAGATTCTTAGAAATGCACAACCTGCCGAGACTGAACCAGGAAGAAATAGAAAATATGAACAGACCAATCACAAGCACTGAAATTGAAACTGTGATTAAAAATCTTCCAACACACAAAAGCTCAGGACCAGATGGCTTCACAGGCGAATTCTATCAAACATTTAGAGAAGAGCTAACACCTATCCTTCTCAAACTCTTCCAAAATATTGCAGAGGGAGGAACACTCCCCAACTCATTCTACGAGGCCACCATCACCCTGATACCAAAACCAGACAAAGATGTCACAAAGAAAGAAAACTACAGGCCAATATCACTGATGAACATAGATGCAAAAATCCTCAACAAAATACTAGCAAACTGAATCCAACAGCACATTAAAAGGATTGTACACCATGATCAAGTGGGGTTTATTCCAGGAATGCAAGGATTCTTCAATACACGCAAATCAATCAACGTGATACATCATATTAACAAATTGAAGGAGAAAAACCATATGATCATCTCAATAGATGCAGAGAAAGCTTTCGACAAAATTCAACACCCATTTATGATAAAAGTCCTGCAGAAAGTAGGCATAGAGGGAACTTTCCTCAACACAATAAAGGCCGTATATGACAAACCCACAGCCAACATTGTCCTCAATGGTGAAAAACTGAAACCATTTCCACTAAGATCAGGAACAAGACAAGGTTGCCCACTCTCACCACTATTATTCAACATAGTTTTGGAAGTGTTAGCCACAGCAATCAGAGAAGAAAAAGAAATAAAAGGAATCCAAATCGGAAAAGAAGAAGTAAAGCTGTCACTGTTTGCAGATGACATGATACTATACATAGAGAATCCAAAAGACGCTACCAGAAAACTACTAGAGCTAATAAATGAATTTGGTAAAGTAGCAGGATACAAAATTAATGCACAGAAATCTCTTGCATTCCTGTATACTAATGATGAAAAATCTGAAAGTGAAATTAAGAAAACACTCCCGTTTACCATTGCAACAAAAAGAATAAAATATCTAGGAATAAACCTACCTAAGGAGACAAAAGACCTGTATGCAGAAAATTATAGGACACTGATGAAAGAAATTAAAGATGATACAAATAGATGGAGAGATATACCATGTTCTTGGATTGGAAGAGCCAACAGTGTGAAAATGACTCTACTACCCAAAGCAATCTACAGATTCAATGCAATCCCTATCAAACTACCACTGGCATTTTTCACAGAACTAGAACAAAAAATTTCACAATTTGTATGGAAACACAAAAGACCCCGAATAGCCAAAGCAATCTTGAGAACGAAAAATGGAGCTGGAGGAATCAGGCTCCCTGACTTCAGACTATATTACAAAGCTACAGTAATCAAGACAGTTTGGTACTGGCACAAAAACAGAAATATAGATCAATGGAACAGGATAGAAAGCCCAGAGATAAGCCCACGTACATATGGTCACCTTATCTTTGATAAAGGAGGCAAGCATATACAGTGGAGAAAAGACAGCCTCTTCAATAAGTGGTGCTGGGAAAATTGGACAGGTACATGTAAAAGTATGAAATTAGAACACTCCCTGACACCATACACAAAAATAAACTCAAAATGGATTAAAGACTTAAGTGTAAGGCCAGACACTATCAAACTCTTAGAGGAAAACATAGGCAGAACGCTCTATGACATAAATCACAGCAAGATTCTTTTTGACCCAGCTCCTAGAGAAATGGAAATAAAAACACAAATAAACAAATGGGACCTAATGAAACTTAGAAGCTTTTGCACAGCAAAGGAAACCATAAACAAGACCAAAAGACAACCCTCAGAATGGGAGAAAATATTTGCAAATGAAGCAACTGACAAAGGATTAATCTCCAAGATTTACAAGCAGCTCATGCAGCTCAATAACAAAAAAATGAACAACCCAATCCAAAAATGGGCAGAAGACCTAAATAGACATTTCTCCAAAGAAGATATACAGATTGCCAACAGACACATGAAAGAATGCTCAACATCATTAATCATTAGAGAAATGCAAATCAAAACTACAATGAGGTATCATCTCACACCGGTCAGAATGGCCATCATCAAAAAATCTAGAAACAATAAATGCTGGAGAGGGTGTGGAGGAAAGGGAACACTCTTGCACTGTTGGTGGGAATGTAAATTGATACAGCCACTATGGAGAACAGTATGGAGGTTCCTTAAAAGACTAAAAATAGAACTACCATACGACCCAGCAATCCCACTACTGGGCATATACCCTGAGAAAACCATAATTCAGAAAGAGTCATGTACCAAAATATTCATTGCAACTCTGTTTACAATAGCCAGGACATGGAAGCAACCTAGGTGTCCATCATCGGATGAATGGATAAAGAAGATGTGGCACATATATACAATGGAATATTACTCAGCCATAAAAAGAAATGAAATCGAGTTATTTGTAGTGAGGTGGATGGAGTTAGAGTCTGTCATACAGAGTGAAGTAAGTCAGAAAGAGAAAAAGAAATACAGTATGCTAACACATATATATGGAATCTAAGGAAAAAAAAAAAAGGTCATTAAGAACCTAGTGGCAAGATGGGAATAAAGACACAGACCTACTAGAGAATGGACTTGAGGATATGGGGAGGGGGAGGGGTGAGATGTGACAGGGTGAGAGAGTGTCATGGACATATATACACTACCAAATGTAAAATAGATAGCTAGTGGGAAGCAGCCGCATAGCACAGGGAGATCAGCTCGGTGCTTTGTGACCACCTAGAGGGGTGGGATGGGGAGGCTGGGAGGGAGGGAGATGCAAGAGGGAAGAGATATGGGAACATATGTATATGTATAACTGATGCACTTTGTTATAAAGCAGAAGCTAACACACCATTGTAAAGCAATTATACTTCAATAAAGATGTTTTAAAAAAAAAAAAGAAGCAAGGGGCATGCATTCAATTGTAGCTCAGTAAAGAGCCTTCTGTAAGGTTGGATTATTGTTCCAACACTTCATTTCTGCATTTTCCAGATAGTTCTTCCCACTTGAGGTGTTTTCTTCCCGACCCCTTGAATCTGGGCTGTCACGTGACTTCCTTTTCCCAAAGGCATTTTAGCAGATGGAACACAGGCAAATACTTGAAACGTCCTTCTGTGTTTGGACTTGCTCTGTTGCGCCTCCGTTATCAGCATGAGAAGAATGTGGCCCAGCCATCCTGCAGGCTCCAGGGAGATGAGAAGCTTGTAGGTCAGACCCAGACCTATAGGCCTCCAGAAAGCAGAGCTCTGCCAGAGCTGTGTCCAGCCAGGTCAACTGTCCACCCCCACAGACAACCCACAGAGCCTTGACCATGAATGGTATTTTTAAGCCACTGAGTTTTAGAGTGGTTTGCTGTATAGCACTTTAAGATGGACATTTATTGAGATATAATTTCCACGCAATGCCAGTCAACCTTTCTAGGTCTGGCATTCTGTGAATTCTGAAAAACGCACACAGGCATGAAACCGTGACCACAGTCGAGACATAAGACATTTTCATCTCCCCCAATGTTCCTTCATTCCTCTTGGCAGTCATCCCCCTCCAACCCTCCCTGCCCCTGTTAATCACTGGTCTGTTCTGTCTCTGTAGTTTTGCCATTTCCAGATTGTCATATAAACAGAGTCACAGAGTACATAGTAGTTTGTGTCTGTCCCTGCTTAGCACAGAGCATTTGAGATCCATCCATGGTGTTGCCTATATCAGTAATTTGTCCTCAGACCTCCAGGACCCATGGCATGAAACCTGAGGTGGGGTGGAGAGGCATCTTCTCTGTTCCAGTATTAATTTCTCCTTCACCATTCCAGGGAAAAAAGGTTTCAGAAATGTGTTCTTTTCAGCTAAAACTGTCGTACATGTAAGGTAGGTGGTGTTTCAGTAGCCTCTCTGCTGCATGTATTGTTTTAAATGAAAACTCTAAGTACCAACCACAGGATACCATTTAACATAGTGTCTGTTTTAATTATCATCAATTCTAAAGGAAATCAACCTAGGAAAAAATGAAATGGGATGTATGTGCTACCAATGCTTTTCTGGTTTAGTAATTGCAGAAGTCAGGTTACCAGTCCCGGGAATCACAGCTGTGCTGTGAAGCTACACATCCTTCCTGCTGTAAGTCTGTCCCAGACACGTGATCTTTTCTTTTTCATTCACGTGATAGACTCCAACAAGCCTTGCCACTTTTTAACACGGCATTAGTCTGACTTTAAGCAAACATTCTTTCTACCAACCCTGTTGACTCTCGAGTATCCTAAAGTTTCTCTCTCGGTACTGTTTAATGGAGTGTTTCTGGTAGACATGTCTGTCCCAAGAAAGAAAAGACTTACAAGGAAATAAAAACTGTTCAAATATTTTAATCCTCTCCTGTGAATAGGAAGGAGACTAGTAGTTTTCCTGAGGGAAGGACTAGAAATGATGAGGGAACACTTTGCTAAGTCAGATTTGCTCAAATAACTGTCTTCATCAGTAGAACTATTGCCCAACTCAGAAGAAATGGCTTCCCAGTGTTCAACAGGCAAAGTCTGAAACCATATCATCTGAATAAAATCTGGGAGGCAATTCTCAGCTCTGGGACTCTGTGATTCTGTGATCTGCATGCTTGGGCTGTAGAAATAACCCTAGGTGTCTTTTTAAAATGACTCTTTATCATCCCCATACCTCACAATCTCTCTCTCTCTCTCTCCATATATATATATATGGAGAGGGGAACTCCTTGGAGAGGGGAAGTGTAGAAGCACAGAGAATTGTATTTTCCGGTAAATGTTGGTCTTTATCCACTAAATTTTGGTTTGTTGTTGTTGTGACAGAAGCCCAATTTGAAGTGATTATTCCCTTCCTCCTGTCCCAGAAAAGGGAACATCTTGATTCATGTAAGCAAACTGCAGGAGGGCATGTGTATGGTTGGCTTAGAAACCAATGAACCTGGGACTGGACACAGCTTAGGACTCTCCATCTCTTGTCTCTGCTTCCCTCTGTGCTGGATTCATCTCTCCTATTGCTAATCAGCTTTGTCAACAGAGTAGGTCACAAGGCCTCTGGAAGCATCTAGATTTATAACTCAGAGCCTTACCCTTAATAGAAAAACTGACCATCTTTCCTTTGTACCCATTTAAAAAATCCTCAGGAAGAATATGGACTGGATATGCATCCATTCCTGTGGCCTGAGGGGGAAGAAAGTTCCCATAATTGGCAACCCCAATGAACAACCTGGGAAGACAAATCAATTCATGTCCACTGCTGGCTTGAGTTTCTTTATATAAAAACTTATAGCACTTATTATATGGTAGGCACTGTCACAAATATTAATTCATTTAATGCTCATATCAATCCTAGGCCATCCTCTTATTATTTTTATTTTAGAGATGAGGAAACTGAGGCATAGATCGTTTAAGGAATTGCCCAGGGAGGAACTGGACAGAATAGAAATATGTTCACAGGGCATAGTCTCCTCCACACTCACAAATCTGAGATCACTGGACTCAGTGCTACTTTCTCAATCCTTTCCCCACCTCCCCCCTCTTTCCCTTCATGTATGTTTATACTTTTACTGTGTATTTCCCATATAATGTCTAGCCTGGCAGTCTGTTGGCCTGTTTTCCTGTCCTCCCCCAACTGACAGAGGAATACTCTCTATCTGGCTGAGATGTCAAGCACTGAAAAATATTGGCATTTCTTAAAGAATCAATTTGTTTTCTCTTCTCAAACGTATCACATGCAGTTAAGTGGCACTGACTTGTGCCCCCACTGACCAAATCACACAGAGATGGCCTGTCAGAGGCTAGAGAATCTTTTGAGGAATGGGTATCTTCTCTATGGAAATATCCCAATTACCATTTCTTGTGGGAAACACAGCATCACCCTCAGAGATCGCAGCCATCAGGAAAAGTAACGAGGCTGAAGGGACATACATCTCCATTCCCAGCGGGGACACCACCATCTTCTCTAACTTGCTCATCTTGAGCGGTAGAAAACTCTAACTAAATAAATGAAAAAGGATGGCAGAAAATAATCCACGGTGACTTATGTATCTTTCTCCATCCATAAATAACTTTATACTTCACTTCTGGCAACAGAGCCGAGCCAGGAGGTAATGAGCCATTGTGAAAAACCCATCTGTTGCTTATAAGGGGAAAGGCCGGATTTATTGAGGAGGAATCTGGAGCCCAAGTCCTGTTATTGTTCATGGGAGTTGCACATCTAATTGGTCATGCTGAAAATATGCCCTATTATATTCTTTCACCGGCCAGATGGGTGTGCTCAGCTTCAATGCTGAGAAGAAAAATGTACCTAAAGAATCTGAGAGCGGCAGTGGACACCATGGCCAGCAGGAAACAGACAGTTCTAATGAGGATAGATGGTGCTTGTCTGCGGGCCTGATTTAAAGATGTTTTCAAAAGAACCCATAAGGCCCAATACAGGTATTTCTAAATGGTGGTCACACAGTCCAGTCCCCTGGAGTGAATGTTGTGGAATCACTTCAACTCAGCCCCACCAGCCCCATCATGTGAAACGCCTCTGCCTCTCATCCCTTTGTAACTTGGCCCATTGGTACTTAATCATTGCTTTGAGACTTCCTTACAATGGCACTGGGTGATGGCAATTGAAAGCCGTTCCTCCCAGGGTCCTCTTTACCACTGTGGTGAGAAGAAAGATGGAGAAATCAAAGGCAGGTTATGCTTTGCACACTGAGTCCCCCACCATCATGTTTGAATTAGATTTGGGGCTGAGGCTCCTGACAGAGACAAGGAACTAGATCATAACACGATTTCTGGTACATCACAGGTGCTTAATAAATGCTGAATAAAGGAGAATAAAATAAACTAACAATGATCAGGAAAATCTTAGCACATTGTGGCTGAAGGGGTCTGTGAGATTTTATTAGCCAGGGTAGGTAACTGCAGTAACTAACAATCCCCAATTCTCAGTCACGTGATGAAGGTTCAGTGTGTTCATGTCCTTGTTCAGGTAGGGGATGTGAGGAGGGCGGAAGCGTAATGCTCTGCAGGGTCATTCTCCTTCTTGTAAGCCCACCAACGTACTTGGGGGCCTCCAGGTCACCACAAAGTGGAAGAAGAGTGATGAGGGGGATCTTGACCAAGGCTTGGAGTGAGACACCCTACTTCCAACCCTTCCTGAACTCAGTCCTCTGTTCAAAATGATGGAGCAGAGGCCGGAAAATGCAGTCTTCCCCTATGCCCAGAAGGAAAACAAGCTGGATTTGGTGAACACATGAGATTGTCACTGAGGCCCTTTAATCTGATCCTTCATTTCACAGATGGGGGAACAGAAGGCCTGGGACTGGGTGGTTTTCAGCAAGTCATATGGTGGTTTGGTGACAGGACAAGAACTCTGATTTCCCACTTTGTGACACCATTGCTTGGGGGAGAGAAGGGAGCAGAGGGGAGAAGGCAACGGGACACCCTACGAAGAGCCCTGGAGAGGGGACAGGATGCCCAGACTCCTGCTTCTGGCTCTGTCATCAGCTCCGCTAGTCACTCACATGCCTCAGTTTCCCTGTCTATAAAGTGAGAAATTGGAAGAGATGGTTGCTGAAATCCTTTCAAACTCTAACAATCTGTACTTCTATTGAGATGTTAGGAAGGAAAAGTAAAAATTATACGAAGAGAAAGGTTGTCCAAGACCAGGAAACCAGTGTGGATGAGGGGTGATGATAAAGCAGAAGAAAGATAGGGAGATGCAGCCTCCTAGGCACCTTAGCTCATGAGACTTCAGACAGGAGCGTCCTCTGCGGTGATCGGGGATCAGGAGCATCTTCCTGGAGTCCATTCTCCCTCCTGTTGCCTCTCCCCGCCCCCACCCAAGTTAAGCCGGTCTCCATCCCATCTGAGCCCCAGGGTGCGGGCACTCACCCTGATTATCTCAGTCTGGAAAGCAGCCTGACCAAAGGTGGGCCAGAGGAGCTGACCGTGGGCAGCTGGGCAGGTGCCCCCTTTCCTCCTGCTCAGGAGCTCTTCTCTCACCCACCTTCAATTGTGCCAGCTGCAGCAGCAAAGAGACTGAGGTGACTCTCCAGGGGCCTTCATTAACTGCTGGAGGCCAGCCAAACCCCGGAGACTGTCCCCACAAGGGGGTGATAACAGCCTCCACAGCAAAGCCACCAGCAGCAGCCTGAAATGCCTTTTCAATTCTGCCCACTTCGGCTTGCTCAAAGGGTAAAGGGATCAATTTCTGAAATCAGTCTTTCTCTTCAACACGACCAAGTGGCAGCCAAAACATAAACAGAGGTAATCCTTCAAGGAGCGGCACTTCAGGCTCACGGAGCGCTTTCATCTCAGGATGCTCAAGTCCTTTTCAATCATGAAGCGCTTTCTCTAAGCCCCCTGCTCTCAGCACCGGGCAGAAGCAACGTGAGAGCTGTGCACGGAAGGGCGGGGGCCGGGCTCTAAAAGCCACCCGGGGGGCACCCTTGCATTTCTATCTTCCACCTGGTTTCCATAAATATCACAAGCAGAAATAAAATCTTGCTTGAAATAATGGATATCATATTGAGACAGCATTCCTCAAACCTGAAGAGGGAGCAATTAGGAGCTAGGAAATCGAGAATTATAGATTTCACTCACCTGGACCCATCTGGATCAATCACTTAATACTCTGAGGTTCCCTTGGTCCTCACCTTTGACTGGGTTAATGAGGCAACACTTTTTAATCATAATGAGAGACCCAGATGCTATGACCTTAGATTGAAACTCTCAAATAGGTTTATTTTTGTGGAAGGTTAAACTTGCCCTACAAAATCAGATGTGGCAGAAATAATCACAATTCCTTCCTTTTTACGGATCAACCTAAATCAGACTCCAGACTCCCGAGGCTGATGGAAGATTTGCTCTGCCCTTATGGCTGCTGCCCTCCCCGCCTTAGTGTTCAGGAATTTCCAGATTTCCAGGGAGGCAGGGCTGGAGGGACATCCATCATGGTCCTGGGTCACTGCCTCTCCCCAGTTCACAGTGAGATGCCCACTGCCTTGGTTCCTCTGGCCTGCTGACTGCTGCATCTGCTCATGGTGACATCGGCTGATTTAGGAAACCTCAGCTCCCCACGTTCTCTGCGTCCACCAGGCAGTACCCTCTGAGGTCTCACTGTCTCCCCAGGGCTGCTCCCAGCAGAGGCCTGGTATGTCTTCCCTGCTCACAGGATGGAGGCCTTCGAACCCCTTCCTGGACTGAGACACATCGTTCTTCTTTCCTTTATTACCTCCAAAACCATTCCACCAGGTCCCTCCCTCCTTCATGTTACCTTTGCTCAGCAAAAGTCTAAGGAAAGAAAAGGTAAAGGCCCTGGCTCCTGGTTTGAAAAGGAGAAAGGAAAGTTATAGAATGAACAGAAGGTCTTAAAAATTATTTTAATAAAGCATCATCCTCAACGCTGTCATGGAGAAAACCAACACAAACCACCACCGCCTCTAACTGCAGAGGAAACAAGGCTTTGCCAGAAGCAGACCAGTGGGCAGGACCTGTGAGGCTCTGATGCATCTTCCCATTGCTGTTGTTGGCCGTAAACAAGCTTAACGGATCCTAAGAGTTACTAAGAACTGTTTGTGGCGTGAGCGTTCTCAAGGGAATTTTCTGAAAGGCTGTGTGAATATTTTCTTGGTTCCATAATAGTTGAAGGACTAAAGGTCAAATAGTTCACTAGCCCACCGCTCTTCTGAAATACTTAGCAACTTCCACTGCGAGCCAGCACTTTCTCTTGAGGAAGCCCATTTAGATAATGATTTTTGGACCACATCTAAACTTCCTCTGGTAGATCACAATTCCATCCTCTAGTCTTGAGTCACAGAGGTTGTTGAGAAGAAAATTAACCTCTGCAAGGTTTCCATTATGTGCCAGCCATCTTTAGGGCACTTTTTACATGTCTTTCATAAGAATTCTGAAAGGTAGTAATTATTGTCTCCATCACTGACATGCAGAAAGAGATTCAAGGTGGTTAAGTGATTTGCCAAAAGTCAGTTATAAAAAGAAACAGCAGTGCACTGGTTCTAAAGCAATGAATGCCCTTCCCAAGATGCCATGCTGTCTGCCATCTTACACATCTTACACCCACAGGAAGTTACTTCTAAGACCACTGCCGTGTCCTCACTAAATTCTCCAGGTTAATCACTCTTTCACTACCATTCTGTTCATAGTAATAGTAGCCAACATTTATGGAGGGCTTTATTATGGTCAAGACCTCAGGTGAGCCCTGAACATGGTCATCTCGCTTAAATGGCTCAAGGACCCTATGAGGCAGGGGTGAGCCTATCCCCTCTGCATGTCATAGGGTCCTTTAGTGACAAGTTACGTGGTGTGCTGCTCTGAGCACTGACCCTGGAGTCAGACCACTTAAGGTTCAAAGCCAGCTCTACCGCTCTGTGACTCTGGCAGATCTCTCCGAGTCTCACTTTCCTGGGTGTGAAAATGCAGGCATAGTAATAGTGACCACCCTGGGGGCTCTCGGGAGGTTCAGATGCCATCGCATTCCTGGAGGAGGTCTGGCATGCTGAGTGCATGATAAATGCTAATGGCCATTATTGAGTGCCTCAAGGCCTCTCACTGTTGTGGTTGGTTACTCATAAAGCTACTCATTTTAACTGTCTTACAAAGGGCACCAACAATGAAACCCAGTGTACCAGGGGCAGTTTGACCAACACGAAAAGGAGCAGTTCAGTCCCCTCCTTGCCGTATAGCTCCCGCTGTTAAACTAGCCCCAGCACACTCTAGCTTTTCAGAACCTCATAGCAGACTGTAGCTACATACAGAGGCTACAGTTGTCTGGGGTGTCCTTGCAAAAGCAATTTAGGAATGCAGGGAGACAAGAAACGTGGCCCGAGCTGTTGGCCTGTGCTCTTACCCATTTGTTATTTAACTAAGCTCTTGCTCACACCTCATGGGTGACGGTTACCCACTTCCTGGAGGAATTGCTTTTGCAATTTCAATTGTCTGCGCATTTTAAATAGTTTATTTCCTCTTTGGAGGCATGTGCAACCCAGCATGCTGCTGCTTTCTGAGCAAGGAAGATGAAGGTTCTACAGTTTTACTGCAGTGTCGTAGAACTTAGCAATAAAATCACTAGGTTAAGATTATCTTTCTATATATATATATATATATATATATAATTTATACATATATACTTTTTTAGGCACTGACATGTTTCATACTAGAAAGGAATTTTCCCATACTTTTGGCTCCAAATTGCCAGCCCTAAAAGAGACTGTGAACCCAAACTATGATAATGCAAGCAAATAAATATCACTGGTGGCACTTTGAACTTAAAATGTAACTTTTACACTTGTAATATGGAGTCATGCACAGAGAGCGTGTAACAGCATTAATCCTACCTTACAATGGGAATTGTTCAACCTCCAAATCAGGACATCTGAGGACAAAATCCTCTGAATGACTAATATAGTCCGCTTCCCACGCCCTTGCCAAACTTTCAGAGGAAACACTAACTCATGCAGTGTGTTTCAGAAAGTTATTTTTTCTATTTTTTTCTTGCTAATAAAGGCTTTCCTCAGTTGGAAGCAGAATGTCAGGATGTCAGATGATAACCATGAACCTCCTGTTTTTTTTTTTCCAGTAACAGAAAAATTTAACAAATAGCAGTTAAAATCAAACAATCAAAATAAACAACTATACAAAAGATAGATGAATTTCACTAAAGTAATGCTGAGTCAAAAAGAAGGGCGACCCAGGCCAGTACACACAGTGTGATTCCTTCCATAAAGCGCTTAAAGCAGGGAAAACTAGTTTGTGTCAGAAATTAGGGGAGTGATTACCTCTGGGGGCATTGTTTCTGGAGGTGCTGGGTTATGTTCTGTTTATTCTTACTCACCTGGGTGTTGGTTACATGAGTGTGTACATTTGTAAAAGTCATTGAGCTAAAATGATTTGGGTACTTCTCTGTATGTTATACGCAAATGAAAAGTTCACTAAGAGTCAAGAAATAAAAAACACTAGAAAATGTATTCACACAGAGATGACACAGAGAAGGGTTTGTTCAGCATCATGGGAATTGTCAGAAAAATTGGGTGAGTAGGGGGTCAGAATTTTAGTTTAAAAGAGCAGTGTTTAACAAAGCCATCATATTCAGATGGAAAGCCAAAGGATAATGATATTTTAAAATTTCCCCTTCTCTATCTTCATTTTGGAAAATGATATCTTCTTGAATTAAGTAGGAATTTACAGAATATCAATATGAAAGAGCATATTTTCTTCACTTACCGAAACAGCAAAGGTATCCCTCCCGGTCTTAAGGATAGGCAGGTCATTAAATCAGTTTCGTCCACCCTGAGACCTTATTCTCTTAGAAAGGGAAGCCAACAGTGATCATATATTTAATTGTAACCTACGAGGGTTTCAGTTTTTGGCCAACATAATGCTATCCCCCAAAACAGATGTCTTTGTAAATGTTTTTCTCCAGAGAGTTTTGTCATATTGGAGAGGTTTCCAATTTTTAGCCTTGGAGGCTAAACTGCTCACTTAACTGTTCTTCTGGGAAACCTTCCTGGTCCTCAGTGGCCTGGAGTAGAGGGTCTCCTTGGAGCTGCAGAGTGCCCTGTGCTAACTCTGTCATTGGATTTAGCACATTCCAGCCTTTCAGCTTACCTGTTCATCTTTCACCTGCTGTGTGAGCCATTTGACCAGAGGTGGTGTTGCTCAGCCCCTGAGCCCTGGGTCCACTCAGCACTCACCTGTAACTGCAGGGGCAGGGACAGTACAGCTAGCAGCTCCCACTTTGAGTGTCATTCTCTGCCTGTGGGCTTTCCACAAGGCTGCAGGAACTTGCTTGGCCATGCAGGGCAACCTGAGTGTGTTGGGGACCTAGCGCATCACAACTGACAAGGGCTGGATGTTGATGGATGAGTGCCCCAGTGTCTGGTTATCAACCGCTGCATAGCACACCACGCCAAACTCAGAGCCAAAGGACCACATGGACCTTACCTGGGAGCTCACCAGTCTGGGCATGAGGGGTTGGAAAGAGCATAGAGCATCTGCTCTATGATGTTTGGGCCACATTTGGGAAGATGCAGAGGCTCAGAGTGACTTGACTGAAGTTGGGAACCATCAGAAGAACTGCCCACTCCCATTTCTGGCAGTAGGTGCTGGCTGTAGCTGGGTCCTCACCTGGGTCTGATGGCTGGAACACCATATAATTTCTCTGTGAGGGCTCTTTAGGGCTTCCTACAAGCATGAGCATCCCAAGAGAAACAAGAAGAAACTGTATCGCCCTTTAAGTCCAAGCTTCTGATGTCATACAGAACCACCTCCACCAAAGTCACAAATCCACCCAAGACCTTGAATAAAGGAACCTCAAGGTCACATTGCAAGAAGAGGTTATGGCCTGGGGGATATTGTGGGCGTATTTGGAAGGGAAATATGCCACACCCCACTTCCTTGTCCCTCACTGGGACAATTTGAGGTGTGTTCTACATGATTCTTTTAAGTGTCCCCAGTAGGACTGAGTCCTGGCTACCCACAGCAAGGACCCGTTCATAAATATGCACGTACAAATTCCTCACCTCACTTCCCCCACCCCTCTGCTTGTGCTTCCTGGGATCACTTTCAAAATATTGCCTGCATCCAAATCCTTTTCTTACGGACTGTTTCTGGGAAAATTCAAGTAAAAGGCATTGAGTGTTTTTACTCTGTATAGCTGGAGCCTAACACTGACTACGATTACATAGTTAGTGCTTAATAAAAGCGGATTGGATGAATGGATATTCTCAGTTCATGGATTGGGATAGTGATGCAGGGAAAACAGTGAAAAAGGGAAGCTTCCATAAACAAGAGTCATGTGTGGACCCAGGTGCCTGTAAGAGTCAAGCACAATATGGAACATTGGAAGGTTGAACAGAGACAATCTTCTAAATGTGGTTTCTCTGCACTATAAACATACATTCTTGAGCAGCTTGAATGCAAAGGCTGAAAAGAAAATCGTTTGGCCTAGGACCTGGCCAATTTGAATTTCCCCCAAATGCCTCATTCAGATATATGAAAGTAATAAATTTAAACATTACTTGAAAAAAATGTCTACTTATCCAATCCTCAGGTAGTTCTCAAGTTAAACGTTACTATTATCATCTTTTCAAAGCCTTTGACTGATTTCTCTTTATTTTCTCTATTAATGTGAGTCACATATAACCTGAAATGTGTGGCAAAGAGGACAGAAAAAAGAGAAAGAGAGGATAGAGGTACAGGAAGTAAGAAAGAAACAAGAAACTGACTTGGGCCTAGGTGGTTGAGTCAAAGCATCACTAATTACATAGGAGGGTACATCTCAGAAATGGGCCAGACCAAGCATGAACTTCCCTGTTCCAAGGGGATGAAACATTTAGCAGGTCATTAATGACCATGGTATTTGCATTTCATTGTTTAAACAGAAAAAAAAATACTGAAATAAAAAAAATTTTTAATGGATAGCTAAGACTCCCTCAATCAGACTAAGAAAGGATTGTGCAAATTCTGAATTTGCTTTGTTCTTTATTGCTAGATAATTTTCTAAGCATCGATTTGTGAATTCAACTTGCTTTTGTGTTCTGGGATCAGGTAGTAAGTATTACAGGAAAAGAATAAACCACTTGAGGATGGCTTAGGTTAAGAAGTTTCCTGGAAGGCTGTATGAGCATTTTAATGAATTCATAGATGCAGTAATTTGTCATCATGACCTTGGGATAACAGACTAAGCTTGAAGGTCACTCCAGAAAATTAGAATACTCCAAGCTTTGTTCTTTCCTCTTTTATTTCTCTCTTTAAGGACTTAGATTTGCAACCTTCCAAGAAGTGATCTCCAAAAATTTCTGTTCACGTATTTCTGTCTATTAAAAAAAAAAGTCTATAAATATAACCCCAATAATAATAGATATGTACTACTATAGTGATATAATAAATTATAAAATATATACATATTATTGAATTGGTAAGAGTATGAGATAAACAACAATAAATAAAAGTTCTATTATTTTAATTTTGTGCTCCACTTTGGAGGCCATTTCTTACACTTTAATGTGTACACAGATTATCTGGGGATATTATTAAAATGCATATTTTGACCCAGTGGGCCAGGGATGTGGCCTGAGAACTTGCATTTTTAACAAGCAAGCAGGAGATGTTGAAGATGTTGATCCACAGACCACATTTTTAGTAGCAAGACTCAAAATCCAATATCACATCTTATAAACTATTAACACATTTCAGAAAATTTAAGAGCACATTTTTGGCCCAGGGAAACCTACCGAAAGCTTCATAGACATGCCGCTGTCGTTAGGTGGGCTTTGTTTGAAAGATGATGTCCCAAAATAGGTCTGTGGTTCTTCTGACACTCTGCAAGTGAGTATGGCTCCCCAAAATCTGGGCTTATAGGCTGATCAGCAGATGGAGAAACTCTTTTTTTTCCCTCAATCTTCCTGCCCATAGTTCCCCTCCTGAATCCAATGCTCTGAGCTTGTATTTGGTAACAAACTCCTGTTGGCTTAGTACCATCTAAATGGGACTAAATTGAGGCATTATCCTTGGGCCAAACAAAAAAAAACTTAAGAAGGTGACAAAAAACTCAGGAATCTAGATAGATAATGTCATAATTTAATATTAAAAAATTACCACATCTGCCCATCTGTTTTTGTAAATAAAGTTTTATTGGCCCCAGTATTCTTCCTTGCCTACCCTGTGGGCACTGCAGCACCTGTGGGCTCTATCTGTCACTTCCTACGTGCCCTCTTCCAGGTAATTGTTAAAAGCAGCCTTCAATAAACTAACATTAAAAAATCTTTAAATCATAATATATATTATTTTGAGAAAAATCAAATATTTATAACATCAATACTGTGAATTACTAAAAGCTGAAAAGTAATATTTAAACTTTGATTACTTTTAGTAGAATTAGCCTGAAGAATTGACTAAATGGCCCTGCTGATAAAAACATTACCCTAGTTTCAATCTTGAACGTTGCCTAAAATCTGTTCACAATTTCTCTGCTATGAGCGGAATGCAAGAGGTATTAGATTTGTTGGTATTTCTACCTAGGGGATAGAAAAACTACTTTAAAATATCTGCAAGGAAAGAACGCATTCAAACTCACTACTTTGAGCTGTCTCAACATATCAGTGAATGACCTTAAAATCCATTCTGTCTTACAAACTGAAAACATCTGTGCTGTCTTTCACTTTTCCTTTTTCTTCATTTGTCCACATTCAATTGGTTGCTAAGTTATTCCAATTATATTCCTCAGAGGCCTTTGCGATCTGCTTTTTATCCTTTCTAATGCTTCTGCCAGTACCCCCTCACCTTCTGCTGCCTGCACTCCTTTTCTAGAATCTAGTTTTCTCCAATTCTGAGTCATTTCTCACATTGGTGACAGAGTAATCCTTCTAAAACAAAGATTTGGTCTTTTATTTTCCAGCTTTAAAACTTTAGCAAACTTCCGGTTGTAGGCTAAATGCAAGGCATTCAGTCTGGCTCCAATCAGAGTGCCTAGTCACAATTTCCTCCACATATACCACTTTGTACTAAGTTTGCTAAAATCACTGTGAAAGATATACTCTCCTCCACTGGGAAATCATGGATCCCAAGGAATATATATGTCTGGAGCCACTGGGGCTTTGTTTTTATAGAAAGAGTACATAACTGAGAATAAAACCAAGGAAAAAAGTAGAATCAAGAGATAGAGGTAGGGAGAAAGAGAGAGAGAATATAGGAGAGGACTGTTTGAGACTTGGATGCAGTCTTGCCTGAACCAGTGCATAGATAGATAGATAGATAGATAGATAGATGGCTGGATAGATAGATAGATAGCTGGATGGATAGATGAATAGATGATAGATAGATGATAGATAGCTGGATGGATAGATAATAGGTAGATGAATAGATAGGATAGATACATACATACATACATACATAAGATGGATGGATGGACAGATAGATAGATAGATTTACATAAGACAATACATTTCTTCTCTTTACATAGACTAGTTTGAGTTGGGTTTCTGAGGTTTGCAACTAAAAGACTTCTGGCCAATTAAATAAACCTGATAAAGTAGAATTCTAATGCTGCTCATTAGCATAACATTGTTGTATGTGGTTTCCTGGTTTCTGGTTGAGTTTGGCCAAAATGAAGAACAGGAAACAAACATTCTTGGGGGGTAGGAGATGGGGGAAAGGAAGTCATTAAAGACAGGTAAATAGTATTTATTCCTATGAAGGTTTTTCATTTTTTTGGTTTGCCCACACTTTAGAACTGTCTAAAACCAACCAGATTTCTATACTTACAAATATTTGGGTTCAGTATATATGCATTATATGGACACAATACAATTGGGAATGAAACAAAAGAATAAGCATTTTTCAGAACTGGTGGCTTTTCTTGCTCTACTGTTCCCGATATTATTCAGAGGGGGAAAAAAAAGGACAAGAAAGAATTTATCTTCATTATCGTCGTCTACTAGGCGTCTCTGCTGAGCGGCCCCGTGACCGTCCTCCTGCAGGTGCTCACAAGCCACCAGCCTCCCAACATCTGCTACTGTTGCCACTTGAAAGCTCAGAGACTCAATGTACAGCTGGACTTTCCATTTATTATGGTCACAAATGGAATCTCCAAAGCCATGAGATTTATCATCTCAAATGATTCGGCTGAAAGAAGTATTAAATGCCCTTCGGCCATTTGCTCCAGCCTGAGCTCTTAGGGAGTCTGGGATCATCTTTTAGTTTTGACCCCCTCCAACTTACAGGCCACAGCAAAAGCACTTATAGAAATCAATGGTTACCATTTAAACAATACATTTGTCTTTATCCTAATTACTTTACTCTTTTATATGCATCATAGCCACTGCTTTAAAACCATACCTTGTCCTCTGAAAAACCCTTTCCAAATATAACCCGTAAATTAACCACAGCTTACTTACTAAGTCAGAGACCATGGTGTACTCTTTAATTCTCCAAACACTAAGCCTCGAAGGCTGTTTGATTTTATGCTATTGTTTAAGACTTCCATTGTGTTTATAAACTTTCTGTCACTAGTAACATTTCATCAGGAAAGGAAATAAAGTATTGCATGTTGGACATCCCCAACTCAAAACAGAGATCCTTGAAAAGCAGTACGTGGTTCCTTTCATGAACAGAACATTCTTCCCTCATCAGCAAATGGATAACGCATCATCGTGTAGGCTGTTCTTGTTCTGTTGAGGCATGGACTTTGGCGGCAGTTGTCAGCAAGCGAGCCTGCAGACTTGCTGGGGGTCACCCCCTACAGGTCTTCTCTTAATTTCATTCCTATATCTCTCACTAAGATGAGAAGTCTCACCTCCCCTATGCTTGGCTTTCTCAGCAGCTTGCTGGCCTGTTCACTAGTTGGGTTGATTTATGATTTAATTTTATGCATGATATCACACAATTATCTCCAGATGGAATAATCAGGATGAAGAGCTGCCAACCAACATTAGGAATGAAGTGGGTTCATCCAGCACCAGTCATTTCTGCACTGTAATTATTTTTTGTTTTGACTTCATAAATTTGTTCAGAGACCCTGGGTGTTCCTTTCCAGCAGGGCCTCATTTGTCTAATTCAAATGAGATTATCACACCCTGGTTCCCATATTTCCCCATATTTCTCTCCTCACTCTTCATCCAACAGTGAGACTCATAAATGATGATTTGTGGAGCTAAAGATACATAAAATCTAATCTGCCCAATTTATCATGCACTCACAGAGTCATCTTGATGAATTGTGAATCTTAAAGTTTTGATTTAGGCCAGCACTTGGATGAGGGGAAGAAGCAGGGAACAAGCAGAGGTGGTGATCTGCAGATTCTCTCATCACTGAAATCACCTAAATAACCATTACCATGTCAAAGCCAGACATATGATACCAGCTGGAGTTATTGTGTCTACTGAATTCACTGAGCCTTCCATTGTTATGTGATCCTGTGATCCCAAAAGACTTTTTAAAAAAAAATCCTACACTGCAGAATTCTGAGGGGTCAGTAGAGCCAGATATCCTTCATCTTCCCTATTTGTCCCCAAGCATAAGAACATTACATGTTTATTCTATCCAAAGAGCATCACAGTAGCCCATAAGAGCAAGAGGTCCAACTTAATCTCGGGAAGAGTAGAGCATCCTTGCATTAATCCATCTTCTCAGGTTTGAACATCATTGCCTTTCTTGCTCTTTCTTGGTGACTAGATACAGATGAGGGTAAAGGAGAAAGAGAAAAAGAAAACAATGTCAGAGAATATAAATGATAGAAGTTAAGCTTCAAGTGACTCATCATCTTAAAAAAAAAAACCTGTCCTAACTCTGTTTTAATATTCCTTATCACTAAATAAGGCATTTAAAAATTCACTTCAATAATTAATTGGTTTAATAAATTCATGTCCAGTACATTTGTGGGCAAAAAGAATGGGCTTATTTGTCCTTCATCTTTAAAGGAAGAAACATTTGACATATGGAATTAGTTTCTGCCTTCTGCATTTTGTGAGAACAGAATAGCAGAAATGTTTCCATTCTGCTAATAGTAAAGTGGAAAGTTCCCTGGTCTAGTATGTTCATCACAGGTAGGGCCAACTGGCCTGATGGGATCATTAGGAAACATCCTCTAGCTAACTGTTCAGAGTAGCTGGTACAAGATAATTAGCTGTTGTAGAAATGACTTTGTAGGCCCTACCAGAAAAAAAAAAAAAAAGTTACATCTCCTCATTCCCAAATCACAAACCTGTGAGGCAAATTCATGCCATTACAGTCAGTAGAATTTCTCAACCTCAGTTCTTGGGCTGGATCATTCTCTGTTCTGGAGGAGGGGGACCGTTCTGTGCACTGTAGGATGTCTCACAGTATCCATAGCCTCTATTCACTATATGTCAGTAGATCCTGCCCCCACCCCCCCAAGTGACAATCAAAATGTCCCCAGACATTGCCCAATGTCCCCTAGGGGGAGAAGAATTTCCTGTTTGAGAACAACTTTTCTATACCAAGAAGAGCATCAAACTTATTTGTTTAAATTATACATTTCACTTTTTTCTCCCTGTATTAGTTTGCTTGGGCTGCCATAACAAAATACCGAAGAAGGGGTGGTTTAAACAACTACTTATTTATTTCTTATACTTCTGGAGGCCAAATCTAAGATCACGGTGTTGGCAGGCTTGGATTCTCCTGAAAGCTCTCTCCTTGGTTTGCAGATGGTGTCATTCCCACTGTGTTCTCACTTGGCCTTCTCTGTACATAAGCCTCCCTGGAGGCTGACTCTGCTTCCTAATCTCTTCTTTTATTTTTTATTTTTATTTATTTATTTTTAACATCTTTATTGGAGTATAATTGCTTTACAATGGTGTGTTAGTTTCTGCTTCATAACAAAGTGCATCAGTTATACATATACATATGTTCCCATATCTCTTCCCTCTTGCATCTTCCTAATCTCTTCTTATAAGGGCACCAGTCATATTGGATTAGGGCCCAGCCTAACAACCTCATTTCAACTTAATTACCTCTTTAAAGGCCCCATCTCCAAATATAGTCACATTCTAAGGTCCTGGGGTTTAGAATTTCAACATACAAATTTGGAGGGTGTAGGGGCACAAGTTTCAGTCCCTAACACTCCCCGACCCTGAAAAACCAAGTATTGTTTGGGGATTCTGGTGACAAGCAGTTCCATTCCTGGAAAAAGCAAAAAACAAAAAACAAAAAACAAAAGACACCTATCCTGAGAGAGTTTGAGAGATCTGGTATCACAAGCTCGGCTTTCTCAGCCCACCCCACCACCTCCACCCTACCCCTCTGCCCCTGTGGTACAACCAGCTAATGAATGTTTCATTGTGTCAATGCATTTTAATTATAGATCAGATTTTTCACATTGATTATGGCAGAATCACTGTGAGACTTGATTATCCAGAGGTATTACCTCATGCTAGGTTCTTTACAAATATTCTTTCTCTTGCAGTTCATACTGGTGAAATAGGAACATTTATTTGTTTTCACAAATATTTGCAGCAAGTTTGGAATATCAATCAAAAGTTTAGGAGGTTGGGTTTGGTTATGATGAAATTCTTGAATTCTACTTTTTACAGTTTATTTTAATCACCTCTCCTTTAGGCAACAGAATTTTATTATTTTTTTCAATATGTCACACACTGTTCATTATATATGTTAATCAAAATATACAATACTATATAGATCATTTAATATTTTTCTGTATTTTGTAGCACTTTGCCAAGCAAATTTAAAGTGTTAGGTTGTGAATCTAATCCATTGTGGAAATAAAAGTAGTTGATGACCATTTGGGTATAGTTGCTCTGACTTACATCAGAGACTCCAGGTGAATTGAAAATTGAAGTTTTTTTTCTAAGTGACATTTTGAAATACAATGTGGATTGATTGGAAATAGGCACTAAAATCATTTTTCCCTCCGTAACAGAAATCCCCAAAAGGCAAAGGCCTTAAAAACAACAAATAAATATAAGAGCCTTTAATGACAAAGTTTTAGAGAAATTCTACATGGAAAAATATATATTAACATGTTCTCAGTATAAGTAGAGATTTATTTTTTCTTCTTTATACTTTTCTCAGTTTATCATTGTTAAATAAGACCGTATTACTTTTGCAATCAGGAAAAAAATGTCCTCCATAAATGCTTGTGATGGCTATGGTGGATTAGCTTTCAACAAGAATCTTATCCTCCTTCTAGAATGCCCCAGTGTACTACAGAGCCTGACTAGCCAATAATTACATTTCTCTGCTCCTTTATAGCTAGAGTTCCAAATCTTTAGTTTCAATGAATCAGACTCACTTCCATGAGATTTGGAACACAAAAAGTGAGGCTGAGACGTAGCTGGAATGAGGTATTTTTTCCTGTAACAGCATTGAAATTCACCATTGTTATGCATGCCAAGAGGCCAGGTGGCATCCATTATTTTCCCAGTAGATATCTAGTAGGCATGACATGGCTCTAGGGACATGGCAGGGGGATTTGCTTTTGGAGCTCACACTCCCATGAGTGCCTTCCTGGTAGAAGTTACAGCTGCCCTAATGAACTAATTCCACAATGTTTTTCTGAGAGATATTCATGGCACAGCCCAAGATCCAAGTCCTTCTACTAATTTCTGATTCAACGTAATTCTCTGTATTAAATTTCTTTCTGCTTTACATATCTACAGAGCTTGTGCTTTGTGTAATTGAAGCCTGACATAACCAAAGCTATAGGATACCACTTAAACTCAGCAGTTTATAACTTCTTGTTGGGTTTCTGATTCATAAGTAAACTATACTGAAGAGGAAAAAATACATATAAGTCCCTATTTTTTTTTTTTTTTTTTGACCCACAGAGCTAATAATCTAGCTGTCTTCTAAGTAGCTAAAATGCAAGGAATGATGTATGTCCGCAGTTAGAACAAATCAAATTCTGACCACAGTTATTAAGAGGGCTGCACTGGTCTAAGTGGAATATAAGGTCAACACTTAGCAATTTTCATAGTTGGAAGTTGGGATAGAGGGCATCAGAAGTTAGAAAAATAACAGTTTTACATACAACTTAATGTCAGAGGACATTCTCAACTGAGAGAATTCTTGTTTGTTTTTTTTTTTTCTTTCACTATTTAAGATTTACTCTCAGAATTTACTGCCCAGCATGCAGTTCAGTGAAAGGATTAGCGGTTTCAATGCAACTTGCCCTGGCCATGGAGAAAATCAGTGTGGTTTCTTATTGTTGCTGTTTTTCCAACTGGATTAAGGTCATGCTGATGAAGAAAATACATGTAGATCCATAGAATAGTAGAGCTAAAATGGTTAATAGAACTTCCATTTGGGGGATTTGGAAACACAGTCAATGCAAAGGGATTTTGCCAAAGTTACTTAGTGCGAACACACAAAAAACTATCATCATAATTAAGATGTCCTCATAACAACCCTACTATGTGCATACTATTATTCTATGCTTTCTACAGACAGAGAGGTTAAGTAACTTAGCAAAGACATACAATGAGTAAGTGCTTTAGGTGACATTTAAGCCTTGGCAGTCTGCTCTAAAGTTTCCAGACTTAACCATTATGCTCTTCCTGAGAGGCAGGTTCCAGAAAGGTTTCTTTTCACTATTTCCCCTGACTTTTCTGAACACTAAGTCAAAAATCTATACTCACTTAGTGGAATCACCACTTTAGCTTAAGTTCTGCCCAAGGGTGGGACGGACATGTCTAACCACACAGTGCAACTGATGCAGATCCTCTGAGTACAGTCACCATGCATGGTAGCTTCCACGAGTAGAGGAATCACGTGGGGGGAGATCTGCTCAAGAGAGAGGGTCGAGAATACAGTGTTGGGTTTCCATACATGTTGAGCCCACAAAAGTGATGAACAGCAGACAGAAGTCAAAGTTGATATTATCATGAGTGACTCTAAGAAACACTGGACATAGGCAGGGTTTAGGAGTTGATGTTTGATGTTGAACTGGATGTTTGTGTTGAAGTTTGACCCTAAATGGGGGAACCGTGGCATTCTCCCACTTCTACCCAAATTGTGATTTAACTTGGGCACTCCTCAGATTTTCAGGATGTCATTCTCAGCAGTTTAGAACGATCTGGAAATGGTCAACTTTGCATGGGCATCATTGGGGTCCAGGGACATACTCATGGGCACTGGCAATCTTGGACGTGACGGAGTAATCTTAAGAGAAGAGCAACATGGCAGGTGCCATGCGGCAGAGAATATTTTTCGGTGAATTCAGTTGGGATACTTGATGAGGACTTGTGGATATATTTGGGATACTATTTTCAAGGTGTTGAAAGTCTTTGTATCAGTTAGGGTTCAGTCAAGAAAACAGAATGACTCTATGTATTCCAGGCATAGTAGATTTAATACAGAATTAGGGATTTATGTGGCAGTTAGAAGAGTGACAGCAAAGCTACTATAGAAGGACAGGGGAGCTACTAACAAGTCAGAGGAATTGATGCTGAAGATTTCAGCATGAAACACCAAATTTGGTGATTTTTCAACATTTTCCTGGAGGCTATTATAACTTCTGAGAATCACTGAGAAGCTCCCCCCATTTGCTTTATCTGAAAAGTGGGTCATATTCTGGAGTCACCAGGAAGCTGCTGTAAACTCTCATCTCTCTGCACATCTGGCCATACCAGCCTCCAGAGGCAGAGAAGGCAATGCCTTCTGCTTTGCTTCCACCTTTCAAATCAGACATGAGTTCCTTTCATTGGCAAATGCCAGCCTGGAACCATATGTTGAAGAGGATTCCAGGAAATATATTTCCTACCCTTAGAGTGTAGTGGTGATAGTACCAAATTGACAATAGATAATCTAGTTTAGTCTTGGAATTCTAATTGGAGCAAGAATCTACAAAATGGTTAATTGTTGTTAACATCATGCCAATTCTAAAATGTGTTCTAACCTAGCAACGATAGCAGTATAGATGAGTAGGATATAAAGTTTATAAGTTGGGAAAATTCACAGATAATTTTGAAATTGATCAGCATTTTAGAAAAAGAAATGCCATGTTAAAACCAAAAAGACCACCAAGGATTAGGCATGAGGTTCATTATGTAAAATACAAGTAGAAATTTACCTTTAATTTTCAAAATATGCATGAGATCAGGGCATACATTTGACTGGATAGATGCCAAAGAAAATACAAAATAAAATCTTTAAATTCATTGACTGAACCATGTGATGAGAATAAACTACATTTTTTCACAGTTTTTGATGGATACTGAAAAGAACAGCTTATTTCGGGGAAACAAATCCCTAATTTAAAAACAAAACTTCTCAGAACCAGGAGGGAAGTATTTAATTTGGGGGCTACATGTCTTGCATTATAACTTTAGGAATTCCAATATGAGTGGGAAAATCCATATTTTGAGGCACCATTGTTGTTGGTATTGTTCTCATCCTAGCTCATAATAGTATCTATATTTAATCTTTTACTCACTTTATATCTCCACTCTGGTTCTATTGCAAACCAATTCTACTCTTTGTACCAAGCTGAGATCTCAGATAGGTGTCTATTACATCGTTCTAATAAGCCAAAATGGTATTTCATGGGCAAAATAGGATTGGAAACAAGCTTCCCTTGGAAAAAAATACAAAAAGCATCCAACTATGTTGCATCACTTCCCTGTGTATAAAAGTGATCGAAATTCCGGGTTCTGATTTCTCTTAATCGATAGGCCTTTAACATGTGGATTTGGGAAACATCTTCCTAATGATAATTGTAAGAGAATATTCAGAATTAAATATTAGAAAACCCCTAATATGTTTAGACTTCTTACCAGCTATTGGAAACTGTTCCTCAGGCTCCCATGTTGATTGACTTAATCCTTCTAACTTCCGTTTGAGTTGGGGGCTGTTATTATTATTCCCATTCAGACTCTATCCTGCTTCTCAAAAGAAATGAAATCAAATAAACTGTTGTCAAGAGACAGGGAAGTGACGTATGTTACACAACATAAAATAGAAGAATAATTTTGCTTTTCCCAAGGACTGATATGTTTACATTTTGCCTTTAAGTTCATGATCTTTTTTTTTTTTTGCCTGTGGATGTTTGATTGTTCCTGCATCATTTGTTGAAAAGGGTATTCTTTCTTCACTTAATTTCTCTTTCACTTTGGTATAAAATCAACTGGGCATTTTTGTTTGGGTCCATTTCTGGGTTCTCTATTTGGTTCTATAGGTCTATATGCCTGTTCCTCCACCAATACCACACACTCTTGGTTACTATAGCTGTACAGTAAGCCTTAACATCAGGGAAAGGGATTCCTTCCACTGTACTCTTCTTTGTCAAGATTGTTTCAGCTACTCTAAGACCTGTGCCTTTCTGTATAAATTGTACAATAACGTTGACTATGTCTATAAAAAAATTTCGCTAGGATGTTGAGAGGAATTGTACTTAATCTACAGATCACCTTGGAGAATTGACATCTTTAATATGTTGGGTCTTTCAATCCATGAACAGTTATGTTCTCTTCTTTGACTTAACAGCATTTTGTAATGTCCAACATACAAAACCTGGATTTTTTTAAAGGTATACACTTTTTAAAGTGTATATCTAAGTATTGAAATAATTGTAATGATAATTGTGTTTTAATTTCAACTCCTGCATTTCATCGTTAGTATATAGAATGATTATTTTTTGTGATATTAGCAATTATGCCTCATAAAATACACTGGGAAACGTTTCCTCCTCATCTGTTTTCTGGATGACATCGTGTAAAATTGTTTTTAGTACTTCTTTAAATGTTTTCTAGAATTCTCCAATGAAAACAACTGGCCTGGAGATTTATTTTTCAGGGGGTTATGAATTAATTTTTTCCAGCTTTATTGAGCTATAACTGACTATTGAATTTTAGTTTGGGGACTTGATATAAATGTAGGCATGAACATGGATTGTGATATATGAGTAGCAATTTTTTGCTAATAGGTGGGCATAACAGGCAGATCAGTCCTCCACCCCTTTCATTTTGGGTCTTCTTACCATTTCTGTGCTTGGCAGAAGAAATGGCCAGAACTTGCATCTTTGTTGGAGGGCTTCACATGCAAGGCTTATGGGAAGGGCTGAGAATTAAGATCTTCCCTCCGCTAGAAGTCAGTAACAAATGACTGACAGGTATAGGGATATCAATACCCCCTTTTCCTCACTCTTCACCCGATAATACTAAGGACTGTATTTTGCATCATTTCCAGAGTTTCCGCACAGGACTAAGCTCCAGTCTATATGGGAGCCCACTTTATAATATACACTTTATTGTCTGCTTATCTTCACTGTATTTCTTTGCCCCTCACCTACCCATGTTACCTGTACTTCCTGAGAAGCTGCTTGCACTCAAATCTTCATCTCAGAGTCTGTTTGGGGGAAAGCCTCTTATAAGACATTTAATATATATGAATGTCTTATGCTTATGGAATGTAGTGATTGCAAATTGACACTATAAATTGAGAATCAGAAAATTTTATAATGGAAAAGTATGGAATTTACACTTACATTTAGGCCCTAGATGCCTGTGTGTGTGTGTGTGTGTGTGTGTGTGTGTGTGTGTGTGTATTAGGCAAAAATGATCACTCTGTGAGATGCATTTAAAGTAAATTTAGTGGAAATAAGTGTGCTATTTCAAACCACATTTAAATGGAATAGCATTTCAGGGATATCCAGCTATGCTCTTGGATGCCTATAGAAACCTCAAGTCCTAGAGCGGAAATTTACTGAACATAAACTAAAATTTTTCCTAGTTTTTTCCCTCCTTAAATAACATAGGAAAACACAACAACAACAAAAATGCCTGCAAGCAACACTAGTGGAAAGGCAAATAGGACTACTTTTTAAAAGTATGAGATAATTTTTTTTTTTTTTACAATACAATTACATGAATTATAGGCTAAAAATTTGGTATGGAACTTGGTTATTTTCCATCATGGAAAGAATAAAATTTGCACTATAAGTGAAAGTATGTGTAAAAATGAAAACTCTTTGGATGATTCTTGCCAGAATATCCTTATATACACAGAGATCATGAGGTACTTGTTGGAATAGTATGGGTTATTGAATGTTGGGTTAGGGATATAGGTGTAGCTGCAATTTTTGGAGCCGATGAGATAATTCTTAGGAAGATACCAATCAATAGTATGGATTAACATTGCAAATAGTTGTTCATCTGAAGGGTTAGTGCTGGGAAGGTAAAAATAGGTATGAAAGCAAATGAAAAGAGACTTTGGAAACAAGGTGAGAAGGAGAGATGAGGAGTGTAAGGCAGGAAATATGGAGCTTGGAGTAATACCTGGCCTATGTGCAGGGCACCACAGTGCCTTCACCTAGAAAGGTAACCTCATCCCCTTGCAAACCTGATTCTTTCTCAAGAATATTTTGGACTTCTCAACTTATTTATTTAAAGGCAGAAATTTATATCCTCAATATAAAAAGAACTTACTTGTAGAGAACTTAGAGTTCACACATGATTGCACATGTATTAACTAAATGATCCTCCCAACAGTTTTGTGAAGTAAGTCCAATGGGTTCCCATTACTACTATATTAGACTGAAGAAAGGTAACGTATCGAGGGAGTTCGTGTCAAAATGCAAATGTCCGTGGGAATCAGTAGCTATATAATACCTCAGAAGAAAAAAAAAAATACTGAGCAGGTGCCTGCTTGAAATGCAAGTGAGAAGAGATTAAGGCCTTGGACCATCCCTGGGTAAAATCTAGTGCCTCGAGGCAGGACCACACTCAAAACTCAAACATTTCATTGTGAACTGCTCAAGAATTCTCCAGACATCTCTCCAGATACCCTGTTCATGCTGTCTGAAGTTCTAAAGAAGAGGAAGGAAAAACAAAAACTTTCCCTTAAATGTCTGCAGTATTTTGGTCAGGATGATTTGGCCTTGTGTTTAATTCAAATACTGTAGAAAGCTTGCTTTCTCCACCTAGTGGCCAAGAAAAGAAGATTTTCATCTCTACAGAGACAGAAAAAGGCAGGAAAGAAAAGGCAACAGAACACATGGAGTAACAACTATGAATTGTTGAGTGTGCAGATACTGTGCTAAGTGCTTCACATGCATTGCCAATCCCCACACCTTGGAGGCAGGAATTATCATTCCCATCATCCCTATCTTACTGAAGCAAAGAGAAGTTAAGTCACGTATCTAAACTATGTGACTTGACCAAGCTCACATAGTGAATGTGGCATAGCCAGAATTTTAACCCAAGTGTGTGACTCCATAGCCAGCACTCTCCTCCCTTAATACATTTGCTTCTTGAACACATGGATGCCAGACATTCTGGGATCTTTTTTGAAATCAAGTCATATGATACATTGTCAGCCACCAAGCTTAACAATAAGACCAAGTAAAGTGAAAAGAGGACCTGGGAGTCAGCACTGAGGAACTCTGATGTGTGTGTGTGTGTGTTTGTGTGTGTGCACGCGCGCGCGTGCATGTGCGTGTGTGCGTGATGGTCTAAGGGGAGTCTAGCTCTTTATTTCAGAAAGACCCTTTGTCGATTTTCATTATCAAGCAGGTTTGGTATTGGTTCCTCTTTCTTTTATTTGTCTCCCAAACAGAACACCTTAAAAGTGAGTTTATTTCAAGCCAGTAAACTACATGACACACACCTAACAGATTCCACAGAAATCTCACCAAATAAAAGGGTTGGATGTGCAGAAAGGAATTATAAAATATGCAGCCTATAGACTGCAGAGAATGAGAGAGACAGACAGGGAGAGCGAGAGAGCACTCATAGCCAAATGGGGTGGCCAGTATTCCCCACCTTGAAAGAAGCAAAGTTCCAAAAGTATATGTAATTAAAAATGATTTTGTCCCTAGACTGTTCAAGATTTCTCCAGCAGTTGCACATACAAAGCAAAATGAGATGACACATTTGGTGGTGGTTGTTTCAGATTCAGGAAAGGGTAATGAGATGGATTTCATTTATTCAAATCATTGGAAAAACCTATATTTTTTCTTAATGGGATGGGACATGTGATCCATCCTGTGAGTAGGGAGATAGAGAGAAAAGCTTTGTTTCTCTCTTTCTCTATCCAGGTCACATTTTAATTTTTTGTTTGATAGCTTCTGAAACTAATATATAGCAAATGATTGAAAGAATGAAAGAATAAATGACAAGGTTTATTAAAGCTAAAATCCTGAAATGCACTTACCCCTCTCTCTGAAATCCTTCTGGAATCACCTTTCGCATTTGGTTGGTGTGTGATACAGAGCAATGGGGTTTCTTGTAGAGAAGGCTTTCCTAAGATAAGTTAGGCTCTCAGTAAAGTAGGCAGATCTGACTTTTTCATCTTAAGGTCAGTGGACATCAAAGTGTAGTCCAGAATCACCAGCATCAGCATCCTCTGGAAACTTATTAGAAAGGCAAATCCTCAGGCCATGCAGATCTATTGAATCAGAAATTCTGGGGGTGGGCCCCAGGGATCTGTGTCTTAACAAGCTTCCAGGTGATTCTGATGCCCACTAAAGTTTAAGAATCACTGCATTTTAGGCAGTAAAGTCACTTTCCAAAAGTGAGATACAAGGTCTATCAACCACAGATGACATAAAGGAACACATTACTCTCCCAGTATTTTAAGATGACAGAAGTAATACAGAAATTAGATGCAATCCTGAATGGGGGGAAAGCACAAACTGACTGTGATTAACTTTCCACCATCACATGCAGGGTAGAATGAGGGCTCAAAATAAAAATTAAATTGAGTGGGAGAAAAAGAAAAGACTGCTTCTTGCACATCTAATTTTGTAGATTGAGATTAAACCTGCCACACTATATTGTTACTCCTATTTATTGGTCACTAAGGCTGCTGAGCCCTGTAAATTGTTCTTAAATTGTTGCTTATCCCTTCTTCTACTTAAAAAAATAAAAAAATAAAAAATAAAAGCAATGTATGAATGTGATGGCAAGTGATCTGATCATTAGGAATGAATATCATCGTGACATGCTGATATTCCATGAAAAACACATCCAATCTTCAATCACGAATCTTTGCCGGGCTCCCAATACAAATGAAGTTACATGCCCCTATCTTTCCACTCCTACATGTTACTGACATTTTCCTGAGTATGGAGATTGTGATTTTACATGCCAATGCATTTATTTAGAAAAAAACACTTAAATACAATAAAATATTAAGATATTAATTTGATTACATGGACAGAAGTATCTGCCCTTCCCCCAAACCTCAACTACCCAACAGAGATAGCCTCAGCCAAGTTTTTGAAAACCCCTCAGCAAACTCACTCATGGGAAATGCTACTCATCATGAAAATTTCACTAACAACTCACAACTTTATGTTGTGTTTTGCAGTACCTAGAGTTCCCCCAGATTTTTTCTCACTTAACAGGAAAGCCCTGCTTACAGGGTATCGTCATTCACGTTTTACAAATGGGAAATCTGAGATTTGAAGAATTTGTTAAAGTATCTTCCCTAAGATTGAGAAGTTAATGGGGGCAGAGCCAAGACCTCCTTACAGAGAACTGATTTCCATGGCTATGTCTTCACAGGTTGAGTACTTGGACCAACACTGTAAGTGTTCTAGTTACCTACTATTACGTAACAAACCACCCCCAACTTAGTGATGCAAAACAGCCTCAATTATTAGTATTATTTCTCAGGTTTTTGGAGGTTGATTTGGCTCAGATAGGAGGATCTACTTAAAGTCTTGTGTTTGTCACACAGCTGCTGGTGCTGGAGTAATCTTGAAGGCTTCCTCACTTGGATATCACCAGAGAGGTACACACATACATAGTGCCTGAGCTGAGAAGTCATAAAGAGATGGAGCCCCAGTAGCTGGGGCTCTTTCAGCATCTCTCTTTATCTCTATTTTGTCTTCCCTCGTGATCTGTCACGCATGGCTTCTTCAGGGTAGCCAGACTTCTTACACGATAGTTCCACACTCCAAATGTGCATGTCCCAGTGAGAAAGTGAGCCAGGCAGACCTAGAATCACCTTTTATAACCCAGCCTCTGAAGTCACCGCGTGTCATTTCTTCCATCTTACATTTGTTAGAAGCATGTCAGAAATGTCAATCTATATTCAAGGGGAGGATAATTATATACCACCTCTCAATGGGATGAGTGTTAAAGACTTCACAAACAAATAAAACCACCATAACACAAAATTCACCCAAGTAAAGGACCACTATAAAGAGGTCTCTGACTTCCCTGGTGGCCCAGTGGTTAAGAATCTGCCTGCCAATGCAGGGGACACGGGTTTGAGCCCTGGTCCGGGAAGATCCCACATGCCGCAGAGCAACTAAGCCCGTGTGCCACAACTACTGAGCCCTCGCACCACAACTACCGAAGCCCGCATGCCTAGAGCCCATGCTCCGCAACAAGGGAAGCCACCTCAATGAGAAGCCCGCGCACCACAATGAAGAGTAGCCCCCGCCCACCGCAACTAGAGAAAGCCCGCATGCAGCAACGAAGACCCAACGCAGCCAAAATTAAATAAATAAATAAAATTATTAAAAAAAAAAAAGAGGTCTCTTTTCATGAAAAAACATAATAATAATGGATTTTGAGAGTGCATCTACTTAGATCCTGGCCTAAAGTAAAAACACTCTCCAAATTTCTACATGTGTTTTTGAGCTAATCTCTAATTCTCTTTATTTTTCCATAGATATTGGAAATCATGCTTCCTCTCACCTCCCCCATACCAAAATTATAAAAATTATATGCAATTATGAGAATCTAGACCAGAATTTTCTTAAAATAGTAAATATGAGGAAAATAATAATTACAGCATTTCCCATGTGTGAAAGCAAGCTAGTTGAATGTCTAAATCAAAATTGGACCAAGTCATTAGCTAAGACTTTATATAAATTATTTATAAACTTGGGTACATTTCTGACCCAGTTAGCCAGGTTATCACTCTTCTTTTCCCCCAAAAGAGACCCCAAATTTGTTCTCTGGAGCAGATGCCCTGAAGTTGAGAAATATGGAAAAATGGAGGATGGACATGGAACCTAAGATGAAAAACATGAGGATTAAGTCTCCTGAGCCCACATTACTAGCTGCTAGGCATCTTCCACCTCCCACTCTGATTCAGGCAGGACCTTTGAGCGTCTCTCGGCCAAAAGATGGTCCAAAGCTATCACCTTGTTCTGAAGCCAGCTTTGCACACAGTGCTTTCAGGCAGTACCTTTGAGCATCTCTCGGCCAAAAGATGGTCCAAAGCTATCACATTGTTCTGAAGCCAGCTTTGCACACAGTGCTTCCAGACAGCTTTTGGGTGTCTGGGTCTGAAGTAGAAATGACAATCAACCATTTGAATAAAGTCTTTGACAGAGAATAAAGAATCCAAAGCAAACAGAGATGGAGAACTATAAACAAACCAGAACTCAAATCTCCTACATGCTAGACAGTTTTCAAAGTACTATCAAAAGCTGTGTATATCTTATTTTTGAGATAAACCTGAAAGTGGTCACTATACCATCCCTATCTAGAAATAAGGAGACTGAGCCACAGAGTTTTAAATGACTTGCCCATAGTCATCCAGCCAGGAAAGGGGCAAAGACATTTCTGGCACTTAGAGTTCCCTCGCCCAATGCTCAATGAATTCTAGCTTTATGACTCTATCCCATGCCCACCCCTCCTTCACGAATTTTCTTGTAAAGATTATATTTCTGAAAGAATTAACACATTATGGAGTGTCCTGTCTCTTAATTACCTGTGCAGAACTATTTAGTACTTTGTCATGTCTTCAAACAATGTTGGGGTGCAAGTAGTGTATTTCCAGTTTAATTAGCTCTTCTGTTGCAGTAGAGTCCATCACTTTACTTCTTTAACTGATGATCCAGGTTGCAAAAGATATCATTTTCTCAGCTTTCCAGGGAAATCTGGCCATGAAGTTTTATTTAATTAAACTCAGCCATTATATGCAGATTAAACCTCCCACTTTTCTAAGATTATATCAAGAAAAGTTCTCTTGGGGGTTTTTGAAGATAGGTAAGGGGCATTTATTGTTTCAGAGACAAAGCAAGTGTATTTTTTTCCCCCTAGAAAGAAAACAGACCTTATTCTTCACTGGTTGGAGGGAAAAAATAAAATGAGAGAGAAAAAAATCTTTGTGGCTGGAAGTTCATTTTGGTTTAGCAGTGAGCAAATGTCTCTCTTCTGAATAATCTCAGGGACTAAGAGGAGAAGGACCCCCTGCAGGAAGTAATTAAAACTTGGCAGTAGGGACATGAGCAGACTTTTAAAACTCCAGACCAGAATTATGGGCCAAATCTCTTGGAAATAATTTGAGACAGAGTTTAAGATTCACTACAAGTTGGAGACAGTCAATAATGCACTTGATTCTCTATGGAATTACTAAGAAAAGATATACATGTGTCTTTGAGAAATTTTAATTATTTTATTAGCTCTGAGGAAAAGTCACTTCAGTTATGATTATTTTAAATCATATATGTGTGCTCAATTCTATTTATCTCCTAATTCTCAGGAAAAGGAAGTGCCTTCCAGTTTAGAATTGTGTGATCATGGTACATGATTGTCTCACAGTAGCACCAAGATTGAAATAAAAACCATAGGAGTCTAGCCCAGAGAAAATAATAATTTCTTATGCTTCTATAGCACTTTAAAATTTACTAAATGCTTTGCCACTATTACCTTGATTGAATAGCAAAAGAATCTAGTAAGCTTGATCTAGAATGATGCCAAATTAGGTTGGAATCAATGAAGAGAGCTTTGAGCTGGTTTGGCATTGACAGTGAAATACAGGAAGGAAAATAAAGCAAATGCAGTAACCAAGATGGCAGAGTAGGAAGACTCTGAGCTCATCTCCAACCATGGGCACACCAAAATTACAACTATCTACAGAGGAATTATCAATGAGAACTATCTGAAGACCAGCAGAGAAGAGTTTCCAAAACTAAATATATAAAGAAGGAACCATATGAGTTGGGTGGAGAGGCAGCAACACAGTAGATTCAAGACCCACACCCCTGGGAAGGTGACCCACAAATGAGAGGATAATCACAATGGCAGAGGTTCTCCCCAAGAAGCAAGTGGTCCAAGCCCCACATCAGGATCCCCAGCCTGGGGGTCCAGCACTGGGAAGATAAGCCCCCAGAATATCTGGTTTTGAACACCAGCATGGCTTGTGTACAGAAGAGCTGGAGAACTGTAGGACACAGAGTCTCTGTTCTTAAAGGGCTCACACAAAATCTCACACATTTCAAGTTCCAGCATAGCAGGCAGTACTGTGAAAGAACCCTGGGTCAGACCCACTTACTGATCTTGGAGAGACTCCCAGAGAGGCAGGAGGCAACTGGGACACAGACACTGGCAGTAGCCATTTGGGGAAGCTTTCTGCCACAAGAACACTGGTGCAGGCAAGCATTACTTTGCATTCCTTTCTCCAGGCTATTAGCAAGAGGGGCTTACCAGTCAACACAAACTCAAGCTCCCCTGGACTTACAGCCAATTGCACCAGGACCTGGCCCTACACACCAGCAGGCTGGCAGCTAACCAGGCCAGGGGCTGGCCCCTCCCACCAGAACACCCACAGGAGTTGGCCTCATCACAACACAAAGGCCCACACAGACTACATGGAGGGCTCCCCTAAGGCATGTAGCTGTGGTGATAAGAGGAGAGCATGCTGCTGAATTCCACAGAACATCTCCTCCATAAGGCCCCTTCTCTGAGGTTGAGAAATGTAACTGGCCTACCCAATACATAGAAATAAACAAGAGAATTAGGCACAAAGTAACAGAGGAATATTTTCCAAATGAAGGAACAAACAAAACCCCAGAAGAGCTAAGTGAAGTGGAGATAAGCCATCTATCCAATAAAGAGTTCAAAATCATAATCATAAATCAAAATCAAATCATAACCAGTAGCTCAATGAACTTGGGAGAATAATGGATGAACACAGTCAGAAGTTTCACAAGGAGTTGGAAAATATAAAGAAGAACTAAACAGAGCTGAAACAAAAAATACACTAGAAGGAATCAACAGTAGATTAGATGATTCCAAGGAACAGATCAGCAAACTGGAGTAAAAATTAGTAGAAATTACCCAAGCAGAACAAAAAATTTTTTAAATGAATTTAAAAAATGAGACTAGTTTAAGAGGCTCTAGGACAATATTAAGAACATTAATATTCATATTATACGGGTCCCAGAAGGAGAAGAGAGAAAAAGGTCGAGAACATATTTGAATACAATAGCTGAAAACATTTCTAACCTGGGAAAAGCAACAGACACCCAGATCCAGGAAGCACCTGTTTGCATAGTACTCCTATTTGCTTGAACTTCCTGATAAATTAGGGGTGAATATTTCAATAGAGAAAAGGAAGTTGTAATTCTACTTTACTGTAGTTCCTATAATTTCTGCTAGAAACAGGCTGTCCCTTTGCTGGAATGGATGACTCTACGGGGTTCCATAGTCTGCTTTGGGCACAGTCTCATGATTTCTGTTCCTGATCACAGAATGGGAAGTGCCAGCCCTGGGCTTTAGGTCACATAGAGAATTGAAGCGACCCCCTTGAAGCCAAGTGCTGCAGGCAGAACAACTAATATATGGATATTGCTTTTCACTGCATTTAATAGGAACTAAAAGCCATGGGAAAGACTGCTCTCTGCTCTTTGTTTTCCCGCAATTTCCATCTTATTAAGATTAAAGGAAACAAAGCACAGTCCAAAAGCATCCTATTTGGCAACTGCTTACTGCTAAATCTCTCATGAGAGCATGGCTAGTACTTTGCATAGGAGAAGCCATATCCTGTCTCTGCAGTTTACAAATCTCATTAGGATGTCAGCATTTAAAGTCTCTCCATATGGAGTCGACTCTTACTCATTTGTGGTCTGTTGGAGAAGCACCAACATGCCTTGTGTAGACAATAGGAATTATCCACAGCCCATTAGGGGCACTGGAGGTATCACCATTAGCTAGTGGAAACCTCTTGGGTTGCTTTTAAGTTTTCTTCTTCCCTCTCACTCTAGCACTGACATTTTCAGCTTCTCCTCTCTTTATGTTGAACTTTCATGTTCTCTTCTCTCAAAGGGACTATAGCAGACTGAGAACTATTCATAGAAAGTGGGTTGAGAAAACAGACTTGTACAGAGAAGGGCAGGCATATGAAATCAGAGCATGTCTCATCTCTAAAAGAAGGGCATTTTCTTAAGATGAAGACTGTGAACACGTCCAAAGCTGCTCCTCTCTGAGGACCTATTTTAAGATTTGTAGTTAGCATTTCCTCATTGAGCATAGATAAACACGGCTGTATAGAAATCAACATAGGGTCACATACAAGCTCTATCAGACTTCTTGTAAAGTCTGGCTTATAGATTTACTCAATGCAAAGTCTTGCATCTTGATGAAATTTAGAATTGAGAGACTGGATTACAACTCAGAAAAATATTCTAATAAAAAAGCCTCTTGCCAGTTAATTTCAGATTTGACAAGTGTGAACTTGTCTAGAACTTCCCTGATTCCTGTCTATTTTTATTAACTCTTGATATGGTATTGCCTGAGCCAGGATTTTAGAGAAAAAGAGCATGGATGAAGGTATAAAATGATCTTTTCTGAAGGTTCCCAACTGTCCAGTCTTCTCTGATATAAAGACTTCAGGAGTCGAGGGTCAAGATCAATTTTGTAAATTCACAACCTGTATGATATGATTTATAGGAGACCAAAGCCCTCCCTCTTCCCAGGACCAAAGCTGTTTCCCTGACAATATTACCAAACTACTCCATTGGACATATCTTGTGGTCCAAGCATTACACCCAGGGAGTTCTTATATGCAAATTGTCACTTGGGAGGCATGAGGGATCATGGAAAAATTCTTTAAAAATTTTTGGAAGGAGAAGTAGAGAGAAATCTAAAATTTGGGAAGCAGTCAGGAAGCAGCGTGAGGTCAAAAGGGGACTTGGTCAGGGTTTAGGTGAAAGTGGAATGCAAAAATTGGTTAGAGGTGTTGAAAACATACTCTACTCAAATTTTGCTTAAGGTCCCTTCTTACTTGGGTTGTTAATTAGAACCAGCAAGGGAAGGATACCCCTGGGTCTCCTAGGTCTAAATTAACATTAAGACAGTTCTAGTGTTCTGCCTAAGGGCATACAAATCTTGGAGATTCCCTATGGAATTGTTTCTCCAGTCCTTTCTGGGCAGGACCGAGCTGGGATACAGACGACTCCATACCAGATAACAGGCTTATGTTGCCTCATTTAGTGGTGTCTTGTTTAGAGGCCGCCTGGTGACAAAGGCTCTCCTTGATCAAACTTCAGTCAGGTTCTGAGCCCTCTTTTCAACTTGGCCCGACCTTGCCTCTGTCCTGCCTTTGGCCTGTCCAGCACAGTCTTTGCAAAGAGTCCCCTAAGTCTTCCCCACCCTTGTCATTGGATCAAGTTCTTCTTCTATGGCAGTGGTCCCCAACTTTTTTGGCACCAGGGACTGGCTTAATGGAAGACAATTTTTCCACGGACCGGGGATTGGGGGTGGGGAGGATGGGACGGTTCAGGCGGTAACACAAGCGATGGGTAGCGGCAGATGAAGCTTCGCTCCCTCGCCCACCGCTCACATCCTGCTGTGCAGCCCGGTTCCTAACAGGCCAGGACCAGCACAGGTCCGCGGCCCGGGGTGTTGTGGACCTCTGTGCTATGGGATCTCCCTCATTAAATGTCTATGTCCTTGACCTGTCAGGACAAGGTCCGAATCCTGTGAGGTCAGTTTAACAGGGACCCCCCACCACCACCACCACCAACCCTTGACATCTCTTCTTAGTAATTTTCCATCCACTGACCCCCTTACCCTTCTTCTTGGCTATAAACACCCATCTGTCTTTGTTGTATTCAGACTTGAACTCGGTTTCTCTCCTCTAATGCAATACTTTTATCACAATAGTTTTGGACAAAGTCTTCCTTACTGCTTTAACAAGGGTCTGTGATTTTTCTTTGACACTTGAATCAGGTATCCCAGCGAACAAACAGAAACCAGCATGAAAGGTAAATAACAGAGTGAATTTTAGGGCCACAACCCAGGATGGACAGACTACCCTCCCTTCTCTATCACACTGTATGCCCTCTACTGTCCCTTGAAAATAACACCATTTCCTTGGGATCTATCCTTTGGAGGTTGCTCATCTGTGCCGCAATTTTATAGTACACTATTTTATTTTAATAGTCAGTCTAAAGTGACTATTAAAACACAGTAGCACATTAAGATTATTGCTACACTGCTACAGGAAAAACAAAGAAAAAGAAAAAGGATAAAGAGAAACATCTCTGGCAGCTGGCACAAAAGTGGGTCAACCCAGTAACAGAAGCCATGACCTGGCACAAGTGAAATAATCTCTGCTTAAATTAAGGGATAACAGGTAAAAAGAGTGGTCTTCTGAAGCATACACATCAAGAAACAGATGGCTGTGGTCCCACCAGAAAAATTTCACCTAGATACTCACACTTAGAACTGAAATACCAAGAAATGTTTAGGGGGAAGAAATACATGAGAGAAAGATAAAAATAAACTGATAACAAAATTCTCCCCTGCTCATTCTATTATTAGATCTGATTTCAGGAAAACCCCTCAACATTCAGCTTTGGTTCCTGTAGTCCTTCATTCCAGTTTGAATACATGCTCTGAAAGTGATGCCTTCTGTTAGGAACAAACCACTCATCTGCACAGAAACGCCAACCCCTTTCACAAATCTCTAAGTTTTGATACCTTAGGATAACTAGGCCTTCTCTAGTCTACACCACAACCCCCGCTGGAACAGCACATACAAAGAAAGGAACTAGGGCAGGAGAAAACAGGTCTGTTCATGGGATTGAACAGGCAGGAGCCCAGAGAGTCAGCAAGTCCCAGAGATAAGATTGCAGCCTGCTTCCTCCTGCACTTGCTTCTCTGAATCCTTACAGGCCTCTTTAGGCCACATTAAGGCTTTCGGTATTCCTCCTAATACAGTGAGAAGTTATTGAAGATTTTAAGTAGTGACAATGGCTTCATTCCATGTCTTTAAAAGACTGGAGTAAAGGACAGGACTTCAGAAGAGGAGAGAGGAGTTTAGGAAAACAATAATAGTGACTACCTCGTACTTAACAACATTTCAGGCATTTTTCTGAGAGCTTTTCACATATTATTTTCTTCAGTCATTGTCAAGCTATGTGATCAGAACTATGAAGCTTCTCTGCATAGGGCAACTGAGAGGTACTGAGTTCTATTTAATATTTCAGGTCTAATTATGAGTGAAGACAGAGAGTAGCAACAAAGATAATTAAGCTTCACTGAGCATACTTCTGGTTGGATGTTGTGATCTCATGTAATTGGACATAAACTCTCTGAGTTAAGTACTAGCACCACCGTGACACAGATGAGGAAACAGTAGTTCTGAGAACTTAAATGACTTCTGGATCACTTACCTCTTAACTGGCAGTGCCAACCTTTTTGTCTTCTCTCTGAAACCAGGGCACATGTTTTGGGGGCAATCTTTTATCACCATGAAAACATATGGCTTGGGACTTCCCTGGTGGTCCAGTGGTAAAGAATCCGCCTTCTAATGCAGGGGACTCAGGTTCAATCCCTGGTCAGGGAACTAAGATCCCACATGCCGCGGGGCAACTAATCCCATGTGCCACAACTACTGAGCTCGTGGGCCTCAGCTAGAGAGTCTGTGTGTCACAACTACAGAGCCCATGCTCTCTGGAGCCCATGCGCCACAACTAGAGAAGAAGCCCGTGCACCGCAACGAGGAGCCCACACACTGCAACGAAAGATCCCACATGCCTCAACAAAGATCCCGAGTACCACAACTAAGACCTGATGCAGCCATAAAAAAAAAATTAAAATAAATAAATAAATAAAATAAATATTTAAAAAAACATGGTTTAAGTAAACAAGGAAACCTATTGACTCATACAACTGTACAGTCTGGGGGTTTTACTGGTTTTAGCTGTGGTTTAAGGGGCACTGTCTTTCCTCTTGTTCAATGCTCCTTTCACCATCAGAACTTTTGATCTCACCCCCCTCCTATATTTTCTGGAAATTTAATCCACAAAATTTCCTTTTGTTATCTTAAACTGTATTGTAACTACTAGTTTTTTTTCCAGAAACTTAAAAATCCATGCAAATATATTTTACTATGAATGATAAAAATAATAATAAAATAATAGATATTTCACAATTCCATGCTGTCTGCTTGTTTCTGCCTCTATCATGAAAAAATTGCCATGTTCAACTTTGAACTTACCTCCGATTTCCCATGCTTCCAAAATGTTTTAACTTCTTCTACTTCTAAATTCATTTTATGTCATCATCATCTAACAATCGCCCAACTTGAAAAACATCATTGGCTCTTTCTTCTAGCCAACCTATATCTTCCAATCACGAAATCTGGCAGATTTTACCATCCAAATATATCTTTATCATATTTCCTACTCTCTTGCTCAGTTTCCACAACCCCATTTCAAGCCTTAATCATCTGCCTCTGAGGCTATGGGAATATCTTCTGGGTAAGACCTTGTTGTATGGCTAATCCAACAGCCATTCCAACCTTTTCTACTGTACCCAATGCCTATGACCTGTGTTTAAAAAAAAGCCAGATATTCACTTTCCCACTTCTACTTGCAATTATAGGGTGATCTCAGGATGAGAGCTGAGCAGTGGTCATCATGGGGGCTTCTGAGAAATATGTTTGTCTCTCTGAATTCTTAGTCTTTTTCTTACATAATTGGGAGAACTAATTTGGCATAACTGGATCTTTAAAAATACAACTTTATTAAGGTATATTTTACATACCATAGAATGTGCCCATTTGAAGGTACCCATTCTAGAAAATTTTATATATGTGGATATATAAGGATATCAAGGATATATATTCTTTCGAGTCTGTCTTCATTACCTTAACAAAATCATATATACTTTGTTGCATTTTTCAGTGGTTTGTTCATCTTTATTACTGAGTAGTGCTCCATGTATGGATATACTATCATTTGTTTATCCATCCACATGTGGTGGATATTTGAGTTGTTTTCATTTTTTCAGGCTATTATGAATAAACCTTCTATGAACATTCGGGCACAAGTCTTTGTATGGGCATATGTTTTCATTTCTTTTGGATAAATAACTAGGAGAGGAATTTCTGGATCATAGGGTAAGTGTATGTTTAACTTTCAAAGAAATGGCTAATTTTTCAAACACTGGCAGAGATGGTCTTGTAAGTTACTTTATAATGGGTTGCTTAGCTCCTATGACTCGTACTTTGGGGGCCCTTAGCTGATACTCTGAAACAACAGGAACATTCATATATATTTTTTTAATTTAATTTTATTTATTTATTTTTTAACATCTTTATTGGAGTATAATTGCTTTACAATGGTGTGTTAGTTTCTGCTTTATAACAAAGTGAATCAGCTATACATATACATAAATCCCCATATCTCCTCCCTCTTGCGTCTCCCTCGCACCCTCCCTATCCCACCCCTCTAGGTGGTCACAAAGCACCAAGCTGATCTCCCTGTGCTATGTGGCTGCTTCCCACTAGCTATCTATTTTACATTTGGTAGTGTATATATGGAACATTCATATTTAACTAACATATAAGATACTCAATTTAACATTCTTCCCTTAACTATCAGACTGAAATATTTGAGAGGACAGGAACCGTGTCTCATTTATTCTTCTTTCCTCCAGGTATAGTATTTGGCCATATGTTAGTACTCAAAAAAAAAAAAAAAAAAAAAAAAAAGACCAATCTAACAAAAATTTAGTACCTTTAAAAGCACTGCCTATATACTACAAATGTAATTATTCTAGTTATTTCTTCGGTTGTCTAAAATTTAATCATTGAAACTTGAAGTAGCAAAATCCATAAACCCAAATAAAGGGTAACACTATATATTCACCATTTCCTCTGTGGTTAGTTGTAAGAAATCATTTCCTAAATAGAATAAAATAATAAGGCAAAAAGGAAAAAGAAGAACAGTCATCAAAAGTACTTTTTTTTCTTTCTATCTTCTGGCCCTCTGAGGTTGCACCTTGAGTCTCAACGTGTATTAGGATTGGTGAGAAGCCATTTTCCTCCCAGGCTATAATTTCAGAAAGCCTTGTGTAGGAAGAAATCACCTTTCAGCTACTTCAAGAGCACCTCCTCCCTCATACCCTGTGATGTCAGGGCTTCCTGGGACTATGGCAGGGCTCTCAGTTAGAAAGGTGACTTCCAAATGGTGTCTCATCAGGTCACTTCAGGCTTATGTGGGTGACCTCTGTGGCCAGAGGGAGAATTGTGGCCACACAAGAATCAAAAGTTAAGAGTCATAAGGCTGGACATGAACAGAAAAATGAAAATGAGAATTCCACCACTTTTTAGAGAACATTTTCTGAATAACAAGGAGAGGCAGCTCTGAATATACCTGGAGTGGTCCACCTGGTCCCACACCAGTGGCAGCTGGTTTGTCTGGTCTTTGTTTCTGAAGCCTTGCCCTACAGCTCTCTGATCCAGAGGGCACTTAAGCTTCTTAAACATCAAAGGCATCCTTGGGAATATGTCTTAATTTTTCCCCTCAGCCTACCTTCCCTCAATTTTTCTTCCTTGATTATTTCCCATCCACCAATCTAATGCATCCCTTGGGCTTTAGAATGGAGGAAAGAAAGGTAGTTAATGGGGAGACAGGAAATCTTACCACAGTTTGATCTGTCCAAATAAGCCATCCATTATCTTGTTTTGACAGTTCTAGTCAAATGCAGCTAGTGTTCTATTTCATGTAACCTTGACAGATAAAAAAGCAAGAGATGTTTTTAATCTTACAAATGTGGAATGGAGGATCCTGACCAGTGATATACCTGCCTAAAGTCCCTTAGGAGAAACACTGGAAGGTTATATTACTCTACTTGGATTTCTGATTTCCAAATGTATGGCCAATTTAACATATGTCCATACAAAGACATGTACAAAAAATATTTCATTCAGAAAATTGAGTAAGGACAGTTGACTGATAAATTAATTTTTAAAATCTTAATTTTTACCTTGCACCATGCTCTACATTCTAGAAGTATGAAAGGATTAGGGGTCAAAAATGAAACTGTTTTAAAAGGAATAAAATACAGTTGTGTATCTAACCTCAGGATGGGGAGGGGGAAGTAAAATTAAAAGCAATAGAAATAAGCACAGAAAAACAGATTAATGTATATGTATGGCTGATTCACTTTGCTGTACAGCAGAAATTAACACAACATTGTAAATCAACTATACTCCAATAAAAAATTAATTTAAAAAAACAGATTAAGATAAACAACTGTAAAACTTCTCTTCATGAAAAACTGTAAGGAATTCTAGGAAGCTATTAAGAAAGAATGGTAAATGTAAATGTACTAAATGACAGAGTATCCTATTTAATTTTAAAAAACAATTTACATATAGTATGATTGTACTCTAAAAATTACATACATGCCTAAGTGTGTGTGTTATTGGTGATATATGCCACTTACAGCCTGGACTTTTGTATGTTAATGCAAACACAGTAGTTGTAACTTTTCTTAATTTAATTATTTATATGTAAGATTCTAGAATAAATTTAAATTGATAAAATGATTCTGATTGATTTAACAGACCTCGATTTTTGGCAAATTTATCTTAAGATTTTCATTATTATAATAAAGACCTTCAGGACATTCTCTTCACACCTATCCCAAGTATTTTCATAGAATAAATTTCTAGAAGTGAAATTGCTTGTCAGAAACTTATGCAGATTATAAAAAGCTTCCATGTACTCCCCAAAACAATTTTCACCAACATTAAACCAAATTATACTCCCAACACAGGCATGGTTATAATTCTCCAAGACACACCCCAACTATCAATACATCAATACAGACTATTTTCTCATTTTATTATAAATTTGAATTTGTCTTTATGAAGACAAATGTGTCTACTGATATACTTCACCCACTTCAGCTTAGTGTTTTAAATTTCTTTCTTTCTGATGTGTGTATCTGTTAAGAATTATATTTGGCTTCTTTTATTTTTATTTTTTTAGCATTATAAACACACACTTGATATTTTATTTAATTTGGGGTGAAATTATACTTACAACATCTACAACAATTCTTTCAAAAGTAGACATTATAGAGATATTAAGAAAGATTGGTTGAAAATGAATAGCACAACATTCTGTAATAAGAACTGGGAATAATTTACTCCAAAATTTATGTAAACATAACTATAGGAAATGACTTATAAAGGATAAATAGTGGGGTCCTCGTATAAACTTCTAGTTTAAGCTCCTTTAAGGACCAGGGAAACACCTTTGACAGTTATAACTTGGCTTCTTTTGAAAGCCTATTTATCATACAGTGCCTTTAGTAATGAGAGATTTTATTTTAATCACCTGAAAAGAAGTCCACATCTAGGCTCCTTCTGTCTTTCCACTCATTCATCCTTAACTCACAGCTTTTAGCCTCTTGCTTATTTCCTTATTGTCACAAATGGCTGTGCCATCTCCAGCATCATAGATATGCTCCAGGTAAGAGGAAGGGAAAGGACAAAAAGCAAAAAGCTTGTGTCTGCTGGAGTTTGTGCCATTCTCCTGAGGCCCCACCCCCAGTGACTTCCAGTCACTTCCTATTGGTCAGAACTATGTCACATGGCAACTTTTGCCTGAAAAAGAGGCTGGGAAATAAAACTAGATGTACACATTTCCCAGGACCCCCAAAATAAACAAATAAATAAAACCAAGTTTCTTATAAGGAAGAACAATTGATATAGGATGGCCATCAGTAATGGCCATAATTTCAAAATGTTTTTGCATATTGAAGATAATTAGCTTTTATCTTTTGTTTATAAATGTCATTTATAGTTTTATTAAAATATATTTATTAATAATTAGGCTTCTACTTTTTTAACTTTTACTATTGCTATCAAATTTATAAACCTTTTCATTTAGAGATTTATTTTCTTTTCCTCTGCATCCTTCTATCTCTGTGTAGGTATATTAGTATTTTTCACCTCCTTACTGGTTCTCCCCACTTTCAGGGGCATAGTAGGATTGTACCTCCTGTTACTCCTGAGTGGGGCCTGTGACTAGGTCTGCTTAATAAATTGTGGGTGGAAGTGTGTTTGCAATGTTAATTATATGTCTATTTTCCCAACTGTATCATTACTTATGTATTCAGTCATAATCTATCTGGTATGCTAGACTAGATTATGCTGCAGTAACAAATAATCCCCAGATTTTAGTGGTTTAAATCCACAAAAGTTTATTTCCTCCTCATACTAATTGTTTTAGGTGGGTTCATTGGGGTTTCTACTCTGTCAGATTGTTCACTGGCTCTTAGCACTTTCCCACTGGAAGTGACTCAGATCCCCGCCACTGTCATTTTCTTAGCCAAAGCAGGCAGCATGGTCACACCCAGCTTCTTCAGTAGGTAGGGAAACACAATCCTATCATACCCCAAAGACAGAATAGGGTTGCCAGAAATTAACAAATAAAACAGCAGAATGCCCAGTTAAATATGAATTTCATATAAGTAGCTAAATTTTAATATAAATATGCCACCGTGCAATATTTCAGACATATTTACATTTTTAAAAGTTCATCATTTAACTGTAATTCAAGTTTAACTGGCTGTCCTTGATTTTATCTTGGAACCCGAGCACCATTGGAGCAAAGAATTAAATATTTAGAAAAGAGCACTAATGACTGCTATAGGCTCCCTTTCTCCTTATGACTTAGAGAAGAGGTGTTGTGCTTTTTTTCTTCTTCACTGATTCAAATTTCTAAATATTCCAATATGTTTTCCTTTGCCTCCATTATAGTTTTTAATTTGTCAGTCATATTCATGTAGCAGTTATCACCATGAACATTTTTAACTCTGTTTTTTTTCCTTTTTGTGTTCAAATTTCATAGATATAATATCTATGAATACTTATTAGAGATTTTTCTCAAATTTGTCTCATTTTTCTTACAGTACTTTTAAAAAAAATTTATTGAACTATAGTTGATTTACAATGTTGTGTTTATTTCTGCTGTATAGCAAAGTAACTCAGTTATACATATATATCCTTTTACATATTCTTTTCCATTATGGTTTATAATAGGATATTGAATATACTTCCCTGTGCTATACAGTAGGACCTTGTTGTTTATCCATCCTATGTATAATAGTTTGCATCTGCTAGTTCCAAACTCCCAACCCATCCCTCTGCCACCCCACTCCCCCTTGGCAACCACAAGTCTGTTCTCTATATATTCTTACAGTACTTCTTAATGATAGTAATAAATTTGCTTTGATTCATTATCTTAATTAATTATCATTAATTAAAGTATTTATTAATTTAAACATAGTTTTTAAATGTCTGATCTTTCCTTCTATTTGTTCATTTTTACTGAGAGAGATTTTTTTCAGCACTGGGATTAGAGATGGATTCTAGGAAAGGTGATAAATGATGGGGGCCATTTGTTCAATCATTGGCTAAATGTGGAGGAAGAAGGGAAAGTTTATTTTTACTGGACTTTTTGATTTGGTTCAGCAGCCAGAAGGCAGAGGAAAGGATAAGAGAGGTATTTTGTTTTTGTTTGCTTGAATTATTTTGGTTTGGTCATAGGAAATTTTTTGTGTCTGTAAAAGACTTTTCCATTGTGTGTTGGCAGCCTTGAGGTAGGTAGGCAGGGCAACCCCTTTCGCCTGCATGCTGTCCTTTCCTGGAGGCTGTCTAGGCAGTTTCTATGGTGCCATATGCAAATGCACAGTGTGTGACACACCAGGTCCCAACTTCCTCCAGCCCTAAGGCACCTGTAACATGTCCCCAGGACCTGGTGCGATTGAAAGGCGCCTCACTGTCCTCCCCTTCATGCTCCGCCTCACTTCCATGCATGTTTGCCTCAAATTAGGAAAGACAAGAGCTTTTAGATGAGTAATTTTCCAATTGCTTGCTGTTGGCAAGCAGCGAGATGGGGCACAGATTGTATTTTCTTTCAAATTAGTGTCATTTGGATCAGAGGTGGATTGAGGGAATCACCAAGCTCAGAAAAGAGCTGGGGGTGCATCACTGTGGAAGAAAAATATTACTGGAAACATGAAAAAGAAGAAAACTGTATTTACCCACGCTCCTTTGGGGAGACAGTACTGCTCACCAGAAATGTAGTAAACAGTACTAATCTAACTACTCAGAGATAGAAGGATACAGCAGGAAAGACCAACTCTGTGTGGTGAGAAGGAATACTTGGCTTGAAGTGGGGTTAAACCCATGAGAAACCTGCTTGTGTAACAAGAGATTATCATTGAAGAGCTTTGGGGAGGGGAAGGCTTTGGGGGGAGGCTCCTTTAATTGCTGAGTGGGAAGCACAAGATAGGGGACATTAAGACCCTGCGTGGGCACTGATTAGCTCCCCCTGCCCCCAGCTCAGGCAATCCTTCATGTCATGTATGAATAAATGCTTACCAGATAGTAGAGAACATGCATTTGAAAGGGTACTAAATTATCAGCCTGTCCATGGTTATCATGTGCCCAGGTCTGCCCTTGATCTGTGTTCTATGTTGTAGAAATTCCTTGAAGTTTCTATTCTGCGGCTGAGATGACTTTTCTAGATTCCAGGGCTGATTAAATACCTCTCCTCTTCCATGTTTATATTCACTTGGACTTTTCAGTGGCTATCTAAAGAATTAATCATACGATTTTTCAAGTTGCCACACTATTTGGGTCTATCTATTTACAAGCTTGAAAAATCTTGGCTTTCAAAAAAAAACACCCTGGCTTTCGTATATAAACCTTGACATACATTTCCGACCCCAAGATGAATTTGTTTCCCAAGTTGATTAAGCTATGTTGTTAAAGGTGTGATGCTATATCTGAAAACTTTCATGCAGGTTCTCAGCATCCCAGGAAGTTCTAAGCGTGGCTTGACTTTGATGTTCCCAGGTGTTTTATGCTCACTACAAAGGTTAAAATCACCCAAACTTGTTTTTTTTTAGAAATGTAAGAATCAGGAAGACAAATCAAAGAACAATTGTAGCCAGACAATAAGTCCCAGCTCCAGTATTTTATTGTATGATAGAAACAGAACACTTGGACAACTTCCTCATCCTCTAGCAGCTCCATTTTCTAATTTTCAAAACTGTTGTAACCATACATAACTTACAGTATTCTTATGTGAATTAATTAGAATCTGACATGTAATAACTCCCTGTAAGTGGAAACGATCATTCTCGTCAGAATTTTCATGTAGTGGTAGATTTCCAAGTTGGTTTTAGAACATCAGATGCACCCAAAGTCACCCAGAAAGAATAAATGCTATAAATAGCAACAATAACACAAAACTCCATTGGAATGGATCTGTGACAATTACATGATTAATACAAATGCTGGAGGTTTTCCATCCTTATAGCATTTAACCAATTTTCAAATCAAACAAACCAAACCATGTTCAAATTTTCCCAGATGTTGCAGAAATCTAAGAGCTGCACTGCTTGAATTTTTGTCAGAGCTTTTAATTCTCAAAACTGCACTCAGAAGAGCTTCCTCTGTGGCTTCATTCCGTCACCCCTCTTTAAATTGCTGTCACTCTTCTGTCATGCTGACCCTATCACCGTTTTCCTCGACATCCTCTCTTCTTCTGGGGAGTGATGCTCTGCCTTGGGTACCAGGGGCCCAGCAGGCTCAGCCTCACCACTGCTTCCCAGGCAGTCTGCTCCCCATGATGCTGGATGGTGACTTCACACTGCCTGCTCCTCTGCTTGAAAGAGGCTGCTGTTTCTTTCACATCTGAGCGCTTGCATAATGGGGGTCACTGGTTCAACCCAGTGGGAAGACACAGAGAAGAGCTTTGGGGGGAGGTCAATGAGATAGAACACAAGAGCCTTCTGGCTTCATTTAACCTTCTCTCAAAAGCCAGGGGCAAGTGTCTTCCTACTAGAAGCAAGGTGATTGAGGTGATACTTTTAGATCTGATAAGTTTGTCTTTTGAAGGATAACACATCAAATGGTCATGGTTGAAGGTTTCCTAAAACAGGAAGATGTGTGTGTGTGTGTGTGTGTGTGTGTGTGTGACTGAGATAATGAAAGAAACACATATTCTAGCCAAGTTAAAAGACATATGACTAATAGAGTCTTTAAGAAGTTATTTAACTGCTCTCATCAATATTTCTAGCATTAAAGACCTGAAATTATCAGATTATTAGCACCTCATGGGAATGAGTTATGCCTCAGGAAATTCAATTAATAAGCAAGCCCTCTGGATATATTTAGAATTTAATACAAATATACATACATATATTAGGTGTCAAGTACAAAATAAAATAGGTGCTCAGATCTAATATATTAGGGAAAATGTACACTGCTTTTGGAGAAAAGGAATTAAAACACACATGCACACATGCACACACACACACAGCTCATTTGGGAGCTTTCATTTGACATTAAGTCCTTGATGGGTGTGCTTGTTTTCTTTACCATCTCCCCTAACCTGCCTCTTTTCCAGCATTCCTCATCTTGGAGGGAAACCATCCTGGAATGCAACCATTTTACCCAATCATACAACCCAGGAATGTAGGAATTGTTCTAGATTCCCAGCTCTCACTTCCTTCTCTATCCAAGAGAAGATGTCACATCCGTCATTTTAGTCCCTGAACTGCCCTCAGTTCCTCCCATCCTGCCCTCTTCCTTCTGTCTCACTTTGTCTGGTTCTGTCTCAGCCTTTGCCTGGATGATCAACAGAACCCTAACTGACAACCTTGCTTTCAGTGTTTTCATCCAAACTCAACATCATTTACACATGATATCTAGTCACTTTTCTAAAACAAAATGTGGTCAAGTCTTTTCCTTGCTTTAAGCCCTTAAATAGCGTATTAATGACAAATTGAGGTAACAGACTGCCTAGGATGGTAGCATAAGATTTGGCACATAAGGGGGTATGTATAAAGATTTTCTTTTTAGGATTATTGTAGTCATGGAGAACTGGAAGCAATCTGAGCCTCCATCCTTGGGAGAAAGGAAACAAACCCAATGGTGGATACAAACCTCCAAGTACTATATAGCAATGAGAAGCAACGGATAATAGGTATGCATGGTAACATGAATGAGTGTAATTAGAGAATTAATGAGTGCAAAAATAAGGAATAAAATGAGATCTATAACACAGTACTACTTATATAATTTAAAAATACAATAGCACAAAACTATCAATACACACTTTGAAAGAACACATACAAACAGAAAGATACACGGTTGCCCCTCTGTATCCAGGGGTTCCACATCCAAGTATTCAACCGACAATCAAAAATATTCAGGAAAAAAAAATTCAGAAAGCTCCAAAAAGCAAAACTTGAATTTGCCATTCACTGGCAACTACTTACATAGCATTTACACTGTATTAGCTATTATAGGAAATCTAGAGATGATTTATAGTATGCAGGAGGATGTGATTAGCTTATATATAAATACTGTGCCATTTTATATAAGGGACTTGAGCATCCTCAGAATTTAGTATCTGAAGGAGGCTCCTGGAACCTGCAGATACCAAAGGACAACTACACATTTAAAGATTCAGAATCACTGCCAAAGGTAGAGAAGGGGAACAGAAGGAGACTAGGTTATGAGGATTAAAGAGAAAAAATTTTTTTAAAAATACGAAAAAAGGGGACTTACATGGACTCATGATAAATATGTGGCCCAAACTGAGGATAATCACTAACTCAACTCTGAACCCAAGGTTTGAAAAAGGAAAAAAATGGGCCAAATCACATTCCAGCCATCTTAACCGCCCCCCCCCCCCCAACACACACACAAAAAATTACAGTGGATACAATGAAGACACAGTAAAATCAGATGATCACTTGGTGTGATGCTTAATTTTAGGTGTTAACTTGAGTGGGCTAAGGGATGCCCATATAGCTGGTAAAACACTGTGGGTGTGTCTGTTTTGGAAGACATTAGCGTTTGATTTCATAGACTAAGGAAGATCACCCTCACCGATGCAGGTGGGCATCATCCAATCCACTGAGGGCCTGGATAGAATAAAAAGGCAAAGGAAGGGCAAATTTGCTCTCTGCTTGAGCTGGGACACCATCTTTTCCTGTCCTTGGACTTTGGGGCTCCTGGTCCTTGGGCCTTTGGACTCTGCCTAGTTCTACCATTGGCTCTCCCAGGTCCTCAGGCCTTTTGGTTTGGACTGGACGTACACCACTTGGTTTCCTGGACCTCCAGCTTGTAGACAGCCAACTGTGGGACTTCTCATCCTCCATAATTGTGGGAGCCAATCCCTTGTAATGAATCTCCTTCTATATATATGGTCTATTGGTTCTGTCTCTGGAAAACCCTGACTTATATACTTGGCTGACATGAAATTAATAATAGTAGATTGAGTAGAAGTTCAATATATAGAAAAGTTAACTTTAAGAAAACCATTGATTTCCTCTGATGGCAAAAATATATACTCTCCACTCTTTTTTTTTTTGACACAAAGATTTTTAATCCAGTTTAAAAAAAAAAAAATACTTAAAGCAAACTGCCCTTCAAATATGAGGTTAATTCAGGGTTTTTCTATGATTATAACGAATTAGGTATAATTGAATCTCAGAATTGTTAACTAAAAAAAACAATGTACAAGTTTTTCTGTTAAAATTCAAAGTCTTGATTGTAACTGTCCTCTTTATCCCTCACATCGAAGTACCCACTGCCATCCAGGATGTAGCGAATCTCGTCATCCAGGTGTAAATACTCCTCATAAAACATCTTAATCTTTTCTTCGTAATTTGGTAGTTTGTCCTGGCATATGGTTATTATGTCCATCCAGGAGTAGCTTCTCTCTTTTCGGATCTTTTCTAATTCTGGATCATTCTCATATTTGTCAGCATCCAGCTTCCAGTAAAGGACCCCGAGCCCGCACAGCTGCTCCAGGGCGACCGGGCGCCCGGGCTCCCCGCGGTGGGGCCACTGCGGGTCGTCACCCGACTTGTCCGTGTACCAGGCCTGCACCATGGCCGGGCCCGGGGGCGCCGCCGCCTGACCCCGGACCTGCTCCGGGCGGTCTGCTCACCACTCTTAAAAGTCAACACCTTCTCACAATATTTGGTGCTTCTCCTTTAGAATCACCTGGGAACGCACTTTTTTTTTTGTCTGCCTTGGGTCTTCGTTGCTGTGTGCAGTCTTTCTCTAGTTGTGGTGAGCGGCGGCTACTCTTCGTTGCCGTGCGTGGGCTTCTAATTGCGGTGGCCTCTCTTGTTGCGGAGCACTGGCTCTAGGCGCACGGGCTTCAGTAGTTGTGGCTCGTGGGCTCTCGAGTGCAGGCTCAGTAGTTGTGATGCAGGGCTTAGTTGCTCCGTTGCACGTGGGATCTTCCTGGGCCAGGGATCAAACCCGTGTCCCCTGCATTGGCAGGCGGATTCTTAACCACGGCGCCACCAGGGAAGCCCTGGGAATGCACTTTTAAAATATACTTTCTAAAAATAAACTTTTAGCTCTGGACTCTATGGTGGATTGGATTATTGTCTAGAACTATTCATTCACTCCACCCCACACCACCTCCATGAGAGGGACATTCTTCTTCACACTTTGATTTTGGGCTTGGCCATTTTTCTGCTAATGGATGCCAGCAAACATGACACAATCAAAAGATTAAAACTTGCTTACATGATTGGGCATGTTCTCTCACATCTCCACCTGTGTCATGAGCAGAGGTTCCCTTCTGTGGCTGCTGTCTCCTCAGCTTGGGCCCCAAGATGAATACACATAAAGCTGTCTGAGCCAAGTGGCAGTAAGAAGCCAAGCCCAGCTGCATCCTTTGCTTGAAATATCCCTGTACAATCAAGGGCACTGCAAATCAGCAAAACCCCACCAATCAGGATGCACATGCTGCTTTAAATCATTGAATTGATTTGTCACACAGCAGTAGCTAGCTGGTACAGTGAACTGACATTCATTGGCCTTTAATGAACTTATTTCCTCTGAAATTAATTCAAGTTTCTCACACTTCAGAGTATGAGTCCCAAAACTAGATGACTCCCAGAAAGAAAACCAAGAGCATGTACACACATTTAGGAACTGACTCTCAGAATTAACCAATTTCTGACTTAAATAACCTTAGAATCTTCCACAAGGAAAACTTCCATAAGTACATATCCCCATTCATTAAAACAAACACAACCCTCTATTATACAATTCTCTCATGGCCTCATCAGGTAGGTTTCCTTTTTGCACATTTAATGTTTTATAATTATTGGTTAATTAGTCATACCATTTCTTTTTCTCCTTTCTGTAATTCAAAAGCCTAACACAGCCCACATCTTAGAGAAGGAATGACTCACTGGCATTGCTCATAGACTCCTTGAGGCAAATCCCAAAACTGAGAGCACAGAGAACCTCCCTGTGTCCCGCTCCCAAATCTTACAGATATCACAGTGTCATCTGACATACACCAACATACATATGCTGCCAACCAGTAGATTAAATCATATATATTAGAGAAGAGAAGGGGTTGGGAGATAAAGTCCAGATTCAAGTCATAGTTCCTCCACTTAGGAGTTGCATGACCTTGAACAAATCACTGTCCTGCTCTAAATCTGTTTTATCACCTACACATTGCAAATGTTAAAGGATTCAATGAGATTTCACTGTGGACACCTCTTGTTTTGTCTGCTCCAAACCCTATTTCTTCTGAGAACAGCACTCATTCTCTGTACGGTAACTATCTGATTCTCATGGGAGTGCTGGGTTTTCTTACTCTTCTCATCTTCCTTCTCACCCTAACCATATCAAAGCCCCTCCCCTGGATCTATTAGGTGTTTTTTTTTTTTTTAAATTAGGAATTATACATAAGTCAGCAGTGTAGCAGTGTGGCCTAAAAGGAGAGAAAATGAAATTGGAACTCAAAGAAAAGCTAAAATGAGAGGCAGAGTGAAAGACCTGTTGGCTTTCAAGTTCCTAGTTTCAGATGTTTCTGAGCTCAGTTACATCTTTTCCCTGCTTGCAGCTTGATTTTAACCCAACTATATCCCTCCCTTTGCACTTAAGCCATATAAAATTGACTTTCATTCATTGGAATCAAAATAATACAGGTCTCAAACAAGACTTCTTCAAATTTTCTATATTTTCCACTCCTTAATGTTTTAAAAGATGAACCTAAGACTTGGAGAGCCCTAGATGGTTCTTAGCATACGAAAGTCACTTTGAAAAAAAAAAAACCCACAAATATACCCTTATCTGGAAAAACTGCTGTAAAAAATTGGTCTTTGGTCTCTGACTTTGGTATCAGCAGAGTATGAAAACATTTCTAAGTGTAAAGGGTAAGCATTTTCTGGTTTACCTAGCAGCTATAGTCAATCACTGAAATGCATTATTTTTTCTAGTGCTCTTAAGTTGCTTCCTATAATTGGTAAGGCAGGCTGTAGTTAACCCATCTAGACATAAGAAAGAGAAAAATGCTCTAAAACAAAGTTCATAGTTTTGGGGGGGGTGGGCGGTGGGTACCAGCATGATCAGGGTGAGAGCTCATGCATCGTGCTATGGAAGCTACCTGTAGAGGAGGCCCCCAGGACTGTTGCCTCAGTGCCCTGGCACTGTCTACAGACTTTAGGTAATAGCTCTAAAAATGTTGGGGAGTGATGCTTTGAAATCTGGGTGCAGTGTTTCATTCTTTTCCAAGTCCTTAACCATTCTTTTCTTTACCAAAGGGCAGATTTTATACGTCTTCCTGAGTCACTAGAATATTTCTAGGGCAGACTAACTATGGTTCTGGAAATTGTCTTTTCTAGGTACAAATTAGCTAATAAAGAAACTTATCATTCTCCTTAGTCACAACTCACATGACATCCTGGGGATCCATCCTGAAAGTTCAGATGTATTAATGTTTCTTTATGTGGGTTGTAGATAGTACCTGTTTCCAGTCCCACCAGTGAAATAGCTAAAAATCTGCTACAGTAATGACTTGAAGGTTTTATCATGCTATTCATTGTGTGTACGGTTCACTGCCAACAGTGATTATGCCTCACAATTCCTTCCCCAGAATTTCAAAACTCAGTAAAAACATTCATCATCTAGCACTTAATAAGTAGACAGCACCTAATTAGTTTTAGAATCTGGAATGCTTTGGAAGAAAGGCAACTTATTAGTAGAAATTTCTAAACATCTAGTAAGACTTACTCTACTTTTGTGAGTGCTGTAAATCTTTTAGCAGTTTAGTATGTAAAGCCAAGAGATTCGGAGTTACTTACCACAAGACAGTGAGTTAGTAAAACCTGGAGTGAATTCAAGACCTCTAATTTCAGCACATTGCTTTCACTGCAGAACTGCATAGAATCCCTTTTAATGGTGGACAGAGTAACACACAGGAACCCCTAGCATTGTGATGAGATCTGGAGCTTGACATACTCCCTTTAATCTTGTGTGCCTGTTGCCCTTCTTCTATCATCACAGTGGAAATATTGACAGTCCAAGGCAGAGATGTGTTCAATCCAAAATGAAACACACGCAGAAAAATCAGGACTGAATTAAAAATTATGTTAATAAACATCACTGGCAGAGTACCTTAGCTTAATTAGCAAGTCAAACTCCTACAACATTAAAGTGGGTGCAAATCTGGAAAAGCTTTCAACATTTCCATACAAGTCTGCAAGATTTGTTGTCACAGAAGGCTGAAATGTTCTGAAGGTATTTCCCAGTTATAATGACAGAATAACATATTCAAAGCTCATTTTTCTAGTCAAGTATTTAATTGCTGTTTCATGTACTTTTAGGCATAAAGTTCCCTCGAGTCAAAATGAAATTGCCCATTAGCCAGGAGACGCAGTCCCAAAATACCACTCAAACGCAGCACCTCTAATCTCTAAGAGAAGTTTAGAGAGAAGGAAAAAAATCAAGCCCTTTCCTTTCTGTTCTGTCAAATAACATTATTTTTACGATCCTGTTTCTGGAAAATCATTCAATGGGGACCCTACAACTTATGAATCATCCAATTTCTACATACTCAAAAGTCAAAACAAATATGCTCTCCTACAATTTATGTGACTCCCGTTTTTTTGTGTATTATGAAACGTTTCAGATAAAGAGGAATAAATAGTATAAAGTAGTCACCATGCTCATTTCAGAAGAAAATGCTAATACGGTGATAGTCCTCTGTGTATTCCTACCCCATCACTTCCCCAACACTTTCTCCCAGGAATAATTAGTATATTGAAATTGACATTTTATCATTTCCTGGCATCTGTTATATGAGATTCATCCATATAGATAAGCACTTGGATAATCTCACTGCAGTACTGCAGTCCATTGCATGAATACATGATAATTCATGTATCCATTGTCCTCTTGATGTACATCAGAACTATTGCCCTCAGGAGCTATTAAGAACAATGCTGCAAAATGCCTAAGTGTACACATCCACTCATGTATGTGAGTAAAAGTTACTTTAGGGTATGTGACTTCTAGTGAACTGCTGTGTTGTATGTCACGCATGTCTGCAACTTCATTAGATTATGACACACTTTCCCAAAAGGTACCACTTTAACTTTTTAATAAACTTAGAATCATCAAGCATTTTAATTTTGCCAGTACCCATGAAATGGAACCACTCTTCACATGTTTAATGGCCATTGTTTTCCTCATTTGTGAATAGCCTTTTCGCATTTTTTTCTCATTTTTTAAATGTTTTTGACTTTTAAGCATTGTTTATATATTTTGGATACTAAAATATAGTCCAGATTGGAACATGAATGTGGAGAGCTTTCATGGGGAAACTGCCCCCAAATGTATTTAACTGAATGTCTAATGTGTTTTTATGTAGGGAAAAGCATATTGGATTCTTTTGAGAATATGAAGATATATTTGTGATAGATAGAGAAAACTAAGAAGACAAATAAAGGCAATTACTAAACTCCAGAAAAAAGAAACTTGAACAGGAAAAGAAATACGAGGTTTAATTTTAAATAATATTTGCAGAGTAATAATTATGTAAATACCATTATTGTTTAACCAAAAGGGTGGCATACTTTTATTATCAAGTAGAAAGTTTGTGTGGATGTAAAACTTAATCTTCATTTTCGATAGTACCAAAGTCAGTTGATAACATATATAATTTAGAAATCAAGGAATAGCAGTATACAATGTCATTTAAAATTATGGAGAAAAACCCCTGAATAAATCACTAAACTATTTGAAAGCATTTTCTTCTGAGGGGTGGAGTTGGAAATTGAGAGGACGGAGACAGGGAGCTGCTGTTTTTCACTATATATGTATGTGCGGGAAGAAAAATAATTTTCTCTTTACCCTTCTAGGCTCTTGACTGAGACCACCCTATAATAATTCCCCTTATAAATGTAAATGTCTCTTACAAAAGGGCAACTTCTCCTTGGTTCTCAGAGCTTCTCCTGTGTCTTCTGTTGCATAAAAATAATTAGCCTAAAATAATTCTATGCCAAAGAGGTATATTTTGGGTCGATATATTCTGCTCCCCTTCATGTAGTATTAGTAAGCAACCTTTAAAATGCATATATGAACTGCTTTGATAAAGATAAAAATTAAGTTTAAAATACTATGGATAATAATTATAAACACACACATAAAAAATGACATAGGAAGCCTGTGAACCAAAGGTTTAACAGTGTTTGTATTGAGGTAATGAAACTGTAATTGACATTTATTTTCTATTTAATACTTTTCTGAGTTTTCCAAAATTTCTAAAAAATATATATATATTCATTTATGAGCAGAAAATTGGTGTCATTCACTTTTAAGATGAAAAAGAGATGATGATGAAGAACAAGATCATCCTTCAAAGGGTGTGGGCAACAAGCTGGAAAGGATGGGAGGAGACAAACAGAGAACAATTAGGAGACAGTTGTAATTGTGTGCACTGGGAGCCACGAGGGGCTGAACCAGAGTGTCTAATCCATGGATATGTGAAAGAGGTCAAGTGAACATGGCCTGGGGAGAGACTGGATGTGTGATAAGGTCGGAGGATAAGTTCTGGGAGACTTAAAATTCCTGGTTTGGGCGAGATGGGGTCCCATTTACTGAGATGGGGAATTTGTTTTGTGGAACAAGCTGAGTTTCCTTTTGGAGGTACCAAGGAGATACCGGTGTACCTTCACTACACCGTAATAACCAGGACAATCTAACTGCTGTAACTGACAACCCCAATTCTCAGGGGTCTAAGACAACAGTAGTCTTCATTTCAGCAAAACATGGATTGAATGTTCCTGGCTGGTGGACCTCATGCCCTACCATCCTCCAACATTGTCAGGGAAGAGAAAGAGCTTAGAGGACCACGCAGGGCATCACAGGGACCAGAAATGGAAGTGATGTGTGTCAAGTTCACCCATATTCCATTGGCCATAAGCCTATCACATGGCCCCACATAAATGCAGAGAAGGCTGGCAACTATGTGGCTGGTAACATACAAAAAAAGAAAGCAACAGTTTGGGTGGACACGTGGTACTATCTCCATGCCAGTCACCCAGGTGGGGAAGCTCAGGAGACAGAAATGAGAGGCTGGATCTTAGAAGTCTAAACCAGAGAAAAGACTAAAAAATTATCATTGTATAAATGGTAGTTGAATTCAGGATGAGGAGACTTAGGGGAAGTAGAGACCAAGAAAGAAGGAAGATGAACGAAAGCTGAGAGAGTGTGTAAGGGTAGACAGAAGAACAGGATAGAGGCAGAGAGGAAATGGCTAGAGATGGAGTTAAATCAGACAGGAGACCATGTGAGTAAAGAAGGAAGTCAGAAAGGGGAATCACTTAAGGGCATTAAAGCTTCTGTTGACCTTGGCAAACAGAAAGACATCAATAAATTTAACACAAGCAGTTTCAGTAAAGGTTTGAAGGCAGGAAACAATAATTGGGGGTTGTGGAGGAAATGGGAAATGAGAAGAATGAATAACAATATCTCTTTGGATTCCTTAAGTGCTTTGAAGGGAAGGAGAGAAAGGAGGCAGTGATTGGAGCAGGGGTCCTGGGTGATGGAGAACTCCATGTCTTTATTCAGAAACCATTTTATTTCCTATTTTTATTAGTCAGAAATACCTAATTGCCAAATAAGTTCTGGTTCATGTAACCACACTGGGTTGGTGTAATTCCAGTGAAAAAGAATATACTGCTTTACTCAGACTGAATGTCCCTAGCAAGAGTTTTAAACGATTGATTACAATTTGTCCATTCTCCTTACTATTTATATTAAACTGTGTTAAAGCGGGGTCCCCAGTTTGAAAGTCCACATTTCCCAGTAAATTGCTCAAACCTGTGGCTGTAATGAATTCTCCTAATTAAATTCTGTAGGGGGACGATTTACGCTTTGCAGGGGACATAAAGTAGTCTAGGATTAGAAAAAGGAAACCATGATATTATGGAGTAGGGGAAGGAAGCTACAAGAAAAGTTACGTTTGCTAACAAAATAATTCATGCTATGTGAAATTATTTATTTAAAAAATTTTAGTTTTTAAATGGTTTAGTAATGCCTTAATTCCTATATGAAAATAGAAACAATTACAATCACTATCCAGAGTCCTGGGAAGGTAGGCATGTCCTTTAGGCCTCAAATGCCCACTCAGCTGTCATGCTGTACTATCTCCATCAGGTACAATTGTCAGATACAAAGTGATTGTGGAAACTATATTAAAATCGGGAAGTGGCTTAAGCTGTTCAGAAACATCTGCTTTTTCCCCATTTAGGAGTCATCATTCCATAAGCCTAAAAGCCATCCCTTGGTCAGTCTAAGTTTCTGGAAACCTGGTGCCTTTGTTACTCTGAATTGTGTCCCCCAAGCAATGCCATGGCAGAAGTCCCTTGTCCCAGGCTGGGAAACTCATTTAAAACTTCTCAGCAGAGTAACCAGAGGAAACAGGGGTAGGGAAATCACATTTTCACATGAGAAATTATGATGGGCTGTGATCTCGGCCGGCCCATGAATTTCCAATGGTTCTCCATTTCCACATGCACTATTTCAGTCCTAATCAGCCGATAGAACGCAGCCATGGGGGTGATACTTCACAAGCACTTTGCCTTATTGAACACTCACAGGAGACTGCCAGTCAGCTTTCAGCTCATAAAATTTGCCCCTCAAAGTACAAAAGGAGTACAAGTAAATCTGTCTTTACAGGCCCAGCATTTGAAGCAACTAGAGGGCAGCTTGCAAGCATGAGAGTGTCAGAGACTCAGGGCAAAGCTTGGGTTTTCAATAGATGGTAAATCAGAGCTGGAGCATCTTCTATGTGGAGCAGGGCGGGGATTGCACTACTGGGCTGGAAGTGAATGGACGCACACAACTACAAGAACTAGAGAAACACCTGGAGGCCAGGGCCTTGCATCCTTGTAGCTTTCTTGGAAATCAGAACCTAGGACAATTACACAGGATGCACAAATTCCAAATACTTGTCCCAGATGAATCCCAACAGGCAAAATGTAGGTGGACTTCGTCCTTAGGTTCCTGAAGCAAAAAGTTTTCCATCAGCCAATTTCTAAGTAAATAAACCTGTGGAAGTGCATAAAAGATGAAGCCTCTGCTTTTTTTTTTTTCATTCTGGAGGGTAAAAATATCAGAAGGATATAGAGTCAAATCATAAATCCTACCTTATTGAAAATTAATAGTGATTATTTGATCTTAAAAAAACCTTTCTTTGATAATAAAATATGAAACCTAAAAGGAACTACTTTATTTTTTTCTCCAATTTAAAAAAATTTTTTTCTTGTAGTGTAGTTGATTTACGATGTTGTGTTAGTTTCAGGTGTATAGTTATACACACACACACACACACACACAAACATATATATATATATATCCATTCTTTTTCAGATTCTCTTCCCATATGGGTTATCACAGAATACTGAGTAGAGCATCCTGTGCTATACAGTAGGTCCTTATTAATTATCTATCTTGTATATAGTAGTGTGTATATGTTAATCCCAATCTCCTAATTGATCACTTCCCCCGACATTTCCCCTTTGGTAACCATAAGTTTGATTTCAAGATCTGTGAGACATTTACTGTTTTGTAAACAAGTTGATTTTTATTATATTCCACATATAAGTGATATCATATGATATTTGTCTTTCTCCATCTGACTTACTTCACTTAGTATGATAATCTCTAGGTCCATCCATGTTGCTACAAATGGCATTATTTGGTACTTTTTATGGCTGAATAGTATTCCATTGTATATATGTACCACATCTTCTATATCCATTCATCTGTTGATGGACATTTAGGTTGCTCCCATGTCTTGGCAATTGTAAATAGTGCTACAATCAACATTGGGGTGCATGTATTGTTAGAAATTATGGTTTTCTCTGAATATATGCCCAGGAGTGGGATTGCTGGATCATATGGTAGCTCTATTTTTTAAGGAGCCTCCATATGATTCTCCATAATGGTTTCCAATTTACATTCCCACCAACAGTGTGGGTGGGTTCCCTTTTCTCCACACCCTCTCCAGCATTTATTGTTTGTAAATTTTTAGATGATAGCCATTCTGACTGGTGTGAGGTGATGCCTCATTGCAATTTTGATTTGCATTTCTCTGATAATTAGTGATGTGGAGCATCTTTTCATGTGCTTTTTGGCCATATGTATGTCTTCTTTGGAGAAATGTCTATTTAGATCTTCTGTCCTTTATTTGATTGGTTTGTGTTTTTGATATTGAGTTCAATGAGCTGTTTGTATATTTTGGAGATTAATCCTTGTCAGTTGCTTTATCTGCAAATATTTTCTCCCATTTGTTTTGTTTATGGTTTCCTTTGCTTTGCAAAAGCTTTTAAGTTTAATTAGGTCCCATTTGTTTAATTTTGTTTTTGTTTTCATTACTTTAGGAGGTGGATCAAAAAATATATTGCTGCAATTTATGTCAGACAGTGTTTCATCTAAGAGTTTTATAGTATCCGTCCTTACATGTAGGTCTTTAATCCTTTTGAGTTAATTTTTGTGTATGATCTTACAGAGTGTTCTAATTTCATTCTTTTACATGTAGCTGTTCAGTATTCACAGCACCACTAATTGAAGAAACAGTCTTTTCTCCATTGTATATCCTTGCCTCCTTTGCCATAGATTATTTGCCCATAGGTGAATGGGTTTATCTCTGGACTTTCTATCCTGTTCCACTGATCTATACTTCTGTTTTTGTGCCAGTACCATACTGTTTTGATTACTGTAGCTTTGTAGTATAGTCTAAGGTCAGGGAGTCTGATTCCTCCAGCTTCATTTTTTCTTTTTTTTCTCAAGATTACTTTGGCTATTCTGGGTCTTTTGTGTTTCAATACAAATTGTTTTATTGAAAAATTTTGTGTTCTACTTTAAAATGCCATTGGTAATTTGATAGGGATTGCATTGAATCTGTAGATTGCTTTTGGTAGTATAGTCATTTTGACAATATTGATTCTTCCAATCCAAGAACATGGTATATCTTTCCATCTGTTTGTGTCATCTTTGATTTCTTATCAGCATCTTATTGTTTTCTGAGTACAGATCTTTTGCCTCCTTAGGTAGGTTTATTCCTAGGTGTTTTATTCTTTTTGATGAGATGGTAAATGGGATCGTTTCCTTAATTACTCTTTCTGATCTTTTATTGTTAGTGTATAAGGATGCAAGACATTTCTGTGTATTAATTTTGTGTCCTGCAACTTTACTGAATTCATTGATGAGCTCTAGTAGTTTTCTGGTAGCATCTTTAGGATTTTCTATGTCTAGTATCATGTCATCTGCAAACAGTAACAATTTTACTTCTTTTCCAATTTGGATTCCATTTGTTTCCTTTTCTTCTCTGATTGCTGTGGCTAGGACTTCCAAAACTATGTTGAATAATAGTGGCGAGAGTGGACTTCCTTGTCTTATTCCTGATCATAGAGGAAATGCTTTCAGTTTTTTACCATTGAGAATGATGTTTACTGTGGGTTCGTCATATATGGCCTTTATTATGTTGAGGTAGGTTCCCTCTATGCCCACTTTTTGGAGAGTTTTTATCATAAATGGGTGTTGAATTTTGTCAAAAGCTATTTCTGAATCTATTGAGATGATCATAGAGTTTTTATTCTTCAACTTGTTAATGTGGTGTATCATATTGATTGATTTGCATATATTGAATAATCCTTGCATCCCTGGGTAAATCCCAGTTGATCATCATGTATGATCTTTTAATGTGTTTTTGGATTCAGTTTGCTAGTATTTTTTTGAGGATTTTTGCATCTATATTCATCAGTGATACTGGTCTGTAATTTTCCTTTTTTTGTGGTATCTTTGTCTGGTTTTGGGATCAGGGTGATGGTGGCCTTGTAGAATGAGCTTGGGAGTTTTCTTTCCTCTGCAATTTTTTGGTATAGTTTCAGAAGGATTGGTGTTGACTCTTCTTAAATGTTTCATAGCATTTGCCTGTGAAGCCATCTGGTCCTGGACTTTTGTTTGATGGAAGTTTTAAAATCACAGTTTCAATTTCAATACTTGTGATTGGTCTGCTCATATTTTCTATTTGTTTTTGGTTCAGTCTTGGGAGATTGTACCTTTCAAAGAATTTGTCCATTTCTTCTAGGTTATCCATTTTATTGGTGTATAGTTGGTTGTAGTAGTCTCTTATGATCCTTTGTATTTCTGTGGTGTCCATTGAAACTTCTCCTTTTTCATTTCTAATGTTACTGATTTTAGTCCTCTCCCTTTTTTTCTTGATGAGTCTGGCTAAAGGTTTGTCAATTTTGTTTATCTTTTCAAAGAACCAGCTCTTAGTTTCATTGATCTTTGCTATTGTTTTCTTCATCTCTATTTCATTTATTACTGTTCTGATCTCTAGAATTCCTTTCCTTCTACTATCTTTTTGGTTTTTTTGTTCTCCTTTCTCTAGTTGCTTTAAGTGTAAGGTTAATTTGTTTATTTGAGATTTTTTAGTCATCCATTGATTGTTTAGTAACATACCGTTTAGTCTCCAAGTGATTGGATTTTTGCATTTTTTTCCCCAGTGATTTATAATCTCATAGCATTGTGCTCAGAAAAGATGTTTGATATAATTTTATTTTCTTAAATTTACTGAGGTGGGCTTCCATGGTGGCGCTAGTGGTTAAGAATCTGCCTGCCAATGCATGGGACACGGGTTCGAGCCTTGGTCTGGGAAGAACCCACATGCCGCGGAGCACCTAAGCCTGTGCACCACAACTACTGAGCCTGCGCTCTAGAGCCCACGAGCCACAGCTACTGAGCCCGTGTGCCACAACTACTGAAGCCGTGCACCTAGAGTCTGCGTTCCACAGCAAGAGAAGCCACCGCAGCGAGAAGCCCACGCACCACAACAAAGAGTAGCCCCTGCTCGCCGCAACTAGAGAAAGCCCACACACAGCAATGAGGACCCCATGCAGCCAAAAAGAATAAATTAATTAATTAAAATAAATAAATTTTCAAAAAATTTACTGAGGCTTAATTTTTGGCACAGTATGTGACCTATCCTGGAGAATGTTCCATGTGCACTTGAGAAGAATGTTTATTCTGCTGCTTTTGAATGGAATGCTCTAAAAATATCAATTAAGTCCATCTGGTCTAACGTATAATTTAAGGCCTGTGTTTCCTTACTGATTTTCTGTCTGGATGATCTGTCCATTGGTGTAAGTGGGGTGTTAAAGTCCCCCACTATTATTGTGTTACTGTTGATTTCCCCTTTTATAGCTGTTAGCATTTGCCTTATATATTGAGGTGCTCCTATGTTTGGTGCATATATTTTTTACAATTGCTATATCTCCTTCTTGGATTGATCACTTGATCATCATGTAGTGTCATCCCTTGTCTCTTGCAACAGTCTTTATTTTAAAGTCTATTTTGGGGACTTCCCCGGTGGTCCAGTGGTAAAGAATCCGCCTTCCAATGTAGGGGATGTGGGTTCGATCCCTGGTTGGGGAACTAAGATATCACATGCCATGGGGCCACTAAGCCCATGTGCCACAACTACTGAGCCCATGCGCCTCAACTAGAGAGCCACGTGCCGCAAACTACAGAGCCCACACACTCTGGAGCCCACATGCCACAACTAGAAAGAGAAAACCCACATGCCACAACTAGAAAGAAGCCTGCGCTCCACAACTAGAGAGAAGCCTGCACGCCACAACGAAAGATCCCGCATGCCACAATGAAGATCTCACGTACCACAACTATGACCCAACGCAGCCAAAATATAGAAAAATAAATAAATAAAATAGATATGTTAAAAAAAATCTATTTTGTCTGATATGAGAATTGCTACTCCAGCTTTCTTTTGATTTCCATTTGCATGGAATAACTTTTTCCATCCCCTCACTTTCAGTCTGTATGTGTCCCTACGTCTGAAGTAGGTCTCTTGTAGACAGCATATATATGGGTCTTGTTTTTGTATCCATTCAACCAGTCTGTGTCTTTTGGTTGGAGCATTTAATCCATGTATTTTTAAGGTAATTATTGATATGTATATTCTTATTGCCATTTTCTTAATTGTTTTGAATTTGTTTTTGTAGGTCTTTTTCTTCCCTTCCTCTTTTGTTCTCTTATCTTGTGATTTGATGACTATATTTAGCATTGTATTTGGGTTGCTTTTCTTTTGTTTGTGTGTTTCTATTGTAGTTTTTTGGTTTGCAGTTCCCATGAGGTTTTGATATAGCAGTCTATACACACACACACACACACACACACACACACACACAAGGTTGTTTTAAGTTGCTTGTCTCTTTCCCACCTAGAGAAGTTCCTTTAGTATTTGTTGTAAAGCTCATTTGGTGGTGCTGAATTCTCTTAGCTTTTGCTTGTCTGTAAAGCTTTTGATTTCTCTGTCAAATCTGAATGGAAGCCTTGCTGGTTAGAGTATTCTTGGTTGTAGGTTTTTCCCTTTCATTACTTTAAATATATCATGCCACTCCCTTCTGGCCTGCAGAGTTTCTGCTGAAAAATAAGCTGATAACCTTATGGGGATTCTCTTGTATGTTATTTGTTGCTTTTCCCTTGTTGCTTTTAATATTTTTTCTTTGTCTTTAATTTTTATCAGTTTGATTACTATGTGTCTCTGAGTGTTCCTCCTTGGGTTTATCCTGTGTGGGACTCTCTGTGCTTCCTGGACTTGAGTGTTTCCTTTCACAAAACTTAGGAAAGTTTTCGGCTATAATCTCTTCAAATATTTTCTCAGGCCCTTTCTCTTTCTTTTCTCCTTCTGGGACCCCTATAATGCAAATATTGGTGCATTTAATGCTGTCCTAGAGATCTCTGAGACTGTCTTCATTTCTTTTCATTCATTTTTCTTTATTCTGTTCTGTGACAGTGATTTCCTTCACTCTGTCTTCCAGCTCACTTATTCATTCTTCTGCCTCAGTTATTCTGCTATTGATTTTTTTGAGTGTCTTTTTCATTTCAGTTATTGTATTGTCCCTCTCTGGTTGTTTGTTCTCTAAATATTCTAGCTCCTTGTTAAACATTTCTTATATTTTCTCAGTCTGTGCCTCCATTCTTTTTCTGAGATTTTGAATCATCTTTACTTTTATTACTCTGAATTCTTTTTTGGGTAGATTACCTATCTCCTCTTCATTTAGTTGTTCTCATCTTGTTCCTTCATTTGCAGCATATTACTCTGTCATCTCATTTGTCTAACTTTCTGTGTTTGTGGTCTCCTTTCCTCAGGCTGAAGGACTGTAGTCCCTCTTGCTTCTGGTGTCTGCCCCCTAGTGTGTGAGGTTGGTCCAGGGGCTTGTGTAAGGCTTCCTGGTGGAATGGACTGGTTCCTGCCCTCTGGTAGGTGGCATTGGGTCTGGTGGACAAGGCCATGTCAAAGGGTGTGTTTTGATGTGGCTATGAGCTCAGTATGACTTTAGGCAGCCTGTTTGCTGATGGGTGAGGCTGTGTTCCTGTCCAGCTGGTTGTTTGGCCTGAGGTGTTCTAGCTCTGGAGCCTATAGGCTGTTGGTTGGGACCAGGTCTTGGTGCCCAAATGGGGACCTCCAGAAGGGGTCATGCTGATCCCTAGGGCCTCTGCTACCAGTGTCTTTGCCCCCACAGTGAGCTACAGCTGACCCCTCGCCTCCCCACAAGAACCTCCAAGACCCCTAGGTTGGTCTAGCCCAGGTTTCTAGAGAGGTACTGCTATGTTTTGGGTCCCAGTGCATATGAGAACTTATGTGCACCCTCCAAGAGTAAAGTCTCTGTTTCCCTCATCCTGTGGAGCTCCTGCCCTCAAGCCCCACTGGCCTTCAAAGCTAAATGCTCTGGGGGTTCTTCCTTCCGATGCCAGACCCTCAGACTATCTTGGAGGGCTATTCTATGTGGGAATTTCCCTGTGTAGCCTGCATGGGTTTAATTTTCTTTTTTTCTTGGTGCGTGGGCTATTTTTAGACTGCCACCTCTTTCCTCAGTGTATGGTGGCCATTATCACCTTGATAGGGGGTTTAACTGGTGTTGTGATGACCAGAGCCTGCCCTGGGTATTGAATGGGGGGCCCCCCTTTGCTCTATGGTTGTCACTGCCCTGTCAGGTATAGGGCCTGCTCCCTAGTTGTTGGAGCAGAGGCCCACAGATCTGTTCCTTAGCTGTGTTTCTGATCTGCGGTGCAAGGTAAGCAGGATTGGAGCATTCCCACTGGGAGAGAAGCCACTGAGTATTCCTCCTCTGGAGCTGTTCACCTGGTAATGTGCTCAGTTGTGTCCCCTTTCACCCATTGTGCAGGCTTACAAAGTGCACTGTTGTTGGAACTTCTCTCAGTCCCGCCTCAACTGTGGGTATACTGGCAGTTGGCCCTGGTGTCTCTCAGGCATTGTTTTCACCAGGTCACCAGCACAGATCCACTGAAGTCAGGTTCCAGGACTGCAGTAGTCACGCACCTGGACCCGCCGTGGGAGTTATGCAGGCAGCTCAGATTCTGGCCCAGCCCAGTCCCTGTGTGTACATGCCCACAAAGCCCACAGCTGCTGGAGTCAGACCCACTCCAGCTGCGGGGGCACTCATCCGTTCAGATATTCCACAGACACTGAGTTTACAAAGCCAGCAGCGGGAGTGTAAATCCGTGGTTCCCGCAGCCGTGAGGAGAGACTTCAGCTCTTCTTCCTTAGTCCACGGTCCCTGGGGCTCAACTGTGGTTTCAGCCCCATTTCCATGTGTGAGCCACTCACAGGCGTTTGCTCCTGAAGCTGCCCTGGAGCACACACACCAGCCCAAGTGGGAGGAGTGGAGGCAGTGGTGGGCAGGGTGCAGGAGCTCGCTCAGGTAGGAGCCCCTCCTAGTGCCTGTGGATGCAGGAGCCAGAGTGTGGGGAGAGAGGCTGCAATGGTGGGCCCACCCCTCATGCATCACTCAACAATGGCACTTTGCTTCTATGGTGGCCCAGGCTTGTTCTACAAACATTCCCGGTTGTGGAGCTCCTCACTCCCATCCCCTCAGGCTGATTGCTCATAGCCAACAGCAGTCGCTTCCCCGGATCTGCTCTTCAAACCCCACATTCCAGCACCAGCAGACACACATCTCAGGCTGGGGCATGCAGGGCTGTGGCTTGGACCATCTGTGTAGGTCTCACTCTGTCCGGCCTGCCACAGACCAGTTGCTGTGCTCTCCTCTGAGCCCCTGAAACTCCCCTTCTGTCCCACCGGTGAGGGGGCTTCCCTGAGTGCGAGAACCTCTCTTCTCCTTCAGCTCCCCCCGAGGGGTGCACATCCCACCCCACTTCCTTTTTTCTTTTTTTTTTCTTTCTTTCATCTACCCAGTTGCGAGGGGATTTTTCTTGTCCTTTAACTTGTCCAAGATCCTCTGCTAGAGTTCAGCAGGTGCTCTGTGAGAATTGTTCCACTTGTAGATGTATTCTTGATGGATTTGTGGAGAGAGGTGAACTCCACATCCTCCTACTCCTCCACCATCTTGACTTAAAAGGAGCTGCTTTAGATTATTGTGTTTGTGTGCCCAGAAGCACAGGCACGGTTGCTGAGTCATAGTCTATGGCTCCCTCTGGTGGAAAGAAATCAATATCATGATCCCTAAGCCTTAAAATCAAGTGTGTTTTCATGAAAGTTTAGATTCAGGTCACACGCCTGCCCCATGATTTGAAAGACTGCCAGGAGGTAGAAAGCAAATAGTTTTTGGTTCCTTTCTTTTTTTCTCCAATGGCCAGAAAGTCCCTTACTTTTTTTAAAATTGGGGTATAGTTGTTTTAGAATGTTGTGTTAGTTTCTACTGTACAGTGAAGTGGAGTTCCCTGTGCTCTACAGCAGGTTCTCATTAGTTATCTATTTTATACATATTAGTGTATATATGTAAAAAGTCCCTTACTTCTGAATACACTTTTCTTTTTCTATGTTGATTTGTATAGAATTCAAGACAGATTGATTGTTCTGTCATAGAAAGATTGTTGAGATGCTCCCCTCTTTTTTATTCCATTGAAAAGAATTCCCATAATCTCAAATATCATAGTTTGAAAAGTGATTTTTGGTAATTTAGCCTTATGGTTTGTTTTGGTACATTAACCAGCTATCTAAAATCACTACCAATAAAAGAAATGTTTAATTAAATGGAACCTTAGGAAATGATGGTGTACAAGGAAACAAATGGAACAGTGACAACAAAAGCATGACCATGAGTGTTTGCAGCCTTGATTTGCAATGTGTTTTCCCATGTTCACAATAATTGTAGGTTTGGGGTCCATCAATAAATAATACTTTCTTTTTCTTTCTCCCTTTCTTTCTCCCTTTCTTTCTTTCTTTTTCTTTCTTTCTTCCTTCCTTCCTTCCTTCCTTCCTTCCTTCCTTTCTTCCTTTCTTTCTTTCTTTCTTGTCTTTCTTTCTTGTCTTTCTCTCTTACTCTCTTTCTTTCTTTCTAACTTTTATTTTCAGGAGCAAAGACATGCTTTAGAAAAATAGAATACTCATTTATTCACCCAAAACCAGCCATTTTTCTTTACAGAATGACACCTCTGAAACACTATTAAAAAAAACATACTCCATTATACTGCCTAGCTTGAGAGAAAATTGTCTACTTTCTAAAATCTTTCAATCTGATCAGAAAGGATTCAACAGAATATGACATCCTGAATGACCTCAGAAATGCAAATGTCTTTGAGAGTTTATGAGAATAAGGACGTTTGACCAAACACACTTGGAAATATTTGAAGTCAATAATACAAAAAACGGTCACCTCCTAAAACAAAAGTGTTAATAAGAAAATGTTGACAGAAAAATTCAAAGTTGTCTTAAGGGTCTGGACAAATAACTTGAGATTCAGAGAAGTAAAGATCTTGGGGAAGGTCTCTCCGCGGAGAGCCCACTGTGGGATACGGCACCCAGGGGTGATACTGATGTTTGAGTACTCCTCACTTTGCCAGTATTCCTCTCAGTAAGACCCCAGGCTGAGCATATTTGAATAAGCAGGTGCATAAGCCTCTCTCTGCAAGGGTGAATATATATCTAGGCAGACGTGCGCTCCATCTCCATTGTTTATTTCCTGGTGTGTGTGCGTGAAAAGACAATCATACTTCTAACTAATATGAGTGTTTGAGATTGTATAACACAATGCAGAGAAGGCTGAGGACACTGGCTTACTCACTCAACAAGCTATAGTTTTACCTTGCTTACAAGCCCACCATGCCAGGCTGCCATCATGCCAACCACAGGTCACAGGAGGTCTTATGCCACTAAACTTTCCAGTTTTACAACTGATTCCACTTTTACACATTCTGTTCTTACCCAAGAACACTTCAGTTATAACACCAGCCCCTATTTTCTCCAGAAACAAAATAGTCTGACAATATGGTCATGAAAATCCAGTCTCCATGATGGATGATCAGTGTCATTTCATTCAATAAATCAGCCCTCTGGTTTCATATCAATTTATTCATTCATTCTCACATTCAAAAATTATTTATTGGGAAATTTCCTGTTTCCTTTAGGATAATGCTGCCTGAATACAAATTGTTCTACTTTACCTCCAAAATCCATATAGATCATCTAGGAAGGAAAAAAAAAAAGCAAAATTATAATGCATCCCTACAGTATCATATAACTTCATAAGGAGATTAAAAGAAATTACAACTTTCAATTTACATATAAGTACTTCAGGAGCAGTTATTACAAAGAAAAGAGGAGGATGCAGTGGGAAAGCAATGGTTTTAGAACAAGGTAACATCCTCCTTTCCTTGTCTCTCTCTCTCTCTCTCTCTCTCTCTCAGATCACTCTGAGAAAGCCAGCTGCCATGCTGTGAGGATACTCAAGCAACTCTGCAAAGAGGTGAGGGCTCCAGTCAATACCAGGAGAGGAACAGAAGCCTCCTGCCAATGGCCACAATAATGAGCTGCAATCAAGGCTTCAGGCCACTGCAGCCCTACCTGACACCACTGCCACCTTGTGAAAGGCCCTGCACAAGAATGACCCAAGTAAGCCACTCGAATCCCTGATGCACTGGAACAGTAATATAATACATGTTTGTTGTTTTAAGCCATTAAGTTTTGAGCAATTTGTTATATAGAAATAAACAACAAATGTATGGCAGATCAATTGGAAAGGATTTGAGAGTGCATGTAATCAAAAGTATCAGTCTTGAGAAGTACTGCTTCTGGAAGGCAGAGCTGTGACAGCGAAAGCTTGATGGTGAAGGGAAACAAGGAAACACGTTTATAAATTTCCTTACTGAACAAAGGAGAAGTACAGAATCTACTATTTGGTTTACAAAACTTAAATAATGTGCTTTGGCTCCCACATGTTACCCATTAACAATCAAGACATTTATTCAAATTTTCCCTTCTTTCTTCTTTTAGTTTGTTTTTTCTATGTCATTGTGACAAATAATGTTTATGCACTATTCTTTCATCCTTGTCCCCAACCCTTTCTTTATTCTTTAGAAATATTTTTTAAAGAGGGAATGGGGGAGGGGCAAGATAGAGCTGGGGGATTAAGAGGTACAAACTACTATGTATAAAATAAATTAGCTACAAGGATATATTGTACAGCACAGAGAATATAGCCAATATTTTATAATAACTATAAACAGAGTATAATCGTTCCAGATTGTGAAACACTATGTTGTACATCTGAAACTTATATAATATCATAAATCAACCATATCTCAATAAAAATATTGTGATAAAATACAGATAAGATTTACCCTCTTAACTATTTTAAGAATATAGTTCAGTGTTATTAAATACATTCATAGCATTGTGCAGCCATCATAATTCTTTTCATCATATAAAGCTAACCCCCCACCCCAGCCTCTCCCAGCCCTGGAAACCACCATTCCACTTTCTGTCTCTATGATTTTGGCTACTCATATAAGTGCCTCATATAAGTCGAATCATACAGTATTTGTCTTTCTGTGTCTGGCTTATTTCACTCCACATGAGGTTCTTTTATGTTATAGCAGAATTTCCTAACTCTTTAAGACTAAAAAACATTCCATTGTATTTTGGTTATCCATTTTTTTCATTCTGTGGGTTGCCTTTTTATTCTTTTATTTCTAGTGTCTTTTGATGCACATATTTTTAAATATTTCATGAAATCCAATTTGTCTATTTTTGTTGTTGTTGCTTTCTGATGGCAAAAGAGAGTAACAAAATCATGATAAATCATTTTTTAAGCCAAAAATTATAGACGACCTAACCCATTACTTAAAAAAGGAAAACATGCTAGAGTCTATACATCAGCACAAATAACAGGTTAAATGGAACATGCACCAACCAGAGAAATATGTAATTTGCTTTGAGAGGAGGGTGACGATGTGTGCTGCAAATAAGTTGAATAAGTTTAAATAGTTCATTAAAAGGAATCTTGCTGCCGAATGTATCAGCTTCCTCTTGCATCCCTTTCATGCCCACTCTTAGCCTCTCTCTGATTCCAGTTGTGGCCTTTACCCCAGTTCCATATGAAATTCAACTAACCTTGGTTCTGCCACTAGCTCAGCCCAAGTATGTAAACACATATTTCACTTTCTGCCCCAGGATTTCTCTGTTTGGCATGTCTGAAAGGAGGTAACATGCCCTAGGGCCAACTTCAACCCCTGGCATACAGGAGCTGAGAAATGCTTCTCCTTGGAGGTCATCCGGAGGGCATTTATGAAAGTTGTCTTAGGGGCTCCTCAGAATGTCTGGTTGGATGGAGTTGGCATGCTGGTTATCAACTCAACTGCACACTTTTTCTTTCCTTCCTTTTGTACTTTTCCCGGTCCATAGCTTCCTGGAATCAACTCCAAATAAACTACCTGCACAAAAGGTTTTTCTACAGATTCTGTTTTAGGGGTGGGGGGCAGGCAACCTAGATTAGAACAGTCATCTATCAGAAAGTCCCATCCCTCCTTTTAAATGGTGGAGAAGAGTTTCCTTTGCTTTGCTCTGGTGGTATCTCTGCTGAAAACCCCTAGGGTTTTTTTTTTTTGCTTAATTCTTTTTTTTTAAAAAAGATTATTATTAGTTTCTTTTAAATGGTGGAGGAGAGCTTCCTTTGCTTTGCTCTGGTAGTATCTCTGCTGAAAACCCCTAGGGTTTCGTTTTTGCTTAATTCTTTTTTTTTTTAAAAAAGATTATTATTAGTTTCTTTATTGAATAAGGTAAAAGCAATGGAAAATTCATTGTTTACTTAAAATTTTTATTTTATATTAGAGTATAGTTGATTAACAATGTTGTATTAGTTTCAGGTGTACAGTAGAGTGATTCAGTTATATATATACATGTATCTATTCTCTTTCAAATTCTTTTCCCATTTAAGATATTACAGAGTATTGAGGAGAGTTCCCTGTGCTATACAGTAGGTCCTTGTTGGTTATCTATTTTAAATATAGCAGTGTGTATAGTCTGTCCCTCCCCCCAAATCTTCTCCCCTGGTAACCATTTTGTTCTCTAAGTCTGTGAGTCTATTTCTATTTTGTAATTAAGTTCATTTCTATCTTTTTTTTTTTTTAAAGATTTTGCATGTAAGCGATATCATATGATATTGTCTTTCTCTGTCTGACTTACTTCACTTAGTATGATAATCTCCAGGTCCATCCATATTGCTGCAAATGGCATTATTTCATTCTATTTAATGACTGAATAATATTCCATTGTATAACATGTACCACATCTTTTTATCCATTCATCTGTCAATGGACATTTAGGTTGCTTCCATATCTTGGCTATTGTAAACAGCATTGCAATGAATATTGGGGTGCATGTATCCTTTTGAACCATGATTTTCTCTGGATATATGCCCAGGAGTGGGATTGTTGGATCATATGGTAGCTCTATTTTTAGTTTCTTAAGGAACCTCCGTAGTGGCTGCACCAATTTACATTCCCACCAACAGTGTAGGAAGGTTCCCTTTTCTCCACACCCTCTCCAGCATTTATTATTTGTAGCCTTTTTGATGATGGCCATTCTGACTTGTGTGAGGTGATATCTCATTGTAGTTTTGATTTGCATTTCTCTAATGATTAGAGGTGTTGAGCATCTTTTCATGTGTTTTTTGGCCATCTGTATGTCTTTTTTGAAGAAATGTCTATTTAGGTCTTCTGCCCATTTTTTGATTGGGTTGTTGGTTTTTTGATATTGAGCCACATGAGCTCTTTGTAAATTTTGGAGATTAATCCCTTCTTGGTTGCATTGTTTGCAAATATTTTCTCCCATTCTGTGGGTTGTCTTTTCATTTTGATTACGGTTTCCTTTGCTGTGCAAAAGCTTTTGAGTTTAATGAGGCCCATTTGTTTATTTTTATTGCCATTACTCTAGGAGACAAATTGAAAAAGGTATTGCTGTGATTTATGTCAGAGAGTGTTCTGCCTATATTTTCCTCTAAGAGTTTTATAGTATATGGTTCTTACATTTAGGTCTTTAAGCCCTTTTAAGTTTATTTTTCTGTATGGTGTTAAAGAATGTTCAAATTCCTTTTTTTTTTACATGTGGCTCTCCAGTTTTCCCATCATCAGTTATTTAAGAGACTGTCTTTTTTCCATTGTATACTCTTGCTTCCTTTGTTGTAGATTAATTGACCATAGGTGTGTGGGTTTATTTCTGGGCTTTCTATCCTGTTCCATTGATCTATATTTCTGTTTTGGGGCCAGTACCATACTGTTTTGATGACTGTAGCTTTATAGTATAGTCTGAAGTCAGGGAGCCTGATTCCTCCAGCTCCATTTTTCTTACTCAAGATTGGAAATATTGGATTTGGTTTGCTGGTATTTTGTTGAGGATTTTTGCTTCTATATTCATCAGTGTGTATTGGCCTGTAATTTTCTTTTTTTGTGGTATCTTTGTCTGGTTTTGGTATCAGGGTGATGGGGGCCTCATAGAATGAGTTTGATAGTATTCCTTCCTCTGTGATTTTTTGGCATAGTTTCAGAAGGATGGGTGTTGACTCTTCTTAAATGTTTGATAGCATTAGCCTCTGAAGTCAGCTGGTCCTGGACTTGTGTTTGATGGAAGTTTTTAAATCACAGTTTCAATTTCAGTACTTGTGATTGGTCTGTTCATATTTTCTATTTCTTCCTGGTTCAGTCTTGGGAGATTGTACCTTTCTAAGAATTTGTCCATTTTTTTCTAGGTTATCCATTTTATTAGCATATAGTTTGCTTGCTGTGCTCTCTTATGATCCTTTGTATTTCTGTGGTGTCTGTTGTAACTTCTCTTTTTTCATTTCTAATCTTATTGATTTGAGCCCTCTCCCTTTTTTTCTTGATGAGTCTGTCTAAAGGTTTATCAATTTTGTTTATCTTTTCAAAGAACCAGATTTTAGTTTCATTGATATTTTCTAATGTTTTCTTTGTGTCTAATTCATTTATTTCTGCTCTGATCTTTATGATTTCTTTCCTTCTACTGACAGGGTTGTTTGTTCTTCTTTCTCTAGTTGTGTTAGGTTTAAGGTTAGATTGTTTATTTGAGATTTTTCTTGTTTCCTGAGGTAAGATTTATTGCTATAGACTTCCCTCTTGGAACTGCTTTTGCTACATCCCATAAGTCTTGGATTGTCGTGTTTTCATTGTCATTTTTAGGTATTTTAGGTATTCTTTGATTTCCTCTTTGATTTTTTTAGTGATCCATTGGTTGTTTAGTAGCATATTGTTAAGTCTTCATGTATTTGTGTTTTTTACACGTTTTTCCTTGTAGTCAATTTCTAATCTCATAGCATAGTGGTCAGAAAAGATGCTTCACCTGAGTTCAATTTTCTTAAATTTACTGAGGCTCGCTTTGTGGCCCAGCATGTGATTGATCCTGGAGAATGTTCCATGTGTACTTCAGAAGAATGTGTATTCTGCTGCTTTTGGATGGAAAGCCCTATTAATATCAATTATGTCCGGCTGGTCTAATGTGTCATTTAAGGCTTGTGTTTCCTTATTGAATTTCTGTCTCAATGATCTGTCCATTAGTGCAAGTGGGGTGTAGAAGTCCACCACTATTGTTGTGTTACTGTCGATTTCCCCTTTTATGGCTGTTAGTATTTGCCTTATATATTTAGGTGCTCCTATGTTGGGTGCATATATATTTACAATTGTTATATCTTCTTCTTGGATTGATCCCTTTATCATTATGTAGTGTCCTTCCTTGTCTCTTGTCACAGACTTTATTTTGAAGTCTATTTTGTCTGAGATGAGAATTGCTACTCCCACTTTTTTTGATTTCCATTTGCATGGAATACATTTTTCCATCCCCTCACTTTCAGTCTGTATGTGTCCCTAGGTCTGAAGTGGGTCTCTTGTAGACAGCATATATACCATTCTTCTTTTTGGTATCCATTCAGCCAGTCTATGTCTTTTAGTTGGAGCATTTAATCCATTTATGTTTAAGGTAATTATCTATATGTATTTTCTTACTGCCATTTTGTTTATTGTTTTGGATTTGTTTTTGTAGCTCTTTTTTCTTCCCTTCCTTTTTTTGTTCTTTTCTCTTGCAATTTGTTGATTAATTTAGTGTTGTGTTTGGATTCCTTTTTCCTTTTTGTGTGTGTATCTATTGTAGATTTTTGGTTTGCGCTTACCATGAGGTTTTGATATAGCAGTCTATATATAAACTAGATTGTTTTAAGTTGCTGGTCTCATAATTTCAAATGCATTCCCAATATCCTGCATTTATGCTCTCCTCTTCTCACAATTGCTGGTTTTGATATCATATTTGTGTGCAGATGATTTCCTACTTTTACTGTATGTTTGCCTTTCCTGGTGAGCCTTTCCATTTGTAATTTTCTTGCTTCTAGTTGTGGCCTTTTCTTTTCCGCCTAGAGAAATTCCTTTAGCATTTGTTGCAAAGCTGGTCTGGTGGTGCTGAATTCTCTTAGCTTTTGCTTGTCTGTAAAGCTTTTGATTTCTCTGTCAAATCTGAATGAGAGCCTTGCTGGGTAAAATATCATTGGTCCTAGGTTCTTCCCTTTCATTACTTTAAATATATAGTGCTACTCCCTTCTGGCCTGCAGAGGTTCTGCTGAGAAATCAGCTGATAACTTTATGGGAGTTCCCTTGTACCTCATTTTTTGCTTTTCCCTTGTTGCTTTTAATAATTTTGTCTTTATCTTTAATATTTGTCAATTTGATTATTATGTGTTTTGGCATACTCCACCTTGGGTTTATCCTGCTTGGGACTCTCTGTGCTTCCTGGACTTGGGTAACTGTTTCCTTTCCCATGTTAGGGAAGTTTCAGCTATAATCTCTTCAAATATTTTCTCAGGTCCTTCCTCTTTCTCTTCTGCTTCTGCAGCCCTGCAATGCAAACATTGGTGCCAAGGTTGCCCCAGAGGTCTCTTAGACTGTCCTCATTTCTTTTCATTCTTTTTTCTTTATTCTGTTCCATGGCAGTGATTTCCACCATTCTGTCTTACAGCTCACCTGTCCTTTCTTCTGCCTCACTTATTCTGCTATTGTTTCCTTCTAGTGTATTTTTGATTTCTGTTATTGTATTGTTCACTCTGTTTGTTTGTTCTTTAGATCTTCTAGGTCTTTGTTAAACATTTCTTGTATCTTCTTGACTTGTGTGTCCATTCTTTTTCCGAGATCATGGATCATTTTTACTATCATGACTCTGAATTATTTTTCAGGTAGATTGCCTATCTCCACTTCACTTAGTTGTTCTTCTGGGGTTTTATCTTGTTCCTTCATCTGGGACATATTCCTCTGCCATCTCATTTTGTCTACCTTTCTGTGATTGCAGTTTCCATTCTGCAGGCTACAGGGTGGTAGTTCTTCTTGCTTCTGCTGTCTGCCCCCTGGTTGATGAAACTGTCTAAGAGGCTTGTGCAGGCTTCCTGGTGGGAGGGACTGGTACCTGACCACTGCTGGGTGGAGCTGGATATTTCCATCTGGTTAGCAGGGCCGTGTCAAGGCGTGTATTTACAAGTGGCTGTGTGCTCAGGCAGACTTTAAGCAGCCTGTTTGCTGATGGGTGGGGCATCAGCAAATGAGAGAGCAAACAAACAACAGGTGTTTTCCCACCCTGTTGTTTGTTTGTCCTGAGGCATCCCAACGCTGGAGCCTACAGGCTGTTGGGTGGGGCCAGGTCTTGGTGAGAAAATGGCAGCCTCCAAGAGGGCTCATGCCAATGAGCACTCCCCAGAACTACCACCACCAGTGTCCTTGTCCCCACAGTGAGCCACAGCTGCCCCCCACCTCCACAGGAGACCCTCCAACACCAGCAGGTAAGTACGGCCCAATCTCTTACGAGGTCACCGCTTTTTTCTCTGGGTACTGGTACGCACGAGACCCTGTGTGTGCCCTCCAAGAGTGGAGTTTGTGTTTACCCCAGGCCTGTGGAATTCCTGCAATCAAACCCTGCTGACCTTCAAAGCCATACTCTCTGGGGGCTCCTCCTCAGGTTGCCAGACCCGCAGGCTCTGGATCTTGATGTAAGGCTCAGAACTCTCACTCCTGTGGGAGAACTTCTGTGGTACAATTGCTCTCCAGTTTGCAGCTTGCCCACCTGGTGGGTATGGGATTTGATTTTATTGCAGTTGCACCCCTTCTATCATCTCATTGTGGCTTCTTCTTTGTCTTTCTATGTAGGGTTTCATTTTTGATACATTCCTGCTTTTTTTTTTTTTTTGTCAGTAGTTCAGCAGTTAGTTGTGATTTTGGTGTTTCTGTAAGAAGGGATGAGTGCACATCTTTCTACTCCGCCATCTTGGCTTCTCCTTACTTATGTCTTAATTATCTGCTGATAACAAACCATCTTGTGTTACTGGGCCTCAACACATACAATCCCCCCTTTCAAACATGGATAACAGAATTGTTTGTGAAGACTTATAAAAATGTATTGTCCCTTACCCCATCCCCAAAGTATGGTGTCAGAAACTCCTGTGGTCATTCTATTTTTTTTTTTTTTTTGCCACACTGTGTGGCATGTGGGATCTGAGTTCCCAGACCAGGGATCAAACCCACACCTCCTGCACTGGAAGCATGGAGTCTTGACCACTGGACCACCAGGGAAGTCCCTCCTATGGTCATTCTAATGCTCAACCATGATTGAAAACATTGTTCTCAAGAGTTCAATTTCCTCTCCTGTCCTTGCCCTCCACCTTCATTTATCCATTTATTCTCAAATTTATTAACTATGAACTACATACCAGGCAATGTGCTAGATACTGGGGATGTGACAATGAACAGGATGAGGTCCATTTGGAGGTCCTAAACTTATCTTGAATGCCCCTGCCTCTAGACAGCCCTTCTTGACTACTTCTATCGCCATTAGCTTTAACATTGCATTTTCTTGCCCAGAATTAAGAGTCACCATTGATTCTCCTCCAATAACTTGGACTTACCCTTGACACAGAACTTATCACATTGCACTGAAATGGTTTACAATTCTTTTTCTTCTTCTCCACTATGAGCTCTTCAAGCCCAGGAATTATGTTCATTATTATGATTTGCTCAATAATGTTGCAAGCAAAGGGAAAGAGGGAGGGAGGGACCTAGCAAAGCAGATGGACCACCTTGAATGTCTCAGACATCATCCTTAACTGTGGCCTTCTGCAGCATGCTTATTTCAGGTAGAAAGAAAGAAAAACAAGTATTATATATTTATGAGGCGGGCATTCTCATATTTAATTCTCGCAACATCCTTCACTTATACATATTATCATTTCCATTTTAAAGGCCAATAACGAGTGGTTCAAAGAAGTGAAGGATCTGGCCAAAGGTCACGCTTTTTTCTCCTAAGTAGAGCATCTGGAGTCAAAACTCAGAGGTCTTGATGAGAAAAAGGCCCAGAGGTTTTCTGAACTTGTATACACAACTGCTGGAGTGTGTGCTCATGTGTGTGTAGACTTTCCATTCTATGGAAACTTCTCAAAGGCAGAAATAATCTTTGTTTCATCATTTCTAGTGAAAGAGTCAGTGTTTAACAAAGTTACCATCAGGAGAGGAATATATTCTTCAAGGGACTCTTCATCTGTTCCTTTTGATTTTGGGCATTAAAGGTCTCTGTAGTGCTGCTAGAAATTTTCCATCAAGGTTATTCTACAAGTTCTTGTGGGTGACTTTGAAATTTAAATTTTTTCGTTACCTTCCAGAATGAAGGCTGAGGTTAAAAAGGCATATTTCACTTTTTTCTCCTTTTCCCCATGGCCTCCAGTGTCTCCTTTTTCTCACCATTTTCTTTTCCCTTGCCTGTGATATATCTGAAAAATGTTTTCCTTGTATCTTCAGCTGACTCTCTTCCTCTAATTTCTCAGTTCTTTATGTTTCTAAAGCTGCGTCTTCCCCGTGGAACTTATGCCAGATATAATTGCCCTGCACCATTTGGGAAAGGCTTAGATTTGTTTCATAGGTGGTTTCTTTAGCCTTAATAAGTACTGACACTTATTAGCTGTCCACAATTTTATTCTCTCCTTTGTGGGTTGCATTGCCTTGTTTGTTAATGTGTAAATCATAGATTTCTCTAATTACATACTGTTGCCTTTTCCTTTCCCCTAAGAGGTTGAAAATTAGCAAAGGGCTGGGACTCTGATAGAAATGTCTACAATGGTTTCTTCACACACGTTCGGGGATGCTGTTGGCTCAGAGTAAATTTACTTCAGTGTGTGTGTGTGTGTGTGTGTGTGTGTGTGTGTGTTTCTGTGTGGTTGGCTGCTCTGAATGTTCAGTTTGTCTCTGATTCTAAGATTAAGAACATGCCGGCCAGTGTGTAAGGAGAAGACATAGATCAGGAAACTTAGACTTGCCAACTCGAAACTATGCATTCAAATGAAAGAATCAAATATTGGTAAACACTATACTCAGTTTGCCACTTCTCATTAATTTCACTTACCCCACATCTCCTTGTAATCTCTCTCAATATTGTCAATCTTTGTGTTTCTAGTAAAAGACTGGAAGGTTTTAACTTGATCATAAATTGACTTTATTTGAATTGACTGATAGTAGTTATCTGAACAAATTTGTGTGTGGAAAAACATTACGTAAAGCCAATTATAATTAGTAATTTTTTTTAAAATTCTTCCTATGAATATATTGTGTCTTCCTGTCCTGGCACTGCAAAGTGTACTCCTGGGACCAGCAGTGTTGATGTCAGAGTCTCAGGCCACCCTCAACCCACACCCTAATCTGGACCCACTGAATAAAGTACAGATAGTACATTTTATCAAGAGCTCCTGGGGTGGTTCCTGGTCTTCAAATCCTCTTGGCCCAGGTGCTTGACATCTTCGAGTTCCCAGAAAATGAGAGAGCAAGACAAACCATTCCTGCTGGGCTTGCTGAATTCCCAACCCACGTGACTGTGACCACGAGCAAAATAAAGTGGTTGCTCTAGGCCACTAATTTTAAGGTGGTTTGTTTTACAACAATGGTAAACCAAGCCCTCTCTCTTTTGTGTTTCTACTCATTTTCCCATGGCCCAGCATTCTTCTATGATATATATTATGCTCCAAAACAATTGCTGAAAATATACAGAATTTTGACAGAGAATAAATTATATTGAAATTAAATTAAATTATATTGAATCCAGAGTTCTCCCAGATTGAGTGGTGTTCCTAGAGCTATATTTGCAAAGCATCTATACAGTTATTATTTTCTTTCAACTCTCTTTACTACATAGCCTTAAGTGATGCTAGTCATGATTTCAGAATTTTGATGCTTAGTTTGATTTTTCTAATATCATGAATATTCATACATATAAAAATAAAAACATACTTATCTAAGTATCACCAAATAACATGTTGCTTACTATCAGTGTTACACGTATCCCAGTTTGGAAAACAATGATTGGGTGAAAACGTTTTATGAAATAGACAACTCTCTCTGGTCATAGACTGTATTCTTGGCCCTTCTCATTTCTGAGCGCGAAGAATGGAAACCATTATGCTGTTTTGCCAGCTTCTCCTCCTTGTTTTGGCTGTCTCTCCAAAAGCACCCACTGATTTTGACACTTTGTCCAAATTTCTGTATTTTACTTATTTTATTTCTACTAACTAAATCTCACACCTTGCCCACCTCCAATGTAATAGAGTCCATCTCCAGTGATAACTGCTCCCTTAACTCCGGTCTTTACAAAACTTGTCCCTGCCTAGATCCAATAAGAAGGAAATAAGGCAAAAGTGACAAGTGAAACAAATTTTCGTAACTATGAACAGTGGAATAAGGTATATAAAATGTCGTACATGATGTTGTAAAGTCAGGCTAGTCAGAGTGTGGTCTAGGGATATGCACCAGCTGATGAACTGTTTATTAGTGGCTTATCATAAGTACAAAATGTGAGAATCAGATTTTAAAACTTTTGTAGTAATTTGAGGGTAATTTAATATCAGTTGAATTAACAATTTAAAATTGGGATTGGCATTTTGTGTGTCCTTTTAATCTTATTTCTTCTTGTGTTTTTTAAAGTATTGATTTTCAGTAGACTAAAAATTTTTAAAAAACCAAAAATTTGGTTCTTTGCTGCAGATAATTTGAGAAGCACTTGTGTAAAAAAACTAAATAGAGTAGAAAATATTCTCTTAAATGTAACTCAGAAAATAAATTTTCTGTATTAAAATTTTTTATTATATATGAATATTCTAAAAAAAAAAATGGAAAGGACATACACCAACATGTACCAATATTTTAGCATTAGTTGTTATAGAATGGTGGGTCATGACCAGAAAATAATGTCATAACCAGAAAGTTATTAGAAAAAGAAGTGAAAATATTCCTTTTCCTACTCTGGACTTTCCTACTCTTTGCTCTCCAAACTCTCGTCAGAATTTCGGCACTTATAAATGCAAACACCACGGTCTCTCAACAACTTTTACAAATTGTTTTTGACTGGATTCATTTTATTAGAGAATTTTCAATTAGATCCAATGTTGCCAGAACATCACATTTTTAAACATTTAGGCAAAGCATAAGAAAGCTTCACACAGAGTTGGAAACACGTTTTGCCATGCGTCAATACTGAATTACCCAAACTTCAGCTTAACAGACGCCATAAAAGAGAGTTACTGCCAAGAGTCTCTTATTTTCCTTCAATAACATCTGAAGTGATTCTCATAGATCAAATGGGCTCATTTGATACTGAGGCATGGAAACACATTCACACATAATTGATATTCTGCTTTGTAGCTGTTACCAATATGATGTAACATAGCTAAAGGAATGATAGGATTTGATGCCAAATTTGAAGTCGGAGCTTGAAGGCCAATTCATCTGCTGCTTCTATGTTCATGACTGTTTTAAGAATGAGATATTAGGTATGTAAGGGGATCTGAAGACAGACTTTATTTCATATATAGGGTGTTAAAGTAATCCATAAGATTTTGTTTAAAGAAAATTATAAATGACTCTAATAGAGGAAACTAATCTCCATTATATATGCTACTCCATTAATTAGGAAACTAATCTTCATTAAGTATGCATTAAGGCCTGCATATTCCGTTAAGGTCTGCCCGTGGTTGAGATACATGAATGTAATTATTAGCTTAAGGATAAATTTCCGACAAAAATAAGAGTTTCCTTTCAAATTCACCACTCAACTGGCTTGCAACACAGCTTGGACACCACCTGCCCTCCCCCACTCCCCCCCCCCCCCACAGCAGTATTCACTAGCATCGTTCTGTCTCTTCTTGAAACTCATTTCTCTCTTATTGTCTCAATGCATGTTTCTCCATCTAGCCACACGTAATTTCTTCTCTGCTTCCTTACTTGCTCCTTTCATTCTGTCCGGACTTTGTGTGAGTGACCAGTGTTCTTTCTTTGCCCAGGTTTATGTTCATTACTCATCCTCTCCTGAGCCATCTCATCCACTCCCATGCTCTTAGCTGCCAATTGCCACCTCATGAGTTATCCTGTTCTACCTTCAGCTTTGATATCTTCTTAAGCTTTGAGCTGTGTACAAGTCGACCTTGTTTTATTGTGCTTCACATTTATTGGATTTTTACAAACTGAAGCTTTGTGGCAACCTTGATTAGAGCAAGTCTATCAGCTCCACTTTTCCAACAGTGTCTCTGTGTCACATTTTGGTAGTAATTTTTGCAAGATTTCTATTTTTTTCATTATTATTATATTTATTATGGTGGTCTGTGATCCATGATCTTTGAAGTTCTATTGTAATTGTTTTGGGCATCACAAACCATGCCCATATAAGATGGCAAAACTTAAATGTTGTGTGTGCTCTGACTACTCCACCAGCCAGCTATTCCCCCATCTCTCAAACTCTCCTTGGACCTCCCTGTTCCCTGAGACACAACAATAAAAAAATTAGGCTGATTAATAATCCCACAAGGCCTCTAAGTGTACAAGTGAAATGAAGAGTTGCACACCTCTCATTTTAAATCAAAAGCTAGAAATGATTAAGCTTAGTGAGGATGCTAGGTCAAAAGCCATAAGAGGCTGAAAGCTAGCCCTCTTGGGCCAAACAGTTTGCCAAGTTGTAAATGCAAAGGAAAAGTACTTGAAGAAAATTAAAAGTGCTAAGCCAGTGAACACAAGATTGATAAGAAAGCCAAACAGCCTTATTGCTGATACGATATGGAGAAAGTTTTAATGGTTTGGATAGAAGATCAAACCAGCCACAATAGTCCCTTCGCCAAAATGTAATCCAGAGCCAGTCCCTAACTCTCTTCAATTCTGTGAAGGCTGAGAGAGCTGAGGAAGATGTAGAAGAAAAATTTGAAGCTAGCAGAGATTGGTTCATGAGATTTAAGGAAAGAAGCCATCTCCATAACATCAAAGTGCAAGGTGAAGCAGCAAGTGCTGATGTAGAAGCTGCAGCAAGTTCTCCAGATGGTCTAGCTAAGATAATTTATGAAGATGTCTACACTAAACTACAGATTTTTCAGTGTAGACGAAACAGCCTTCTATTGGAAGAAGATGCCATCTGGGACTTTCATAGCTAGAGAGGAGAAGTCAATGCCTGGCTTCAAAGCTTCAAACGAAAGGCTCTCTTGTTAGGGACTAATGCAGCTGGTGACTTCAAGTTGAATCCAATGCTCATTTAACATCTGAAAATTCTAGGGCCCTTAAGAACTATGCTAAATGTACCCTGCCTGTGCTCTATAAATGGAACAACAAAGTCTAAATGACAGCACATCTGTTGACAACATGATTTACTGAATATTTTAAGCCCACTGTTGAGACCTACTGCTCAGGAAAAAAAAAAAGATTCCTTTCAAAATACTACTGCTCATTGACAAGGCACCTCTTACCAAAGAGCTGTGATAGAGATGTACAAAAAAGGTGAATGATGTTTTCATGCCTGGTAATACAAAATCCATTCTGCAGCCCATGGATCAAGGAACCATTTTGACTTTCAAGTTTTATTATTTAAGAAATATATTTTTGTAAGGCTATAGCTGCCATAGATAGTGATTCCTCTGATGGATCTGGGCAAAGTCAATTGAAAACCTTTTGGAAAGGATTCATCATTCTAGATGTCATGAAGAATATTTGTGATTCATGGGAAGAGGTCAAAATATCACCATTAACAGGAGTTGGGAAGAAACAGATTCCAACTCTCATGGATGACTTGGAGGGGTTCAATACTTCAGTGGAGGAAGTCACTGCAGATGTGGTGGAAATAGAACTAGAATTAGAAGTGGAGCCTGAAGATGGGAATGAATTGCTGCAATCTCATGATAAACTAACAGATAAGGAGTTTCTTCTTATGAGGTTTTAATATGGCAATCAATATATAAAGATTGAAGTTGTTGATCTTTTATTTTCAAATGCATTTCCAATATCCTGTATTTGTACTCTCTTCTCACGATTGCTGCTACCTTTACTGTATGTTTGCCTTTACTGGTGAGCTTTTCCATTCATAATTTTCTTGTTTCTAATTATGGCCTTTTCCTTTCCGCCTAGAGAAATTCCTTTAGCATTTGTTGCAAAGCTGGTCTGGTGGTGCTGAATTCTCTTAGCTTTTGCTTGTATGTAAAGTTTTTGATTTCTCTGTTGAATCTGAATGAGAGCCTTGCTGGGTAGAAAGTTCTTGGTTGTAGGTTCTTCCCTTTCATCACTTTAAATATATTGTGCCACTCCCTTCTGGTCTGCAGAGTTTCTGCTGAGAAATCAGCTGATAACCTTATGGGAGTTCCCTTGTACCTCATTTGTTGCTTTTCCCTTGTTGTTTTTAATATTTTTTCTTTGTCTTTAATTTCTGTCAATTTAATTATTATGTGTCTCTGTGTGTTCCTCCTTGGGTTTATCCTGCCTGGGACTCTTTATGCTTCCTGGACTTGGGTGACAGTTTCCTTTCCCATGTTAAGGAAGTTTTCAGCTATTATCTCTTCAAATATTTTCTCAGGTCCTTTCTCTCTCTCTTCTCCTTCTGGGACCCCTATAATGTGAATGTTGGTGCATTTAATGTTGCCCCAGAAGTCTCTGAGACTGTCCTCATTTCTTTTCATTCTTTTTTCTTTATTCTGTTCCACAGCAGTGATTTCCACCATTCTGTCTTCCAGCTCACTTATCTGTTCTTCTGCCTCACTTATTCTGCTATTGATTCCTTCTAAAATATTTTTCATTTCAGTTATTGTATTGTTCATCTCTGTTTGTTCCTTTTTTCTTCCAGGTCTTTGTTAAACATTTCTTCTGTCTTCTTGATCTGTGCCTCTATCCTTTTTCTAAGATCGTGGATCATCTTTACTATCATTACTCTGAATTCTTTTTCAGGTAGATTGCCTATCTTCACTCATTTAGTTGTTCTTCTAGGGTTTTATCTTGTTCTTCATCAGGGACATATTCCTCTGCTGTCTCATTTTGTCTACCTTTCTGTGATTGTGGTTTCCGTTCCACAGGCTGCAGGGTTGTAGTTCTTCTTGCTTCTGCTCTCTTCCCCCTGGTTGATGAGACTGTCTAAGAGGCTTGTGCAGGCTTCCTGGTGGGAGGGACTCGTACCTGCCCATTGGTGGGTGGAGCTGGGTCTTGTCCCTCTGGTGGGCAGGGCCACGTCAAGGGGTGTGTTTAGTGGGGAGCTGTGTGCTCAGGAAGACTTTAAGCTGCCTGTTTGTTGATCGGTGGGGCTGTGTTCCTACCCTGTTGGTTGTTTGGCCTGAAGCATCCCAGCACTGGGGCCTACAGGCTGTTGGGAGAGGCCAGGTCTTGGTGAGAAAATGGTGGCCTCCGAGAGGGCTCATGCCCCTGAGTACTCCCCAGAACTACTCCTGCCAGTGTCTTTGTCTCAGCAGTGAGCTCCAGCCATCCCCCACCTCCACAGGAGATGCTCCAATACCAGCAGGTAGGTCTGGCCCAGGCTCTCATGAGGTCATTGCTTTTTTTCCCTGGGTCCTGGTGCACACGAGATGAGTGGAGTTACTGTTTCTCCCAGTCATATGGGGTTCCTGGGATCAAACCCCATGGGCCTTCAAAGCTAGATTCTCTGGGGGCTCCTCCTTTTGTTGCCAGGCCCCCAGGCTGGGGAGCCTGATGTGGGGCTCAGAACTGTCCCTCCTGTGGGAGAACCTCTGTGATATAATTATTTTCCAGTTTGTGGGTTGCCCACCTGGCAGGTATGGGATTTGATTTTATCATGATTACTCCCCTCCTACCATCTCATTGTGGCTTCTTTGTTTTTGGATGTGGAATATCTTTTTTGGTAGGTTCCAGTGGTGTGTTTTTTGTTTTTGTTTTGTCAATGTTTGTTTGTTCAGCAGTTAGTTGTGATTTTGGTGTTTTTGTAAGAAGAGGTGAGGTCACTTCCTTCTACTCTGCCATCTGAGGAGTTGCTTCTTATGATGCGTGAAGAAAGTGGTTTCTTGAGATGGAATCTATTCCTTGTGAAGATGCTGTGAAGATTGCTGAAATGGCAACACAGGATTTAGACTACTAACAGCTGCTACTAGAATTAGAACAATTTCAGAATGGCCAGTCCAACCCTCCTTGCTGTCAATAGAGTTAAATGTCCCAGATGATTTGGGGAAAGGGTGACAGTGAAATATCCGGCTGCTCTGCTAAGGTTCTGAATTAGGAAAAGGCAGCATTGAAGGGTCTGAAGGTCCTCCCTGTGTGTGGATGAGAGAAGACATGATTGCATTCAGACCAGGTAGTCTCTCCATCCACTTTGCATCAAGCCATGGAAGGGTTAAGTGTATTGCTCACAAAATCTCCTGATCTTATTTCATGCTAAAATGTTGTCATAAACCAGTGCTTACTAGAATATGACATCCTTGTAAATGAGAAGCGTCTACTCTTTTTATCATTAGAATGTTTACAGAGTGTCCGTGTGCTGGGCACTGTTAAATGAAATAGTCAATGAAAAGTTATGCTTATTTGGTAAATAGGTCCTTTCCTTCCAGAACAAATCAGAGATGATGGAAACAGCAAGTTATTTCTGGGATGGAAAATGTGAATTGTGACCAAGTGATCAGAATGACTGTCCAATGCCCTCTTCTACAGAAACCACAAAATCTCAGGCCAAATGAACTTTTGGAAAAAAAAATATTGGAAAAAAAAAGGTGCCTTCCACATTGGCATTTCTCAAAGCCCTCGCAGAAGAAAAAAACCTTAGAATCTAGGGTTTGAGATTTTGAATCTGTTTTGAGAAGCATACGCTAGCCCTTCTTAAGATGTAGGTCCATGGGTGGGTTGCCATACTTTCCAAGCCTCATCTGGAAAATGCGGGCAATGGCAGGACCCACCTGAGAGCGTGTGTGTGTGGGTTGTGTGAACTCAAGTGTGGGGGCACCTGACACACTTTCTGGCAAAGGCTCAGCTCCGTTAGTTGTGACTCTTGCTATTACAGCCATCCCTCACACTACTGCTTCTGTTTAAGATCTGGAATTTGGGTTTGGAATCATCTGGAGACTAGTACAGCAGTGCCACCTGGTGACCACTTGGTAACAGAAGTAACCTGCAACTTCCTAAGGGCAGGAGAAAGAACCTGGGAGAGAAGACTGCTCCGTTTCTAAGGATTTAAACGAAAAGACAGCCTTTTTGATAGCTGAGAGACTTTTTCATCTTTATTGTAAATGACGCTCCTTTATAAAAAAATCCAGAATAAAAACCCTCTGCGATTAAGTTTGAGCTATATTACTTTTCACTTTACTAATGTTGGACTGCAGCTAAAAGAGTTATCTTTGTCAGCACCCCTTTAAATACAGCATTATTGGTAGATGTTGGGCATGTTTGTTAGACAGGAGGTGGATGATCTCTGAATCCTTAAGCATAAAAATTGGGAAGAGTATGTGAAGTCCTAGGGACACCTAAGTGGTCCATACCCCCAAAGCTCCTAAACAATGGCTTTTCCAGGCCCCCTTGCATGAATACAGTGGTCCCTCTTCTCTCACGTTTTGTTACCAGGGATGGTTCTTTTTTTGAGAAATTTTGTAGGAAGTCAATTAAATACAGACACTGTTCCTTCCACTATGCCCTCCCTCAATCCATCTCTGGTAGAGTGAAGAAAAACACAACGGCCCTACTTGGTTGATTTTATTTTCATTTTTTATTGAAAGCTTCATCAAAGAAAACAGAAGTTTAAACCTAACATCCACTGATCTACAGAAAGCCCAAGGAATGGGGAAAATGGTAGCTAATTTGACTGTGGTACAGATGAAAAAATTAAAAATAAAGCCAGAAACACTGTAGAATTACAGAATTTTCCATGACAGAGACAGCAGTACAAAATGCTCTTAAATAAAATTCAAAATTGAATGATGTTTTGGAAATTGTATGAAGTCATATATGGCCTGAAACAAGGGTTTTAAAAGAAGCTGTGTCCCTTTTTCTTTTTTAGAAACTATTTCATAGCAAGTACACTTTTACATATATATTTTTAAAATTAAGATTCCAATTACATTCTTCTTTTTAAATAAATGGAAGCAATAATTCCCAGAATGGTGAAAACTTTTTCAAGTGTCTCTTTTGAAATAGTTTTTATAGTTCTTGAAAACTATGGAATAACTCCTTTTTTATATATGAGGAAATAACATATTTTGGGGAGGAGGACAGAGCATCTTTCTTAATAATGTAAGACCAGAGAGTTTAAAATACATGGTATAATCCTAAAATTACACTTTGGATACTATTTAAACTTGAAATAATTATTTTAAAAAAATCCACCGGAGTGTCAAGGTCATTAAAGCCTTAATACAGTAATGCAAAGTCAAAAAATAAACAATGCAATTTTTTGGTCCAAGATTTAAGATAGGGATAAGAGTGCATATTTAACCAAATGCTGTTACTATATTCCCATAACTCAATTTTGAGTTGACCTGTTCTACTGGTTCAAATTTCAATAGTGAACAAATCCAAAATAGCTTTCTTCTGAGGGAAGCCAAATTCTTTGCTACAGTTTTTTCCTTTATATTCTGCAAGAATACAGCCAACTCTCAATTGTTTGTGGTGGATGGGAAAGGGACATTATGGATATTAAAATCCCACAGAATATAATGCACTGACATTAATTTTACCAATGATTTCAAACTGCTTCAATAAATGAATACCTAAGGAACAAAATAGACAATTTGAATATTATTTCCAAATGTTTCTTTTTCCATCCTCAGGGTGAAATGCTAATAGGAGGAAATAGAGCCCAAGTCCTAATAATTGAAAAGAAAGACAAAACAGGTGCACAAAGTAGAAGATTAGCCCTTCAAAATTTGGGAGTATTGTATTTCTGCAGGACTGGGGCTTCAGGGCAGTCACTGGAGGGAATACAGTGGAAGAAAAGCATGACCCAGTGGCCTAGTGGTTCTTCCTGCAGACTCCAAGATCGATCTCACCCCTGCTTCAACTTTAGAGCTTCTGCGTAGAAGATGCTTTTCTAAAAAGTTTATTTTCCCTCCCAGAAATATAAAGAAATAAATATGGAGAAGCCACCCATCCTTTTTTATGTGACAGCATAGGTAATGAGGTATAAAACCAGAGATAAAAGAACTCACCAATCTGGGCTGAGCTACCCTGCCTCACATCAACATAGATCATTTGGGGCACTCAGGGATTTTGTTCTTAGCTTTTGTACTTTCCTGAACTCTATGTTCTCCACAGAGGAGAGCCATGAACAAGAGCACTTGGATTAAGGGACCAATTTCAAATTTCAGAATATTTTGTAAGAAATGTTCAATTTGAGTCAGACTCAGCTGTCTTCCAATGCCACAGTAGGTGTCATTTGCAAAACAAATTGATTCACTAATGAAATCCCATTATTACTCTGTCACAGAAGGGGTATCATACACAGAATCAACGAGCCTGTTTCAAGCCCGTCAGTCCCTCAAATTGGAATGAGGGGAGGTCAGTCCCAGCAAGCTCAGAAGTTTGAAGCACGCCAGTCACAATAACATGAAAAACAAAATCTCATCCTTACTCCCTACTGTGGACAAGAGAATATAGATCAAGGCTCTATGACATGTTTAAACTTGATTATGAAGTGTAATTCTTCCAATGTGCTGAATGTTGTTATATACCTACATAAATATTATACCATTTGGTTTTATATCATATAAAAACATTTATCACTGAAACCCACTTAAAAATTTCTCTCAGCTGATCAGCTCATCTTGCAGTGGTTCCTGCACTCAGATTAAGAATGAGACTGAATAGTCAAATGTATTTTCAGTCTCCTACTAAGATTATCATCTGTCTAGACAGTCCATTGAAACTTTTCCTCAAGCTTAAAGAAGACTGTAAAGGTCGTAATCACATCTCAACTTTCATTAATTGGAATTTTAGGCCACTGTGAAAGACTCATAGGTGGGCGTGGGTGTGTGTGTATATGTGTGTGTGTGTGCGTGTGCGTGTGCGTGTGCGTGTGTGTGTGTGTGTGTGTGTATATATATATATATAATAGACACTCCAATTATTCAAATAAAGTTAAAAAAACTAAGTACTTTTAGTACTTTTATTTTCTCATACATGGATTGAAAATGATTATAAAACAGTTTTGCAAGGGGTTGACGGACTCTGTAGGTACAGCAAACCTCCTGCTCCACCTAGCCTTCTCCTGCCCTGGGCTTTCCATCTCTGATACAGATGCTTTTAACACCATGTAGTTTTTCATTAGTAGGGATGGAAGTGAGTCTCATATGCTGTCAAATGTGGCAGATGTTAAGGTCACAGGAGAATTGATTCAAGTGAAGCATGGCGACAACATCTGAATGATTGAAATCTACCAAGGAAACAAACTAACCCTGACCAAACTGCAGTCAGGTAGATTATTTTTAGAATAGCATGTGACTTGCAATATTTAAGACATGCCCGTGTTGGAGGACAAACAGGCGCCCACCCTGCAAATATTACGTTTAGTTCACCTAGGTTCCGTGATGTCTTCAGAAGACATGGCCATGCTCTGAGGAGCTCCCAGTCACTATACAGACTTCCTTCCTGACAATACCTCCTCATTATTAAAAGAATACCTACTCCTCCACTGACCATGGAACTAGAGTTTGGAGGAGATGATTTTTATCCTATTTGGATTGTGGTTTTAGTTTGTTTCCTGACATTTAGGCTAAGTCTTGGCAATTACAATTGAAAGGAAAAATGGAAACATCTGAATAAATGCTTGAAGTATTGTGAAACAGAATACTTTAAAAAATGATTGTAATCCTAAATTGGGTTAAAGTCACCATAATCTATATTGCTGATTAAATTAGGACTCTGATGTCTGTATGTACTGAACACAGGTTTTGGTTTGTTTTACTTTTCATACAATGTAAAATATGAAAAGTAAAGTTTGTTTTACTTTTCATACAATGCTTACCTGTTGATGCTTTTATTTTTTCCCCAGACTTGATTCTTAAGAACAATTTTTAGGTGAGATGATGTGTAAATTTGAACATGTGCCACTTTGCCACTTTTTCCTTCTTTTTTTTCCTTTTAGATTTAAAATATTTTATAGAATGGCCTAATATAAAAAATCCAAACACAAAGCACACATGGACACATAAAATGACACAGGCAAAATGATAAAATTTGCCTGAAGTGGTTTAAAAAAATTGAGATTATTGAAATTTTATAGTTGAAAAAAATGTTGCTGAATGTATAAATAAAGCAGTAGTTTTGAATAGAAACAGGAAGTTACCTAGGCACATTCATCAGCCACATGGTAGCTACCTCTTAGTCTCATTGTTGATTGTGTAAATGAGACTTTCTTTGTATCACATTGTTTTGTTTTGTTTTCTTTTTTTACAGAAGAAAAAGAAAGCATGTTGATTTCATATTCAAATGAATTATGCCCAGGATAATCCTTATTTATACAAAGAGTTCAGAGACTGAAAAAGAGAAATAAAAAGCACAGTTCCTATACACCTTTGTTCATCCCCCAGTAACTTGGGGGCCCATTTCTCAAAGAGAAAACTTAAGTGCCACCCTTAAAATACATGAGAAGCTGAAAAATGGAACAGAAGAAAGCTGAAAAATGGAACAGAAGAAAGTATAAATTTAGGATTCTCTCTAAAGTATGGAAAACCATAAGGATGGCTGTGACCAGTTGAAACTTTTTCGTAGCACATGCTACATTGCCTTAGCTATATTTTTGCCTCTAATTGGACCACAAAGATATGGAATCACCCTCTAGATAATGAGCTTTCAATTCATGGGGTTTTTCAAATAAGAGAATTGGATTTATTTCAACACCAGGCCTTTGTTTACAGGTCATAAATAGTAGAATATTGATTATTTTTTTATGAGTCAAACTCATTACTCATGTTGACCTAATGGGAATAAGCTTTACTTTTTAATATTTCAGTTTTTAAACACCTACCCCCCTGTTTTCTTTTACAGTGCACTGTATGCATTACCCTCTTCCTTCTGGACTAAGACAGGTTCCTGTGACTTTGTGAGAAGAATTTCACCTATTGATTCTAATGATACATTAGAAAGCCATTCCAGCACATGGTTCAATTAACAAAGTTCCACTGTCCTTCATTTCAGGTAAAACTGTATAGGTTGAACATGGATTTCATGACTCAAATATGCAGAGATGTTTGGTTAAGTCAATTTAATTCATTTTAGACAATGTTTTGCATCATTCTCAATGCAAATATATCGCCTTTGGCTTTAATAATTGATCAAACCTAATTATTTGGGTTCTTATTCATATAAATCATACAATTTCTTGATTGTCAACTAGCATTAAAAGCTTACCTAAATTCCACTAATAGAATCTTCAATCTTATTGGTCCTATTTGCCTCAGGGAGCTACACTGAAATGAAAAAGACTATTTTCTCTTTCTTCTGACACCACCAGGATATGAAAATACAATGAAAAGAGGCAAAAAAGAAAAAAAAAAAAAAGATATCCCCTCCCCAATTGCGGAGTCAAGGTGGCTATTCACGGTAGATGATGACAAAGACTGAGGCGAGAAGACAAAATCTAGAAGTGCGGGTATTTAGAAGGAAGACTATTGTTACAAATACAGTGAGACCTTTTCAGGAGACCACTCATCACTCAACAGAGCGTCACTGAGCTTTTTTGACAAATGATCTTTCAGACCAGTTCAGGGAGTATCTTGAGTTCAAAATTCATATAAAGAAGTTTCAACCTGTTAAAGAAGTGCTTTAGCTCATCGGTGGCCATCAATACAGGCTTCACAATTCAAGAGAGCTAGGAAGGAACCAGAAAAGCACATGGAATTTAAAGCCATTTGGCTCTATTGGTTGGAATCCAGAACTCTCGGTGCTGAAATTGCTGACCACACAGGAACAAGCTTCTACTATCAACAAAAATACATTTAAAATAAAAACAACTTTTTTTTTTTTTTGCAGTATGTAAAACACCAGTGGAAGGTAGTTTAAACAAACAACAAAGTAAGAACTGGTCCGGCCATGTAGGTCAAATAAAATTTTAAAAAAGAAAAGAGAAGAAAAGAAAAACAACCTCTATCTTCTGGACTGCAATAGGGTGCCACTTCATCTTTGGTATAAAATAGGCCATCCATAGGCTGAATTTGATCACAACTAGGAAAGACTACAGAAATTGTCAACAATTTCTCTATCTATTGCTTTTTTTGTTTTTTTGTGGTTTTTTTTTTTTTCACTTTTTGACCATAAGCTCCTATCTACTTTTTTTTTTTTTAAATGCTCTTAAGCTAGGTTTTGCAATGTGACAAGCAAAGCTGACTAAAAAGTTTGTAAAGCTCATAAAAAAGACTGCAGATAAAAAGCACTGAAGCTTTTGCTAGCCATCACGCTTCAGAAATAAAAAAAATCTGCATTCTGCCCCCCAAACACGCATTATTTCTACTGCAGTTGTTTTGAAACCAACGTTAATAACTTTACTGTAAAATGTTTTAGCCTTCTAGAATGATTCAACACTTAAGACAAAGTTCATGAGAAGTCCCAGCATTTTCCCAATTCTTGCAGTTGCCATGGTTTCTTTTATCAACAGATTTTCTTCAAATGAAGAAAAACATTTTCTTTTAAACTGTACAGTTTTTTTTCACCCTAAAAACTCATAGTCTTAAACTTCTGTACCAGTGAGAGCTGGCACAATATTTCAATTCTTTCTTTTTTTAAACAAGACGTTGAGAGCTTGCCTCGAGAGCCTTTGACGTCCTTAAAATTAAGGCAATTAAGATTCAAGATAAACCTTACCTAAATATTTCTAAGAAAAAATAAAAAATAAAAAAAACCAACCCACTAGATTTAAACAAGAAGGGAAAAAGAAAGAGTAGCTTAATGACTGAGGAAGACAATTTGTTTCCATTTCTGCTTGCCCACCTCTTGACATCAGATTTTCCGTTAAAAAAAAAAAAAATCTATCTACACCTTCAGATAAATTCTGAATTCAAATGTTCTTCCAGATAAATGTCAACCTTCCATGTTTTGCTTTGTTTGCTTCTTGTTGTTGTCCTCTTCTGGGATATTTTTTTTTCTTTAAAAAGAATGATGGCAAAAATTAACTGTCAGACCACATGAAGGAACCACTTGCACAGCACATAAAAACATGTTGTTTTCATTGGGTAAAGTAGAAAATTAAAAAAAACAAAAAGCATTCCATTGACGCCTGTGCAAAACTGGAAGCCAACTTCTTGTTCAATGAAGTTTCTTCATTCAAGGCAGAGTTTCAGACAGACATTCTTCGTTCGGTCTTGTTTATGGTCTGTGAAAACAGTGGAATAAGAGGGGTCATTACACCAGAACAACTTTGAAATCACCTTCTGTGCTCTTTTCCAGTGAGCGCTCTTTAAAAGCTACCAAGCTCTTTCAGTATAACAGTTGTAAAAGCACATTGGGCTTAGGAGAGTGTCAAATTCTGCCACTTTCACACAAATATATACTTGAGCTGGATTTTGTTTATATTAAATAGCATGGCTAATAGATCAAGAATATCTTTCAATTGTAAAGTTGTAAATATACAAATATATCTAGACAAGCAATATTTCCTGTGTTCATGGAATGTATTCTTCAATGCTTGGCTTATGTTTTAGCTCCCCCAGAAATTCCTTGAGTAATTCTGTCCTTTCAGAACTCCCATGAGATTCATCACAAACTCAGTCAAACAATCTGTGATTCCCTACTATGTACCCAGGATATAGCAATGGGTTGTATGTTTTTTTTTAATTGAAGTATAGTTGATTTAGAATGTTGTGTTGATTTCTGCACAGCAGAAATCAAAGTGATTCAGTTATACGTATACACATACTTCTTTTTAATAATCTTTTCCATTGTGCTTTATCACAGGATATTGAATATACTTCCCTGTGCTATACAGTAGGACCCTGTTGTTTACCTATCCTATATATAAGAGCTTACATCTGCAGCAATTGATTCTTTGTTACCTCACGGAGCTCACCAAGTATATCCACATAAGCAGAAGGCTTATGTAAATAAGACAGGTAAGAGGGCAATGCAGTTTTGTTCACTTTACAATTTCTTTTCTTCTTCCTTGCTTCTCTATCTCAACAAGGTTTTAAATTCTTGAGAGCAGGGACTATATTTTACTTCTACTTTTTACTCTCCAGGAGTCTGGCAGACTGGTAGGCACATTGTAGGTGTTTAACAAGACAAATGCTATTTTTATTATATGTCACTTTGCCAGCCCAGCCCACATAATCTCTTCTGATTCTGCCCCATCTATATGGCAGGGCTGAGCTAAGAGTGGGTTGATCTTTACTCTTCTCTCTTCCACCCACAGATCAGAATTTAGCTCAAGAATTTCAGGGGTATCTTTTAAAATGAAGATGCTTCAAACTATCTGTAGGTCCTATTTAGATGAAGCCTTCTTCCCTCAGTGTTCCGTGGGTTCTTCTGGTGCCCAGTTGCTTAATTTAGTAAAGAAACCTCAGTGTTGCTGGGTAGAGTTGTCCAGGTGTTTCACTGCACAGGATGCTTGGCCGAAGGAGTGCCTGGGGACTAATTTTAGCCCATGGTCTGTTCCCCAAGCTGTGTACTCTGGTGCAGGGCTGCCATTTGCCCTGAGCAAGTGGCCCTTATTCAAATTCACAAAAAGCCCTCAACAATGTTTTGAACTAACCTGGGATGTTTTGACAGTTAGCCTGAGGGTTTCCTTTTCCTAATTTGCAAAAAGCCCTCATATGTCTCAGCTATAGCTGTTAGAAACCTGGGTAATTTGTTCCTAGAATCATGTAAGGAAAGCAACTCACTGATAGAGTGAATATTTCCATTTTTAACCAAGAGTTTAAGTCTCTAGAAATACATATTATTTCTGTGTTATGCAAGAAAGTGGGGTTCCCTTTAAGAATAAAAGCAATCAAAATTTTCATAATAGCAGCAACAGTAAGGGAAATTTTAGTAGTAGTAGTCATGGGAACCATGGTATATATTTGATCTCTCTGTACATCTTTGCAAAATTTAGGTTTACTCCATTTACTTCTAAAAATCTATCTTGTTATGGGAACAACATTTTGTGTGTGTTTTTATGTTTGTTTTTTTGGTCTATTCTTTGCTCCCACTCCCATCTTCTACCCTGGTATTATTGTGCATTGAACAGAAAATGCCTAATACAGTATGAATCTCCATCAGAGCTGCTCAGTGAATGCTGTCTCAGTCAATGGACTACATGACACAGAACCCCCTCACTGCTCAGGTGTGTCACATGGGCTGCTATCTAAGCATCCGTATTTATGAGTGAGGCTGGAGCTACTTTCAAGTTTTATAACCTTACACAAATGTTTGCAATATCCTCCTACCATCACTTGCTTCATCCTTCAAGTGGTCTCATTGCTACATGAAAACAAATGAGGAGAAATAAATGGTTGTACTTTACATTTTCATGATGGCTAGCTGAAGTTTGAAGGGAAAAGGTGTTGCTATTTAATAGAACTGAATTCACGCCTGTGCACCTTCTCTGTCCTAATGAAGTGTGAAACTGCACATTTACATAATGCTTATGTCATGCACTGGCATTCATAAAAACAGTAGGCTTTCAAAGTGTCAAGGCTGTGATCAGGAGCAATAAGAACATTTTAAGTTGTGCAGTGAGACGATTTTAAAAATAAAATGAATTGCAACGTAAAAAGAGAAATTTGTGTGAATGAGAGCATGATTATGAAAATCATTTGCAAACTGTAAAGTACTGTGCAAATAGAAATATTATTATTCACAAGCTTAAAGGACATGTAAAGATGGTAATCAAGGGCATATAATTTGCTCATTACTGTACTGATGATTTATAAGCAATTGGTGTCATGACAGTTCAGTTAGACAGAGAAGACCTGAAGAATTAAAAAGACTAACAATATTGGGGTTGAGATAAAGGCCTTTAAGGTCAGCGTGAGGGTTGGAAGACTGAGCGTTTGACCGAATTTAAGATCACGGAGTCATTCTGAATACTCTCATCCTCCATCCTCCCCGTGCCTACTCCCCCAAAAAGCAGAGTGAATATATTAAAAAGTAGCAAATCATCATCTTAGAATTCTAGACTTTTAGCTAGAAGAAGTCTTAAAGATGATCTAAGGGTGCAATATTCCCCAGAGTCATTTCTAACAGATTAGCTTCACAAATTTTCATGTGAAAAGAGGGATTCTGTGATCCAGAGTGTGGAAAACCTGCACACTATACTCCCACTACTGGATTACCCATAGTAAACTAAACGTGCGGTTAGGGCACCAACAAAGAAAGGTATCAATAGAAAAAACATTGTTTCTGAAAAAATGTAATCTTTTAAATTACTATCAAAATAATCATCATGCTGACAATAAAAATTTTGTTATAGTTCTTTAATAATTTGTTAATTTTTTGTTTTTGTTTAGCATTCCAAAGGAGGAGGGCAGCACACACTCAAATCTTTCAGGAAGTAAGTATCTATCTATCTGGCCCTCTAGGAGGTCACGGCCACTAGCATATTAACGGCTTTGAAGAGAGCTGCAATTAAGCAAGCATTTCACTTAGCTTAAAGCAGTGTTTCTTAAAACCACTTTTGACCACCCTACCCACCCCAACTCCAGGGCAGGGTGGTAAATCCTAGCTCAGCACTGGAGACCTAATTTATACTTTTTGGAAAACACTGATCTAATCTCTCACTTTAAAGATGTGAGGGAGGCTCCTTGAGGGGACAACAAGTAAGTGGCAAAGATGGAATTTGAACCAAGGACTTCTGATTTTGCTTATTAGAATGTAACTTTGCTTGAAGACTCATACTTTTAAAGTTCTAGTTATTTTTAAGATTTCCTAAATAGCACAAAGAAAAACTGAGAATAACCTGAGCAGGAACAGGAATTTCCAAAGAACTTCCAAAATAAATCACAGGTATCATTTCCCCCATTTGGGCTAAGAGTAATCAGAGTCTCTTGCATTAATAGCCTCTTTTAACAATAGGAGGGAAAAAAAGCATGAATACAAAATGGGAAGTAATGTTTTTTTAGCTTGGAAAGTGTAATTTGGAATATTAAAATTATGCTGACCCATGATTCCAAATATAACCTTTCTGTTCATATGCACATTTTAAATATTTCTCTAACTTTTGTCCTATAACCTTCTGTTGTCTGTAATTTACTGATTTATTTATTTTTTATTGGAGTATAGTTGATTTATATTGTTGTGTTAGTTTCAGGTGTACAGTAAAGTGAATCAGTTATACGTATACATATACCCACTTTTTTTTAGATTCTTTTCCCATATAGGCCATTACAGAGTAGAGAGTAGAGTTCCCTGTGCTACACAGTATGTCCTTATTAGTTATCTATTTTATATATAGTAGTGTGTATGCGCCAATCGTGTTCTCCCAATTTATCTCCTCCCTCTTTCCCCCCTGGTAACCATAAGTTTGTTTTCTACATCTGTGACTTCATTTCTGTTTTGTAAATAAGTTCATTTGTACCATTTTTTAAGATTCCACACATAAGCGATATCATGATAGCTGTCTTTCTCAGTCTGACTTACTTCACTCAGTATGACAATCTCTAGGTCCATCCATGTTGCTGCAAATGGAATTATTTTGTTCTTTTTTATGGCTGAGTGATATTCCATTGTATATATATGTACCACTTATTTATCCACTCCTCTGTTGATGGACATTTAGGTTGCTTTGATGTCTTGGCTATTGTAAGTAGTGCAGCGATGAACATTGGGGTGCATGTATCTTTTTGAACTATGGTTTTCACAAGATACGTGCCCAAGAGTGGGACTGCTGGATAATATGGCAACTCTACTTTTAGTTTTTTGAGGAACCTCCATACTATTTTCCATAGTGGCTGTAGCAATTTACATTCCCACCAACAGTGTAGGAGGGTTCCCTTTTCTTCACACCGTCTCTAGCATTTATTGTTTGTAGATTTTTTGATGTTGGCCATTCTGACTGGTGGGAGGTGATACCTCACTGCAGTTTTGATTTGCATTTGTCTGATCATTAGTGATGTTGAGCATCTTTTCATGTGTGTTTTGGTCATGTGTATGTCTTTTCTGGAGAAATGTCTATTTAGATCTTCTGCCCATTTTTTGATTGGGTTGTTTGTTTTTTTGATATTAAGCTGTATGAGTTATTTGTATATTTTGGAGATTAATCCCTTGTCAGTTGCTTCATTTGCAAATATTTTCTCCCATTCTGTGGGCTGTCTTTTCATTTTGTTTATGGTTTCCTTTGCTGTGCAAAAGCTGTTAAGTTTAATTAGGTCCCATTTGTTTATTTTTGTTTTTATTTTCATTACCCTAGGAGGTGGATCAAAAAACATATTGCTGCAAATTATGTCAGAGAGTGTTCTTCCTATGTTTTCCTCTAAGAGTTTTATACCATCCAGCTTTACATTTAGGTCTTTAATACATTTTTTTGTGTGTGTATGGTGTCAGAGAGTGTTCTAATTTCATTCTCTTACATGTTGCTGTCCAGTTTTCCCAGCACCAGTTACTGAAGAGACTGTCTTTTCTCCATGGTATATTCTTGCATCCTTTATCATAGATTAGTTGACCATAGGTATGAGGGTTTATCTCTGCACGCTTTATCCTGTTCTATTGATCTGTATTTCTGTTTTTGTGTTAGTACCATACTGTTTTGATGACTGTAGCTTTGTAGTATAGTCTGAAGTCAGGGAGCCTGTTCCTCTGGCTCCATTTTTCTTTCTCAAGATTGCTTTGGCTATTCAGGGTCTTTTGTGTCTCATACAAACTTTAAGATTTTTTTGTTCTAATTCTGTGAAAAATGCCATTGGTAATTTGATAGGTATTGCATAGAATCTGTAGATTGCTTTGGGTAGTATAGTCATTTTGACAATATTGATTCTTCCAATCCAAAAACATGGTTTATCTTTCCATCTGTTTGTGTTATCTTAGATTTCTTTCATCAACATCTTATAGTTTTCTTTTTTATAAATTTATTTATTTATTTATTTATTTTTGGCTGCGTTGGGTCTTTGTTGCTGTGTGCAGGCTTTCTCTAGTTGCAGCAAGCAGGGGCTACTCTTTGTGGCAGTGCGTGGGCTTCTCATTGTGGTGGCTTCTCTTGTTGCAGAGCACGGGCTCTAGGCACGCGGGCTTCAGTAGTTGTGGCACGTGGGCTCAGTAGTTGTGGCTCACAGGCTCTAGAGCACAGGCTCAATAGTTGTGGCGCATGGGCGTAGTTGCTCCATGGCCTGTGGGATCTTCCCAGACCAGGGATTGAATCCATGTCCCCTGCATTGGCAGGCGGATTCTTAACCACTGTGCCACCAGGGAAGTCCCAACATCTTATAGTTTTCTGAGAAGAGGTCTTTCGCCTTCTTTGATGGGTTTCTTCCTAGATATTTTATTTTTTTCATGTGATGGTAAGTGGAATTGTTTCCTTAATTTCTCTTTCTGATCTTTCATTGTTAGTGTATAGGAATGCAACAGATTTCTGTGCATTTATTTTGTATCAAGCAACTTTACCAAATTCATTGATGAGCTCTAGTAGTTTTCTGTTAACATGTTTAGGATTTTCTATGTATAGTATCATGTTATCTGCAAACAGTGACAGTTTTACTACTTCTTTTCCAATTTGGATTCCTTTTATTTCTTTTTCTTCTCTGATAGCCGGGGCTAGAACTTCCAAAACTATGTTGAATAAAAGTGGCGAGAGTGGACATTCTTGTCTTGTTCCTGATCTTACAGGAAATGCTTTCAGTTTTTCACCATTAAGCATGATGTTAGCTATGGGTTTGTCATATATGGCCTTTATTTTGTTGAGGTAGGGTCCTCCTAGGCCCACTTTCTGGAGCGTTTTTAATCATAAATGTGTGTTGAACTTTGTTAAAAGCTTTTTCTCCATCTATTGAGATGATCATATGGCTTTTATTCTTCAATTTGTTAATGTGGTGTGTCACATTGATTGATTTGCATATACTGAAGAATACTTGCATCCCTGGGGTAAATCCCACTTGATCAGGGTGTATGATCCTTTTACTGTGTTGCTGGATTTCATCTGCTAGTATTTTGTTGCAGATTTTTGCATCTATGTTCATCAGTGCTATTGGCCTATAATTTTCTTTTTTGTGGTATCCTTGTCTGATTTTGGTATCAGGGTGATTGTGGCCTTGTAAAATGAGTGTAGGAGTGTTCCTTGCTCTGAAATTTTTGGAAGAGTTTCAGAAGGATAGTTGTTACCGCTTCTCTAAATTTCTGATAGAATTTGCCTGTGAAGCTGTCTGGTCCTGGACTTTTGTTTGTTGGGAGTTTTTAAATCATTGTTTCAATTTCAGTTCTTGTGATTGGTCTGTTCATATTTTCTATTTCTTCCTGTTTCAGTCTTGGAAGGTTGTACCTTTCTAAGAATTTGTCTGTTTCTTCTAGGTTGTCCATTTTATTGGCATATAATTGCTTGTAGTAGTCTCTTATGATCTCCACTGGTAGATGGAGCTGGATCCTGTCCCTCTGGTGGGCAGGGCCTTGTCTGGGGGTGTGTTTAGCTGGCTGCTGTGTGCTCAGGAAGACTTTAAATAGCCTGTCTGCTGATGGGTGGGGCTGTGTTCTTGGCCTTTTGGTTGTTCTGCCTGAGATGTCCCAGAACTGGAACCTACGGGCTGTTGGGAGGGGCCAGGTCTTGGTGAGAAAACTGCAGCCTCCTGGAGGGCTCACGCCAATGAGTACTCACCAGAACTGCCACCACCAGTGTCTTTGTCCCCACAGTGAGCCACAGCCATCCCCTGCCTCTGCAGGAGACCCTCCAATACCTGCAGGTAGGTCTGCCCCAGGTTCTTATGAAGCCATTACATTTTTTCCCTGGGTCCTAATGAACATGAGATGTTGTGTGTGGCTTCCTAGAGGAGAGTTTCTTTCTTTTCCCCCCAGTCCTGTGGAATTCCTGCAAACCCCATTGGCCTTCAAAGCCAGATTCTCTGGGGACGCCTCTTCCCATTGTCAGACTCCCAGGGTGGCGAGCCTGACGTGGGGCTCTGAACTTTCACTCCTGTGGGAGAACTTCTGTGGTATAATTATTTTCCAGTTTGTGGCTTGCCCACCTGGCTGTATGGGATTTGATTTTGTCACGATTGCACCCCTCCTACCATCTCATTGTGGCTTCTTCTTTGTCTTCGGATGTAGGATAACTTTTCTGGTAGGTTCCAGCATTTTTTTGTTGATGATTGTTCAGCAGTTAGTTAGTTATGATTTTGGTGTTTTTGTAAGAAGTGAGCTCATGTCCTTCTATTTCGCCATCTTGTCTCTGCCTCCTCTGTTTTTTGTTTTTTAAATTTAGCTAAAAGCCTATGTGAATCCCATCAGATGATAATATGGTAGTCTCTGGCACTCTCTTCCAAGCAGATTGGAATTTTTTAAGTATGCTCAGTGAGTTAGTTAATATATGAGAAGGGAACAGAGATTAGCTATGTGGGAACACAGTGAAAGACACTGGTAGGAGAGGAGAGATACTGTGTGTCCAGAAGCATCTGTCAAGGCTTTATGAGTAGGTGAAACTGACTTTGGTTGTTTCAAAGCATAATGAGGAAATAAGTGATTCAAGACCTTCCTTGTTAACAGTTTAATGATGTCTGGATAAATGAAAGTGACACCTTTATTCATCCAATCAGCAATTATTGACTTGAGTGCCTACTATGAGAAAGGCAGTATTCCAGATGCTAAGGAAAGACCAATGAAAGAGGCAGATGCCTCCCCTACTCTCTTGGATTTTACTTCCCACAAGGAGTAGACATTACAATCAATGGATCAATCAGCAATCAAAAAGAAAAAGAATCTCAAAATAGAATATTTAAGTATATTCTGTGATAGAAAGTGGCTGGATAAATACCTAAGATTTGGTATCAGGGAAGGTCTCTCATGTAGGTCTGGATGTGAAAGATAATTATAAGCTAATCTTGGAAAGAGAGGAAAAGCATTCTAGGTAGAGGAAACAGGAAGCTCAAAAATCTGGAGGTGGGAACCTGAGGCTGGAGTCATCTAAGGTAAATCAAATCCCATCATTCCTTTTCTTCAAGCCCTCCAAAGGTTTTGCAGCTCCCCTAGAATAAAAGTGAGAATACTTAGTCTACACAAAGCTAAGAATCCAAGGACCAAAGGCTCTATAAAAGCTGGTCTGTTCTCCTACAACTTTCCCGCCTAGTTAACCACACTCCAGCCTCAGGTTCCCATATTAGACTGAAAATCCTTGAGGGCAGGGGTATGTGTCCTAGCATAGATTCTGGCATGATTCTGGGTACTGCAAGTGAAACTGGGTCTAGGTGTAAAGGTGGATGGGGACACTCTTGCTAGAATCTATCAGAGGCAGAGATGCTCCCTCTGGGTCAGGCAGAGACCCCCATCCCTGTCACATCATACAGTGACCATGAAAGGTGGGGACAACCCTGAGAAAGAAGAGAGCATCTCACCGTGGGCTTACAAGTGGAGGCAGCTAAAGCTGACTTAATCAGGCAGGGAGAAGAGGAGGTTCTGGACAGTTGCAAGGAAGGGGGTTTGTATCCTGACCATTTTCTAGAGGTGGGACTACATTTCCCTTATAGAGAAATCTACTTTATAACCGTCTTGTTTTGAGAATAAGCCACAAGCAACATCCCTAAAGTTATAGGCTACAAGTTTCCCTACAGTCTTATTCTATCTTTCCTGTGTAGAGTGGAGAGTATCTCTAAAATACTTTAGCCAATTCATGCTATCTTGAATACTCCAAATTACACAAATGGGAGCTCATTTCCAGTTTCATTACGCTAATTAACATGGCACTGCTTTCATCAGGCAACTCATTTCTAACAATCATTATGCTAATTGAAATATGGATAGTTTAAAATACTTGTACAAACCTCTGGCCTTTCTCATTAAATGAGAGCTGACCTCCTGTGGGGTGTGAAATTCTGATTAGGGTCACTGAGTGCCCCTGAAAAGTAGTTTAACCCATCACACATACATTTAATATCATAATGTCTATTTATATCTATACTAAAGGTATTTTAAATTAAATTACAGGGGGAGTCAAGATGGTGGAGGAGTAAGAGGACGTGGAGTTCAACTCTCCCCACAGATGCATTAAGAATACATCTACAAATGGAACAGTTCTCACAGAGCACCTGCTGAACACTAGCAGAGGACTTCAGACAACTAAGAGGACCAGAAAGATCCCCACATAACAGAGTAGGATGAAAGAAAGAAGAAGGGAAAAGGAAGAGGAGAAGTGGGATAGGACCTGCGCCCTTTGGGGGGAGCTGAAGGAGAGGAGAATTTCCCACATCCAGGGAAGCCCCCTTACTGGTGGAGAGATCAGCTGGGACAGAGGGGAGCTTTGGGGGCTCGAAAGAGAGTGCAGCAACTGGTCTGTGGGAGGCTCGACAGAGTGAGACCTACACAGATGGTCCATGCCACAGCCCTGCATGCCCAAGCCTGAGAGGTGTGTCCACTGGTGCATACAGGGGCAGGGTGCTGGAATGTTGGGTTTGGAGAGCAGACCTGTGGAAAGGACTGCTGTTGGCTGTGAGAAGACAGTCTGAGGGGATGGGAGTGAGGAGCTCCACATTGGAGAATGCTCGTGGAGCGAGCCCAGATCGCCACAGAAGCGAAGTGCCGTTGTTGAGTGATGTGCAAAGGGCAGGCCACCTATGCAGCCTCTCTCCCCATGCACCAGCCCCTGCCTCCCCAGGCACTAGGAAGGGCTCCCGCTGGGGCAGGCTCTCATGCCCCTGGCTGCCGCCTACTCCACCCCCTCCTGCCAGGGTAGGTTTGTGTGCTCCGGGGCAGCTTCAGGAGCAGATGCCTGTGGGTGGCCGACACACAGAGGTGGGGCTGAAACCATAGTTGAGCCCCAGGGGCCATGAGAGATGGGAGAAGAGCTGAAATCTCTCCTCACAGCTGCACAAACTGTGGATTTACACCCTGCGACTGGCTTTGTAAACTCAGAACCTGCAGAACATCTGATCCGACAATGAGTGCTCCCACAGCCAAGATGGGTCAAGCTTTAGCAGCTGTGGACTTTGTGGGCAGGTACATGCAGGGGTTGGGCAAGGCCAGAGTCTGAGATGCTTCCATAGTGCCCATAGCATGTCCAGATCCATGATTACTGCAATCTTGGGACCTGACTTCAGTGGATCTGTGCTGGTGGCTTGGTGAAAACAATGCCTGAGAGACACCAGGGCCAACTGCTGGCATACCTAAGGTTAAGATGGAGCTGACAGCAGTGCCAATAACAGTGTAATCTGAGTGCTCCCACAACGGGTGAAAGGTGACAAAACAGAGCACACTCACGGGTGAACAGTTCCAGAGGAGGAATACTCAGTGGCTTCTCTCTCAGTGGGAATGCTCCAATCCTGCCTACCTCACACCACAGATCAGAAACACAGCTAAGAAACAGATCTGGGGCCTCTATTCCAACAACTAGGGAGCAGACCGTGATCCAAACAGGGCAGTGACAACCACAGAGCAAAGGGGAGTCCCCACTAAATATGCAGGGCAGGCTCTGGTCACCACAACACCAGTCAAATCTCCTATATCAAGGGGATAACTACCAGCATACACTGGGAAAAGAGGTGGCAGACATCTATAATAAAAACAGCTCTTGCACCAAAAAACATTAAACCAATGCAGGCTACGCAGGGACATTCCCACATAAAAATAGCCCTCCAAGACAGTCTGAGGGTCTGGTGTCTGGAGGAAGAACCCCCCAGAGCATTTAGCCTTGGCACCCAGTGGGGCTTGAGTGCAGGAGTTCTGCAAGGCTGGGGGAAATAGAAATTCCACTCCTGGAAGGCATACAAGATCCCACATGCACTGGGACCCAGTACAAAGCAGTAGCTCCATTGGAACCTGGGATAGACCTACCTAGGGGTCTTGGAGGGTCTTCTGGGGAGGCCAGGTCAGCTGTAGCTCACTGTGGGAGCACCAGTAGCAGAGGTCCAAGGTAATACTGATCAGCGTGAGCTCTCTGGGAAGTCCCCATTATGCCACAAAGACCTGGCTTCACCCAATAGCCTGCAGGCTCCAGTGCTGTAAATCCTCAGGCCAAACAACCAACAAGATAGGAACATAGCCCCACCCATCAGAAGACAGGCTGACTAAAGACGTACTGAGCTCACAGCCACCTCAAAACACAGCCCTTGACACGGCTCTGCCCACCAGAGGGACAAGTGCCAGCTCTACCCACCTGAGGGCAGGCAGCAGTCCCCTCCCACCAGGACGCCTACACAAGCCCCTGGACCAACTTCACCCACCAGGGGGCAGACACCAGAAGCAAGAGGAACTATGATCCTGCAGCCTGTGGGAAGGAGACCACATACACAAACAGTTAGACAAATGAGACTACAGAGAAATATGTTGCAAACAAAGGAATAAGAGAAGAACCCACAAGAACAACTAAATGAAGAGGAGATAGGCAATCATCTCCCTGAAAAAAGTGTTCAGAGTAATGATAGTAAATGATCCAAAACCTCAGAAGAAGAATGGAGGTATAGACCAAGAAGATACAAAAAATTTTCAACAGAGATAGAAGATTTAAAGAACAAAGAAAAAAACAGAGATGAACAACATAATAACTGAAATGAAAAATACACTAGAAGGAATCAATAGCAGAATAACTGAGGCAGAAGAACAGATAAGTGAACTGGACGACAGAGTGGTGGAAATCAATGCCACAGAACAGAATAAAGAAAAAAAAATGGGGACTTCCCTCATGGTGTAGTGGTTAAGAATCCGCCTGTCAATTCAGGGAACACGGGTTCGAGCCCTGGTCTGGGAAGATCCCACATGCCACAGAGCAACTAAGCCCATGCACCACAACTACTGAGCCTGTGCTCTAGAGCCTGTGAGCCACAACTACTGAGCCTGCGTGCCTAGAGCCTATGCTCTGCAACAAGAGAAGCCACCACAATGAGAAGCCCGTGCACTGCAACGAACAGTAGCCCCCACTCTCCGCAACTAGAGAAAGCCTGCGCAGAGCAACAAAGACCCAATGCAGCCAAAAATAAATAAATTTATTTATTTAAAAAAAGAAAAAAGAATGAAAAGCAATGATGAAAGTCTCAGAGACCTCTGGGACAATGTTAAATGCACCAATATTTACAGAAGAAGAAAAAGGGAAAGGGCCTGAGAAAATATTTGAAGATATTATAGACAAAAATTTCCCCAACACAGGAAAGGAAACAGTCAACCAAGTCCAGGAAGTGCAGAGTCTGATACAGGATAAACCCAAGGAGGAACACACCGAGACACATAGTAATCAAACTAACAAAAATTAAATACAAAGAAAAATTATTAAAAGCAACAAGGGAAAACAACAAATAACATAAAAGGGAATCCTCATAAGGCTATCCGCTGATTTTTCATCAGAAACTCGGCAGGCCAAAAGGGAGTGGCATTATATATTTACAATTATGAAAGGGAAATACCTACAACCAAGAATATTCTACCCAGCAAGGCTCTTGTTCAGAATCAATGGAGAAATCCAAAGCATTACAGACAAGCAAAAGCTAAAAGAATTCAGCGCCACCAAACCAGCCTTACAACAAATGCTAACGGAACTTCTCTACATGGGAGAAAAAAAAGAGGTCACGGCTAGAAACAAGAAAATCACAAATGGGAAAGCTCACCGGTAAAGGCAAACATACAGTAATAGTAGGAAATCAGCCACAAACAAATATGATCTCAAAACCAGCAACTGTGAGAAGAGTATAAATGTAGGAAATGGGAATTGCGTTTGAAATGAAAAGACCAGCAACTTAATCTTGTTTATATATAGAGTCCTATATCAAAACCTCATGGGAGCTGCAAACCAAAAAACTACAATAGATACACACACACAAAAGAAAAAGTAACCCAAACACAACACTAGAGTCATCAAATCACAAGAGAACAAAAGAGGAAGGGAAGAAGACTGACAAAAACAGATCCAAAACTATTAGGACAATGGCAATAGGACTATAAATACTGATAATTACCTTAAATGTAAATGGATTAAATGCTCCAAACAAAAGACATAGACTGGCTGAATGAATACAGAAACAAGAAACGTATATATGCTGTCTACAGGAGACCCACTTTGGACTAGGGACACATACAGACTGAAAGTGAGGGGATGGAAAAAGATATTCCATGCAAATGGAAATCAAAAGAAACCTGGAGTAGAAATACTCATATCAGAAAAAATAGACTTTAATACAAAGACTGTTACAAGAGACAAAGAAGGACACTACATAATGATCAAGGGATCAATCCAAGAAGAAGATATAACAATTATAAATATATATGCACCCAACATAGGAGCACCTCATGTATAAGGCAAATGCTAACAGCCATAAAAGGGGAAGTCAACAGTAACACAATAATAGTGGGGGATTTTAACACCCCACTTACACCAATGGACACATCATCCAGACAGAAAATCAATAAGGAAACACAAGCTTTAAATGACACATTAGACCAGATGGACTAAATTGATATTTATAAGGCATTCCATCCAAAAGAAGCAGAATACACTTTCTTCTCAACTCCACATAGAACATTCTCCAGGATAGATCACATCGTGGGCCACAGATCAAACCTCGGTAAATTTAAGAAAATTGAAATCATATCAGGCATCTTTTCCAACCACAACACTATGAGATTATAAATAAATTACAGTCAAAACTGTAAAAAAACACAAACATGTAGAGGCTAAACAATATGCTACTAAACAACCAATGGATCACTGAAGAAATCAAAGAGGCAATCAAAAAATACCTGGAGACAAATGACAATGAAAACACGTTGATCCAAAAACTATGGGACAGAGCAAAAGCAGTTCTAAGAGGGATGTTTATAGCAATACAATCTTACCTCAAGAAACAAGAAATATCTCAAATAAACAACCTAACCTTACACCTAAAGCAACCAGAGTAAAAGAACAAATGAAACCCAAAGTTAGTAGAAGGAAAGAAATCATAAAGATCAGAGCAGAAATAAATGAAATAGAGACGAAGAAAACAATAGAAAAGATCAATGAAACTTAAAGCTAGTTATTTGAAAAGATAAACAAAATTGAAAACCTTTGGCCAGACTCATTAAGAAAAAATAGAAGAGGGCTCAAATCAATAATATTAGAAATGAAAAGGGAGAAATTAAAGTGGACACCACAGAAATACAAAGGATCATAAGAGACAACTATGAGCAACTATATGCCAATAAAATGAACGACCTAGAAGAAATGGACAAATTCTTAGAAAGGTAAAATCTCCCAAGATAGAATCAGGAAGAAATTGAAAATATGAACAGGTCAATTACAAGTACTGAAATTGAAACTGTGATTAAAAATCTCCTAACAAACAAAAGCCCAGGACCAGACAGCTTCACAAGTGAATTCTATTAAACATATATAGAAGACTTAATGCCTATCCTTCTGAAACTATTACAAAAAATTATAGAGGAAGGAACACTCTCAAGTTCATTCTACAAGGCCACCATCACCCTGATACCAAAACCAAAAAACGATATCACAAAAAAAGAAAATTACAGGCCAATATCACTGATGAACATAGATGCAAAAATCCTCAACAAAATACTAGAAAACAGAATCCAACAACACATTAAAAGGATCGTGCACCATGATCAAGTGGAATTTATCCTAGGGATGCAAGGATTCTTCAGTATATGCAAATCAATCAATGTGATACAGCACATTAACAAACTGGAGAGTAAAAACCATATGATCATCTCAATAGATGCAGAAAAACTTTTGACAAAATTTAACACACATTTATGATAAAAACTCTCCAGAAAGTGGGGCTAGAGGGAACATACATCATCATAATAAAGGCCATATATGACAAACCTACAGCTAACATCATACTCAGAGGAAATGCTTTCAGCTTTTCACCATTAAGATGAGGAACAAGACAAGAATGTCCACTCTTGCCACTTTTTTTCAACATAGTTTTGCAAGTTCTAGCCACAGAAATCATAGAAGTAAAAGAAATAAAACGAATCCAAATTAGAAAAGAAGTAGTAAAACTATCACTGTTTGCAGATGACATGATCCAATACATAGAAAATCCCAACGATGTTAACAGGAAACTTCTAGAGCTCATCAATGAATTCGGTAAAGTTGCAGGCTATAAAATTAATACACAGAAATCTGTTGCATTCCTATATATTAACAATAAAAGATCAGAAAGAGAAATTAAGGAAACAATTCCATTTACCATCACACCCTAAAGAATAAAATACCTAGGAATAAACAACTAAGGAGGCAAAAGACCTGTACTCAAACTATAAGATGCTGATGAAAGAAATCAAAGATGACACAAACAAATGGAAAGATATACCATGTTCTTGGACTGGAAGAATCAATATTGTCAAAATGACTATACTACCCAAGGCAATCTACAGATTCAATGAAATCCTTATCAAACTACCAATGGCATTTTTTACAGAAGTAGAACAAAAAAATCTTAAAATTTGTATGAGACACAAAAGACTTTGAATAGCCAAAGCAATCTTGAGAAAGAAAAATGAAGCTGGAGGAATCAGCCTCCCTGGCTTCAGACTATGCTATCAATACAAAGCTACAAGTCATCAAAACAGTATGGTACTGGCACAAAAAGAGAAATATAGAAACCCAGGCAGCTATGGTCAATCTACGACAAAGGAGGCAAGACTATACAATGGAGAAAAGACAGTCTCTTCAGTAACTGGTGCTGGGGAAACTGGACAGCTACATGTAAAAGAATAAAATAGAACATTCTTTAACACCATATACAAAAATAAATTTAAAATTGATTAAAGACCCAAATATAAGACTGTATACTATAAAACTCTTAGAGGAAAACATAGGAAGAACACTCTCTGACATAAATTGCAGCAATATCTTTTTTGATCTGTCTCCTAGAGTAATGGAAATAAAAACAAATGTAAGCAAATGGGACCCAATTAAACTCAAAAGCTTTTGCACAGCAAAGGAAACCATAAACAAAATGAAAAGACAATCCACACAATGGGAGAAAATATTTGCAAATGATGCAACTGACAAGGGATTTATCTAGAAAATATAAAAACAGCTCATGCAACTCAATATAAAAAAAAAACCCAATCAAAAAATGTGCAGAAGACCTAAATACACGTTTCTCCAAAGAATAAAAGATGCTCAACATCACTAATTATTAGAGAAATGCAAATCAAAACTACAATGAGATATCACCTCACACCAGTCAGAATGGCCATCATCAAAAGTCTACTAACAATAAATGCTGGAGAGGGTGTGGAGAAAAAGGGAACCCTCCTACACTGTTGGTGGGAATGTAAATTGCTAAAGCCACTATGGAAAGCAATATGGAGGTTCCTTAAAAAACTAATAGTGCTACCATATGATCCAGCAATCCCAGTCCTGAGCATATATCTGAAGAAAATGATGGTTCGAAATGATACATGCACCCCAGTGTTCATTGCAGCACTATTTCCAATAGCCAAGACATGGAAGCAACCTAAATGTCCATAGACAAATGAATGATTAAAGAAGATGATGTACATATATACAACAGAATATTACTCAGCCATTAAAGAGAATGAAATAATACCAGTTGCAGCAACATGGATGGACCTGGAGATTATCATACTAAGTGAAGTAAGACAGAGAAAGACAAATATCATATGATATGGCTTATATGTGGAATCTAAAAAAATGATACAAATGAACTTATTTACAAAACAGAAACAGACTCACAGACCTAGAAAACAAACCTATGGTTACCAAAGGGGAAAAGTGGGGGGGGCAGGGCTAAATTGGGGGTTTGGGATTGACATATACACACTATTATATTTAAAATAGGTAACAAACAAGGACCTACTGTATAGCACCAGGGAACTCTGCTCAATATTCTATAATAACCTAAATGGAAAAGAATTTGAAAAAAGAATAGATACATGTATATGTATAAGTGAATCATTTTGCTGTACACCTGAAACTAACACAACATTTTTAATCAACCACACTCCAATATAAAATAAAAATTAAAAAACTTACAAACAAAAACCAAAAATGCCTTATTCACTACAGATATTTCCTGAAAGTTATTGCGTAATAGTAATAATGATAGTAGTAGTAGTAGTAATGATAATAATAATAGTAATAATAATACCTTGTATTTGTAAGGTTAAGTCATGTTCTAGCATATTTAATTTGGAGGACTGACTTTAGAAGTTAAAGCACATACTGAAGACTGCATTACCATTATTAATCTTTCAACAACAAACAAATCTCTAAATGTGTATTGAGATGAAAGAAAACTGATGATCAAGAAATGGAACAGCGCTCTGCAAACAGGAAGAGTCTTTTGGGAATTTTCTATTCACCAGGGCTTTGACGGTTACCTATAAAGTAAAATAGTTAGCATGACAAAACCTCTGTATATAGACTGAACTTTTGTTAATTCCTTTGGTTTCAATCAAAACCTTTCAAATTTTAATCTCCATAATTACTCAACACAAAGCTAACTGAACTTTGCTCTCTAAGTGATTTAAGGATTTTTCAGTAGTAATTCTTACTCCCTGATTTTTGCTTTGCCACTTAATTCCTGAATAAGACTGTACTCCATGTTGTTTTATATTTAACAATACTCTTTTTCATAAACTGTTTTACTCGGTGAGTTTGAAGCACCCTTGCCAGGGGAGTGTTACTGTCTTCATTTAAGAATGAAGTCACTGAGACCAAAATGCAGGCACACTATCCAGTTTCAAGTGTGAATATTGGAGTTTTTCAAAAAATACGTGTGGTAGAATTTTTTTTGGTAACAATGTCTATGATGCCCCTGTCTGTATCCAAGCCTTTTGCTAGTGAATTCCTACATTAACTCTGGGCTTGGTCACATGACTTGCGTTTGACCTATGGGACAATAGCAAATGAGTCATAAACAGAATTGAAAAAATGCTGGTCATTTGGGCATCCTCTCTTGCTGGTCTCTGAATTCTGAGACTTCCACGGGAATAAGCCTGCTAGAGGGTCAGCAATACATGGCTCATTGGTGTCCACCACTCAACCATCAGACAACTAACACCCAGAAGCAGAACTGTGAAGATGCCCAGCAGCTATGCCCAGATGCTCAAGCAAGTCCAGTCAATATCAGAAGAACCATTCACCTGAGGTCAGCCCAGATTCTAACCCACAGAATAATGAACTAAATATATGTTTGTCACTGAGTTAGGGATGGTCTGTACTGCAGCAAAAGATAGCAGATGCCACATAAGAGAGTAATGTCCAGATGGCTCACCTGGAGGGAAAGAGTTTAGTATGGCTTGAACTTACTTAGACTGTTGGTAAGAATATGCAGATGCATGCTCGTTGGACGTGTCCACCGCTATCTGCTGCTGCTGACCACTTGTGTCCTGGGATGAAGGTGCCACTGTCTGGGGAGAGGTATCAGCAACAACACCCTACGGAGGCAATAAGAACACAAAAGTCTTATTGGCTTTAGCAAAAGGGCTTCTTGCAGATGGACTGTAGGGCATACCCATCTTCTATATGGCTTGAGTAGAGCTGCACTCAGCTATATAAAGCCACAGTAAGAAACCAAAGAAAAAACACAGAGCACATTTGGATAAGGGCTGAGGAATTTACCTCAATGGGTCACCAAGAAGCCTTGCCATCAGAAGACCCTGTAGCAGTCAAATGATGAGGAAAGCATTTTGCCCATAGTCAGAACTTTTAAATCATGGTTGCATAGAGCCACACTAAATAATGATTCCTTAATCAAAAAATTCATGCAGAATTCCTATAAAAACGTGTATATTTGAGCATTTTCCTGGGAATAAAGTAGTCTACCCTGTCTCTATGATCTGGCAAAACAATGGACTTTGACCTTCATAAAACTCTACATCCAAGTTTGGAATTCTTTTAAAAGGACACTGTTAAGTAGGGTCTCCCTTAAGCAATTTGATTTGTTTTATTTATTTATTTTCATTTTCCTTGATGTGAACTGGAATTCATTTAGAAGTTTCAGAAAAAGAAAGAAACAAGCATCCTTAATTTTGATTCCCTCCTCCCCTTACCATTTGAATGGCTTTTGTTTCTCACAGATGCCAACAAGAATGGATTTCTTGAGTTGGTCATCATTCAGAATGTGTTTGGTTCCGAGAGAGGTTTGGTAGTTAGTAGTCCTAAGGAGGAAATCTATCTGAATACATTCTCCTGGTTTTACTTATATTATAGCCTTGGGCTTCTGCAGGGATATAGGTTTTTGGTCAACTCTCTATCCCTAACAAAAGCTCCCTGAAATTGTTCCTCAGAATCTGAAAATTCTCCCTTTATGAATTCAATCGTTTTTTTCCTAATATACTATTTGGTATTATGCATTTTGATGAACCTCCCACCCACATTGATTTGTGTGGATACTGGTGAATTTTCAATGAGTGTTTTTACATAGAAAATGAATCAGTGCTTTCCTTTATAAGCACAAATTCAAGGCAATATATCAGGGTATACTTATATAATTCTTAGTGAAATATTTCTTTTTAAATCCCAGATTTAACTATAATTAGACTGTTCCCAATCAGCAACACTGTCAAATGTGTCTCCTTATTTTATAGTCCTCAAATAGCTCAGATTCTGTAGATAAGCACACACATTTGGTCCAGAGATAGAGAAATGCGGATATGTGGCAGAGATTTATGCTTAAAGTCACCTACAATGTCTAGATTCATAATTTTCTTATGGCCTAGATGGGTTTTGATACCTAAATATAGCAAAAAACATACATTTTAATCACATATTCTTGAAATTCTGAAAAGCCAATTAAAACCTCTTTAATACTGAAACATTCCTTGGGGACCATAGGTCTGGAACACATAAAAGATTTAAAAATTGGACCTTCTCAGTTTCCTAAGTGACAGGACACTGTCCTGTTAAATTTCTGTGCTTCCCAAACCTTGGTACGAGCAAATATTTGTCACACACTAAAAACAAGCAAACAAACAAACATTTCAAAAGATCTAATTTGGTCTGTAAAGATCTCACCCAATCTCTGTGGCTCCAGAGGTTGGAAGAGTCATGGTGGTCTCCGACAATGAGTGGTACCAACATGAGTTGGTTGGCCAACTCATGGAATAGCAATGGCGTGAACTCCAGAGGAGTCCCAACTGATGGAAGAAATGCACTGTGACCATAATGGCAAATGCGCATCAGGAGAAGGGGAAGGGGGGGCAAGAAACAATAATGGTTAGAACCAGAGAGAAGTATACACCTCTAAGTGTCTTACCACCATCCACATAGCCCTATGCCCTGCTCCTTTCCTATGTATCTTGCTGGCTCTGTCCAGTAAAATAATGTGTAGAGGAAATGGATTCAGCCCAATGGGAAGAGAGAAGGAAGGGACAAAGCTTCCAGTAAGGAAAATATGACTTTATCTTTCACAGTATCCATAGCAATATGAGTGGTACAAGTTTTTCTCTCTTGTCTGTAGGATGCCACAGTTCTGTCAAGGTTCATTCGCGAGAGCAGTTGTTCTTCATCTTTGGTACACATTAGAATCACCTAGCATCTTTTAAAAATCCTGGTGTCCAGTCCACACCCTAGACCCCATCAGACTCTCTGGCAATAGGACCTAGGCATCACTATTTTTTAAAGCTCTTGAAATAATTTTGATATGCAGAAAAGTTTGACAACCAGTTCTCTAATCCAGTCCCTCTCAACTTTTAATGTGCACCTTGATCCTTAAGGGATCTTGTTAAAATGCAAACTCTGATTCAGTAGATCCGGGTGGGGTCTGAAAGTCTGCATTGCTAACAGGCTCTCAGGTGATACTGATAATGCTGGTCTAGGGACCACTACTGGAGAAACAAGGCATCAGAGAACTAGCTCATTCAAATAGCTGCACGTTTGCCTTCCTCTTTCTGAGTGTTTGTGGCTAACATTTGATGAGGTAGCTATTTGATCTCTGATCTTTTCTCTAAACATAAAAATGGCACTCCTCTCAGACCGGGATACCAAATTTTGCTTATGTCATATGCAAAGCAAAACATAGGTATGTTCAAGTAAAGTACATACTTTCACAGAGTGAGTTTGCAACTTCAAATTTTCAAGCAGCACAAAAATCACAAATAAGGATTTTGGGGGTTATGGTGGACCCCAGTGCATGTGGCTGAGATTTATCTGCCCTAACCTTGTTCTGTAAGAAGAGACAGACTTACTTCAATGGAAACAGCTGTCGGAGGCACAGGCGTGTACTGGGGAATGTAGGTCCCTTGCATAGGAGCGGCGGCAGTCATATACTAGAGGGAATCAAAGAAAAATGCAGGTGAACTTGGGCGTGCAACCAGTGAGAAAAGTGATATCACATAAGACTGTTTATGATGTGTGGCCCCCCACCAATGCATGATGAAACTTAAACTTTATTTTGACCAAAAATAATGCAGCTCCTATCAGCATAGAATAGTCATCGCTTACTGATTCAGTACCAACAGCAGCCCACCTCCCCAATGTCAGTAAAAGTTCATTCACCCCATCCCCTCACTTTGTCCTTTTGAATATTCTATCTCAGCTCCCAAACATTTCACTTTCACATCTAAAACACAAATGCCAGGAGGGCAGGGATGACATCTGTTTTTTTCTCCATTTTATTGCTAGCACATAGTAGGCTCTCAACAGATTATTTGTTGAATGAATGAATCATTATATTGTGAATAATAATTTCTTTTCTAACTAAAGTAAAAGAGAGGAATAATGTAAGAAATACTTATCTAGCAACAATCAGAATTGGTAAATGTTATCATTTTTGTCATTTGATCGCTTTTTTATATGTAAAGGAAATAGAGTGTTCCAGATAATGTTGAAGTTGCTTTTCTTCCTTCCCCCCATTCCATGTTCATTTCACTGTATTTCCTTTTCCACTCCTTTAATTCTCCAAATTTTCTTCATCCAGATGAACAATACAACAGTCTAATCATTCTTCACTACATTGTAGTAGTCAGTAAAATATGTGTTGGAGATATCATGTATTTTGGCAACGAAAAACGGAAGCCCCAGAAAAATTATATGCCCACCTCCATAAGCAAAAAGCATGACCCATATTCCTATTTCTAATACACATACCCCCTGAAAAGTCAAAGTTCTACTCTTTGAGAATGGAATCTTCTATGAAATCAACTGTATTTCTGAGTTTCTAAACTTCAACATCACAAAATTTCAGAACCAGAACCATCTAATGAAAACAAGGTTTCTCAATACACAAAGCTTTAGAGGAACACTTTTTATGGAAAACTACAAGCCCATGATTCTTTATTCTTCTAAATTCGCTGAGTTCATGTATTAAGGCCATGCATAAATATGCAAAACCTAAATTACAATGTTGTGCATTAATCGGTACTTTCAGTATCCAAGAGGCATGATAATTCTGAATCGAGGGAAATATCTGAATGGAGATTGATTCATCAGATGTTGTTGTTGTTGTTTACTATTCATAGAGAAATATAGCAATAAAGCAACTCTGGGATAAGTGCTTCTCCATCCTAAACTAAGCACTGTCTTACTACATCTATTTGCTAAAAACAGAGACAGCCTTAGTGAAACAACACTAAATCAAACAAACAAAACTGCTGCCTGTAATCCATGTGCTACTGCTGATAACAACTGTGTGCAATTCCTATGTGTACAAAAACAACCTTGTAATGTGTACCAAGGGCAGTTGTTCGCAAGGATTGGGGATATTACTAACTTAGCTTCATAGTTGAAAATTAGCAGAGGTTTCTGTGCCCCATCCTCTGTGTTCCCGGAGTGTTCATCGCTCTTCTATTAAAATTGTCCAGACTCTCATCTCTCTAAAGGCATGGACCAAGTGTTACATGTCTCTGCATCTTCCAACACTCCACACAATGTCTGGTACCTAGTAAATAATTATTCAATGGCTGAATAAAAGGACACAAGAAGAAAGCCTTCTATTTCCAATTACAAATCTTGTATGCCTCTTAGCTGTCAATAATTCTGAGTTCTCTATAGATACCAATTTCCCAACCCCTATAAAGTGTTTGTATAACCTTTAAACAAATACTTTAGCCCCCTCTGCTCGTCATTATCCTATGTCCTTAAGCAGACAATGATTATTCACGTATCCAACTGCTATCAATTTTTCAAATAAGTACAGAACCCTGGAGTCACATTTCAGCAACTATTACTTCATATCTAGTACCCATGGCAGGTGTCTGCTTTGCCAACAAAATTGCTCTAGAAGTATGTTGGCGATAACAGTTTCTTGGCCATTTCAGACAGGTGGTTTGCTTATGTCATATAGGTTTTAAACACCCTTAATTTAGTATTCCCTACAATGTATTTTTTTAGAATGTTAGCTCAACTGAGAAAAAAAGCTTTCTGTGTTCCAGAGCAATGCTGCACAATGTATCCTCTTTGCTATAGAGATAGAATTTTAAAACTCTGAGAAATCAGGTTTTACAGAAGCCAATTTAAAGGAGATTTTAAATCAGTGTTTCTAAAACTGTTTTTGGTAGCACCTACTGATTTTGCTTAAAACTAGTACTCTCAAGAATATACTCTGAAAAAGGTTTCTTTAATTGAATATCAAAAATCCTAGTAGATCTGTAGCAAGTGGGAATGTATTTTCACCAACAGAGTTAATGCTCTTGTGGCTCACGTTCTCCCCTTTGGTCATGGTTTTTCAAGATGTATAATAAATACACCAGTAAAAGGATGCTCCCTCACTGATCTGAGTATTTTCTATTCCTGAGTTAGTTAGTAATTCCAAACTTTGCAATTGTCATCAGTGAGTGTGCGTGTCCTCGACATAAGACAATGTCACTGGACATGGCTCGACCCACCCCTGCTCCACGGTCTGCATCGCTAAGGAGACCTTTCTGTGAACTAGATTTAGGGACGTGAGATGGGGCCACACGTAGCACGGTTCACGACTTCTCATGAGAATCCACCTCAGTTTTAGACCTCCCTTGCCAAACTACAGTTCTCAAGCAGTGTAGTTAATGAAAAGCATTTTGTGTCATTCTTAGCTAAGCTTCTTGAAATGACTGAGTTATTCAAAACCCCATCTGTGTTCTGTTCAGTAAAATCAGTAAATCTTCATACCTTCTGTGGCATTCAATGAAGTTGTGAAAGTGACCCAAACTGAACTGCTTATAGCATAAATTCAGAGTTATCTCTTCAGAACAATGCTGTGAGTTAGGCAGGATGGCTCACCCATTTTACAGACTGAGAAACTGAGATATACTGGAATAACTCCAGTTCTGTTGACACAAGATCCAGCCCACTTTTCAGTCTACTTCAGTACTCTTGAAATGAAATAACTAAGGTCCTAAGAGCTTTTATGATCATTACCATGCAAAATAATATCAACTTTTAAAAAAATAATAGACTTTAATAATTGGAGTTCCAATTAAGAAATATAGGATAATAATGCCTTGGCTTTAACATTTTATTGTCATTTCCTTTCCATAGATTTTTAAATTTTCACTATATACTCAGAATACCTAATATTCTTCTAGAAAGGCTACCCTTGTGCTTAACTTATTTTATAATTTAATTTTATGCTACTCTTCAGAACTAATAGAGATTTTATAGTATAAATGAGATCAGCTCAGTTCAATGTGTTGTGTATGTGTATTTTTTAATTGAAAAAAAAAACGCCCTTCTGGCTGCTCTTCTTTTTTTCTTTTTTTGGTGTCACAGAAAATCTAATAGAGCTGGAGAACATTTTTTTAAAATTAGGGATAGGCTTATTTTAAACAAGTCAATCCTATGGAGTTTTATACCCCGTAAGGCTATTATCTCTCGATAAACATTTGCAATGAAACTTTTCTGTGGTAGACATATATTTTCTAGGGTAAAGCCTCAAGAAGTGACAGCCTTGTAAAATAAGGCACAAGAACTTACAGGAAATGGCTACAGCTATGTGTAAGATCAACTCTCAGCTTTAGGTAATTGGTGACAAATAACTCTGAACTTTCTCTAAGCATACAGTATGATTTCCTTAAGAGCAAAGATAAACTACAGTCAGACTTAGTAATGCAGGCTGTACAAACATGGTTTAGATCTCAGTGCCTAAGATTGCTTTCTTTTCATCCAGCTAATAAATGACAAAAACCTAAAGAAGGACCTTTGACTTGATAAATTTCTGTGAATTACTTATTAAAACCAAAACAAGAATGGATGTCTATCCTTTAAGCTAATTTATTTTACTGGTTTTTCTCAAAAGCTAGAAAATGTCTTCCATAATTCTTTCATGAGTACACATTATTTTGCATTTTGGGGGGATATAATGGCTGATGGGACCCATATTACAATGACATGATGTAGATAAAATGGATAAATCCATATAATATTACCCCGTTGGTGGCAGCTTAAAGTTTTGACATTCATGGATAAGTTTTCTTTTTTGGTAAACAGTTCAATGATTTTTACATATTCTGAAAGCACTGGATTTTCACATAGAAGTATGTAGGAGACGCAAATAGCCATTTTCAAACCCACAGAATAAATTCCAGACTCCATTATTTCTTCCAAGAAGTCTAGACACTGCATCACCAAGACAGTTACATGAAGAGAGAAAAAAAATGGTGAAGTTGGAGAGGAATTGTGTTTTTGTCTATTTAATTTAGAACAAACTGTTTCTGTTACTGTGGACTCATTGATTATTTCTGAAGAAACAGAAAGTGAAAACTCCAAATTTTTAGTTCCTGATTTACTTTCTCTTCCCCCACCAAAGCAAAACAAATAAAAAACGTTTTATATATTTCCCTTGAGCAAACTTTTCCTTTTATTTATCTGTAGAGCAAAGGAGTGGCAAGGAAATCCCCACATTTCAATTTTTGGAATTTCGTAAAATAAAATAATTGATAAAACTTGCTCATTTGGAGTTATTGTTATACTATGTAGGTTTTAAATTGATGCGTCTAGTCCTTGCTATAACATTCAAAAATCGGCTTAACAAACCTCAGCAAGAGTAGTTGTCCAGGTCCTATCAAACCCAGAAAGTCACTGAGAAGGATATAGGAAAGGAAGTTGAGCAGAGAAAGCAGAAATTGTGTTGGATGATGCTAATAGCATGCAGTGTGAATTACTGTGAGTTCCATCTAATACAAAGTTTCCTTTCATAAAGGAAGCTTGTGGGTATAGGGAACAACCTGAATTATGATTCATCAGTATCTGGCGAGCGGCTCAGGGGGAGGCCACAGAGTTACCTTAGGTAGAGGTATTCTGGGGTTTTGAGGATTATATTTCTTGGATTTGCAAAATTCTGTCATCTCAGAGCTAGGGAGAGGTTGGTGTACTTGGGGTGGCAAATTAGTATCATTTCACATGTTTACATTGGCTAAGTAGTAACAGCTGCCTCGAGTATAATTCTAAGAATGCCTTCTAAGTCTCCATGTCACTCAGTGGATGAGAGACCATCTATAGAGAAGAATAGAGCTGAAGAGGGTCTCCTTGAAAGGAAAGAGTGCCCCCACTAGGGCACTAGGGCTGGACTTCTACTTGGACCTCTACTGCTCAGTTCTTCCTATATTCTTCCACTCCTGCCAATGAAATGTTGGAGAGTAAAGTGGATGCCCCCATAATAGTAATAGTGTAGGCTTTCATAATGTTTTATGTTAGTGTTAATTTATAGCCTATTTACTTTTTAAGGTACTAATGCAGAAATAACAAAGTAGACATCTATGAGTGATGAAATAATTATCCCTAAAGTGTACGTAGATGTGAATACAGATAGCAGCATAAACTTCACCTACTAGAAGTAAAAGCACCTGAAGAGGGAAGAAGACCAGTTAGTAGGCTTGATAGAAAGGGGAGCCCAGAATTTTTAGGAGTATGTAGCCTATGTAATCCTATACAGTTCACCAGAATGGTGCTAAACATAGCCCAGAGAGGTGTGCATTAAACTATTAAACAAAAAATACAGATTGTCATCATTGTATTCTGGGGTGAGGCCTATTTGTTGCTGCCATACAGCAAAAAGAGGAACAAAGGAGAATCTTGGAGGTTGTTCTTAGATTGGAAATTTACAAAACCTCACCCACTGCAATACAGGGAGAAGTAGCCATTCCCATGGGATCACAGTCTATGGAGGCCTTCATCTGTGCAGAAAAAGCAATTTTCATGAATGTATGGGAAAAAACCAAAGCCCATTAAGTTTGAGCATGTGCACAGATCACGTGGTAGCAATAAAAGTAAAAGATAATACTATGGAAATTTAGCTTATTAAGAAACTATGTCTTAAAATTTGAACTTGAAACAACTCTATATAGATATCATGAATTCCTTCCTCCCCTCTCCTCAATTTTTCTGTGATGGGTAACATGAAATATAGAGAAAGATAAGAGAGATCCCATGAACCACAAAGACCACTCAGGAGATAAAGAAAAGTAAGTCAGATAAAACTGGGAACTGGAATGGAGGCAACTATGAAAGCATATTCACAGTGGAGTAGCAGGAATGAAAGACTCCTTGGGCTTAGTAGAGAGGGGAGGTAAGTAGAAAAGATAGTAAAAGAATATTATGAGTAAACTTATGTCAATACATTTGACAACTTAGATAAAATACACAAATTTGCTGAACAGCACAATTTAGTAAAATGGATGCAAAAAGAAATAAAAAATCTGCATAGTCTACATTTACTAAAAAAAAATAAATTCAGAATCCAAAACCTTCCCAAAATAAAATCTTCAGCTTCAACTGGCTTCTCTGGTGAATTTTCCAAACATTTAAGGAGTAAATAATAGCAATCTTGTATAAATTCTTCCGGAGAGTACTAAAGAAGGAACACTTCTCAACTCACTTTATGAAGTAGCATATTCTTTATATCAAAATTTGAAAGGGACATTACGAGAAGAAAAAACTACAGAAACTATAGCCCAATGTCTCTCATGAATATTTATAAAAACTTCCTAAATAAAATTTATCAACTCAGTGAGATATATATATATATAATATATATAATGTTCAAGTGGAATTTATTTCAGGATTGCAAGGTAGGTTTAACATTTGAAAGTCAATCAACATAATTCACCATATTGACAGAATAAAGAAAATTATATGATCATTGTAATGACTTAAAATATATTTTATAAAATCTAACATCTGCATATGAGGAAATGTCTTGGCACACTAGGAGTAGATGGAAACTAGGAATATAAGTCTGTAAACAAAAAATTTACAGCTAACCTCACAGTTAATGGTGACACACTGAATGCTTTCTATTTGAATTTTGGAATAAGATAAAGATGTTCAGTATCATCTCTTCTAACATTGTTTAGAGATTCTAGGCAGTGCACTAAGACAAGAAAAAGAAATGGAAGGCATAAAGAGAAAAGATCACCAGAAGTGAGAAATTAAGGAAACTGAGAGGTGAAGGTGCTCTATTGTAAAATTCCAATAATTAGCTACATTCAGTAAAATTGTATTGAGCCCCTAGTATGTGCCAAATACTAAGTAAGCATAAACTATAGTCTTAAAGCATGGGTTAGGCAATAGGACCTGATAGAGCCCAGAAAAAACAGATTTCATTACCAACCCATTGGATGTCCTGGATAGTTCATTTCTCCTTTATTATCTGACATATATAAAGCTATTTAATTTTATATATTATTCATTATTGCCAATTTTACATTTACCACAGTATCCAGGAACAGATTAAGTTGGTCTACTGTATTATTACTTTCTTGTTAGTCTTCCCTTGTTGTATTTAAATTTCCTGTTTAGACCACCCTTTTTGTTTCTTAACATTCTCTATTATTTTTGCTTATTATTATGGTTTATTAATTGCAAAGAATTAAGAGTCTCTGTAAAGTAATGACCTCTTCAAATGAGAGAGGCTGTTGAGGTCAAATCAACATTTACTTAAATCTGCCTCTAAATCTGCAAGCTTCATGAAGAAAAAATCACTTTAACAAATGACCTGACTGACCTATTACCTGGATAGCTCTTTCAGAAACTTACATGAACACACAGGCCAACAACTAACACCCTCAGCCTCTCAAGGCTCGCTTCATCTTTCCTCTAGGAAAACGGAGTTTGCTTCTTTGTTTTGGAAATGCAAGAATGGAGGGACTTTGTCAAGAAGATAGACAAGTCCTCAATGTGCCTCAAAGCTTTGTTGTTTTCTACTTAAGTCTGTGACTAAAGCATTAAATTGGGCTAGGTGAGGACACTTCAGACAAAGTGAAAAAGCACTCATTCAGGCTGACACACACACACAGTAAATTCCATTTCCACACAAAATATTTCCTCTCAACCATCTCAGACCCACTCTTCATAAATTCTAGCCATTCCAGTGAACTAGAGTAGACAATGAAAGTCAACAAGAGGAAATGTTGAGGGTGCCCTTTAAATTGTCCTTTAAAACAAAGTTCAGTCTCTACAAGAGTCAACAAACATATGCTTTTTGTGTGCATTTGGTTTTGAGTCAAGAGACTTTCAGGTGTGGAACCTGACCTACTCGACTAGATAGAATATTCACATTAGAGATTGATCTAAGATGGGTGGGGAACAAGTGAAGGTAAGAAGGAAGTGGGGAGAAGCAGGGAAGATGGGGTAATGTTCTAAATAAGGAGGAAAAAAAATATAAAGCAACAACAAGTTGAAAACTGCAAAAGTAGAGCATAAAGCTATTTGAGAAAAGTAATTCTAGGAACTGTACATATTTAGGGGGAAAAAAACCCAGATTGGAACAATATTACCCTATCCATGTGAGCATATATAACTTTGGCAACACAAAAGCATAATAGAGGAGTTTCTGCTGAGCTACAGATATTACCATTCTTGCCTCCAAGGATGTGTTCAAAGTAAAGAGCTAAGGGCAAGGGATAGGAGGACTAGCAGGAAAGAGACCTTCTGGTACCAGAGTCCAGATTCCACTTTTTGCCACAAAAATTGAAGAAAAACTTGTTTGATAACAGCTGTCAAACAATGGATAGACAAAGGACATCATCTTGGGGTAAATTTCAACCCACTCCCATTGAGGTCTTAAGAATCATCGTGAACTGCACCATCTCACTTATGTTCAGCTTTACCCCAATCCACCTGCTCGCGGTTTACTTGAGTTGTTTAGCATGATGGTTAAGAAAAATCTCAATTGGTAGCTATAAATCTCTTAGTGCATTGTAAAATGGAGTCAAATATTCATACACGAAAGCTTTTTTTTTGAGAAATATTAGTCAAATAATGCATACAAGGCTCTTAGCATAGAGCTGGGTATATACTAACAACCTAATAGATAGGAACAGTCATTACTATTGGTTTTATTTTTATTGATATTATTATTATGACAAGATGGAAATGTCACTATCTTCATAGTTTGGCAGGATCAGAAATCAGCTTAGGCAGGAAATGTTCATTTCTTTCTCTTGGAAATTACATTGATAAGACACTTCGTATCAACAGAGGCTCCTAAGGCATGGGTGACAGACACTTAATGTACATGAAGAGATAGTTATAAATGGAGGGAACTTGTGTTTCTGAGAAAGAGGGAGAGGGAGGAAGCCTGGAGGAACTAGAGGAAAGTGGGAGGAGAGAGGTGGCCAGGAGCACATGGTGGGGAAGGGCTGGCGGAATCCCATGGTGGGGCAGGGGGGCACTGAAGGGCATTTTAAGCACAGGGATGAATCTTTATATTCAGTTTGAAATTGCTTACATGTCCATCACATGTCCATTACTGAACATGACCCAAGCCTTCCCTAATGTTATTCTGAGTAGGAGTTTTGTGGGAAAACTGGAAAGAGGGTGAATTTCACATCTGAATCAGTGTGGAGTAGACAGAGCAGACACAGGTGACTATATGGTCTCAAAAACATAAATACATAATTCAGAAAGCCTTGGACTTCTAAAGGGCATGGGATTGGGGGTTCCAGACAATCTTATCTGGTTTCATAGTATTTCAGGATCCAGTGACATATGGGTTACATTCTTAAACAGAGAAAATAGACCTGGATACAGTTGACTCAAAAAGACTGAAAAGTTGCCCCAAATCTTAGTATTTTCTACCTACTGGAGAAATAAATAAAGGGTTGGATCATTGAGAGAAGCATCTAAGAAGCAGTTCCAAAAAGAAATAAAAGCAACAGTTATTAAAAAATATAAACAGGAAGACCAGAAGTGCACTTTTTAGGGTGGTGGTATAGAAGAAGTTAGGCAGTAAAGGTCAAACAGAAAGAAAAATCAGTATAGATACAGACTATTCTTAATTTCATTTCCGTATTTTCCTTGGCCTGGTCCTACCATCTGACCTTGATTTCTATATCCCAGGAGACGTTAGCTTCTGTTTAGGACCTGGGAACACTCCTTCACAAACTCACAGGTTACTGTGGACACTGCTTTCCTAGAATGTTAACTATAGATTTTTCTAGAGTTTAGGTCCTGTTTTTCTTTCTCATGAGCAAGGCACTGTGTTTCCCACATATCATTAAAAAATATTTATGAAAGCCAACTATGTTTAAGATGTTATGAGTCTTATTTCTCCAAAGAAGACATACAGATTAGGCACATGAAAAGATGCTCAACATTGCTAATTGTTAGAGAAATGAAAATCAAAACTACAATGAGGTACCACCTCACACCAGTCAGAATGGCCATCATTAAAAAGTGTACAAATAAGAAATGCTGGAGAGGGTGTGGAGAAAAGGGAACCCTCCTACACTGTTGGTGGGAATGTAAGTTGGTGCAGCCACTATGGAAAACAGTATGGAGGTTCCTCATAAAACTAAAAATAGAGTTGCCATATGATCCAACAATCCCACTCCTGGGCATATATCTGCACAAAACTATAATTCAAAAAGATACATGCACACATATGTTTGTAGCAGCACTATTTACAATAGCCAAGACATGGAAACAACCTACATGTCCATCAACAGATGAATGGATAAAGAAGATGTGGTATGTATATACAATGGAAAGAAGGAAATAATGCCATTTGCAGTAACATGGATGCAACTAGAGATTAGCATACAAAGTGAAGTAAGTCAGAAAGAGAAAGACAAATACCATATGATATCACTTATATGTGGAATCTAAAATATGACACAAGTGAACCTATCTATGAAACAGAAACAGACACACAGACATAGAGAACAGACTTGTGGTTGCCAAGGGTGGCGAGGGGGGGCATTCGGGGAGGAATGGAGTGGGAGGTTGGGGTTAGCAGAGTCCTACTGTATGGCACAGAGAACTATCAATATGTTCAATATCCTATGATAAACCGTAATGGGAAAGAATATTAAAAAAAAAGGAATGGGGCTTCCCTGGTGGCGCAGTGGTTGGGAGTCCGCCTGCCCATGCAGGGGTATGTGGATTTGGGCCCTGGTCCGGGGGCATCTCGCATGCCGCGGAGTGGCTGGGCCCATGAGGCACAACTGCTGAGCCCACGCACCTGGAGCCCGTACTCCAGGGCAGGACAGGCCACTGCGATGAGAAGCCCGCGCACCGCAACTGAGAGTGGTCCCCGCTCGCCGCAACTAGAGGGGGCCTGTGCGCAGCAGCAAAGACCCAACACAGCCAAAAATAAATAAATAAATAAATACATTTATTAAAAAAAAAAAGGGAATGTAAAAAAAAGGTGTTATGAGTCTTATAGTGGCAGATATAAACCAATCTCCTCCTTGATGAATTTCAGGCACTCTTATAGAAAATAAAAATACATTGGTTTTAATTTACTAACAAATATGCTTAATTCTTATCTAAAGGATATTTATAAAACAAGAAAAGAAACTTAAAAAGAGGGATCAATGACTAAACCGTGACCCCAGATCAAAAGTGAAAAATCGAAGTCTATAGTAAGTGTAGATTCTAGACAGCAGGGCAAGAAGAATGATAAGAGGGCAGGTGCAGTGACCAGTTATTTTCAACCACTCAACATCCATTTTCCCTTCCCAATGCAACCTGTATTTCCTTTGGGAATTCTTATGCCCGTCCCCCCACCCCTTCCCCAATCATATAATTAGAATGTGACTGACTCCACAGTTAGTATACCCTGATCCCCTGTCCAGAAATGGATGAAAATAACCCTCGCAGAACCAATGAAACTAGAGAAGATGTTTATTAGAAATTCTGGGAGAGGAAAATATTCTTTTGTGTAGAAACTTCTAGAAATTACCTTTTCTCTTCCTTTGGCATGTAAGTGTGAGCATGTAAGGGCATCATTGCTACCTTGACAATGACGGGGAGGAACGGGTAGGCTGGGTTCATCAGACGTGAGGCTGTGAAGATGATACACAGCTTAGTAGAAAGAAAACAGGTCTTTAGAGACATCATTTGAGCCAGTTCTCTCTATGGCTTTTCAGGTACATGAATCAATGCATTTATTGTTAAATTAAATCTTTTTGAGCTGAGTGTTTAATTATTCCTGTGGTTGAGGAGGTCATATGAATTTGAAAGGGGAAATTAGGCAAATGAGAAAATGAGTTTAAAAAATACACAACATCCTCAGCTCTGATAGAACTGCCCAGAACAGTGGGTCAGGGGTTGCACAGGCCTCTGTTACCTTGCCTACTAGGCATTTGGTCCTCTCATTCTGTCAATAAAACTCAACTGCTTATAGAGCCTTCTCTGACATTGAGAGTTGGCTCTCCCTTTCCAATGTTTATCCGAATCCAATTTGCCTAATTACTTTAAATATTTTTCATTACTATTTACAGCATCTCAAGAACTTTTCCTAATTAGGAGACACTAATTAGCAGAATTTTTTGAGATTTCTGAGGAAACTCATATGGAGAATGCCCACCATCATTCTGCAACGGCCCTGCAACTAAAATGGAAACAATCTACCACAGTGCCTAAAATTCCACCCTGGGATTAAATGTTAACTCAGTCAGAAACTGGTGTTTTACCATATAACTGGCCCTCAAGAAGGAGCTGGGAGAATCCTGAGAAACAGACAGAGGCTAGTTTTGATGAAGGGAAGAAGAAACTATAGGATTAGAGTTGATGGCCCCAGGGGTATAAAGTTCTGAGGTTTTTAGAAACGCCTAGGAGAAGAGAATATCAAATGGAGTGTGGGGATCTGGAAGAGTCCCAAACTATTGCTTTATTTGTATTGACCCTGAATGGGCCACCAAGTACTAGATCTCAGGTATCCTGGCATATTTCTGCTATCCTATCACTCCATTTTCTTACTTGATTGGATTTCCCAAACTTTTCCAGTGTTTACTACATGCGGGATCTCTCCAGGTACTATTCATCGAACTTGTTTGTTCTGTGGATTTTGGGGATATTGACTTTCCTAAACTAAATCTTGTTTACTGCCTGTGACCCAAGTATCCTGTTTCTATCAGACACCTTGTGTAAATTCTGAACTTGTATGCTAACCTCAGTAAGTTACTTTAAATACAAATACCTCGTGAGGGTGAAACAAATCTGGATATCTGCAGGTTTTTAGTGAGCATTGCAAGAAAAGACTTTGCACTGGATTTCTTTTATTCAGTATCTTCCAAATAATATTCCACGGAAGGCTCTTCCAAGGAATTTTTTACAGCTGTTCCACAGTCTTGTTTACTCTGAGTCAAAAAATTTGAAAAATGATGGAATAAACCAAGCTAAGCAGGTATTTTCATTTTTCTTGCAGATGAGGTTTCCTTTCTCTCTTTTTCCTCCTTCCTTCTTTATATCCACTGTTTTTTCCCCTGCAGTACTTCTCCATCTTTAGTTTGCAAATATTTATTGTGAATCTACAAGCATCTCTAAGAAGACAAATGCAGTTTGTTATACTTCCCAAAAGTGCTGGACCTCAGCACTTTTAATTTTTTTTTAAAATTACTTAATTTATTAATTAATTTATTTTTGGCTGTGTTGGGTCTTTGTTTCTGTGCGAGGGCTTTCTCTAGTTGCGGCAAGCGGGGGCCACTCTTCATCGCCGTGCGCGGGCCTCTCACTATCGCGGCCTCTCTTGTTGCGGAGCACAGGCTCCAGACGCGCAGGCTCAGTAGTTGTGGCTCACGGGCCTAGTTGCTCCGCGGCACGTGGGATCTTCCCAGACCAGGGCTCGAACCCGTGTCCCCTGCATTAGCAGGCAGATTCTCAACCGCTGCGCCACCAGGGAAGCCCCCAGAACTTTTAATTTTTTAAGTACAGTAACATCTCATGAGATGGAGGCGCAGTCTCTAGGACCCTGGTTCTCAACTTTGGCTTTACATTGGAATCACCTGAGTCATTTGAAGAAAATACTGATGCCTGGGGCCCACCTACAGAGAACCTGATTGAATTGGCCTGGAGTGTGGCCTGGGCATTAATATTTAATGCTCACCTGGTAATTCCAATATGCTACAAAATTTAAATCTGCTACCCTAGGGGCTGTTTGGAAAATTATGCTTAAATATGTTCCCCAAGGAAATCTATAATTCACATAAATGATCAAAAGATTAATTAAGTATTAAGTGATAGATTTACGTTGCATACTCTGAACTTCTATCATTCTTCCTTGGAGGATTTTGCATTAAGAAAAGGAAAATAAAACAGAAAAAAATATATATCCCCAAAGGAACTGAAAACAATTGTGAAAGGTGCGGGAGGTAAGTAAATATATGCCCAATAAAAATTTCTTCCCAATTCTACCCAGGATTCTGCAGGCACTGGCAAAGGGTTGGGGGGAGGGTGAAGAGGAGGAGAGAAAAGTACAACTGTCCTCATTAGCCATAAGTCACAGTGAGTCTGTAGACAACCAAGGTCAACTTGGGTGTGAAATTAGGGGCTCAGTTGAAAGCTTTGTTTCTAGTTTTATGTATTTTAGAAATACAAACAGTGAATAATCAGGATTAGATGCTGCCAGTTACAAAAAGAGCTTTAATATCCAAGTATGGAGTAATCCTCTTAGCTGTATTTCATACCAGTGGAAAATAAAAAAGACCAATTTAGTTACTGTCCTAATTACTAGAGGCTCAAAGGAATGTGCTGGGGAAGAAGATGCTTGTTGACAATATATGAGTCCTTCCCTGGACTCATGGGCTGCCATGAGTCCTTTAAAAGGACCAAGACTCTTATTATAATATGTATGTGTCCTTGGTCCTTTTAAAAATGGAGTGAAAACTCTTGACATTAGTAAGACCTCCCTGAAGTATGAAGTATGAGTATGAATATAATAGAAAGGGGAAAAGAAGACCATGAGCACTTCACACCCAGGAATTACTGCTGTTATGTTTGTAAACAGTGTTGGTTCCCTCCCCTCCAGATTAAGAGAGAGGATTGAGCTCCCATTCTGGTTTGGGGTCTTAATAATCCTGAAAGTATCTCCTGGGAAATAACCGTGCCCTAGTGAATACATACAATACACCCATGTGCCCGTTCACACGGTTTCTTTGTCCCGGGAGTTCCTAAATATATCATTACGGGCCATGAGCCCTGATAGTTTTGAGTGTACTGCGTAGATTCAATTAGGGATTTATCTCTTTCTCCCCAAGGACCCACTCTACTCAGATTCCAACCTAAGTCCAGTTCTGTTGGTCTTTAAAAACACATCATGCAGAAGGAAGGAAATCATACAAGACAACAACAATATATGATAGAATTCTGGAAGGAAGGAAAAAGTTGGAATAATAGAGGATAATAAGCATTTCTACTTTTATTCTATCATAAATTTAATCCTCCATTGTCTTAAGTGGTTTTTCCTTCCCCCATTCACACGCATGCCTGTGATTGGCTGCCTGGCTGGCAGCTGTGGTTCTCAAACTTGATTGTGCCTCAGAACCACCTGGAGGGCTGTTAAAGACGATAGTGCTGGGTCCATGGCCAGTTTTGGATTCAGTATGTCTGGTGTGGGGCCTGGGAATTGTATTTCTAAGGTTCTCTCGTCTTCTCATTCTGTCCCTGGGAGTGGATTGTGGTGCGGAAGAGATGATGAAGGTCACCCACTGCCCTTCCCCAGGCTTCAATGCATCGGTTGTATCACATGCTTCAATACTCATCTTCGTAACACATGACTTAGCGATTGTAGTAAAAGGCCCGTGGGGCTGATGTCCTTTGCTTTGGCTGAGTGGCTGCATTCCACTCTTCATGAGATTCCTAAGGAAAGGTATTTTAGGAACTGGGCTGTATACACACGTGTGCACTTTAGCATCGTGTGGAATTAGCCCTTCAAATAAACTTGAAGTCTAAGTGGCTTGGGTGATAAGTACAAATGCCAGGGGTGTAAGCTTTAAAGCAAGCAGACACCTTATAAAGTATCAGCAAAGGGCAAAATAATTCAATTGAGTTTAGGGGATTAAAAAACCCTCAAGTGTGGCCTGAACTAGCTGAGTTCAAGGCCATCAATCAAACAATTTCCTAAAGGAATGAAAATAACAGGGGGGGTTTACTACATGACTGCTAAAAGAATGATAATAATAATTTTTTAAAAAACAGAAGGGCTACATATTTTACATTTATATCCAGTTTTATAATGAAAAAAAAAATCAAGGGGAAAACATCTCTTTGAGAGTAAGAAATTCAAGAAGCTAAAATCCACAGACAGAAACAACCAAACAGAAAGGTTTTCAAAAGACGAATTGATTTTTTTTTTTTTATGAAACTGTTAATCTGCAAGAATTTTCAATGTCATTTAGAAAACAGTTAAATTCCTTATGGACTGTCAGGACAAATTGGGCCAAAACAAAATGAGAAAGAGAAAGGGGAGGAGAGCACAAACTTTCCTGCTAGATGAAAGGGTGCCTTGTTTGATCCTGGTTGAAAATCCTACTTAAGGGAAAACAGCCTTATGTCCACTGGCTGGCTGCCTTTTTTCAGTAAGCTCTCAATATAATAGTGCGTCACTAATGGATTGGGTATGGCGCTTTTCCATTTCATTAATGAAAAAAAGCTAAAGGCCATTACTTGTCCTGATTACCATTCACAATGATGGTGGGGCACTTGGATGCATGTCTTCCAGAGAATCTGCAAAAGGCATGACACACGCCACTGAAGAATTGATTTAAGAAATGACACACACATACAAATGAGGCAAAAATGCTACATCACTGAGACCAGTATGTTTGCAGTGGTGTCCATATGAGAGACCTGGACAATGAAAAGCGTATAGAAGTACTTTCAGAAGGTGACTGGGGAATCCATTATAATGATGTTGGTAAGATAAATAAATGTGATGACTATCTAGGGAAAACAACTAACAAAAATGAAACCTTCCAGATAAGTGGCAGTGATAAAGGGTAGTTATAATTCTAACAGACACACTGTAGATTTCCACCAATATTTTAAATTATTTCATATAAAGATCCTCTCAGTAATTCTGCTTTCTCCAAATCCTTTCACTTTTTCTCTTACTTTCTTGTTCATGAGATTTTTCTATCCCATTCAGAAAGCCCTCTGCACTTATTCATTCAAATTTCCAAACTTCTTGGGAATTCAGAATCTGTTTTCCTCTTGCTATTTTCATCTTTTTAAGTTAAGGTTAAGATTATACACAATGTGTTTCTTGCCATTCAGCATTCTTACAAGTAGGTATTATTTATTCAATAAACAAATATTTGTTAAACACCTACCCCGATACTCCTGGGTCATAGAGAAATAAGGTAAATAGAAGTAGTCCCTGCTCTAAAGGAGTTTACAGTCTTGACTCTAGAGAGAAAGAAAGGTAATTTAGCAGAAAATGATGATTTAGTGCATTAAATTTTATGATGGAGATATTCCCAGGGATCTGAGGGAATAAGAAAAATGGGCAACTCTAGGACAAGATGGAAGGATGAGGGAGACTTCTAAGGAGAAGGAAACATCGAGACAAGCCCTGCAAAACCAGCTACAGATCCCTGCTGAGACAGCATCAAGTTGAAGCATGGAGGAAACAGCATTCTAGCCAGAGGGACTGCTCATAGTTACCATACTCTCACTTATATGAAGACCCTGGTGGCTTGGCCCATCCTGGGAGCTGAGAGGAGTGCCCTCTGCCTGGAGCACAGGAGGAGTAAGAGGTGAGTCTGCAGCAGCAGGCACCAGGCTCAGGAAGGGCTGTGTACAGGGGCTAAGGACTGAGGCTGATGTTTGGAAGGCTGTGGAAGGATGGGAGGCAGGTCATGTGTGTGGTAGAAAGATGGCTCTGGTGGCTATAGAGAGAATGGATTAGGGTGGGTGAAGACTTGGATCTGCAAAACCCATCAGATGGATGCTGCGCTAAGCCTGCAATGGATGACCGTTAATTACAGTAACTTTCTGGGGGAGAATGTCCAAACTTTTAGACCTTTTAGAGAAAATGCAGGCATCTGACAAGCTTAGTATTGTCTCCCCATTTTGTCTTCCACGTTGATTTGGAGTGAAAGCCAATGCTGAATTCTTTAATTGAGGGTGAGTTTTTATTTAAGGACTGTTTTAGACTCACAGACATAGAGAACAGACTTGTGGTTGCCAAGGGGAAAGGGGAGTGGAGGAAGGAAGGATTGGGAGTTTGGGACTAGCAGATGCAAACTAATGTATAGAGAATGGATAAACAACAAGGTCCTACTGTAGAGCACAGGGAACTATATTCAATACCCTGTGATAAACCATATGGAAAAGAATATAAAGAATGTATATCTATGTATAACTGAATCACTTTGCTGTACAGCAGAGATTAATACAACATTGTAAATCAACTAGACTTCAATAAAAAAATAGTTTTATTTTCATCAAAAATTTGAGCTTTAGTGCCACCAGCAATAATAGGAATAGCACAGTCCTTGACCTCCAAACCTCCATGGACCTACAATCTAAAAATGGGGTAGAGAGTGGTGAGGAATGTACAAGTATCTATACAACAGGAGCCTACAGAGGGCTTTGAGAGTTTTCCAAATAAAGTGAGGTCACATCTGGCTGTGCAAATCAGAAAGAGATTGGTGGAAGAGATACACCATTACTGATAGGTAAGATTTGACCAACAGAAACTGCAGGTGTGACGGGGAAGAAATTCCAGGTTGAAAGTCAGCAAGAGCAAGGCAAGAAAGAAAGTTCTCACAGCCAAACACATACTACAAATAATTATGACCAGTGAAAGAACAGAGTTATGGAGGTAGACAGTAGGAATAACAGTTGGTTAAAGTAGCTTGAGGATTATATGGCGGCAGACTCAAACACAGGCTGATGAGTCTTCAATTTTTGCGGTCTTTGTGTTGTGGCTTTTGACTGGGAAAATAATATATTAGGAGTCTCCCTTTGCAGAATTTAAGTATAGCTCACCTTGCTCCCCAAAAGGATTTTAGGCAGCTTCCAAACTTGTATAAAGTGTTGTAGTACCAATAAGTGAGAAAAATGAGACAAAGGGAAAGAAAGTACAGCGAGGCTAATAAAATAAATGCCATTAAAATCTATCAGAGAAAAAAGAAAAGGTTCTGAAGAACCTAGGGGCAGGACAGGAGTAAAGACGCAGAATGGACTTGAGGACACAGGGAATGGGAAGGGTAAGCTGGGATGAAGTGAGAGAGTGGCATGGACATATATACACTACCAAACGTAAAATAGATAGCTAGTGGGAAGCAGCCACATAGCACCTGGAGATCAGCTCGGTGCTTTGTGTCCACCTAGAGGGGTGGGATAGGGAGGGTGGGAGGGAGACGCAAGGGGGAAGAGATATGGGAACATATGTATATGTATAGCTTATTCACTTTGTTATAAAGCAGAAACTAACACACCATTGTAAAGCAATTATACTCCAATAAAGATGTTAAAAAAATTTATCAGAGTTATTTAGTAATAAATTACATGATTCCCTGTGTTCATTAGGTAAGAAAATAAACCAGATGCGTGGAAAAATAATTCCCAATATGGAGGCAAGAGAGATATTTCTCCCATAAGTCTGAAAGGAGCAGATACTATGTAATCTTAATGAACAACAGCTTTAAAGTAAGCAAGCAAGTTTCCAAGGGCTATTTATCATACATTCCTTCAAATGTAAGTGAATGGCATTATGCCAATGCATACTTTAGGAAAAGCTATTTTTCAGGGGGTCAGTGGGACACAGTCATCCAAGTAAGACGGCTTTCACAGGTTAATCCAGGGATATAATTTAGATGAACCAAGGAGAATGGATATACTGCACATTATCCAAATGCTCCTCCCAAAATTTTATTTTCTCTTAGCCAAGGTTCTGAAAGGTAGGAATAGCAGTGACTTTGGAATTGTTATACTTCTTGACAAGGACTTGGAATGTAGTTTTCTTTGCTGCTGGTTACACATGGACCCCTATGTTTTAAACATCAGCCACATTTGGCATTGGATGGGTAGTGTCAAATTAAGGAAGCTAAAAAGAATTTAAGAGAACCTACTCACTCCATATGAAATAAACCCCCTCTATTTGGAGGTTAAATTCTTCTCAGAAAAATTTTAGGTCTGTATACACACAGAGACATCATCACACTGTGGGTCTACAGTATGACATCTTCATAGAACAATCTACGTAAGCCATCCACAGCTTTGAGTAGTGAAGTAGTTTTGGTATATCCTGGGCAGGCAAGTTTGAGTCTTGCTATTAAAAAAATGACTTCAGATTCATAGATCTAATCTGTACCCTCTTTCTGGTAATAATCATATGGTAGGAATAGTTACCTACTAAGGTACTCCCAATTGTTATATTAAGACTATATCCTTGCAAATAAAGTTTAAAAAATGTTAATCTCAAATTTTATTCATGTATTTGGGGGAAGGCTAAATAAGAAAGGGAAGGGCCAGGTGTTGACACTAGGAAAACACTGCAATAATAAAATTAAAAGGTAACAAGGGTGCAACCTGGATGGAGGTAAGGGAATGGAATGGGTAGGACAGAGTAGAAGTATAGTGTAGAAGTAGAATTTACAAGAAAAAGGAAGCTTGCGTGTGGGGTAGACTGAGCCAAAACGTCTTGGAGGTTTTGAGCACAATTGCCTGGAATAAAAATCACCTGTCAATGAATAAGAGATTTTCTATCCTTTCTACTCCAAGCTCAGTTGAATATTAAATCATATAGCTCTCACCCAGAAAGAAGAGCTATACTCCAAGCCACTGTCAAAGACCATAACAATCCTAAACTCATAGCTACACTTTCCTTGCAAGATCTTGGCTTAGAGAAATAATATTTATAGAGGTTTGCTTGAACCCTAGGGAGGTCTGGAAAAGAAACTGGATTGAGAGGAAACATTATGAGACAAATTGTGAATATGAAGTTTGAACTTCCATGGGGCTATCCAAGGGTGGGGACACCTACAAGGTGGCTGGAAACACAGGCGTGGAACTCAAAACAGAGGCAGGATGAGCAATATAGATAAGGAGGTCATCTCTATGACAGCTAGAGCTGAGGAAGTAGATGGCTTCATTGAGGGAAAAAACAGAGAAAAGTAAAGTTCTCTGAGACCAGCACCCTGAGAAACACGAAAACAAGATAGAAAGGATCTACACATTTTTTTTAAGCAGAGTAAAGTCACCAATGGATAAGTATATAATGAAGAAGATGCATGTGGGTTAGAGAATAATCAATGCTGTAAACCAAAAGAAAAAAAAAAGGTAAAAATAGATGAAATCAAGAATATAGGAGGAAACAAGACGAAAAGACAACCCTCAGAATGGGAGAAAATATTTGCAAACGAATCAACAGACAAAGGATTAATCTCCAAAATATATAAACAGCTCATTCAGCTCAATATTAAAGAAACAAACACCCCAATCCAAAAATGGGCAGAAGACCTAAATAGACATTTCTCCAAAGAAGACATACAGATGGCCACGAAGCACATGAAAAGATGCTCAACATCACTAATTATTAGAGAAATGCAAATCAAAACTATAATGAGGTATCACCTCACACCAGTTAGAATGGGCATCATCAGAAAATCTACAAACAACAAATGCTGGAGAGGGTGTGGAGAAAAGGGAACCCTCTTGCACTGTTGGTGGGAATGTAAATTGATACAGCCACTATGGAGAACAATATGGAGGTTCCTTAAAAAACTAAAAATAGAATTACCATATGACCCAGCAATCCCACTACTGGGCATATACCCAGAGAAAACCGTAATTCAAAAAGACACATGCACCCGAATGTTCATTGCAGCACTATTTACAATAGCCAGGTCATGGAAGCAACCTAAATGCCCATCAACAGACGAATGGATAAAGAAGTTGTGGTACATATATACAATGGAATATTACTCAGCCATAAAAAGGAACGAAACTGAGTCATTTGTTGAGACGTGGATGGATCTAGAGACTGTCATACAGAGTGAAGTAAGTCAGAAAGAGAAAAACAAATATCGTATATTAACGCATGTATGTGGAACCTAGAAAAATGGTACAGATGAGCCGGTTTGCAGGGCAGAAGTTGAGACACAGATGTAGAGAACAGACATATGGACACCAAGGGGGGAAAACTGCGGTGGGGTGGGGATGGTGGTGTGCTGAATTGGGCGATTGGGATTGACATGTATACACTGATGTGTATAAAATTGATGACTAATAAGAACCTGCAGTATAAACAAACAAACAAAACAACTAATACTAAACTTTCATTGGGTTATTTGTATGGAAATATGTTAATATAAATGTTTCAGACATTACATGAAATTTCTAAAAATCTTATATGTTCTGGTATAATGTTATAAGTCATAATCCTAGTTATTACTTTAAAATGTATATCTCAGAAATAACTAATTTTCTTGTCAACTGCATTATTACGAACTTTCATCAAATCTTTAACCGTGGTCATTTTTAAGCCTTTTGTCATTTACAGACAGTTCTGGGTGTACTCTGATGCTTTTGTAAATATGTTCCTATAAAAGGGTTTCATCTTCAGGAAATTCATGGAAAAGACTCTGACAAGTACAGGTTTCTGGTACCGGACTGTACTGCTGAACTGAATGAATAAGCATTTTCAGAACTCTAATGAAAAACTGATGAGCTCATAAAAGTGCTAACAAAAGATCAAGATGAAAAAAAAAAATTAATTACATGGGACTGAGTGAACTGATGAGGATGAGTATAATTTTTGTGACTTTCTGTTTGAATTTAAAAAAAGAAAAAATCCCACAAGGACTCAGAGGCAAAGAATATACAAATCAATTTTCACTGCAAAGTAAAGGAGCTGTTACAGTGGAGGATTACTGGACAAAATGTCAATATTATGACATAGTATGAGTGTGTTTCATGTTTGGTAATTGCAATCATTGTTGCTTTTGTTGTGGTCATCCATGTACAATGCTTGGTGTCAGTCTATTATCTCTTGTAAAAATAAAATACAGTGTGTGTGTGTGAAAAAAAAAAAAAAGTCCACTTTGTCTAATACTAACAGATATAACCTAGTTTTCTTTGGATAAGTGTTTGCTTGGTATATATTTTTCCATCCTTTTACTTTTAACCTGTCTATATCAGGATATTTCAAGTGAGTTTCTTGACCACATATATTTGAGTCTTAGGTTTATTTTGTTGTTCAATTTAATGTTCACTCTCTTTTATTCGGTATGCTTAGACCATTTATATTTAATATAATTATTGATAAGGTGGTAGTTTGGTCTACCATTATTTTATTTGTTTCCTTTTTGTCCCTCTGTTTTGTATTCTTCTTCTCTCTTTTTGTGCATTCTTTTGAAATATTTGAATATATATTTGTATCCCATTTAAATTTATCAGCTTTTTGTATTTATCTCTTTTATCTTTTAGTGGTTGTTCTAGGTATTATATATGTCACTTTTCACAGTCTATTAAAATTAATGTTTTACCTCTTCAAATAAAATGTAGAAACTTGAAAAAAAAAAAAAAAAAAAAAAAAGAATATAGGAGGAAGTGTTAACATTGACAAAGAGAGGGCCATGACCTGACGAACTATAGGAGGATAGGAAGAGAGGAGGAATGAAGAAACAGACATTTGAAGTAAAGAGAACACCTTTGTGGGAGATCAGATCAATTATGGTTTCCATCTTCTCATCAAGGAGGAGGTCACCATTTTCTGAGAATAAAAAGCAGGGCTTCTTTTTGGCATTTGAGAAGAGCAAAAAGTTTTAAACAGCCAAAGGAGCATAAATGTAAGTGAGGGTCTAGCTAGGCTTATAAAGAATCAATTTGTAGAGGACATAGAAACTTCCTTACTGGGTGGTTGTGACTACTGTATGTCTCAAATGGACCCACTTGAAGCCCTCAGCTCAGTGCCCTGAATATAGCATGTTCTGTGAGTACATATATTCACCTTTGCATTCACAATACCTTCCATATACACTTAATGTATGTGATTAATAAACCACATTTGACCTATCCCACATTTGTGTTTACATTTGATCAAGGCCACTCAATGTTCAGTTATATTTTTGTCAGGCAACATGATAATTGCCCTTTAGATAAGGAAATAATTTATGGAAATCTTCCAAATTATCTTTAATTAGCTGGTAGCTATTAGCCAGGTCATAGTATTCGCAATTAAACTATTTTAAGATTATCAACAATTATCAGACAAGAACACACCGTGAGTAGGGTAGATAAAAGACAGAGGGAAGGACATTTTGCAAACCTAAAAACAATGAAACACCTCCCTTTTCAGTCTAATGTGACTGCTGTATCTTTACCAATGAAGCTCTGCTTCGTTCCTCTCACGTACTAGATGACGCTTAAGAAGACGCCCAATCTTTCAAGCCCCCCACCACTTCCTGATAGCACCCAATGCAGAAAAGACCATCACTTAAGCTTTTACCAAAGTCACACTGCATGCTCAAATCCTACAATAAGACCCTCCAAATTTCCTCTTCTTAGATGTTCCATTGTTCACCTGATGTAACTTCTCCCTCGTTTCTGCAGGCTAGTAAACCTAACTTTGCTTGACTATAGTTGGTTCTTGGTCTTTTTTGGCTACTAGGTTTTACCCTTCCAAAACGAGCATCTCAAAAATCTCAATAACTATTTTTTTTATTAACTGCATATTTAATTTGCTAAAGTAACTGCTCAGTTATGAATGCAATTCCCATTCTCTGAATCTGGAGTCCTATGCTTTCCCAGATTTGATTCTCTTGGGCAGACGGCTGGACTCAGAGCAGGCACATAAAGTAATTAAATTTATGTCTTATAGGGACCCACAACCCATTACTCTGAATCCAACATGGTTTTGCTGCCAACAGAAATATGCCCACTGCATGTAAATTAAAGAGCATCATTGGTTTAAAGTCTTTTCACCTTTTTGTTTTCCATTTTTAAGGAAATTTGATTGGAAGTGATTCTAGTTTTTATATGTCATATTCGGGCCAGGTAGCTGATGGCCTTTCAATCAATATTTTATCAAAGCTAAATCACAGTGATTACACCAGAGTGCATGGTTCAGACAAGTGGGGAAAAAAAAGACTGACCGGATAAGAAATAATATACTGTTTGTAATATAGTCCGCATTATCAAAATGAATAAAAGTTAGTGGTAGAAAAGAAAGAATAATAAGCAATATCTTGGGTGGCAAATGGACTTTGAAATGATATTATAATTTTGGTAGGAATAAATATTTTGTGATCTACAGTTTGGGAAAATGAATTATCTCCAATATTAGAAGATTTCATGTATACACACACACACACATGAATACACACATATAATTATATATACATAAACATATATAGATATAAAACTTGTGGAAGTTAGACTTAATGTCATATGTAATTAAAGTATATTATATATGATCCCAATTTCAAATGTATGACATCAATCCCATTAAACACAAGAGACTGGAAGTCTCACTTTAAAAAAACTGGGAAGGGGACTTCCCTGGTGGTGCAGTGGTTAAGAATCTGCCTGCCAATGCAGGGAACACGGGTTCGAGCCCTGGTCCAGGAAGATCCCACATGCTGCGGAGCAACTAAGCCTGTGCGCCACAACTACTGAGCCTGCGCTCTAAAGCCCACGAGCCACAACTACTGAGGCTGCGTGCCACAACTACTGAAGCCCGTGCGCCTAGAGCCCATGCTCCGCCACAAGAGAAGCCACCGCAATGAGAAATGAGAAGCCCGTGCACCACAACGAAGAGTAGCCCCCGCTCACCACAACTAGAGAAAGTCCCGTGTGCAGCAATAAAGACCTGACGCAGCCAAAAAAATAAATAAATAAATTTATTTAAAAAACCCCCCAAAACTGGGAAGATTTTAGGTTATTCCAAGTGCTATATGCAAGGAACAGAATATATATCACTTGAAATGTGATTTCAATTTCAATTGTAAAGGCGGCAGTCACCTGGTTGTGGAGATGCACCTTCTGATAGGTGGATAATTAATTCACATAAAAATAACAGTGTCTTAAAAATAAACTCAAAATGGATTAAAGACCTAACAAACACCATCAAACTCTTAGAGGAAAACAGGCAGAACACTCTATGACACAAATCACACCAAGATCTTTTTTGACCCACCTCCTAGAGAAATGGAAATAAAAACAAAAATAAACAAATGGGACCTAATGAAACTTAAAAGCTTTTGCACAGCAAAGGAAACCATAAACAAGATGAAAAAACAACCCTCAGAATGGGAGAAAATATTTGCAAATGAAGCAACTGACAAAGGATTAATCTCCAAAATTTACAAGCAGCTCATGCAGCTCAATATCAAAAAAACAAACAACCCAATCCAAAAATGGGCAGAAGACCTAAATAGACATTTCTCCAAAGAAGATATACAGATTGCCTACAGACACATGAAAGAATGCTCAACATCATTAATCATTAGAGAAATGCAAATCAAAACTACAATGAGATATCATCTCACACTGGTCAGAATGGCCATTGCACTGTTGGTGGGAATGTAAATTGATACAGCCACTATGGAGAACACTATGGAGGTTCCTTAAAAAACTAAAAATAGAACTACCATACGACCCAGCAATCCCACTACTGGGCATATACCCTGAGAAAACCATATTTCAAAAAGAGTCATGTACCAAAATGTTCATTGCAGCTCTATTTACAATAGCCAGGACATGGAAGCAACCTAAGTGTCCATCATCGGATGAATGGATAAAGAAGATGTGGCACATATATACAATGGAATATTACTCAGCCATAAAAAGAAATGAAATTGAGTTATTTGTAGTGAGGTGGATGGAGTTAGAGTCTGTCATACAGAGTGAAGTAAGTCAGAAAGAGAAAAACAAATACAGTATGCTAACACATATATATGGAATCTAAGGAAAAAAAAAAAGAAAAAAAGGTCATGAAGAACCTAGTGGCAAGACGGGAATAAAGACACAGACCTACTAGAGAATGGACTTGAGGATATGGGGAGGGGGAAGGGTATGCTGGGACAAAGTGAGAGAGTGGCATGTACATATATACACTACCAAATGTAAAATAGATAGCTAGTGGGAAGCAGCCGCATAGCACAGGGAGATCAGCTCTGTGCTTTGTGACCACCTAGAGGGGTGGGATAGGGAGGGTGGAAGATGCAAGAGGGAAGAGATATGGGAATATATGTATATGTATAACTGATTCACTTTGTTATAAAGCAGAAACTAACACACCATTGTAAAGCAATTATACTCCAATAAAGATGTTTAAATATATATATATATATATCCCCCCCAAAAATAAGTCTTTATTATTTTTTTAATTTTTATTTTTTTTATTGAAGTATAGTTGATTCAAACGGTGACTTTAGACAACAGAATTGCTCAAAAATTCTATGCCACCTCTATAGAAAGATACGTTTCTTGTAATTCTGCCTTAAATGCCATAGGGTTGAGATATAATGAATGGAAGTGGGGACATTTTTAGAGGTCACCACTGCTACCACTACCACCAATATAATCATCACAATCACCATAATCCTCATCTTCACAGTAATATATTCATGTTTCCCCGGTATATAAATTGTGCATTTTAATACAGTGCTTAATTTTATAAACCCCTCACAAATTCTACTTGGAAACACAAAAGCTCTAATTCCTATGGTAAAAAATAAATGAAAGAAAATTATGTATATTTAAAGACTGTGCTGTTAAAATTAGGTATGTATACATACATAAAATTATGTATATTAAAAGACTAAAATTATGTATATTCAGAGACTGTGCTGTTAAAATTCTAGTAAATTATACAAGCTGCAAAGCAACATGTCTAAAAGTTTAGAAACAAATTAAAAGCACTTATAATCATTTTATGCATTCTCTTCTAGCTTCTGTTCATATGTATGTTTTAGGACCCAAAATCCTAATGATTATTTACTTTTGTCACCTTTTTTCACCTTCCATTAAGAAGATTATTTTTCATCTTGTTAAAAAAGCTTTATAATTTATTTATTATATTAATTCAGCTAATAATATTATAATAGTTCAGCCAATAGAGAAGATACACATTTAAACCCCTTAATATATCTTCTATTTTTAGATACTGAGTTTGGAAAGTCTATTTTAAAATACTATTTTGGTTCAGTCCATCTATCATGTAAATGTAAGGTTAGTGACACTTCAAAATTCCTAACACACTTCCCTGAACGTGAGGAAAGGAAGAGGAAAAGAAGGCTCAATAATAATTAATATCTATTATGAGTCAGGCACTTACTAGGTACTTTAGCTGTGTCATCTCAATAAATCCTTCTATTAATACACATATAGAGATGCTAATGCATTATTATCTACACGTAAAGAGAGGAAAAGTTAGCTTCAGAAAATTTAAGTGTCTGTCATTGTTAAATAATTATTAACTAGTTGGACCAGGAATCACATACATACTCTTGACTCTAAAAGCCATTTCCAATTATTATACCATACTTATTCCTATTCAGAGTTGCATGTGTAATGAACAAAAACAGTGCCTGCTGGCAATTTTTTCTATCAGATCAACGCATAATCATGATCATCTTTCATTTTATCTTTCCACCGAGACTTTAGAGCACACAAACTTCCCTGAGCCCATTAGCATTTGTTTCCTTTACTTTTTACCATAGGAATTAGAGCTTTTGTGCTTCCAAGTGGAATTTGTGAGGGATTTATAAAATTAAGCACTGTATTAAAAAGCACAATGAAAAACACCAGCAAATCAACAAACAGTTGAGAGCAAGAGAGAGAACATGATATACCAGGAAAGTTTGCAATGTAGTACATCTGGTTCCCACTGTCCTGACAACCAACGCCAAAGGGAAATAGACTAAGTTATGTATTTGACATTGCCAGTTCAAAAGAAGTGTATCCGCTCATATGGAGAGAGATACTTGCCGAGGCACTGAACTCAAGGAGCGATTCATCATTTGTTTCTTTATAAAGGATGCTGGGTAAAATAATGGATAATTACATCCACTGTGGCATCTTAAAAAAGCTAGATGTTGCTTAAATGTGTGTGTCATATATCACCTGTCTAAGAAAGAAGAGGTTAAAATGTTAAAATTCACCCTGAGACAGCATTTCTACAGGGATGTGCAATTATATGGTTCAGGTATTTTGCTATCTGATAAACCAATTTAACATAGAGTCTAGAGAAATGTTAGCGTGTCTGCAAGGCAGTCTCTCTCCAGTGTCAGGGGTCTCAAGCATGCCTTTGGCAAGGGCTGCATCGTAGTCAATTCATGGTTGGATTCTCCGACAGGAACCTCAAGTGCCCACATTGTGCAGCTGATTAAAAAGGGAACAATGTGGTGTTAGTGTCAGATGGGCTGATGCCTGCACATGCAGTTAGCTTCCTTTAAAATCTGCTGTTGTCTTGAAAATGCTCTCTTTCTCTGTCACCCTTACGTAGGTACTGCCTTTTACAGATGACTGAAGTACTCAGGACACGTGTGTGGCGGCCGTGGCTGCCCTAAGCCCACTGCTGCCACCCACTGAAGGATTCTACCACAGAGAAGACACTGTGGATGCTGCCTTTCCATTGGATGTGTGCGCCAAGCAGAACACAATGCTCAGAGGAAGCAGTCACCCAGGAACACAGAGTCACTAGCGCTGACAGATCAAGGACAACTTCAGTAGACTCAAACCAACCAGCAACAACAGTACCAGCCCAGGTGGAGGAACAAAGATGCAAAATACATTTTTACTACAAATCTACTGAGATGAGGTATCTTTTACCTTTTCCCTAAATTGCTAAAAGTACAGAATTCTAAAGGCTGCCAAGGGGATATTAACAGAATATCTATTGATTTTCCTGGTTGATAATCCTCTGTTGCTGGCACATACAGATACATCCCAGAAAACGAAGATAGGCTGAGCACATGAAAAATATAAATATACTGAAAGTGTTTTCATACTTCGGAACTACAATCAATCATGTTGTGCAAAGTAAAACGCTAAGAAGTGTCTCTCTCAGTCCTCATTTCCATCTCTCCACCTCTGCCTTTCTGACATTTCATCTGCCTTTCATGAAATTAAAAACACACGCACAACTGCTAGCTTTAAGGGAAAAGAACTTCATGCTCTTATTATAAGGAATGTCAGTAATAGTATTTAATTTGGAATACTTAGGAAGATACATTGATGAGAGCAGAGGTGGGCAAACCATAGCCCACAGGCCAATCTTGGTTGCTGCCTTGTTTTATAAATAAAGTTTTATTGGGATGTGGCCATGCTCATCCATTTACACATGGTCTGTGGCTGCTTTCATCCTGAAAGGCAAGAGTAGTTGTGACATGAGCCAATGGCTGGCAAAGCCTAAAATATTTACTTCTGGACCTTTACAGAAAAAACAAACTCGCTGGATTAGAAGGTAAGGCATAGGATTTTGTATCCTCCTATCCCATGCTCCGATCCCCCTCCACCCCGGAAAAAAGAAACTGGGCTAAATAACAGTGATGTTTATATATCAGAAAAGACTATTTGCATAAGTTCTCTTTAGTTAACAGTTTCTTGAATAGAGCACTAAAAATTGTGGTCCCACAGGAAAAGTCTTTTAAAACTTCATTTCTGTAATGTAGTGAACAATACAAATGTACCAGCAGGATGACAGTAACAGCATGCACAGGCCTGTGTGTCAAATGCTTGTACAAAGTCCCGCTCTGTATACTGCTCTTAGGATAACTGTCACATGCTGTGTTTTGTGACAGTTCTTTGTAACTCTGTCCTTTGCTGTTAGAATCTATGTTCTTTGAAGGCAAGGGATGTATCTCTATTTTATACCATCTAGCCTTGGTTCCTTGTAGCACTCTAGGAGCTCAGGGAATATTAGTTGAATGAATGAATAATAAGTAGAACAAAGTCTCCTTATTGAACTTACTAAAAAGAAAAAAAATCAATGAATTAGTACATTTAAACAAATGCAGTTTGGTAATCAAAGTAGATGCACAGAATCTGAGCAAAGAAATGAAACTGATTTTCATGCATGGCTTGTGGGAGCACATATAACTCTGTGTCAGGTCTTTTACAGTAAATACAACTTAATGGCTAATTGTAGCTAATTGGAGGTACTAATGGACCTAATTTTTAATTAAGAGATGGAGATCATTTGTAATTAGCTCATGGTATCCATGAAAACCAATGTTTAGAGCTTAAAAAATGGTTTGCAGTAGCTTAAACACCCCCCCATTTGAAAAATGGTTTTGTTCTTTGAAGTAGCTTAAACATTACCCCTCATCTCTGCCAAATTATGGAAGAGTTTTATAAAGTAATACCCACTCAAGAAGAGTTAGTACAAAGATGGGTTTCAACCAAATCTTTGGTAGAGCATCACCAATTCCAAATTAGGGAGGCTTTCCCACGCAAACTGATATTACTGACTAGCAAAACAATGTGGAAAAACTGCATAAGTTTAACAGTGAATTTTGTCTGAATCAGGGCAAGTACCACGGTGAAGACTTCATTCTTGTCCTGAAGTTGTACTGATGATAAGATTGACTCTTTTCAACCTATTTTAGCCAGTATGTAGAAGGAATATGGCAGAGGATGAAAGTATGTTCAGAAGTTCTATGGGTTGCTGTCAATATATTTTTGGTCCTTTGTTTCATTTTTTCCAAACACAGATTCAAATTCTGAATTCTAAGGTTTTCAGAAAAGGAGAATGAATTTTGGTTCTACTTCAGTTTGTTCTCTGTCCATTGTGGTCTTTTGCTTGATTTCATCATGATGCCCATCTATGAAATTAAGTTCAAAGCAACTGAGATAAACATTTGACAACATTTATCTGTAGTTTTCATGTTTCTCATAAAATCCAACTATGAACAGAAAAAAAAATGATGTTTTACTTTTCATTTTCAAATAGGAGGATCTTTTAAAGAGTTATCATTGTATGGAAAAGAAACACTAAAAAGAGAATAGACTCGTGATTTTGCATGAAAATGTGGAGGGTAGTTCCGGACTTCCTGTTTTCTGTCCTTGAAATGAGCTGGATAAGGTGTAGCAGAGACTTGGAGAGGAGAGAGGAAATAAATCAGAGACCCCCATCTCCCAAACCTCAACCACTTTCTCTGGACATCACCACTCTGGCCTTGCTCTATCCTTCCTGAATTATTGGGGTTTTTTTGTTTGTTTTTTTAAATGTATTCACTGTTTAACTATTCACCTTAGACTTTTCCTAAGCAAAGAGATCTTCAGCCATGCATTTGATGAACTTAATTCAAATTCACATTAAAGTAACTCTACAGCTGCTGAAGTCAAAATAAAAGGTTTTGGTTCCTATACTCTTAAAATCACTTCAAGTATCATGGTGATACCCAGATCACACTCTGAAAAATACTACTCTGATACACTTTCCTGCCTTTAATTAGATGTATATTCCAAACGTTCCAGAAAAAAACTTGATTCTTAAACATTCTGTGAGGTCAAGTCTTCAGTGTCTTTGTAACATGTTCCACAAATATGTTCTATCAGTGATCCCCTCTATTGGGGACATTCTTCCTGATGATTAGCCCACATCTTATTAGTGTCAAAAACCAAATCAACAAAACAAAACAAAATCTAGACGTACAAAAATACCCCACTGAAATAGCACCTTCTTATGCTCATATTGATGAACTTCCTTAACCTCCATCACCGTCACCTCAAGTCCACTTTGGCCATCTGCTCCCATGACCTTGACTTTGCTGAGAAATATTAGTTCATTATCCACATTCTTAAATCTAAGTATTGTACTTCTGACCACTTCGTATGCCTCGTTGAGACCTCTAGTCTCTATCTTCCTTGCTTTCTCCTTTTCTCCCACACTCTACTGCCTTCTTTTCTTTTTCTATCCATCCTGGAAACTAGTTTGTCACTCAGTAACTCTCTTGCCGATGTCAGCACACATTGCCCCTTTTCTCACTCCATTCAGTGAAACCTTAGCCCTGGATTAATCCACCTGTCTGCCTTCTTGGCTACTGATCACTACAGTGAAAAATCAAACATCCTCACAGACTGGTATAACAAAAATCCATAGTCTGTAGCTTCAAATGGCCCCCCAGGGCTGCCCCTCAAGCTTCCTGTGTACTGCTAGTTGGCTTTCTTTGTCCAGATCTCTGTTCTTCAGTCCCTTACCATGCCATTCCCACTCACTCTCAGAAGATGGCACTTAATACTTCACACACACACACACAAAAACAAGTAGTATCATAGAGATGATCATACTAAGTGAAGTAAGTCAGACAGAGAAAGACAAATACCATATGATATCACTTATATGTGGAATCTAAAATACGACACAAATGAACTTATCTGTGAAACAGAAACAGACTCACAGACATAGAGAACAGACTGGTGGTTGCCAAGGGGGAGGGGGTTGGGGGGAGGGATGGACTGGGAGTTTGAGATTAGTAGATGCAAACTATTATATATAGGATGGATAAACAGCAAGGTCCTACTGTATAGCACAGGGAACTATATTCAATATCCTGTGATGTTTTATCACAGGATATACATGTATATATACATGAATATATATGTGTATATGTATATATGTATAACTGAATCACTATACTGTACAGCAGAAATTAACACAACATTGTAAATCAACTATACTTCAATTAAAAAAATTAAAACAAACAAACAAAAAAAGTATTTGTCATGTAGGAAACCCTACATTTGACTTCCTACTCGTATGCTTACAAACTTACATGCAGGTGCACTGTCCTTTCCTCCTGTCCTCCTGCATTCCTAGAGGAGATGTCTGGCTTCCTCAATGACCTTGTTCTATCAGTCATCCCCTGTATGAATTACATCTTCAACCGTTAGAACTCTTTCCTGGCTTCTTCCTATCATGACCAAACATTTCCCATCTTAAAAAAAAAATTAGTCAATCGATCAGTTCCCTTCTCCATTCGTTTTCTGTTATTATCGTCTCTCCTCTTCAAAGCCAATTTTGTTAGGTCTGACACTTTTTACATCCACTTTGTCATAGGACATTCACTGTCTTGCTCTTCCCCCTAAAACTGCCCTATCAGAGTGGCTAGTGACCTCTGTGTCATGAAATCCAATGGCTTCTTTTCAAAACTCATCTTAATAGACTGGCCTCTCTTGAAACCCTCTCTTGCTTTGGCGTCTTTGGAAACCTCACACTCTTGATTTTCCTTTTAGGTCTATAGTTATCTTTTCCAATCTTTACTTTAGGTTCCTTTTTCTGCCCATTCTTTATTTTCAAGGATCGGCCTACTTCTCTTCACTTGAAGCACATTTTCTGGGTGACATGAGTTAATTCCATGACGATGACTCCAAAATCCATTTCTACCTAAGAGCTGTCTTATGAGCTCCAGAAACAGACATCCAAATATTTATTGACTATCTCTATTTGGATGCCTCACAGACATCTCAAACTCAACGTGTACAACACTGCACTCAAACTCTTTCCTGCCAAATTTGATTCTCTTTCCTCTGGTTCAGAGCTCAGCAAATGATACCTTAGGCCATTGAGTGCTAGGAACTTAAGAGCTACCTTTAACGCTTTCCTCTCCTTCTACTCTGGCATCCAGTGAGTTACTAAGTCCTGTGTATTCTACCTCTTTCAAATTTGTCAAATTTGTCAACTCTCCATTCTTATTTGCACACCTTGGGCACATGTCAACTTGATTTTGTGCTTGAACTCCTGAGTCCTGGTCCCCGTTTTCCAGTTCTGTCTCTCTCCAGTGCATTCTCCACCTATATCCAGAGTGATCATGTCACTCTCCAACTTAAACTTCTTAGTTTACATCTATTGCCAGCAGGATGGAGTCCCAGCTACCATAGCTGGTGACATTGCTCTACCTTATTTGTCCAGGATCGTTTTCTCTACTCTCATCTCTCTTTATGCATCCCTGTCCTATTGAACCATCTGTAGTTCCCCGAATTTGCCATATCCTGCTACCCATCAGCTTTGTACATGCTGCCCTGTTAGTCTGAAACTCCCCCCTCCAACTTATTTTTCACTTGGCTAATTCCCACGTGTCCTTATGTCTCCATTCAGAGGGTTCTTCCACTTTCTCTGACTCCTACCGTGGGTCAGTTTTCTCTTTGTGTCCCCAATAGCACCTTGTAACAAGGATGATTAGCATAGCTGTTGCTAATAACATTTGAGCACTTATTTGATGCCAGAACCTGTGCTAAGCAGGCTACATATCTTAACTCATCTATGCTCACAACAACCTTATGAGGTAATTAATATTTCCTCAGATAAATAATCCAAGATACAGAGAAGTTACATAATTTTCCCAAGGTTCCACAACTAATGAGTGACACAGTAGATTCTGAACTCAGGCATCTTATTGAAGATTTTACAAACTTGTAATCACTTGTTTGTGCCTAACTTCCTAATTGGACCCTAGGTTCTTAGAAGGAAGTTGTATCCTTAGCACCCGACACAGTGATTGTCACAAAGTGTGCTCCCAATAAATACTATTTGAATAACTAAAAGAACAAGGTGGCATGTGGCTCAAAGAGGAAAGAGTTCTTGCCTAAAATCAGATTTACCCTGATTACCCTGAGATCACCTTCAGTGTCTGCCATCGTGATGTTTTGCCCCAAGAATACCAAATAACTTGCTGTCATCTAATCACCCCATAGAATTTCATTTCCTGTCCCATTCACCTCATGTACATTTCCCACTCTTGTCCAACTGGTAAACTCATATTCATCCTTCCACATCAAGCTCAGAATTCACTTTATTCCTGAGGGTTCCCAATCTTCATCGTAGATTCTAAATTTTAGTTCCTCCATACTTTATACATTTCAACATCATCATCATCAACAACAACAACATTAATTTAGACCATCATATATATTTTTTAACCAATGGTCCATTTTCTATTCATCTTTGTATCTCTAGTACTTCAGTGTTGTGCCCAGCACTCAGAGGGTGGTCAAAAAATGTTTGATATATTGATCGAACAGAATTAGGTTGGGTTTTGTTTCTGTAGATTACCACGGAGATATCTCAAACTCCGATACATCATGGCAGTTTAGTTGGCTCCTACAATGGCCAAGAATCGATTACTATTGGAGTTGTCCAACACTGGCATATTGGGAGACATGAGAAGAGGATATCACAATACTTTATGCCTGTTTCACTTTCCTGATCTGATCAAGGGTTTGGCAAAGGATATGTTATTTTTTCAAATGTCATTCAAGTTGTGCCCACCAGATAAGTCACAAACATTTTAGGAAGGCAAGTCTATTTTCATTTAGAGATGGACTAAAGAGGCCAAAGAAGTCTGTGCAAATTTATAAGATGTCAAACCACCAACCCAATCTTGTAAGGGGAAAACAACTGTAAAATCTCCCAAAGTGTTATTTTTCCTGTCAGTTCTATTTTAGTCCCTTTGTATTTCACTGGGGTCTTAGCACTTATTTTAGTTTAGTGATATCATATTTGAGCTTTCTAAATGTTCTACGTAATTACTGTGTCTTATTCCTCAAGCACACACCAAACTGCCAGATTAAGTTTCTCAAAGCACTGCTTTGATCAAGTCATTTCTCTGCTCAAGGACTCTCAGTGGCGCCTGACTATGGAATTAGGTGGGAACTCTGAGTCCAGATTTGCCACCAGATGTTCTGCCACCATTGATTTGTGTAGCGCCTGACCCATGACACACATCTAGTAAGTGCTTTTAATGTTTTCATTGCTTTTTCCATTGTGTTCTTGAAAGTGAAATCAGAAAACCTAGTTGAAGGAAAGTTCCATTTTGTGTCTTTCATTATTATCAATATTGGCAAATTATTAAGAATAGATGCCTCTTGTTCAACAAAGATGCCACATGGTAAACAAAGTAAAGGCTACATACGTTAGAGAAAGCATCTTCCCAGGAGTCCCATATCCTAAATAAAACAGGCACATGAAGATATGGCAGGTAATACACTTTGGGGAAAGATAAGTGGTATTTTCATTAATGACAACTTATAGAGATTTCCAGGAGGACCAAAGTAACTTCACAGCTGAAAGCTAACTCATTGCTTCTCAACTGAACTTCTAAGAGGAGTATTCAGCCATGAGCATAATTAAACAAGTCCACAAGACATGAGAAAAGGATTACCCTGAAGATGCTGGGTCAAGCAAACCACGTGGCCAAGAACACGATGTTCTCTGCTTGAAAACCATCATTTAGTTGCCAGACTCTGTTGCTCTCTGGGCTCTCCCATTCTGTTTCTGGCCTTTGTCTCTTGCTCTCTCTCCAGTGCCCTTTCTTGGTTTAGATTTTATGTCCTCATCATCTGACACATCAAAGGATTAAAGAGTTCAAAGCCCTTCATGCTGCCAGTATTTTATTTAGTTAAAATCAACAAAAATGAAAACTTGTGCCCATTTTCCTCTTTGCAAGAAACCAAAATGCAAAATCAAGACGAAAGCACAAGAAGATCCGTGCTGTTCAAAATTAAAACTCATGTCTTCACATATGTATACTCTGTGACAAACTGCACCACTGGATTTTATGAAACTACTTCAATATTGCTAATTAAAATGCTCGTGACACTAACAAATTCTCAAACCAACCTCTGCCACTTTGTTGTACAAATGGAACATTGGCAGATTTTCTTTCAATATCCAAAACACCATTTTTGGAACAAATTTGAAGTTTTGATTCATTCAACAATTATATCGAGTACCTACTATGTGTCAGACACTATGGTGGGTGCAGAGCAAGCAAAATGGGATGATTTTCTGATTTCAGAGGAATTCTGGTCTCTAAAGCAGTGCTTCTCAAACTACTTTTATTCGTCTGTGCTCTCTTTCGATAAACACAAGTATCCTTCTCCAATTTCCCAGAAAGTCTAATGAACGCTTCCAACACTAAGAATTACTGATACACAGAACATAGACTCAATTTTCTGTGTATCCTTCATAGACCAAAAGTCTTTGAGCTTTTACTTTTTATTTCAAAAGCAACACATTTATTTTCCATACACAAAACTGGATTGGAATATTAAATATCCTTTTTTGAACCACATATGCTAAACCCCCACCCCGGAACTGAAATTGAAATGCCTGCTTAGAATCACTGTTTGAGAATCACTGCTTTAAAGAGTTTTGGAGAAAAACCAGGCAAGCTCCCTCTCTCCCATCCAATCAAGTCTTAAAGGAATTAGAATTTTCCTACCTGACACAACAGCTGGTGGAGTATCATAATCCTGTCTTGGGACTGAATCTTTGAATGAAAAGAGCATGAGAAAGAATGCAATGAAGTACAAAAGAAAATAAAATAGAATTTTAGCTCTAAAACTTGGAAGTGCCCACTGTATGTCACATGGTACCTAAGGCTCCTGCCTTCAAGCACTCAAGGAGGCACTATGACCCCTTGACAGTTGACAGTTGACACAACGGTCCTCACAATCACCACTCTGGATGTGTCGTTAGGCCCCGTGTGACCCGCGAGGACAGCATCATCTGTCCCAGAGTATTGTCATCTTCCTCATCTTTCATAACTTTGGTCCCTCCCTTGGGTCATCAACTTGCAATATGTACCCTCTTTGGCTGACACAAAAGTTCTACAAAGTGGCCTGTCAGGAAGGGGACCAAAGTGCAATATGAAACCCCAGTCCTGGAGAACAAAAGAAATAACTACAATTTCAAAAGAGATAAATGAAAAATTTGCACATTCCCAAATTCTATGGAGGCTGACATGTTTTGAAGCTAGAATTTTGTTATTGACCACTCATCTCGGGCTCTGTCCCCAGTGGTCGAGGCCAAGGAGCTTCGTGTGCTGGTATCATGAGGACACAGATCAATAGAACAGAATCTATTCAACAGATGGCTGCTGTCTTTTTCCAAAGTGTCATAAAATCGGAGGTGGCAAATTGTAGATCGATGTTAATTAAACAACATGACATCCATTTCAAAAGTTGGGGTGACGTGGGACCAAATATAACTGCTTTTTTAAAGATGAAAAAGAGGCTTTGGCTTAATATCATTTCTTTAGCCAGGGATCTTAAAAAGGAAAGTGGGACATGGACCGACTTCTAAAAATGGAAAGTTCTAATCTAGTTCCAGCTCCCCTTGGAGGGGTAAACTGTGTAAAAGGGACCGGGTATTGCTCATATTCAAATAAACTGCCCAAACATGGTTAAAAGGATGCTTTTGCATGACCCTCATTCCATTCATATGATCATTATTCCATTTTAAAAACTAAAACCTCAAACTTCACTCTTCCACCTACTTGGTAACTTAATTTGGACTATCACAAATTTCTCCGTTTCATCTCCTTGCCACAAAAGGACAATGTTGATCACTCTCCCATGAGTGAATGGTGTGTGAAAAGACAGATTAGAACTTGAACAATGCAAGGCCAGCCAAGCAAGCATTGATCAAAGATTCAAATGCAAGTAAACCTTAGGCATGAGTTATTCTGTTTCTCACAACAGGTATGTGAACTAGTGACTTGATTATAATCCCCAAATCTAGAATATATAAAATCATTTTCAAGGGGTCTCCAAATATTTTATTAATACTGGTAGTAATTCTGATTATCTTTTAAAAAACTAAGCACACATTATTACTACAAACAAACAAGACCGTGACACTAGTCATTTTCCAAGAATATATTTATAACATTTTAAAATTTATAAAAAATCATGCTCATTGTTGAATTCTTGGAGAATGTAGAAAAGTACCATGATTAAAATAGAAATTATCCCTAACCCCATCATCTAGAAACCATCACACTTGTTTGTACTTGTTACAGCCTTATTTCATAAATATTTTTTCATAGTTGATATGATATTCCACACATGCAAATTTACATCCTGCTCTTTTGATTTAACATGATAGTTAATCCCTTCCTAATTATTTTATACACTTATAACTTCATGCTGCATTACATTCTAGTTTATGGATGGATTATGATTTATTTAATCTTCCTTATTAGACATTATAAAGAACACTGGGCTGAATATTTTTAAGATATATTTTCTGTTATTCTAGAATATTTCCAGAGAATAGGTCTTCAAAACTATAACTATTTGGTCGGGGAATAGAGCTATTTTTGAAATGTCTTGCAGGTCCACCCTGCTATCCAGTTGACACTTTCACAAATTTGGATTCCTACCATCACACTATCCATGCTTGAGAATGTATATCTCCCCACACCTTCATCAGCAATGTGTATTATTTTAATAACTTTATTTAATGGGTTATATGTGTGTGTCTGTGTGTGTATTAGATTAATTTACTGTTAAGTTGATCATTTTTCATATGTTTTTTGGCTCTCTATTTCCTCCTTTATCAACTATCTGTTCATGTTCTTTGGTATTTTATACATTGGGACTTTTGTATTTTTTGCTAATTTATTGGAATTCAGAATCTATTTTTTAAACAGCAAAAGCTTACTATTTGCAAATAAACTTTCATAATACTAGACTTTCACTTAATGCCTACTTGTTTATTGTTTATATTGTAAGACTAACTTCAAAAATTCACTTATCTTACAACAAGACTAAATAAATTTAAAAAAAACTATTCCCTTTCATCTATATTTTGTTTCTTGTATTTAACTATTTTTAATTGATTGATACTTTTTCCTGAAAAAACATTTCAGGAGATGTACTCATGACCACTTATGAATTTATGATACTGTTTCCTAATCATGGGTCCATTTAACATCGTGTATTGGTTTTTATCACTCTGTCTTAATACTTATATTCCTGGATAATAGTTGAAAATAGACAATCTCTAAGCAAAATGAATAATTCAGGATTTTCACCTGATACCATCAGAATTTCAAAGCAATACAGGAGGGAATGGTGCCACTGAAAACTGTGAGAGAACTATGTTGAACAAGTCAAGAACAATTACAAGATTATCTCTGTGAGCGGCTATGGTTACACCACCAGAATCCAATGATGTCACAAATCACCAGTGGTCTGGAGACACAAACAGAACTGCAGATAAGGAGCCTGCAGAACAAAAACTTTTTATTTCTTTCAACAGAATCTGGTGACATTGTAAGCCACTGGTGACCACCAACTGAACAAATGAAAAGGAGATAAGAAACTTGTAAAACCAGATTGTCATGCAATTTGGAGGTTCTCATAACACAGTAAAATCCCCAGTGGTTTCTGCTAAAGCTTACAATAGACTGATAAGAAATTATGGATAATAGGGCTTTGGTCCTTGAGGGAATCCTGTGACAAAAAATAAACAAAAGCAGAAAAGCTAGAAACTTCTTCAAGGTCAGCAGAGTCCTGGAATAAAACCGTTACACTGCTTGCATAAAATTCATTTCTTTTAAGCCCTGCAGATTCTGTCCAGCTTAAAAATAGGTAAAGAATTGAACGATAAACATTTGAGGTGGCAAAGAATGGTTAATTAACCTACAAGGCATCCCTTTCAAAATGTGGGGTCATGGGGGACCAAATACATCTAATTTTATGAAGATGAAAAAGAGGCTTTGGCTCACTACACTTCCTTTACTCAGGGATCTTAGAAAAGAAAGCGGGACATAGCGTATGGTCTAAGGCACCCCTTCTGAAGATGGAAAATTCTAATCTAGCTCCAGGTCCCATTAGCCCTGAACCCTGCTTACTTTGGTTATTCCCTGGATCTCTCTGCTCTGCCCTTGGAAACTATTTCTGGACTTGAGGTTCCTGTCTTAATCTTGACTTGTTCACACCTTGTTTTGCAGAATTTCAGTGAGCTCAGATGTCTGAAAGCCTCTGGAAAATTATAGTAGGAGAGAGACATGGTCTGAGAGTTTTAGACCGACTGGCTGTGGCAATATGGCGGGGAACAGACTGGAGTAAATTGAAGTGGGAAACAGGAAGAACAGTTAGGGGACTATTACAGTTAATCAAACGAGGCCCAGGGCAGAGACCTTAGAATATGAAGGAAGGGATGTATTTGACAGATGTCTATGGGACTTGAATAGTAACTGTATGTGGTGGGAATTGAGAAGGAAAGGGTCTACACTGGGTCCTAAGTGTAGTGTTGGACTCCCCGGGTGAGTGGTCATGGGGTCAGCTTGAGAGGGAACAGGAGCAGGACCCTATAAGAGGAAGGGTCAGTGGGGAGAAAGCTTGGGAAGCTCATGAGATTAGTTTGGGTCGTGTTGACTTCGAGATGTCAGAGGGAGAGTCACGTGGAAATATTTAGCAAGTGGTTGGACAAATGACTAAAATTCTAAAATGGTCTAAAATTCTAAGACAAGGTTAGCCCTGAGGACTCAGATATAAGAGTCTTCGGCATAGAAGGCAGAGTTCAAAACCATCGAAGTGGAGGAGCTTGTTAAGGAAATTATGTATGAATGAGAAGTAAGTTTAAAAACTTATTTAGCAGCCTAGGAAAGAAAAGAAGCAATGGCCAGAGAGATCAGAGGAGGACCAGGAAAACCTTGGGCAGGAGTCACAAACTGACAGCTCTTAGGAAAATTGGGTCCAATATTCAAACATAGGGAGATTTCCCATTAAAATCCAAGTAGTTTATCTTGAAAAACTGGAAGGTTTCCATATCTCATGCCATTAACACTCACAACACCCCTGGGATATAAACATTACTTTTCCCACTTTGCAAAAGAGGAAATAAAAGTTCAGAGAGGTCAAGTAACCTGCCTAAACATGCACAGCTAATAAGGGGGCAGAACCAGGCTTTAATCTCAAATTCAACACCCACTGTTCTTTCCATGATACCAGGTCACCTTCCCAGCAATGGATAAAGTGTGTTGAAAAGATCTAATAAGGTGGTGAAATCTGATTAAAAGAATCAAAAGAATCAATAAGAGCCACTCCAAATGCCAATCAAAAATTCAGATAAAATGAATCTATGATATTATATCAAAGTGTAAGAGTGACAGTTTAAGAAAAAAGTATAACTTCCTGCTGGACACTCAACATTGTCAGTGATATTTTGTTGAATAAATCTACAAATTAATACTGTTTTCTCTCTGCCTTTTCAGAACCTTATGAAACTTTAAACCTTTGCAAAACATCAATTTACATAAAGCTTATAATGTTTTTAAGCATTAGTACAAATGTGAAGGAGGAAAATAATTTTTAAAAAAGCTAGAAGAAATTTGATGTTAAATATAAGCCACATGCTTAAAACTTTTGCTTTCTGAGAAAGAAAAGGGGATATATCATTATTGAATAATTTGGCTATTACCAGCTGGGCAAAAATTGTGGTCTTGTATAAATGTATCCTTTTTGAAAATGCTCAAACACTAGTCATAATAGACATTATTGAATCCATAAGTATTGTACTTCTGACACTGTTCTATATAATTGAGCTTATTTTTCAATTTCTTAAAGGATTCAGTCATATTCTCCATTAACTTAGGTCATATTTTTCCTAATTTCCTCCAAATTTGAATTTCAGTAAGTCAGCTGGCTTTGCTTTTGATTCAAATGAGTAGAATTTATAAAGTGTTTCTTTTTATGCTTTGCCTTAGAACTCCCTCCTTTATCGGATTACAAATTGTCATTCAATACAGTAAAAGTGCATTACTTCATTTATTCATAATTTGTGATCATTTAAGTAGGGGAAAGCAGATATAAAGGGAAATCAGTAGTGGGACATGAGAAACTTCAAGCCTTCCAATATTGTCCTGGGATCTGCTTTATTAATAAATGAGAAAAGTGACTACAGGTAATCTTCACACATTGCTAAAAGCTATAGAAATAGTATCTTCAAATTCTAATGAAAATTAGCTGTACCACACTGTAAAATTAAACATAGTCTTAGACATGACTTTTAAAAGTCTAGTTCAGAGACCTAAAGAATCATTTGATCTAGTCTAAGCTTTCAGACACATAGGTATCATCAACTGCTTTTTATAGGTTCAGCAACTGAGGCCTTCTAGATGGGTACTTTGTTTATGTTCATAAAACTAACTTTCTTTATTGAAACAATGGGACTCTTTCCATTAGGTATATAGACTTTCCTCCTATTTAGAGCAGATTACTGAGACCTCAGTGAACATGTCAGAAACTTCTTAAATCCTCAAAAGCCTGTGAGTCAACACATCTATGTAGCAAGCAAACCATTGCTTTAAGGTAAAATCTCCAATATACAGCTAATGTACCTAGTGTACTTAGATGTTTGGAGATGTTGCCAGCATAACTGAGAAGAATCACAGTAGTGGTGACTATGAGACATATAGGCATAAAGTCATAGAGGCATATGGTTGAAGGGGTCCCATAGATCTCCATGTTCATTACTTCAACTGGATGGAGAGGGGCATTGAGACCAGGAGACGTTACCTTCCTAAGGACAGACAGAAGCAATAGGGCTCCATCAGGCTTTCTATAGTATTAAAGCTGTCTCACTCAGAAGAAGATACATGTTTTCCTCTCTCCATCTTTAAAAATGACAAAATTATCTACATTAACATTTATGAAAAATAAAAACTGTTACATGGGATATTGGATTTGACATTTTCCATTGTTCTCTATAATTAATAAAGTTGCAGTATTCCATGTTGTATTAGACATTTGCCCTCCTGACCATTTGGGGAACTGCCTTTAAAAGATTTTTTAAAAAACAAAGGTTTGCCAATGATTTCAACTGCCTTGTTGATATAAAAGCAAGGCTGCAATGGGCATTTCTGAATATACTTTTGTGCCCTAAGGAAAAATAATGGCTAATCAAAAACATCCCTACCTATAAAAAAAATCAGGTACATTAGATTCCTTTGCTTTTTTGAACATCATCTATGTTGACATATTCAAAAGAAAGATTAGAATAAGTTGATTATGTGAGGTTCTCAATTACTTTTTGTTGCTTTAAACATTGAAAGTAAATAAAAAGCCCTGAATATTAGTCATAATCAAGGTTGGCCCCTCTCTTGTGAATAACCTGGGGATGCTGTGAGCTGAAGTGGTAAATATCTGGGAAAGAAAAACTAGGCTCAAGTGTATTAAGTTACAAGGTCTAAAATAGACACACCTGGTGCATTGCATCATAGGAACCAGAAGTAACACAAATTTAAATGCAACGCGGTAGAACCTTCAGCCTTGTCAATGCGAGTAAATGTGCCCTGGAACTGTGCATGCAGAGGGCAGTTTATTCACAGTGGGACCTAAAAGGCATGTTAGTCAGTGGTGCAGAACCAGTTCTGCTGATGATGCCAGTAAGAACAGCGAGTATTGCACCTTATATTGATGAAGTCCAAGAAAACAAAAGGAAACAAACTCTTCAACTCACCGTTCCTGTTGTGCCCAACGAAAGGTGATTCATCTGTTGTGTCAGGGGGCCCATCATGTTTGCTGGCTGCATTGACATAGGATGGTCCATTGTTGGCGTAATCACAGCACCCTATAAGCACACACAACGTCCATCTGAAAACATGTTCCACAATGAAGGAAACTTAAAAAAAATAAACACAGTAAACTGTGTCAACATCATACGTGCTTACTTCTCACTAAAAAGGCTAACGAGCCATGTGTGATTTTTACATCCATTCATGTCATTTTGTGCCTGTCTAAATATGTAACATTAGCGACTTTATCTCTGATGTGATTTATCTGTCATTGTCATTTATACTTCCAATATTCAATGTAGAATGTATTCTAAGACATCAGATATATCCTCTCTCACTGTTCTACATACAAACTTCTCTGACTGAAAAATATAAATACTATGGAAATTCTCTAATTGTTCTTGATATTGAGTAAAACTTCTGTTTTTGTCATTTACCCAGGATTTATACAGATAATTCTCGATCACCTCAATACAACCTTCCCCCAGGGGGATAACGCTGGTCCAGATTGGTTTCTTGACGGGATACCTTTAAAGGACATATTAAAATCTAACACAAATGTTATAAAAATCAAAGCTACTATTTCCCATATTTTTCCTCCTAATCTTTTGACCTACTTTCTTTCTATCTGTGCTTTTGACACAAGCCTAGAGGATACTGAACTCTGCTAAATGCTGGTCAAATGAAACAGCCCTGACATTTTTTTAAATGCAAAAATATCAAGTGTTTCATCATGGAAAGGCTTACTTCTAGAATATGCTTTTTGATTTATCATAACTGTTGGAAATGCAAGAAATAATAGACAAAAAAAAAAATTCTGTCCATATACAAAGTGTCACATGGCCCATGAAGCCTGGAGCCAGGCCATATTACCCTTCCCTTCCTTTTCCTTTCCACTATCCTACTATTCCACCTTAATTGACTAACTTAGAGAATGGAAAGATCTGTTTTTTTTTTTTTTAATTGAAAAGCTAGGGTTGGATGGAATCTTTGAGACTGTATAATTCCAGTGCTTTATTTTAAAGATAGTAATAAAAGCAGAAGCTCATTTAAATACCCAGTGGTAGAAAAATGATTATGAATCTGAATGCTATTTTTTTCTGTAACCATTATTTTTCTATGTGACTTTTTTCATATAAATAAACATATTGAAGAAAAAAAATAAGTCAGATTCATGTGGATGGAAGGATCTCAGCACCCAAACTAATTACCCACAAGCAAATATGTCCTAAAATGCCTTAGCTCAGGATAATCAGTTTCTCGTGCTATTATCCAAATCCAGCTCCCTGACTGTACCTGTTAAAAGATCAGGCTGTCACTCAGCCTTCCTTGTGGGCTCTTCCTCATCAATATGGAAGGAAAATAGAAACTGAACCATATATTTGTAAATGACTGATATACAGAGCTAGCTTTGTTCTCAAAGACATTTGGACTTTTGAGCTACAATCAGTCAAAACATGCATGTTATTTTATAATCTGTAGCTTGTAAATAGACATAGTTGTGCATTTGCATTGCTTGAATTTTTTGATGCTTCCATAAACTGTCATTCATCAGAATGCTTCTTGAATGAGAGACATGATAAGCTTTTACTTAATTATAATTCAGAGACACAACACTTTTTCTTCCTGCTGCCTGAATTTAACAAAAGCATCTTTACTTTTTCCTTAAAAAAAAAAAATTACTAGCCTTTATTTCAGGTATTTGTCATATCAAACTAGCAGTAAATACTTTGAGAATAACTGAGACGCTTCTTAAATCACTTAGGGATAAACTATAGAATAATCTCAGAGTTAAGACAGAAGTTCTGAAGCATTTTTTTTTTTAGCCAAAATGTGGCACTTTCACAACATTCTAATCCTTAGCAGGTGCAAGACTTCAATACTCTTCTTGAACTTGAGATTTAGGCTATCTTCTTAGAATATTTGCCCCTAGAGGTTCTGACACACAGCTAACTTGTGACAGTCCCGGAAACCCCACAATTCTAATCAGATTGCCCTAGTCACATAAAGAATTGTTCATCATATATCAGAGATAAAGACCAAATTGTGTTTGGCCAGGATACTTTCTTCGCAATGCCCTAGGGGTGACCTCACTCCCCAGCAGTGTGATAGGTAGTCTTAAGTCTTTTTTGGGGGTGGCAATATGTAAATGAGATAAGGTGAGCCTGTGACAGACAGACAAATCAAAATCTATGCATGCTAAGTATAGAAGGATTGAATGCCTGCATTTGGAATTAATTTCGGAAGGATCGTCTGGTCTCTTTAGAGAATCTTTTCGTGGAAAGTGCTTGGGGACTCATTTGATTACAGATGCCACAGAGTGAGTGCTGCTTCTGTGTATAAACCAGAAACCTGACAATCAAAGGGAAGAGTGTGTGTGTGTGTGTGTGTGTGTGTGTGTGTGTGTGTGTGTGTGTGGTGGGGGGAGGGATGTGTCATCATTTAGAATTGGAAATAGCAGCGCTAGGCACGGAGTGGAAGACAACGTAAGAGAAACATTCCTAACCAGGCCAGCTATTGCAAATAAAATGAACAACGAAATAAGGCTTCTTGGGGGAGGACACATCAGGACATACATTCTTATTCAAATTTAGTAAAAATGTTCAAGAAACACAGGATTCCCACAAATGATTAAGATCATACATTTCTTAAGAATCTCAAGGGATGGAAGAAACTTACAAGCAGTGAGTAAGTTGGAAATAGCAGACAGGAACCCCTTGGGGAAACACATTGTCTTGATGGCACTTTACCAGGGACAGACAACTTAGGGAGTTTGAAGTGCTGGTTATCTACAACAAAGACTGGGCTTTGCCAGTCACTGTGTTCATCAATTGCAATTCAGCTACAGAATCTCTTTTGTATTGTGTAAGACATGAAACAGTGTGGGGGAGAGAAAAAGAAAGAAAAAATAACGAAAAAGGAAGAGAAAAATCTATGGTTGTTAAGGCAAAATTATAATCGTGCCTCATTAAATACACTGTCAACGCCCTTCCTATCCGATGCATTTAAGCCATAGACTGAAGAGTGTTTTGTGACAGATGTTGCCAACACATAAAGGGTAATTTCATTTACTCAAAAGGTATAGAATGTGCTGTCTGACGGAGTTCGCTTGGCAAATGGCAAAGCAAGAGGAAACAGATTTTTCATTTTAGCATCTCCGGATATCTGGGTTTGCTCAATGTTTAAGCTGCAAAGAAAAATACTGTAACATGCTGTAATTCCACTAAAAAGCACAATGACCAGACAGCTGATGGGACTGTCTGGTCTGTTTTAGCCACGGCCTCTGCAAAACAAAGCTGTTCACACTCAAGAGTCATAGGGTGGAGCCGTTTGCCCTAATTCTGAAATAAACAATTTCAACAGGATTTTGGATAAAGTTTCCAAAGATCATTGATGTGGAATAAATATATCTGACCTAAGGCCACAAAAGCATCTGTGTTGTTAACCTCCTGCCAATATTTGAAAGAAATGTTAAGTCTAGGAGAGTTCATTGATATTTTAATTTTCTAACAGAAATACAGGATCATTGACAAATTGAGGAAAACACCAGCAAGGCTCTCTCCCATCAAGAACACACATAGATGGTTTAAAACCTACATTAATGCCATGATATGGACCACAATGAGAATAACCTGTATGAATGTTTCTGTGAGTGTCAATATTCTAGGCCAGTGCCACTCCAAATATGATCAAGAATTTAAATTAGACTCTCTGGGCTTCGGGCATTGGAATCTGTGTTTTAATAAACTCTCCAAATGATTCTGATGCCCCCTAAATTTGAGACATGTGCTCCGTCTATAAACGGCTATTGTATAAGTCAGTGTTACAAATACTTGGTCTTACTTTATTTATACTGTTTCTCAATTATTTGTTTTAAACCAATCTTGTGATAGGGTATGAGCCTTTGTGTAATAATTATATTACATTTTGCTTAAAAAGGCAAAGAGGTCAAGCCTGCATTTTTGATGAGTTGAAATGGGGTGATTATCTGAGTAATTCAGGCCTCAGTCTGATGATCTGACATGTTTCTTTTTGATCAGTGTGCTTGTGTTGGAGCACATTTAAAATTCCTTCCTGTTTGGAATCTAAGGGAGCCTTGAATCTGAAATCACAGAAATGTAAAAGTATTAATAAAAGGTAGGAAAATTATAACATAAGTGAAAAAAAGGAAAAGAAATATCACCCTCTTTTTCCCTCTTGTCCAATCTAGATGCCTCAGGTCAAAATGTTTGCAGCCCAAACTGGTATATACAGGATGGATAAACAACAAGGTCCTACTGTATAGCACAGGGAACTGTATTCAACATCTTGTGACAAACCATAATGGAAAAGAATATGAAAAAGAATGTATATATGTGTATAACTGAGTCACTTTGCTGTACAGCAGTAATTAACACAACATTGTAATTCAACTATACTTCAATAAAAAATAAATTAAAAAGAAGAAAAAACAAAAAGAAATCTTTATGTTTCTTCCAAAAAGAAAAAAACGTTTGCAGCCCATACTGTGCTCTTTTCCTATGGTCACTTATGCAAAACCATAGGACTTGTTAGTAGTAATCATTCAACACGACTTAAAAAAATGTGGTTTAAGGTCATTTGTCTTCTTTCTCATCTGTGTGTTTTCTGCTTCTCAGTTTTTAATATTTCTAGAATAAATATCTAGTGGAGTTTGTGTACACCAGGCTATTTTTAGCACATGTGACGTACAGAGAATGATACGCCCTTACAAGTAAACTAGTTAGTGTAACGGATTTTCCAGTAGCAATGATGTTTTCATCATATAAATGGCATAAAGTTATTTCACTTAACTTGGGAAATAGCTAACCAAATGCGGTGCCCTGCTGTATGAGTGTGTGACACTCCATGTTGTGTATGTAGAGATGTTTCACCTTTTCATTTGTTGATGTTGGCGTGGGTTTTGTTTTGTTTGCAGGGGTGCTTGGTGAGGTTTACATAGGGCTGCCTAGGGAGAGATAAAAAAGGATTGGGAAAGATTTCCCCATCCTCAGAAACAGTCATTAATCCTCAACTACCTTGATTAATGTCCAACTTGCAGAGGATGGTCTGTCTTAAAATATATATATATTTGAAACCCAGAAAGCTGTGGCAAAGCTGGAAGATATGACTTCCACTCTGGAAGCATTTTGGAATGATCTCCAACAAACACGGGAGGCTTGGGAGAATGGTGAATAACCAGGTGTGGAAGCCAGGCTGCCTTGAGGACCCCATGTTAGCCCCTATCCTTCCTTCCCTTTATTATTCTCCACTTGCTTCTTTCAATATACCTTCCAAGAGGGCGAGGGTAATGTTTACACATATTTGTAATCCCTATAATTATGAATTACATGCAGTAGATACTTGAAACAGTGTTTGTGAATTAATTTTATATATCGGCACCACAAATTGTTCAGTAAAATTAAAAATGGCTAACATTTACCAACTTTTAAAATTTCGATTGTTCATTCTAGAAGGGCTGAAATCACGTTTGCTTGTTCAAACTGTCTATTTACAGTGTCATGGTGTTGTCTACAGTAGGAGGCATGTAATATATGTTTCATAAATATTGGTTGGAAAATGCTGAAAGAGAAAAACTCAAATCAAAAGGTTCTTACAAATGTTATTTTGAGATTAATAGTCAAAAGGAAGCAATCCAAAGATTCTGAAAAATCTTGTTCTCACAAAGGGCAGTTCAGTTTCAAAACCAAGGTTGTGCTCACGTATGTGTGCATTTATTAATATATTCAATCACCACACCCTTAGAGATGAGATCTGAAATTCACCTGATGTAAAAAGTTCTACTAATGCCACCATAGCATATTTATGGAAATTATCAAAATAAAAAGTATTTGTGTATGTGCATACACCAGTGGTCCTCACCAAGGGGTGATTCTGCAGTGGCTAAAAGGGCGATTTGGCAATGTCTGGAGACATTTTTAGTTGTCAAACTGGGGAAGGGGTGTCACTGACACCTCGTGTGTAGAGGCCATGGTTGCTGAATATCCTACAACACACAGGACAATTCTCCACAACAAAGAACTATCCAGCCAAAAACACTAGTGCTAGGGTTCAGAAATCCTGGTATACACAAATATATATTCATAAGCTCCAGTTACACAGAATGAGAAAGATTTGAAATTGCAGTAATTAGAAGATGGCACAGAGTAGCCATGCACTCTCTGCTCCCTACAACTAACAGCAGACCTTAGATTCTACACTGAGATTATATTTATGCTATAAACCAGTTTCTTAAACACCTGACATCTACATCAATTGCCCAAATCGTATAATTTATCAATGAAAGGAAGCAAGACTATTATTGACTTTACATTATGTAACTTTATAGTGCCTATATGGTTAGTTTAGAGTTCAAATGTATATTGCTATTTATTTTGGAAACACAGCTAACTAGAGCTGGGTTTCTCTTTCCTAAGTTTAGACAAATTAGATTTGATTGGTATATTTGGACTGCTACCTAGAGGTGTGTATCTGTGGGTTTGGGGTATCATGTTTAGAAGCAGGGCATCTTTCATTGTTATGTGGTAAATTTAGAACAGTTTTGTACGTAGTTTATCTAATGAGAGAATATCTATTAACTGTAAAAACGGAGGGTTTTTTCTTACAGTCTTATAAACATTCTTAATTTCATGTTGCTTTTGGGTTCAGTTGCCATTAATTGGAAGTGCTTTATTAAAAATATGTAATATTAAAAGTCACTAAAGCCAAATTCATTTTAACCATGGAGTCCCCTTTAAAAGAATCCTAATTATATACCATGCTTATTCAACTGTGAATAATGGTTTCAACTACTGGTTAAGTGCTTATTTATACAAGAGTGTCATTTTGAATGAGAATTTAAGTAAATATGTCACATGGAAGTATTTTTTACCAAAGCAGGTACATAGATAATAGTATTCTCAACAATGCTTTATTGAATCCTTTAGAGTTTTGTGCTTAAAATTAAGAAATTTGTTTAGCAGTGACTTTTGATGTTTTAACAAGCTTCTTTAGAATTTTAATCGAGTACAATGGCTTTTAAATATATTACAGAATTGAGGAAGAGTTGACATTTTGAAGACCTTGGGGCCCAAGGTTCAAATGGTTTTGTTGACTGAATGTGTAGTAGACCAATTAGTTCTTTTATCATTAAACTCCTATACCTGGTTAAAACTATAAAAGGAATTTCATCATGCAGGTGGGTTACTATATAATCTTTTCTTTTCATATTTCTACTTAAAGAAATTATCATTGCTGAGACAATGGAAATATTAAGTGTGCACAGAAGGATCCCAGGGCCTCCTCAGAGAGTCTTATGTCTTCATCAACAAAGGGTGGATTTGTGTTCATCACCTCCCACTCCAACCATGTAATCAATGTGTGGCTCTCGGCCACGAGATCCACCACACACAAACCTATGCGCCATAAAAACCCATGCAGTGTGAGGTAGGCAGTGTGAAGGAATCACATTATTTGTGTGGGAAAACTAATGGTGTAACCTAAGTCCTCTGTCTCCATTTGCAGGGCCCCTGTGGTATATGGCTTCCTCACCCGGGTGCATTGCACAGTTCCAAAATCAGTTTAAAGAGATTTGTAAGCTATTATATATGGAATGGATAAACAACAAGGTCCTACTGTATAACACAGAGAACTATATTCAGTATCCTATGATAAACCATAATGGAAAAGAATATGAAAAAAGAATGTATATATACATATAACTGAATCACTTTGCTGTACAGCAGAAATTAACACAACATTGTAAATCAGCTACAGTTCGATTAAAAAAAAAGAAGTTGCATGAGCAGGGAAACGATGTAAAAGGCTCCATAATTTTTCTAATAAGAAAAAAATTTTAAAAAGAGATTTGAGAAAAATAAATATTAAGGACCATTAAGCTGTGGCACTTATCAAATGAATGGGTTAGTCACATTATATTTCACCATCTTCCCTATTTTTTAAGAATAAAAAAAGCCTCTGATATCTACTCATCACATATATTACATAATAGAAAATTATACTATCAATACGGATAACAGCTCCCAACCATTTTCCTACCTTAAAAAAAAAAAAAATACACTTGTCACTTTAAAGATGAGCAAAACCGATTTTCTTTAATTTTTGTTCCAAGACAGGATATAAAGGAAACTGTGTTAAACTATCTTCTCTACCAAAGTGCAGCCTTACAACTGAGTTAGCATCTTGAAAAATATTGTCTTATAGTGGAAATGTCACATGTTTAGGACACTGGCACTGATAAGCCAATGGCTGCTGTAAGTTATATTTGAGTATAAGGGTAGATAGGATGATCAATTATAAGATCAAAATAGTTTCCATTCCTGCTTGTCCCATCTAGATTGAATGAGCAGTAGGGTCACCCATGAGGTTGTGCCTTCCTACTCATTTCCACATTTTATCTCCAAAAGAAGGTCCCTGCAGGTAGATCCAAGATGGCCCCTTGAGCATGGTACACATGTTCCATTAAGATCCCATGGCTTACAATTTACCCTTCTAATCTAAATCCCATCCACATGAAGCCTCTCCTCCAGCACACTGAACTACTCAACTGTCTCTGACCCATCTTGCTCTCCCATCCTTGGTGTCTTTGCCTGGGCACCTCCAGCAGATTTGCATGTGTGTGTTAAGATTCTTATCAAATGCTCCATTCTAGGGAACAGCTCCTGTGTCTGACCCAGGTTGTTGGTCATTTGCTCCTCTCTTGTCTCCTAGCTTTTGGCATATAGCTGATCATGATTATACTTTATTCCTCCCCTGAATTCTAAGTTCATTGTGCCATTCATGATACTTTATTTTGTAAGGGTTTCAGAGCCCAGCACAGTGTCTGTCATGAAATGGGTCATAGTGGTGCTGAATTTCTAAATGAGTGAAGGGCACTTGCTCATCTGACAGGGCTGCCATGACTTTAAAAAGATGAAAGACATAACAGCAACTCTATGTTCTAACTGGACAAGGTGATTCAATTGAAATCACAAAAGCACTTTCTTGATTGGATAACAGCATGGTCTTAAAAATCCATTCATTCAGTTGCTTTCCTTTAAAAGTGCCCATGTCTGACCACTGCCAGCTGGACAGTCTTGCCATTTACCAAGAGAATTTCTGGGCTTCTAATTCTAAGGGCTGCACACCACCCAAGGAACTCTAAGGTTGGATCCACTGCACGATTTCCATTTTATGCAAGAATTACATGGACCCGATCAAATGCTGCAAAATTTCCTTTATATATCACAGTATAAGCTTTTTTTACGAGGGCTTTCACATGCCACACACTGCTTTAATAGCCATGTATCTGCCTAAGATTCTTGTCAAACCTTGCCATGTGATGGAGAAGAAATGCTTTATTCACTTGTACAGCCATCACTTTGTATACCTCCAAGTAGATTTTCAACGTATAGAAAGTTTAAAATGCACATCAGAAGCAGGATTCCAGGCCAGTCTTCTTCCAAACGATAAGGCAAACAGGATTCCCAGCAGAGGTCTGAATATTTATGGGCAGCATCTTTTGTCTGGTAAGATGTTTGTCTCGCTTTAACTAGCGCTCAGGATTGTGAGCTGTCATAAAACTTCTCATTAAAAACTTCTCCTTGCTGACAAATAAGCCAAAAAACCCTGCTGCAAATCATTTTCAAGGTCTTACAGCATCCTATTGGTGAAGGGGCCTGGGAGATCATTTCTTAAATCACAGGGGTGATCAAGAAGAAAGGCTGTCTATTACCCTACTTATGGCCGTTGTTTATAGTGCAAATTACTGAAATATGTCACAAGGCACCTTGATTCTGGATATTACTAGGAAAGCCATTACTCCTTGTCCTGCAATTTGTTACAAAATGCACTTTATGGGCTTCCCTGGTGGCGCAGTGGTTGAGAATCTGCCTGCCAATGCAGGGGACACGGGTTCGAGCCCTGGTCTGGGAAGATCCCACATGCCGCGGAGCAACTGGGCCCGTGAGCCACAACTACTGAGCCTGCGTGCCTGGAGCCTGTGCTCCGCAACGAGAGGTCGCGATAGTGAGAGGCCCGCGCACCACAATGAAGAGTGGCCCCCGCTCGCCGCAACTAGAGAAAGCCCTCGCACAGAAACAAAGACCCAACACAGCTAAAAATAATAAATAAAAAAATAAAAAATAAAAAAAAAACACTTTATTTTGTGGTCCCTCGGAGGACACTTCTGAGCTATTTGTTTTCTCCTTTAAGACATTTTTAGGAATTTGCCTGGTTAAAGCTGCCAACTTGAATAGACCTAAGATATAGGTATGAAGCCATGACCCTATTCAAAAAGGGATTTACTCCCTTTAAAGTGCACTTTCTATCAGTACTATTGTCACTAACACGCCTCAAACTTAGTATATACACTGTTGGTGAAATGTTTTGTAACCTAACGCTGATATAAAATACGTCCTGGTGGCATGGCCATATACTAAGGTAAAAAAGTTACATATTAGCAGCATCCAACCAAGATATATTCTGAGGGATGTGAGATGTTAGTTAATGTACCTAAAGTTGTCCAGTAGATGAGATGAAAGCCAACTTTATGTTTCTCCTCTTCAGTATTCTATTTTTTGTATAATTTGTGCTAGAAATTTAGTTACACTTAGATTTTATTGCCATTTCTCCTAAACAGGATTACTATATCAGTGGGTGTGACTTTTTCTTTGTTTAATAGAATGGTCTTAAACTCTCTAGTACCTTGCTCTTCATAGTGTGGTCCAGGCACAGATAGTGTCATCTGGGAGCCTAGTGTAGAATCTCTGGTCCAGCCCCAGTCCCACTGAATCAGAATCTGCAGTTCGATAAGATTTCCAGGTGAGTCATATTCAAGGTCAAGTATGAGAAACTTTGCTCTGTTTTTTATATGTCTGCCATGGCTCTAGCTGAGTAATTCTACTGCATTGCTTCTAAAGAAATTCTTCATGTATTTCTTACTCATTTTGTTAATACCCTTTTCGGTTCCTATTTGAGGGCCACGCAGCTTCAAATAGTCTTTGTAACATTAATATGCCTCCTGCAAATATGGTATAACCACGAACAGCCAGTAATATTTAATTCATCTCCTCAATAGTCTCCATAGGGTTTCTGCCTTTATCCATACAATCTCCTCTCCAAAACAATTTCCTTTCTTTTCTTATGACATATTTGCATGGCAACCCTCAAACTGAAACCTCCATTTCTCTCCAAATAATGTCTTGTCCATTGATGAGTTTGAAATGGCTATTGCAGGCAATTGTTGGAAGAGATGCTGAATGCCTTGTAGTGAGTCAGCATCTACGTACATATCACAACTACATACAAAGGGTTAGGAGTCAGAAGTAAAATTCCAAAATATTACTACCTGCTAGGTCCTTATGGAATTAGTCAAAAGTGCTAAAGGTAGTTTAAAAATGAAAGTTTTTTAAAAGTTCTTTGTTTTCTTGGCCTTTTTTCTGAACTCTTAACCCAAATTTCCAGCTGCTCACTGAACCTAGAATCTCAGGCACCTCAAAACTACCATGTCCCATTTTGAACATTCTATTTCTCTTTCTATCCTCAGAGCATACTTTCTCCTCTGTTCCATTCTTGGAATAATATGTAAAATTCGAAGCCATCCTTGCCTTCTTTTCCCTCATCACACATAACAATACCCCAGTCAAGTCTTGCCAATCCCACATCATAAATGTCTCCAGATCCTCTCTGTTCTGTTCAGGGCTACTAGCTAGGTTATCCCTCATTGGCTTAATCCAGCTACTTCCTGTGGTCAGTCATGGCTGGAGACATTTTTTTTTTTTTTAAAGATTTATTGATTGATTGATTGATTGCTATGTTGGGTCTTCGTTTCTGTGCTAGGGCTTTCTCTAGTTGCGGCAAGCGGGGGCCACTCTTCATTGCGGTGCATGGGCCTCTCACTATCGTGGCCTCTCGTTGCGGAGCACAGGCTCCAGACGCGCAGGTTCAGTAGTTGTGGCTCACGGGCCTAGTTGCTCCGCGGCATGTGGGATCCTCCCAGACCAGGGCTCGAACCCGTGTCCCCTGCATTAGCAGGCAGACTCTCAACCACTGCGCCACCAGGGAAGCCCGAGACATTTGTTTCGGGCATATTATTAGTTTCCCCCAAAGTGAATCCTGCCTTTTCAATACAGAATTGAAAAAAACCCCACAAAACCCTACATTTCCTAGACGCCCTCACTGTAAGATGTAGATATATGACTAGTGTTAGACAGAAGTACCTGTGAAGGACTTAGATTTTGAAGATGATTACGAATGAGAAGTGGCCACGGCCTGTGGCATCCGTTTTGCAATCCAGGCGGGGGCAGAAGCAGCATAAATTCATGGTTTGCAGCAATGTGGTTTTGGGGGATAGTGGCAGTCGCACCTCTTTGGGTCACGTTACAAGCGATCTAGAAATTTCTTCTGCTAATCGTCAGCATTTATTTGCTATCAGACTAATCTATTGTCAGAATTTTTCTTTCTATAGCAACTTTACTTAGGAAATAAAAACATGCTAATTTCATTGTATTTAATTTATTTTTGAAGGTAGCTGGGGTGAGAAAATAAACTAGTATTATTCTTTTAAAAATAGTTCACCAAGTTTTTTGTTTTATTATTTCCTACTGCTCCCTGAAGGAAAACAGAAATGTCTTTATATATACTAACTGGTATTCAAATTTTGAAGTGTTTATCATCTTAGGGCCTTGATGATATACCATCTTTATATTACTTTTCAAAACTTCTGTAAAAGATAACATGGGGCTGCAAATACATTAAAATAAACTTATAGCAAAAAGGATCTTTCTGACTTTTTGACCACCAGCTAAAATTACACTATTGTTTTAAAGTTATTCAAGAGAAAATATTCATAACCAGTTTTTCCTCCTAGATTTACTCCCACCTTTTTCTTTTGGCATGCCTTCTCTTTCTCATAGATTGTGTGTGCGATAGGTGGGGAAATAAATGTTTGGCAAAATCAGGCAATTTGACTACTCAGGGGTTTTCAACACGTACGTTTGCTTTATTTCATGCAAGAGCAGGCCCGAAGCCATCTGCCTGCCAACAACTACATCCTTCATTTCCACTACGGAGGCAGAGCCCCCACCTCATCATTCAAAGGCAATCTTCAAAGGGACCTTGTTTTTGCTCATTCCCGTTGTGACAGATGTTTTCTATCATCTACCTCCACATGCTAACTCATCTGTGAGGGTCTGCCCACCCCCTCTCTGCAGCCAGCTGTGGAAACAGCCCCAGTGTCATCTGTGGCAACACTCATTCCGTTCTTCTGACCTCACCAAAGACCACATCCAAGAGCAGGAAAAACAAACAGCCCTGATAACTTCCTTCAAAACATTTCCAGGGCAGGAGATAGGCCGGCTCCAGATAAGAGCCCTTTACAAAGTTTGTAACAAAAGAGAGGAAAGCTTATTGGAAACACTCAAATGTCACCAGGCTAGCCAATTGGGGTAATCCCCAGATTAAGGAATAATGAAGCAATAGCATCTGTGGGCATGGTTCAGCTGAAAACATCTGGTTGACTCAGAACTACTTCAATTAGCCTAGGTACATATCAGTCATTCATTTCTTTTCTTTGTATAAAGTTCCCATGAGCAAATGTTTACACCCCAACTCATCCAAGTCTTTGAAATGCTGTGAAAAGACGATATCATTTCTTAAATGGACAGACAATTAACTTGAATTGCTCTGTGGCAGAGTTACACTCCGATATTAGAATATATTTTAGGAACAAAAATTATTATGCTTTTTAAGAAGTCTGTCTTGGCTTGCTTGAAACTGACAAAGCAAAACTTTTAGTATAAGAATCATATCACTTCCCGATATTGAGGGGGCTGCTTAAATTACAGTATATATTGCAAAACGTCTGCAGTGTTAGAGCCTTAATAACTTTTTAAAAGATATTTTGGTGATATTTAGAGTTTAGGAACAAGAACATTAATTAATCGATTTATTCACTAATACTTACTGAGGTACTCTTATGTCTTGCCCTGAAAAAACTTAGTGTATAGTAGTTAAACAACTTTAATGAAATGTAAGAAAAACCAAGTTTCAAAAATGTAATGTGGTGCTTCCCTGGTGGCGCAGTGGTTGGGAGTCTGCCTGCTAATGCGGGGGACACGGGTTCGAGCCCTGGCCTGGGAAGATCCCACATGCTGCAGAGCAGCTGGGCCCGTGAGCCACAATTACTGAGCCTGCGCGTCTGGAGCCTGTGCTCCTCAACAAGAGAGGCTGCGATAGTGAGAGGCCCGCGCACCGCGATGAAGAGCGGCCCCCGCTTGCCACAACTAGAGAAAGCCCTCGCAAAGAAACGAAGACCCAACACAGCCATAAATAAATTAAAAAAAAAGGAATTCTCTTAAAAAAAAAAAAAATGTAATGTGGACAAAGCGATCAAGGATATTACAATTTCCCAGAGAAGTAATATGCATCATTGGCAATACCATGTCAATTTCTGTCTTCAGTTTGTCTACAGTGTTGGCTGGCTGACTGATTGCTAACTGTCAAGTCCTGGGGTCACAGGTGAGGCCCAGGATGTGTGTCTCCCCTATAAGTTAAGGCGTTACCCAGGTTGAGAAAGCCTGGAGGTTTTACTACAGCAGGAGGCCATGGGCCCTTAGGAAACAGCCTGAGATCACCAAGCACCAGGCTGAATGTGAGAAGGAAATAGCTCTAAAAAATTAGAGAGAATTATAGATTAGACACACAGTAGAGTGTGTCTAAAAATAACTCAATGTTTATCTTAGTTATCAGGGGCAAAAATGCCCTTAAAGGCTGAGGTTTCTCGGGATGGATGGCTCATCTCTGAAGAAGAGTTGGTGGTAATTTCAGATGTGTTCATTTCTATTGTCAATCATAGCTCACTTAGCTCTTTCATTCATGCCCGTCGTTAATTGACTGGTAATACTGTATTGTGTTATTCCTCCTAAGAATTTTGCCTGCACCCCAGAAACAACCATTCAATTGATAGCTTTTAGTATTTGCATGGTAATGGAATAGCAAGCATGACTACCGCACACCTACCTATTCTGACTATGGTGGGCATTTTATAAAATTTTTTCAAAAACCCAAATCTAATTATAATTCAGTGGTTTTCTCATAGGATAGGCCTAACAAATATTAATATCCAGTGGTCTTGGTGTAGGCCTAACTTTTAAAAAATTATTTCTACACAATGTATAAAATTCAAACAAAAATCATTAAACATCGTTGGTTCATAATAGTTTCTGTGGCTTTTTTTTTTTTTTTTTTTTAATTTATTTATTTATTTATTTTTGACTGCGTTGGGTCTTCGTTGCAGTGTACGGGCTTCTCATTGCGGTGGCTTCTCTTGTTGCACAGCACAGGCTCTAGGTGCGCGAGCTTCAGTACTTGTGGCTCGCGGGCTCTAGAGCGCAGGCTCAGCAGTTGTGGCGCACGGGCTTAGTTGCTCCACGGCATGTGGGATCTTCCCGGACCAGGGCTCGAACCCATGTCCCCTGCATTGGCAGGCGGATTCTTAACCACTGCACCACCGGGGAAGCCCCGTTTCTGTGGCTTTTAAAACAACTATTTCTCTGACAAAACATTCATCTGGGGACTTTATGACTCAGGAAATCAATGATCAAAGCTAAAAATAAAAATTATATTCCAAGAATGTATCCAGATAAGAAGAGATTATTTCACCCCATACTATGTGCTATAGCTCTATTGTGGACTCAGATGGGTAAAATGACCTTTTAAAGGTATTTTTGGGATGAAGCTAGTCTGCAAGAAGGTAGCCTGCAAAAATTTCAGAAAAGGAGAGAGAACTGTTTTTGATTCACCATTCTTTTTGAAAACAACAGCAAAATGCAATGTTTAATTTGGCATTCTTTTAACACCTAAACTGTGAAGACCAGTAATCATATTTGTCAATTTACTCCCATCATAAAATTTCAAAAGCCAAAGTATAAATGAGTCTGCTCAGACACAGAAAAGAAGGTCCATTTCAAATGACAAAACTTATCAGCAAAAAGCAAAGGACAGTCCAACTTTCCTTCTTTCCTTCTTCCTTCCTTCCCCCCTCCCTTCCTTCCTTCCTTTCTTTTTTGGTCTCATTTACCTTTTTGGATCTGATTTGATTTTTTTAACCTATGTGGCTAATTTTCAGCAGGTCAGTGAAAATCTTGCTTCTTATTACTGCTATCAATGATCAAATTTCATGAATCAGACCCCCAGAGGTAGTGGGACATTTTCCATATAGGTATGCTAAAAAAATTAGTCAGTAATGGAAGAACCAAGCTTTCTGAGGAGTGCTAGGGCTAACACTCTAAAATCATGTCAAATCAACCAAATTAGTCCACAATCTTTTTCTTAGAATCTGCAGTGGGGAGAAGCAGGGAGGTCATTGGGTGGAAAATGTGAGAACAAAATTCCCAGATGTAGTGGCAGAAAAGTTGACAATCCACAGAGTTTAAAAGAAGCTGGTACAGCTGTTTCAGGCAATGGCTTTGGCACTGTGCAGCGAGGCCTGCATGGAGCTTTCTAGAATACCTGAAGCTCTCTAGAATTGCTGGCCCCTGAATCTGGTTCTGGGAGGGATCCCCTAAGCCTGCTCCATAGAGGCACCCACGGTATTAAAATAAAATTGCATCCAAAACCTGAATATTGTGATTATAATTACGAAGAGACAGGGAATTGCAATGAAAAGGTAGGTGGACAGTTGAAAAAGTTATTAAGTAGAATTAGCAACTGCAGAAATTATTGATGCCACAAACTTGCTTGCAGGCATCACACTCACTTGTGTAGGAGGGCGCTGTGATAGTTTGCATGAATTGAATTAGAGGTTCTACAGTTTTGAGAGCTGCATTCCCCACCCCTCCCCTTCTCCATGAAAGCTTCCTTCCTTTTTTTTCTTTTTTGAGAAATTCTGCCTTTCTCTGGTCCTTTACTTTAGCTGTCCCTGACTTCCTGGAAGAGAATTTGCAATCCCCATGCAAATCCAATATTGACTTTCTCTCCCCAAAGGAGTGAGCTGGTCCCCATCTTTGTCTTTCATCTTTGGTGAGTCAGAAAAAGGTCAATGAAACTTGCTGAGTTTGTTTCTGTAGTTTTAAAACTTCTGTGTTTGGCAAATTATTCTCAATGCCATTACATGAATGTAGGATTTTTAGCAAAACTTCCTAAGTCATTTTAAAAATGAATTAGGAAAAAACCTAAAAACTGTAGGAAATAGTCCATGTTTACTAATAATTACTTTTCTCATTTAAAAAAATGTGAGCTTATATGAAAAGACAAAAAAAAGGAACTTCTTTTTTGGCTTTATTTTTAATGATTTATTGTTTTTACTTTATGAAATAGAACCTAATATAAGTAATTTAACAAAATATCATTACTTTAGAAGAAATTATTCGATTTGAGTTTAATTCAGAACTCCTTGATTTTTTGAATTAGTATGTGGGATTTTGAAAAAAGTAAGAGTCTCGTCTTCAAAACAAAATTAAAGCAAAATTATTATACAATTCTCAAATTACTTATGGTGCTTCAGTAATAAGCTATCTTCTGTGTGGAGAAATTATAAAGAATTTTAGCACATAGTTTCAGACAGTGCTCTAGTTAACATAGGCTTAAAGAAAATGCAATAACACATTTTTTGGTATTGTGTTTTCATGATATTTTCTCTATTTATTATGTGCTTTATCTAATCTACCTCTTTTAAAATGCAAAAAGTGTCTTTAAATTGATAAGCTGAAATATCTACAATATTTATGTTAATATGAGCCATTTCCAATGATTATGCAGACTAAAATTAAGATAAATTTACCTCAGACATATCATCTAGTATTACATAGTTTTAAGACAAAAAGAATTACATGATGATGATATGTATTTGGATGAAGGTGCCTGTCAAAATAAAAACTTTTAACTAAATTATATGAACTCTTTTCCACTTAAAATGTAATGATGGGACAGCTAAAAGATTAAACATTTCTTACTTCTTATGCTAATCTATTCGGCATTAATGGACATAATTACTAGTATTTCATGTTCTACATAGAGAAGGACCCAATCACAATTTTTTTTATTAATCTGTCAACTTGATTTACTCTGGGTTAAATTATATAACCTGAAATATAAAAATTTAATGATGAATCAAGCCAGATGTAATGAAATAGAATTGGTGTTAACTGGATTGAAATATACCTGTCCCAGCTCTGCCAGCAACTTGTGTGATATTAGAAAAGTCAATTAACCTCTCTGAGCCTCACTTTCTTCATCCATAAAAACATTATTCTATAATATTCAGGTTTATCTTTTGTGATAACATGTAATATCATAAAAAACCTCATAAGAAGACAGAGCAAAGGACTTCTATGGAAACTGAACAGGGAGGGCATTATTTCAGAGATTGGAAATTCTAAATCCAACGACCAATGCACCTGCATGCTGATGCCTGGAATTTTCTAGGGAGTTAAACTTTTCATTTATGTAGTGATAGAAAAAAATGCACATACCCAAGCCTACTGATAACCTCATCCACACTAAGATGCTAATAACCAAATTGAATTCTTCGGAAAAGGCTTTGAAAGCATACACTCTATTAGTTTAGTTGGCCTGAAAGGCTGTTTTATGTTTCCCATTGTCCCTCTCTTGGCTTCCACCAGACAGACACACATACACACACACACACACAGACACATAGTCAGTGCCCACTGATAGATACAACCAGAATCTCATAAATCTTTCTTTAATAGGATTTATAACCAGCTTATTTTCATGTTCCTTAAGACACTCATTTGATTTCTCTCTTTCTTCCCAGACACACTTTAAGTTTCATGGGGGCGGGGACCACACCTGTTCACCCTGCATTGTAGGCATGAACGTGGAACAGCAAACAGTGTCTGGAACATAGTCAGTTCTCTATAAATATTATTTAAATAAAAAAGCAAAAGAGAGAAAGAATGAGCTTTTGGAATATCTAAGTATCTTGAAGAAAGGGCATCATGGTGGGGTTGGGGGTGGAGTGGGTGTTGAAAATAAATGGCTGAGATTCCCAAAGACAAATCATACCTTCTTGATAATTTCATCAAAATCTGGCCTCGAATATTTAACATCGTTGCTTAGCATATTCTTTGTTATTTAATTAATTTTTTCCTGCTAGAATGTATGTTCCATTTGGGAAAAAATCTCTTTTAGGTTCAGTTCTGCATTCCAAGTGCAAAGCAGACACCTGATAAATGTTTGTTGAATGAATGAATACATGGATGGATAAATGATTCTGGTTTGATTTTCCAATAAGTTTACTGCCTTAAAAGAAATCTAGCATCTTTAGTGTTACAAAAGGAAAGACTGGGTAAGGAGTATCTACTTTTTCATTGCTGTTATTCTTCCAAGATACAGGCAACAGAAGTTTTCTTGATTCTACTGGAACTGCTCCAGAAGTTAATTAATTACACAATAATTATAATCTGAAGTCCTTGAACGTTTCTTTGGAGGATTCTTAAATATCAGGAGATTAATAAAATTTAAAACACACGTTCTTTCCCTAAGGAATCTCCTTAATTTTCAAATGCACAATATTTTTATGGAATTATAGTCTACTTGTTTTTGATTCATTTGCACTTGTAGTGTTCTATCACAATTTTAGTTAGACATGTGATAATGAAAAGCCTACTTTAAGACAAACGTGTTTCTCCTGAACAATCAATAAACAAGTTTTCAAATGAAAGCAATACAAGGGATATCCAACCACTTTCAGATAAGTTCAAAAATCATGATTTTTGAGGAAGTTTAATCATTCAAAATGAAAAACAGTATATGATCTCTAATGGATACTCACTGGAGTTTATTAAACTTAGTAAAATCAAGAAGAGAAAATATACCTTAAACAAAAGTGTGGTGAGATTTAGTAATTGTCTAATGAATTTAATCTGTATCAGATCAAAAGTAAATGAAGAGAGAAGGAAGGAGAGAAAAAGATCAAAGAGTAAAGGAATATAAGTAAAAGCAGGACTTTCCTTCTTACATAATTTTGACTCTGCTAGGAAATCAATGCTGAAACAATTTATTTCATTTTCTAGGACAGTTGTAAGAAGAAATTGTGTCAGCCAGAACACTTCTCATCATATGCCTGGCCGTGTGTAATAGAAATGGACATGATCAAATGATTGGACCATTCTGATTTATGTGGTACTGTCTATATAACTTCATAAGCAAGGGTGATTGCAACTAACAGGGCAGCCTTGTTGAACCAGGCAAACCAGAATCATGAAGTACTGGAGATATATTCTAATCTATCTCAAGAGAAAAGGCTGAAGCTGCATGTTCTTGCATTAGATGTTTATTCCAGATGCAAAATTGAGAGTCTCTTGTTTTATTGTTGTTCTTATTAGAATTACAAAAGGAAAAAAAATTGACAAAATCTTAGACACCGGTTCCGATGTCAGTAATTAGACGGTACAGAGATGAAAGGTTTATATGTGAAACATTTAATCTTGTTGTATTTCACATAATATTACACTAAAGGACCCTCCTGCTGATTGGCTGCCAATGAATCATCACTCTTGCCAATTTCAGACTGAACCTTATTTTGAGAAAAAGACATGAAGGAAAGTTAAATCTTTGAGCCACAATCTGATTTGTAAACACTGTCAAGCGATATGGACATATGCTAGGGATTCTTAAGAAATGTACTTTAAACTTTCTACTCTTTAAAATGTCAAATAGGGAGGAGAGAAAAGCCCAAGGAACAGCATGTATGAAATCCTCAGGGCATGGAAAAATCCCATAGGAAAATATGATGTTCTTTAATAACTTAGCTCTCACAACCCCCTTCTGTGTCCTTTCAAGTTGGCCATTTGGAATGCTGGAATTATTGAGTCACTCTGAGCTCATACTTTTATGATCAGTAAAAGTGGTTCTTATTACCAGCATCAAGCATAATGTCAGAGAAAACTATGGTTGAAAACCCCCAGGGCTAAGGATAGGATAATCCAGAAAAGCCTGAATTAATCTAATCTTGTCAATAAAGCAAAAGAAATGAAACATTTTCAGGAACACAAAGAAAGACCATCCTATGCTAAAAGTGGTAAGACCCTCCAATGGTAGTAGTTTAGAGTTTATAGATTTCCTACATTCACAATGACTAACAATGAGATAAATAAATCTAAATATACAGAGGCCCCTTTGGATGTTTGGCAAAGGGTTGATTGCTTCCTTGGTTTGTACCAGGCAGGGGATTGCTTCTGTGCTTTTCAAATTTTGTCGATTTTCCTCATGCTGGATTGGAGGCTACAGAGGAAAGGTGATTTAATGAAAAATACCTTCCCAAACTGTTACATGGAATTGGAATAAAACAGTCTTGTATGACGATTTTTCAAACCATTATATCAACTCCTAAACTTCAGTGGGGGTTGGATTAAATAGCCTCTAAGATTTCTTCTAATTGAAAGTATCTATCTCTATTTTCCAATTTATCACTGTAGTCAGTTCCCTAAGTGGAAACATCAGGTGCATATACTTTGGTTGACAAAAAGTCATATATGATATAACACATAATTAGCCTTAAAATTATAGCTGTAAGCAAAAGTATAAGTAAGTTGCTAAATACTCTTGCTTGCAAGGGGCATAAGCAAGCATTTGATTTAGTGCACATTAGACTAGTACACTAGATACTATGTCATCATATGTATATTATTTCATATTCCTACATCTAAGAGCTATTGCATAGATCAAGCAAGGTAATTATTAGTGAAAAGTAAATGGGTTGCTAGAAATCCCATCTGTTCTCTCCAATGGGAATGAACGACTCCCAAGTCTATCACTGCCACTTTTGTATGCCAAAAGCTACATATTGAAAACCTTTATCTGGTTCCACAAATTCAACATGCCCAAAAGGAACTCTGTGTCCCTGATCTTGAACTTAATCCTTTGCTTACATACACTAATTCAGTTTAAGGACATCACCTTCTACCTAGCCATCTAGGCTGAAATCAGCCAGAGTCAGATTTGACCTGTGCATCCTCCATATCTATTCTCTTTCTCTTCTTCAATTTTTCTATTTCATCTCCTTCATACCTTTCATTCTTTCTCCTCTCATTCTAGTTTATACCATGAATTTCAACAGTGTTTAGTCTTTCTTTTGTATCATGTAAGTGTGACTTTGAACATGCTCATGTAAACATCTAACTATTTGTATTATATGTATAGGTCAGTGTTTTGGAAATAATATTTACAGTGGAGATCAGCATATGTGGACAGAAATATGTTCATGGTATTCACCCATCTATGCACCAGTCCATGCCATGTATAATATAAACTATTCTTTGAAGTAAACTTTGTGTATGCATCTCAGGAAGTTAGAGAAATAATTTTAGAGCGTGACAAGAATCTAAGGATTTCTGCATGTAGCATGTAACAGAAACTTAGCATTATAATGATTTTTTAGTATTGATTGAAAATATTCCAGATACAAGACTGAGAGATAGAAGGCTTTATAGGAAAGTAAGGATTGATTTTTAATATACACTATTGTTATGCAGGAGTGGTTCTAATGTGTATTGATTAAAAACGCTTTCAGGATAACTCTTTGATAAAAAGTCTCTCTTCTGAATAGAAGTTTTAAGATTACTGTTCAGAGCTCAACTTCACAATTAATCTGATTTCCTTTGTGCTAAATGAGAATTAAGAAGCCAAGAACACACTATTCTTTTTAACATGGATAAGGATGAATCCTCTTTCTTGAAATCTGCTTTCAGATTTCCCACCTTGTTCCTAGCTTCCCTTATATGAAGTTATACTTACGTTAAGTGGTGTAAAAAGGAACAAGCGCCATACTAATATTTTTAAATGTCTTATGTAAACAGTGTGTTGCCAACTGAACTATTTGTGTGTCTTCCTGTCAAAGTCAGAAGGAAGGTACGTTTTGTCTTCTCTGCTGATAATCTGGTTTTGCTGTCGTTTCTCAAGTGTAGTTTTCAGAGTCAGCTAAACTTGAGGAATGACTGTAAGATACAATGGCTTGATTTGGCTGAAGCTAAATCATTAATCTATGCATACACTCTAAAAATCTCATAATCCATACCAAATAATTCAATTCTGTTGGTTCAGTTTACTACATTTTACACCTCATTCATCTTGGCAACACATCAGGCCCTAGTACTACTAAAAATCATGAATACTTCATAAGCCACTGAGTGATGATGGCCAGTGGTTCTCACACCTACCATCAATATTTTAGGTGAAATTTGCCTCTAAAACACTCAAAGAAACAGAACCACAGGATCTTAATTGAGTGTATGTCCAGGCTATTCTAAAAGATGTTCTTGAGAATTATGGCACAAACTACAGATAATCTTGCAGCCCCCTTTAATGAGGAAGAAAAACAGCTTTATCTGGATGATACTCTGTCAGATGGCATAATTTTCATAAAATCCTGGCTGAGGTGAAGGAAATTTGAAAGACTAAACAAGCCCAATTCTAACCAATTAGATTTCCTAAGTGGCACGGTTGTATCAAGTTAGGTCATGAGAAACTTATATATCTGAAAAATCTTAATTTAGCTGCTCTAGACATTTCATCACAAAATTGAAAGTTAACATTTGCTTGGTTTTTATTGAGAGTTAATAAACTAAATGGCCACATTTATTATCTCAGCATGTAAAACTGCTAAGACACTGAGTTGGGAGATAACATTATACCATTATAATTTTTTTTCTAGAATATAGTAGCAGAAAAAGAAAAAAAAATTCTCTCCCTGGCCTTATGATATGTTTCCTTTTATCAGAGAAAGAAACAGTATAACCAGTTTTTGGTTTTTTTTTTTCTTTTTAGCCATTTGGCCTTGGCTTCTAAAAACTCAAGATGAAATTTGAATACTCCATTATAGTAAATTACCCATAGACAGCCTAAAGTTTTAATACATTTATTTCCTCTGCTATATGACATGTGTTCCTTTTTGCTTAACTGTCTTTTTCAGTGTGTCTTTAATTGTAAGTAACCTCAGCTCTTTTCTAAGAGTGGGCAAGGTAGAAATCCTTATTACTCATTCTCCTTGGTTATGGAAGGGGGTGGATATCTCATTTTTATTCAAATGAATCTCAATATCAAAAGAAAGAGATTTGCTGGTAGAAAATTAGGTCACACAGGAAGTAGAAGAACTAAACTTGCTCAGATATCAAACTGTACAAATTTTTCCAAATTCGTTCTTTTATTTGATCTGAGAAGTGTTTTCCTATATCATAGTGAAAATGAGGGTTGATGCTTTTCCTAACAAGTAGATCTACTGATTTTTCAGGTTTTTAAGAAGGAAAAGAAGATGGAGAAGAGATTGGCAAGAATCACCTTCACTATATACAGCCTTTGCCTATAATGATCACCCATGGCCAACAACTGCATAAATATATTGCAAACACTGCATTCTGGAGCTTCATAATGGACAAACGAAATTTTACAAATCCTTTCCAAATTTCCCAGAAAGTGATGAGAGCAGAGATTAGGGAACAAATACACTTGGTGAATAACACAGTTTGCTTAAGCTCTTATAAGCAAAACTATAACTGAAAAGCAATTGGACTTCTACATTATGAACACAGAAGTATTTTTCCTAAGTTGTTTTGAACAAACCTGTTGACTGTCAATGACAAGATTTAATAATCAAATATACAAAGACAAATTTGATAGCAGCATCAATTTCCCTTAAATGTTAGGCTTGGATTCAAAGAGGATACACCCTTTTGCTTTCCTCAGAAACTCTGTCAGCATCCTTGTCTAACAGAAGCTGGTTTCTTGTAGCGTATCAATATTTGCCAAAGCAGAAATAACCTATGCAGTGTAGTCCATCAACAAATATTTAGTTAGCACCTAATCTGTGCCAGAAAATAAATGAAAAGGGAGAGATACTGTGAATTATATGTGATAAGCTCTCAAATAGTAAAATTATACTCCATTTGAGAAAGAACTAGTCAAATGCCTCTGGATAAAGTATCGATTACCTATCTATGTATCTTCCTATCTATCTATATCTATCTATCTAACTATCTAATCTATCATCACTATCTATTGATCTATTTTGTGAATATTACCTGATTAACTTGTTTTTCTTGTGTGATTAATAAATTACTCTGAAAATTATTCCCAAGAGGAAATTTAAAAAATTTTCTGTTCTAAGATGACATCATTAGAAAATGCCTCCCAAATTGATTCCACTGCAGACAAAATGAAATGAAAAACAAAACAAAAGGCAAACAAAAACCCCTCATGTAGACATATAAGTCCTGCTATTTTATCTTAGCGCATCAACCCTCTCACTTTATCGTTTGAATAACTAAACAATGAAGCATTTGGGACAGTCAAGTGATGAGACACTACGCACTCTCCGGCCTCTGAGGAGGGTGGGTATCCCACTTCCAATTGGGGTGCTCAGAGACTGGACCTAAGACAGCCCAATGCAGAAAGTACAGTGATTATTTTATGACACCCAAGTGATATTAAACACATGCCCTGCATATTTCACTCAACTCTGAGTGGAGAGCTTGTGAAAGGTCTGGTGTAAGGCTTTGTCCGTAGGTGTGGGCACATCTCTAGGAGAAGATGCCGTGTTGAATGGGATGATACGACAGCCCTAATTCATGATTAAGTGACACCTTCTGTGTCATCACTGTTGAAGGTCACACAGATGCCATGTTCATGGCAGACGCAGCATTAGAGGCACCTGATAGCCTTTGGAAATTCCTTGCCATCTCAGACGCTCACCAGCTGTAACACGCGGTATATAAACCAAAGCCTTGGCTGTGAGCTGGTGTTTGCTTAGAATACCCTTCCTGCCTGACATCCACAACTCTGCCTGAAAAACTCCTTTATTTTTCAAAGCCAAGTTCAGGAGTTACCTCCTCTGTGAAGCCTGCTCTTACTCCTTTACTCCCTGGCACAATGAATAACTCCACCCTCTTTACCAGTTCTACACTTTGCACACATTTTCCCTGCTACCCATAGCTGAATATATTATAAGCATTTATTTTCTAACAGGGAGTTTGAACAAGAGAGAAGCAAACAATATTAAAACAGGGAGAAAATGTGAGTGCAAGTCCTACCTTTGGTAAATATTCCTCTTAGGCAGTAGAAGAGAAAAGTTTGAAGGCACTTTACTAGTATTTGTATTAGGATTTTGACAAATATTGACAAAGTAAATCGTGTAACTTCTTACATTTGTTACTGAAGCTAAAATGATGTCTCTTTTTTCAAAGCATACTTGATTAGATCATATGTGACTCTGTATCTATTACATCCCCTCCCCCAACCTGGTGCATCTTAATTATTGGCTTAATAAAACCTAAGCTAGTCAACACAATAAACCATGACCCTAAATTGTAAACATACCACCTAGGTAGAAATACCTGGGCTCTCCAGGGCTAACCCAGCAAAGATTAATCTTTAAAGCAAAATAAGGTGTCCCCATGACATTCTGAGGGGCAAGAAATAGTGAATAATATCTTTTAATATTTAGAAATACTCTCAATATTTGAACTCGCTCATTACCATTTGTTTAATGAATATCCACATACTTCACAAAACTGTTAAGGTCATATATAAAGATAAATAAAATAAACATTTTATTCCAGTGTGCTACAAAAGAACAAATAGTTCCATAGATTATCTGTACACTAATCCTCAATCCTTCACTGATTTCATAAGTAGTTTCTGTTGCCCTGGTAGCATTTATAAAATAAATGATTTACCCTATCGCAATATGATTGTGTTGCCCTGGTAACTGGCTGTTTTCTAGAAAGTCTGACATGGATTTTATTTTAGCTACATACTTGCTTTCTCTAGAGATAATCCATAGAAAATAGGGCTTTAATAGATTCGATAAATTTGTATCCTATGTTTACAACATATTTAATCATATTTCATATGCTAAGTAGCTCTTAAGGATGTAATGTTGTTAACACCTTTACAAAGGAACTCGCAAATTCTGGTTTACTGATGATGCCGTGACAAAGAAATTCTAAGTGCTATCTAAGGACACACTGGGGGTGATGTACCATTGGAACTTTATCTCTTAGTACCTTGTCAATCTTATGTTCAGAATGACGCACCTTCAGTTCTAAAAAGTAATACACTGTTCCTTGACCTATTCTTTCTCTTTAAAGGTCCATATTAAAATAACATAAAATTGCATGGCAAAAGGCAGGTGATATGCACACATTTGGATTTATAAAGACTCCACATTCACCGCTTATTCTCACCACTCCTGTGCTTAGAAGGCAGGGATCTTAGACATCGGGAAACGTTCTCTCCAAGAAACTTTCAGAAGCTCTACTTGAAAGATGACTGTTACCTCCAAAAATAATTCCATGGATATAAAAAGAGGCTGCGCACCGCAGTGAAGAGTAGCCCCCGCTCACCGCAACTAGAGAAAGCCCGCGCACAGCAACAAAGACCCAACGCAGACAAAATAAATAAATTAATTAAAAAAAAAAAAAAAGAGGCTGTGCATGATGACATTTTCATAATGCAGCCAAATTGAAAAGTTTTGTCCATTCATGACTGATTCATCCATGACGCCCCTGGAAATTGTGACTTTTTCACACACATCAGTGACATAATTTAGCCTTTCTATTTTATATTTTCCAAAGTAAGCCTAAATTCTAGACAACAGCATTGGGACCACCAAGCTAATAAAAAATGTATAGGAAAGTGTGCCAGATTTGATGAATAAAAGTTGTATTTCAATAGACCACAATTTACCTTTCCAACCAAATCTCTCCCTAACACAAACAATTCACTTAATGCAGGCTACCTGCCTCGCTGCCCCCTGAAATAATCTGAGGACCCCCTCAGTACTTTTGGTGTGTTATTTTCACTGAAAATGCCCTCCTTCTTTTTCTTTATCCCCATCAACCCCACCCATCCTTTAAGTTCATGCTTTCATCTCGGTTCTCCCATGTCCTTAGCTGTCCATAGATACTTTGTCATTTTCAGTGTTATATAAATGCTAAGCATTTCACACCTTTTCTGCTGTAGATTTTTAATTGAATCATTCTACACATATAATAATTATCTCCACAGAGAGATTATGTGCCTTGAGGACAAACTGTTTCTTTCTTACTCTATCTCATTTCCAGCAATACCTAGAAGAATATTCTGTGCATATTTAATGCTCAAGAATATTTGTTTATTATTTGTTGATTTTTTTTTTTCATTGAACTCAATGTTCTCAGTTTCTTGAAATGAAGAGTCGACGTCTGGTATAACTAAGGGCCCAGGAAAAGACTTAATCAAGTGACCATTTCAAGGAGAAAAAGATACCTTCACTCTCATGTTCATTGCAGAATTATTCACAATAGCCAAGATATGGAACAATTTAAGTCTCCTCCAATGGATGAATGGAACAAGAAAGTGTGACATATATATGTGTGTGTATGTTATGTGTGTGTGTGTATACTGGAATATTATTCAGCTGCAAAAAGAAGGACTCCTACCATTTGTGACAACATGGATGACCTTGAGAGCATTATGCAAAGTGAAATAATCCAGATAGAGAAAGACAAATACTACATGGTACCACTTACATGTGGAATCTAGGGAAAGACAAAAATAGTCAGACTCATAGAAACAGAGAAGAAAGTGGTTGCTAAGGGCTGGGGGTGTGGTGGGGAGTACAAATTTTCAGCTATAAGATAAATAAGATGTGAGAAGCTAATGTAAATCATGGTGACTATAGTTGATAACACCATATTGGATAATTGAAATTTGCTAAGAGAGTAGAACTTAAATGTTAAGGTATCGAAGAGACTTTCTGTGGAAGTGGTCTTCTTTGTATTTACTTTACCCCAGGAGTATATTTATAGGGAGGTGACACCCAAATGAAGTTGTTCCTTCTAAATTTACTCTCACATATTTTTTTAAATTCTCTTCTGGTAGAAATAGTATAAATGGGCTAGAGTTACTCCTTTGTGTTTGCTAGTTACTTAAAAAAGATTTGGCCTGTAGATCTATATCCACCAGGTAAACTCCTTACATAGCAAACACACTTTGTCTTTGTTTGGTACTTTGACAATGATACTTACAGAGAATTTTTGCTCAGTTCAGCGGTTGGAATAAAATGATAGTATCTGAAAACTTTGCTTTCTGAACAGAATTCTAATGACTTAAATGTTCTTTCCAAATTTGGTGATGTGTTTTAGGAAAAACATGCCTGCAAATTTGGAGAACAAGGCCCCTAAAATTAAGCCTTAGGTCTTACCTACCTGCAGGTAAAGAATGACCAAATCAAGTATTCTGGGGCTTTTTTGAACTTTTTCTTTTGTTGTAGAGGGAAAGTTTATATTGACTGTTTAGCTATAAATGTAAGGTTTATTCATCATAAGTCGTAATTTAGCCATGCATAGCAACAAATCATCCAATGATTCCATAAGAGCATCTTGCATTTCTTAGAATCCTGTAGTTAGATAACTTATTTGTAATTAAGTAAAAATGAAAGTTGACCTTTCTCCTTGAGAATAATTAATGCTAACCACATGAAGAACAGAAGATTTATGATTCACATGAGCCTAAATAAAATTTAAGAGAATTGAACTCTACTTCTTCTTGGGAACTATCATCTTTTCTCCCTGTCAGTACAGATGTAACAAAATACCTGACATATCATAACACGGGGATTTCAATTGTGCATTCATATGAGATTCCAGTGTGACAAGCTGCCACACAGAGTAGATATTTAGTGCCATCCGTCCTCTATTGAAATCCTGTCAGTCCCACCTTACTCTTCCCCCTCCCCGTGTCCTCAAGTCCATTCTCAGATAGCTAGTGGGAAGCAGCCACATAGCACAGGAGATCAGCTTGGTGCTTTGTAACCACATAGAAGGGTGGGATAGGGAGGGTGGGAGGGAGAAGCAAGAGGGAGGGGATATGGGGATATATGTATACATATAGCTGATTCACTTTGTTATAAAGCAGAAACTAACACACCATTGTAAAGCAATTATACTCCAATAAAGATGTTAAAAAAAAAAAATCCTGTCTGTGTTGTGGTGAGATTTCAGGGTTTAGGACAGAACCCTGCACTGGGAAACAGCAACACGTACCCAATTGCATTGGCAACATCAGCAAAGAGTGAATTCCTGATTTAGTCTCACAGTGCTCTCTTTCAGTGAACAAAAAATGGGGGGTTTGACCTGATAAAGCCCCAGAGTCAGACAACTGACAGAGAACGGTTTCCTTGCAGAAACACCAGTACGAGAGATATGACCAAGGCAAGGAGAATTTTATCCCCTCTTCCTTAAAAGTGAAAAGCCTCTCAGAGTTTTCTTCTAAGTTTACAAAAAAGTGCATTGCACACAACTCAGAAATTTCAATCTGCAAAGAAGCAAACCTAAACAACTAACTTCAGCTTTACGCTTATGCTGTTTTTCTCTCGTCCTTTTACTAACTCCCCTCCCTTCTTTCCATCAGTTCATGTCTCTCTTATAGATCATTACCCCTCCCTAGTAGGGAAAGATTAGAGGCACTGTGCTCTACTTTAAGATTTGAATGAAGCACTGTTTTCTCTTCAGATAGAAGCCTGGTTGAGACCCTGGGGCCCTCGAGTCGAGCCTAAAAAGAACCTGAAGGGCTCTGGCTGCAGTGTAGGAGTCCGTGTGATTCAGTGATGGGGGAAGCATGCCTTTGCACCCTATACACAAAGAGCTTATCTGTGCAATTTTCTCAAAATAGTGGAAGAGAAAACATGAGAAAGGAGAAAAGTTGTAAGCAAATCATTATTATGGGCAATATATTGGAGATGTGTAGCTATGGACACCTTGAATTTATTTGTAAAGTAGGTTCCAGTTACTGACATACAAGAGGTACCCAATGGGCCTTTATTTTTTATTTTCATTATTTTTATTATAGGTGTTGAAAGATTTAGGAAGTAAATGAGATAAACACCAATCTAAGCAATTTATCTTATTTATAGCCATAGAAGCTATCTCCACCAAACTCATTAGGGAAGTATGCTAAATAAGCAATATGAATGTGGTAGAAATGGGTGGTTATTGCTTTTTCTCAACTTCTTCCTATACCAACACTCATTTTATATAATTGGGCTAATCTCAAGCACAATGTGCAGTCATCTACTCATATAACTGAATAATGATAACAGTAATTTACTGAGTGTTTGCTATTTGTCTGGCATTATTTTAAGAGCTTTAAAGCCTTGCTTCATTTCATGAACCAAAACCATAATAATTTAGTCATGATTATATCCATATTACAGTTGAGAAAACTGTGGCTCAGAAAGTTTAATTGCCCAAAGTCCTATAACAGAAAGGGTTTCCTCTCTCAAAGAGCCTAACCAAGAATCCATGCTATTGGGACTTTCCTGGTGGTGCAGTGGTTAAGAATCCACCTGCCAATGCAGGGGACATGGGTTTGATCCCTAGTCTGGGAAGATCCCACATGCTGCAGAGCAACTAAGCCCATGCACCACAACTACTGAGCCCACGTGCTACAACTACTGAAGCCCGTGCTCAGCAACAAAAGAAGCCACTGCAATGAGAAGCCCGTGCACTGCAACGAAGGGTAGCCCCCACTCGCTGCAACTAGAGAAAGCCCACGTGCAGCAATGAAGACCCAACGCAGCCAAAAAAAAAAAAAAAGAATCCATGCTATTAATCACCAAGTCATTCATTCCTTCCCTTCAGATCTAGGTATTTTATTTCTCCATCCGGGATTGCCTAACTATTTTTATGTTTTAGTATCACAGAGTGATTAATTTAACCAACCCCACTTTGATGATGAAACTAAGACCAGTTGGGTAAAGGTTCTTTATACAATAAAGACAACCAACAAAACTGTTACAGGGAAACGACTGATGCTACAAATTGTGTTTCCATGATGCGGTTTAGCCAATTTTTTCATGTTAAAGATAACAAGGTGATGGGTGGCCCAGCCACTCCTTTCCCCAGGAATCTGTTCCAGCCACAAGCATTACATCTTAAGGGGGGGTGACCTAAGCTCAAACATCATGCAGAGTCTAGTCAGGGGAAGTGAAAAGATATTAGGGAGCAGAAGCCATCGCAAGAAAGATCCTGGTGGGGGACAAATGAACACACACACACACACACACACAACTATTGCTAGGGGAAGATATACAAGAAATAATACATCCAAAAAATGGGTGAAGCTGGTCTGGGGAGGAGGAGGAGCTAATAAAACATTTAGCTAAGGCCCTGAGTGACAGTCAGAAAAAAACACATACAAATATCTTCCCATCTCCTCACAGCTCCAGAAGTACTGTGGAATCTTACATATTTTGGTATCTGGAAAAATATTCAGATTTTGCCAGATATGCATTCCTTTAGGCCACGATGAGATGATGCTTGACCTCAGCGTGAGGACTAAGCTAGCCTCAATGCTCTTTAAACACACACATTATTTTTTTAGAAGGTAGTTGTTTCCATCTATTGAATTCTACCTCACAACTTGGACAGAAAAGAAGAGCCTGGATTCATTGCGTGTTGGTCTGATTTACACAACACAGATCAGATGAACTCAGGAAGCCCCCAAGGTATGTGAATAAGAGTAAATATGGGGATCTGCAGAATAGGGTCTAAAGTTCTGCTCTAGTAAGCTACATATATTTTATTCTTTAAATAAAAAGCAAACTATCAAAACACTAGGAGCAACATGGAGTGTTCCTTATTTTTTAAGAAAATGGACAAAGCTCAAATATGAAAGCCAGGTGCTGTGATCCTTTGAGTCCAGGAAATAGATGTCTGTGTATTTAACTCCCTGGTTTTTAATATGTGCTACCTTATTTATATTTAGCTTTGAAAAGGGTTAAAATGTAGCACTGCTTCTTCTTTGAACAACTAATACATTCAATAATAAGGATTAATGATAATAATAAGGTATAGTATGTCATACTTCAAACACTGTTTTCACATATTCTCTCTGTTTTGATCCTCCCCAAAGCCATGTTAAGTATAGTGACAGAAAAGGAAACAAAGTTACAGATTTGAACATACCCAGAAGAGTACACCAGAGACCCTGTCACACAACTTTCTGTTGGGGATCTTTCCCCTATCCCACACTCCCATGAGTATAGTGCTCTTGAAATCTCCCTGGCTAGTACTTCTATAGAGCTCAAAAACATGGAAGACCTCGACAAAGATACATGGAATCAATAGCCTTCAGCCTGGATTCTAATGGAATAGGTAATATTTTTCCCCTTGGGACTAACGTAATATTGTACCACAAAATGGGAAAGCTAGCTAGTAGAAAATAGAGTTTGAATATTTTGGGAAGAAATTTTCCACTAAAAGAAGAAGAGAATGGCTCTAGTTAGTTAACATAAAAGTCATCTACCAACCTTGCTATCTATTATCTATCCGCATCTATTAGTAGACAAATACCTTCCTATTTCAAATATACTGCTTTGAGTCAACACCTAGCCATGATACGCAAAATCGTTCCCAAAGCACACCCAACTGCATCTGAAGAAAACAAAGCATAACAGGAGGAGAAGGACAACAGAAAGGCTTTCCTCCTATAATGGATTTAACTGTCCAGAGTTCACAATTCTGCATGAAGTAGACATTCCCCTTTCATAACAAATGGTAGACAGCAACATGAGAGTTTGATTGCTATTTCCTCCAATCAAGTTTTTTCTCTTCCTCCCTCTCTCTCTCTCTTCCTCTCTCAACTCTGTTTGTCTCCATCACTATCACTCTCTCTATCTACTGTACACACTTCTATAGAATTTCAGGAACAGCTTTGTATCTGGAAAATAGGGCTGCCAGAAAGAGGCATGGAATAGAACAAAAGCTTTACCCCAAAGCTTCTATGCATTACAAAAGCTTGCACTCGGATAATAGAAACATCGAGCCTCAGGTGACTGAGAACACTTACTGTTGGTTGCATAACGTATGGCGGATGAGGCATCCATGAAGTACTCTGGACCTATGCATCAAACAGCATTTATTAGAAGAAAGCAATCACAGAGAGAACTCGGTTCTTGCGTTCAGTGGAGTCACACTAGGTCATAAGAAAGTGGAGTCCACCTGACTTACAGCGAATCAGTGCTCAAAACTAAGGGTACAAAGGAAATACTTGGACCTGATTCATTTGGTCCCTGAAACATGGTACAATGTAAAGCAAATTCCTACTTCCCTAGAGCTGGCTGTAGTGCCCACATGGGCCAGGCTGGGCCATGGAGCACATTTGGAGGCTTCAGGAATCTCCTGTTTGTAGGTCAACTTCCGGGAAGACCTGGGCGAATAAGGAAGGAGGCATTACTTAGCATGACTGCTAAGACTTCCTCTTTTTCTGTCATTGGTTCTAACTTCATATTCTCAAGTGATCCCATCTTGGAAATAAATCCAAGTGGTAAAAGTTGGGGAAAGAATTAGAGAGATCAACCAGAAATTTGGGGGAATGTTTTGGGTTAAACCCAAGTTAAGCAAGTCTGTGATTTTTCTCTCTCAAGGTAATTGGTATGGCAAATAAAAATGAGTATATGAGCCAGCCAAGTGTTCTGAATGTTCCCCATCAGCCAAATGAGAAAGTCAGCTTCTAAGAGCTGATTGTGACATTGAGAGCCCTGAAGATTTTGTTTTCAATATACTCACATCAATGAAATTGCCAATGAACTTTAGATTTAAAAAAAAAAAAAAAAAAAAGAAGTGGTGAAAAGCAAGAATCAACAACATAGGAAATTGCTCTAATTCCTTTTTTGAGAAAAGAGAGCCAGAGTTAAATTCCACTTATGAGCCCTCCCAAAAGAAATGACTGTTCTGTGGAGATTTTATTCATGTCACCAAAGTGCTCTACAATGGAGCTCAATGGGTGGTCTTGGCTGAAACAGAGGCCAAGATTAGAAAAAATGGGTAAAAACCAAAATACACACATTACAATCAGGCAGGCCTGTAGAAAGAACAAAAACTGAACAGCATCTGCACTTAGCCTCATGGGTCCCAAGGAAAGGCAATTAAGAAATCAGCCATTCTGAGACCCTCTAATGCAATTCACACAAAAGTCTATTCCGCTCACCCGACAGGTATCAAGAATCTAAGTGCAGACACAGAATGAGAATGATCTGCTTTGGGGGGAATCAGTTAAGGAAAAAAGTGCATAGTCTCAAGCATGATGCTCTGACAGCTGGGACCTCCTGATATGACGTATGTAGTGGATGAATAATGTGAAACTTCACTGAATTTGTAGCAATCAGCAACATTAGTTTTCCCTGTTGTAAACCCCCCACCCACCCACCATCTGCACAATATAGGGAAACACACGCAGGCACACACTCGCACTCTTGCTCTTTCTTTCTCTCTCCAAAGCTTTAAACAGTGACACTCGACACTCTAGGTAGCATTCATAGGCATTTTTTTCTAATTTGAATTAGAAGAATTCTCTGAAGAACTACATGAGATAAAGAGAAGCAGGGAGAAATATCATATCTTTGATGACTCAAAGGAATAAGATAAGGAGCACTGTTTGAGGGAGAAGGATGGCTATTTCAATCCACCTGTGGACTTAGCATTACTAACTGGCTACAACATCTGGTTTAGGACACACACTGAGTCTCAGATTTTCTTGTGTTTCAACATATGGAACCCCCGAGGTCTCTTTTGGCCTCTTTGGAACTGAGAATGAAGTAAGAGGAGGAAGTTAGGAATTACTTTTACCCCTTTGATAATCTTCCCTATTTCTTGGAGCAAATGATTTTGCATCTATCCATGTAGCTTTCCATGGATACACAGAACGATTGTGACAAAATGAGATGACAATGATACAATATCCTGGAGGGCGTGCAGGGAGTTGCCAGAAATGTGTTCTCAGAAAAGATACCCTAGGGAGCAACAACCAAAATAACAGACAACACACAAAATAACCTCTCAGTGGTAAGAAAGCTGCACTAATGTTGGCTGGAAAGTAGCAAAATCATGAAAACTCAGCAGGAAGAATGGAAAGCTCGGTGGATTTTTATCATTCAGTGAAACAGATGCAAACAAGCCCTTGAAAGTGTAGGCTCAATGGATAGTTTAAGTATTATGACATTAAGATATGACTAAAGGGAAGACAACTTAAAACAAAAATCCTACTGTGTCCCTTTTGCCTTGATCTAGTCTGTTCCTGGCAAGAAAGGTTTCCCGGGAGGTGCAGGTAAACCGGACATACCTGGTATGTGGAGACAGGGGAAGCAGCAATGAATGGCGTGATGGGTGTCTGTGGAATCATGCGGTTGGTTGCAATACTGTACGGTGAAGAATAAAATCTGCAAACAGAAAAACAAAAAGAAGATTCATAGATTCATGAAGCTGATGCACGCCTGGCTGCTAACCAAACGCTACCACGCACGTCTGGAGAAGACAGAGTTCCACCCTCATGTTGCCCATCAACTGTTAACAGGATCATGCAGGAGATTGATGGTCTTTGATTCCACAAGAAATAAGTTGTTCTGAATAAAATGACAATTTTGAGTCCTCTTATAAAATTGGCTGCACAAAAATCTCTTAGGCCAGGTGAGTGTAATAGTATGTTTAACCAATAAAAGAGAAAAGCCATGGGCATTGTTTCTAAAGCTCCTTGAAAGAAAGGCAAAACCATAGCACCAAGCTTTATAAAGGTGGCTGGTGTTACACAGACAGAAATTGCATCTATCCCTTCATTCAAGAAAGAGGATCAGCTTCTAGAGAGTTCTGGATAATTTGTGTTAGGCATGAATCCATGCCCTCAGGCAGAAACCAAGCTAAGTACTTTCTTTCTCCATGAAAAGAGGACAATTTGTGGACAATTTAGGTCTAGGTGAGGAAAGGAATCTTTTCTGGATTCAGTCAGGGCACTGATGAAGATTCTGGACCTATGTGATATACCTCTGTACATGCTGTAAAAAGCACTGAGTTTTCTAGTCCTCCAGGGTCCTTCATTGAACAATTATAGAATAATACTGGGCAAGATCAGAGCTTCACAAATCAGAGGAGGGATGATCCTTCTGGAGATCTATTAAAGGACAGCTTTAATAGAGATCTATTAAAGGGTATCAATAACACTTACAGGCCATCTCTGCTCAGACTATACCCTGGAGTCCACAAGTTACCTAATGCTCAAATTCTTCAGCATAATTTTAAATCATGTTTTTTTTCTTTATGTCTCACTGGTAAGGGAAAGGCTAGAGTGACCAGCCACACATCGTGCAGACAAAACCAGGTGGGCTGTGATGGAGTATTTCACTGATATCAGGATAGATTGGGAAAATGCCTCTCAGGGATCATGGAATCATTACTTCACTTTGCCATACTCTTAGCAAAAGTCAATTACTACTTTTAATTTAGTTTCTTTCTTTCTTTCTTTCTTTCTTTCTTTTTTTTAAATAGTATGACTGAGGTTGGAGTTTTGGAGACAAAAGCTTCATCATCTCTCAGGGGTCATTGATATTTTGAATAGAGGATCTCATGGGTCACCTTTCTAAAGAAGCATTCCATGAGAACCCCATTGAGTGTAGGGGGGTTGGATTTCAAGGTTGCCAGGTTTCAAAGAGTAAATTCTTTAAGCTTAGATCCTATACAAGTCTTCAAGCAAGGATTGGGGAACTAGAGTCTTAAACTGATCTAGCTCTCAACAAGGATTATAAGGTCATAGTCTTTTGGTTAAAAAAGATGTAGCTGAAAAAATTACACCATTACACATTGCATCCTCCTTACTATCCATACCTATACCTACAATACCTCTAAAATTTTAGAAAAAAAGAATATTGACTATATACTCATTAAAATGGCCAAATTAAAAAAAAAAAGACAATCAGAGCTGTCAAGGATTCAGAGAAAGTGGAACTCTTTCATTGTTGGTGAAGATAAAGGATGATACAGCCCTTTTAGAAAACAGTTTGGCAGTTTCTTATAAAGTTAAACATATACATAGCATATAACCCAACTATCCCACTGGTACATAGTAACTGAAGATAAATGAAAACTTGAGTTCACACAAAAACCTTAATGCAAATATTTATAGCAGCTTTATTTAATACTTGCTAAAAACTGGAAACAAGCCAAATATCCTTCAATTGAATTAATAAACTGTGGTCCATCCATACACTGGGATGCTACTAAACAATTAAAAGGAAAGAACTACTGATATATTTAACATGGTGAATCTTAAGTAAATTATGCTAAATGAAAGAAGTCAAACTCAAAAGACTCTATATTTCATATCCATTTATATAATACTATGGAAAATGCAAAACTTTAAAGACCGAAAATAAATAATGGATGCCAAAGGCTGGGATTGGGGGAAGAGTCTGAGTGCACAGACACCTGAGGGAATTTTGGAAAGTGATGTAACTGTTCTATATCTTCATTGCTTGGTGGTTCCACAACTGTGTGCTTGTCAGACCTCATAGAATTGTACACTCTTAAGAGTGAATATATACTCAATATAAATTACAGTTAATAAATCTGACTTTAAAGTCAATTACTATGTAAGAAAACATCCATCCTTCCACTTTAAAAAATGTATTGAACATTTACTATGTATACCAAAGATGGGTAGGACATTCCTTTGAGTTTTTCTATTTAAGCATTTAAATTGAATCTTATCTATACATTAACCAGCCTAAAGCTGGTCAATGGCTTTCCGTTGCAATGAGAACAAAATTTGAATTCCTCATATTGACGAGCACAATCAGGCTATTGCCCACCTCTCTCCCCAGAGCCAACTAGGATCCAACCACATTGACCTTCTTCTGTCACATGAGCCTGTCATTCTCACTCTCATCTTGGGCCACTACACTTACAATTCTCTCTACCTGGAATGGTTATTTCCCCAAATCACCCTGGAACTATCATCTCTTTCTCATTATTGGTCTCACTCAACTTTCCCAACTTTTCAGAGGTCTGTAGCTAAAGTAGCAACCACCATCTCTGCCCCAATTGTTCTCTATTCCTTTCCTCTATTTTTTTTTCATTGTTCTTATCACTATCTGAACTAGTAATTTTTAAAAATGTCTTTATATATGCTATGGACTGAATGTTTGTGTCCCTTTAAAATTCATATATTGAAGTCCTAATTTCCAAAGTGGCTATATGTGGAGATGGAGCCTCTAAGGAAGAAACTAATGTTAAATGAGCTCATGAGGGTGGGGCCCTAACCTCATAGGGTTAGTGTCCTTATAAGAAGAGGCATTAGAGTGCTTGCTCTCTCTATCCACATGCTCACATGGAGGAAAGGCCATGTGAGGACATAATGAGAAAGCAGCCTTGTAAAAGCCAGGAACTAAATCCCAAACTAAATCAGCCAGACCCTGATCTTGGACTTCCAGCCTCCAGAACTGTGAGAAAATATATTTCTGTTGTTTAAAGCCACACAATCAATGGCATTTTGTTACAGCAGTCAAGTTGACTAATGGAATGTATTTATTGATTATTTCTCCCTCTAGAATGTCAGCTTCAAGAGAGTTGAGGACACCTTGACTTTGTTGCCTAGAACAGAGCCTGGGACATAGTAAATACAGGCAGACCTCATTTTATTGTGCTTTGCTGTATTACACTTCACAGATATTGCAACTTTTACAAATTGAAGGTTTGTGGCAACCCTGCATTGTCAGATGATGCTTAGCATTTTTTAGCAATGAAATATTTTAAATTGATGTATGTACATTGTTTTTTTAGACATAATGCTTTGCACACTTAACAGACTACAGTCTAGTCCAAACATAACTTCTATATGCACTGGGAAATTTTAAAAAATTGTGTGACTCATTTTATTGAGATATCTGCTTTATTGCAGTGGTCTGGAACTGAACCCACAATATCTCCAAGGTACGTCTTGCTTAATACCTGTAGGTTGAATGAATGAATAAATGAATGCAGAGCGGTTTAGAGAGATAAGTAGTGATTACAGTAGAGGCCGCCAGTGTCAAATCGGTGGGGGCACAGAAGATGGCTTCTGTTCAAATGGGAAGCTGAGAGGTGAGAACCCAGAGAAAATTGGCTGGCATCACATATCTGTAAATGCTCAGTGGGAGCTTAAACTAATGCCTGTTTTCTAAGCATGCAAAGGTACTGACAACCAGGGAAAACAGACCTTTTCTACAAAAATCATGGTTTGCATTAAAAAAAATAAAACGCTTTAGGTCTTATGTTTGACAGATTTTATTTATGAGTCAGTGAACAGAAAGACTTATTTGGGGCTCATAATAACATAGCAGGTACTCATGACCACTCCACAAACGGCCCTCTTCATTCACCATGCAAGTTTCTGAGAAACCCAGTTTCAGCCTCTTGTACCAACAGAGCGAATCATGCGTCACATTTTAGAGTGGCTGGTTTATTTTGCGAAATGTAGCAATTGTCATATTAAAAATGAAAGCAGTAAGGATAGGATGGACTGGCAAAGTTTACAGGAAATTTTATGGGAAAAACAGCAGAAACATAAAGAAAACAGCCAAGTAAATGGATACTAACAAAGGGCACCCTTGGGGGAAATTTTCAGGCATTTTTGTTCTGTCTGCTCTAATCCTATCCATCAAACAAGAATATTTCATACTTCCCAGCAAGTTCCAGTACTGCCCCTCAAATCAGAGAGTCATTTAGAACAGAAAATGTACTGAGAAGATCAGACTCAGCACACTGTCTTGATCCCCTAATTCTGGTATTCTGAAATAGGCTCTCCCCAAATCCAAACATAAACCGGATGAATTCACAGGAAACCTTTGCTTAAACCATGACAGGAGAGGCTATTATTGAATCTGAAGCTTAAAGGCACCATATCTAAAGAAAATTCACCTAGCCAGACTCCAAAGAGAGAACTGCAGAATGAATTTCCCAATCTCTTCACTTTTTCTCAATCCCTGCCATGTATCCTTCATGGTTTAAAAACACTCTCACATGGCCATCACATTTAAAAAGAAGAAGAAAGAAAGAAAGAACATCCAAATAAATACTTCAAGAATAGGTGTCCTGTTTTGGGGGAACAGGAAAGATGAAATTGACAGCACTTTTTGGCCATACTAACAAAGCTAAGGTCATTCTAAACATGTGACTTTATGTTTTCGTATCTGGTTATTTATGCATTATGCCTTGCAAATGTTATTATAGAAAACTGGGAATGAATTTTTAGCTAACCATTTTTCTGGGAAGAGTTTACTCCCCTAAGGTTTTTCTTTGCCAAAATGTACATAGTGAATCCACAAGTGTATGACAAGTATTCCTTTTCTACCTTGTTCTAAACTAAAAGGGATTTTGCTCCCCAGGGGACATTTGGCAGGATCTGGAGATATTTTTGGTTGTCACAACTGGGTCAGGGGGCTGCTACTGGTATCTGTTTGGTAGAGGTCTGGGATGCTGCTAAATACAGTACAGCTCCCACCCAAAAAATGATCTGGTCCAAAATGTCACTAGTGTCAAGGTTGAGAAACTTTTGCAGGAATGTGAACTAGTCATCTCTGGAGAGGTTTCCCATGAACAAAATTCCAAATGCCAAAGGGGCTAAACAGGTTAATTAAGCATGATCTATCTGTAGAACTCTAAGCCAGCCTCTGAAAAAAGTAATATTTTTAAGGAATGCAAAGGGTTATTTGGTTTTCTGGCATGTAAAGCAAGTGGGCTCCAGAAGTCCAGAAAATGGAAGTCTAGGTCACTAATAGGACATTATTTTGCCTGCAGAAAAGTCATCTTCAGGGGATTTGGCAGTCAGTAGTAATATGGTGAAATCTTATTTCACTGACAATAAAAATAACATGAATATATCAATAACCCCAGGGTAGGACTTTTTTAATGCAGAAAACCACACACAGTCCTATTTGCCCACTGAAATAAACAGCCCTGCCTTGTCTTTCATGTCCATAGGCAATTTTGTTGGAGTCAGAACCACAAATACTATCCTCAGGGCAACACTATAGCACAAGATTAATAAGTTATTGGTCATTTTTATTGTAATGCCAACGTATCCTTCACATTAGATTCCTTTCCTAGTGTAATAAGATAAGGTTTCTGTATCACTTAATATCAAATGCCCATATAAAACAGCTGGCAAACCAAGGCTACAGAAAACATTTTTTTTTCACATCTCTCCCAAGAATCCATTTTCTTCAAATAAAACAATCCAAAAGGCTTTTACACAGCAGCCCTTAGTGAAAAGAGCACAGGAAAGATGCGATTTTGACTATGGGGGAGGAATTATTTCCCACCTCCCATGCTCATAGTTGGAAGTGATGGAATTTCATACTGGACAGTTAAAAAAGCAATAGGGCAATAGTAATAAAAATTATAGAGTTATGCCAGATAGCTCCAAAAGAAGAATGGACATTTTTATTTTCCTAAGTTAGCCTATAGTAAAAAGTACCAAGCGTTTTACTTTTCCATTGTGACCCAGAAATTTCTTCACTGTAACCTTCAAAGCCTTAGATAAAAGTGACATTGAATTAATTTTTTTAAAGTGATAATTTGGGTAGATTCAAGCAGATGACACAACTGACATTTTTTACTGCCTACATGCAAACAGCTCAGATACACCATGGTCCATGTTTACAAGTGTTTGTTCTTCATTAGAGAAATATCAAGCTTAATTTGGGAGTACTTATTTCAGTTTTATGTTGCTGTATTCAGGTTGAGGTTATGGAATTCACAACATTTAACTGTTGACACAATTGAGCTACCAGCTATCCCCCAGACACATATTTGGATTTGATACTCAGAAACCCCTATGGCTGAGTGCAGTTAAGGGATGCCATATGTTCTTTTTTTTTCTAAATTGAAGTATAGTTGATTTACAATGTTGTGTTAATATCTGCTGTACAGCAAAGTGATTCAGTTATAGATATATATATATATGTATACACACACACACACATTCTTTTCCATTATGGTTTATTGCAGGATATTGAATATAGTTCCCTGTGCTATACAGTAGGACCTTGTTGTTTATCCCTTCTATATATAATAGTTTGCATCTGCTCACCCCAAACTGCATAGGGTTGCCATATGATCCAGCAATCCCACTTCTGGGTATATATCCAGACAAAACTATGATTCAAAAAGATAAAATATGATCTTTAGTGGTGACATGGCACATCTCCAAGAGGACAAGCTCATGTCACTGTTCCATCAAGAAGCCTTCAGAATCCCTCATTAGAATGTAACTGCCTTTTCTCTGTAGTCCTATGACATTAATTTTCTTTATTTTTCTTTGTGAAAAGAATAGTAAAATATAAACAGTGAAAAATAAGTCTCCTTCTCACCCCTACTTCTCGGTACTCTGTTGGCTCTCCCCAGAGAACCACTGTCACCATGTCTTGTGTATTCTTTCAGAAATATTTTATACATATAAAAGTTAATACATACATAAATCTCATAGCACTTTGTGCTTCTGTCACAATACTACTTGCATTGTATCTAGAATTTGCATGCGTGCCCATTGTTCCTGACAGGATGGGAAATATTTTTTTTCAAATTTGCATCACCAGAATGATTTTAAATGGTACAATAGATAAGTATTCAAATGATAAAATTTGTTGATCTGAGTCAGCATTAAGCGACCTTTAACAATATTAACTGGATTGGAGTCAGCTGCAACTGTATCTTTGGATACATTTGTTCTACATAAAATGGGACCAGTTTCTTCTCTACAGCAATAAATATTTATCTCTCTGATAGGTTACCGCTCTCTGAGTTAGGTTTGCCTACTGGATCGAATACAGCAATGTAATTAGGAGTAAATACTTGACTCTGGACATTCATGTTCCATTCCTTCATATGCTAAGTGAATTTTCTAAATCAGGTTCCCCACTTCAAAGAGGTACATGCTGACAATAACTCAAGGAACATTTGTGGTTATTGAGGAAACACAATGTGGTTATTTTGGCATCTTAACATCCATAGAAATGACTATTCTTCTACTCTCCATTATTTAAATGTTACCATATAAGGCAATAAAACCAAAGATGAAAAAAACATTTTAAAAACCATCCACATGAAGAAATATCAAGTGAATAAGGTTAGTGAGCTACAATCTTCCGATCTCTTCCATTTCATGAAATAAAGTTTCTACCTTCTTGGTACCAACAACACAATGGATAGTCTAAGCCTTCCGAAATTCCATTCTTAACCCAGGACATGAGAAACTCATGGCAGTTTGGCTCCTTTGGGTGAAACTGCAGGTTGCATTTAAGTAGGATCAAAACAGAAATAGAGATACAGACGTTGAGAACAAACGTATGGATACCAAGGCGGGGGGGGTGGGGTGGGATGAATTGGGAGATGGGAATTGACATATGTACACTATTGATACTATGTATAAAATAGATAACTAATGAGAACCTACTGTATAGCACAGGGAACTACTCAATGCTCTGCGGTGACCCAAATGAGAAGGAAATCCAAAAAGGAGGGGATATATGTATACGTATAGCTGATTCAATTTGCTGTACTGTGTAAACTAACACAATACTGTAAAGCAACTATACTCCAATAAAAAAAATAATAAAGAGGATCAGGTTTGGGTGTTACATGGGGACAGAGTGGCTTGATGCCAGGAAGGGGAATGGTTTCCCTAATGCCACCTTGCTGGAGCCAAGCAGACGTCATCAGTCACATTTTCTGTTTCTGATTTGGCATTCACAGTACTAAGTTAAACAGTTTGTAAAGATGAATAAGACATGGAACCTGACTTCAGAGTTAATAGTCCATCAAGGAAATAAATATGATGTCAACAGCTACATGATAAAAAGACCGTCAGTGTATCATGGTCACATGAAATGTAGTGTAACAATAGTGTCAATATTGACAATGAAGATCACATTGTGCCATGCAGGGGTCCTTTGATCCTTACAAACTCTTATGAAAAGGTACTGTTACTATCATCTCCACAGAGGAGGAAACTAAAGCACAAACAACTTGCCCATGTCTGGTAAATGAAAGAATTTGGATGTGCAACTGGGCAGGCTGGTTTTGGAGTCTGAACTCCTAACCACTGCTTAAACTGTGTCTCTTACGATTAATTGTGTAATTAGCTCTGCCTGGTATGATTTAATGGTGTTCTTTATTTTATTTATTTATTATTTTATTTAGCTGCATAGGGTTTTCATTGCTGTGCGTGGGCTTTCTCTATTTGCGTCAAGTGGGGGCTACTCTTCATTGTGGTGTGCGGGCTTCTCATTGCAGTGGCTTCCCTTGTTGCAGAGCATGGGCTCTAGGCGCACGGGCTTCAGTATTTGTGGCATGCGGGCTCAGTAGTTGTGGCTTGCGGGCTCTAGAGCACAGGCTCAGTAGTTGTGGCACGCGGGCTTAGTTGCTCCACAGCATGTGGGATCTTCCCAGACCAGGGCTCGATTCTTAACCACTGCACCACCAGGGAAGTCCCTAATGGTGTTCTTTAAATGAGAGCAGTGAAAGAAAGAAAGAAGGAAAGAAGGAAGAAAGGGACGGAGGGAGGGAGGGAGGAAAGAAGGGAGGAAGGAAGGAATTAGGAAGGAAGGAAGGAAGGAAGAATATCACCATTCTCTCCAGGCAGAGAGAATTCCATGAGCAACAAGACACACGGGTTAAAGTAGCTTGGGATGCTCTGAGAATCAAAGAAGGTCCAGTTCAGTTGCAGAAACCAAATCATGGAGTTCTTTTTGTGCCATTCTTGGAAGTTTGAGTTCTGTTCTGCAGTTAGTGAAGTCCACATAATACATTAAACCAGGCAGGTAGATGATTACTGATTGCTTTTTGCTTTAAAAAATTATTCAAAAAGCAATGTGAAAATGGTTTGGAGGTCAGTTATGTTAGAAGCAAGTAAAAGCTTAGTACAGGTAGGGAATGGTGATTGAATAAACTCAACCAGTGGCAGGGAGGCAGAGCTGGGTTGAAGATACAGTTCAAAGACAGACGGAGTAAGTTTTAAGGACCAATTTTATTATAAAGAATGTTTTAGGAGAGAATACCCAGAGAACTGGAATTTATGGCTTAAATGGCTTTAGAGTGTATTTTTTAAAAAGGAACAAGTCATTTGATCTTGTTTTTCATTTGATTTGGTTTGTATGATGAAAGATTGATGAAGATAATGACCTCACTTTGGGACAAAGCTATCCAGGAGCAGCACCTAATGCAGTTAGACACACAGGTGGTTTTTTTTGCATCTAGTTATGAACTTGAAGTATGGACTTGGGAGTCTTCAGTTCCTAAAAGCAGGAGGAGTGGATGAGATCAACTGGAGAGAACACAGAGTGAGAAAAGACTAAACCCTGAGAAAGATTAATAAAAGTGGGCAGAAGAGGAGGAATCTGCAGACACCAAGTGAGCAGTGCAAGGGGAGAGCAAGGAGGATCAGCAAAGGATGGAGTCGTGAAATCTAAGAAATAAGAAATTTTCATGAAGCTGTAAATGGTAACAATAACAACAACAACAACAGAAAGTCAAATGATGCAAGACCTCAAACAGTATAAGGACTAAGAATGCGTCAGTTACAACTGACAAATTTGGAGATCACTGGAGACACCAGCAGGGAAAATTCCAGTCAAGTCTGAGACCAGAATTCACACTTTAACAGGCTTAATTAGAGACAATATGGAAAGACAGTGTGTATAGAAAACTGGGGTTCTTTACCAGTGAAAAGAAGGCTAAAATAGTGTGGTCACTAGAAGTGATCTCATGGGCAGAAAAGGATTGTTTTGCTTCTACCTTCTTTATAGGTGGGAGAGACTCGAGTATTTTACAGGCTGAAAGGAATATTCAGTAGACAAGACAGTATTGAAGACAGGGACTGCTGGATGATACAAAGTTCTTTATCAGATGACAGGAGATAAAATAAAGGAGATGGCATTCTCAGCATCTTAACTACAATTTGTTTCCTGAGGGAAATATTCATTGTTGTAAATGTCTAAGTGGACAGTGGAGAGGATGAACCACTTCTGCAACTGTTGAAATAGTTCAAAGGATAGAATGTTATACTGTTACTATAAGGTACAAAGACGTCACAGAAGGCAGACGTATGTACTTGCGGTCGACCTCTATACGGTATAGACGGTGACCTGGGAAGGGAGACATGCTCCCTGCGTGCTAGGCAGTCCTCACTGCCTCTAATACGGCACCACCCAAAGTTCACTTTGGGCTGCTCAGATTGCAGGCTGAAATCTCAATTTTCTTCTCCGTAGGTTTGTAATGGATCAGGATGAAAACTTGGAAAGTTAGGTCTTTGGGAAAACAAATTCAGATTTTAAATTGTGCACTGGAAAGATGACTAACTAAAGCAAAGCATTCACTCACTCCAGTCCAGACCTAGGTCACTGGGGCATCTCCAATCCTTGACCTAGAGCCTTGGTCAAGAAGATCTTTATAATAAACAGATAGATACATAGTACAGATAGGTAGATGATTCATATATTCATATACCCATATACATGTATGGAAACATGAACAGTTGTTGAATCTAGTTAATAAACTTATAGGTATTCATTCAATTATTATTTCTACTTTCTAGTGTGCAAATAAATTTCTAATTGTAATTACATGTATTTTTACATGTATTAGACTCTGAAACCATGTGCCATTAAATTACAAATATAAAATACTTGGTACTTAGTATGTGTTCAACAAATGTCATTCCCTTACATTATAATACTTGTTTTCTGTCACTGTTGCTGAGCATATAATGCCTTATTCTGTGCCTTCTGAGTTAACTATTTTATCTTCCCAACTATACAGTACGATTCTAGAGGACTTTATTTCATGTCTTTACATCTTGTCTTTTGTTCTTCTGACCACCAAGTTTAAAGTGCCTTGTTGGAAATAAGAGAAGGCTTATTGGATAAATGAAAGGATATTCTTAAGTTTCACTCCAGAGAAGTTTTAATCAACAAAGGACAAAGGAATAGACTCTTACGCTAGACTACCAACCGTGTTGACTCGTTCATGGAAGGATAGACCATGAGTTTCTTGAGGGCAAAGCCCTTGTCTTTTGTTGTTTTTTGAAACCTATACAGCATAGTACTGTGCTTGGCAGACTCATTGGATGTTTATTGAATGAGCAAATAAATGACCCCCGGAATCAATAACTATAAAAATAAGAGGGAGCTAAACATTTTCTACATCCCACAGGTGTTCATTAGATGCAGCTGACTAAATAGAAAAATGGAGTTTAATTCCTTCTATCCTCTAAGTTGATCTTAAATGAGACCTTCATTCTGATTGATTCTTTAATGAGACTGAAAGACAGAAAACTGAAAGCCATGGAGAAATCTAAGATAAAAGATTGTGAAAATAAAAATAATACTTATTCTTCGGTTTGTTGGCCCATTGCAGGACGGCCAAAGTAAAGAAAAGAAATTGCGAAGTAAGAAGAAAGTTTCAACCAAAGAATATTCAGAATGACAGAATTTTAGAGAGGCCAGATCGTGTAGCTTAAGTCTGATTTTTCAGAGGAGAATTTTAGGCTATGTGACTTGTTCTAAGTAAGAGGCTGCAAGTTTCCAGGTGCTTATTACAATGAAGAATGAAAATGCAATCACCAAGCTATTAACTTGACTCTGTCCGTTACCCTTCCCCTGATAGCCAGAAGGCAAAAGTGGAAGCATTATTAATGTCAAAATGGACCTGGGCACATGCTAAAATTACCGAAATCTAAACTCTAGAGTTATTAGTAGGAGCGACACTCTTACCGTAGAGATACACGGACACTTCTCCCAGACCGGTCTATCTACATACACCCCCCTTCAAATCCTACTCCTTACTCTTTCTCAGATGAGAAAGGGAGAGACAGAATGTGGGCAGAAGCATTGTGAGAATGGGTGACATGGGGGGTGCCATGAAATAAGAGTCACTCACAGGAAGAAAAAAATACAATGATGAGAAAGGTTTAAAACAAAAAGACAGATTTGAATATTTTTCTTCAGTACTGATTTCAGAGTTCAAAGATACCTTAGCAATTAAAATAGAGAAAATGTAGTCTACTTACCCATTCTGTATGGCAGCTGTGGGGTCATAGGTCAGAGCCATGCCAGCCTGTATATGGGGGGAAGAGGGGAGAAAATGGATCTTAACATTTTTATGGTGGTGTCCAAAGCATTCAGTACACACCATGCTTTTATCTTTACTTTCTATGACTTAAGTTTACTTTATCCTATATATTTCTCCTCCCTTACTACCAAGACTAGCATTTTTACTATCTGAACACCAGAATCCACCAGTGAGTTAGGGAGTTTATATTATATATACAGACAAACCAAAGAACAATGCAGTTTGGATGATTTGCATTTCTAATTCATAAGCCATGCACTGTCTAATCTGGTATCCTTATAATTTCTCACTATTTTCAAGAATACCTATTGTATATCTCATGGCATGAAAAAAGGGAAAGGATAGATGCTGGGGTCAGAGTAAAAATAAAAGCTACTTAAAACGCATTTGACCTTTTAGAAGAAAATGTTAAGAAACATTTATTTTAAAATATTGCATGCCTCAGGGGTGTCTAGGCAATGAATCACAGAGTGCTGTCCAATACTTGCTAGTACCTGTCCCACTATGAGTGTAGAAAGGGAAGGATGTGATGGAAATTCTAGGCCTTGTGGCTAATAAGGAGGTGGTTTAGTTTTGTTTCTAAGAATAAAACCACCACTGAAAAATTACATTTCTGTAACTGGCAGTTGTTGCAGAAAAGAATATCAACTTGATGATCGCTGACTGACATCCTACCTCCTTTCATACACATCATCGTATTTCATCCTCACAAGGACCCTATGAAGTAGACAGGAGAAATATTTCCTCCATTTGATAGATGCAGACACGGAAACTTGGAGGGATCAAGTGACTTGGTTAAGGTCACATGTGTGGAGGCAGAACCAGATTCCAACCCAGACCAGCCGTGACATTGACTAGGATTTTGAATGAGCCCCGAAGATCATTTCTCTGTGGCTGCATGGGTCTACCACCCTTTGTTTTCCAGACCTGTCAGCCTGGTTATTGCTTGTGAGCAGAAACAGAAATAGAATGAAACAAAGCTGACTAGGTTGTCTTTAGGTTGGATTTTTTTCTTTTTTGAAACTTAAAAATAAATTAGTCCAATGTCAACCTCCTGGCTCGATAATGCACTATTATTATATAAGATGTAACCATTGGGAGAGAAAGGGTGCTGGGTAAATAGGACCTCCCTGTACATATCTTTTGCAATTTCCTGTGAATATATAATTATTTCAAAATAATAAGTAAGAAAAAATAAATTAGCTTTAGTAAGAAAAAAATAAGAAAAAAATAAATTGACTTTTGTAGAGGATAAGGAAAACCATAAAAACTTTAGAGACAATAAAAAAGAGCTTTCATGTTTGAGTTTTTTTCCAGTGTGATTGAAGGTGGTTTTCCTGATAAGCTCATTTAATTCCTCAGTTTTAACACATAACTGAAATGAAAATTCTCAGGCTTTCTAAGATAGGGCCTGAAGTCCAGGATGGCCTGCTACATTCAAGCTTACATGCATTGTTTTCCCTAAACAGTAATTTAAAAATTATTATTAAGATTGGTATGAGGAACAAAACTGTAGAGCCATCTATAAATGAAACTGGCATACAGGGAACACACATAATTGAAACGAAGTTTGCAAACAAAGCTGAGATGGAGATGCACTGAGAACACAGGCTTAATGATAACTGCCCATCACTCATGTTAAAGAAATACAATATGATAATGTGACAAGCTGGGGTCTGGAAAATGAGAATAGAAGAGTGGAAATGAAGACAGATTACTTTCCCCCCATGGGAGAAGCAAAGGTAGTGATGTCAAAGCACATAGATTCTAAGTCTAAATTCTTCCCTGGATGGGGTCTCTGCCATGTGACAAACGGGAGGCTGATCCGAGGCCAAAGACTCCCCAGGAGGGACATGTCCAGGCGGGACTCCATGGTTCTGGGTCCTGGAGAGGGCAGCTGGAAAAGCTGTCCATCTGGGATGAGATTTCCCTCTTAGGAACCCTAAGCTTCTCTCCCCTAACTTATCCAAGATGTCACACCAAAGACAGGATGCAAAAAACAGGCTTTGTACTCAATAAAGATATTGTTATTTAATAAGAGATTTAAATGATCATTGTATCTTCAGACCCCTGTTCACCCCCAAATTGTTTAAATCCCAGGGGACTTGTAGGAAGCCACGTTTAACTGTTTTCCTTGAACGTATTTTCCAATAGTGCTCAGAGACCAATGCCTTTCTTGAATTATAGGTCTTCAATATTCTCTTTTTATGCCATGTGTATTTGTTCAGGCAATGTCAGGTAAAGATTTTTTTCTTTCACATTTGAATTCCTCATGGATTATAGTTAACCTCATGGATTATATTTAACCATGGATTATAGTTAACCAATCCTCATGGATTATAGTTAACCAATCAGGTCTAGCTAGGAATATGGTAATTATCACAAAAATTCTCTCTCTTTCTTGAATAGTATTTGATAATCAGAAAGCCTAAGTTGGCCTCTTCCTCCATCTTAAACCTCCACTCATCTTTCAGAAGATGGAAAGAACTAAATAGATGATGATATGGTTTAGTGAAAAGAATATATGTTTTGGACCTGGGTCCAAGTCTTAGCTCTGTTGTTCTCTAGCACTGTGACCTCAGGCAAGTTATTTAATCTATTTGAGCCTCATTTTCCTAAACTGTCAAGTGGTATAGTAATATCTACCTCAGATGATTGTTGCGAAATTTAAAAGATATTACTTTTGTGAAATGCCCACCACAGTGCCTGGAGAGAAGACACATACGTAAACATTGTAACACAAAGCAACACGTGGTAAGTGCCCCGTGAGGGTATGCATGAGGTGCAGGGGAGAGGCCAGGGTGGTCAGGGAAGGTACTTGGAGGAGGTACAGGTGAGAGATTTCCATAGATGGAGATGAGAGGCGGAGGCCAGCTTAAGCAGAAGGAATAATAGCATGGAAAAGGTGTGTGAATAAAAAGGGCAAGGCGGACGATCCAGTTGCAGTAGAACATTGGAGGGAGCAGTCGACAATAAGATTTGGAAGGAAAGGCGGAAGGTCTTGATTGCTTGGCTCCTCTTGGGGAGCCACGGATCATTTTTCAAGCAGGAAAATGATATAGTCAAAGAGGGCTTTGGCAACAAGAAATAGCACGAGCCCCCCTGGAAAACAGAGGGAAGAACCAGAGTGACGGGTGAGTAGGGTAGGCACTGGGGGACAGGTGGGTGGAGAGAAACTAAGGAGAGGATGAAGCCAAGTTTCATCTACTTCATGATTTTGCCTGGGGCCAGTCGTGCCTCTGAGGACCTCTGGCAAGAGGAGACAACCAGAGATCTGCATTTGGAACACTGTGGTTTACAAAGCAAGGCATGGGTTAAACAAAGGGTGTTTGAACTTAACCCGCTGGCTGAATATCACAGCAAAACAACTAACACTGGGATGCACCTGGTTTTCATTTCATGTGTAACAGATTGTTGAGTTATAATTCTAATATGGTCTTAATGCAGATTTCGCATTCCATTTCCTTTTGTTTCTTTCCACAAGGTAAAAAAGAAAATCGATTTTGCTGCTCTGTCTAGCCACCTTTGTACTGAGCTAGAACCATGAAATCGTCATTACGTAATTAACAAATTTTATGGCATGTTTACAAACTCCAGAGTCACACAAAAAGTAAAGTAACTTGGAACAAAACGAAAATGTCACACCACATAAATAGAGAAGTGATGTTTAATCCCGTCACTCTCTTTTGAAAGGGGTTTAATAAATTCACAAACATTTTCCACTTTTTAAGTTCACATTATTTGTGGATTAAAGGCATTTATGATTTATTTAAAACAAAGAGGGGACATTTTTGTCATTTTCCAGCAGCAGCTGAGTTTTGGCTTAATATTTCAGCCATAATGGGGTATTTCTAGTCCTTTCAGATAGAATCTATACTATAAGAGCTAAATAAAAACTTTAAAATATGGTTTATTGGAGTAATTAGGTGTCAATGAAAAAATGTTGCCTGCCATATCAGTAAACAAAGATTTGCAGCCATCAAGCCATCACACTACAGCCACTCTGGTGAGCCCCGAGGGAACTCAGGATAGAAACAGGATGCCCACCGTCAAATCATCAGACACTGCAGCCACCGCCCACCCCACAGTGCACCCTGAAGAGACTCAGGATGAGAAAGCACAGGATACTTGCCCCAGATAGCTGAGGTGCATATCACAGCAATGATTTCAATGAGCCCTGACTTTTGCATCTTCCCATATACAGGAAGATGCATCCTTAACTTGAGATGCCTGGTTTTCCTTAATTAACAGTAATCTTTTGATGTTCCAACTACCTGGTTTTTGTTGCAAAAACTCCTATATATCCTGGTTCCTCCCTTACCTCTTTGGAAGCAGTCTCTCAGAGTGATCTGAGATGCTGTGTCCCAGGCTTAAGTTCTCAGTTTTGTCCAACAAATAAAACGTAATTCTCAACTTTTAGGTTGCGCATTTTTTTTTCAGTCGACATAGGGACCCAAAATTATTTCCAATAAACATAGGGGATTCATTGAGACACATCATTTTGACTTAGGGGCTAGATATTTGATATCCATAACTTTAAATGAAGAAGTAATAATTATGGAAATACTGCTTAAAATGTTCTCGCTAGAGAAGGCATTACCACTTCAAGAAGACCTTTTGAACTGGAATGCTTGGTCTTATCTGAGGAGCAGAGTATCATTGACTCTAACAAAGCCACTGAAAAGATAGCTGATAGAACGGTTTCTATCATTTTCGAAACTGTTTTTACAGTGTAATGTAAATGGGAATCAAAACATTTGATTACATGGACAAATACACGCTGTAATTCCTGGAAAACTGAAACACTGATGTTGTAGCCTAATGTTTCTCCTTTTTCTAAATTCTGCCCTGACACACAATACATCATGATTGGATGAGTTACAAACGAATAATTACAAAAATTTCCAATCTTCTAAGATCAGATTTCAGGCAACACTTTAATAAATAGGTAGTAAATATTGTATATTTTAGTAAATATCGCATACTGAATTAGCACAAGATGAGTTCAGGAAGCCAAGGAAGAAAAGGATAACTTGGTTTTCCGGATATCATTTTTAAAGAGTTTAATTCTTGCAACTAATTAAACAATCTTTATAACTGTTAGCTGGCTATGGTTAAACATTCAATAAATGAAATAAGATGACAAAAAATGATATGTGAAAAGGGCTTAAAAGTATAATGTGTTATAAATGTTTAGGTACTGCTATTGCCATACAACCTCATTTAACTTTGTTTATATTTATTTACCAGCCTTTCTCTTTAGAAAACATACCTTTTAGTGAAGAAATCATGATACAAAATTACGTGTACAATATGTGTGAACAAATAAAAATTTTAAAAATTAAAAAAATCTTCGACTACTAAGGAAAAATTACTGTCAACAACGTTCAATATTGGGATAAGTATTAACTATAAATGGCTTTTTTTTCTTTCATATTTTTTTCTGGCTCTTTTAAGTTGTATATGATGAGAAATATTTTATAATGGAGGAAAAACCAAAGAAACATACTATATCTTCTATTATTTGTTTTAAAATTATAAATTCAGGAGGGTAGAAAAAGGCATACTATTTGTAAAAGTCATATAGATCAGAGGCCTGATTCCGAAGTAAGCTTGAAAATGTCAGGAGACATTTGGGTTTGCTGGGTCAGTAGAATACAGAAAGCTGGGAAGGATAGGGACTGTTACAGCCAGAAGGGTCAAGGTGAGAACGAGCAGGGGGGTCAAGAATGAAGACCGAAAATCCAGGGTTAATGATTCAGGGTTTCTAGTGGTGGAAGCTAGTAACAATTTATAAATCCAAAGGCCAAACTGGCTGAGAAATTGAAGGTTTCATATGTGATCCCAGAAGTGCGGATATCCAAGACATTCAGAGGAATCAATAAAAATCACCAGAAAACCACAAAATGATCAATACGCCGTCAAGCTTTTGGCCAAAGAAAGGGCTTTTAACTTCCTTCCTGTTAAGAGAGTGTGCTTGCTGAAGAGGATGTGAGAGCCTGAACTCCTGGCCTTCACAAGAGGCAAGTGGTAGGGTTTTACCGGGAATGGCTCTGGCATGGATACGCGACCACTAAGTGGTCCGTGTCTCCTGGGAGAGGCAGTCAACCATGTAAGGCAGATCTCTGCTCTCACCTGCTGGAGGGATGCTCCTTGGGCTTTGTGCAGCCAGTCCCTCTTCTAAAGAGAGGATGAGGGACAAATGAGACGGGAGACAAGGAAATGTCCAAAGCCTACAAAAGGGAGCCAATACTGCATGGTCCTGAGATAAGACAGAAATCCTACCTAACTGTCCCAAAAGATGCCAACCAACCTGTGAACTGGCTTACAGTACACTCCCTGACTTTCATAATTTCTGAACCCCCAAATCACTGTTATTCCAAATCGTATTTGATTAGTTTGCATCATTTGGCCAGGGATTTTTTTTTTTTCCCTTCTCCTTTCAAAACTCCTTTCCCTCTGCTTCTGTGAGGCTCTCCCCTAGTTTTCTTCTGACCTCTCAGAGGGCTTTTTCTTGCTCCATCTGCCTTTGAGGTGCCAGTGCTCAGGACCAGGGTTTCCCTCCTTCTCTCTCCTACACAGTGATGACATTCACTTTCTGATCCCAACTATTGTTTATTACCAAGTGATGCCCAAATCTTGGTCTCAAACTCAAGTATCCATACTGAGTTCCAGACACTTATTGCCAAGTTAAATTAGTAAGTTCATGTATCATCAGTATCTTTTTTTAGGTTATCATTTCTTGTTTGGGTGTTTACTACTATCCTTTGGTAAAAATATCTTCTCCAGCCTTTGCTTGCACCTTCCTTTCCATCCACCAGCCATACCATCATGCTGTGAAATGTGTTCTTATGATAGGCAAATCTGACCACATTGGTGGCATCTTATCACCTTTGAGATAAAACATGGCTTACAGAGCCCTTCATGATCAAATGTGTATGTACCTCCTGACCTCCACAACTTTCCTGTGCAATTCCAGACCCCACCCTTCACCAAACTCAGACATACACTCACCCTGCCCTATAGTGTTAACCTCTGGGCCTTTGCTGCTATAGGTTTTGGCTGGAAATTTTCTGTATCATTGTCTGAGGGAATATTGCAATGCTCTTCTCCCAGTCTCAGGCTAAATGTCATAGCCTCTAAAAGCCATTTCTCTCTCCATGAAGCATTAACCTCTGCCTTAGTTCTGCCCCCATGACGCAGGATGGGAGCTAACATGACCACACTCTGCCATGCGTATGCCTCTCTTAACCAGGCTCCTGGCTGTTTCCATCTTGGTATCTCTTCTTCCTGAACCAGTGCTTGGAATGTAACAGACTCAGTAAATGTTTGTTCAATGAATTAGTAAATGAATATATTTCCACTGCGGGGAATGGAAATTTTGTGCAGTGGAAATGTGGAGCCCCAACCGCTGGACTGTCAGGGAATTCCCAAATTTGTATTTGAAAATGGAATTGGAGTGTTTTAGATTTTCCTTATTAGCAAAATTTCCTTAAAAAAATTTCAAGTGAACTCACTCAAATGTCTAAAGACAATGTCTCAGCCCTTGATTGATTAGTAGAGATGGGGGGAAGCAAAATGATTGTTGGGGTCATTGGGAGACCTTCCCGATGTAACAGGGCAGCCCGTGCACATGAACCATATCATGAGCGGGAGCCCAGGAGGAACTCGAGGCCCCTCTGTACCCAGGCATCTGACCCCAAGTGCAGAGAAGAGGAGATCGTTAAAAGTCCTCTTGAAATCTCCAGGAGTTTGTCAGGAATCAAGCAAATGAAATGCAGGGGATTTATCACTTAAAAAAAAGATAGTAAAAACAGGCAGAGAATAGAGATAATTTGCCTCCTTGTGTTTGGGAAGAGAACATCAAGGACAGTTATGCTATTGTTTATGAACTCTGTCATCTCGATATTTCTCCTTTTTTGGCTTTCGCTACAGCATTCTTGTCAGACAGAGATGCTCTCCCTTATCTTACAACAGAGAAGGACAAGATAAAAAGATGCAGACAGAATTAAGACTGGAAGGCTGAGAAAGTCTATGGCGGCACACACAGAAAATCATTGTTAAAAAGGAAGCAGGGCTTCCCTGGTGGCGCAGTGGTTAAAGATCCGCCTGCCAATGCAAGGGACACGGGTTCGAACCCTGGTCCGGGAAGATCCCACATGCCAAGGAGCAACTAAGCCCGTGCACCACAACTACTGAGCATGCACTCTAGAGCCTGCGAGCCACAACCACTGAAGCCTGTGCGCCTAGAGCCCGTGCTCCGCAACAGAAGCCACCGCAATGAGAAGCCCGGGCACCACAACCAAGAGTAGCCCCTGCTCTCTGCAAGTAGAGAAAGCCCACGCGCAGCAACGAAGACCCAATGCAGCCAAAAATAAAAATAAATAAATAAATAAAATTAAAAAAAAAAAAGAAGGAAGCAGAAGAAAAGGTATCATAGCATTATACCATGCAGCTAAAGGTCTCAAAGTCTTGGGGAAAAAAAAGTGCTAGTCTGAGTTCGTCATTAAAACCAAAGTTAAATGAAGCCTTGATTGATAATCATAAAAGAGATAAGAGAACATTGTCATATTTAATGTAGGTACTTCTGTTTTTATCTCTATCTAAATGACTGATCTTCATAGATTCCAAGACACAGTTTTGTTGTTTTTTTTTTTAATTTTTATTTTATATTGGAGTATAGCTGATTAACAATGTTGTGTTAGTTTCAGGCATACAGCAATCCAAGACATAGTTTTGTTTTATTTTTTAATATCCATGAAATCGGGGCTCACAGTATACTTGATGGCAATTGAGAGTTTGGCAAGTTTCTCCTCTTTTTTAGTGGTATTTAATATAACACTTTATCTTTAATTGATGGTGTCTTAGAGTCAATGATGTAGTGTATATACTATTAATCTCCACAATAACATGGGTAAATAGGGTAAAAAATATCAGATGCTGAGGTTGCATCCAGGGCGAGCCTGTGCAGCTAGACAGCTGAAAGTCCCAGGTATCTAGCTAATTGATCCGTATTCTGCCAGGTCCCAGCTATAGTCTGATGTTACCTTGAGGTCATAAGCTGCAGCTTAAATATTGATGGGGATGATTCTGCATCTTGTGACAGGTGGGTTGCCAAGACAGTGTCAACAACTCCAGAAATCCCCCAGGTTGTTGATGCCCCACTTAGCTGCCCTGATCCGTGGAGACTGGGTCAAGGGCATAGAGGAGACATGGAGTTCAACCATCAGCCTTTCTCCTTGTAATTGCTTGATGTAATCTTCCCAGACTTCAGCCCCTCCTAATTCTCCCAACACTATCCCCTCCCCAAGAATATAAGTAAGTTTTCCCATTCTCCTCCTTGGGAATGGAGAGGAGACAGAGGACTAGAGCTTGTCATCAATCACATTTTATCCAAACTTACACTATTACAGGAATTTACAAGATTTACCTTTAGTGATCATAGGTTAGTAAATATTAGACCCAGCAGCTTTAAAATAAGAACACTTAACTAAGAAAGCATTCATGCTGAGTTACTAAGAATTCAAGTTCTTTTGCCAATGGGAAGATTTCTTTTGAGATTAGAAGGGTCATTCACCTTGAGTCTGCTTTCGAAATTGCAGGCAAAGCACATGAAATGAAAACACTACATCTGGTGGGCTGGCTAACACACTTAACTGCAAGTGCTGTCGTGTATCATAACAGCCAATTGCTCTTTTCAAGATCACATATGTAAAGATTCTCCTTCAGTTCAAAGTTAAAAGGACTATTTGCAGAACCTGACCATGTTGCTAGATACATCTTAACCTTTTTCCCAAGGTCTCATTAAAGAAAAGAATTGGACAACTAACTGCCAAGCACTATGATACATCCAATGGAAACAGTAGCAAACTATGTAGATGATGTTTCTACTTTCATGGAATATGTTTGAAGATAACCTGAATCTACATGCAACTATTACTAAGATTTTCAGATAATTCTTTAGCTATACAATTTCATAGGAAACTGTGTTTCAATTTCTCCTCAAAGTATTACTTCTAATGGCTCATTGGGGCAGGACTTCAATTCCATATCTCTGAAACAAATTTTCTAATGTTCAGTATTGTAAAATAAAATTGTAGTCAATATGGCTCCCAAGCTAACAGAAATGATGAATTCCTGGGCCTGTTGTCAGGTTCTTCTCATACTTAATACGAAGGACATTGACTGGTGACTGATCAAATAGTTTGGAAGCAGGATGCACTAGTCAGAAAAGATCCAACTGAAGGCCAGGGGGCCACGTGTTTGAGTTGTGCCTTGTTTTCCTCACTGCTAAGAATGTCTCAAAGCATGTGCTTTACAGTAACATTGGTAACAACTACTGACAGCCAAATGCTTTCAAGAAACTCAACAAAATATTCTGTTGCTGGGTTCCCTATGAATTGTGACTGGAGTGATAGCCTCTTCTCTCCAGATTTTATGGAGCATGTTTGCTGTTACTTCCACAGACATCTACATGCCCTTCAGCATCAATAATGTCCATATAAATGTGACCCAGTTTGGTTCCTAAAGAGCCAAAATGGCTTCTTCTCAGATGCAAAGAGGTGTGTAAATAAGAATGATATAAATGATAGTAGAAATAATTCAATGTATTAGGCTAATGACTTTTTCTTGCTAAGGAAGATACGTGAATCTTTACATTGGGTCAAATGTTTAAGGATTTTGTGAAATAATTCCAAGTCTACTAGTCACTCATGGACTCATTAAATTAATGAAAACAGGATCAGAGCTTTTTCCAAATTCCTTAGAAAGTTTTACACATATTGGTTGAGTAGAGTAAGAACTAATGTCTTTAAATCCATTAAGACTGACAATAGACTGTAACACAACTCTTCAAATTAAGACAGTTGGCTCATACACTGGTAACAGTTACTTTTGATACCCATGCACATTATTTTTTACATCAGTGGGAGAGACATAAACTTAACCAAGAGACTGGATCCCATTCAATGGCAGTGATCATAAAACAAGATAAAATTGATTCTTGTTATTTGAAGTAATTCTATTCTATTAAGTCACCATGAACACTGAATTAGGGAATACTGAATCACTGCTCCTAGAGGAAATATATGGTTAGGTTCCTGCAAGAGTCTGGTCACAACATTTTCACCAACTGATCAATAGATAACCTTGTTTTATATCTCTTTTTCTCTAAAGACACCATATTTAATATATATTGTTGATTCATTAACATTGAACTCAAAACCAACAGCGCTCTAAGTCATGCCTGAACAAAGCTTATCTTCACTTTTCCATATTTTTTCTGTAAGGCACATTATAGATTTCTTTCACATAGAAACACTAGACAACACTTCAGCACTACACTTGAGGGCCATTTTAAAGAGTGAAAAGTACGAACAAACAAAACCTGTAACCCTAAATAAACCAAAGAAAGGACATTAGTTGATAGTATAAGAACTGAAACAAGAAGGCAAAGCATCACGCACTCAACCTCATCTGGGGGGTATATGTTTGGTGACTCAAACTTTTTGCTGCTCTGCACATCTTCAAATGACCATAAAAACACCATGAGTATTGATCCTGGGTACCAAATAAATTTTAGAAAGTGGGATAAATTTACAAATCTGGTTCCCACGAATAATGAAGATCAACTGTATCTTTTTTCAAACTGATTATTTCGTGAGTCTGAGTCTTTCATTAAACAAAAGGAAATTTTATAAATTAATAGCACTATTTATAAGGATTCTAAAAATTCCTTACACAGAAGAATTTGGTAACCTCACCCTTGAAATAGATTAGGAGGCAGAAGCTTAAAGACTATTTACATTCAGTACTATGAAGTCCGTAGAATATGCAAGAAAATTCATTTGCTAATTCTTTGTTAAATCCAGAAAGTCACCAGTTGTGGCATCAGAATGCTTCTTCTGTCAAAGATAATAGTTTTGAAAGATACTGGAAAGTACTTGACCATGAGGAGTACTTTTCATAGCCACGGAGGTTGTATAAGCACTTTTGTAAACGTCATTATTTGCCAGAATAGGTAGGTTAATAATTCATCTTCTTTCCCTTTAAAAACACCAACCATGTAATTCATCAGTAGCTCAATCTTTTCCTTGGTATCTACAAGAGTTCATGTTTTTCTTTTACTTTTTTTTCTTTTTCTTTCATCTTCTCCATCCAAGTCCCCCTCTCCTTGCCAGCTCTTGGCTTTTTTGATTACATGACCTTCAAGGGAAAATTGGCTAGAAATTTGAAAATCACGTAATGTTCAGTGCCAAATAATGCTTGGAATGCAAATAACGATTGTGGATATGATCTTATAAAAACATTAACAAAACGTGGGTCAAAGTTTGTCATTCAGCTTGAAAGCTGTGGATTTGTGACTTAAACTCCAGTGTCTGACCCCGTTAGCCACTCAAGTAGAGTGCCTGGTAAATTACGATCAAAAGCAAACAATTTTGAGCATATCACAGACGTTGACACACATGATTCCTTAAAGTTCAGAAAGAATTATTATTCTCAGTTGGGCACACTAGAGGACTCAAGATTTATTAAATAACAACTCAAAGCTCAAGTTACTTCTCTTAACTTTATTCTGTCAGAGCCACTCAGCACCCATGAGCATGGATGCCTCTACGGGATGGGTAACAAAGCAGAACTTTCAGGAGAATTGGGGGTGTGGGGGGGTTTAAATGTAGACAAATCAGCTACCTACCCTGAAAAACAAACAACCAATCAATCAAATGAACAGTTAATGGTTAGTAACATGACAAATGTGAGCCGATATTCGTGCGGCTGCTGTTTTTGTTGTTAGTTTTGCTGTTATTTTGGCTTTGGCTTTCTTTAACTGTTGTGTAGGTACAAAGCCAGTTACAGTCAGTGATTTTATTTCTACAACCTAAATTGTATTCAATTCTACTTTTAATCTCCTACTTTGCCACTTTAGGTTCCAAGGGGGTAGGGAGTCTGGTCTATATGTTTCCATCATGTCTGTAGTATCCAGTCTTGGATACTTTGGCTTCAACTTCATGTCACCAGCTGCAGTAGCCCCTAACAAAAGTCAGCCTGTACTTTGAAACTTTGAAGCTGGGCACTGACTTCTCCCCTCCAGCTAGGAAAGTCCTAGATAACATATTCCTCCTGAAGAAGGCTGTTTCATCTACATTGAAAATCTGTTATTTAGTGTAGCCACTTTTATTATCTTATCTAGACCTTCTGGAGAACTTGCTGCAGCTTCTACATCAGCACTTGCTGCTTCACTTTGCACTTTGATGTTACGGAGATGGAGTCTTTCCTTAAACCTCCTTAAACCTCTGCTAGCTTCATACTCTTCTTCTGCAGCTTCCTCACCTCTTTCACCGTTCCTAGAATTGAAGAGAGTTAGGGCCTGACTATGGATCAGGCTTTGGCCTAAGGGAATGTTGTGGCTGGTTTGGTCTTCTATCCAGACCACTAAAACTGTCTCTGTGTCAGCAATAAGGCTATTCTGCTTTTTTATCTTTCACGTGTTCACTGGAGTAGCGCTTTTAATTTCCTTCAAGAACTTTTCCTTTGCAGTGACTACTTGGCCAACTTTCAGCCTATCTGGGCTTTCGACATGCCTTCCTCACTAAGCTTAATTATTTCTAGCTTTTGATTTAAAGTGAGGGACGTGGGACTCTTCCTTTCACTTGAACACTTAGAGACCATTAATTAGCCTAATTTCAGCATTGCCTCAGAAAACAGGGAGGTCCGAGAAGAGGGAGAGAGATGGGGGAATGGCCAGTGAGTGGAGCAGTCAGAACACACACACCATCTTATATGGACACAGTTCATGATGCCCCAAAACAATCACAATAATCACATCAAAGATCACTGATCACAGATCACCATAACAAATATAATAATAATGAAAAATTTTGAAATAGTGCGAGAATTATGAAAATGTGACACAAAGACAGGAAGTACGGAAATGCTGCTGGAAAAATGGCACCAATAGACTTGCTCAATGCAGGGTTGCCACAAACGTCAATTTGTAAAAGACACAATATCTGTCAAGTGCAGAAAAGCGAAGTGCAGTAAAATAAGGTCTGCCTGAATGCAAGTCTAGTCACCTGCTACTCAGCCAGACATTAAAGTGATGGGCAAAAATGTAAAACAGTGCCTTTCTTCTAAAAAAAAAAAAAAAAAGTCTTTAATTTAAAAAATATAGCACTTTCCATAAAAAAGTACTATTTTTGTTAACAGGTGATGGGTTTTTTTTTTAATGAACTAATAACTAATAATTTTTAAGAGTATAAAGGAAAACAAAGACCAAAGAATTTGATGAAGGCTGCATTAAGAAATAAAATGGTAAGACAGTTAGAGCCCTTGGAAAGAGAGGGCTCACAGCCCCAATCCCTGGCCCTTCTGCTGATAGCTTTGGGTGTCACTTGAGAGATTAGTTAATAACTTAAAAATATTCCAGTGTTCTTCACTTCTGCAAAAGTATGTCTGCCAGCATATACTTATATTTCAAAACCTGGCTAATTTACACTAATTTATGTGTATAACGTGTTCAGTAATAGCATTTCACCAAACTATGCTAGAAGAACGGTTATCAAAATGCCACCCAGAATAAAACAGCTTTACATAATAAATTAAAATTTTAATTAGCCTATCAATTTTCATGTTTAAGGTACTTCAAAGTTGCTTGCAAGCCACTGGTTTTGTATCTGAAGCATTGCCTCAGAAATCTTTTTCACACTATCATTTTTCACCTGACTCAAGAGAGAGGACAAGTAAACATTAGCCTCATTCTGGGCTATGATCTCAGGTTGTGAAGCAACAGAATCTAAATGATCATTTTTTATTTTATCTAAGGCAATGATGATTGAAAGGTTTACCATTATTTTATATAACAAAACAAACAAGCAAAAACAAACCACCCAAATGATCTCCTTATAAAGCTGGAATGCCAAAGGGCTACAAGGTAAATAAAATACAAAACCACCCACAAGAAATGGACTTCAAGGGAAGATGCATGTCTCAATCTGGGTGAGGGAAGGAAGCAAAAAGTTCTCTCTAAGAATCTGACCCACAGTCCTTCTTTGGTTAGAGTTTCAATTGATAAGATCTATGCGGTCAAAGACCTAAAGCAGAGAATGTAGATAGTACCCCCAGGTGACTTAACAGGAGAAAATACAAACTGTCTTGCCATTGATTATAAGAGAAGAGTCAATTTCAGCAGTGTCAAAATGTGGAAAAACAACAACAACAAAAATGTGTGTCTTAGAAACAATGAAATACAGTAACTAGAACTGACTGGTTTATAAGAAATGATTAAATATTGCTTACATAGGATTAATTTGTATGATGTCATACCTTATACACCATACTAATATACATACTTTTATTTAGTCTAGCAAGTACTATGCAAGGGGAAATAGAAGAAAAATATATGTAATAATGGTCAAAGTTATCCAATATTCTTGGTGTGTCTACTTCTAAGACCATAATCACAGAGTAAAAATTAGCATGCTCACCTCAAAACCAAGATATCTGATTAGTGTATTTTCAGTTCATGCCATTTCTGTTTCTGATTTCTTTCCTCTGAAATGTATCTGCATACTTGGAATATGTTTTTATTGGTCACAGATAAATTTATGATGGTCCCTTGATTTTCATATTCAACAAGAAAACCTATAGCTCTTAAAAAGCAACTTTTGAAAGCAAAGATTAAGAATATACTTTAAAACCTACATTTAAATTACAAGGTGGCTGGGTCCTAAATCTGACTCCACAATGCTTCCATGGCAATAGTACACGTGGTCTTTATCATGCTCTAAACCCAGAGCCCTGGATTCTGTATACAGTAGCAGGGTGGCCGCTCTTAAGTTCACATTTCTTTTATGTTTATTGGTTTGGTTTCTAAGAAATGTAGACTCAAGTGAGGTGTCTTGCTGCAATTGGTATCTATTCAGTGAATGTAATAATATAGGAACTGAAATTTCAGTCATCATTGCTAAGTTACCTAGTTAAATACTGAGGCTTTGGGTTTATGGTCTGTGATCCAGAAATCTCTAATCGGCGGGCATTTGACTCAAGAAAATTTTGAAAGATCAAATGAGTCTTTCTAGACTATGGATGACTGGCGTGGGACCATTGTGAAATCACCTTTCTTCTGGGGGCAGTGGGCTACCTGATGATCACAAACTGCCTACTAAAAACACACGGTCACACCCTACTCTCTTCTGTTCTGACTGCCTTTCTAAAATTGAAATATTGAAACTCTTGTTTTTTTTTTATTAGCTTCAAGTGTTCAATGGTGATTCTCTTTTTCCTTAAGGTAATGAGTTATAGATTATATAGTACTTAAACATAGCTATCCACTTCACAAGGGGTTTTGAGATCTGCATGGAAATACTCAAAACAGACTACAGTCTTAGAAACTGAAAAATGGCTAAAGGTTTTGCTGAGAAAAAAATCCCACCCTCTTTTCTTTCCTTACAACTGTAATCTCAGTGTTGAAAGTATAAAATGCTGCATCAAGTAGGATGCCTCTTAAATGATAAATGGATGAAGTAGATGCTTTGAATAGAAATACTAAATAAAGCTCTTCTGTTGAAATGATGGCCTTGGTACAAAATGGCATTTATTCAAGGCATTCAAACAACTCAATTCTATTTCACAAAGAATAAAAAGACCTCTTGGAAGCCCAGGCACCTTTTCCTTGTCTTCTCACAACAAAAATAACCAACAGGAATCCATTCCCAAGTGGCACTGGAGCCATAAGCTTGCTTTTCTACTGTTTTGTGTTAGGAGAGTAAAGGGATAATTAACTGTTAAGTGCTTTTCTCCTTGTTGGGAAAAGCAAAACCTTGTGTGTGTCTGCTTTTCTTTCTCCTTGACCAACAGAAAATGTCATATTTTATATTGATATTACATAAATAAGACACATATAAACATGTTTATGAGCACATGGGCATTTTGTAACTACACATATATGTGCAAGTGGAACATCTCAACAGTAGAATGAAATAAATCTAAATTTTTGTTTGTTTTTTTCAAACACAAACATTTAACTCTCACTACTGTTTTCACTGAAAATATTTTCTTAAGTAATCATACCCTCATTTTATGACTATGACACAATTATGGATCAATTCTTTGTGGCTAAGTCTTTCATTGAGTATTATAGGGTTCTAGTTTGGTTAAAGACAGAAGACTTACTGTACTGCAGAACTGAGGTCAATTTGGAAGTCCTATACTCCTCCTGAACTAATTTTATTCTGATTAAATCAATATAGGCCTGCTCATTTGCCATCTGGTTTTCTACAGGACCTGGTTCTCTCACAGCCCCGTGTGTCTGTCTTGCCACCCTCCTGAGGGATGTCTGCGGCCACATTTCTGAGCACAGGTCAGTCAGGACTCACCTCTCCTTCCCTGGGCCAAGGCCTTCCATTCTGGGTGTATTTACTTTGATTCTGTCGCTTCTTTTGTCCTCCATCAGCGAATTTGCACAGTAAAGGCTCACTAGGGGCTGGGAAGATAAGAAACCAATTTTACATTAGCAAATCCCCTTTAAAAATAAGTGATTATGTGAGTCACAGTAGTGCTTTGTAATGCATATCTTTTGAAGTCCTCTTGCTTCTGGAGAGACATTTGGCCCCCTTTTAGTTTCAACTCTGTTGGCGGCTGTTCTAACTAACTGGGCTTCAAAAAAGTACTGGCAGACCATAAAAGAATATAACAAATATTGTTGAAAAAATAATCAGTTGAAGCAGAATGTGAACTTGCCTTAGAAGTAAAGAGACAAGAATCAACCCCTTCCGATTATGTTGGTGTTAAAAACAAGACAACAAGCCCTAAATGGAGTCACTTATGCTAAGCCCCATGTCACCAAACAGAGACTTATAGTTTCAGCCTCTCTGAGAAATGGAATCTGAAACCAGTCCATCAGGAGACCCTTGGTCAGCACTAGAGAGGTAGGTAACCTGCCTGACAGACCACTGCATCCCCTAAAGGAAAGGGACCTTGTCACAACCAATCCACTTTTTGCTAGTGTGCCTTTCTTGTCCCACTCTTTTCTGCCTATAAAAGTCTTTTATTTTGTACAGCTCCTGGGAGCTCCATTCTCTCTGCTGGCTGGGATGCTGCCCAATTCATGATCTCCCACACGTGGTCCTAATTCTTTACCCTTCCTTGTATCCTTGTCTTTTGCCATGAATGACTGCTGACTGAGGGGCTCAGTTTTTCTGAGTGCCTGCCATGTATATAGGAAGTATACATGTTATTAAACTCCTGTTTGTTTTTCTCTTGTTAATCTGTCATTTATTACAGGGGGTGTCTCAGTCAAGACTTAGAAGAGTAGAGAGAAAATTATTTTTCCTCTCCTACTATACATATGTGTATGTGTGTATATGTGTATATATACATTTAAAAGTCTTTTTTTTGTGAAACCTTGGAAGCTATAGAATTGGGGAGCAGCCCTGGCAGGAAAAGAAAAGACTGAACGATTAACCTTAAGATTTCTTTTACCCACTAGCATAAAAAATTGTGCAGAAGCATCCTTGAAACAAATATTACCAGATAACAATAGTCTAGCTTGCCAAGGATCAAATATAGATAGACTAGGAAATTCTGGATTTTAAAACTATCTTGAAGTTTACCATTATTGAAAAGAGAACTTTCAAAAAATTATTTTTAACACTAGGGGAAATTTAAAAAGTCATGGGGTGAGACTTTCTTAGCTTTCAACTGAGATTATCTTTGCAAATTGTGTTTTACAGTGTCTTAGAGGTTTCAAATCTTAGCCACCCTGATATTCAAGGATCTTCATAAACTGTTAGGCTATGGATGTTGACAATGACCTATGTGTATTTATTGACATTGCTAAGTTGAAACATCTCCTGTTACTTTCTTAATTTGAAGATGATTATGATGGGAAAGAAGATAGGGCCACAATGTTTTGCTAAATAAATTAAAAAAATAAAACCCCAGAAACAAATGTTCAAATGTGTCATTAAAATAAGACGGAATATCCATAATATTACCCTTGAATTGCAGGCATGTCATTCTGATTGTTAGTTTCCCAAGGGACTATTTTATTCAGAGTGGAAGAGAAAACATTAGTAAATTATATTAATTAGATTTATATAATCTTCTAGTCCTCATGTAATTTCTAAACACCTGCAAGATAAAATCTCAACTCCTCAATTAGAAGATAAGAATTTGTGCCCTTAATCTTACCTTTCATCTGTCTCCTCTCCCCCAGTGGTTTACAGTGCCCTCACCTCTAAATGCCTTTCTTCCTGCCTGAAATTTCCTTTTGCATCTCCCTCCTACCCCGTCCCCTGGACCCATACCCTCCATCTGGCAAACTACTAATCAACCTTCAGAATGTAGCTCAAATGTCACATTCTTCTGGAAGCTGTCTCTTACTACCCCATGTCACTTCAGAGTGAAATTCCCTAATGCTTACTTGGCAGATTTTTTTCACAGGTTCAATGATGTTTTGAAACCGAGAAGGACCCTGTGGGGCCCTCCTGGGTACAAATCCTTTCCGTGTCCCCCATTTCTTCTTTGTAGGAAATAGGCTTCATTCAGCCTCCTTGACCTTCCCAGAGTTCCAAAGGGTAGATTCAAAGAGTTGCTAATCAGGGAGAGGGGAGAATGCAGAAACAAAGGAGGAACAGGCAAGAACCACTAGTGCAGCCGCCCTGGGGCAGGGTCCTGGTTCCTCCTCAAGGAATATACAGAACAATATATCTCTGAGTTCTTCTGCAGGAACTAAGGCCCCCACCCAGGTGGAGGATGATAACTTCAGGCCAAGCACAAAATTCCTGGATACCACCCTGCTACCTCACCACCAACCAATCAGAAGAAGGTCTATACACAGCGGAAGGTAACAAAGACTCTGACCCCCTCCCCAAATGATTCTTCCTTTAAAAACTTTCACAGTTGAGCAGAAACTTGGGAGTTGGTTCTTGGACACGAGTCCACCTCCTCCCCAGGTTACTGGTCTCCTGAATAAAGCAATCTTTTCTTTTCAACCAACACTTGTCTCTTGAGTATTGGCTTTTGAGTGGTGAACAGCGGAAGCTGATTTTGGTAACAGTTTCTCTTTGTGTTAAGTCTTCTAACAGTAATAAGTAATTTCCAGGCTTGAAGGTGGAAAGTGATTATAGCAGAGTTCTGGGTGAAGTTTGTGTGTGTGTGTGAAAATTGTTAACAGCATTTTGCACACAGATATACATAATACTTGACAGTGTTGCTATTCAAAGTGTGGCCCAAGCACCAGCAGCAGTGGTATCAGCACATGGGAGCCTGTTAGAAATGCAGAGTCAAGGGCCCTTTCCCAGATATACTGAATTAAAATCTGTATTTGCACCAGATCCCAAGGTGATTCCTGTACGCACTGAAGTTTGAGAAGCACTGATGTGATTATGACTGAATCCTTAAGGAAGGAGGAATATACCTTAGATGTTAAACATGAATCCTCTGAATAATGAGACGATTTCAGTAGCACAGAAATATTATGTTGTCTACAATTTCCTTATTGCAGTATTATGATGCCAATTGATTTTTAGTCTCTTTTAACAGTAGTTGAAATAGAGGCTAAATGAAGAAAAGGCCTTTGTGGAAGTGAGATGCAGTTATAAGCCACAGATTGTAATGTGCTAGAAGACATTATGGTCTCTCATGTAAATGGAGAATATTTAAAATATAATTATAACAATGCATGGCAATAAAGTTGCATGGTAATTATGAAGAAGTAATTACAGTTTGCTTGCTTAGCGGAGTATTTCTAGTCTTCCAAACTCTGCATTAAACATAAAACATCGAATGCATAAACTGATAAAATAATCTAATGGTTTACAGGATTTGATATTTTAAGCAAATGAACAGACGACAAGTATTTTGCTTAGCAAAATTAATGTAAAACACTATATACTGATTTTTATTTAAACCTAACACAACTTCAGTTTTATGATTCATTAAAAATGTTTCTAACATCGTATCTTATAAGTAGATATTGACATACATTTCGGCTAATATGTATTAATGGCAGAATTCCTGCTGTCCCTTAGAGAAGTTGAACAATTTTTAATTTTTAGCGTTCAGTTTATTTAAATTCTTCTAGTATTTATATTGGATTTGTGGTGATGCTTTTTAAAAAATATCTCTTTATTATCATAACTTACAAGTCTGATGTTTTAAATATTAAATTTAAAAATTTCTCACCTCAGATAGATTGTAAATCTTACTTCAGAAAAAAAAAGTAGAGTGGGAGGAGCTGGTAGAGAGAGTAAGCTAATGACAACAGAAGCGGTTTACTGGGGGTGAGCTTAAAAAATCTTTGTGTTAGAGTAGAGGGATGAGATGAAAACAAATTAAAAAAAAATTTCAAGAACTAAGATAAAATATGATAAAATTTTAATCTAGAAACTATCTTTTTTTTTTCAGGTATGGATATGAATTTGTTTTTAATTAAACTATCCCTGTGATATTCAGGGTGACTTGTACCTTAAAAAGCTGTTCCTACTAATGAATTCAAAAACGATAGTAATCAAAGGCTGTTAAACTTAGAAACACTTTTAACACATTCATTCATTAAAAAAAGAAAACTGAAAGCTATTCAGTATACGTATATGTTTCACTACCCTGGACCCTGGACCTGACAAAGTGGTCAGTCTAGAGGCAAAAAGACAAGTAAAAGGAATACTCGAATGGATTGGCAATGGCTGTCATAATAGAAATATGGATCGGTATTTGGGGAACAGAGAATGGATGTCTGCCTCTAGCATGATAGCCATAGAACATCCTCTAGCTTAGAAATCACGCCCAATACCACAGAGTTTGGAAACGTCACCGTTCACGTGCATGGTTCTCTCCATGCCAAGTGCCAGATCACGACCTGAGCACAGGAAGGACTAATACCAAGTCTGGCTAAAAGCAGGCATCTATCAAATGTTCGCTAAATGAAAATATTAATAAATGAGATGGATACAATGACAGGATGTAGTTGAAACACTTTTAGAATTCCAGATGAAAACTGCCAGCACTAGAACTGAGAACAAAGAACAAAGAGCCTGGCTCAGCCCCCAGCCCTAGGTCCTTAGCCACTGCTGTCACCAACAGGGCACCGTCAGGGGAATTTGGGATGAAAAACAGGATGCGGCACTGTGCTTTGGACAAACAGGCCCCTTAGACAGTTAGATGTAGAGGTCAGGGAGAATTTTAATGAGCCCCGATTCTTGCTTCTTCCCATTGATAGAAAAGCACTAACATCATTAACTTAAGATATTTGTTCTTTGTGACTAGCAGTAATTTTTTATCAAGGTGTATGCTTGACTGCACATATTCCCAGGCCAAAAATCATATGTAAGCTAGTTTCTCCACTACCTTTTTTGGAATAATTCCCTCAGAGCTTCTGAGAGGCTGTCTCCCAGGCCACAGTCCTCAGTAAGGTCCCTCAATAAAACTTTAACAACTCCTATGTTGTGTGTTTTTCTCTAAGTTGACATAACAATGTATTTGGACTTTCAGCCCTTACTATAATTCTCCATAGTCCTTAAGCTTCCTGCTGTCTTCTACCTGATCAGGGTCCCTAATTCCTTCATATGCAGACAGAAGTAGCCTGTACTGACATGGGATAAATAATAATGATGTACAAATTATGGATATAAGTCTGGTTCTAACTCTATGTTAGAACCCATGTCCTTATTTTTTTACTACTACCCTTAAAATACTTGCAGTTAGATGCAGAAAACAAATTTATGGTTACCAAGGGGGGAAGGGGGGACAGGGATAAATTGAGAGATAGGGATTGACATATACCCACTACTATATATAAAATAGACAACAAATAAGGACCTACTGTATAGCACAGGGAACTCTACTCAATACTCTCTTATGACCTGTATGGGAAAAGAATCTAAAAAAGAGTGGATATATGTATATGTATAACTGATTCACTTTGCTATATAGCAGAAACTAATACAACACTGTAAATCAACTATACTCCAATAAAAAATAATTAAAAAATAAATAAAGTGCTTTGCAGTAGAAAAATAAAATAAAATAAAATACTTGCTGTTATATCCAGGAAAGTTTGCAGATGAATTCCTCTGATTTGTATGCAAATGAGTTGCTATTTTCTCTCCCACATATGCTTTATAATGATAAAGTTCACATGCATATATGTATGTGTATATCTATAGCTACATATCTTCCTAGATGTAGAAACAGCAAGTCCCAAATCTAGACCACAACTGACATGACAAACATTACTTGAAGGTTACAACACTGAATTATTATATTTTGGAGTTAGAAAGGCTTTTGCATATGGCAAAGTGGGCTATTTGGTTCCATTTCCTTTCAACTTCTACGGCCTGTTTACCATTTAACTATGTTTTGTATACTAAATGAGGTATAGTTATTTGGACAGTTCTTAGTTGTACTAAACTTCCATCCTGGAAGGCCTATAGTCCATGTCTGTCATTTGATCTTAAAATGTATTTAATTTAAACTCTTTATTTTGCCGATAAGGAAAATAAAAGTTCCATGAATTGCCAGCTAAATTGTGGTAGCTGATAGAAACATCATACCCAGAACCGTGTATTCTGGATTTCTAATCAAATGCTCTCTCCAACTGCTTACCTTCCACCTTCCCCATCAGAGGTAAAAAGAAATGAGTTTTAGGCAGTTCTTGTGCTTGAGCCATAACTTTGGGATGGAGCAAAAAGACTGAATATTCACTGAGATATGATTACTGTGGTTCTCTGAGCACAGGTTAGAATTAGAAGTGAAAACCAAGCATTCAATGAGATCTGCTAAGATGATTTGTACTGCCATTCTAATAACAGTTTATTTTAACAGAATATACAAATTACATGGGTAATATTTACAAATGTCAGACACATGTGTACTCCTATCATTTAGGCCAAAGAAATGTAAAATGGTGGAAACAAATAAAAAGTTAATAACACTTAAAGAAAGTGTAATTTGCATGTACACTCCCAATTTTATCTTTCTGAAATGGATTAGTGCTTCTATTTAGTTGCAAACAAAATTCTCTACTATGGGAAGCAGGCTGACAGAAAAAGAAAATGCTCCAGAGTGACAACAAAAGCGGAACAGCTGTTTGCCTAGAAAAAAAGAGAGAAAAAACATAGTATGGTTTTTTTTTTGATAAATCATATTATGGCTAAGTAATTATCTCAAGCTCACCTCTCTGTTTCAAGTATTAAAACAAACAGACTGGTGGTTGCCAATGGGGAAGGAGTTGGGGGAGGGATGGAGTGGGAGGCTGGGGTTAGCAGATGTAACCTTTTATATATAGAATGGATAAACAACAAGGTCCTAGTGTATAGCACAGGGAACTATATTCAATATCCTGTGATAAACCATCATGGAAAAGAATATGGAAAAAAAACATATATATATGCGTAACCGAATCACTTTGCTGTACAGCAGAAATCAACACAACATTGTAAATCAACTGTACTTCAATTAAAAATTTTTTAAAAATATAAAAAAAGGAAACAAACAAGCAAGGCACCATCTTTTTCTTATTTGTAACAATTCTCTGATAATTCTTTTCATATAGAAAAATTTATTCTTAGAAGAAAAACCAAACCTTGTTTAGGGGAATAACATAAGAGAGAAAGTTAATGATTCAAGTAGATGAGACACAATGTACATGTTGGAGGTACGACTTTTTCCTTATGACTGAAACCTCATCTGTGCTGAGTGAAGACACCAAGAAAATGCACAAAGCACAGGTACTTCCAAGAAGCACCAATTGACTAATCTACAACTGGCTGACTTACCTGTCCAGCAACAGATTGGGGAAGCTTGTGTAGCTGGAAGGCAAAACACCAAAGGAAAATGTTGCTAAGATAAAGAGTCTTTAAAACAAGGAGAATCTTATTTACTGACCAAGATGGACCATATCTGGTCTTGTCTTCCTCCTCCCCTCCCTCATATTTCCATGGTGCTGTACTTGTCCCTGATGGACCTCTTTGCATACTATATGTAATCTTTATAGATTACTACACACTCTATGTAACATGGCACTTTTTATTAGAAAGAGGCACAAAGAAGAAAAGATATACAGCAATAATCTTATAGTACAGATATCCCTTTGATATTAAAAATCAATAAACACATAAACAAAAGAAGGACATTCTTGGTAGTAAATTCAAATTATACAAAGGTTAAAAACAAAAAGTATAAGACCCCTTCTCAACTCCCCCCATCCTCTTTCTTATAACTCCTTCCAGGAAAATGCATAAATATATACCTACTAATCCATCTTCCAGTTATCTGGTTCTTTTTTTTTTTTAATTCCAAAGGGAACACTCAGAATGTGGGTTTTATTGTTTGTTTAATTATATATGAAGAGTCAGCACATATCATCCTTTTGAAATGCTGCTCAGTATTGTAGCATAATTATCACGTACCATAATTTATCAATGTCCATCAATAGGGGACCAGCTAAATCTCATTAAATTTCCATAATGCGTGTCCATGTTCTTCTCCACTATTAGGAGAATTTGATTTGATTGGAGTCAGGAGCTGGGTCATATTCACCTTTGCCCAGCATCCACCCCAGTGGCCTAGCAAACTGTCTGAGAGAAGCACACAATTCATTATCTGCTGATCAAATTACTAAATACATGCAGACAGATAGACAAGAAAACTTCTTAAGATTCCTTACATTAATGAAATTCTAAAGGATTTAAGAGTGAGAGCACAACCTTTTCCTCTTTTAAGAGAGAATAGAGTCCCATAATTTCCATATTTAAATATAACTAGCCAGCCTGCTTGAAAAATCAAAAAACAAGAGAGAATTTCAAGTCCTAGTCCCAGGTATAACTCTAATTTCACATGGAGCTCATGTTGCCTGCCCTAAAAACAAACGGAGGGGGAACCAGAGTGAGGAATCTTATAATGAAAAACATCAGGATTTTTCCCAGTATCCACTTACAATCCTCCACCAAGGAAGCAAACACATATGCACCCCCAAACTGAACCCAAACTCAGGTCAAGAAAACATAGGTCAATTTCCTGTATGCTGTATCTAAGCATGTATTACCTGGGCTAGAGACTGAAAGAATTCCCAAAATGCAGTGAACTGAGTTAGTAGAAATAAATATATTCCAGTTTCAAAGGGAAAGCTGTATATAACTGGGTACGTATCTGTTTACAGGGCTCCGGGCATCAGCTGGGAGGAGAACATCCCTTCTGTGGATGAAGGATTTACGGGGGCAATGGCTTGGGACGGAGCTTTTTTTAACTCAAGATTCAAGGAACTAAAATTGTGACAATTTGAAGAGTGCTTTCATGGAGCCTGAATCACTTACTAATCGATACTAAGTAAATTTAACCGAGACACTAGAAACTGTGTTCTTCAAAGATGTGTTAAAGACCATATGTGCCATAAACGTCTATAGATAAATCTATCTAAGGAGTCATACAAGGAATCAGTCCTCGCTATGGAGGAGTTGAGTGTAAAAACAATGCATACGAATGGCTCTAAAATAGAATATCCGTTTGTTCTTGCTACAGAAGCAAAGGGATAAAACAGTTTAGGGCTAGACCACCCCAGAGGAAGATTGAGTAACTATCCTAAATTCATTTTTCTTAGATAGGTATCAATTCTTCCATTGGGACTGGACATTAAAGGTATCTTATATGGATTTCTATTGCCTATAGATCTTCCTATAATGCAAACTTTTTCATGTTAATCTTCCATATGTCCACCTATAGGATAAAGTCCAAACTCCTTAGCACAAAATGTTATCCAAAATCATGACCTAAATATACACATTTCTATTTCCACTTACAGGACTACTCAGAAAGGGTTGAGACCTTTCACACCTTCCTAGATTTGCTTATACTGATCCTTCTGTCCTGACTGGCTTCCCATTTTTCCCTCTTAATCATTTTCATAGAATCTTTCCTGACCTCTTTTTCCATGCCCCCCGCCCCAAGTTCCCATAGAGAGACCTTACCATTAATTAATGTTTTAATACATTCATTCAATTCATTCATCCAACCTTTTCTGAAATACTTTCAAAGTTAATTTGAAACATAAGTGCTGTCTACCAGGTATTGTGCTATCCATGAAAGATTTAAACAGGGAATAAAATGGACACATTTATTCCCACACAGTTCTAGCCCTTAAAGAATTTTCTTTCTGATAGCAAAATAGACATTAAACAAGTGATAAAAAAATCGCAAGTCGATTCCAATCTCTTCCTGTGTGCATCTACCATATAGACATCTAATTTGGCATGTGTAAAACACTGCTGCTCGCTCAGGTTTATATGTCTTTCTCTACCAAATCAAAAACCTCTTGAGGGTAGGCTCCCTGCATTATTCATCTTTGTTTTCCCCAAGCATAATGTAGCTTCTGGAACATAGTCGATTACACACACACACAATTTTAGTAAGCATGCCTATTTTTCATTTTTAGGGCAGAAGACACCCAGAAAACTGTCCCATGACTTGACAACAGAAAGCACGGAGGATCATTCCTTCTGCATCCACTCAGCTGAATAAGCCAAGACTGTTCTTCAGTCCGGTTGGGCAGTGGATATATCTGTCAAGTTTTTAAAATATTTTTGCCTGAAGAGAGTCTCTAAATTTCTTAATAATACATTTGGTGTTTAATAAGCCTGCAAGGAAGGCTTTTTTATCTAAAGTAGGCATGGAAACCTTTTCCTGGTTTCCTAAAGATTATTGCAAATTTGGCTACTGTAAGCAACTGTGGTTTGATAATATGTTCTTTTTTAACTTAAAAATAATCATAATCAAAGAAGTAAACACTTTGTATCGAACACAGCATGTATTTCCTGGACATGGTGATTAGATAGAAAACCTGTAGCAGCAGTCACCAACCAGGGATATATAAAAGCTTTCCTGAAAGGAAAAAGCAATTGACACAGTTCTCACAAACTGAGGATAGTTGAAGGTATGATGCGTATGGTCATTTTGCTGATCATGAATTTTATTTTCACATCTCAGTTTTACCATTTATTCATTATAAAACCTTGGATGAGCTGCTTACGATTTCTGGAATTTACTTTTAAATTGTGGCTGCTCCCTGACTCATGGGATCACGTGACTTTACCTTCAGCACTTAACCCTAAATCTGGTATATAGTACCTCAGAGTAAATATTAGTTGAACGAATGAAAGATTGGGAGTAAATGTGTGACAATTACATAAGACAGGCAGAGAAATAGCTTTTTATGAACCATGAAGCATACAAATGTTAGGTATTATTAATATCTTTGGGGCACATGTAAAAACTATGACTTTTAGAGCCATTTCCCTGGAGCCATTTCTCTCTTTTATTCCCACCATAGATAATATCGTCAATTGAAAATAGACCCCAAACTGTAGGCATCACAGTGATGAATTTCAAGTGATGAGTTCAAAGGTTCTGTTTTAGACTCTAAAACTTAAAGTGGTAAAAAAAAAAAAAGGAGAGCTTTCTTTCTATTTGGATTATGATCTGTTTTACCAGGGTCAACTTTGGGAAAAGACCTCAATATGCTGAAGTACTATAAAACACTCTGCTTTGTTTCACTCTTGTAGATACAGCCCATGAGAGACCTTGTCCAACTTGCCAAATAATATCAATATAAAGGACAAAGTACTACTATTCTTTACTTTTTCCATTTTGGATGCTCTTAAAAAACGTAAGCTAATGTCAAGCCAACATCTGTCTTCTTCTCTCTATGGGAATGAAGTGAAACACACCTCTTACTAGGTCTGGTGAACTGCTCGTGTCTCGGTTTGGGCATCTCACATTGCAATCTTACTTGGCTAATACCCTGAGGCCTTCCGAGGAGTAGAGAGGAGTTCTTCTGAAGGGGGTCATATCTAGAATCCATCATACGGTTGTTCATGTGGGAAGATGGTTCTAAGCAGAATGTCTGTATTTAAAATCAATCCCCTGGTTTCTCATATGGGAAGCTGGTCCTGAGAAGACTGGTTTTAGATGGTCAGGAGGGTGAACCCCTTGCTTTTTACCAAAATACAATGAGAACAGATATATCAGAATATTCTCCTGTTGGCAGATATAAAAATGAAAAGAAAGTAAATTGTAATTTAAGATTTGATCAGAACTGTAGGTTCTAAAGAACAGATGAGCTTTTGTAAGATGAATTATATAGTTAACAATTTTGAAATGAAGCTTCATGTGTCTGATATTGTGCTACATGTTTTAGTGTATTATCACATTTAGTCCTCAAAATGAATCCTGTTTTTGAGATAAAACCATTTTGAGATTTAAAAAACAAAACAAAACAAAACAAAACTAAAGGTCAGTGAGTTTAGGCAAACTGAACAAGTATCACAGCTAATAGATGTCAGAACCGAGATTTAATCTCGTCTTTGTTATTCTATCATTCACTCTGTTTCCTGTATCATATTATCCCCTCTTCCTTACTTCTCATCACAGTTATCACAATCTTGATTGATTACAGCCTTTTCTCAACAGTAAGGGAAGAACATTCATTCATTCAACAATTATTTATTGAGGACTTACTATGTGCCAGGTATTATTCTAGAACCTACAGAACTCAACTAGTGAACAAAGTCCCTGCTATCACAGACATTATACTGTAGTCAAGAGAGACAGCCACTAAGCAAGCACTTTTATAAATATTACTTCATTTGTGATAAGTACTAAAAAAAAAACAGTCAAGGCAATATAAGGGGCAGAGAGTGACAGAAAAGGAAGTCGTATCTTAGATACAGTAATCTGGAAAGATCTAGACAAAGACCTAAATGAAAGAAAGGAGAAAGTTTTGGAGCTATGAGGAAGGACAGTGTTCCAGGAAAAAGGACAGAAGTACAAATGCTCTGAGGGGAGTGCATGCTTGGCTCTTTGGAAGAATGACAATGAAGTGACAGATCCAAGTGGGGAAGAGGAAGGCGATGGGAGAGGAGACCAGAGAGCCACCGGGGTTCCAACCTTGACTTCTTCTGAGTCAAAGTAAAAGGGGATTTGCTGTCTCAAGAGGTTAGCAGGGTGATAGCAAAGGAGCCTCAGGGGGTAAGATGCATCTCATGAGATAAGAATCCCATTTCCAGGTCTAGCTGTCCCTAGTTATGTGGAGATACTTCCATTGCCAAACCTGAAGGTTTGGGTTTTAGTTCTTTGTAAAGATAGCAAATCCCACTATGGAATAAATGTTTCATATTTAAATGAGAGTGTGGAGGAGAGGCTATGGAAGGTCCCTCATTCTTGAATCTTGTCCTTCCTCCATCTGGTTCCCAATTCTTAGGGATGATGGGGAGCAGGATAGAAATTTCCTTCAGTTAGGTCCAAAGGAGTCCAGAAAGGTAGGAATGATATAATCTCAAAGGAACCAGAGTTTCAGTGGAAGAGAAGATGGAAGTGGAAGACGAGAAGATAGTTCCCTTTGTGGACATTCATTCTTGTACCTTCACTGAAGGTACAAGAATGCAGATCTGCTTTCTTAGCCGAGAAAGCAGATCAAACACTGTATTTGTGAAAGGTTATATAACATGAATAAAGCTGGTCTCCTCACGGTCCAGTCTCAGCAGAGAATCAAGTGCAAACAAAAACAGTTAAGAAACATCAGAAAGCATCAAATCTACCCTACTATCTTTAAAAAAAATAGCAAGAAGATCCCCATCTCTTTCTTTTCACTTTCTCTGAATATCCCATCGGCCCCAGGACTTCCTCTGTCTTCACAGACTCCTGTCTTTGCACCCTTTTCCCTTATCATCTAGGATCTAATCTTATTTCTTGCTAGTACTTTTCCAAAAGAAAATGTTGCCAGTCTGCTCCTTTCAAATCTATAGCTCTGCCTACCCATTAATCAGAAGAACAAACAACAAACAAAAAAACCAGATATATAAAGTATTCTTTGGGAAGCAGAGGAGAATAAAGGCTGAAAATACTCAGGCATTCATAATTTTGTTCCCTAGCATAATTGGTATGTTTACTGACTATCCCTCCAGTGTCAGAACTGCTACTTCCTGAAATTAAATGGAATCAAGTATTTTTCTATTAAATAGATAGGATTCTCTCTAACTTAGCATCCTTATTACAATAGTCACAAAGTGGAAATGCATTATAAATTGCTTTCTGTTTAATTATATGTATATGTGTGTGTATATGTGTGTGTGTGTGTATGTGTGTGTGTGTGTATGCAGGATCTTCGTGTCTGCTGGTTTTGTTTCTTTAATATTATTGGACCTTCCCAACTTCTTTGATAATGGAGCAGATACATATATAAACATCTAAATTTGAAAGAGAATTTTCAGCATTACCTGATTAACAAAAAAGCTATAATGATAAAACAACTCTTTAATTGACCTGCTTTTAAATGTGAAACACACACACACACACACACACTCATGCACATTTCACTAGTGGCAGGGGTGGAAGGAATTCTAGGAGTTGTGTGTGTGTGCGTGTGTGCATATATGTGAAAGAGAATATTTTTAAAAAGGAATAGATCGGAATATATTTTTCATCTATTCATGATGTATTATGACAAAGAAATATCGATCTCTAAGAGCCTGCAAATATGCTAACAATCACAAAAATATTTTGTGTGATTTTCTGATCAAATAAAATGATGCCAATTACACTCCAAGGAGTAAATTCCATCACTCACAACGGGAAACTGAAAAATGTTCTAAAATTGTAGCATTTTTTCCCCTTAATTTCCACTTAGGTTTTAGACTGTCCCCTTACATTTTTGAACCTTACATATCAATGACATAAAACACCTCAAAAGTTTGTCTAAAAAATGCTCAATCATCCCTATATGCCTGTTATTTATTTATTTATAAATAACTCTCTTTACGAAAATTTTCAAACATACACAGAAGAGAGAAAATAGTATCCCCGTATCCCATTCCCCCAGTTTCAACATTCATTCATCGTATACCAATATAGCTTTATCTAACATTCCTGCCCTTTTTCTGGCTGATGTACTTTTAGGCAATTCACAGACTATAAGAAGGCTCTTACATAAAAATCCTAGATTATTTTTTAGGTCCTTGGACTTTCCTTGGATTTCCTTGTTGGACAATAGTTGTTCTAGAACCTATAGTTATCCCTGAAGAAAATCTAAAGTGCCTCACAAAAATATGCATAAGACACAAGAGAAACCACTGAGCTGCTATTAAATATGAGTTAAAACAGAGTAAGGTAACACTAGAACACTGCTACGTGGCTTAGTTTATGAAATATAGACATATGAAGAAAAGTGACAATGGCATATTGGAGGAAGAGCCTGTGAAGGCATTCCTGGTGTCTGTCTATGTGCTCTGGCTATCTTGCTCTGTAGGACCTCACTCAGCTGCCTTTGGAGGGTAGGACTTCTGGGAGCGGCCCTTCTCTCTCTCCTGAAATGGCCATCAGCACTGAGAAACTCTACGTTTGGTTCCTTCACTGCAGACATAGCGAGGCATCAAGGAAAGCGGTGAACAGAGTCGGCTCTATTCTGTATTGAGAACAGGTGTCCCGACAATCTACACAATATGAGGGGAAAGCCACATCCCAGTCTGTGGATTCACAGTGTTTTATTTAAGATGCAAAACTAGAGTGGTCCAGATTTATCCCCTTTACTGGACTTAAGAGAATTACTAATCCGCTTCACGAGAAAAAGAATTTTAAATGAGTCACTGTTACTTCACTTTACTGGTTCAAGACTTAATATAGAAAATTATAGATCTTGGCCCAGGGAAATTTTCATCTCTGCCCATAATAACAGGCCTTCAGCTGCCAATGGCAAGGGCTTTGTGCACTGAAATTGGAACTCTGACCCTGAGATACAAAGTCAAAACCAGTAAGCTCAAAGAGAGATTTCAGTACTTGCAGGACTTAACATGGAAACAAATGTGGGTCAGATTATTTATCCATACAATGTGTATCTTGTACAACAGTATATCTCAGATCGGGGGGGTAGAACCTCCTGCTCAATATAAACTATTTTATTGGACACAATTGAAAAGATAAAAGGCAGGTTTAATTCCTCATTCTAAATGGCTTCTCCATTTATCTCTCCAAAACAGGCTTTCCCAAGATTATGTCAGGTAAGAGCTTCCCTGAAATGACAAATATATTTACCCTATGCTCCTTGTTATCATGTATGTCATACCATAAACCTCCTGTATCTCTCATTTCTTCCTGGATACAACATCAAATGGCCATGGCAGTAGATTACAGCAACCCATACTTAATTAACTCAAAATTTCAGCCTAATATTTTATTTCATTAGAAAAAAAACCTGACCTAGTTATTTTTTAAATAAGGGAGCTATATAAGCCTGTTATGAGTAAAAACTACTCTTCCTGGCTTTTGGGCCATGGATGAATCCTCAAAGGAAAATGAATTTTCCCCGTTTCTGACCCTGAAGTAAAATGTATTTGCCTCCATCAGTAAGTCATCTTTGTAAATTCTATCAGATGTTTCCTTGGAGGGCATTTATGAACTTCTAAGTTCATAAATCTAAGAGGTTTCCTTTCTTTACCTCCACATCTTTACCAACCTTTAGCTCTACTTTCAAAATGCATCCCAAATCTTTCCACTTTTGTCCATCTCCCCACCCATCTAATTTGTTCAAAAGTACCAGGGATTAGCAGATGTATGCTATTATATATAGGATGGATAAACAACAAGGTCCTAGCAGAGAGAGCTATATTCAATATCCTATGATAAACCATAATGGAAAAGAATATTAAAAAAAGAATGTGTATATATGTATAACTGAATCACTTTGCTGTACAGCAGAAATTAACACAACATTGTAAATCAACTATACTTCAATTAAAGAAAAAGTACCACTATCTCTTTCTGGGATTCTGCAATAGCCTCTATTACTGGTTTTCTTGTGAAGTAGTCAGTGAAATAAAGCAAAAATCAGGTTGAGTCCTTCTCTTGCTTGAAAACCTCTGATAGTTTTTCATCAAATTTAGAAAAATAAAAATCAAACTTTTTTCATAGCAAACGTCCCTCCTTATCTCTATGACCTCATTTCTAACCACTCTGCCCATCACTCACTCTGCTCTAATGACATTTAATGAGTCAAGGTGCTTTGTACTTGGAATTCTGCCAGGCAGGCTCTTCTACCAAATACCTTTGTGTCATTCGAATCTCAGCTGAAATGTTGCTTCTTCAGAGCCGTCTCTGATCTTACAAAATGAAATATTCACCAGTCTTTACCAAATCTTCCTGTTTTTGTACATTCATAGGAATTATCATGATCTGAAATTACACAGTTCATTTACCATTGCTTGTTTATTCCCTGTTTCCCTCGTCACTGTTCCAGAATCCAAATTCCATGAAGGTAAAGACCTTGCCTATCTTGTTTATCGCTCACCCCTAGCCTCTAGAATTCGGTGGACACTTAATAAACACCTGCTGAGTGTATCATTAATAATTGTATATATCTGTCACAAATGGAAAAATCAATGTTTTATTAGCATATAAATGCTAAAATGAATCAAGGTATCTTAACACCATTGCATTAAAAACACACACAAATAGGCATTTAAATGGTTTGAATCAACTGGTAGGTCCAATGAAGGGTAAAAATGTGCAGTGACAACAAAACCCCCATCTTTTTGGAGGGAGTGCTACATGGCAGCACTTTATTTCAGTTAGTCCCTATAACAATCTGATGAGGTGAACCAACTTTACAATGGAAGAAATGGAGGTTCAGAGAGTTTTAAAAGTTTGCCCGAAGTCATAGAGTTGGTGGTGGATTCTTAACTATAAACGTACTGCCTCTAAAGTAATCGTGATGATGATGATGATGATGGCAGCAAAGACAATCACTAACATTTATTGAGCTATTCTAATTATGTGCCAGGCATCTTGCTAAGCATTTCAGATGCTGTGGGAAAGACCATGCCTGTAAATATCCATATTCCCAGTCTTCCTTATGTTTCCAAGTCTCTCTGGCCTATGTACCAACAAATGACACCTGTGTGCCTTCCGAGACAGCCTCCAGGGCTGGTGTGCCCCTCCCGTCTCTGATCCGCTGTCATCATGACCATGGAGGCCAAGGATTCTATTGGCGGTGCAGCCTCCTCTCACGATGCTTTCTGGGTCACTGTGCAGCAGAGTCCCCAACAGCTGACTTTATAACGTGAATAAGGAATAACACTTTTTAGGGGTTAAGCCACTGATATTTGAGAACTTATTCATTACCACTTTATGCTATATCCGACTTGGACCAATTCAGATACACTATCTCACTTAATTCCTAAAACAATTCAATGAACTACATGACTCCCTCCATTTTATGGATTATATAAGTAAGTCTTAGTGACAAATCAATCCATCAAAACCATATAATCAGTTAAGTGGATGGAAATGCTAGGCTATCTGAACCCAAAGTCTGAACCTTCCACTGAGGACATTCTTCTCTTTAGAGGAAGCAATTTTAAATTATTCAATGGTGATATTAATCATATTGGCTTACATTGCATAACCTCCTAGAGAAAGTTTGGATTAAAGGACAACTAAAATCTTATTTTCTTACCAAGGAATGCGACCAAATCACACATTAGTTAATGGTGACATTTCTGGACTCCAGTGTTTCCTAACAAACCTGAGACACAACACTCTAATAACAGATTGTGAGATTGTATTGGCTAGCCCAGTCATAACTGCATTATAATTTATAACTCCCCCACAGCTTTCCACTTTATCAGAAATTGTGGATTTTGCAGGTCCCCATGGGAACCAATTATAAGCAAAGCAATTCAAAGAGCTTTCTTAGCCCATCAGTATAAATGGTCAGTTATTTTACAGTTAGAACAATATTTACATAACCAGGGAATTTGTACCACATCTATTTGCATTCTTCCTGATGTAGACAGAATGACTATGAAGAGCAGAAAATGTAAAATGACATATTTTAAATATGAACCAAAGGAAGAATGCCTCCAATTGTTTTGGTCGCTAGTTTTCCCATGCCTCAGAGGTATCAATTATACTTTCTGTGAGCAGACTAACTGAGACCAATTGTTAACATTTGGCTCTTTATAGTCCAATATGCATAAGATAAACAAAAGCAGATATAATTCATTTTCCATTAACGAAGAAATAAAACAAAACCCTAGTTAATGTCCATGGGTTTGATAAATTATGTTTACGTTATAGCAAAAGGATTTTGGTTATAGATTGTGAACAATGAAATATACCTCAGTGGCTATTGGAATAAACACACATAAACTAAATATATACCTATGAACATCGTTTCAATAATTTCAGTGTTTTAAGATCACACCTATGCTGATAACATAAAAATAACTGGAGTCCTGCATTGCTTATCTTCATGATCCTGCATCTTTAAATAATTTAATGTTATTTTCCAGTAAAGATATGAGGTTAAGTTCTGCAGGTGCAAAGTTAAAGGACAACTTGTTCTTCTAAAAGTGGGCAGTATACTTTGATTTGAATGTGTTTACATTCATGTGACAAAGACACGAAAGGCCTTTAAGCTGATAGAAGGCATAGTTCACTCATACGAACAGAGAATATCTGCTACGGCAAAAGGGTTGAACTAAAATGTGAACTCCACATATCACCAATCTAAGTGCTAAGCACTGCCGCAGATGTTTGGTTCTGGAGGCAACATCTAATAGTATGAAATATAGAAAGAAATGGAAGCAAAAGGGGTGTATTAGATGGCCATTGCTGCTACAACAAATTTCCCCAAACTCAGTGGCTTAAACAGTACAAATTTATTCTCTTACAGTTCTGAAGGTCAAAACTCTAAAATTAGTAGAACTAGGTTCCTTCTGGAGGCTTCTGGGGAACATCTGTTTTCTTGTCTTTTCAGCTTCTAGAAGCCATCTGTATTCCTTGGCTTGTGGTCCCTCCCTCACATTTCCTAATCCTCAGATCCTCCTGCTTCTCTCTTATAAGGACGCTCGTGGTTACATGGGACCCATCAGAACAATCTAGGATAATCTCCCTACCCAAGATACTAACTTAATCACATCTGCAAAGTTCCTTTTACCAGGTAAGGTAATATGTTTATAAGTTCTCGAGATTGGGACATGGATATCTCTGAAGTGCTATTACTCAGCCTACTTCAGAGGAAAGTAAATGAAAGAAAAAGCAAAAGAGGTAGAGAATTTTCAAGTACTGGTGTAATAATAATAATAATATCACTAGTAGTAGTAGTAGTAGTAATTATTATTCATTCATTCAGCAAATATCTATTTGAGCCATTAAATCACATCAAATAAGATCTGGTAGATGGTAGACACACTCTAAAATAGTTAGCCCACATTAGCAACACTGGTCACCTATTCAAATGCTTATGGCCTCTGAATGTCCAGAGTGAGTATTGAGAAGTAAGTCATATTGTGAACAAGGCTTCAAAGACAAGTCTTAAAAGAAGTTTCATAACTGAATAAGAACTTGCTTATTCGGTTTCTTCAAAATGTGATAAAAATATATTTTTAACTAGATTTGGTCCCAGGATGCTTTCAATAATGACATAACATGGGTAGTGCTCAGAAAAAACAGCAAATTCAAAATAATATGTTTTAAAAAGTTTTAACTGAGGAACATTCTTTTACTGTGAAAAGATGTGTAATATTGCAAAGAATGAGTTGAAGGTAAAGTACAACTGAAGGTCTAAGAACAGCCATTCGTGAAGAACATTTTTTTTATGGGGAATCTTCCTTTTTTGGATTCATTGGCAAAAACAAGAAAGGAAGACACTAAGTGGTCAGATGAAAAAGACAAGTAATTACTAAGGTTTTCTCTTTTATGCCTTGGAGAAAATTAGAGCTGGATTTCAGATTGTGTCTCTTCTTCCTAACAAGAAAATGGAAACACTTATGAAAGTAGAACAGATTTTGCCTCAGGACAATTTCAGGAATTATTAAAATTTTGGAATTCATCTATTTTGATACATTATTCCAATTATGGAAACTATCATTTTCTTATGAGTTTATCAAAACCACAACACAGTCTTAAAAGATTTCTATATCTAAATGCATTATATTGGGAACTTCCAGTAGATGGAAATGGAGAAAAAGAGTATTTGATTAACATCGCTGTAGAAGCTCCCAAAATATTAAAAACCATGGATGAGGGACATAGTCTATAAAATTTAGACAGTACTGAAATTCCAAATCATCAGATTGAGGAAAGTCTATCAAAAATTGTGAATGTATTGATAGGGAAAAATATTTATGGGACATACACCTAGAACATTTATTCTTTCTTAGTATTTCAAAGAGCTAGGAAACAAGAGTGTATATTGTTTTGCTTGAATTAAATATTTATAAAACCTTTTCCTTAGAGGGTCAACACATCATACTTTAAAATATGCATAACTTTTTAAAAATTGAAGTGTAGTTGGTTTACAATGTTGTGTTAGTTTCAGGTGTACAGCAAAGTGATTCAGAGATATCTATATATCTAGATCTAGATATATATAGATATATGCTTTTTCAGATTCACATATATATGCATGTATGCTTTTTCAGATTCTTTTCCCTTATAGATTATTATAAGATATTGAGTATAGTTCCCTGTGCTATGCAGTAGGACCTTGTTGGTTATCTATTTTATATTTAGTAATGTGTATATATTAATCCCAAACTCCAAATTTATCCCTCTCCTCACCCCTTTCCCCTTTGGAAACCAAAAGTTTGTTTTCTCTGTCTGTGGGTCTATTTCTGTTTTGTAAATAAGTTCATTTGTATCATTTTTTCAGTTTCCACATGTAAGCAATATCATATGATATTTGTCTTTCTCTGTCTGGCTTATGCTCACCCCAATGTTCATAGCAGCACTATTCACAATAGCAAAGACATGGAAACAACCTAAATGTCCATCGACAGATGAATGGATAAAGAAGATGTGGTACGTATATACAATGGAATACTACTCAGCCATAAAAAAGAATGAAATAATGCCATTTGCAGCAACATGGATGGACCTAGAGATGATCATACTAAGTGAAGTATGCATAACTTTTAACACAGTAATTCATTTTTAAATATCCATCCTTTACATATACCCATGCATGTGGACAAATATATCTTTATAAAGATATTCATTGCTGCATTGTTTGTAAGGAAAATAAAACCTCAAAGAGATATAAATACTCATCTGCAGAGCAATTTTATAAATAGGGTACATTCATTAAAATGGAATACTATACAGCTACAAAAATAAAATATGTCTATCCTAGGCTAGCAATTTTCAAATTGTTGTCTGTGTTTCAGAGACCTGTCAAGGAGTTTACAAGGTCAAAACTATTTCATAATACTAAGATGCTATTGGTATTTTTTCACTCTTTTTTAAGGCCGCATTCTCAACAGGTACAGTGTAGTTTTTTTACAGGTTACACGATGTGTAATATAGCAACTGCAGAAGCAGATATGAAAATTCAGCTATGTTCTATTAGATAAAACATTAAAGATAGTTTCAAAGATATAGAACAATTCCACCCTTCTTACTAGTTGTTTGCGTGTTTGGAAAATATGATTATTTTCATAAATATCATTTAGATTAATATTTCAATAGTTTTATTATTACTCTAAACAAATTAAATAATTTCCAATATGGTAAATTATGATAAGTATAACCAACATACAATTTTTGGAATTCTTGATAGTTTTGAAGAGTGTAAAGGAGTCCTGAAACCAAAAGGCTTGAAAACCATTAAACTCTGTCAATATGCTATTTCCCAGTAGAATTCTCCACTCTATTCATTCTCTTACAGCTTCATATTAAAATACAGATATATAGGAGGAAGAGGAAGGGAGAAGGATATAAATAAGAAACACACACACACAGAGAAGAACTGAAGTCATGAAGAAGTAAAAAGTATTCCTATATAATTTTCAAGGTATATTGAATAGTAATAGGTAGGTGGTGTAAATGTCATAGAGAAAATTAGAATTACACTAACATTATATGGTAAAAATCTTTGAAAGATATTCTTTTTTGTAATAGTTTTCATTGTGTTTATTATTCATGGATATAATCATTATTCTAGTATTTTAAAGATTTTTTTTTCCAAAAATAATTGTTTTATAATATTTGCAAAATGCAGAGCACAAAGAAGAAATCTGTAACTCCACTGCTAAGACCAATCATTGCCATCATGTTGGTGTATTCCATCTGAGTGTTTTCCTACTATGATTGAATTATTTATGAAATAAAAATGAGTTCATTTTTTTACTTTTCGGGTAATATTTTATAAACTTTTTCAGTGTCATTCCAATATATCTTAAAATGCTTCCTCATTAATAATTTTGAGAATTGTGCCCCTATTAAATTTCATAAGAGTCTGACATTATTTCCAGGAAAATGACCCAGCAGGGGGCCCTAAGAATGAAGGGGATCCTATTTTTTAAGAGAAGTTGGGACACTTCAAGCAAAATACCGTTAGCAGATGTTGACAGCAGTGGCTCTTAAGACAACAGAAGCTTTCCAGACTCTGAGAGCCACTGCAGGGAGGCCTTATAACAGAGAATAAATGATTAGGCCAAATGTCACTGCTGACAGGAAATTCTTTGGGTAGTGACAGAAACCTCTCAGAAATTTAGAAGTGTTCCCTGCACCACACAGGAAGAAAGCCATCTGTGCGTTTCAGCATCAGGGGCCACTTAAAATAATTATTGGCTGTCACCAAATTAATGGCTACAGATGAAGGACTTGGGCTACCTGGAAGAAAGTATTTACAAATCTACTCACTACTGTTGACATTGTAGTTCTGGAATAAGGGACAATCATTCACTTTAGTAAAACCTTAGCCATTAATCAGGAGGACTCACAAAGTATATTTCCAATAGTAGCTGGCAGCCTTATAAGGATGTTCATGAACATAAACTAGTCAGTTTCAAATACTCTCCTCCTCTTTGATTACCCTATATTTGGAGAGCTACCTCATGAAACCCAATCTCACAGAACTTATGAACCTGTTCTTTATGTAACAAAAACATTCTAGTTGACAATAGAAATATAAACTTGAATCAAACCTAAGAGTTCTCAACACAAATAATTTTTTTCTTTTTTTGCTTTCTCTTTTTATTGCATTATTTGAGATGATGGATGCTCACTAAACTTACTGCAGTAATCATTTCACAATATATGTCAAACCACTATGTTGTATACCTTAAATTTATACAGTGATGTACGTCAATTATATCTCAGTAAAATTGGGGAAAAAAAGCTCCAAGTAACCCCAAATATTTCACTTGAGAACATATTAAAATGGTGAAATATCTGAAGCAATCTCATGTGTTACTGTATATTAGTTAACATTTTCTACTGAAAAATTTCCTGTGCTTATATTGATAACTATTTTATCACATTTTTAAATGTTTAAAAAAGAAATATAAAATTGACACTAATGGGTACCTTTATTTGTACTAAATCTTTCTGGTTAGTTGATTTAATTACTGCATAAAACCAGGACTAATAAATTGCCAATTTGAACTAAAAAATAATTGGCTATACTGGATTCTGCGAATACCCAGCATTTAAAACCCTCCAAAGATAAACTGCATCAAAGTGACTGAGATAAAAATATGAGTACATGGCACAAAATAAATCAAAACACACTTTGAAAAAGTAAGTGGGAAATTCACAATGTAATATGCTTCTTACTATTATTAGTTAGCCTTCTTTTATGGTTTTCCACTTTAATATTTGTGTTTGAAATACCCTATTTAGGTGGGGCCAAAATCAATAAAACATTGAAGAACATATTATTACTTAAGGGTCAAGTGGTCTCACCATAATCAAAGTGTTAATCATAAATATTAGATAAATTTATAGTAGAAAGTGTTAGTTTTATTTCTACAAAGTGGCCTGTTTCAATATTCAAGTATTCAGAAGGAAGGAAGAGACTATCAAACACCTACTCTGTGACATAAACTTAGAAAAAGACAGTTTGGCATCTGTCACACCTCACAGGGAAGCCTGTGGAGGATGCCTTCATCAGAGCACGATCGTATAGTCCTGTGTCTATGACTTGGAAGACCTCTGGCAGGATGAAGGAATGACAGAGGACGTCATTCAGTGGAAAATGCCTTATCAGATACACCCAGAAGCATATATGACCACAGAGCCACAAAATGAAGGAATCACAAAAATGTTAATTTAATCTTTGGTGTCTCAGTCACTATCATCATGGCTTTCGATTTCACACTTCCTTGAAATTAAATGTCCATTGCTTTGCTGACAAAAAGGTCCACGGACAATTTTGACGACCAGGGAATGAAATAACTATTCTATTTTGATTTCATAAAATATGGAAGCAGAAATCTCCATTGCAACAATTTTACTTACTTTATTGGAACAAAAATACCATTCATTACTGGCATTAATTAAATGCATGAGTAGCTCATACCAGGCCAGGGCAAGTGGTACAGCATTGCATCCAACTTTGATTCAGATCTATATGTAAGAAGGACACAGGCCTAAAAACCTTGGAAAGTTCGACAGGTTTAAGTGAATAAAATAGCAATCAGAGTTTAATGCTCCAAATGTACACCAGGTATACATTTATAATTTATAATTAAATTTTAATTAAAGTATAAAGAAGAAAAGCAAGGAAATTAAACCTGAACACCAAGGACATAAAAAGTACACAACCCACCATAAGGATTTAAGAAATACCAATAAGCAGCAACAGAAAAACAGTAAAAAAAAAAAAAAACAAATTACTCTATGCTCACTAGGATACAGCTTCTATTCAATAGACTCATAATCACTATGATTAAGGAGAAGAATCACCTGTGCTGAAACTATCATTATAGCAGTGTTGGGATGAAAAATTGCTCAAGTGTCTGCACTAATGATGACTGGCCCAATCTTCCAATGTAATGAAAACCATCATTTGAGGACAGCACTATTCAAGGATTAGATATCAAGGCAAAGGCAAGATTTGAAAGGTCATTTCTCCTGGTTCTACACCCACTCAAGGGCAAGGTCACAAATATCTGGAGATATTAGGAGGACAAAGATGAGGCCACTTGTTCAGATCAGAAAGTATAGGCTAGATCTTCATCTTATATGTAAGTTCATCATTAGAGTTTAATAAATTTACCACCTGATGATCTACTTGGTGTAAAAGAAAGAACTCACATTAGGCAAAAATATATCACAAGTCATATTTCTCTCTGTCTCAACTTACTGATAGCATTTCTTGAAGGTTTCTATATGCCAAGCGCAGTGTTTAATGCATTATTGGCATTATCGCATTTAGTCTTTACCAGCATCTTATGAGGAATATTTTACCATTACCTCTATTGTTCAGCTGAGGAAATAGAGACTTGTAGAGACTGAGGTTACACGGGGTCTTGTGTTTAGTAGGACCAATGTCATGGTTTATAACCCAGGTCTGTCTGTCTGCCTCCAGAGCCTGAACTTGTCATCAATCTGTTAGATTCCTTTGCAGTGAAGTATATCAATAGATTTCATATCTAAGCCAAAGAGATAGTATTGTAACTGTAGTCACCAGTTTCAATTTTAATATTATTTCAAGATGTGTAAAGATTAAAATTTCTCATTATATTCCTCGATTTTTCAATTAGTCCCTGTTCCACCATTTCGAAGGAATATATTCATTGAATTACTTTTAAGTGAGGTCTCAAGGATTATGAGTATGAATATTAATAAAGGAAAAGAAAGTAGTGGATGAGTGGTGGGGATGGAAGACATTTGAGTACAATCAGTTAATTATTCTCACTGGTGTTCATGCCATTCCACAGATGTAAAAGCTGAGGATGGGAGAGATTAAGTAACCCACTTAAACTTATGGGTAAATACAGAAGTCAGGATTCTAAACTGGGTTAAAATCTAGTAATGCTTGTTCTACTCCACAAAACAAAGATCATATAGTCAGCCTATGAGTCTATAAGAAAAAAAAAATATTCATTTTAAGTATTTAACATGGCATTGAATAGAAAGACAACATAATTCCTTCAAATCTATCTATCTTCCTTGGTAAATATTTCTAAGAGATCAGGGTATTAATTTCCATGGCATTGTTCCTGGTGTAGAAAGTGATAGAAAAACACAAAGGAATATTATAGAAAACAAAAAGTGGATCATAGAACAATTAAATAAGCCATTTAAGTCTTATTAAGTTTGTGATCACACACTAAAGTTTTAAATTAAAAATTGATTTTTTTTTTTCCCTTCAAGAAATTTTGCACTTCAATGAAAGGGTACTAAAAAGCTACTTGTTAATAAAGTCTAGAGATTTAGGTTAGGTACCAAAGCACTCATGCCATTAAAAATATATTTGTTGAGTATCCATTAGGAACAAATAAAAGTCTGCTAGGTGTTAGGAATACAAAGGTGACCAAGGCAGGCTTGGTCCTTTGTCTAGTAGAGATTACATTCTAATAGGTAAGAAAGACATGGAATAATTCATTACATAAATTATCATTTTGCTGAAATTGTGATATGTCAAAAATGCCAATGAAACGGTCTGATCTGATCATGGAAAGGCCAAGAAAGGCTTTCAGGAGGATGGGAGTTTCAGCTGAGCTCAAATTTCTGCTGAAGTTTGAGCGGAAATTAAAAGGATGAAAGAAGGGAAAGAAGATTCTAAGCAAATGGTTCAGCACATGAAAAGTTATGATGAAGGAAGAAACATAGACTGTTCAAAGGGAGGGAAAATGATCCACCTGATTAAATGATGGGAAATGATGGAGTAAGTTAAGACAGCAAAGTAAAGGCAACTAGATTTTATAGGGACTTTTAGACTCTGGTAAACAAAGTTGGTCCTACAACTAAATATTTGGAAAGTCTTTAAGGATTTTTAAGTATTTGAGTAAGAATCATATTTGTTTTTGTTTGTTTGTTTTTAAAGATTAGGCTGGTTCCAGTGGGGAAAATAAAGTAAGGCCAACTTGAGAGAAAGCTGGGGAGGGAGAAGGATAATTATTTCTATTTTAATTCAAGATTTGAGGTACTTCTGAAATGTCTAAGAGGAGATATTAAATAAGTAGTTGCTCATACACATTTGGAGCTCAAAGCTGGACTGGAGCTGAAAAATGGGAGAGTCATATAAATCAACACTGAAGCCTGACCATAGATTCAGGTGTTTAGAAACAGAGTGTATGGTAAGAAAAAAAAGAGTTTTGAGGGTTAACCTGGAGGGATGCCATGATTTATAGGAAGAAGTAGAGAAGCCAGTAAAAGAGTATGGAGTTATAGAAACCTAGAAAAGAAGGAGGAAATGGATAATGTGACTGGATGCTAGTGAGAGGTTAAGTAAAATAAAAAACAAAAACTGAGCAATGAATTCAGTGCATGAGACCATTGATGATATTGACAAGAGATATCACGCAAACTGGTGGGGGTGGAAGGCAGGTGGCTGAGATGTGCATAGGAGTTTCTTAACAACTTTCAAGAAGTTATGCTATAAAAGAGATGTAATAAATAGAGGAAAAAGAGATGGAGGGAGATGTTTGTTTTGCTTTGCCTGATTTTTAACTGGAGAAAATTGTTCCTGTATAGATATGGATGCTATTGAGAAAGATCCAATAGAGAGAGAAGAGCCAAGTAACAGGTGATCAAAGGGATATTCATTAATGAGAATTACAGAGAACAGGGAAGGGTGGATTCCAAGGCGTGAAGAAAAAGAAAACAGCCTCTGAGAGGAAGAGAGACACCTCTTTTATTGCAATAGGAAGGAAGGACACAGCTGTGTTCTGATGATAGATTTGTTAGTTTGATGGTGGCAGGTTAAGGGAGTTCCCATCACATAACTGCTACCTTCTAAATTAAGTGAAAAGTGATGTCATTTGCTGAGTGTCTGGAGAGGCATGGTAGCAGCAATTTCAGAAGGGTGAAGACGGTTTGCAATAGCCATTGTGAATTGGAGACTAAGTTAACCAGTGAAAGTAGGAGGACTTTAGAGGAATTCCAGAGATGCAGTTGAGGTTGGCGATCATAGTGCAGCAATCTGTTTTTCTCTTCTGATTTATTTTATTTACGGTTTATCTGGAGACACAAAAAAAGCAGCCAGTTGAATGCATCTAAGGTTGGGATTTAATCAGATAAGAACCATGAAGGATGACAAGTCCAAGTTAGGGGACAGCATAAAGAGAGAGGGGCCAGTGGACCAGACATTCCCAAGAGGCTGGAGAAAGATCGTTAACTGAACAACCACCCTGGAAAATAGAAGGTTACAAGATGAGAGTAGGAAGTTGACGTCATGATTTTGGAGAAGGCAGTTTCCCGAGGTTGTGTGATCTTGAGTTTGAGAGTGAGTGGCTGAGAAGAAACTGAAGAGGAAGTTATGGCAGATGATGAGGTAAAAACATCGAGAGGCCAGGTTTTTAGGCAGGATGGTTCAATATAACAAATGACTGTTGACAACACTTAGAGTATTGGCAGGAACTTTGTTAGAAATGGAAACTTATCCAGATGCCAAAACTTCAGTGACAGAGCACATTATCTGAAGGCCAGTGGATGATGGGTGAAGAGGGTGGTCTTGTGTGAGCCTCAAACAAAGCAGAGTGTTTACAAATAGGAAGAGGAACAATCATCCAGAAGCCACAAAAGAGCGTGAAAACCACTACCCCAGTGAGAATAAGCAGAGCTCAGAAAGGTTGGAATGAAGTAGTTTCTTTGGGGAAGAGCCTGGATTTGATGCTGGCAGGGTGGTAGCAGAAACCCTGAGTGAATGCTGAGGGTATACTGTCTTTGCTGATGGTGAAACAGTGGATCCAGGGATAGATCAAAAAGGAAGAACACAATTTTATGGAATGGTAGATAATAGAGGCCAAACAACATGGAGAATGAATATTATACCTCAAGTACCGATGACTTCAAGATGAGACCTCAGGGAAGTCCTCTAGGATAAAGGCAACACTAGGTCTAAATATGGAATTTCTGACCTATTGGGCTTTAAGCAGCACCAGTATATTCAGTCCTCGAATTCTAGAACAACAGAATCTTAACTGCTGAACTAGTGGTTTACCATCCCCACTACAGCTGATTCAGGATAACCTTTATCATCTATGAAAGACTACATCCTATGGTGTCAATTCTCCCACCTTAATTTGTTAATTAAGGTGAAGGTTTACTCTCAAGTTGAATCAAAAAAGCATTAATACTCTTTTAAAAATCTAAAAAAATGATACAAATGAACTTATTTACAAAACTCACAGACATAGAAAACAAACTTATAACCATAAGTTATAACCAAAGAGGAAAGGGGGGTAGGGATAAATTGAAATTTGGAATTAACAGATACAGACTACTACATATAAAGTAGATAAGCAACAAGGATATAGCACAGGGAACTATATTCAACAACTTGCAATAACATATAATGGAAAAGAATCAGAAAAAGAGCATATATAAATGTATGTATATATATGTAAATATAACTGAATCACTTTCACTTATAGTAAATCAACTATACTTCAATTAAAAAAAAATAAAAACAAAACTCAATATCAATTTACTCCCTAGAGAAACAAGAGGAAGAAACAAAATCAGTCAAGTGGCCTTTGGAAAAATCAGGATCGTATATAGAATTTTTTTTAATAAATTAATTTTATTTATTTATCATTTTTGGCTGTGTTGGGTCTTCATTGCTGCACGTGGGCTTTCTCTAGTTGCAGCAAGCGGGGTTTATTCTTTGTTGCGGTGCGCGGGCTTTTCATTGCGGTGGCTTCTCTTGTTGCGGAGCACGGGCTCTAGGTGCGTGGCTTCAGTAGTTGTGGCACGTGGGCTCAGTAGTTGTGGCTTGCGGGCTCTAGAGCGCAGGCTCAGTAGTTGTAGCGCATGGGCTTAGTTGCTCCATGGCATGTGGGATCTTCCCGGACCAGGGCTCAAACCCGTGTCCTCTGCATTGGCAGACGGATTCTTAACCACTGCACCACCAGGGAAGCCTGAGGATCTTATATAGAATTTTGAAGAGAATAATCCTCTAACAGATTTACTACACATTTCTATTTTTTCTTAGTCAAAGTATTTGAGGGATTTTGAAATATTTATTTTACCTTCTATATCAGCAAGTTTTGAGTGAATTATAATAATTAATTACAGTAACTATGTGAACCTCAGATTATTCATCTATTTAATTTATATTCCTTTTCTATAGTTTTAAATTGCCTGTATTAAAGATCTTATTGTACATGTATCTTGAATTATGGATCATTTAAAAATCCTTTTTGAGATATAAATCCAGAATTTTCAAAGCTGAAAAAGACCTTGCACATCATTTTGTCCTCTACTTTTATTTTGTATCCAAGAAAACCAAGGTACAGAGAGGTCCCACCAGGAGGGGCAGGGTCCAAGGTAACTTTAGAAGAAGAAAAGTGGGATGGGAACCCATGCCCTTAACGTCTATCCAGCCCTCATAAGAGGTGAAAATTATGAGCAAAGAAACATATCTTGCTCTCAAGTGTTTCTTTTTTTCATTCATCTTTGCACCATCTCAGCCTGTAAATAAAGTAAAAGCACATAGCAGCCATGTTTTAGTTTCTTCATGTAGGAAGGTTGTTTAAAACACACTCTTGAGTCAATCCTTTGGCAGTCAAAAGCTTTCACAGAAGATCTGTGTTATTTTAAGAATGGTATTTTTTCACTGATCCCTGAAGAACTAGATACTTAAACATTTCTTGGTACAAGGTCATTGCTTTACTGAAATGGCTTTAACTTAACATAAATCAACTTAGCACCTCTGTATATCCCTACTTTAAGGAAGGACAGAGAAATCTGAAGTTAAAGGTCAATTTAATTCTTTCTGGTCCAAACTTATCGAGCTAATTTCTACCTCCCTGTACCTCTATTTTCTGTTGGGTGTGTAAGCACAAAGGCTATTGCAAACACTATTGGAAATGAATACACAAGTGACAGAGTCTGAACTGCAGTGTGTTAGCTTTCTATTTGATGTGTTCACCAGAAATAAAAAATGAAAGAGTCCAAAAGCCATAATTTTAAGTTAAATACTAAAATTCTCAACAAGGGAAACTTTCCAGAGGGCTCCTGTGACCTGTGCATATATTACATACACAACCACTCTATGTATTATATTTTGTCAAAGCTTTATGAACAAAGTGATCTATTGACCACAATCAAAAGCACTCGTGTTTTGAAATTTCTTTCTTTTGTTTTTCAGTGCTACAGCCTGCCCTGAATCTTCACTATCATCTCTTGCACTCTGTTGACTTTATCTGTGAGATAAGTGTTAAAAAGCATAGCATGTGGTCAAAGAAGGGCTGAAGATGGATTAAGTGGGTTGTCCGCTTGATATCTGCTCCAGAACAAAGTTTTTCTATGTAAAAACTAAAACGTTCTCTTCTTGAAAGAAACCTTTGATTTTAACTTCATGCGCACAATTTCATTGAGTCAAATTGTTTAAACAAGTTTTAATATAGAAAAACGATCCTTTTCAAGTTGCTCCCAGCAAAACTTTCTCAAAAATGCCCCAAGACAGAAGTGACAAGTGGAGCAAAAGATTGTCAACTGCTAAAAATATCTGCACTATGTCATTAGTGGATACACGTATATAAATGTAGCCCAAAGAAATAGCACAGCTTGCTAACAAAATCGACTTCTATTTAACTGAAATAAGGAGACTTTCACAAGCCGCTCAAAAATAAAGTAACTTTTAAAACTTAATTCCCTTGACTAAAGTATCGAAGAGAGACCAAGAGGCAGGAAGCCCTCTATTAATTCTGCAAGTTCTAACCAGACATGCTAGAGATCTGAGCATGGGAAATGGGACCAGAATTCATGTAAACAGAAAATCCCTCTGAGCAGAGGCAGTCTCCTCTTACTCTTCCTTTCCAGTTTGTCCTCTGCTCTGAGTCCTTTGGAAACCAATCTTGGATGCATATTCCATCTTAATGTCTGATACTGGAATAGGGGGTGCTATAGGAATTTGTATGAAATCTGTAAATGGCTTTAAACCCAACCACTTTGTCAAACTACAAGGTTTTGTCAGCATCAACTCTAAGCAGATGATAAAAATCAACAAAAAAAAGTACCACACTCAATGCTTGGTTTAAACAATTTCTTTTTATTCCCCGCCATCTCCACTCTCACTCTGCCTTGGCTATCTTCACAATACTCCAAAATACAATGAAGATGGAAAGAAGACTGTTGTGTCAGCAGCTCTGGAGAACTGAGATGGCAGATTGGAGTCAGTGGCCGAGGGAGAGGAAATTCTACCAGCGAGATGGGAAACATATCTATTTTATCTTAGCAGGATAGTCAGCAAGTTTGTATCACGAAATGAGAAAAGAAACTCCAATTAGCACTGCAGCTTAAGAAACGTGTTCGCTAACAGCAGGCTGATGCCAAAGGCACAGCATCTCTTGATCCTGCTCTCTACTACGTGGATTATTACTGAATAGACAATTGTGTTTAGGATGGGAAGAAAAACAAATGCTTAAGCATGTAAACTGATTGCAGAGAATGCAAATATTTCCATTTTGCTTTGCTAAGGCCATTAAAAATACACACAGGAAAAAAAAATCTACTTTTTCACAAATTAATTTTCCTCCTCTAGACTCTGCAGGTTTCAATCCAACATGTTACCTTTGTTAGTCTGTGATCTGCCAGAGATTGTTCTTTTTAAGGCCTGTCTAGCACTATGTAAAATTCATAACTTTAATTCTTTGAATGTTATATAATTTTTAAACATGTATCTTATTTAGGGAACGAGGTTATGTGGAAGACAATGTTGAAGGAAAGATACATATCCTGTGCTCTCGTATTACTTAGGGCTTGGGAAGAAATGATAATATACTATGTACTCGATGCACTATTTTCTATGTTCCAAGTCATTTAGTACTAAGCAACTTTCAGAAGAATATGTGTGCATACCAATCTAGCAGCATATATAAAAGGTCTCACCGAATATAGTCAAATAATCTGTTTATATTAAAACAAAATAAACAACAGTAATAATAATAGTAAGCTGTTTGAGTTGAAGGCACGCAACTGGAAAGGGACAAGGAAAGAGGGGTCTACAGAATAGTGGCAAGTCGGAGCTCCTCGGGGTATGAGGACAGTGGAATTTCATGTGGCTGGAAAGTGATTTCTAGGAGAGTATGGCTAATAGATTTAGGTTGGCAGCTGAACTGTTGAGAACTGTTCAGACCTGAGCTACTCCTGAAAAGCAAGGGGAAAGGAGATAAATGACTCATAGTTTCTGGATGCTCTGAGGTTACCAGCAGGCAAAGTATTCACCAAAAGATTTAACAGAGACACAATCTAATTATGCCATTTCCATAGGCCTTTCCCTGTCATCTTTTTGGTCTGTATCTTTCAGCCTGCCAACTTGCTGACTAAGCTGTGGGTTACCCAGTGAACAGGCTGAGTTGGGATTCATTCATTGTTTTTCTTAGGCAATACACTTTGTTCCAACTATGCCCAACATGCAATGTGATATTCAAATAATGTATCACCAATGGTTCTGGTTCTAAGAAACCTACTCCAGTAAGTTAACACAGTATTCAGTAACACAATATGGCATTGAGAGAAAGCCGCTGAATGTAAGTCAGAATTGAGAGTTCCAGCCCTGACTCAGCCACAAACAAAGGAGAATCTGTTAGTCTTCTTGGGTATCAGCATGCATATTTATACAACGAAGGGGAAAGGTGGGATAAAACATCAGAACCCTGCAGCTCCCCCCAAAAAGTCTATGATTCCAGGATATTTATTCAAATAATATATTTGCAAGAGAAAGCAAGACAATAATTATCACAAGAAAACTACTGACCACAGACTCAGAAAACAACCTGACAGTCACATGGCCTTGAAAGAACCACCGAATCCACAGATCCCATTAACTCTATGATTTTCACTACAAATTGTTCCTGCTGAACTTAACTGATGGTACTTCAAGTGAGAGTGCATCTATAAGAATCATTAGAGGGAAATACAAGAGACCTCTGAGACTCAAGACTTTAAGGAGGATTCTCTAGCAATCATAAAAGCAGAACTAGGTTCTAATCCTCAACTTGGTAAAGATGGGTAAGCCAGTTTGGTACTCCAGAAGAACAACTTGTGGTTTCACCAGACTTCATCATTTACCACTTTTCCCCAAGAAACTTCTCATCCTTGTGTCCTTGTGACTGTCTCTATTGCAATGCAGAAAAAAAAAAAAAAATCCCAAAGAAGAGAAGTCACTGCACACTCAGGTAAGTATCAAAGTAAGTAAGTTGCCCAAATGGGAAACACAGAAGTCTTCCAAGGAGAAATAGGCCAACCCATTCCTTTCTTTATCATGGTAACTTCACACCAATTTCAGCATCAGATAATCTATCCCTGGTTGAAGTTGCTACCAGTATATATACGGTTACTGTAGGCTGTATGTGGGCAAACTTGGAAATCAGTTTGCAATTATAACCCTATATAACAAATTCTGAAGAAATTCAGCTCAGAAGCCAAACAGGATAAAAACATCCTAGTTTACAGAAGAGGATGCTATACTTGTTTATACAGATATATCTACTGATTCCCGATGAACAAAGAAACCAAAAATTCACATCAAAAAATGTGTGATTAAATTGACAAAGAACATTTTTAATTTTCACTTAGTCTTTTCTGAAATTCAATTATGGTAGTGCAGCAAACACACTTGCATTATTCTCCATTTCCTTACTCTGTTCATTCTCAAATCAATACATTTCCACAGCACCTGCTATTCTTATAACATGGATTCTGAGAATAAGGTATGAGTCCAGTATCTTTAAACATTCTTGTTTTGAATGGCTGTCCATTCTGATCCTTTTTTTTATTGTTTGTCAGTGATGTAATTGGTAGAACATCTTAAAGTAGTGATTCAAATTAGAGATAAATGGAAAGGTCAGAGTAAGATAGTTTATTCATCTATAGTATCATTTGCCAAGGAAGTAGGCCATTAAAATCTGGGTGTCTCATTCTAATGACAATGAACAAAATGAAAGCATAAATGAATTGAAGGACCCCATGAGGACTCATACTAGAAGGTCTGGCTGTGTTTCTTCAGACCTTGCTTGCCCTTTAAAACTCATGAGAACTCTCCCATTGTGTGTAACAATGCTATGCACTTACCCTGTCATTTTTGTTCTGACGTGTGTGTGTGTGTATATATATACGCACATATAAATATATATAGAGAGAGGGAGTGTTTTATATAGAAGCGTCATAATACACATATCTTTTAATTGAAGTCATTTCTTTTATGTTCTAAAATTTTATCTAAATATTTTACTTTCTTTTTAAGTCATTTTACCTTAGTGATATATCAGAGTCATTTGGTCCTAACCCTCACTTTTTCCCCGAGCTCTTGAAGTCAGTTAATTTAAAAATTATAGAGTAAGACCTATGGCATCTCAGAGGCAATATGATAAAGCACAAGGAAATTTTAAGAATTAAACAACTGTGAAGTAGCTCTGTCTTCCAAGTATAATGGTAGCAACAGTTCTGTAAAACCCAAGGCTACCTTGGCTTCAACGTGAATTTCCTCTATGCATATATTTTTACTTAGTTTAATCTTTCATTCATTTCATTAATACTTCACTCAAAAGTAATAAATTGTTTTAACCATTGGTTTCTTAGGTGTGCTAATCAGTGATTTCAAATATAATGTTAAAACCTCATATATAAATATATTTTCATCATTCTGGCTATAGGCACACATATATAAGTTATACCACTTTTTAAATAAAATATACCTCTCCAATTGCTTGGAAGCTGCAAAAGTTTCCTTCTCAATCTTGCTAACTTTTCAAAACAATGCGTTTCTCAAGGAACAGAAATCTTGTCTCTGAAGAAACTGGTGTGAATCACTTCCTTAGATCTCAGTCGTCATCTTGAGAAGAGAATAAGTCCCAGCATAACATTTTCCTTAATGAATATCCCCCAATAATTCACACATTCTGTTATCATAAGAGGGTAAGAAAGAAAAGAGAGAGTGAAGGGAAAGAAAAAAGATACTAGTTTGCCTTTCTCCTCTGTGTTTTGAGTTAGGTTTTTAGTAACACCTTTTTATCACTGAAGAACAGACAAAAGCAAAGAACTTACTCCACAAGGACATTGCGGCAAGAATATGCAATCACTCATCCTTCCACTGATTCATCTGTTTATCCATCCAGCCAGCCAGCCAGCCTTCCAGCCATGCAGTCACTCATTTATTCATGTGTCCATTCTTTCAAGAGAGGAGGCTGTATCTTTTCTCTTTTACTCTGGCCAATGCACCTCCTTGAAGAAAAAATCACGTTGCTGCAGCATAATTTTAATTGTGAAGATTCCAGCCTCTGATCAGGGCCAGTGTTTCATGGGCAGATTTTTCTGTTTCCTGTAACTTTGTTCCATAAGCCTGGGAAGAGTTTGGCAATAATCTTTCTTACCATGTAAACAATTTTACTCAGAACTACACAGTGAATCACACTAAATCCTAATAACAAGGTATAGAGAGGCAGCCAGGAAGCTGAGGGAAAAGGGCTGGACCGAGGGTCAGGAGACCGTTGATCCAGCTCCTCTCCATGACTTTCCAAAGTCCTCAGATATCCAGATGCCACAGTGCCTTCCATAACGGTTTTTGCTAGAACTCCTCTGGTTTTATCTCTTTCCCAAAGTATTGTCTTCTTCTGAAGTGTGCTATGTCTAGTGAAGAGTGACATTAGAACAATGCAATACACTTTCTCTAGAACAAGTGAAAGAAACGAGGTCCTTCTCAAAAAAAAGTTTTATCTGGAAGTCATATGGGAAAACTATAGATATGTGACATTTCCTAGGAGCAGAGCAAGTGAATGCCCCCAAGTGAAACCTGTATAGAAATGAGGGTCGCAGGGCAGAGCAGGGGAGAAGCTAAGCAAGGATGTTATCTCAGGCTTGAGTCTAGCCTCAACCTGGTCCCTGGGGGAGCTGGAGAGCAGGAATGGCACCATCAAGGTGTCCTTCCTTGCAGCAAGACGGCTAGTCTTTTATATCCTATGTAGGTCAGTCATTGGCTGTTGACTTTTCCTAGGAGAAGAAAATAATCTCCAAGGAATTTCTGGTCAAGGTAGGTGCCTGCTGCCAAAGGTAATTCTTGAGAGAAGGGCACAGGTACAAGCTGTCAGCCCCCACAGAGGCTGGGGGTGGGGTGGGTTTGGGGGGCGATGATACAGCCTGATAACAGGGATCTGGGTTGGGGTACCAATAGGCTTCAGTCAGGACGTTTTTAGGTTCTCTTACAGTTTGTCATAGGGGTAATAAATGAATCTTATAGGGGAAAATTGTTTCTACTTGATATCTGAGCTATATTTCTCTAGCTTGTTCTGAAAAGGATGTCCTCTCAGGATCAACCACAGTATAAGGATCTTGAAGACAGGCCTGTGCACAGTGACCCCAGGCATTTAGCACAGCGTGATGGTAAGTGGGCATCCTGGGAAATCTTTTCACTCCTCCAGATACCATTTCTTCTTCTGCAAAATGTAAAACTCTTACTAAGCTGCTTCTAATTTATCCATTAAAGCAACTTGTCTTGAGATCTTAAATTGGCCTCTGAGGATGTAAATTTGGATCAAGTTTGAAAACATGAAATGAACTTACATGATTCTAGATCCAATGTAAAATTTGGAAAATTTTGAAAGCTAAGGGCTTTTCTTCCATCTTGGTATCAGTCAATTGGGTCATTAAGACCCCAACTGGCTTGTCCATGGTGTATATTGATGGTGTCAATCTCAGTGATTAGATGGCTAGAATGATGACTTTTAGTTTTAGCTAGATACTTTAATTTGCAGTAATAACATTAGTTTAAGATGCTGGTTGCAACTTTAACCGTCATAAGCCATGAGTCTACTACAGCCGTTGTTCACCTTAATGCTTCATGGGTCCTTCTGTCTAATTATTGCACACACTGTATTTCTGGCTTAAAAGGTTCTTGCTACACTCTCTATAAGAGCAAATATAGCTCATCTCTCATGACCCATAAAACAGGTCTCTTTCCTGAAAACTTCTCTGTTCAGCCCATCTGTTAGGCTCTCTCCCTCATTACCTTTTAACTTTACATATTCTAGTTAGGCGTTTGTATTCGTTTTCTGTTGGTGTAACAAGTCCATAAACGTGGCGGCTTAAACCAATACAAATTTACTACCTTATACTGCTGTAGGTTAGAACTCTGACATGGGTCTCACTGGGCTAAAATTAAGGTGTCACCAGGGCTGCATTCTCTTCTGGAGGCTCTAGGAGAGAATCCACTCCCTTGCCTTGTTTGCTTTCTAGAGTCACGCACATTCCTCGGCTCTGGTCCCCAGTCCTCCATGTTCAAAGCCAGCATCATTGGGTCAAGTCCTTCTCATAACATCACTTTGACCTTCTCTTTTTCCTTCCTCTTCTACTTTTCAGAACACTTATGATTATACTGGGCCAAAACAGGTAACCCAGGATAATTTCACTAAGGTCAGCTGATTAGCACCCTTAATTCTGTCTGCAACCTTTATACCCCTTTGCCACATAGCATAACATCTTCACAGATTCTGGGGATTAGGATTTGGACACCTTTGGGGGGCGTGGGGGAGCATTATTCTGCCTGTCACAGTCATTAGCAGAGGAGGCGTGTCCTTACCATTATAGAATTATAATCTAGTGGGGTGAGGGGGAGATACAAGTAAGAAAAGTAAACAAATAACCCAATGAATGACAAGAAGTAGAGATAATATTTGGGAAAGAAATAAACCAGATGAACTGTTTGAACCTGTGAGAGGAGGACCTGTATAGATAGATAGTCAGGGCACGCATCACTAAAAAGGTGACACTGAAGCTGAGACTTGAAGGAGGAGATTGATGCCAATGTGAATGGCAGACAAAGTAGAGTCAGGAAAGGCTGGGAGGGGAATGAAGGATAGCTTTCCAGGCAGGAGGGACCACAGTACAAAGTTTAAAAGGCAAAAAGAGAGATTGGTCCATTTAATGAACCACAGAGAGTCCATGGAGCTAGAGTATAATAGGCTGGGGGGAGGGTAGGAGGCTTTAATCCTAGGAAAATAACCAGGACCACATCACTTTGATAAGAACCTGGCTTTTATTGGAAATACAATGGGAAATGGGTAACGAACCTAAAGCAAGGAGTTACTGTAAACTGATTTGTATTTTTAAAAGGATCTGACTCTTTTGTGAAGACTAGATTGGAAGGAGCCAAGAATGGAAGTGGGAAGACTATGCGGGCAGCTACAAAAGTCAATCTATTAATGGCTAATTTTATGTAATAAAAAATATCAAGGATGTGGAGAAACTAGAAGTATCATACATTTCTGGGAAGGCAAATTGGCTCATCTGAACACTACTGGTGGAGAAATACTAAAGCTGAACATTTGCATACCCTATGACTAAGCAATTCTACTCCTAGATATAATGGAAATAATTCCCAATAGAAATGAGTACATGCATTTACCTAAAGGCATGTTCTAGAACTGAGCTATCCAATATGGTAGCCACTAGCCAAATGTGACTATTTAAATTTAAATTAATTAAAATTAGCCAAAATTAAAAGTTTATTTCCTCAGTCACACTAGCCACATTTCAAGAGTTCAATAGCCGCATGTGGCTAGTGGCTGCCATATTGGACAGTGTAGATATAAGATGTTTTTATCATTGTAGTAAGTTCTATTGGACTGTGGAATCCTAGAAGGTTCATAGTGACACTGTTAGTAATGGACAAAAGTTTGAAGCTACCTAAAAGTCTGTCCACATTAGAATGGATAAATAAATTATGACATATTCACACAAAAGGATACTATGCAACAAATATAATAAATAATCTACTCCTATAGGGAACAGGATGGGTGAATCTCACAAACATATTTGAGTAAAATGTCAGACACAAAAGAATATGGACTGTAAGATCCACTATAATGTACAAAAACAGGTAAAACTCATGCATTGTGTTAAAGGTTAGGACAGTGGTTATCCTTAGTAGGTGGAGGGGTAGTGAGTGGGAGAGAATATGAGGAGTCCTTTGTAGAACTGGTAACATTTTGCTCAGTGGTGTGGCTGTTTAGTTTGTGAAAACTTATCAAGCTATTTATAATACTCACATATATATATTATACTTTAATAAAAAGAATTTTTTCAAGTTAAGCTGTAACACAAATCTTAGTGTGAATTAAAAAATATAGATAATCAACGGGGACCTACTGTATAGCACAGGGAACTCTACTCAACACTCTGTAATAACCTATATGGGAAAAGAATCTGGAAAAGAATGGATATATGTATAACTGAATCACTTTGCTGTACACCTGAAACTAACACATTATAAATCAACTATACTCCAATATAAAATAAAAAATTCAATTAAAAAATGTAAATATTCACCCTCTCTTCATTGCCAGAAAAAGTGAGGTGTTTAATTTCTTGAATTTATCAACAAAACACAATGGGTTCCTCCAGGTACCACACTTGACTAATCTGTCCTTCTTAATGTTTTCAAGTGGGGCATGCAAGGTGCCTCTGAGGCAGTGGAGGATCTTAGAGTATTTCTTATCACCAAACCCACCACTTTGCACCAGAAAATATCTCAGATGTAATATGGCAGCCATGACACCTTCGCAGATAGGCAGGAATGGTGACACAAATGAAGGCCCACGGAGGTTACACAGTTTGCCCAATGTCACAGAGCAAATCAGTCATGGAAAATCAAATCAAATCCATATCTCCTTCATGTACTCTCTCCAGTATATTGCTTTACCTTTCTACTCTTTGTTTTGGGCCCCAAAGCCAATAATTTATGTCATACATTGTCACTGGATACACTGAAAAATGTAGACACATCACATAGAGAGTGGAGTGTTGGAGAGAAACTCAATCTAAAGCCAAAATTAATTGAAGTGTCTCAGAATCTGACATTGCTACAAGAAACATTGTTGCGACTCTCAATTTATTCCACCAAAAAAGTGCAACATAATATGTTTTAATGCACTTTCTGTAGGTCTGCAATGCAAGTTTGATTTGTTTTCCCCAGAAGCAATTTACTTTTAAATTCCAAAGCCTCAGATGTCATTGAAGAATGTTTTGGACGACTTAATCATGGCAACAGGGATTAAACTGGGATACCGACAGAAATAGTTTGTTTAAAATTAGGCATTCACTAGTCTGAAGGAAGGGAGGAAGAAAACTCTCAAATACTTGCTGTCACACACTCAGACTGAGGAAGTGGCAAAGGGCACCGAATGCCCTGACAAATGAAGTATGTCTGAGCAAATGTGAAAAAGAGAAAAGCACCTACCAGCCTGACACAATGCACAGAAGAAAGCTTAAGGAGATTCACCCAGTGCAGCTGATAAAAGGCCAATCATATATACGAATTTGAATTACTGACTCATGAAGGAACATCTGATGGGGCAATAATGTTCCCTAGGAGTCAAGTGACAGTTGAGTTTGGAGAAAATCAGTCAGACATCGTCTATTCCTGATCACTTGTTTTCAAGTTTCTATTTCCTGATGACAATTACAAAGGATCCACTTTCATCAAAATCTGATGTGGCCAGAAGCAACAAGAAAGAAAAAAAAATAAAGGCAAGAACTTAATGGTAACCGCAAACATCCCTGGTTGTATGGGTGGTTCAGTACTATAGTGACTCTGGGAACAGTACTGAAGTAGACCGTTGCGTCTACAATGACTCTATTTCTTTTAGTATTCAGTTTACTTTAAAAACAATCTTTCAAATGCTTTATTCTTGTTCCCCACTGGCCCACACAGACTTAGTTCTCACTAGGATATCATCTTCCAAAATGGAAGACGACATTGCATTCATAAATCTACTTTCCTATACTAAGTATGCTATCCAAAAACATTTCTTGTTCCTGATGTTTTCTTTCCCAAATGCATGCTGACTTCTATTTTTAGATTCAATCGGAAATAAGGAAAACTTGACAGAACACACAATTACTAAACTCAATTTGTGTCTTTCAAAATGTGTCTCTTAAAAATTTTAAATGCAACACATTTTAATTCAAAAAATTAAGAGTAATAAATAAAGATGGCTAATAGGAGATATGTGATATATGCTTCATTTTCCACTTATATAAAATATATATATATCTATTTAGATGTCACTTGAGACCAAACATGACTTAAGTACTCTGTGCCAATTTTAATGGCTCACAACAGTTTTGCGGGTGTAGAAATGACTATTTTCAAAGGTTCATTATTTGTTAAAAATGAAAAGACCTGTAAATCACAAAGATTTATAATAATATCTTTGTACGAGATTGTTTCCAATCACTGCAAAAAAACTTTGATTTCTGGGCTGGGCTGGGTTAAATTCAACGAAGCAAGTCACCATCGGACGAATGCTTAGAGGCTGTGCCAATTCACAGAAGTATGTTGATTTTATCCCCAAATGATAATCACAGCAGAGGCTAGCTGAAATGTTCACCAGCATCTGTGTTCTCTTTCTCCTGGGCATACAAACAGACTACATCTCCCTGCTCGTCTGAATTTAGGGGGCCGAGTCACAGGACGGGGCTCTGTCCAGTGAAACGTGGGGAGGAATGTACATGACTTTGGGGTTTGCTACTCAGGCAATCTCCTGTGCTTTCTCCCTTCCTTTGCCTGCTTCTGAATAGAAGAGCACGCAGTGGAGGACTCCAAGGCCCTAAAAATGGTCAAGCCATATGATGACAGAGGCCTGAATGCCTGAATGTGGGCGTGGGTTAGAATCCGCATACCCTACACCTGACCACACTGCACCGTGACATAATGAAAAATTAACTTCTACTGAGTTATGACAGGGAACCAATAGTAGCTACAATAATAGCTAACACACTTATTTAATCCTCACAATGGCCTGTTTTTCATTTGAATGTGAACCCTCTTGTAGCAAAGAACAAACTGAGACTTGGAGCGGTTAAATAATTGCCTTCAACTTCTAACCACACGTCAGTGTAAAGCCTGTATTGTTCAACATTGCCGTGTATTGTTCCCTAATAAGAAATGTGGATGTGAGGAAGAAGAGAAAGGAGATACAACCATGGTTTCAGTGTTTAAATTTGTGAAAGAGGAGACTATAATTAACAGCTGTGCAGGGGAGTTGAGGCAGGTGGTCTCAGGGTTGGGACATATAAGGGAAACAGTGCAGGGAGGAGGCTTAGGAACCTGGGAATTATCTTACATGACCAGGGGTGATGCTTCCCTGCATCTAAAGTAAAGTGACAATTAAATCTATTAGTTTGTGCTGCAGTTGGAGATGAGACGCCAGGGCCCCAGAGAAGTGCCTGGAAGATGGGAAATGGGGATGAGTGGATGTCTACTCAACCCTGCCTGGACCATCTCATTTGCCATTACGACAGCTATTGTTACACTACTTCTCACCATGTCTTTTTCTCAACATCAATTCTCACAAAAAGATTCAACCAATGCTTTTAAAATCTTTTAAACAAGATATTCTCTGGCAACATGTGGATACTAAGTGCAATGAAGAAGAGATAAAGAGCCTTTAGGGTTATGACTAATACCTGACCAAACCCTCAAGGGCAAATATTCCCAGGAAGTCGTTTTATTCTGCTTTATTGGGGAAGCATCAAAGCTAAAGGGTTCTTTTGGAAGGAATTTCTAATGATGGAAAAGACCCTGAAAAAATCATCTCTATGTTCGTCTGTAAAAGGAAAAAATTTCTCTGAAAGTAAATATTCTAGTTTTAAATTTTCTATAAATTGGAGGGATAAATCAGCATATCTATCTACATGTTAGATGCACTTACCTCGGGATCCCAGTGCCTCAAATAGAAAATATATATCATCATATGTGTGTAAAGAAGTCCTTTGAAGTATTGCTTCCTCCTCCTAGGGTTTAAATTAGATCATACAGTGGACCTTTGAACAATGCAGGGGTTGGAAGCATGGAATATCTGCCCGTATAACTTTACAGTCAGCCCTCAGTATATGTGGGTACGCATCTACGGATTCCACTAACCTCAGATTGTGTAGGACACCAGCATGTATTTAGTGGAAAAAATCCACATATAAATGGAACTGCACAGTTCAAACCAGTGTTCTTCAAGGGTCAACTGTACATATAAAGAACATAAGCCCTCAATAAAGTTTTTAAAATACAAATTATTTTCATTATAGTAAAAAGAGGGAGATAGTCAAGTAAATTATGGTATATGCATGCAACTGAATACTATGAAACTATTTTAAAAAACGAATCAGATCTGTATTACACAATACCAATCAAAAATCAAGCTGTCAAAAATATTTATAATGTCTTTCCATTTATAACTCAAATCTATGTGCTTCATTTGGCATACAAAATATTTGGGTATATATTTTACATATGACCGAATGTTTTAATTTCTTACAGTGAGAATTATGTAAATAAAAGAGAATTCTTTAAAATTATAATATTAGGGCCTTATTTCCAAGCTCATCTTACTTTAATTTTATTTATTTTTTTAATAAATGTATTTATTTATTTATTTTTGGTTGCGTTGGGTCTTCGTTGCTGCGGGTGGGCTTTCTCTAGCTGTGGCGAGTGGGGGCTACTCTTCGTTGCAGTGCACGGGCTTCTTATTGTGGTGGCTTCTCTTGTTGCGGAGCATGGGCTCTAGGTGTGCGGGCTTCAGTAGTTGTGGCACACGGGCTCAGTAGTTGTGGCTCGCGGGCTGTAGAGCGCAGGCTCAGTAATTGTGGCGCATGGGTCTAGTTGCTCTGCAGCATGTGGGATCTCCCCGGACCAGGGCTCGAACCCGTGTCCCCTGCATCGGCAGGCAGATTCTTAACCACTGCGCCACCAGGGAAGTCCCCTTGCTTTAATTTTAAACTGGCAACCAGGCAGACCTACTTTCCAAATAGCCACTTGGATTTTTCAAGGAAACACTCATTCTGAAACTCTCTCTTCTACTGGGAGGAGCACATAAACGAGGGCTTTCTAAACTAACATGAGAGATTTCTAAGCTCTTTTGGTTTATGGGAAACTGTTCCACAAAAGACAGAAAATGAGATATCAATTTTGAATTTCTGTATAGCACAACATGGTCTCCTGAGGGAACTTTCTAGAAAGATGTCCTAACTCATGCCATTTTTGGGCTGTTATGCCGAGAATCTTATGGAAATATTATGTTTTAACAACATAAATAAAGCTTTCCACAGTTGGTTGTAAAAGATTTACCACATTTTGAACTAGGTATCTATGATGACCCATAAAACATATTAAACTCAAAGAGTGACTCTGATAAAATTTCCCCAAGAAAATAATTGAGGATCTGTAGAAAGGGAGAACCACAAGTATGCTTATTGCAGCATTATTCATAATAATGAAAGCTGGAAACGGCATTCAGGTCCAATAACAGGGGAATTAGTCAAATGTTATGGCACATGAAACTATTAAGAGACATATTTATATGTAAAGGAGTTCATGATAAACTACCTCAAGAAGATAGCAGATAGTACAACAATATATAGTATATGAAACTATTTATACATATGCATATGTGTGTATATATGAAAAAATATTCACGATCAAATAAATGAGTTCAGGAAAATATACATGCACTAGAAAATAAGTAATATGTTTCTATGGGGAGAATTTGTTTTACTACTTAGGTATATTTTTTATTGGTATCTAAAATAAATAATTAAGATGTTATAAAAATCAAAAGGAACCAAAAATAAGGCTCAGTACACCATGACTGTTATTTGGGGGGAAAAAAACTTCCAAGAATGAGACGAGAAATATGAATTTGCTTACTTTAATCCTTATTACTGTCTTCTCTGAGAATAAAAAGTGATATATATATATATATATATATATATATATATATATATACACACACATGCATATGTGTATATACATATATATACACATATGCATGTGTGTATATATGTGTGTGTGTGTGTATATATAGACACCTACCTGTGTGTGTGTGTATGTATATTTGAAATGTCACCTGGAGACTTGTGAAATGCAAAAGAGCTCCAAGATTGTTTGTATATTTCAACCATTCACTTAAACAGAAATAACCTACTATGACACATAAATATCTAATGCTTCCTGGATAGCACAAAGGAAGCCCAGAAAGTTTTAATTTTAAGTTAGAAATAAAAGAATTATAACTGGAGATCCAGAGAATATTAGCGCTAAAGAGATCACCTGTCTTTAATTAGACATTACTCATCAAATCTCTTGTTCTTATCCACCCAAATCACCTTGTCAAGATGACTATCTTTATAAGGAAACATTGTGCTAATTATCACCAGGATGAAAAGAACTACTTCTATTAACTAAGTGTACACTACAATCTAGGAGCTATGCTGTTTCTTTACATTTCTAACATAATGGCTTATTTGATACTGATAAAGAAATTGAAAATGAAGTTTCCTGGATTTAAAAAAAGCAGATTCCTTAAACACTATGTCAATACTATGGTAAAATGAAATAAAACAAAATTTGAACATGTCTAACCAATGGAAGAAAAGAACCAAGATGGGGGTGAGAGCAGTGATGGAATCTTGATTTTAAACAGATGTTACTGATGTACTTTTTTCTTCCTCCAAAACTCCTGAGGTTAAAGTTCTTTTCTTCATTTACTAGAAAGCATTTCAGCCTAACATTGCTGTCTTCACAGGAAATAGCAGTCCACTATATTAATCATCACAGTAAACAAACCTTAAAGAGGACTCTCCAGAAAGAGGGCACTCTCCCAATCCCTCAAAAATCTGTGAGAGATGGGAACACTCAGGGAAAAACAGAAAATGTGAGCTCTGAAATGAGCTGCTTCCCTGCTACCTTTTATTTAAAAAAAATAAAAAATAAAAAATCCGCAAAACTTTAATCAATCAAATGAGATAAACTTTTAACTTTAGTAGTGAAAACTGGCCAGAACTATTGACATAGTCAAAGACCTATATTCCTAGTAATAAATTGATAATTTATTGTCTTATCCCAGAATAAAGAGCTATGCACACACGTGCATATACAAATGTAAGCTGGTATAACACACACACACACACACACACACACACACAGTGTGTCCATGTGGATAAATGAAACAAATTTAACACCTAGGTATTTTTAAAAGATGTTCTTATTACTGATACCATAAGAAGGATAACAAGAATGACATTCTCTAAAGTTAAAGAACCAAACCCATATTTTAAAAAAACAAAAGAATTTAAGTATGTATTGTCTTTAATACTTTAAAAAATATACATTTAATATTATTTTACATATCTTTTAAACACTAATTCCTCTGTCTATTTCCAACTCAGGAGAAATAAGAGGAAAAATCATCAAAGTTAGGGTGTAGAAATGGAAATTTAAATACTTCTGTTATATCAGCACCATCATCATATACGTATTTATTTTTTTGTAGAGAAAACAAGAAAATCAATTATGTGAAAAAAGATAAGTTTATTTTATACCTCCTATGACCCAAAAATATTATGAAAAAATAAAGCTAGTCAATTTCTGACCATTATCTGAAATTTTAAAAAGGAGTTTTAGATAAATTCCTCATTTCTTTCATTGGTCCACAACAAAGACTTGGTTGGTTCTTTCTTTCTTTCAATATTATTTTATTCAACTTTGGAAGTCTGAGATAGTGGCAAATAACTATTTTCTGACCTTTAAGTTTTATTTTATCTTCTTCATTGACTGTTAGGAAATAAAAGTAAATCAGTACTAACTAGATCATTCCCATAGTTAAGGACAAATAAGAAAAATCTACATTTAGGTTCTTTTCTGTCACTGTAACAAATCACATTAAAAATCAGTATTTCCTCACTGACCATTTAATTAATGTTCTTTATTCAGCAGAATTCAGCAGGAAATTAAAAAAAATTTTTTTAATTAAAGTATAGTTTATTTACAGTGTTGTATTAATTTCTACTGTATAGCAAAGTGATTCAGTTTTACATATATATATACACACACACACATATATTCTTTTTCATTTTCTTTTCTATTATGGTTTATCACAGGATACTGAACATAGTTCCCTGTGCTATATAGTAGGACCTTGTTGTTTATTCATTCTCTATACAATAGTTTGCATCTACTAATCCCAACTTCCACTCCATCCCTTCCCCATCCCCGCTCCCCCTTGGCAACCACAAGTCTGTTCTTTATGTCTGTGAGTCTGTTTCTGTTTCATAGATAAGTTCATTTGTGTCATATTTTAGATTCCACATATAAGTCATATCATATGGTATTTAAAATACCTTTTAAAATATTCTTCACTTCATGAAAATATCAGAATTGCTATTGTCATCATCATAATGCTTTTAATGCATGTTATCCAATGTACTGATCCTTCCCATTTCTCACATTTTTCTTATTCTTTTCTTCCTTTATAATTTAATTCTTTTCAAAATGAGTCAAACAGGTCTAAGTGATAGTCAAACAGGTAGAATGAGCCCCACTGTGATGTCTTTTTTTTTTTTTTTTGGCCGTGCCATGCGGCATGCGAGATCTTAGTTCCCCGACCAGGGATCAAACCCATGCCCACTGCAGTGGAAGCACAAGATCTTAACCACTGGACCGCCAGGGAAGTCCCTGTGATGTCTTATTATAAGGTATGGGGTCAAGCAGACATTAACTTACTTAACCCATCCTTATAGTGATGTGAGATTAGAGGATCAGTCGTACACTTGGCTGCTTTACTGAACAGCTGATCAGAAGATCTGCTCTAGGTATTGTATAAAATTCTTTCCTGGGGGGAAGTGATGTGTTACACTGTAACTTCAGCAATGCATTCTTATTTTACCCTCTGTGTTTCAAATTGCAAGCTCCTTTGGCATTTTCCTTTTCATTTGTCACTTGGGTTTAGAAGGTGAGAGATTTCCTGGAGCATATTCCATTGCATGGTTAACAATATCAATTCTACATTCGATACATCAGCAGGCAGAAGGAAAGAGAAGAAGCCAAATTGAGTATAAATAATTAAATTTGTAAAAGGTCAGTGAGCAATGGCAGGAAGGAGAAACCCTGGAGAAGTTGTGGGGCTTTGCTGCTTCACCACAGAGGTATTAAAATATGAATATTATCTGCTGACATAGCCAACAAAAGGGATGAACAACAACAACGCTCCCAACTAGCATGAGATCCTGAACTGTGCTGAAAACAGAGTGGTGACCTGTTAATTGTGCTTTAAAGGAAAGTGACACAAACCACGGACTTCTATACTATAAACTATTGTGAGAGCAACTCATCCACTTACATTTAAAAATAAAATCAATGTGATATGTATTATGCTTTGAGTTGAAATTTGGTGACACTAATTTGGAAAAAAACTGCATTTGCTTTGGCTTAAACAAAAACTGAAATTTGGAATTAAGCTGTAGCGGAGAGGAAGAAAAGGATTAGAATTTGAAAATGGGAAAATATTATTTTTCCCATTGCCCAAAGCGATATATTTAGATATTACACACACACACACACACACACCCCTTCACATGGTATTTTATTTTTACAGTGGGATTGAGCTACACCTAGTGATCTTGAAACCTGCTTATTTCATGTAAAAATATACCATGGAACATCTTTACAAGTCATCACATCATCATCTTTTTTTTAATGTCTGCATAGTATTCCATTGTACATTGTAAGGTTTTCTAAATAATTAAAAAAAAATCATTTTCTTGTTGAGAGACGTTTGAATTGTAATACCAGTTTTTTAAAAAAATATTACTAGCAATGCGGCAATGAATATCTTTGTACAAATATCTGTATGCATATATGCTCCATATAGGATTATGCATGCTTTATATTTTAATGCACGGTAGAAGATCACCCTCCAGTAAGGTTTTATGTCTGGCAGAGATCATAGAAAATATTTTATTTCATTTAATTTTGTTTATTTATTTATTTATTTATTTATATTTTTTTGGCCGTGCCACACGGCATGCGGGGTCCTAGCTCACCGACCAGGGATTGAACCCGCGCCCCCTGCAGTGGGAGCGCGGCGTCTTAACCACTGGACCGCCGGGGAAGGCCTTAATTTTGTTTATTAATGTATTAGGCTCCCTGCTTCACTCTGAAAAGGATTTGGGGAAGCTGAGAGGCTAGATGTATGCAGAGCAGAAAAAGGCAGTGGCTTAGTGAGGCAGTGGCATTTTTGTCATGGTTTGATATGAAAAAGCAATCTTGATGCTGACAGTTTTATGTTCTTACTATTTCATTACAGGTGATTGTAGGTACCCCCTCCTTCAGACACTCTTTAACACTGTCCCTTAAAGAAGTAAGACGTCATTTATTTCTCTGCTTCTAAAGGTTTTCCTGCTTAATTGTCCATTAACAAATTAAAGCATATATTTTCACACACACCCAACTTATAGCTTAATAATGCCGATAGTCAAAATTGATTCATTGTGACATTTGAAAGTGAACACAGATGTTCATGACTCAGATATTTATAAAATTGAAAAAACAAATCCACTTCAATTGCACTGCAAAAGAATCCAAAGCCTTTTGGAAAAAGCAACTGCAAATACTTAATTTGTGAAAAGCAATAAGCTTAAAAAGCATGTAGATCCTTCAGGACTCAATGTAGAATAATCTGTAGGTGCTGAAAGAGATAGAATTCATGATGTACCTGAATCAAGTGAGAGATAATACACAGACGTCCAGAAATCTGACATTACCTTGTAGTAACTATTAAAGATCCATGCCATTCTAGGCTGGATTCTACAAACTCATGTGGTGAAGGACTAAAGCAACCATGATTTCACTACTCTCTCTTTCTCCGTGACATTTCACATTTACCTGTAAACTCTGTGTTAAGTCTTCGACCTGATGTGAGAATTACCCATGTAAGTTTGAAAATTGGGCTGGCTTCCTTCATTACCCACCAAAACTCTGCCAGCTGGTATGGTCAATAGAAAGTATAAAATAATTCTAGATTTGCAGGATAACCCTTCCACAAAACATCATACATCATACAGCACACTTCCTGGGTGACTTTTGGACTGTCTGTCCCAAAAGACTCTCTGTGCCTATCTTCTTCCTCGCTGACTTAGATTATCAGGAGGAGAGCATGTGGATGAAACACTGTCATTCGCCTGGTTTGAGACACTTGCACGGTGACAAGGTGATATCAAAGTGACAGGAAATAAACCAGCGGTAGAAAAAATAAATTCTGCTTTTTGAAAATATGGTGCTATTTCTTTCCCTAGGTTCTTTTTTTGTGTCCGTAGGTTTCAATTCTCTGTTTGAGAAGAGAAATATGGCTCATGGATCAAAGCTTTAGTTTTTAAAAATCTATTATGCTGCAGAATGAAAAAGAACAGGCTATGTCTCAGAGTCATTCTTACTCCTCATACATTTTGAAGACAAATTTGTGCTAAAACCAGATATTAGATGGCAGTTAAAGTGAGAGGGGGAGGACTTTTAGCCAAGTTTGAATACACAAGGGAACAAAAATCTCTATTTGTCCGTTTTTAACGTACTTAGAAATCCAACAATCCAGTCACAGACCAGATAATAAACAAAAGGATTTAACACTACTAGTGGTTTTAGAATAGAGAATTAAACGGATTCAGGAGGTATTCCTGGAAATTTCAAAATTTCAACAGGATTTTGCCATAAACATAACACACACACACACACACACATACACTTGTCTTTGCCAAGAAAGCCTGATACACTGTAGTAAGGTATGTTATTAATTAGACTAGTTAAAGCAATTGGCATCTTCATTCATATATGAGGAGAAAAACATCACAGATTCATCTTGTCCTTTCTTTAAGGTATAATGTAAATTGAGGTTTCATTACAGGCTCTGTAAGTGAACAAACTGGCTTTTGACAGGGAAGAAATCAGAAATAGAGGCTTTCTATGAAAAACATGGATTATCTCTAGTTTCTGGAAATAAACAGTAAGAAAAAAGAAGCATTTTAAAAAACATATAAAGCTCAGAGTGTTATAAGAGCAGCCTTTGTATCACAAGTTTTACTATTTCTTAAAAGTAATAAAATAGTAGACTTGCTTCTTAATTATTGGCCTATGGTTTATCTAATTTGGAGAGTTTCTGTGATGGATCTTAAAACATAGGTTTCTTTACTAAGCTCTGGGTTGTCTTTGAATTACTTGGCATGTGTTCAAAAAACATTAACCCAAATAGAATATATGTCTATATATTGTGAAGCTAATTATAAATTATTCAGGTCTGTTTTGTGATCCTGTTTTTTTCCTCTGTTAATTTCACAAATCAAGTCAAAAGCAGATCTGAAACAAATGGCTTCCAGACTGATATCTACATATGTATCTTTTCTGTCAGAATTTTCTTCTCAATTAGTTTTATATCAAACATGAATACAACCAAACTTCTCTGAATAGAAAGGTCACATAAACAATTTCAGTCTTGCTTTTTATTTATTTATTTTTTTGAGAGCAGTGGTAAAAAGACCAGGTTTTCTCAAATCCAACATAAAGAAATTTACATGCAACCGGGTGGTCCAGGGCAAATGAATTAACTGGATAGGGATTTCCTTATCTGTGATGATGGATTTGAGTTAGATGTTCCTTAAGGATTCTTATATGCTTTTATAAGAAATCAGAAGTAGTTTAGAAGAAAAACACACATGATTGAAGTTGCATTTTTTTAAAGGAGAAAATGGCTCTGTTCTAGGTCACAACATTTATCTTTGAGAATATTTCCTAATAAAAAGAGCTAAAACCAAAAAAAAAAAAAAGAACTTAACGTCTACTCTATGTATACAAATATTGCCACATTAAATGTTACTCTACTCAATAATAATTACTCATTTGATAATAATTACAATAATTACCATTTATAGAGAATGTACCATGACAACACCTTATGCCCAGTTTAAAAATATATTCTTTGCTCTTTATTTGCAATTTCTCTGTAGCTTGAGATTGTTATATGTGTATACGTATATATATGTGTATGTATATATATATATGAAATTGTCTCAACATGTTGATAAAATTCACTTTCTGGCTGTATGCCAATCACTTTGCAAACTATAAAGACCACATTAAGGTGGATGGATGCTCCTATCAGTTGCAGCTTTCATCTTCAGCACTCCTTTGTCCTTAACTTCCATTCCACAGATATCATTCATATAACTCTACGGTGAGGGATGGGTGGAGGTACTCTATGCTGCCACTGAAGATAATGTTTTACATTTATTCAGTAGTTTTTAGTTTTTTCTGAAGCATCTTTACAGTCATCATCAAATTTCAGTCTAAAAAAAGAATACAAGAAATTGAGATTAAAAGCAAAGGTCCTGTGGTACCTGTAACACAGATGAACCACAGCGGGGTCTCCAAATGATCTGTGCGCTGACCTCCATTACCATTTAATGTAAGATACATGAAAGCTTCAGTTTTTAATTTGACTTTAAATAAATAATGTAAAACTGGCTTCTATTATCCTTCATTACCCACCTATTAGTTTACACTATTTTTCAACAGCAAGACTATAACAACCTATTAATTTCTTTATTCTGGTTAGGTAAGGGGAGGAAGAGACTGGACAGGTAAGCAAGTGAACAGGGAGATGTTAGGTTGGTAGTTCTAGTACACTTTTCTCTTAACAAAAGGGTCCCAGGGACTGGGAGTGTTTGACAAACCCTGTTAAAAGATCAAAATATTGTGATGTGGAAGAATCTGTATGTTCTTCATGTCGTTTTCACAAAGTAAGTGTCAAAAGTCACTATTAAAACAATTTTTTAATATACTTTAACTTTACCATTATTAAAAAAATGGGCAGTATTGAATGCACACAAATTTTTCTGGCTCCTCAGAAATTATATTAGAGAATATTTAAATTGTATTATTATGATTAATTACTAATATAAAAATATGTTTTGTAGTGTAGTTCTGATATGTAACCCTTGGGATCTGATGATCTGATGCTATAGAGACTCTTTTCAAATAAGCAGGAATAGTGATGATTGCCAAATATTGTGATAAAGTCTTACGTAGAAAACATCTCATAGATTATTTTATTCTTTGTATTCTATATCACTGAAATTTTACCTGCTACACTTATAGGAGATAGTTTTTGTTTTTTTTTAATAAAAATTATAGAAAGCAAGTCCCTTGAAAGAGAAGACCCAACATTGGGTCTTTAACTGCTAAACTGTTTTTTTTCCTTCCCTTTCTTTTTTTATCTAATTTTTCTAGGCTTAACACATAACCTTATGAATGGGGGAGGGACAAAATGCTATAATGGTGAAAAATATTATCCCCTCCTCCAAAACCATTCAGAGCATCAGTTAACAGAGTTCAAAAGAATGGGGAGTGAATACAACTGAAGAGTTTTTCCTGCACTGCATGAGATGAGCTCCCATTGATTAATTTTCGAGAAGTTAAAGCTGATTAGTATTCTCTGTGTTGGCTTTGATTCCTAGATGTCATTCAGTGTACCTGGGCCATCTATCATGTGATGTGAGCAGAGAGAACTAAAAGGGACAAACAGTGACTACAAATCTTGTTAAAGGTATTCACAAGGAAAGCAGGTTACGGGGGAAAAGGTATCAAAATATCCTGGCTAGCAATGTCCATATATTTGCTGATATAAATAAAGCTCTCAAGGGGCCCAGGGGTGTGGAGATGCTGCTACACCCTCCTTATAGAGGCAAATGGAATCACAGAATTCCAGGGTCAGCTTTCTACCAGCTTTTACTTTTGTTTGCTCATTTGAATGAAGTATATACTTTAAATGTATTAACATGAATTATTCAAGGACACAGCAGGAAAGCAACAGATGCACCCAGCTGAGGGGGGTCATGCTTAGTTTCACTTGATGAATGTTTGTTTTGTTGCTTTGAAAAATTAATGCAATAAAATATTTTAAATGAATAAGGAGGTTTCAAATTGACTGGGAGAAAAAAGTCTTTCCTTCCAGGATTTTTTTTTGATGTGCCATTGGCATTAAGTAGGATAGTATTAACATAGTTTGTCGTGATGTGTTAAGAAAGTTGAAGAGAGTATTTATTAAGTGTAGGTGTGTGAGCATCCATCATGCATTTAAGACAAATTTTGAAATGTGAGAAACTCAAGTGTATCATGTCACTCAGATAAGTCAGAAAAAAAAGTAAAAGGCTTAACAATTTGGAAACTGGTTATTTGGTGGAGGAAGACAGAGGATTATATAAAATTTGAATCATTTAATCACTTGTGTTCAAAGTTTCTTCAGTGGTCTTCTAATCTCGGAACATAGTTTAGCATTAAGTCAACTCCATTTATGAATAGTTGACAGGAACTCATCATTATTTCCTTAATGAGAGTTGGCTGCTCTTACTGGTAAATCAATGGTATTTCTTAAGACTAACCTGTCTGAAACATTTGTTAAATAGTTTAAAAAGTTAAAGAAAAATATAACAACAGATAATAACTTTAAGGATCATACAATCCGATGTGTGCTTGGGGTAGTGCTACTGGTTTCTAGAGAGTTGCTCCTCACATGGCACTTTACCATCATCCCTGGAGGTGACAATAAATGACTGAGATGTCTGTGTTTTCCCCTTGCATCACCCTTCACTCAACCAAAGTAAATCAAAATAATTGATGTTTTAAACCTCGCATATATTCCCTCATCATTTATAGGAGAAAATATTTTCTCCAAGTATTTATTTTTTCATTTTTCTAAAAAGAGCATCCTTAAGGGATTTAAAGGCTAATTTCCCTTCCATGTGGAAAGAGAAGCTTTTCTCAGAGAAAACTCTGCATATATCCTGAAATTCCCTTGGATACTGTCAGAGAGACGGTTCAAATGAGTACTGGGCAACAGCATCCGGGGCTTAGCGCCTGGTACAGTCAAGGGGCTTGGAGGAGCAGCTGCTGGACCTATGAGAGAAGTACTTGCCTGCATGTGTCTAGAGAAGGGGAAGACAAGAGTCAGTCCTCAAACATTAACTTGCAGGCTACTGTTTCCCCTCACTCTTCCCGATCTACATGTATTGTAAATCAACAGAGCCATGTGACTAGCTGTGAAATACAGTGGCTTGTATTAACTGTGCTCCCAACAAGTGAGGCAAATTTACCTCTGGCATCACAGTAAAGGGCCCCATTAAACCTCAAAACAAACAAAAACAGTGGACCGGAGAGTCTCTGATGCTAACAGGCCCTTCTATGTACCATGTCAAATATGCAAGCTCCCAGCCTAAATCTTATAGGTAAATAGTTAAGTTTTTACTGAGCACTTGTTATATGCAGGTATTTTACTGGTTCTTTATATGAATTATTTTATTTAATCCTTAGCAGGCATCTATACTGACTCCTGATCAGAAATGAACACAAGACTCTTCAGCCACTTTGAAAGCATTCTTCATCTTTTCTACCTTCATAGATGATGACGTCATCTATTTACATCTGTAATGTGAAGTAATGTTACTTACATCATTAATCTAAGAGTCATCTGGGATTCATCCTGGAAACTATCTTTTCCCCCCAAACTAACACGCAATCTCTCACCCAGGTCCTGCCTCTTCTACCTCCAAAATGTAACTGTAAATGTAATTAAAAATAAGTAAATGCAATTTGGGATAAGACCGTATCCACCCCCCACCCCCAGGTCATTTTTAGCTCTTTCCTGTGCATAGCAATAGTTTCTAATGGTCACCTGGTTTCCAATCAATTTTTTCTATAGTCCAATTTCTACACATGAACCAGTGCAATCTTTTAAAGATATAAATTGGACTATGTCACCCCGCCCTGCTTAAAAACTTCCCAGTGTACTTAGAATCCAGTCCTGACCTTTAAGGAGGTCTCTGAGGCCCTGAGGGATCAGACCAGCCCCCCATCCTGGCCTACGACTGAGCCCTGCTCTCTCCTTCCTGGGCTCCACAGGCATCAATTGTCCTGCAACTGCTCAGACCCCTCACTCCTTCTGCCTCAGGGTTTTTGCACATGGGTTCCTTCTGCCTGTAATGCCCCTTCTCTCTCTCCCACTCTTCACCTTCCTATGTCCATTTCAGGTCTCACATTAAATAGTCAACTCCAGAAAGCTTTTTTTGATAATTAAAATAGGTCATATCTTATTCTTTTCATTGCATCCTGTTCTTTAATTTATAGGCATTACACATTTGGGGGTTATCTGATTATCAACTGTCTCCCACCCAGACATTAAGTTTCATGAGTTCAGGGCCCATAACTATTTTGGTTGCCACCATATTTCCAGGGCCTTGCACTCTGCCTGATTAATGGTAGAGATTCAATAAGTACTTGCTGAGTAAAGGAATAAATGCCAGGACAGACAGTTTCACTCAAGCAATTTCCCTAGATACTCTCTTCTTGTTCTTTGCTGTTGTTGTTGTTGTTGAATTGTGCTGCTAGTCTAGAAAGTAATTAGGGCTGCTAACAAGAATAGCTGTCTCCCACTCCAAAACTCTTGATGGCAGAGTTTAGGATGTGCTAAAGCAAGGTGAAAGTGAATAAATAATGTTGACCTCTGTGTGTGTTGGTGATGATGATAAATATTATTACTGAGTACTTATTGGGAGGTGACTCTACATTAAGGGCTTTACGTCTATAACCTGATTTAACTTAATAATCCTATGAGGTGGATGCTATTATTGTTCTCATTATACAGGTAAAGAAACTGAGTCACAGAGGGGTTAAGTCACTTGCCCCTGGTCACACAACCAGTAGGTGGTGGAGCTGGGATTCTGATCTCTGGTTCAAGTTCAGTTCGTGCAGCCCTTTTTTTCTGAGCAGCCACGGTGGTAGAGGACAAGGCGAGGAATCTTGGTAAGTGTCAGAGTGTGGAGCCAAAGCATAAGGGGCCCTACATTTGAAAGGAAGGTATTCAGCTGGAATATGAAAAACAATAAGACATACGGGAATTCCTGTCCTAGAAACTGAAGTGGAATTTGGATTGACTACCTATTTTTTGATAACTGGAATTGAGACTGTGAAAAATGAATGATAATTATGGATGAAGCAGGGAAGCAAGGTTTGGATATTGCTCTAAATCCATTTTCTCTCCTCTTTTTAACCCTCTGTTACTTTTAGACTGAGAATAGCAGAGGCCCAAAAGAGAAAATCATAGCATTATATGGTTAAGAGATAGCTATGATGATACAACACTGAATTCTGGTTAGTACACTAAAATTTACTTTAATAAGTCATCAGACTTTAGATCACTCAAGAAAGAGCTCAGTGATGTTTCTAGTTAACTGAATATATTCAATAAACTACGATAGGATTTAAAACAAATTGGAAACTAAGGTGTGTCATTATCTTTAAATTAAAAAGTAGAATCTGGTCGTTTTAGGGAAAAAATAAATTGGCGATGATTAAGTACAGGAATAACCATTACACGCTAGTGCCAATTCAAGTTTCCTATTTATGTGTCCAAGATATTGTCATATAAATGCAAAATGCATTGACATATCTGTCCCTGCTTTGTTAATGGGAGTCTTTTCTGGGACATCCACTAACAAGTTGTTAGTGGATCCCACCATGGTATCTTAGAAGAGGAGGAGGTTCTGTCTTGGTTCTCCTAGCTGAGTAGATGGAGTTTTGGACTAGAGGGCAGTTCTAGCCATTTAATGATGAACTCAACTGTGGTATCTCTAAGGTAAGAAAATCCTCCACCTTTAATGATAAACAGTAAGATCTATTCCTTATTGATTGGGCCTAGTTCAAAGCCATCTTCCAAAAATGGATTTTCTAGAGGGAAAGAAAAAAGAAAAAAAAGAAAAGAAACCACCGAGAAGCTATTTGAAAAATGATGTCAGCTAAAGTACACAACCATTTGTTCCTTTTATCATTTATTTGTTTGGATTTTTTTTTTTTTAATGACATTCTGAAACTCCAAAGATGATAGGTAAGAGGCTTTTAAGCATGATTTCAACATCTCTGGTCAGTCACTTTCATTTTGCAACATGGAATTTCTGTGAAAACAGCAATACACACAAAAAATAGGGTTGACTTCAAGGCTTTAAGATGAGATCAATGTAGGATATGAAAATGCAATTCTACCAGGTGGCATTTACATAACACCCCTCTTGAAAGAAATCAATGTTATTCACCTACTCACCCCACTTAGGTATGAGAGGCTTTAAAGAATAAATAAAAGGCCTTCTGAAAGCAAGATTTCTTACATAATTTCACAAACACACAATTTCCTCTGTAAATTTCCTTACAGAGGAATAAGGTGCATATTCTACCAGGGGCTGGTGTGAGGGTTCCCTCTGATTTCCTTGACTGTCTCCCACCAAGTCCAACACTCACTTGGAAAGGAGGAGACAAAGTTAAACAAACAGAAGGTCTGCAGAGCTCAGTGTCAGGGGATGTTCACCAAAAAAGAATTAAAAGCTTTGAAAAGTAAATGTAAATCAAATTTGTATTTCAAAGATCATGCAATTGGGGAAATTTCACTCCATATCAAAGTATAAATATTTTACTGGGGAGGCTATAAAATAGCTCAGTATTTTCAACTTCAAAATCCCTAAAACTGACTCAAAAAGCAAGAAAATGGGGCAGGCACACAAAAAAAGCAGTTCTTTTGAAAATTAAGCAATTCTCCAGAAGGCTTAATCTCTTCCTGTAAAACACTTGGTAAATCACAATACCAGAGAGACGAAAGGGGGGGTAACACCTGGGTCATTCTGGAGAAGCTCCTACATCTGTGTAGGGTCATTCCCAGAGGCATACTTCTGAGAGCTTTGATATTCAATGAAAAATCATCAAGGCAGGCTTTTCTAATGATTATACAAGAAGTATGGGTTACAGATTACTCAGGAATGAATCACGCTCTTTGGAAAGTCACAGAGCCAAAATCCACAGAATACATTCGTTAAGTCCCATCTACACTAAGGTAAACTATGTAATGGAGTCCTCCTAGTGGCCTGCTGTACTTCACAAAAGATGCTTCAGAAACAAGTGGTATAATGCAAGCATTTTCATTCTTTAAATATGAGATCTAACCTTTACAGCACAATTATATTTTGTTTTGATACAATGTTTTAACTTTCATATATTGCTTTTCTTCCACCACTGTTGCCAGAGTGGATTTTTTAACTGTATTTGAAATACTGGGCAAGAAATATTTTTCTCAATATCAGTGTAGAAGAGAGCTATTCATTTCAGTAACAATGTGTTCACAGTCAAAGAAAATGGAAAAGGATCTCATCATGGTTGGTGTTTCTTAATCACTTGTAAATATGCAGAATTATAAGATATTGTAATACCTTCTGCCTTTAAAATTGTGAGTTGTAAGAGGCAGAAAATGGTTAGCATTGTCTATGGAGTGGAAGTGATTTATGTCACACCGTCTAGCACAGCAAGAAACCATTCTGGAACACATGGCTATAATTTGGAATGGCTGCCAGGTGATGTCATAGTTTTCCTTTGGTAACTAGCCCTCAAAGTTGAAAGTCTCCTCTTAAAAACAATAGGTTTGTCTCACAAATGAACAAGTCATAAAATGACCATATATTTTGGGGGGAGCAGGTAAAAAATGAATTCTAAAGTTAGTGTCAAAAAAAAAAATCAGAAATATTATTAAAAAGAAGAAAATTGTCAAGGTGGTGATGGGCATAGCCCTTCCAGGTATTAAAACATCATAGAAATTACTCGTTATTAAAGTTGTAAGTTAACACCTGATTTGACAGAACAATAAAAATAGAAATTTCAAGGAAATTAAAAAATGTACATGGTAATTGAATAGATGAAAAATGTAGCATTTGAATTCAGTGGGAAGGAATGTATCATTCAATAAGTGGTGTTGGAACAATTGACTATCAGGAAATAAAGAAAAATAAAGCTTGTTTCTCCCTTTCTGCAACTTATGCTAAAATCAATTCTAGATGATTTCACAATTAGATTTTAAAAAATGAAATGATACCGTTAGTAGAGAAAACAATGATATTTTAATATTTTTAGAGTGGGCATTATATGTGTGTGTGTGTGTATAATCTTAAAAGAATCTGAAATGGGAAAAAAAAATCCCACCATTAATGAAGGCAAAAGATAAGTGACTGACGAACACCAGTTTTCTTTACTGTAATAAAGTACCTACAAACGAATAAGAAGAAGGCCAGTTGAAAACTGGACAAACAATATGAACAGAGAGTTCAAAAAGAGGAAATATCAAAGCTCTAAACACATGCAAAGATGCTCAACATTCATTTACATTTCTTTTATTACTCTTAAGACTACAATATGGTAAAACATCACCTGTTATATTAGCTAAGAAAAAGATTCATAACCATTATACTGGCCGAGGTGTCAGGAGAAAGAACTTCTTATACTGACCGGTGTGAGTGAGACTCAGGATAACCTATGAGAGGAGCAATTTGGCAAAATTTATCAAAATCTAATAAGCAAGAAAGTATTACTTTACCTACCAAGTCCACTTTACATATTTTCCCTGTAGATATGTTGCATTTATGTGAAAAAAAGGTACAAATATCAATGTTCATTTCTGTGCTATTTGTAATAGAAAAGGATTAAAAAGCAACCTAGATATTCATAAGTAAGGAACTTCGAACATTTTTATAAAAAGCACTGTGTATCAATAAAACGGGATACTATACAACCATCAAAAATAGTGAAACAGCTTTCCTTGCACTGTGAAGAATAAACCTGAAAGTACCTTGTTCAGTGAAAAATATCAAGGTTTAGAAGAGAGTGTCTACTTGCTACCATTGGAGTGAAAATCTAAATGTTTGGTATTCATGAACAGCCTCTGGAAACACAAGAAATGTTGACACCAGTTGTTCTAGGGAGAAAACTAGGGTGACCACTGCAGGAAAGGGAGAGAAACTATTTTTCACTGTGAAGTTCTTTTGAATGTTGTAACTATTTGTACATATTACCAACTCAAAATATAACATAAACCAAATGTACATTGAAAAAAGAATCCATCATAGTCAAGTTTTAAATTTTCCAGGAAAATAAATGGCTTAGTATTTTAAAATTTAGCTACGTAAGAGACAACAAGTCAAGGATTAGATAGTGATTACTCCACGTGTTAGATAAAATCCAGGATCCACTCCCAATTAATAGTACCCCCCTCCCCCCCCAAAAAAGACACTGATTTGGCATCAAAAATGGGTACTTTGTCATATCTAGTTTCAAAAAACTTATCTGCCTTTCAACTGAAGAATAAACAAAATGAGGCACAACAATTCAAAGAAATACTACACAGCAATAACACGAAGTGAACTAATGATCATTCAACAGCATGCATGGAGTTTAAATCCTTAGGCTAAGAGAAGGAAGGCAGATTTAGAAGACTTCACACTGTATGATTGCATTTATATAACATTCTCCAAAAGGCAAAAACTACGGGGATGGAAAATAAAGTCGTGGTTTCCAATGACTAAAGGTGAAAGGGAGGGTTTGACTACAAAGAGGCAGCATAAGGGAGTTTTCAGGAACTATGTATGTCATTTTCATTTTGGAGACAGTGTGACAAAACTGATTTTAAAGTAGGTCTGGAAGCAAAATAGCTAAAACTAAAAAATAAAAATCTGATCTCCCTGTGCTATGTGGCTGCTTCCCACTAGCTGTCTATATTACATTTGGTAGTGTATATATGTCCATGACACTCTCTCACTTCGTCCCAGCTTCCCCTTCCCCTTCCCCGTGTCCTCAAGTATGTGACCACCTAGAGGGGTGGGATAGGGAGGGTGGGAGGGAGATGCAAGAGAGAGGAGATATGGGGATATATGTATAGCTGATTCACTTTGTTATAAAGCAGAAACTAACACACCATTGTAAAGCAATTATACTCCAATAAAGATGTTTAAAAAAGAAATGAATAAATAAAAATAAATAAAAAATAAAAATCTGAAAGTAAGATCTAGAGCAGGGACTAGCTCTGTGAGATACAGTATAATGTCGGATACGTGTACTGTTGTGACTCTTGTGCAAAGTAAGCACACATATCACAGGTAATTAACCTAGTACAGGGAAAGGTAATATCAAATATGTGCAAGGGATGCATTAATTTCTAAGTACTGATGAGATACCTTGTTAAATAATCAATTTAGATACTTAGTTGATACCAAATACACTAACAAGTTAAATGTAGAGGAAAAATAAAAGATACAGAAGTGAATGCTAATGAAATCTCTTACATTCAAAGTTTTTTTCAAAAGGTATAGTGGAGAAGATTACTTTATTTCACATAAAAATTAAACTATTTTTTTAAAAAATGGAAGTTAAACAGTAAACTAGGTAAAAACACTTGTAAGAAATGTGATAGACAAATGCTTAATATCTTTAATATAGAAGCACTTAGTTAAAAATAAAATTGATCAACTTCAGGTTTCTAAAAAATCTAACTGTATAGAACTTAACCCAAGTACCTAGTTTAAGCCCAACCAGACCAAACCAGCCCCAGCTAGTTCTATTCAATTCAAAGGATTCATCAAGATCTGATCTGGGCATCTCTCCTCCAAGTGGAATTGCTCATTCCCTCCTTTTACCCCCATTCTCTGGCCCCTTCATTACTCTTCTTCCACTGTATGTTTATTCCTCACCCTGGAAACGTATTCCTAGGTCTACTTTACACTCAAATTAAAAATATTTGCTTAATAAATAAAGAAAAAATATTAACTGTCTATTAGTGTAAAGGACATTGAATTACTATCAGATAAACCAGGCTTTAAAGTACCATCTTTTTGTGCCTCCAGTCATTAAACTATACAGATTTTCTAACATGTCATTGAGATTTTGATTTTTTGGTCTTAATCTAGGATTGCTAGAAATTTTTTCAATCCAGTAGATATTCTTTATGACTTTGAGATTCATAGCCCCTTTGTAACCACAAAAGGAATTCTAGTCAGTTCTCTGAATTAGGTACCTGTAGTAATTGCTTTTCTAAGTGGTACTTTTCAGCCTGGAAACAGTACTGAAAGCAAGATACTTTCTCCAGTATCTTTGGAATACAGGGAATAAAAAGCATTATCAGGTCTCATTCAATTTCCATGGCTTCTTTGGTCCATCCAATGAGAGGATACCATAGAGAAGGAGAAAAAAACAAGTCTGTAATTCCTCAAATTGAGGCTTTTTAGCAATTTGCTTTTTCTCCTGGACCCAGCTCTCAAACTTTATATACAACTCAAAACAGCAAAAATAAAAGAAAAAAATCATTCTACAGCTTAGTTTTTGAAGAAAGATGGTTTCTCCAAAGGAAGTTTCTATAAATAGGTTACCTCTCCTTTATTACAAGAGAACCACTTATTAAGCACTAGTATAAAAATGAAGTACATGGTTTTCTGACAGTGATGGACAAATATTTCTACTCCTCTAAAAGCTAGAATAAGTATTGAAGTGAGCAACTGAATCTCAAAGAGGAAGGCTTCAAATGTACTAAAGGAATGAAACACTTAACCCAATACAGAATATTAATACTCATCTTATTTAGCAAATAAAGAAGAAACATGGTCCTCCAAGTTTGGGAATGGAAGGAAAACATACATAGAGGAAGAGTTATGGGATTTCCTCTCCTATAGTACTTCCCTTTTCCATCCAAGAAAAAACATTATGACAGTATAACTAAGTGCTACTTACACCTAAAAAGCACTTAGTATTTACTGGGAACATTCCAAGAGTTCAATATATAGGTGTTAACTTATTTAATCCACAGCCACCTCACGATGATAGTACAGAAAGGAACTATGATTATCTCCATTTTGCCGATCAGAAAATTGAGGCACAAAGAGGTTAAGTAACTTGTCCAAGTCACATATCCAGTAAGTGGCAGAAATTAATCCTGGGATCAATCAGCCCACTTACTATGTGTGAGTCGGAGCAATTTACATAAATTCTGTAAGTCTCAGCCTCCTCATCTGCAAAATGGAACAGTGCCTTTTTCTGAAGGGCACTTTTAAAATAGAATAATCCATAATGCACTAAGCACAATGTTTGGCATATAGTAACCCCCCTTTATTCTCCTCATAAAAGAAGTGTTCATTGTTAGAACGTGGGGACAAGGAAACAGAGGCATTTCTTGGCTCTATCTTTTCTTCCCCCAGCTTTATTGAGATTTAATTGACATGTAACATGTAAATTTAGCTTAGGTGTTCAAAGTGTCTGTTTGATACATGCATATATTGGTTTGATTACCTCCATAGTGTTAGCTAACACCTTCTCTAACTGTATCTTTTAGGAGATGTTGGTATCAAAAAGTGAAATTGAAGTAATCACATACAAAGAATATCAAGAGAAATACTCCAAAGGCAGACAAGAAACAGAAAGACAAATATTCAGAAATTGGAAATGTTTATATCCTAAAGTTAAAACAGGAAACCCAAAGACAGAAATTATTTTCTTTGCAGAAGCCAAAAGAGTGTAAAATAATTCCACTAAATCCAGAATGAATATGTTTCTGTGCCAAACCTAAGGCAGCAAGGGATTAACAATGTAAACAAAACAGCTTGATAAAAATTTTCTGAACGAACAGGTGACAAAGGTCAAAGGGAGAAGCTCTTCGTGCTATTAATAAAGGACTTCATTAAGCCATCAGGGGAAAAGGGTATAAATATTTATTCAAATGACAGTTCAAATCAATGGAAAGGTTAATGAGTCCATTCTGCTGGTGGCATGGGGCACTGTGGCCCCTATGCATGACAAGGACAGAACCTGCAGGAACTTAAGGAAGAGAGAAACCTTTGAAAGGGCTAGAGCTGTGTTCTCAAAGGATTGTAAGTAAAAGACAGTAGGTCAGTTGTTAGTTGTAGAATTAATTGTAAAAACCAACTGGATGTTTGGTGTTCTAACACATTTATTTTATATTCTTTTTGCTTCTTTCATATTTCATAGCCCATTACTTTTTTGTTTTTTTAATCGGGAGACGGGAGCAATGGAAAGTAGGGTATAGAATGGACAGATAAATTAACCTTTATGAGAAAGAAAAGGATATTTGTATTTTTAAACACTGACTTCCATCCAATGAAAGATTTTGAGATTTAAATGTTTTAAAATTTACAAAAAGGAACATATTATGCAAAATATTTCTATGTGGAATTGTCATAGTTGATAGCTTCTATATTCACTTTATAAGTATTTACTGATCAAATGTATTATTAAGACAGTATTAAGAAATCACACTGGAATAATGGGCTCAATGTTTTAAAATTCAATTCAGTGTATCTATATTAAGCATCTCCTATGTTTAAATGCTAGACATTGGAGGAGATGTAAGGATTAAAAAAGGCATAATTCTGCCATCCAGTGGGATAAGGTAAGTAGACAGCAATTGTCACACGAGACTTTATATCACAAATGGATACCCAATATAGGAGAAAACAATTCAATGGGATGCAGTGAAATTTAAGAGCAGAGAAGTTGGAAATCAGGAAAATCTACATGAAAAATGTTATATTTACTTTTGAGCAGGATTTCTTTGGGAAATTAGGGTAGAGGGGGATCCTGGGACCTGTGAACTGGAGGTGCAAAGATATGCCGAGAAATCATTACAAGAGGTTTGAGGTCATTTGTGTTTTTACAGTTGTTTTAGCTAAAATAATGACCCTCTGCATTAACACGACTGTCTTGGTTCTATCAGAAGTGTGACCAGTATTTATGAATTGGGGGTCACCACAGCAAATTTCAGGTAAATATATATCTGGTGCGCTACTCTTTCTAACCCTCCTAGAGAACTGTTGAGGTCCCGCTGAGACACTTAATTAATTGGACAGTATTCTAGAATGAGACATGTGTGAAAAAGTTTGGAAATTGAAGGGTGGTTTTAACCTAGCTCTAAGAGAGGTATACCTTATACAGTTCATGTACTAGATAATGTCCATCAATGATTATAGTTCATAGATTTCAAAAGTGAAATTATATTTCCAGCCTAGAGAGTGGATGTTGATGAAATGATTCTTATGATGCAAACAGATGTTACCTATAACGGGAATATCTACCATTTCCTGCCAGAACTTTTGTGGAGCTGCACAAAATCTCTCAGTTAATTCTAGCAACACTTCGGTAAAGAAGGCATTATAAACACCTAATGGAAACATTAGGTTCCTTGACGAAACTGGCAAGAGACTAAATAACTTGCCCATATTCAAAAGTAACAAGAGACAGAACCAAAAGTCAAACCAAGATCCATTAGTCTCCAAGGGAGAAGATGGTTTTCTCTATAGAATATGTTCTCCCGTCAATTAAATTCCCAGAGGAAAAAGATCATCCCAGCCAGGAGGCTCTCAAGCGAGTGGATGTTGCACTTTTCTTTACCATCATACATGCAGCAAAAAGGAAAAACACTTGTCCTTGGGATGAGAAAAGTGATGGGGCTGTCAAAGGATGTAAACAAATATTAAGTTGTGTCTTTTCAAAATAAATTACAGGAGAAATTGTCTCTTACATTCTTTTATCTCTTACATGAATTCATTGGGTTAAAATGATAACCAGTTACTAAAGATGACTAGGTAACTACTTTCCTTAGAGATCTTTCATATTAGGTTAAGGGGCAATAAGCTTAAAAGAATCATGATTTTGGGACTCTGGAACAGGAGACTACCATTTCTGAAAATTAAGAAAAAAATTATGTGAAAACTAAAAGTACACAGTGTTCAATTAGTTATGTGTTATTGTTTATTATTATTATACTACTGTTATTATTTACTTCAACTAGCAAACCTGGAAGTCTGTAAGATGCATCCCACATGGTGGGTAGAACTCCTAAGTACAGTCCAGCTGGAAGACAAGCACTATGTGAAATTAGCAGTTCTTATGATGATAACAGAACTCCTATGTCATATCTGTGATTAGCCTTCTGGCTCTTAAATTTTATCCTTAAACTCTCCCTAAGTTCTGACAGACTCATGTGCCACTCACAAGTCACACCGTCCCATTCCCACAACCCTGCACACCACACATGCTGTGTATGCACGTTGTTCCAACAAAACATTCATGTACTCGGTCAAACAATATACTATTTGCTAATAAAATGATGAAGCGTATGTTTAGAAGCATAACCACTGCCTCTGCATTTGAAAAACAAAAGACTCACTATAAATTAAGGAATCTGTATGCTTGCTTCCAAAAAGTAAGACTGTAACTCATTTAATAGAAGGGTATTTCTTCATCATTCACTTAAAATAGCATTCCAGAACACATCCAGTTTTTCCACATAAGATTAGAAAGATGAGAGGATATTTTATACTTCATCTTTATCATGGCTATCTTCCTTAGTCTTTTCTAATTCTGAGAAGATGAAAGGACTTGAATCTTGAGTTTCACTCTATATCAGGGACATTCAAAGTTGTTAAGTTTTGTTTGTTGATTGTTTATATGTTTGCTTCAGGACCTCTTTACACTCTTAACAATTATTAAAGACTCCAAAGAGCTTTTGCTTACATAGGTCAAATCTATTTATATTTACCATTAAAAAACCCAGAACTTTAGATGTTTCCTTATTAATTTATTTTAAAATACAGACGTAGAAAACAAACTTATGGTTAACAGGGGGTAAGGGGCGGCAGGGATAAATTGGGAGATTGGGACTGACATACACACACTACTATATAAAATAGATAACTAATAAGGACCTACTGTATAGCACAGGGAACTCTATTCAATACTCTGTAATGGCCTATATGGGAAAAGAATCTAAAAAAAGAGTGGATATAGGTATATGTATAACTGATTCGCTTTGCTGTACATCTGAAACTGATACAACATTGTAAATCAACTATACTCCAATAAAAAATTTTTAAAAATCACATGATACCACAAGTGATATATTTTTACAAAAAAAATTCAAAAACAAAATAAATAAACACAAGAGTGGCCTTGTTTTATATTTGTGCAAATCTCTGTAATTTTGGGCTTAATAGAAGACAGCTGGATTCTAATATCTGCTTCTGCATTCAATCTGTTGCCATATCATATATCACGTGGCCTCTGGGAAACTCAACTCGATGCTCATGAGAGAATCAGAGTGAAGAAGGCAAACAATATGCCAATATTATGAAAATATGTTGACCTTGCAGACCACCAGAAAGGCAAAGAATCTCAGGGACCCCACAGGTCTCTGGACCACCATTTGGTTCAAATATACCACACCATCTTAAAGTGATTGCTCATAAAAAATAGTTTCAATATTTGATTTCTATGCTTTTGTGCTTTGTTAAGAATGCTTGTATTAAAACCCCATCATCTTGTATACTGGTACAATTTTGATTCTTTTGGATGTACCTTTATCAAGACACAGTGGGATCAGCTAAATCGTGCTACCCACCAGTAACCTACTCACTCACATTACACAGGATTGCAATTCTATCCACCACTACAAAGGTCTTATCAATAGTCAAACTGTCTTTGCTTTTTGCAGAGAAGCCTGATAACTATCAACAATTGCTACCTTACTTAGAGTGTGTCTAGTATGTCTATGTCCAGGTAAGTCAGGGAAACTGTGGAGATAGTATAGGGTACATCAGGGTGTTCTCATCAGGAGCAAAAGAACTGGGATGTAGAGAGCCCAACTCCTGTCAATCATTGTTTAAGGGCTGCCCCCGAGTATCTAGGGACTTCCTAGATACTTCTAACTCTCATTGTGCATCAGCAAACCAGGCTCCCCCAGCCTGAGCACAGCCCACCTACAAAGAGAGATGTAGGTGCTGGCTGATGGAAGTCAGGCAAGCACCCTGGGAGGGCTAACATCTGCTCTAACACCAAACAGCTAGAAATCAACTTAAATTGTTGAGTCTTTTACTTTAGGACATTTCAGTGACAGTATACTATTTGATCAACTTCCGGTCCAAAATAAGTCCCACTCTCAGTTCAAGAGAAAATGACCCTATTTCCAGCCCCCTAATCTTGCTACAGAACTGTAATACATCTTTGGCCGAGAAATATATTTTTGTAAATTCCCTGAAAGTATTTTAATCCTGTGAATAATAAGAAGCACTTAAAGCAATACAAATTTAAGCACTTGAATAATAAGAATATACAGTTGATCCTTGAACAACACAGGTTTGAACTGGGCAGGTCCACTTATACTTGGAATTTTTTCAATAGTAAATTGAAATACTGTAGTACTACACAATCCGAGGTTGATTGAATCCATGGATGTAGGACTGCAGATATGGAGGAACTACATATGCAGAGAACAAACTATAAGTTATACAAGGATTTTCAACTGTGAGAAAGGTTAGTGCCCCAACCCCGGGGGTTGCTCAAGGGCCAACTGTATATCATGTTAAAACTTAATAAATATTGATAATTATCTCCCTGAACTTCTACTTATGTCTCAAAACTAAGCTTTCCTATGGGACTCACCTATTCAGAGCTTTAGGGCACTCTTCATTTCATGGGACAGTGAGCCAGAATGGGGCATCATATATGCTTTAGATATAATCACCTAAAACTCAAGGCTGATATCAGCTTTATAACCTCTTTGAGCTCTTCTAAACCCTAATGATTTTTTTTTTTAATAACAGCAATTACTGAAAGCAAATATGAGGGTTGAGAGTTAAGAGGTACACATTTGCATGAATTTAGGTTACAGTGGTATACTTTTCCTGGCACATTTTACGGAAACAGATGGTTTGAAATGATATTTGATTTCTTTAGGTCAAAAATAATGTTCTCTATACTTGCACCCCTATGTTCACAGCAGCACCATTCACAATGGCCAAGACATGGAAACAACCTTAATGTCCATTGACAGATGAATGGACAAAGAAGATGTGGTACATATATACAATGGAATACTACTCAGCCATGAAAAAGAATGAAATAATGCCATTTGCAGCAACACGGATGCAACCAGAGATTATCATACTAAGTGAAGTAAGTCAGAAAGAGAAAGACAAATACCATATGATATCACTTATATGTGGAATCTAAAATATGACACAAATGAACTTATCTACAAAACAGAAACAGACTCGTGGATATAGAGGACAGACCTGTGGCTGCCAAGGGGGAGGGGGTTAGGGGAGGGATGGAGTGGGAGTTTGGGGTTAGCAGATGCAAATTATTATACATAGGATGGATAAACAACAAGGTCCTACTATATAGCACAGGGAACTATATCCAGTCTCCTGGGATAAGCCATAATGGAAAAGAATATAAAAAAGAACATATATATGTGTATAATTCAGTTGCTTTCCTGTACAACAGAAATTAGCACAACATTGTAAATCAACTATACTTCAATAAAAAACGAAAATGTTCTCTGATACCTTATCACCCATCTCCAAAGACTCTCTTTTCGGATGTTTAACAGTCTTCCATTCTAATATATCTTTATGAGAAGGTATAAAGAAACTATAAAGTTAAAATAATTAACAAGATAGTTTTTTCCTGTTTAACATACAAGCCACCAAATAATACAAAGAAAGTTAAAAATACGAGAAACTAAGAAATTTCTCCAGAGGCTGTTTATAATGTAATTTAGAAATAGTTTGGATGATATTCAGTTGAAATGAGTTCTATACTAGTCTATTAGTTTTATGTTACTGCTATAACAAATTAACAGAAAACAAGGGGGTATATAATAATACAAATTCACTACTTTATACTACTGTAGGTCAGAAGTTTGACACACATTCCACTGGGATAAAATCATGGTGTCAACAGGGCTGAGTTCCTTCCTGGAGGTTTTAGGGGAGAATCCAATTTCTTGCTTTTTTCATATTCCAGAGGCTAGCTGCCCACATTGCTTCATCTTTAAGGCCAGCAATGGTGGCTCAAGTCCTTCTATTGCATCCCTCTGAGCTCCTGTCCTGTCCCCTCCTCCACTTTTAAGGACCCCTGTGATTACACTGGGCCCACTCAAATAATCCCGAATAATTGCCCTACTTTCAGGTCAGTTTATTAGCAACCTTAATTCCATCTGCAACCTTAATTCCTTTGTCATATTCACAGGGAATGGGGATTAGGACTTAGAGTACTTTGGGGGAGGAGGGGCATGATTCTGCCTATCACAAGTAGGTATTGACTCATTTAACAAATAATTATTGGTACTCTTCTGTGACAGGCATTGGGTTAGATGCTTGAAACATGAACACCAAGGTGCAGTCTTTACATTCAAATAGTTTATGAGTTGTTTGAGGAAAAGGGAAAGATAAACATTAAAGTTTTTTCTTAGAAAAATGTACAGTCTAATTGGATAAATATGTCTTTGAAATATATGAATTCTAAAAATAGATCAAAAACATGCCAATATCCCTTGAAAGATTTCTTCTTCTGTAATGAAAAATGACTAAAATAATAAATAAACTAATTGATTCATCATTCATAGGCTTAAAGAGGTAAGAAATCAGAGGAAACAGTTATAAGATAAATGATGGCTGGTTCAGAGCTCTCTTAATGAGCGTTTTCATTTATATTCCTCTTAAAATATTTTCTTAAATTTTGCAGACTTTTCATTCTAAAAAATTAGATCATAAATAGTGAGCTGTGTACATGGCAGGCTTCTTGATAGTTACGAGGAGAGAGTGGCGAGAATTTAATTCAGGCTACTATCCATTTATCCAAAAATTGGTTAGAATGTATTTTTAAATCAATCCTATTAAATGAAACTCTAGATGTGGAAATGCACTAAGCACTTAATTATTCAGAGCTTGGTTTCTATGGCTTGTGTCTTAATTGGTCTTAAGCTACTCAAACCTCTTTGCTTGCTAACAGGACTCATTTGGACAGACACTCATGGTTTAACTACCCATTAGCAATGCTCACAGAAGGCAAAGCCCAACATCATCTTAGGAATAAAATTAAGGCTTTGTAATTTATTTTGTAAGTTTTTTTTTTTGGCTGCGCTGTGTGGCATGTGGTATTCTAGTTCCCCAACCAGGGATGGAACCTGGGTGCCCTGCAGTGGAAGTGCAAAGTCCTAACCACTGGACCGCCAGGGAATTCCCTTGTAAGTCTTTACTGTGAAATCGTCAATGCAGAAATTTCTGAAGACCTGAATGGAGTTATTATTTTACATAAAAATAGATGAGGATGATTCGTGATTCTGGAGATGTATAGAAAACCTCTTCATCCCTCTTCTCAGTTCCATGAAATTTTGATTGCTTAAAAAAAATCAGATTCTGGAGTCAAGTGCAGACTCTAGACAAATTCTGCTACTATTCATTGGTGCTTATATATAATTATAGAAAATATTTGGCCAGCAAAACATATTGTCCATATCATATTGATTAAATACTACATATTGTATTATATATCATTATATTATAATAGGAATGATAAGCCAATGCAGTACTTCCTATAGGCAGAGAGAAGTGACTTTATGCCAAAAGGAATAAAAGCATAGACCAAGAAACTCTCTCTTCTGTTTATTCTCAAGATAGTCACATTTTTATGTGAAAAAAGAAAAAAAAAAAGTACAGCATAGTAATAGTGCCTAACTAGATCCAGTGGCAAGAAGTTAAGATCTAGACATTATTTCAATATAAATTAGGCGATATTATTTTCTATGTTGGAAAGCAGAATTCATCATTGTCCCATAAAGAATGAGTTCTTTAAAGAAATAACAATTTGATTACCAGCATAACACCTTGGAAAGCAGTCCTGGAAAAATGAGGCTTTTTAAAAAGCAACTAGAGTCTTTCTCAATCAAATTAAGTTTCTTTTTCTTGTGAATATATAGCTCTCTCTCTGTATATTTAGATACACAAATGTGTTGTAGAGAATTTTTGTCAGAAATTAAGAAAAGATTTAAAGATTTCTCTCAATGTTTTCCTACAAGTTTGTTGATGACACAGAAGGTGGGCATCCCCCATACGCCCTCAGGAATTCCATTAAAAGCAAATATAAGTATGAGGGTTATTCAATTCATGGAATTGTACATCAACTTCAAAGAACATTTACTGAGAATCTACACTGAGCTAAACAACAGCACTTGAAGCAACAACAATAATAAAAACAAATAAAACAACTAAACAAAACCCTGGTTTAGAAAACTCAGAATCAAATACATAAACAAAAAATCACTCTAGCACTCTTCACCCTCCCTAACCTTCTCCTATGAAGATTAGAACTTTAGGGAAGATCAAGGGAAGAGTGAAGGTTAGTGAGGAAATCTACAACCTTGTTGAAAACCCTTGCAACATACTAATCAGAAGGCCCAGTTGTTCAACTAAAGATCACTTCACTTCCATCAACTCCAGATGTTCCCACACTGGACCCATTATCAATGGCCACCGCTCTACCTTTATCCAAGACCAAAATCTCACAAATTCTTTTCTCTGTGTCATGATTTTCTATGTCCGCCCCTCACCTTCACTTTGCTGGCATTATGACTATTTCCTGGGCCCTCATTCTCTCCCCATTTTCATCAACGACCCACCTCTTCATGTCTGCAGTTTTTCTAAGGTCAGCCACGTCACGGTGGCACTTCATCCTCATTGTCTTACACATCTCTCTTGTTAAATTTAAACTCTGACTACCATCTGTCTAGGATCACTAATATTCACCTTTATCATCCCTAATACATGGTTCATAAATGCTACTATAAATTTTTAAAATAAAGTAATGAAAACAATATATTTGGTCAATGAAATTCACTTCACTACTTTAGCTGTATCTCCTTTCTTCCTCTATGGCCAGAAGTTTTAAATCAAAACATAATTCTCTACCACAATTGCTGGATCACCCCCCTTAATTTGAATTCCCCCAAATCAGAGCCTGGAACAAGATAGTTTAATTGGGAGCTGATGCCAGGAAGCAGAAACATAATAGGAAAGGAAAAGAAAGTCAGGGAAGAAAGAAAAGACAATAAAAGGTGCCTCACTGAGCTTGTTACCACTGTGGGAAACTCCTAGAATCTGCTGACTCTCATTTCCCATTGATTGAGAGTTGTACTAGGGAGTGATAACTCCCCCAAACTTTGCAGAAAACCCATATCAGGTTGAGTGAGGTTTTATAGATTTTTAGATTTTATACATTTTCCCTGAATTACAAAAGCGGAGAGATTTGCTGGATGCTTGATGTGGGATGCTTCCTGGATGCACCCCTCTTCCTCAGCTGTGATCACAGGCAGAGGAGGGTTATAGCACAGGACTCAAAACCCATTCCAATCATTTTTAATCTCCTGAAGATGATCCCCTGTACCTTCTGTATCTGGCCTCTCACTACCCAGATTTCAAAATGTAAAAATCTCTGTCTCCTTTCTTCCCTATCTAATTAGTTACCAACTCGCAAACTACCTTCACCATATCAGGTGTGGCTCCATAGAAAGGTTGAGAAATGATTGGCCAAGAACATAGACTTCACAGCCTCTAAGACTCTATTGGCTATGAAGTGGTCAGTTTGCTCTGTGAAATTCACTAATAATACTCCAGCAGTGTTTCATCATGAAGCAACCAACTATGTGTTTGGTAGATAGAAATAATCTAGAAAGCATCACTAACATTAAAGATGAAGAGCACAACAGAAAGTACCTCCTAAGTATTGCAAAAATCCTCTTATTAATGAGAAATCTAAGCCAACACCCAGTTGGGGATCAAGGTGTTTGCGAAGTTTATTATGCAAATGATGCTTTAGTTTCGCAAAGAGGAAAAACTCAGAGTTAGGCAGTGCTTCTCATGAGTAGAATCAGAGATATATTTTTACTAAACTGTACACAATAATATTTTTCTATTTGCTGCCTTTTACTCAACTATAGTTGCATTTGTGACTTATCAGACTGGTACCACTGAGGAAACACTGCTTGTGAGAGTTGGCAACATTTTCCCTGATAAAAATGTGTCTGTTGCTCAGATATTCAGGATTGTAACCTACATTTCGTTTTAGTACATTGTTGATACTTTACTCTGAGGGAAGTTTTAAATTTATGCAAACAACATTAATTTTTTCCATTTTCTTTAAAAAATTATCAGATTGTAAATATTTTTTCCTTGAATGCTCCCCTAAATACACATACACATCCAAAATCCTACACATTTTTTATTAACATAAACATACAATCGTAAAATTATATATCAAAGGATCAGGGACTTCCCTGGTGGCGCAGTGGTTAAGAATCTGCCTGCCAGAGCAGGGGACACGGGTTTGAGCCCTGGTCCGGGAAGATCCCACATGCTGCGGAGCAACTAAGCCCATGCGGCACAACTACTGAGCCTGCGCTCTAGAGCCCGCGAGCCACAACTACTGAAGCCCACGCACCTAGAGCCTGTGCTCCTCAACAAGAGAAGCCACTGCAATGAGAAGCCCGCGCACCGCAATGAAGAGTAGCCCCTGCTCACCGCAACTAGAGAAAGCCCACGCGCAGCAACGAAGACCCAACGCAGCCAAAAATGAATTAAAAAAAAAAAAAAAAGGATCAAGAAGGCACACAGTTTTATTTTACTGATTAGGAAAACATGATTCCTTTGTCACGTAAGTATTTGTCCAAATTTCTGTTGATCAGAAGATTTGCTAAAATTGAAAAGATCCCCAAATAGGGTGAGGTCTCTCTCAACCCTACCCTACTTCTTGGAGTTCAACTGGGATTAGATATAATTATCCAAAGAGTAATAAAATCATACTAAAAGTGGGTTATTCCATTGTCTTCTGAAAAGACTGCTCCACTGATAAGAACGTGTGCTTACAGGCAAAAGCCTAGTTGAAGAGCAAAACGTGATTTCTTTTTCCTCAAACCAGCCTGAATGTTCTGCTCGTCAATACATGTTCTTAGATGCCGAAGCCTTTCCACGTGGTGCTCCCGGGCTCTTTGAATGTGAGCTTTTCTAGTTCACGCCCTACAGATCCCTGAAGTGCCCAGGAACTTACCCTTTCTGCTAGAGGTTTTAAAATGGAACGCTTTGGGGCTGCACAAGTTGCTGTGCAATTTGTTTTGGAACAAAGAAATGTCTGGGGTCAGGCAAGCAAGCAACTAATGATGCTTCATTTTTTCCAGAAAACATCAAGATCAATATGTACGACATGCGACATTTATGGAACAGTGTTTTCTTTTCCCTCTAGGGTAGGGAGAAAATACCAGATGATCCCTTTCTGCAGAGCAATGACATGACTGACGCTATTTAACATGTCTTTGGCCGCTGCTTCCCACCTGCTGGTAGCAACACGGCCACATGGTCTTAGTTAATTTCCTGTACCTCACATACCAGAATTCAAATAATTAGATTATCTTTGATGTATATCTAGCTTCAATGACCCAGGTAGCCAAAATCTGGGGACAATGTTATAATTCAAAGTGAACAGAGCTAGTTCTGGGAGGCTGTAATAGGCATTAACGATCCATGATGTATTCAATAAAATTAAATCTGTTATAAACAAATAGGAGGAACTCAGAGAGAGAAAGCCTGATCAATGTCAAAGTTTTGGGTTGATGTAGATTTTTATCTTGTTCTTCTATAGAAATGACACAGGATGAGATTTGGAAACTAGATCATCATCTCAGAAAAATAATGAACTTTGCATTTACTTTAAGAGGAACCACTGTCAAGAGTGACAGAACAAAAATGACACATTTCCCCAAGTCATCTCTAATGGAGAAGGAAGGGATGTGAATATGGTACCGATTTCTCTCTGTTTGCTTAGAGGGAGGTTAGAAGAAAGGCTCACTCTTTTCCACAGCTGTCTTAGGGTCTGAAAGATCTTAGGTCATTTTTGGATCCTTGTGGGTCTCTCGTTCACACAATCTTAAAGCACTGCATTGAAACCATCCATGTGCTGTTCTAAAAACCCACAAATTTCTGAATTCAAAATGTCAAATCTTGATAAAGTGAAACACTGAGGTTTTTACAATTTTTTTAAAGTTCTATTTTAATTGCAAGTGGTCAGATCAATTATAGATGATTTTAATTAGCACCCACAAGCAAGGACCATCTCTCTAAAGCTACATTAGTATTTAAAAAGTTAGGAATCCATCACTTCTTTTGAAAATATCAAAGGAATCACTAGATATCAGGGCTCATTGTGACATCCTACTCACATTCCTCAAGACGGAACAGAAAATAGGATTAAGATATGAGTTTCTGAAAATAAGACTTCAACCATCTACAAGAAATAAGCAATGAGGACCAAGAAAGGCAAACAGCATGCACGCAAATTTAATTATCCCTGTCGTGACGGAGAAAATGAACCCAGCAGTCATTTTACTACAGTGGTTTCCAAAATACCAGCCTCTTGCATTATGTCATTTTATTCCACATCAAACTTAAATATCAAAAATTATGTATCTTTAGGTTGCTTCCATGTCCTGGCTATTGTAAACAGTGTTGCAATGAATGTTGGGGTGCATGTGTCTTTTCGAATTATGGTTTCTCTGGATACAACCTAAATGTCCATTGAAAGATGAATGGATAAAGAAGATGTGGTACGTATATACAATGGAATACTACTCAGCCATAACAAAGGATGAAATAATGCCATTTGCAGCAACATGGATGGACCTAGAGATGATCATACTAAGTGAAGTAAGCCAGAGAGAGAAAGACAAATATAATATGATATCATTTATATGCGGAATCTAAAAAAAATGATATAAATGTACTTATTTACAAAACAGAAACAGACTCACAGACATAGAAAACAAACTTATGGTTACCAAAGGGGAAGGGGGGAGGGATAAATTAGGAGTTAGATTAACATATACACACTATATGCTATATCTATATGTTTTTATCTATATATAAAATAACCAACAAGGACCTACTGTATAACACAGGGACCTATACTCAATATTTTGTAATAACCTATAAGGAGAAAGAATCTGAAAAAGAATATAAATATGTATGAATATATATATATGTAAAAGAATATATATAACTGAATCACTTTGCTGTATACCCGAACTAATATAACATTGTAAATCCACTATACTTCACTAAAAAAATTATATGTCTTCTGTTAGCATTTGAAGCCTTTATTAAACTCTATTTGACTTCCAAAGTAAGCATACATAAGCAAATTCAAGTACTGATGATGATCAATATTGTATATTTAATTCTATTATGTTGAAGGCTAATCTCAGAAGCATAAAGTTGTATCTCTTAAGAGTTTTTTAAATGAGCATAATTATTCTGCCTCTCGTGGTCCCATGAGATAAAAGTGAGAAAGAAACCCATAACAAAATTCTTGCTATTCACAATGTTTTCATTGGGTGTAGCTATGATATTAGATAGGTTAATATCACAGCCTGCTTATTCAAGGAAGGATGCTCAGATCTTTGGGGGACTTGTAGTGACTTTATTTGTCTTTAGCATTAAATTCTATTAGTCAGCTGTATGTTCTGTGGGTTAACCTAAAACAATTTCAAATCAATCAGGTCAAGAAGGATTTCACTGTCTTTTTCCAAAAAGGAAGAATCATAAAAAACTGAGACCTGTATTAAAACTTCAATCAACAATAATTTCCACCTATTTTGTTCATTCTTGAATTTTTTCTATAACCATGTAATTCACATCTAGTTTGAATGCCTTCTATATAGGTAGCCATCTGTTGGATTAAAATAAGATGAATAAGGGGAAAATCCTTTAACAATGCAATTCCTTTACTCAGTGATGGGTCTGAGCAGAGTGTCTTAAAATGTCCTTTATGCTAAAAGAAAAAAAAAAGTATTTCTCTTAAAATGCAAGGGCAGCTGACATGCTGAGATGAAAACTGCTAACTCTTTTCTCAACAACACCATATGTCTCCAATTGGATCATAATGCAGCCGGTTCTCAAGGGAATGTCACACATGGAAACTAACCAAATTGAGGTACAACTTCACTGCCGGCTCATGATTAACCAGGGGCCCTACTTTGGGATTTTCCGGATCATCCAAGTGTCAGTCTGAAGGGCCTTTCTCCTTTCCCAACATCCTCCCAAAACTGAGTGAGTCATAAAAGGAACCTGATCCCGCCACAAAAATATTTCTCTTTTTGTTCAGACTTCCTTTTCTATATAACCTCAATATATTTTAAGGAACCAAAATGCTCAACCCCTGAACTCTCTAGCCATGGGTTTTAAATAGTAGATACTTCATGTAGCAAACACTACAGATAGGCAGCTTAAAATCATCAAAAGGAAAAATATTGTAAGACTGAAGAATTTCACATTTTTTCTCCTGAGAATCACGGAAAATCGAAAAGCAACAAATAACCCAACGTGTGTACTCAGATATTTCCTTACCTATTTGTTATAATTTTTTTTTAGGACTTCACTCAACCTTTAATATTTTTATGCATGAGTAAGATATATTTTTTCTTCCAGTTTTATTGACATATGAGTAAGATATATTTTTTAATTTACTCACTTAATATTCAATACTTTTCATATATACTACTTCCAAATTAATATCATGTTGAGGTATTTCTAGCTCACATCCTGATACATGTGATATAGTCAATTCTTTTACATTGACTGTAATTCTTAATAGCATAAAGTTATATCATCTTATAACGTGTGTCAAATCTTAAGAATTTTGCCTTCGGAAATGTGAAATGCCCTGAGGTAGCCTAGATTGGTGCTTCCTAGACTATCTCTGAAGCATGGACAGCTTAAAATAAATTCAATGTGCATTTGATATTTTTGTAAAATATGAAGTTATGCACTAAGATTTCATGATAATGTCATATTGCTATAAAAGTTTCTAAATGCTTACCCTCCTTTTCTGTACTCTTCTTGTCATGGACTGGTAAGAAATGTTTGTCAACTGGCCTAAATCTATGGATGCCACTGTCATTTTATTTATAATATATCACAGTTGAGATATGTTACAAATTAGAAATCAGGATACCAATATTAATGATAGGAGTCACAAACTTTCTTCACTTCGAGTGCATTTTAACCTATTCTTTGCTATGTTTTTCTTCTAATTCACTTTAAGGAATTAGCAGCAGAGATTCAAAAGACAGGCCAAAGAACAATAACCAAGAAGCTTTTGGTAGTTTTGAGAAAGATGCGTTGTTACATAGTATTAAAAAAATACATATTTTTAAAGGCAAAAATTTCCCTCCCAGTGGCCAACCACGGGCTTTACTATATACTCATTCTGATAGCAGCAATGAGCCTAGATAATATTTAATGATTACTTTATGGTATTTCTTACCTGGGATGCCTGGTGGTGTTTTCAGATATTTTCCATTAAAATGTTGAATTACCACTTCACATTTTTCAGTAGACTCCATTCTGGGAAAAGAAGTAAACAGGGGATCATATGCTTTCATGAAGTTGTACATACCCAGGAAAAATAAATTAAAAAGAAAAGGAAATTAACAAAACCACAGAAAAGCTTGATTTCAGAATTTTACCAGAACTGTCAACTGTTGCCATGACCACCATGACCAGGTGGATAGAACATCACAAATTCATCACTACTAAGAGCATCACTTACTCTATTGAATGTTGCCACCGTGGACGGCACTGTGCAGAGTCATCACCCAGACGTAATCCTGACGCATTATCTTACTTAATCCACACAGCAATGCTTGGCACTTGAAAGTGATCAATAAATGTGTGTTGAGTGTTTGAGTTAGCAAACCTGAGAGGCAGGTCTCGTTATTGCCCTTCACACTAGTGAGGGCAGCGAGGCTTAGCGAGATGAACCAGCTTGGCAGTTAAGTGGTAGAGGCGGGCGTTTAGCTGAGGCCTGGGTGACACCAACCTGCACAGGAGCTACTAAGCTGTACCTCAAGGGACTCCACAAAACAAGGGGAGGGGATGCATTGCGTTTAAACAACTGGCAGCCTACAGGAGAGATTCACACAGCAGTGTTGTCATCAGCATCGTGACGGCTTTATTGAAAACCCACTGGGCGAGAGATAGAAGGGAGTTATTTGGGGTCCCAAATGTGGGAGGAGAACATACATACACAAACCTCAGGTCCTGAACTTTCTTAATTTTCAATTTCAGACAATCTTCTATTTTTTCATACTAGGTATCAATATTCCTAGACTGGGTTTCTTGTGCCAAATTTTGGCACCTCAGATACAAGCTAATGAATAACATTCGGGGCCATAGCATCATACTGCCAACATTAGCAGTGTTGCTGTCTCCTAGGTAGAAGAGTATCAGCAACATTTTCTAAATAGTAACTATATCTCGACTTTATTATTTTGTAAAACAGGGTGTGGAAGATAAAAATTAAAGGGTCGACTGTGATCAAAAGAAATTAATTCCCACAAACGGTACACTAGAGGAAAAACGGACTTAAGAAATGGCACACATACATATAAAAGAATGTGCATGAAATGTGTGAAATTTTTTGTCTAAAAGGCAAAGTATAATTTTGGATTTTGTGTTCTGTTATTAATATGAACTTTTTTGGAATGGAGCCCTTTGACACAATTTGTAAAACTTTCCTACATCTAAATTTTATGTGTGTTTTCACATTCATATTATATGCAGAGAAAAAAAGAAAAGGAAAAAATATATATATATAAGAAAATGCCAAATAAGTTATATATTTATTACACCGAGAGGAATTCAAATGTGAGAGGAATTGCAGAAGCCAGGAAAACTCTGAGAAGTGGGCACAGGAGGCCAGAAAGGCCTTTGCAGAAATAACTAGGGTAGGGGTCAGGCTGGGAGGGGGCAGGCTGTGTCCTTGTAGATGGGGTAGAGTGAGCAGAGCACTGTGGTCCAGTGGAAGGTTCACTCAGGGAAACTCTTGGAGATAAGCTGAGGGGTGCAGGCAAGAGCATCTGAGTTATCAGGTTAAGAATTTTTTTTTTTTTTAATTGAAGTATAGTTGATTTACGATGTTGTGTTAGTTTCAGGTGTACAGCAAAGTGATTCAGTTATACATACATATATATCTATTTTTTTTCAGATTCTTTTCCCTTATAGGTTATTACAAAATATTGAGTAGAGTTCCCTGTGCTATACATTAGGTCCTTGTTGGTTACCTATTTTATATATAATAGTGTGTGTATGCCAATCCCAAGCTCCTGATTTATCCCTACCCCCATGTTTCTCCTTTGGTAACCATACGTCTGCTTTCTAAGTTTGTGAGTCTTTCTGTTTTGGAAATAACTTCATTTGTATCATTTTTTTTTTTTTTTAGATTCCACATATAAGTGATATCATATATTTGTCTTTCTCTGTCTGATTTACTTCAGTTAGTATGATAATCTCTAGGTCCATCTGTGTTGCTGCAAATGGCATTATTTTATTCCTTTTTATGGCTGAGTAATATTCCATTGTGTATGTATATACCACATCTTCTTTATCCATTCATCTGTCAATCGACATTTAGGTTGCTTCGATGTCTTGGCTACTGTAAATACTGCTATGAACATTGGGATATGTGTATCTTTTCAAATTACGGTTTTCTCCAGATATATGCCCAGGAGTGGGATTGCAGAATCATATGGTAGCCCTATTTGAAGATGGTTTCAAAAGCACGTTCCATCTGGGGAGCTGTAATTATTTTATGACTCAAATTAAGAAAAACAAAACAAAACGTTTCCCAATGTACATTCCTAGGAAGCATGGGAAAGATGCACATTTTTTCTGCATTGATAAGATGGTGAAGCAGAGCAGGACCAATGTCAGGGGTACACATGCAGTACCAGAGCCCTGTGCTTAGAAAAACCTTGCACTTGATTTAAAGTTCTGCTGTCACCATCTTGACATTCTTAATACGTTTTAAACAAGGGGTCTTGTATTTTTAATTTTCACTAGATCCCACAAATTACATAGCTGGTCCTAATATGACAAGAAAGCGCAGGAAACTAATCTGACATTAATAAGTTAATGTTCATTTATTAGATGCCCATTGGATCCACATAGTGTTATTTTGAAGAGCATCTGAAGAGTGACTCACTTTTGTGTCCAAATGCAAAACTAAAACTCTTTAAGCTTAATAATACCCACTTTTAATAAATAAAAATAAAAACAAAAATAGCATTTTATTCACTGCTTAATCACAAATTCCCCCAAATCAGAGGATATTTGGATTAGAAAGATAAGATGAATCGTTCCCCATTCCAAATATTGAGGAGCAGGTAAGTATAATTTTGCTAACTCCTTCACATTTTCTTTCCAGAGGAATCTTTTACATCTTCCAACTTGTTATTTTTTAATTTTTTTGAAAAATAAATTTATTTATTTACTTCTGGCTGCATTGGGTCTTTGTTGTGGTGTGCGGGCTTCTCATTGTGGTGGCTTCTCGTTGTGGAGCATGGACTCTAGGCGTGTGGGCTTCAGTAGTTGTGGCACGCGGGCTCCAGTAGTTGTGGCACACGGGCTCAGTAGTTGTGGCTCGTGGGTTCTAGAGCACAGGCTCAGTAGTTGTGGCGCATGGGCTTCGTTGCTCCGCGGCTTGTGGGAATCTTCCTGGACCAGGGCGTGAACCCGTGTCCCCTGCATTGGCAGGTGGATTCTTAACCACTGCGCCACCAGGGAAATCCCTTAATTTTTTTTTAACTAGGAAACTTCCATTTCTAGGAACAAAAGAATTCAAATTCTGCTCTTTCTCTTTTCCCACAGGACCCACTATCCATTGTCTCTTAGGGAAGATAACCTTCCCTCCTAGCAGAGACATGAATGGGAGAGGAAATGTACACCCTTAATTACTACAGATGTTGTTTTATGGAATTTTGATTCCAGGAGAGCTACGGAATGAAAAGCTTATGCCCCAGGGCCCCCTCCCTGTTCAGTTGCTCTCTGGGTACTCATCTAGATAAAAGGCAGTTAAGAATCTAAAGCTTGCTTGCCAGAGTCCTACAAATCAAATCCTTCCCCTTTGTCTTTAAAACGACACGGAATTCTAAACGCACACTGAAACTGGATGGGGGATAGTGTGTGTGTGCTTGGTGGCTTCATCTCGTCCACCCACCTAAAACATTTTTGTCCTGGTTTGAAAGCCTCATATCTTCCCTTTTGAATTCTAGTACGATCATCTTTTGTTAAGACTGCTTTACAGCCCCACCAAGCCCAGTGGGGGCCATTTCTGTGAACACCAGACAGCAGCGTAGAGTGTTCACTCTGGCTTCATTCAGATTTAACTAAGTATATGTCTGCAGGAGCCTTTAGAGACTCTCATCTCTGAAAGAATAAATGCAATGAAAGTCTGTTTTCTGTAGCTGCCAGTGGTTAGTGTCAAACCATGTTATGTGGCACCACCCAGCAGTGACAATTTCATTTTAATACACAGGGCACATTTTAACAAGGCCAAGCCATCCCAGCAAAGAGGGCAATAGAGGAGCCGCCAAGGGGAAAGGCTCAGAGTGAGACCCATGGAACTCTGGGGGAGAGACTGCATTTGAATGGCCACCTTAGCAAGAATGTGACCATTTTCTTCTCCAGTTTCACAATTAGCCTATTTGAAATGCCAGCCCAAGCTATCCGCAATCTGGCATGCGCTCCACTTGAAACTGACACTGATATTATCAAGTGGGTCTGAAAAGGCAGCGCGCCAGACAAAGCTGCCTTTCCATGGCCCCTTCAGATGGGCCACTGAATCCCTACAACTGCACCCATTCTTTCTAGGCGGTACCTGAACCCTCTCACATCCCTCAGAAGAGCTCGTGTGCCTGGCCAACCATTCACCCGACAATGCGATGCATTAATTAGGTTCCTACAAGGCTCCAATCATTGTATAAAGCCTCAGGGTTTTCTGTTAGGTCTGATGTTTAAATACAAATGTGCATTAAAGATCCTGTTTGACATTCTTTCTTGTCTCCGTGCCTAGGAACCTGGTTTCAGTCATTTGAAACCACTGAATTGTGATTTAGAGAAAATTTCTTTTTTACAACAGCTACTAATAGGTGCTAGTTTCATAGCCAATACAATCCCCACGGGCAAATTACACCAGATGAGAGCCTGATCCAATACCGGGAGAATGTTCTGGGTCAGACTTAACACACAGAGGTGGCAAAGTATTGTGTACAACGATTTGCAGCCTACCTGTCTCACCTCCATGGAGAACCTCTCAGTTTATGATCTTAAAGCAATAGCATGATTACGCACAGAGTTAAAACAAATCCACCCTGTCATTTATGATGCTTAATGAAAGGTTTCCACTATTGTGAAATTTTTGTGGTTTTGCAATCACAGGCTCCGTACAAATTATTGGCGACTTAGAACATACAGCTTTGCAAGCCATTCATCCTCGCTTCCGGTAAGATTTGAGGAAAATGTCAACATGAAAAGATTTTGTAAAAAACAAATTATGTCATTGACTTCATAATCCATGGTAACAAAAGGAATAATAGTGAGTTTCAGGAAGAAAGAGGAGTGAAGGAGCTGAATTTTCTCAGTTTTTGCAATTTGTTTTCTTCCTTCGAGGTGCTTGACATCTTTTTTTTTTTTTTTTTTTTTTTTTTTAAACATCTTTATTGAAGTATAATTGCTTTACAATGGTGTGTTAGCTTCTGCTTTATAACAAAGTGAATCAGTTATACATACACATATGTTCCCATATCTCATCCCTCTTGCATCTCCCTCCCTCCCACCCTCCCTATCCCACCCCTCTAGGTGGTCACAAAGCACCGAGCTGATCTCCCTGTGCTATGCGGCTGCTTCCCACTAGCTATCTATTTCACATTTGGTAGTGTATATATGTCCATGACACTCTCTCACCCTGTCACATCTCACCCCTCCCCCTCCCCATATCCTCAAGTCCATTCTCTAGTAGGTCTGTGTCTTTATTCCCATCTTGCCACTAGGTTCTTCATGACCTTTTTTTATAATTTTTTTTTCCTTAGATTCCATATATATGTGTTAGCATACTGTATTTCTTTTTCTCTTTCTGACTTACTTCACTCTGTATGACAGACTCTAACTCCATCCACCTCATTACAAACACCTCCATTTCATTTCTTTTTATGGCTGAGTAATATTCCATTGTATATATGTGCCACATCTTCTTTATCCATTCATCCGATGATGGACACCTAGGTTGCTTCCATGTCCTGGCTATTGTAAACAGAGCTGCAATGAATATTTTGGTACATGACTCTTTCTGAATTATGGTTTTCTCAGGGTATATGCCCAGTAGTGGGATTGCTGGGTCGTATGGTAGTTCTATTTTTAGTTTTTTAAGGAACCTCCATACTGTTCTCCATAGTGGCTGTATCAATTTACATTCCCACCAACAGTGCAAGAGTGTTCCCTTTTCTCCACACCCTCTCCAGCATTTATTGTTTCTAGATTTTTTGATGATGGCCATTCTGACCGGTGTGAGATGATACCTCATTGTAGTTTTGATTTGCATTTCTCTAATGATTAATGATGTTGAGCATTCTTTCATGTGTCTGTTGGCAATCTGTATATCTTCTTTGGAGAAATGTCTATTTAGGTCTTCTGCCCATTTTTGGATTGGGTTGTTCGTTTTTTTGTTATTGAGCTGCATGAGCTGCTTGTAAATCTTGGAGATTAATCCTTTGTCAGTTGCTTCATTTGCAAATATTTTCTCCCATTCTGAGGGTTGTCTTTTGGTCTTGTTTATGGTTTCCTTTGCTGTGCAAAAGCTTTTAAGTTTAATAGGTCCCATTTGTTTATTTTTGTTTTTATTTCCATTTCTCTAGGAAGTGGGTCAAAAATGATCTTGCTGTGATTTATGTCATAGAGTGTTCTGCCTATGTTTTCCTCTAAGAGTTTGATAGTGTCTGGCCTTACACTTAGGTCTTTAATCCATTTTGAGTTTATTTTTGTGTATGGTGTCAGGGAGTGTTCTAATTTCATACTTTTACATGTACCTGTCCAATTTTCCCAGCACCACTTATTGAAGAGGCTGTCTTTTCTCCACTGTATATGCTTGCCTCCTTTATCAAAGATAAGGTGACCATATGTGCGTGGGCTTATCTCTGGGCTTTCTATCCTGTTCCATTGATCTATATTTCTGTTTTTGTGCCAGTACCAAACTGTCTTGATTACTGTAGCTTTGTAATATAGTCTGAAGTCAGGGAGCCTGATTCCTCCGGCTCCATTTTTCGTTCTCAAGATTGCTTTGGCTATTCGGGGTCTTTTGTGTTTCCATACAAATTGTGAAATTTTTTGTTCTAGTTCTGTGAAAAATGCCAGTGGTAGTTTGATAGGGATTGCATTGAATCTGTAGATTGCTTTGGGTAGCAGAGTCATTTTCACAATGTTGATTCTTCCAATCCAAGAACATGGTATATCTCTCCATCTATTTGTATCATCTTTAATTTCTTTCATCAGTGTCCTATAATTTTCTGCATACAGGTCTTTTGTCTCCTTAGGTAGGTTTATTCCTAGATATTTTATTCTTTTTGTTGCAATGGTAAACGGGAGTGTTTTCTTAATTTCACTTTCAGATTTTTCATCATTAGTATACAGGAATGCAAGAGATTTCTGTGCATTAATTTTGTATCCTGCTACTTTACCAAATTCATTGATTAGCTCTAGTAGTTTTCTGGTAGCATCTTTTGGATTCTCTATGTATAGTATCATGTCATCTGCAAACAGTGACAGCTTTACTTCTTCTTTTCCGATTTGGATTCCTTTTATTTCTTTTTCTTCTCTGATTGCTGTGGCTAACACTTCCAAAACTATGTTGAATAATAGTGGTGAGAGTGGGCAACCTTGTCTTGTTCCTGATCTTAGTGGAAATGGTTTCAGTTTTTCACCATTGAGGACAATGTTGGCTGTGGGTTTGTCATATACGGCCTTTATTATGTTGAGGAAAGTTCCCTCTATGCCTACTTTCTGCAGGACTTTTATCATAAATGGGTGCTTGACATCTTTAGGAGACAAGTGTCATAAATGCCAAACAGGGAAGCAGACTGGCCTTCCCACCATCTCCCTTTGCAGAAACTCTGACATTTTGGTGGCCCCTTGCTTAGCATTGAAACACATTCCTCTTATGAAATGGAGCTATGGACAATATTTGGCTCATGAAAACCCACTCCAAAACTTTAGAATCACATATACTCAGGACTGTAAATACCAACTTCTACATGGTACAGAGGAAGAAAATAACACCAGAAAGCAGTGGCTTCTCTAAAGTTGAGTTGCTGGAGGAGCCTGCAATGGAACCTTTGTCCGTTGACACTCAGTTCGTTGGCTTGTTTGGAAGGGATGGGGCTCCACTGCTGGCCTCCTGTCATCACTCCTGATTTCCTGCCCTGATCTGCTTTCATCTGTGTTGAAGCTGGATGGGGCCGGCCATCTCCATTTCATTCAGCCATGATTAACTAGAGTAGGTGTTCTCAGAAATGGAGATTATACCCTGATATGATATAACAAGAAGGGCACTTCACCTGTGTGGTATTCTTTCCAAAACCTAGACATAACATGGATCCCATCATGAAATAAACATCGAAAAACGCAGACCTGGAGACATTTTCCAGGATACCTGGCTGGGACTACTCATGGAAAACAAGGAAAGTCTGAGATACTGTCAGAGACCAGAGCAGACTGATGAGAAAAACAACCAAATGCAAAATGGTACCAGGGATTGGATTCTGGAACAAAAAGAGGATATCAATGGAAAAATTGGTGAAATTCCAATAAAGTCTGGAGTTTGGTTAATAATAATGTACCGATGTCAGTTTCTTAATTCTGACAAATATGCCATGGTAATGCAAAGGGTTAACAATAGGGAAAATTGGATGTAGGGTATACAAAACCTGTGTATTATCTTTGTAACTTTTCTGTAAAACTAAACTTATTCCAAAATAAAAAAGCTTATTTTAAAAATGATTGTACATTAAAATTATCAGGGAACTATTTTTTAAAAATACCAGTGTCTGGGCCCCAGCTCAGGAGATTCTGACTTAATTGCTTTGGCATGAAGTCTAGGCACATATTTTTGAAAGCTGCCCAGGTGATGCCAGTGTGCAGTCAGGGTTGAAAACCACTGTTCTGGAGTTCTCTGTCAGGTGCCCCAAACTGGAAACCATGGGCCAAATCCAGCCTTCATGAATGTTTTGCTTGGGCTGCAAAGAGTTTTTGAAAAATTTGAAATGGTTGTCAACATTTAGAGATTGGGAGACTTCACATGAAAATTTGAATTTCTGATTCTTCTTGAAAGATGAGATGAAAGACGAGATAAGGTGTTTTCTGCATGGCAACTATGGTATAACAAAAATAAATTTGGTCTCTGTCCTTGGTTCCTAGCACGGAACTCCTAAAACTCTGGGGATTTCCTGAGTGAAAGGAATGTCTTCTGTTATTTATAAGGGATCACTTTTGACTATACCTGAGTTTATGTTAATGAGGTGATTCAAGGTGAGACCCCTAGATAGCTTCAGAATAGGGCTGGTCACCAGAAAGACCAAAGAATTAGAGGGCTGGAGCTGTCAGGCCCACTCTTCAGTGTCTGGGGATGGGGGAGGGGCTGGAGATTTGAGTGCAACCACCAACGATTTAATCAATGGCGCCTATGTGATGAGACCTCCATTCAAACCACTGAACGACAGGGTTTGGAGAGCTGATGGGTAGGTGGGCACACTGATGTGCTGGGAGGGCAGGACACCTAGAGAGGGCAGAGAAGCTCTGAGCCATTTCTCCCACCCCCTTCCTTGCCCTATGCATCTCTTTCATTTGGCTGTTCCTGAGCTGTATCCTTTATGACATACAGGTAAATATTTAAGTGTTTTCCTGAGTTCTGTGGATAGTTCTAGTGAATTTTCAAGCCTGAGGGGTGTCAAGGGAACCCCTGAATTTGTAGTGGGCGGGGCAGAATTGTGGGTAGCCTGGTACCCCATTTGTGGTGGTGTCTGAAGTGGGGACAGTCTTGTGGGACTTAGCCCTTGAACCTGTGCAGTCTGATGACAACTCTGAGTAGTTAGTGTTAAAACTGAAATGAATTGTTGGACACCCAGTTGGAGTCAGAGAATTGGATAATTAGTATGGAAAAATGACACATATTCAATGTCACAAAAATCCACATATTTGGTGTCAGAAATGATGTCAGAAAAAAGACATCACAGCAAAGTTACTCTAGATTTGAGCAGTTGTTTTCTGTAAACAGAGCCAGTTTGCCATCATTCCAAGCTACCTGTATCCATTGCCAATCTGAAGGAGAAGTAGCAGGTGGTATTTATTGCTGACTTTGCACTGTTTTCTATTTCTATTTTTTAATAGTGGAGTCAAGAGGAAAGAAAATTAGTTAACTCATCCATGTGTACTGATGTTTTCTGCTTAGCCCTCCCCAATATGCCTTCTCTGCTCTGCTCTATGCCCCAAAGAAGTGACCCTTCCATGGACTGTATCACCTTTGCTCTGTTACTTGATGGTTTTTATTGGTGTCACCACTGGAGGCCTGGTGGAAACAGAGATCTGGCTGGTCCTCCTCATCCTCTCTGCTTTGGCACCACGTCTGTCTGGCAAGGGTTACATCCCTCCCTGTCTACGGCGCCTCTAGGCGGCCCCTCCTCCAAGGCTCTGGGTCTCACTGGGCTCTGGGCACATGGCTTCACCTGCCGTCTGCTCTCAGGGGTAAAGACTTCCTTCTGCTGCTCATCTCTGGGTATCTCAGCATCCCTTCATCAGTTCCCTTAACTCTGCCCACACTTCTGTAAATACTCCTACATGCTAGCCTCTTCAGTTGGATCATTTGTGGTGAAACTATGTTTCTAGCCAGCACTTTGACGGCTACATCATAAAACTATCAATACCCAAGGAACAAAATGATCTCTGAGGCTGTGTATTTCAAGAAAAATGTAAGAAAAAATAAGTTTACTTACACTTAGTCTGGGAACTGCTTCTTTCAGACTGCCTACCTACCCCCAGCTGACATCCTTGTCTGGATGCATCATAATCTAAATCTATCTTTTAACCATAGATGAATTGTGTTCAAAGTGAATTTGGTAAAGAAATGGAAAAACATTCAATTCAAAAATTAAAACTGAGATAAAGAAGGAATCAATAAGTATAATATGTTCAGGTCTAGAAAAATCTCACCATTCAATGCAACTGGAACTCATTTGATCACTTTTAATCAATCTCTTTGAGCTGCAGTCATATTTCATTCATTACTAGATATTACTATCTATTACATCTCTCTTCTTTTTTCTATAATATATCAACCTTGCCTTTTTTCTGTTTCCCAAGTATGAGGAACTGGCCCCAGCTTAGCTCTCCTTCTCTCTTTTCCTCTGCTGGGACAGCTCTCTTCCCTCTCCAGGCCCACCAGGGAGTCTCATGCTGGTTTCTTCTTATCATGTGCATCTTGGTTTAAATGCTCTCTCCTCAGAGGGCTTTCCTGTCCTTTACCTCAAACCTCTCATTTTGTCACATTCTCTATAGCACCCCTATGCTTTATTTTGTTTTTATAGTACTTTAGTTATTTGATATTAATTGTTGATACTCATTATTTACTATTTTATGTTTGATGACACACTTACTGTGTCCCCAATCCAGTAGAACGCCAGTCAATGAAAGCAGATACTTTGTGTGTGTCTGTGTGTGTGCACATCTCTAATTATCACATGTAGAATAATTACTGGCATATTAGTAGTGCCCACATATTTACTGGGTGAACTGAATGAATGCATGGATGAATACATTTTACGGGACTTCCCTGGGGTGCAGTGGTTAAGAACCCGCCTATCAATGCAGAGGACATGGGTTTGAGCCCTGGTCCGGGAAGATCCCACATGCCATGGAGCAACTAAGCCCGTGAGCCACAACTACTGAAGCCCGGGCGCCTAGAGGCTGTGCTCCGCAACAAGAGAAGCCACCACAACGAGAAGCCCGCGCACCACAAGAAGAGTAGCCCCCACTTGCCATAACTAGAGAAAGCCTGCGCGCAGAAACAAAGACCCAACGCAGCCAAAAATAAATAAATAAATAAACAAATAAATAAATAAATAAAATCAAGATGTCAATACTCTGTAATGACCTATATGGGAAAAGAATCTAAAAAAGAACAGATATATGTATATGTATAACTGATTCACTTTGCTGTACACCTGAAACTAACACAACATTGTAAATCAACTATACTCCAATAAAAATTAAAAAAAAAAAATACATTTTACATATCAGGAAGGGAGGCTAAAAGAGTTTAAGTAACTAGTCCAAGAACACAGATAGGAAGAACAGAACTAAGATGAAAGCTAAGTTATTTCTGACCATAAAGCCATATTTATAACCACGCGGATATAGATGGATGTTAGGTTGGTCCAATTCATAGAAAGCAGAGCATGTATGAAAGATATTAAATAAAAGAGGCTCACATGTGTCCTCCAAGTGATATTTCGAAGTCTTTCTCTTTATTGGCTGGAAGCCAACAACCTACCTGAAATCCCCACAGCCTTCAGGACCCAAGAGTCCCTGTCATGGTTTGTACTTAGGGCAAGCACAGGGTACAGAGATCTAACAGACCCTGAGCACAGGGAATGGCCTCTATTTCCAACTGCAAGGTAACAAAGTTCTCCAATTTCAGTTTCACAAGGATAAATAATATTCAGAACTCTCCTCCCATCCCACGGAGGGCTGACTTTGGAATAACGCCATTCCAATTTCAAAATAATAAAACAATAAACTGTATGTTTTTTCTCCTTTTCTAAGTTTTTATAAAAGCATGTATACAGAAAGATTGAAGGCCAGATTTCAGAATAATAGATTATTCAATGCAATTTAATTCATTTGTTTGTTTGGTTGATAGGTTGGTTGGTTGGTTTGGGTTTTGAAAACCAGGGCTCCTAATACATGGAAAAGAAAGTAGAGTGTTCTGCCTTCTCTAGCCATGACCATGACTTTCTGATGTTAAAAGACAGAAAGACAAAGAGGCAACATAAAGAAACGATGAAGATAAACACATAAAACAAGAATAAAGATAAAGAAGCTACAGGGTGGACCAGGGGTTTTCTCTTTAGTGGATCACATCTGCTGGCAATTGAGAGAGGAATTAAAATTATTAAAAGGAATAACAGTCCACCTTCTTTTCAATCTCAGCAAACACAGTTGTAACCTGTTTCTGTGCAAACACAGCTGTAGTTTGGCGGTTACTAATCACTAAGTTTACATTTTAGAGATTTTCTTTGCTCACATTTGATTTCCTAGTTCCATGCATTTGGGACAGTAATGGCAAATGAATTGCCAAAACATAAAGGGAGAAATATTAACACAACATTTCTTAAAGATGGATTTAAGGTAGATATGAATCGAAACACATTCCAAACAATAAAATCACATTTAGGTAGGCTTGATGGTCATTTTAAAGCATCATATAGTTGCCTACAAAGAAAGTATTGGCATTTGCCTTATAATTTTAAAAATTTCTATATTTTCTTTATGTTTATTCTGAATCCGAGTTCTCTTTCTATTTCGGGAGGTGGGAGAAGATAGGCAGCAAGAAATGTCAGGCAGTGGAAAGTAAAGAATAAAATTGTAATGATATTTAAAGTAATTAAAACAAAATACAAGAATAATATTTTAATCTATTTATACTAATTTTTAATAATCAGGCTGATGTTGGTCTTCCTATAACTGTGATTAATTTTTTTACTTAGTGAAAAGAAAGAAGAACTGAAATGATTTATTTGGAAAACTTGCCCATTTGGTAGGGAGTGGTAGAACACTGCCCAGATGTTAAAAGTCATTCAAACAAAACTCCATGAGAATCAAGAGTACTGAAGAGAGGTGAAAAAAACTACAGAATACAAAGGTCTCTGTGCTCAGCGGTCTCTCACGCCCTTTAGCTCACCAGGGGACAGTAAATGCATTGCTTAAAGAGGTTCTATGTTCCCAGATGTTGAAGCTGGAGTAATTGTGAACGCTTACCCTCATCCCTTCTCCACTTTGGGTCATTCTTTACCGGCCTCTCATAACACTCGTTCAATGTGAGTTTTGTTAGACAAACGGTCTTATGTTTCTGGGAATGGGAAATGGATAACGTGAACATGCAGTCCTGTCCCTCCAGACTCAGGCTGATTTATGTTCTGATCCTCACGCTGGAAGGCAAGGTAGTCTGTTGGCACCCGCGAGCTCTGCAGTAGTGGGTCTGACTGTCTGACTGTCAGCATTCCCACCATAAACTTTTGTTTTTCGGGGTTTATGACTTGGCTATAAAATGCTGCCTGCAGGGGGGTGGATGTTACAAAATTGTTTTATGTTCCAAGAGAGGAAAAAAATAATAATAAAATGAAAGTCTGTAATTTCAGACACTATCTAGTGCTTCTGGAACGTTAAAAAGCCTGTAATTGTGCTGTCTCTGCACCCTACTGGCATTCAAATCAATGCTTTGAAGTTCAGTGGTTTAAATATAAAACGAAGATACCACCTTTACTTTGAAGAGGTGATTATCAAAGAAGATGAATATAGCTTACAAGTAAAATAATAATGGGGGTTTTCTTTTGAGTCATAGGAATTTCAGGATCTCTTGCACATGAACCAAGAACCACACCTGGGATTTTGTCCCAAGATGGCAGTGCAGAAAGACCCGGAGCTCACCTCCTCTCACGAGCACACCAAAATTACAACTATTTACAGAACAGCTATCAATGAAAAAGACTAACTTACCAGAAAAGATCTTCCACAACTAAAGATATATCATTATTTGTTTGGCTATAATCCTTGTGAGAACATGGGCTTATGTTCACCTATACCCGAACCTATAAGTGGGTTCTCCTGCTTATCTTCTGTGAGATATTGTACAGGATTTTAAACTTCTCTTGCCTTCATTTTTTCCAAAATTGTAAAATGTGAATATAATAATATAACAAAAACAATAATAATTAACTCAAAAAGCCAAAAAGAAAAAAAAAGGAGGAACCACAATGAGACAGGTAGGAGGGGTAGAGTCATGGTATAGTCAAGACCCGTGCCCCCCACCCCCTACCAACCCCAGTGGATGAATCACAAAGGGGAGGATAATTACAACTGTAGAGGTTCTCCCCAAGGAGCAAGGGGTCTGAAACCCACATCAGACTCCCCAGGCTGGAGGTCCTGCACTGGGAAGACAAGCCTCCAGAACGTTCGGCTATGAAGGCCAGTGGGGCTCACTTTCAGGAGACCCAGAAGGCTGTCGGAAATAGAGACTCTACTCTTAAAGGAGGCACACAAAATTTCACACGCTCCGTGAATGAGGGCAGAAGCAGTAATTTGAAAGGAGCCTGAGTCAGACCCACCTGCTAATCTTGGAGAGTCTCCTGGAGAGACAGGAGGCAACTGGGACTCCCCCTGGGGACAGAGATGCTGGCAGCAGTCATTTCTGGGAGCTCGTTCTGCCATAATAACACTGGTACTGGAAAGTGCCATCGTGGAATCCTCCCTCTACTTTATTAGCCTCAGGACCCAGCTCCATCCCCACCCACCAGTCTGTTGGCACCAGTACTGGGACAGGCAAGAATGTGGAGAAAAGGGAACTCTTGTACACTATTGTGGGCATGTGAATTAGTGCAGCCACTGTGGAAAATAGAATGGAGAGTCCTCAAGAAACTAAAAAGAGAAATACCATGTGATCTAGCAATTCCACTAGTGTATATATCAGAAGAAAACAAAAACATTAATTCAAAAAGATACATGCACCCCAATGTTCATAGCAGCATTGTTTACAATAGCCAAGACATGGAAACAACCTATGTGTCTATCAACAGATGAATGAATAAAGAAGTTGTGTATATATGTTGTTTTTTTTTATATTACATTCATTTATTTTTTTATTGACGTAGAGTTGATTTACAATGTTGTACCAATCTCTGCTGTACAGCAAAGTGACTCAGTTTTACATATATATATTGATACGTTCTTTTTTTAATATTCTTTTCCATTATGGTTTATCCCAGGAGATTGGATTATAAATTGTGTGTATATATAATGGGTGGATCCTAATCGAATCTGACTGATGCCCTTTTAAGAAGAGATTAGAAGCAAACACAAAGGGCAGACCATGTGAAGATATGGGAAAAGGCCATCTACAAGACACAGAGAGGAAACCAAACCTACTGCCACCTTGATCTTGGACTTCTAGCCTCTAGAATTGGGAGAAAATAAATGTCTGCTGTTTAAAGCCACCCAGTCTGTTGAATTCTGTTATGGCAGCCTGAGCAAACTAATATATCGATACTTTGTACCAAAAATCTTTTGTTTAAAAAACAAAAAAACAAAACATAGATCTTCTTAGAAAATGTGTTCTCTTGATGAATTTGAAACATGTTCCTTTCTCAGCGGGAGCATAAATGAAGGAGAAACTAATTTGTTAGAGAGAGGTTTTGCGGGGCAGGAGGTGGGTGCTGAGACAAAGGCGTGTACACGCAGTGTGAAGTGGAGCACGGCAGGCATTTAGTGCCTCCTGCACTGGCTAGGCCTCCAATAGCAGGCTGTACAGTCTCCAAGAATGACTAAGTTGGCAAATTTCAGAGACCCAGGTGGTGCAATTAGCTCTGCCTTGACCATGACAATCAACAGTTAACAATGTTCTGAAAACCTGAATGCCTCATGCATACATTCAAGTCTGGGAGATGTTTTTCATTCTGCTGACTTGTCTTCAAATCTTCAGACCTGTATCCTGCATACGTCTCCCGGTCTAGTATATGTAGAACATTGTGGGGAATAAAAAGAATTTTAAGACATGGTCCATGACCTCAAGGAAGTCAAGTTAGAGATCAGTTAATCACTGCATTTTCATATCTTTCCAAGTGGGTTCACAGAGGAAGGTTTGGGATGGTTTTTCCAATGACGGCAGGGTTCCCCATAGCGGGAAACACCTGCCTGCAAGGGGCTGCCTTCCAGATGACATTAACATCCATCCATTCATTCATGTTGAGTCGGCTCAAGACCTCAAGACGCATAAACACACCCAGCCGTGGCGACACAGCTTTTCCTTTTTGTCTTTGTTATTGAGCAGTTTCGTTTTCCCTGTAGTTTCCTTAACTTTGTTTCTTCATGAAAGCACAGCAGGTACCACCATTTTAACTCCATTCCTGGCTGAGATCCTCTTTCATAAACATTCTCTTAAAGTTAAAAAGAAAACTACTCATCTTTTTCCAACAATGAGAAAAGCGCAATTTGTTCTTTTCTGTTTTGTTTAAAACATCAAAAACACACAGCCAGGGCCTCTTAAATGCAAATGCCCTCTTCACCTCCCCTTACATTTCTGAGTTCCTTGCGACTACCCAACAGTTCCTGTTTCTCGAAATCTTTCCTCTCTTCTCTCTTGCCCTGACTGAGAAATTCTACCATCTTGCTCTTTAGAAATCAATGCTAAAACATGTGGATGCTTCGTTCACCCCATGGGATCTTTAGCTCTGGGGTGTTGGGCATTTATTATCACTAGTAGAAACTGACGGCATCTGATTTTGTTGATCTACAGGCATAGAGAGGACTGGGAAGGGGTTATGCATACCATTACAACTTGAGACAGATATAAACATTCTATGTACAGATTTTAGCAAGAACAACATATTTCTAGTTACACTGGAATTCTCTGACTCAAAGCAAAGATACAGTCAGTTTGATAAGCTACTTTTCTTTGAATAGTCTATATTCCAGCACTATTGTAGTGCTAGAAAGGGATGGAATTAAAGGGAATACAAGGAAAGAGCAGGTGTTTTACCTGGCAAAGCCAACGCCTCTGCTGACTCCATTAGCATCTCTTAGTATCCTTGTGGAAATGACATGTCCAAATGGTTTCAACATAGTCTCAAGCTCCTGTTCATCCATAGAAATGGGGAGATTTGAGATATATAGGTTTGTTGGGTCTTGCTCTTGTTGCTAAGGGAAAAAAGAAACACATGCATTAAGTTCTGAATATTGAGAAACATTGCACAAATTTATACATTTTGCTTACACTGCCATCTAGATTCCAATCTCTAGCATGTTCTTGGAAGTTCTTTCAGTAAGGGTGGTATTTCTTTTCACTGAATTCCTTCTTGCCAGAATGCTTCTCATAGAAGCAATGTCATCAGTGAAAACCAAACTTTCTGTCTAGCCTTCCTTAGAAAAGTCTAATAAACTTTTATTGCAGTTGAACTAAGGTAAGTATGTATATTCTATGACCATAACTAGTGGTTCTATTACCACTCTAACTACTGTCACCACTAGTTACTAATGTTGCATTTAGTGAGTGTTCATAACATGCTAGGCATTGCTTTAAACACTTGATATACATTATTTCATTCAATATTCCCAGTACATACAATTGTTACTACTTTACGGTGGACAAAATTGATCCCTAACTTGGTCTAAGTTATACAGCTCTTAAGCGTCAAAGCGAGGGCTGAAACCTGGGGGTATCACCGAAGTCCATGGGCTTCCCTGTCTTGCTATAGTGCCTTCCACTGCACCAATGGGGAGAAAAGAAGTGTGGTCCTAGGACAGCATTTATCATCAGCCTCAGCATCAATGGGGAACTTTCTAGAAATGCAAATTCTTAGGCCCCACCTTGGAATCAGAAACTTGAGGGTGGGCCAAGTGATCTGTGTTTTGACAAGCCCTCCAGGTGAGTCTGATGACTGCTCAAGTTTGGCAATCACTGCCATAGACCACAGTTAAATATTTATATATGAATGAGATTATGAAGCAGAAGGGCTTAAATAAGCTTTGCTTAATAGAATGGGAAATCAAACAACAACTGCTAGCATTATTTCTCAGTGCATGAATATCTTCTATTTCACACAATGAATTAATAAGTTGGAACTTAGTTGTATGCATGTCTCAAAATAAAGCACAGACAAAAGCCTGACATGATTGATCATTAATATCAAAATAGATCCCATATTTAAATGAACTATTATATTTTAACCAACACAACAACTTTAACTTCAAGAAGAAACATGATTAAATTGGAAAAAGCAATTCTGAAGTCTATAGGAAATGACATTATGTAATAGTAAAATATCTTTTGTGAAGAGATGATATATTCTGTAGCAAATTTGAGGTTTTAAGCAAAATGAAAAATACAATAAACAAAATTCCAAATATTATTACAGATCAAGAAATAGTTTTGGCATGAAACTAAGCTCCATTACTTTTAACAGCTCTAAATATTCAGACAGGCCATAATATTTTTATTAAGCTTTGAGATGAATAAGATCTATTATTAGGTTCTTTTCGAAACATAGTTTAGTTTTCAAACTTTTTGATCACCACGAAAACCAGTGCAAATAAACAGGTAATCAATCAGGAAAAGACAACACAGCTTTAGTATTTGGGAATAGTGTATATGTAGAAACTGTACAACTGTAGTCTCTCTCTCTCTCTCTCTCTCTCTCTCACACACACACACACACAGACATACACACACACACACACACACACACACACACACACACACACACAAACACCCCGCTAATTAATGGCATGATCCTAGAGAGAAAACAGAGATGATATTATTTTTTTCCTAAGTGGACATGATCCCCTGCCCAACTGCTAGGGTGATGAAAAAAGAAAAAAAACCTAAAAGAAAAGAAAAAGTGGTGTTTCAGATACATAATAACAAACCTATGTATATATGACTTTTGACTTTATATTATTTTACTACCCATCCTTTAATTTTAATCTTCACATCATCATTCCAAAGGTAGCTAGGCAAATATCATCATACTTATTGGATAATGAGGAAATGGAGGCATGAAAAATTCATCACCTCACCCGAGGACAATCCAATAATTAGTGACAGGGTTCAAATTAAATTTAGTCAGATTTTCTATCTTCCATCTCAGTGTATTTTTCCAGTAGCCCAATGTTTCCCAAGCTTCAATCATTTGCATATCATCTTAGAAAATTTGCCAGCCATGTACTATAATTTTATTTACTTAAAAGTTTTCTTTTTTATTAATTAATTAATTTTTATTTATTTATTTATTTAGGCTATGTTGGGTCTTTGTTGCTGCGTGCGGGTTTTCTCTAGTTGCAGCGAGTGGGGGCTACTCTTCTTTGTGGTGCGCGGGCTTCTCAATGTGGTGGCTTCTCTTGTTGCGGAGCATGGGCTCTAGGTGGGTGGGCTTCAGTAGTTGTGGCGTGTGGGCTCTAGAGCACAGGATCAGTAGTTGTGCTGAGTACATGGGCTTAGTTGCTCCATGGCATGTGGGATCTTCCTGGACCAGGGATCTGTGTCCCCTGCATTGGCACGCAGATTTTTAACCACTGTGCCACCAGGGAAGTCCTTAAAAGTTTTCTTTAAATCAAAATATCTTTGGGCTTAAGTAAATCCATTGAAAAAGATAACATTATGTTGCTACCATAGCTAAAAAGCCAGTATCACTTGGCATAAGTAGGTTACTATCAAAATTGGCAACAAATTCACGTGATTATATTATATTAGATACTGTTTGTTCGCAGAAGATTGTGACCCTGGTGGTTGACTCTCTCTTAGTTACAAATGAGATTCGTAATTAAGAGAGGTATTAAGCACACTAGGACCAGACAGAGTCTTTTTCCTGTGAAGAATCAGAATTGAGAAAGAGTTGAGAGAAGAAAAACTTTCCTATGATGTGATTTCTGGAGCTTATACCCTAGATCAACTCAAGTTCCAGTGGGAGTTCCTGCTTAACCCAGAGAGTGGGCTGCAGAACATGGCAGTCCCATGAATGGGTTGGCATTTGCCCAACATTCTGTATACCTTCATCCTTAATGAGGCTAAACAACCATAAGCAACCAATCCTACTAGTGAAGCATAGTGTACAGATCTAAGTAGCAGTACACCGGTGTATCCTGATTCAAATCCATTTCCAAATTCCGCAAGTATAGAATGCACTGCAACTTCTCAAAATGGTGTGTAATTAACATACGGAGCTTAATACACATGAGATTGCCCAGAAGCTATTTTCTGAATCCAAATTCAAACAGCAAGGCCAACTCCTTAATCTGTATTCACAGAGACAGTACAGAATTGGAGAGTGTCATTCCTTAATTTGTATTTACAGAAAGAATACAGCATTTGGGCAGTGTTATTCATTAAGTAATTCTCTCCTTTGAAATACAATGTAAGTCTTGAACATATTTGTTGATGACAATAGAATTTAATTTCTGCATAGAATGAACTTTAAAATAATGTATGCATTTATATTTTTATTTTCAGTTTTATATTTATGTACCAAATTTATGTAAATAGATGGGCTCTTTCAAAAGGTTCTTTGGCACTATGAACCTAAAAGAATGTGTCTTTTAAATTTGCAGAAAAATAACTCATGTGATACCTGCAATCTAGAATCTTTTTTAAATCTTTTTTTTTTTTTAACTTAAATTTTCATGATCATTTAGCTCCAGAATGGACCTAAAGGAGCATCTTGTCCAATCTGATATTTAACAGATGGGAAAAACAAAAATGAAAACAAGCTAAAATAGTGCTTATGACTTACTCAAGGCCACTCAGCTAAATAGTAACAGGCTAGAAATAGAACCCATATCCTTTCATACCTGGTCCAATGTTCTTCCCAGTTCTTAACACTGCCTTTCCTCCTAAACATCAATGAATAACAGATGGCACATTGTGGTTCAAAGGAATACTTGTACATGCAAGAATAAATATCTCTGAATCCCTTATTTTATTCACTTTTGCTTATTCATGAAGTAGCTTTAGTTACAGAGGTAAGGCTACAAAAAAATAAGGATTCCTAGCCTTAGTCAGCATTTCACACATCATCAACTGAGTGAATACTCTGCAGTGTATGCTAGTCTGTAAAAGTATATGACTACAATTCATACATCTATTACATTTAATTGACCATCTCACCATAAGTCACTCCTCCATTTTGCCCTGTTTCTGTATCTTTTCATCTGTATGGAGATTTCTTGATATATTATTTAGTTTTGTCAAAAGATTGTGAAAAAGTTAGAACAGTACCTTCTCCATCGTTAATGGGAGCAGAGACCTTGTCATTTTACGTAAGAATATAAAAATTTTTTTTCCTGAAATGCCTTAATTTTTCTCAGATTTTTAGTGTTAGGCTTATTGGTACTCATTTGCTTTATTACAGTTGAAGACAATGTCAGAACATTTCAAGAAAGCTTAGCAAATAAATACAAACGGAGGGCAAAATTATTGCTCATTTATAGATCAAAGGTTATGTCTGGGGCTGTGTTTTTTGGATACACATTATGACTATTATATATACATGATTCTGGAAAAGGTAACTACCTTTGAAGAAGATTTCAACACTCAATCTGACAACACTCATGCTTGACGAAATTATATTTAAATATTCAGGAAGTAGTTATTGGCATTAGGAATTTTAGAGCGATGTTTCTCAAGCCACCTGTGGTGGGGACCATTTTTATTTCTAATCTGTCACAAACCAATATTTGCAAAATATTTACATTTTTCAAAGTTAATAGAAAAAATTAAGAGACATACAAAATGCAAGTTGCAATTTTTTATTACTACATTAAACAAACCAAAATTACATTTGGATTAAATGTCATGCTAATGTGAACTTGTTATAAAAGGTTTTAAATGCTTACTCCCTATTTCTGTATGTATTTCCTTGTGAACAAGTACCATTTGGTGGACCAAATTTTAACACTGTTTTAGGGGACTAGTTCCTATTTTTTTCCACGATAATATATTACACTATGGGTCTTTATAAGTTATTAGTTTTTGCCTGCTTTACATACTATCAAGTTTTTATTAAATCACAAAATTATGTGTAATCAATTTATAGTCACTTGTAACTGTTAGGTGGACAAAGCTGTCTCAAGATGAATTGTCCTGAGCAGTGGTGACAAAATATCCTGAAATATCCTGAAGATGTCTGAAACAACTCTAAAGCAACCTTGTGACTATAATACTTTAAAAACAAATTGAAGGGGATGTTCATATAGACTGAAGATAATAATATTTCCTTACATGCAGCAGAGTTTTACAGTATTTAAGGTGTTTCAGGGACATTTATTTTATTTTGTATGGCCCTTTATCATAACTCTAGGCAGTAGATAGGGCAAGAGTTATTGACCCCCCCTCTACCAATGAGAAGATTGGTTCTAAGATCTTAAGAGGGATACAAAAATCCCATGGCGAGTAAGTGAATACATGACATCAGAAGTGATATTTTTTGACTCTTGATCTAATACCCTTTCTACTACAGTACACCAACTCTGAGGATTGCCTATAAATACTGCTGGTCCATGGATATCACCAGTAGAAAGAAAAATCAATGGGGAGACAAAGGCACAATTGTTTTTTAATGGGATAGCCTATTTTAAATGCTGTAGCAATTTAAAAATTAATAATAATAAAAATGAAATGTTTTACTTCTCCCCGAAAACAGAAGCAGAGAGTTAGAGCCTCCTGCATTAATAAGCTGCCCTAAAGGCATCGGAGGTTTTAGAATTAGTTGAACACTAACTTTGTACACAGATGCTCTTACTCTTCTAGTAACATCATCAGCACGCTTGTTGCATGGGTCTAGGAGTTACAGCTCCTCTAGGTGAGATCTGGAGGAAGCCGGCCATTCTGGACATACTTGCTTTAGTACCATACACGTGTGTGGTGATTAGTTTTATTTGCCACCTGGACTGAGCCACAGGATGCTCAGGATGCTGGTCAAGCATTATACTGGATCTACCTGTGAGGGTGTTTCCTGGATGACTTTAACATTTAAACTCATCCATTGACTGAGTAAAATAGATTGCCCTCTCTAATGTGAGTGGGCCTCATCCAGTCAGTTGAAGATCTGAAAAAGGCTGATCCTCCCCTGAGTTAAACTTGACGGCCTTCAAGCTGGGGCATTGTTTCTTTCCTGCCTTTGGACTCAAACTGAAACACTGGTTCTTCTTTGGTCTCTAGTTTGCTGACCTCAGATCTTGGGACTTGTCAGCCTGCATAATCTGGCAGATTCCAGGAAATAAAGCTCTTCATACACACACACACACACACACACACACACACACACCCCTTACTGGTTGTTTCTCTGGAGAACCCTAACTAATACAGTGTGTTAATTTTTTTCAAATCTGTTTTGCCATAAATATATAAGGGCATATGCTCAGCTCTGACCTTCACAGTTGGACCTCTGTGTTCCCTAGCTACAAAGTCATGGCCTTGGACCGGGTAAAAAGAGAGAGCCAGAGCCTTCCCTTATGATGGGGGCTCTAGAAGCATTCATTTGAGGTAATGCATTAAAGACCATTAGAGGGAAAATAAAGAAAGACTGCCAAGAAGTAGGCTTTCACCCCTAAATGGTGCCCAATAAATGTGTCCTCTGTCTTATTTGCTAAGCAATGAAGGGGGTTGCCCTCTGTTTTCAACTGTCTTCTCCCTCCGCTAAAAGCGAGAAGGTGATTTCTCTTCCCCTGATTTCACATATTGATGGAGTCAGAGGAGAGCCTCTACCAGTTTTTCCTCCCACGGCACCAATAAGAACAATTTCCCTAAAATAAGAACCAATAAGAACAACTTCCCTAAGGAACACATGTTTTAAAAGAAGGATTTCATTGTTTCAGATTCCATGTAAGCACAGCACCGGCAACTGGCGTTCTCATCCCCAAGTTTAATCGGGGAGGGGGGGTTAATTCTGTATAACACACTCAGCAAAGAAAGAGAAACTGTTTCTAGTGCTCAGGACAACCTGAACACTGGGTTGTGTGTGTTATTCTTTAAGGCAGGGCTGGCTTAAAGCAGCCTTTGGGTTGAGATGAGCAGTGAAGTGTTATGAGCCCTTTGAGTCTCCATGACTGAATTAGAGTTACCTGTGGTCCTGGGCCAGGTGGCCAGGTGGGATCCTGGCTCTCCTTGACTTCTCCCTCCATATGACCTCATGAGCTCAGCCCAGTATCACCTGATGGGATGGTTTCTCCTGTGAGAAAATGCTAAATTAACATTTTACAATATTGAGATCTCTCTATAGTTTTATTGTAATGTACTGCTATATCACAAAGACATATGGTTTTGTACTCAGGGTCCTGATGGTCAAAAGTGCGAACAGGAAACAAAACTATAGAGAAACAAACTCAATATTGTAAACAAATCTCATCCCCTTTCCTCAGTCTCATTCACCTCTCCGAAGGGGCTCTCCCTGCCATGAGCTCTGGGATACAAAGTTGTCACTTGATTCGTTGACAATGACCACAATTCTCTCTCAAACAACTGGAATTCTGGAAACAGCATGAACATGGCCATACATTTGCTATGGCAACCTATTAACTTCTTCTGGAATAATCATCACAACACATACAAAGACAGAACAGATGCAAACCATTTCCATGTCTTCTGCCCAGAATATGACAGCATAGACTTGCTGAGGCTCACAGGCATATTGGGAACACACACAAATGTGTCACTGAGCGAGGTATAAAGATATTAGGTACAAAGAATTCCACTCAAGGGCAACCATTCCCATTGTGTTCTATGTCAATGATACCCCAGAGCCCAGCACCAATGGTAACTCCTGGAGTTGTGCAACAGAACTTGGGTGGCAAACACTATGTCCCTTGAGAGTAGGGCAGCCTGATAAAATACAGGACATCCTGTTAAATTTGAATTTCTGTGTGAAACCACAAGAAATTTTTTAGTATAAGTGTAATAGCAAAGAACAAATCAGACTCCATATTGGATCTGTTTCTTTTACTTTGACCTTTGTATGCTATTGCTTTTGCTACAAGTTAAAAATGTTACCTGTAGCCTGATATATACAGGATAGTCCATTCTTAAGGTTCTGACCTTTAAAGTTATAACACTTTCCATTCATACAGAGATAAAAAGTTGCAGAACAGAGAATTACCTGTTTTATTGGAGGTTTACAGGAATATCATGACCAGATCAACGTGAACAGCTGCAAGAGCAAAGGATTCCGGCACCAAGAAGTTTGCAACAACCAACCACACCCCCTCCCCTTTTAGTATAAAAGAAGCCTGAATTCTAACTCAGGGATGGTTCTTTGGGACACAAGTGCACCGTCTTCTCAGTCCTCTGACTTTCCAAATAAAGTCACTATTCTTTGCTCCAACAACTCATCTCGATTTATTGGCCTGTCCTAAGGTGAGCAGTACAAGCTTGGACTTGGTAACAAAAGTATGTCCCAAATATTGCACAGGACATAGTCATACAAAAATATTCATTGCTACATAGGATTAATATTATTATCAAGTCATATAACTTACTTGTTGTTATATAGGACTCATATTATTAGCACTGTATAGCACAATATTATCTAATATTTATTTTAAGCTTACTGTGTGCCACACACAAGGCTTTAAAATTATTTAAATTCATTATGGTTCTATCCCTGAAAACAGCCCTTGAGATAGATATGGTCAATGTCCTTATTTTACATGTGAGAAAGCTGAGGTTATAAGAAGATATGCAATCGTCCAAGGTCACACAGCTGTTAAATCCAATAAGAATTCAAATCCCGATCTATTTGATTCGGAGACCTGAGATTTCAACATAACACATTGTGTTTAATGGCTGGCTCACAACTTTTTCTGGTAGATCAAGGGGAAGGAGCCAACAGTGGCTGGATTCCTACAGGTGTTCAGCGTGTAAACCTACCTGGAAGCACAATTCACCTTTCCAAGAATGGAAATCCCTTCATCCTACTGAGGGAATGAGTTCGCAAAAGACCCAAAGTTAAGTTTTGTTTTCAAGGCTGGCACAATAAAAATTTCTCAAGTTGCTAAGAAAAACACACCTGGCTAGTTTTCCTCTAACCTCTATTACATAAGGATACATTTAAAACGCATATGCTGCATATACAGAAAGTGAAAAATTACAGCTTTATATATGAAGTTGCATTGCTGTTTTGCTTAAACCCACTTTTATTCCTAAACTGTCCAATGTCAATTTCACAGGAAACTGGCTTTGTAAAACCATGCATATTTCACACGGAATAGAGAAAGAGGACACAGTCAGCTCTACACCAGCACCTTTTTTTTAGAAAACAAATTCAGCTATACATTTAAATCCTGTCAGTCTAAGTGAAGGATGGCATATCCTAAGTTTATTTAATCCTAGCCTTTCTGAAGAGAGCTGGAAAAGGCTGCAGAACATGTGGTGGCCTATGATCCTTAACATTAGCTTGGAGAAAATGTGTGTGTGTGTGTGTTTGTGTGTGTGTGTTTGAGTACCACCATGAAAACTGATCTATCAATGCAGGAATGAAGCAGGTGGGAGAAGGAAGCCAACTGGGTGCTACCAGTTTGCTTCACTTCTTGCATTTCTGGTATTAACATCATGACCTTGGTAGAGAAATAGCAAACAACAGGTGCACAGTAGGTTGTAGATGTTCAAATGAGATAAACCACTTTACCTTTGAAAAGCATAACTTCCATCATCAATGCCAGCTTTTATTTGGCATACATATTAATTGCAATTTTCTTAAAGCTCACCAGTAGGAAAGAGATAAGTCTTATTCTTAATGTGACTCAACATCGAGTTAAATGATGTCACCAGGACTTCCTGGAAGATTGATGAGAAAAGCATGCATGCATCCCCATTTTCCCCCAGTTCTGTTTACAGGAGTCCTGGGCTCTTTGCCAGCACACCTGAGCAACTGGGGGCCCACAGGGTCACAATACTGATCCCAGTCAAAGCCACTTGTGGATTTACATATCTTGACTCAAGCCACTATACTAAATGGATCATCCTCTTATTTTTTATACTACTGACCATTCATTCACTCACTCATCAAACATTTAATCCTCTAGTCTATACCAACCACTGAGCTAAATCCTGACAACAGAGACATGATGGGCCATGATTCTCACCTGCCACAGAGAGTTTGGCCTCGTGGCTAGTTTACAACTAAATTTCACCAATAAAAGCTATTTCTCATTAGCAAACACATTAGTGCAGGCAAGGATGTAGACATCTGCCTCCTATGCTCTTACTGTCCATAACTTGAAATTCTATTTTCTTCAATGTGGTGATTAGACAGTCTAAATTATTTCTAAATGGTGTCTCAGCTATGTTATGAACACGAAAATTAATTCTTGAAATATATAACCCCTTAGGATATATTAAGCCTTAAGACAACCAAAATTTTCAATGTGGGTTCAACTATTTGTATATTTCAATTTTAACAAAAAAAAAAAAAAAACAAATTTATTTATAAACATCCAGAAAATGTTGGGTAGGAATAATCTGTAAACAGATAGTGACATGGTGACTCTGGCATTTACCAGTTCTATGACATTAACTAGTTATCATTTCTCAGCAAATTTCCTGAACTGTAAAGGGGAAATAATACTAATTACTTCAGAGAGTTATTATGAGAATTCAATGACACAATATACTAAAAATTTAGTGGAGTTCCAGGCACATAGGAGAAGCTCAGTAACTCATTATCTTTTCTATAATTATGAGTAATTATAGAAATAAAGAAATTTAGGACATTGCAGAAGGACAGTTACTAACTAAATGTAAGTCATGATCATAAAAGAGCAATTATTGCTATTTATTTATTTATTTATTTTAGATTTTTTAATGTGGACCATTTTTAAAGTCTTTATTGAATTTGTTACAATATTGCTTCTATGTTTTTTTTGTTTTTTTGGCCCCAAGGCATATGGGATCTTAGCTCCCTGACCAGGGATCGAACCTGCACCTCCTACACTGTATGGCTAAGTCTTAACCACTGGACTGCCAGGGAAGTCCCGATTATTGCTATTTAGAATCTGTCCCATTGCATTCCTCATAGGTGCAAACTTACTAGATATTATATTAAATTACATGGAGGTGGACATATTAAACTGATGATAAGATGCTTAAAATGTAGCCATTGGATCAGCAGGAGAATCTAGAAATATATTGCAGGGGGGAAATCTAGAAATATATTGCAGAGCACTGTTCCTATCATTTATGAGCTAAAAAGATTAATGATTTATTACTAGGCTCATTAATCAAAACTGTGGCTTTTTTTTTTTTTAAGGAGCAATCCCATGGTTGAAGTCAATTAGCCCACCAAAGCTATTACACCAAAGAAGCTGCAATGTTATTCAGACCTCCCCAGGAGTATTTAGAGTATAAAATAAATGTTATTATTCAGAAGATACCAAATTGCTAAGCTTCTTAAATTCATACAGTTGGGAACCTGCAGTACATTAACAGGCTGAAACTCATTAAGCGTCTTTTCCCCCAGCTTTAGAGTCACTGGCATTCTCAGCACAGTTAAGAACAATAACATGCTCCAGGCTTCCAAGGAGAAAGTGACTTGTGCTCCTCCAGCTCCACTTCAATGAATCACTGAGCCAGAACTGTCACCCACCCTTTGAGACAGTGGCTGCTTCTGCTGGATGACCCTAACACCTGAATAGGACTGCAAAGTTAGTTCATATGGGGCGTGGAAGAGGAGAGAAAAGAGTAGCAAGTTTATAGCCACCATTTATCTTTACCTTGTTAGAGCTCTATTTAAAACATTCCGGAATAAATATTCAAAACGTTAGGATTTAACCCATAAAATAAGAATCTATGAGACTCTTTTTTTAATTGAAGTATAGTTGATTTACAATGTTGTGTTAGTTTCAGGTGTAGAGCAAAGTGATTCAGATATATATAACAGTTAGGGTTAGGGTTAGGGATATATATATACACATACACACACACACACATATTCTTTTTCAGATTCTTTTCCCATGTAGGTTATTACAGAGTATTGAGTAGAGGCCCCTGTGCTATACAGTAGGTCATTATTGATTATCTATTTTATATATAGTAGTGTGTATCTGTTAATCCCAGACTCCCAATTTATCCCTCCCCCTTTCCCCTTTGGTAACCATAAGTTTGTTTTCTGTGTCTGTGGGTCTATTTCTGTTTTGGATATAAGTTCATTTGTATCATTTTTTTTTAGATTCCACATATAAGCGGTATCATATGATACTTGTCTTTCTCTGACTGGCTTACTTCACTTAGTATGATCATCTCTAGGTCCATCCATGTTGCTGCAAATGGCATTATTTCATTCCTTTCTACGGCTGAGTAACACTCCATTGCTCCATTGCATATATGTACCACGTCTTCCTTATCCATTCATCCGTTGATGGACATTTTGGTTGCTTCCATGAGACTCTTCTTATGTAAGTGATTAACTAAATAAATGAGGTATCTTTAAAGTAGGATGCAAACTAAGACTGTGGAAGGAATGTTGGAATTACAAAATCACTACTTGGTAACAATAATAATAATAATTGACTTACGCAAGAACGATCAGTGTATGTCAAAACAAGTGAGTGAAAATTTGATGAGAACTAGGAACTGTACATAGTCTCAAAGAATTTTCCCCCAAAGGTTACTAATTAAAAGAGGAAAATAGTAACTTTTCCATGGAGATACCTTGCTGACAACATCTTTTGATCAGAGTCGCATCACCAGCATGAAGCAGGTGGACATCAGGTCCTGTCCACCCCGCCCCCTGTGTGATGCACCAGAAGGGCAGGACTGCTCTGTAGCCTTCCTTCCAACAGTGAAAATTTGAACCCACTCATTGGAAAACATCAGACAGACCCAAGTTGAGGGACATTCAATGTACAATAATCGGCCTTTAATCTTCAAAAATGGAGAAATGATGAAGAAATACTGAAGAAGTACCATAGGTTGAAGGACACTAAAGAGACGTGACAAGTCCATGTAAGGACTGATGCTGGATTGAATCCTAGCTCCTGCCCTGATAAAATGCTTGCTTATTATAAAGGACATTAGTGGGACGTTAGATTAGACATTTTTAGTGTATTGAGGTTAATTTTCTGATTTTGATCATTTTACTGTGTATGAATGTTCTTGTTATTAGGAAGTACAACTGAAGTATTTAAGGATAACAAGGCATCAAATCTGTAACTTTGTCTCAAATATTTTAGAATAATAATATTATTATGTATATATTTATAGAGAAAATGATAGAGCAAATGTGGAAAATGTTTAATATGTGGAAAATCTGGGTGGAAGGTGTTATGCAACTTTTGCAAATTATTTTTTTGGTAACTTTGAAATTATTTGAAAATGAAAGTTAAGCAGCTGTAAAAATAAAATAAGCTATTAATCTTGATAGCTAAAATCCAAAAAAATAAATATCTATCATAAGTACTTCACCTTACAAAAGAAATATAAGACAGTATACATTCTTTGTCTTGCATTCAAACTGCACCCCCTGAAGATAGAAAGAACAAAAAACGTGGAATTCAGCATTTGTTTCCCCTAATACAATGTGATTCTTATAATTAACAACACCCTGTACAGTGCCCATCTGTTTGGCTCACATGTATACTCCTAGCTCATGGTCTCCAAGAAAAGGATTTTGTAAAATGTTTGCCTAGGTGATTGAACAGAGAGAATGAAGATGGAGATTCAAACTGGAACTCAAGAATCTAGAAACAATAGAGCATAAAAGAAGAGCTAGATAAAATCTCTTTCAAGGCAGACATAATTCTTTGCCAACACCACCATCTCTCCATGACCCTGGTAGGTTTCCTCCCCATAGTGTAGCCCACATATGCACCATCAGGACCCTTCCCTCATTCGCAGACACGAAGTCGATGCTGTTGAGAGTTTGTAACCTCAGACACAGCATGGGACAAGGCAGTGGTCACTGTAGATGAGTAATGCATGGATCACTGATTCTGAAACGAGGCAGTGTTGCCCGTCAGGAGACATCTGGCAATATCTGGAAACATTTTTATTTGCCACAACTGCAGTGAGAAAGCTGATATTGGTATCCCATCACACAGAGGAAAGCCCTCCGCAACAAAGAATGGTCTGTGAAAGACAGTATCTGTCATGCCAAACTTGAGATACCCTGGTATCAACCCCTTTAAAGTGGAAAAAACCAATTATATATATATATATATGTGTGTGTGTGTGTGTGTGTGTGTGTGGTGTAAAAATACTGTTATTACATATCTATCACTATGTATCATTATATAGTTTAATAAAAATACCTAATAGACTCCCAGTGTTAATTTGGTTATATTTATTAAGGAGAACTTAAATATGTGCAAACATTTAATCAATGAGGTATATTGATATACCTCTGTTTATAGCTCCAATACAACTAGTAAATCAAGTGCACTTTAAAATTGCATAAAAGCTAAGTTGCATAACCACTACAATTAAAACATTAATGTGATACCATGGAGGATGTCATTTTGTCAAATCTAACTTGCCACTTGCCACATGAACATGCTACTGACTGCAGCAGGTATTTTTGAAGTTCATGGGCTATGTTATTTTTGCCATGCGACATTCTGATTCTCCCGTCAATTTCTCTATTTGAATTGCTATGAAACCTTCATCTGAGCACAGCTTGCCAGGCTAACTGCTTTCATTTGGCCTAAAAGCATCATTTACTTGTTACGTCTGCCTTGTTTTCTCCTCATTAGCCCCAGACAGTGACAGTAGGTCTCCTTGGCACCATGCGATTATAGACACAAACACAGACACAGGCAGTGACATCAGCTGGTCAACCAGATGACCTCAAATATGCTTTCATAATCATTTCAAAGATTATCATAGAATGGAAAGTCCCAAATTTATAAATTCTCATAGGAAAGTCATGAAGACCTAAAAATATTTCCACAAACTCCAGTGAGAAAGATGCCAATATAATGAAACACCACCAGGGATTTCCAAGGCTGATCTAGTTTCAAATCCAGAAGCAGTTACATATTATATTACATATAAGTTTATGTGTATACACACACACACACACACATGCACATGCAAACACACACACTCTATAATTCTGGACTAGTGAGTTCACTTCCTTGACTGTCTCCTCGCCATTTAAAAGAAGGATACTGCTATCACAGGCTATCACAGTAAGGATTAAATGACACTTCATAGAGGTTAATATCTGTATCTTTTCCCCAACTAAGCTGCTGTACACATTCACTTGGGTCCTGCCTCTGTTTTCTTCTTAAGTAAATGAGAAACAAAATAAAATAAAGCACTTGAGGGAACAGGTAACTGGATGAATTTCAGAAGCTTACATTAAAGAATACACTAAATCAAAATGTATCTATTTACAGGTAATGGCATTTCACTTATTAGCTATTCAGTGAAAACTGCCTGCTTTAGCATAGAGGAAATCAGAAATCAAAGAAGACAGGTAGGAAGGGCAACGAGGACAGAAATCAAGGCTTTCTTTGATTTTTTTTCTTTCCCTCACTGTTTCCTTATGAACCTTTAAAAGAGTGGCAGATTAAGACTTAACAATAGTTAGATAGATTAAGATTTACATAGAGAAAGGATTGGTGCATATCAGATTAATTGAAAAAAAAATTACAAAATTCATAGAATTCAAAACATTTTCCAGGCAGGCAGAAAGGCCAAGTTCCTCAGCAGGAAAGCACTTCCTGTGCACAAGGAAAAGGGCCAGTGTGGCTGGGACACAGTGAGCCAGGAGACAGGGGCAGGAAATCATACTGGAAGGTAGGCAGGGCCCGGACCCCTGAGGGCACTGTAGCCCTGCTGGGTCTATGCGTTGGGAACCAGGATTTTGTTCTTTTTTAAAAAGTTACTTTATATTATAGTTGATTTACAATGTTGTGTTAGTTTCTGCTGTGCAGCAAAGTGATTCAGTTAAACGTATACATATATCCACCACGCTTTTTTAGATTTTATTCCCATGTAGGTTATTACAGAATATTGAGTAGAATTAGGATTTTGTTCTTAATATGCAATGGGAAGGAACTAAAGTGTTCAAGTGGGGGAAAACATGATCTGATTTGTTGAGAAAATCAATTTGTTTCTAAGAGAATGGGGAGCTAAGACATAGGGGAGGGTTCCCATAGGCTGGGAAGCTTGTGCCATAGATCATGAGAGTGATGGAGATGACAGTGGAGGTGGTGGAGAAAAGTGGACTTTAAAAAACCCATTTTTCAGGTACATTCTACATACTTCCTCATGGCTGGGAGATGAGGAATTTGAGAAGGGATTCAAGGATTATGTCAGGGTTTTGATTTGCATCTTCACCCACACAGTTACTAGTTATTGTAACAGAAGACATGGAGGACCAAATTTGAAGGGAAAAATCTAAAACTCTCTTTTGTATCCTTTAAGTTGATTTATCCATAAGACATTCAGGTTTGTGATCTGATAAGAGTAGCGATGATGTGTAAATGTAAACACTCAGGAACCCTGGAATATTCCAAATCCAGTTTTATAGGCCATCTTGGCCGAACACATTTATAGAGCTGAGCAGATGAGAAGCCTGTTCTCTTTGCAAGCAAAGGAATGCACACATTGGACCATAAATTCTACACCAGAACCAAGGCACCTGCATGATAACCGGGTCCAAAGCAAGTTCACAGCGGGAAATTAGAGTCTCCCTTCTCCTAGTTCAATACATCTATCCTTATGCAAATTCTCCAGACTCTTATAAGAAGTACTTTTACAATGTACAAGTTCCCTTCAAGTTATCTGGTTGTAAAACCTTGAACTCAAAGCATGGTTTGTGGATCAGTATCACTCAGGAACTTGTTATAAATGGAGTATCTCAAGCCCCACCCCAAACCCGCTAAATCAGATGTGTATTTGAACAAGATCCCCAGGTAATCCATGTGTACAGAAGAATTTGAGATGCACTGTTTTAGCAGTAAAATCACTCTTGGTTTTAGGGAGGATTATTTGGCACACCTCTAGGTTCACAAGGTAAAATGAGGACAAAAACTAGCATTGTTCTCACTCAAGTGATTAGCTGGCCCGCATTCAGTGAGAAATGCTGCCATTAAAAACAAAAGGTATGAACCACACTCCGTATCTTGTAATAACCTATAATGGAAAAGAATCTGAAAAAAGAATATATATATATATGAATAACTGAATCACTTTGCTGCATACTTGAAACTAACACAACATTGTAAATTAACTATACTTCAATATAAATAAATAACAACAACAAAAAAAGGGTATGTAAATATGTGTGCATGTGCTGACTTGGGGATGTATCCAAGATCCATTGCTGAATTTTTTAAAAGCTAGTTGAAGAACAACATGCAGGACAGGGTTGGAGATGATGCTCGGTGCTGGCAGTGCACACAGCATCCTTGGCCCATCTAATTAGCACAGGACCACGGTAGACACTCACAGGCACCATGGCCAGTCCCAGGTAAGGTACGTGCAAGGTTTCTCTGCTCTGCCTTTTCCAGATCTGCAGAAGGATGCTAGTCCGGGCACAGGCACAAGCCAAGCTGCAGGGGAGTTTACACCCTGGGGGCAAACGTCAGACAATGGGGTATGGACATTGACAATAAATGCTATAGCCCTCTCATCTGATGTGCATTGTGCTTGGTTCCTAGGAGGTTTCCTAGCAAACATGAGCTCTGACCGCCCACAGCCCAAATCTGCCTGTTAGAACATCCTTGTTGGACTTTCCTCCTGTCTCTATCGCATTCTCCCCACTCCTTAACTGCTGTTTTCCAGGATCACTTCCCAAATAAACTAAATACACTCAAATTCTTGCCTCAGGGTCTGCTTTGGGGGGGAAGAAAACTAATGCTATTTTTTCAAGTGTATGTAATACAGAGAAGTGAAATACACAAGGATGAAGACTTGAATGCGTGTATGTGCATGGACAAAGATAAGGTTTATATACAAAAATGATAATGTGTGTCTCTGGGGCAGATGTTCATGAGAATTTTATCCCAGATATTTCTGTATTATCATTATTATTATTTTACATTGAATGTTATTTTTTTAACTAAAGGAAAAATTTTTTTTAATCAGAAAAGGAGATCTTTTTTAAAAAAATTGAAGTATAGTTATTAACAATGTTGTATTAGTTTCTGGTGTACAGCAAAGTGAACATATATATATATATTTGTTATATATATGTTTGTTTTCTATGTCTGTGAGTCTATTTCTGTTTTGTAAATCAGCTCCTTTGTGTCATTTTTTCAGATTCCACATAAAAATGATATCATGCGATATTTGTCTTTCTCTGAGAAGAGGAGATCTTTTCCTCTCTATACTAAAGACGGGGCAGAAAACGTCGGTGTACACAAAATTACATAAAAAGAACTTTCAGTCATGATTGTCCTCCCCGGCTTCCATTTCCCACAAGAATCTGAGTATGACAATGGGTCCCTTCCAAAAGGGTGACTCTTCAGGATTTTTATGATTTTTTTTCCCCTGAGACATCCAAAATGCTTATGGCAATATCCCAAGTCAAGGATCCAGAAAAGTCCCAGGGCATAATGAAGAGATCTGAACAGGATATCATCAACTGGCCCTGCCACTAAATCATTTTTCTACTTCTCCTCCTTCATTCTGAAGCCTGCACTAAATTCCCCGAATGTCATGTCTTGTGTTCATGAGGTGAGTGAGAGGATTATAAGAGTTCAAGCCCCACATTTCTCTGCAGTCCTAATAGGTCAACAGCCCCATTCCTGTACACAAACTGTGATCATGGTACAAAAATGTTAAAAGATTTTTAAAAATCAGCAATTTAGTAGTTCCGATTTAAAAGCTACCAACCCATAGAGATACCCAAAAAACTGAAGCTCATGATTTTATCATCAGTTTCATTTTCATGCTAGTAATTGACAATTCATATTTTAGCAATACTTGGTGTGAGGAGAGGGGCAGAGGAGACAGGAAAAGAGGAAATGTGATTATTACAGAGATGAACACATAAGCCTAATGCAACGCAGAGCTGAGGAAAAGATCCCCGACTGGAAGTGAAGAGAAAGTGTGTGGCAAAAGCTGAACAAAAACTACAATAATATCAAAAGAACAGAGCGAAGGACGAGCAGCAGGTACCAGGGGTGATGATGGCTGCCTTTCATCAAGCATGTGCTGTGTGTTAAGCCCTGCCCTGCATTGTCTCCAACACTCATATTTAGCCTTCAAGGTGGATCTTATTGTCACCAATATTTTGCAGATGAGTAAACAGTGGATAAAGGACTGGTCTAAAACCACACAGCCACCAGAGTCAAGGTTTAAACCCAGGCTGGTGACTCCAGAGCCCAGGCTCTTTAAAAACACCAGACTACCACCAATGACATAACTGTACCACCCCAAATCCAAAAATATGTGTGCGTTAAAATCAAATGCTGTGGCTGAAATTAAAAGAATAATGTGTTATAGATGTGAGATATAGATATATATACACATACATATATACATATATTATATACATATAGTAACTTCTTGAGTTATTATACCAGCCATAAAAGTGATTTACCAAGAGAGAAACAAATTAGAATATACATACTGACCCAGACTCTGTCAACAAAGCTTCAGCAAAACCAGAATCAATGAGGATAACATGGGGCAAATAAATCAACTAATAAAAAAGGAACGTGTAGGTACTTTTTGACCTGCTACTATCAGAGTACTTCAAAGCAAAACTGGAAACAACTAAATTTCCTGCACAATGGGAAAGTTTAATTTACAATGTTTCCATAAAATGGGGAATCTTGTGGTTATTAAAATGGATTCTTGTAGAAAGTTCTTATAAAAGAAAGTATCAATGTTATCAAGCTATATGGGGAAAGTAGGAAAAAAGCCATGTTGGCACATAACATATTTGCACAAAAAAGAACTAGAGGGAAATACATTCACTTTCTAATGATGGTTACCCGGTGGTACCCTGAATATAATTTCCTTCTCCTTTTTTCTTACTTAACCATGATTTCAAAATTTTTATATAGAAAGGATAAGATTTGTTACATTACCAAAATAATAAACTTAATATAGATTCAGAGCTAAATTTGTTTTGGTTTTTAGAAAGTCATCGACAAGTCTCTGCTTTTCAAGAATAGTGCAATAAGCAAATATTTTGGTCCAGTTATCTCTGCCCCGGTATCTTAACTCCAGCAGCTGTGTGACTATATCTAGAAGATACATTTCCAGAAGTAGAATTTCTATATCAAAATAAATACTAATTTATTATGTTCTAGGTACTCCATAAAATTTGTACCAATTTTTACAACTGCCAAGAGTGTATATAAGTTCCATTTTCCTTATACATCTACTATAGTAGTGTGACCCATCTGTTTAATCTTTGCCAATTTATTTGCTAAATTTAGGGGCCACTTATGCCTTCTGTCCTTACAGTCATTGAAATTCAAACTTTATATTTTGGGATCTTTTTTTTTTCACTTCCTAGGAATAATAAGGCAGAACAAAAGATGAAAAAGCATCAAAGGGTAACAGACTGGTTTGGGATTTGTGCAGGACAAATGAGCATGCATGGAAGCAATGTGCACAAATGTGATAAGGCAATTTGATGCACCAAGTGGAACGGCCCCTTCATCAAACACGTACAACGCCCCAGCAGGTAGTCTACCCCCAAAAGAAATGATTTGCTACTAGAAAACTGGACTCGTGGTTTCACCTCTGACCTTAAGATTGGTTATTCATCTCTCAGTTGCCAAGACTATGAATAAAGCTAATAATAGAAACAGCCATTTGACGGGCAGTGAGGATTAGGGCTTTGCACATTGAACATCCAGGGGAATTCTCCAAGGGAAGAGGCTGTCAACACAGATCACTTGTGAATGTGCTTAGTCACATGATTGGAAGAGAATAAGCACTGACTCCAGGGAAGTAATAGCAGGTACACTTTCAACTTTAGAAAGATCTGCTTGGTTTAGGCTTAGGTGGAAATTTTGGTAGAGTTGTAAAAAGATGCAGTATGATATACAGAGTAAAAGAGCACAGGATTTGAGTTACAACACTCATTTTACTACTTGACCAATTGCTTAGTTTCTCTGAATCTCACTTTTCTTGGACATAGATGGAGCTCACTATACCATTATCACAGGGCTGCTAGGCAAATAAGGTGAGAACATTTATGAAACATCCAGCACATGGTTAGGCATAGATAGGCACTCTTAACCAGCCCTTGGATTTCACACTTTTTCATTAAAGGAAAATTTCACTTGACTGCAGGACATCATTTTACAATTCACAAAGGACAGTGAAATCACTGTCCAGAAAATATTCTTCAAACCAAAGTTTCAAAACAAAACAATAATTGGGCAGAAGTTGGGGAGGGGGGGGAACAACACAGAGGAATGAAATTATCTTCAAGAAGTACTACTCTTATTTTTTCCCGAAAAATTAAAACAGTTCTCAATTATCTAGCTGATAAAATGACACTAGTTCCCTTTGTGCTCTGTAACATGGAAAACAGACAGCACGCTCCCCAAGTAATCAGACTTAGGCCCAGGAAGGAAGATTTGCCTCAAGGCCTGTAACTGCTGTTATCTTCATCATGGGCCAAGTTTCAAAAAGAGCCCATTCAACGTTACCCCCATTTCTTCTGAGCTATCATCTGAGTGCACGTATGCATGCCTGCGTGCATGTGCATGCCTAAATGTCTAAACTTACTTACTTACTAACCCTAATCCTAACTTTCAACAATCTAATTCTACCTTGCATGTTAAGAAAATAATTAATTCTACCTTCCATGTGAAATGAAAATAAAATAATTAAAGTTACTTACTATATATACCTGATCTTTGTGCTTCTAGGGAGAAGAGAGCTGAATATTCACTCTCACTTAAATCTTGTGTTCCCTCCCCTACATGCAATCCCCACCAGGCTATCTTATCAAGTCTCATGAGTTTAAATTCCACCTCTAAGCCATCTCTCCAATTCTGTCCTTTCCTTTCATCTCCAGACTTGTGTGCCCAACTGCCTGTATTCAGCATTTCCAGCTGCACATCCCACAGCCACTGCCCCCCACCACAAATCACCCCTTCCCAGTCTTCTCCATCTCGTAAATAGTAACTCTTCGGTGGCTCAGGTCATAAGACTTGAAGTCATCCGGGACTCCTCTCTTTCTTTTTCCTTCTGCATTCAGTCATTAAATCCCGTTAATCCTGCCTTCAAAATCATTCAGAATTCATAGACTTCTCCTCACCTCTGTGTGTGAAGCCCAGTGTGTAGCCCAGGGGCATCTCTCTCCTGGGTTATTGTAACAGCCCCCTCATTGGTCCCCCTGCTTCCACACTTGCCCAAATATAGAACCTTCCCAACTCAGCCCATCGGCAGACTGAGATATCCTTGCAAAGCTGTAAATATGGTCAGGTCATGGTCCTGCTCAAAATTGAAATTGTTTCCCATCTCACCCAGAATAAAAGCAAATCCCCATAGAATGACCTACAACTCCTCCCCACTCTGTTTCCTCTTCCTTGCTCTCTCTCTGCTCTGCTCACTCAGCTTCCTTGCTGTTCCTCAAACACCACAGGCGTGATTCTGACTCAGGGCTTCTGCCCTTCCCGTTCCTTCTGCTTAGAATCCTCTTTTCCCAGAAAATCACATAGATTTCTTCCTCTACTCCTTCACATCTCTGTACAATATCACATTCTCAGAGAGGCCACCCCTTACAACATTGTTTAGAATTGCACACACCTGCCTTTACTTCCCTCCCTTTCCATGCCTTGTCTTTCTCCAGAACAACATGGTTCCCTCTCTCCCATGAAACTGCAGGTTTTGTGGAGCAGGATATTGTTTACCTTGTTCATTCATGTGGTTTCAGCTCCTAGAAGACATCCTAGCACACAGTAGGTGCTCAACAAATGTTGAAAGAAAGAGTAGATTTTTAGCAAAGTTTTGGAGCATTGGTTGGTTGCACTGCTCTCAAGACGGCGTACATACTTGGAGGAAGCAAGGATCCTGTATATGAACGTGCATTAAGGTGGGGAGCATTTTCTTACTCATGCTGTGGCTAGCAGGGTTAAAGAGAATGTGAGGTGCAATAGCCAAGATATAGAAACAGCCTAAATGCCCATTGACAGTTGAGTGGATAAAGAAGATGTGGCACATATACACAATGGAATATTACTCAGCCATAAAAAAGAATGAAATAATGCCATATGTAGCAACATGGATGGACCTAGAGATGATCATACTGTGTGAAGTCAGAAAGAGAGAGACAAATATCATATAACTTATATGTGATCTAAAATATGACACAAACGAACTTATCTGTGAAACAGACTCACAGACACAGAGAACAGACTTGTGGTTGCCAAGGTGGGGGAGTGGGGGTGGGGGAGGGATGGATTGAGAGGTTGGGATTAGCAGATACAAACTATTATATATAGAATGGATAAACAACAAGGTCCTACTGTATAGCACAGGGAACTATATTCAATATCCTGTGATAAACCACAATGGAAAAGAATATGAAAAAAAACCATATAAAACTGAATCACTTTGCTGTATACCAGAAACTAAGACAACATTGTAAATCAACTATACACCAATAATAATAGAAAAAGAACACAGTGACTCTGTTATTACAAACCACCCAAAGATATATAAATTTTTAACTCCTTTAATAGTTTTGCTACTGTTCACTTTTACATTGTAAATAACGTAGTTGCTTTGCTTTATTATTTTCCTTTGCTTCAGTCCCTAACTTGAGCCAGATATTTGTTCAATCACAAAAGTCAATAGCTAATCCTTATTTTAAACTCATCCAAACTTTACAAATGGTCCATCTTATTCATTAGATTAAGACCAAGGCAAGCCAAAAATTAGAGCCTGTGTATGGAGCCATGGGAAGAGGGTGATCTTTGGAGGAGAGAACTGGATTCTGGTCTGGCTTTTGCTACGAGTTCATTCTGAGACCCTGGGTTAGTCACTTGACCCCTCTTGGCTCTAGAGTTTCTGCGTCTGTTTGAAATAGTTGGAGTAGGTGGTCTCTAAGGCCTCTTTCAGTTGCAAATTCCATGATTGTATTCATCAGGCAACCTCATAGGTCAGGCTCCAAGTTCCTTTGAGGCCAGGAACATGACCCAGTTATTCACACTCAGGCTAGATCCACAGACCCAAAACAGAAACTCTCTTCCCAAACATATTCAGGACAGCCCAGAGATCCAGCAAACGTAGAGAAAATCATTTCCAGGAACAGTCTCAGGGGTGTATTCAACAAGGGGCCAAAATTACATGTCAAGATGGTAGGGGTAGCGGTCATGAATCCAATCCAACTCCAATAAATAGGAAGGATGACACTGAGATTTGGACAAGGTTCTAATGAGAATTTGTTCTTTGCAGACCTGGCAGGAATCCGAGCTAATATGCTGAGGAGGATGACCCAATATTTGGGAACAGTTATGCAAAAGCTTAGGGCTTAAGGCTTCTAGGGCTTTGTGGATCTTAGTTATATCAATTGGGTTAAACACATGGAGGTCCAAAGTTCTGGGGAAAAAAGGGTGGACTATAAAGGGGAATATAATCACTTGTGTATCTTGGAATACAATCATTTGTGTACACAACATCATTTGTGTATCTTAGAACTTTATATAAAATATATGGAATAATCACTGCTATTTACAACAATTAAAAGTTTTAGGCCATGTTAATAGGCAAATACATGCCTCAAATCCTATTATTTGCATAGTACTTTATACTGACTCATGCATTTTAAAAAAAATAACACATTTCATTGTTTTCAAAGCAGAAATGGGGAAAATATTTTCCTTAGAAGTAAATCCCTTCTATTTCAAAATGTGCTCAGGTTAAGAATGTTAACAGCTCATGGATGAATTCATTAGAGCAAATTATAATCAACTGGCTTCTAGAACTCATATTGCTTGCCTCTTTTCCAATAAGGAAGTAACATCATGAAAGTGGGCACAATATCTATTTTCTTTACTGTTCTATATTCAGTGCCTGGCACAGAGTCTAACACACAGTAGGTGTTCCAATATTTTTGGGTGATGAACTAGTGTTCCTTGGCATATATTAGAATGGTTACATAAGCAACTGTTTATACTGAAACAGAGAAATTAAGGCATTCCCATAAAGCAAAGCATTAACTCATGCCAAGAAATAAAAACCAAGCAACGGGCAGGCTGATACTTCTTAGAAGCCTCCAAAACAGAACAGTAACTCCTTAAACTCAGACTCAGAGGTTCTAGAAACAAAAGTGGTGACTTGCATGGTCTGACAGTTAAACTGGATGAAGAGAATTCACTGAAATGAGACAGATGACGGTTTTCCATCTTTGAGCTAACACACTGTGTTTTTACTTGAAGCGGATCCTATTCCTTTTGAGGACATAGAGCTGACATCCACCGCTGTTCAGTATTTTGGAAAAAGTATGGATGATAGAGTCAGGCTGTCTGACCCTGAACACTAAGTCTATTCCTTTCTAGCTCTGTGACCTTTGGTGACTTATTCAAACTTTCTGGGCCTTAGCATCTCATGGGGTTAATGTGAGCTTCCCAAGATTTCTGGAGAAACAAAGAGAAAATATATGTACATATGTGGGTATAGTGCCTCAAAAGCAACATATGCAATGAAACTTAGCTCTTATTATCACAGAGATATCATTATTTACTGCTGACAGAGCAAAGAAAGAGAATATTTAAATTTAGCTTCCCTTCAATTAAAAAAAAAAGTCCATATAAATTTATATGGCCTGAGTCCTTTTTATTCACAAGTCTTAAAAGGCAAATAAATAAAAATTCCAATAGAAGATAGGTGAACTTTTAAAATCAAAATGGCTTAAAGGGTTGCTTTGTTAAAATTTTTCATACATGTAACAACCAAGTAAGGTCAGTTTCTCACACAAATCATCTCCTTCCATTCTGTTTGCAATTGCTAAGGAAATTCTGAATGCAATCTGAAAAATGGCAACCTGCTTTCCCCCGCAAGTATCTTTCCACTATCCATTCACTCAACTGACCCCATTACCCCCTACTGCCTTTTAGTATCCTTTGTGACTGATAAAATACCAAGAATGACTTTTATGCAAGGTAATGCTTCATCTTTATTACTATATTTGATTATAACTTTCTTAGAGAAAGAATCAAATATAAATATAGTTTTTTTTTCAATTGTCCACAGGCAGATTATTTAAAACTGCATTCTATAAGGTATTTGTATTCAAATGTAAGAAAAAGTAGTTAGGGGAAAACATAAATGATTATGGATAATGCATTGTTTTTGTTTATCTTGGCCACCGCTGCCCTCCACTATAGATAACTGAATTGGCAGCATCACTGAGTCCTGATAATGAAGGCAGTAATTCTTCAAAATCTTAAATCAAAAGGGTGGAAGTTTTTTAAAAGGGAAAAATTCATAGGGCCATGCACATAACTCAAAAACTGTAAAAACTTCTTCATAGACTGAAACCAATATACTTCTCACGAAACGGAATAGAATCTTTTGATTTTCTCCAATTCTGTCAGGAGCTGATGCTTGATCCTAGATGTAAAGATAAAGCCTTGAGACCTTCTTTCCATAAACTCACAACACATTTCTGTCCTCTTAGTATTAGCTGTGAAGTTGCTTGTATTGCTAACAGGACCCATCACACATAGAACAGGGTTACAATCCTACAAAGTCACTTGTAACTGTAATTGCAGATCATGCAGTAAAGAATCTGCAGTGTGTCTGGTTGTCTGTTGACTGCAGCTTGGGCTCCCTGGGAAGCTGACCCTGAGATGGAGTTTTAGAGCATCCTATGTATTAAGGACAGACTTTGGAATGGTCTCCTCTGCAAAGGAGTGGACAGAGGGGTAAGTTGAGCCATGATGCAGGCTTGACCTTGGCTGGTCCCAGAGCTAGAATGGCCCGTAGTTGTTCTGATTTGGGCATAGATGGCCAGGAACTCATACCAGCACATGGGTCAGTCCTTGGATGTGGCCTTCCCAAGAAAGGCAAAACCTTGGACCTAGTGGTCCTCTGCAGCTGCAACCATTCCTGTCAACCCTGTTGTCTGTCCACAGCCCTCCCAGTAGTTGGGGCAACAAGTTCTTCACTGACGGAGCATTCGGGTGGCATGTCACAATGTCACCACACCCTTCAGTGCTTCCAAGGTTAGTTAGTTTCCTAATTATGATTCCTGATAGATCTAGAAAAAATGGGGTGGGGATGCCATCCATAGTCTCTGCTTCCCATCAGAGATGACTGGCTTGGATCCATCCATCCCACCGCTGACGGAACACTGGCCACTGCTAGAATCATCCCCATCTCCTGAGACTTCTCTTGACAGCCCAGTGGGAGTATCAAATCCAGATAATGACAGTGAAGAAGAAATTAAATTTGCACAGCTTTTAATATGTAAACAAGGAAAATTATTCCTTTCCCACAAGATCTAATTTCAACTCTATAGGGATTACACTGTTTATGATTCCATTTTTTCTCTGAAAGAACACAGTCAAAACTGTGATTAAATTCTTATTATTTTTGTATACATTTAGAGCCAGAAATAGCCATGCCTCTAAAGTGGTGGCTACTTTATGTCTTGAGACTTAGGTCAGTGACTATTTAGTAACGTAATCAGCAGGCTTCAAAACTTTCCATCTGCAACGAAATAATGCCATTTGCAGCAACATGGATAGACCTCGAGATGATCATACTAAGCAAAGTAAGTCAGACAGAGAAAGACAAATACCATGTGATATTAGTTATATGTGGAGTCTAAAATATGATACAAATGAACTTACCTAGGAAACAGAAACAGATTCACAGACATAGAGAACAGACTTGTGGTTGCCAAGGGGGAAGGGTCTGAGGGAGGTAAGGACTGGGAGGCTGGGGTTAGCAGATGCAAACTAGTATATAGAGAATGGATAAACAACAAGGTCCTACTGTATAGCACAGGGAACTATATCCAATACCCTGTGACTAAACCATAATGGAAAAGAACATGAAAAAGAATAGATATATTTATAACTGAGTCACTTTGCTGTACAGCAGAAATTAACAGAACATTGTAAATCAGCTATACTTAAAATAAAAACAAAACAAAACAAAAAACCCTTTCCATCTGCTATTAAAATGGAGAGTAGTGATAATCAGTAAGTTCATCTTCAGTCGATCCTCTTGCCTCTTGACTTCTAAAGGAAGGTTGCTTTGGAATCTGACTTCCTTGGATAAACTACCCTCTAAGGGTGTCCAGTGTTAAAGAATGCAAAACAAAAGCAGCTCACAGGGCTGTCAGTCAGTAGGGGCTTTGCTCTGCTCTTTATTGCAAAAGGCTGATGCTCTCTCAATGGAAGGAGCCATCAGCCCCCGTCAAGCCTGCCACCAGGAGCATTTGACACTGTCATACTTGAGGGCCATCCCACAGGCTGAGCCCATCAGTGGAACTTAATAAAATAGATCACAATAAAAGTGTCAGCTGGAAGCATCCCAGCACATATCTGTAAGCTGTTCTGTATTTTGTAGGCTTTCTAAAATGAAAAACCTTGACCTGTCTTTTCTCAAATGGGCTTACTGGCTCCTGACAGCCTTTTCATTCCTACCGTCATTTGGCAAGAAATCCAGTAAGAAATTGTACCATGAAGGAGAGAAAAAAAAAAGTTTCTGATTTCTGTAAACATGAATTGTGTCTAGTTTAGCCTTATGTGAGTTTGAAGGAATAGACAACAAAAAACCAAGGCGTACTTTTTTTGTGTGGGAAAAATAGAAAAAAATAGTCCGCTTTTTTTGGGGGGGGGAGGGTAGGGGAAGACTGATTTAGCAGCTTTTCTTGTTGGATGTTTCTTTTAGTTTTAGTGAAGACGGTGATTATTAACTCATTGCTATACTTATGAAAAAGCATTTTCACACTGAACTGAAAAAAACATTTAACACTGTTTTCCAAAATAAACAGGTCCAGAAAAGATGGCTCTTTGATTAAAAAGTTATAGAAATGTCATTCATCCCTGATATTCCATCCAAATGCTCTAGCTCTAAGGATGAAGGTGTTTATTAACCCAATCGGCACAATCTACCCAGGCACAAAAGTAGACTCTTATTTCATACAACTTACTTCATTGCAATAATAATAATAATCTTGCAATAATAATCTTTAAAAGAGACTCTAAATAGGCATTTCCATAATTTGTTTAAAATATGCATGATAAAACTTTATGGTGATTTGGAGACAGAAACATTAATATAGAGAAATATTTTCCAGATGTAAAAAAACTAACCTTTTGAAAGACATTAACTTCAAGGCAGAGACAGCTCATGTAACATCCCCACCTTGGAGTTTACAAGTGCACAATGTACCCTTCACTATTCATTTGCCATGGTAAAGAGATGCATCAGTGAACTCTCTGAGGCCTCAGGTTTATGTCAAGAACAGATAAATAGCAAACCATCTCTGAAAAAGTCTGCATTTTCTTCCCTTCCTATCCAAGAAACTGGATATAACTCTGGGGACTTCAGCTCTCCTAATGCGATCTTATGTTCTAAGGGTGATTTGGAAAAGCAGTCCTGGAAATGTCTTGCATGCAGAAGTTTCTGGGAGCCATACGTGAGCCACTGTGGTTTTCCTAAGACATCTCTCTCTCAGATCCAGAGCATCTAAATGATGGTGATTGAGGGTGTGATCGTCCTTTCTGTTCATGGCTCCATCCCTGAAGATCTGTAAATGCTTCAAGATGTCACTGGTTGTTCTGCTTGGAGAATTTCTTGTGGGAGAGTGGTGGAGTGGGGTACATGTCTTCACACTGGATGAGTTCTGCCAAATCCTGAGTCTCAACTTCACTCAAAGGCATCCTTGGAGATGCTTTTGTAGACAGCTCCCCCATCACCCCCGTCCCACTGCTGCCTGTGCCATAAACAATAAAGCAGAACAATGGAGCCTACTCAGACCTGAACGTCTTCATTACATGTCACTCTTGCTAGATGTCATGACAATATCACAGCACCCTTGGCAGAACAGAGCAAATCAGGGTTATAGATGCTTCAATATTTTTAGAGATTTTACTAGAGGCGGGGGAACCACAAGTATCAATGTAAGAAAATACAACACTGGGATTATGCTACAGAAGGCAAGTAATTATTAATGTTAGGACTAGAATGGTTCAGGGAGAGGGATCTTCATGGCAATTTTAGGCATACAGTGGATTCACCACTGTTGATGACTTCTCTTCCTGACATCAAGTGGCAGAGTTCTCACAATCAACAGCATATGCTTCTTTTGTACCAGGGACCAATTATTCTGTCACAACAGACTGGAAGTCTTCAGCAGGTGACCTCATGTCCTTGGAGCATCAGTGGCTCACAATTGCTAGAACCAGCCTGATGGGAATGATAGCCACGAAACGAAGGCAGAGCCCTTGCTGGCACACCTGCTGCTTTGTTCAAGGATCAGTGAAAACTCAACCAGGAGCCCTCCCTCTCTTGTTTTCTGGTAATAAACAAACCTGAAATTACCACCATTCCTTATGCTAATAGCAACATCAACTGTGTGGTGTTACCATCACCCTTGTTCTCAAATCTAAATAACAACACTAATTCCTGAATCTCAGTCCATCCTTCCCACAACCTTGTGACATAATTGTGCTATGATAATGCTTCTCTGTGAATTAAGGTTTGCATAGGGATTATAAGTAAAAGGAAATGAATGGGAGGATATGGAGTGATTCAACATAGGAGATGGCTAAAGAAAACGCAAAGGGTAAAACAAACTATAATTATTCACAAGAAAAATAAACTCTGCTAAATTTTTACGTTAATGAAATTCCATTTTTTAAAGCTTATGTGCAATTTCATATGCTTTCACTCTTTGTGCTTAAGTGCTACACTCTCTTATCCTCTGGAGGAACTTCTCTGATTCTGGCTTCAAAGCAAATGTAGTGCTCCTACAACATGTGACTGCTTGTTACAAGAGTCAAGAAACAGGAGAAAGTGAACTTTATTTGCATAATGGGCTACTCTTAAAAACCATGCCCTGGTGGGATTAACATATACACACTACTATATATGAAACAGATAACCTACAAGGACCTACTATATAGCACAGGGAACTATACTTAATATTTTGGAATAACCAATAAGGGAAAAGAATCTGAAAAAAGAATACATACGTGTGTAACTTTGCTGTACACCTGAAACTAAAACAACACTGTAAATCAACTACACTTCAATTAAAATAAATAAATAAATAAAATTCTAAAAAATGCCCTGATCCAAAGGAGAAATGGGGGGATTTACCCCATATAGTTTTTTGTCCTCATGAGAATTATTTTTTAAGCTTTATACAAGACACTAGATTTAAATAACCCACTGTGATTTAAATGATTACAGCTGCTAGGAAATCTCTCACCTCCTTACCCTTCAGCTGACTCAAAGGCAACAGGACTGCCATTCACTCCGGATATGACTAAGAAAGCTGTATCTTTATTTGCTTAGTCGAATAGCCCCTAGTCACAACCTACTGCCTAGTAGCAAACACATGAGACTTGACACCAGGAAACATGTCTCCTTGCTCCTCCCTCTTGCGTCTGCCTCCCAACCTCCATACCCCACCCCTCTAGATGGTCACACAGCACCAAGCTGATCTCCCTGTGCTATGCGGCTGCTTCCCACTAGCTAGCTATTTTACATATGGTAGTGTATATATGTCCATACCACTCTCTCACTTGGTCCCAGCTTACCCATCCCCCTCCCCGTGTCCTCAAGTCCATTCTCTATGTCTGCATCTTTATTCCTGCCCCTATGTTCTTCAGAACCTTTTTTTTTTTTAGATTCCATATGTATGTGTTAGCATACAGTATTTGTTTTTCTCTTTCTGACTTACTTCACTCTGTATGACAGTCTCTAGGTCCATCCACCTCACTACAAATACCTCAATTTTGTTTCTTTTTATGGCTGAGTAATATTCCATTGTATAAATGTGCCACATCTTCTTTATCCATTCATCTGTCGATGGACACTTAGGTTGCTTCCATGTCCTGGCTATTGTAAATAGAGCTGCAATGAACACTGTGGTACATGAAGAGTCTTGCTAACTTTCTAAATTTAGAATTAGGACCTAGCCTTGCCAAGCAATGGTCAAAGCTAATAAATGCCAAGTTGGCCTCTTTTATGAAAAAGACATATTTCATCTTAACAGGTAAACTCTGCTAACTCTTGAGTAGAGATAAAGTATAGTGGCATATTTGTTTATTCCTCTCAAAAATCTAAATTCTTCACTGAGATCTGTTTTTTAGTAATTATTTCATTCAGAAAGCTTGTAATCAGCACAGCAATTTGAAAAGTAATCTCAGCATTTTAAAATAATGACAGTGCAACTCTACTGCCAAGGAAGAAAAAAAAGTACCAATCATAAATTGGTTGGATACCCACTAGGTGCCAACCACTTTACATGTATTTTCTCACAATATTCCTGCAAAATAGGCATAATTATTGCCATTTTACAGATGAGGAAATGAGGACTTCAAGAGGATAAGTCACTTGCCCAAGCTGGCAGAAATGGGTTGCTTCTGTCGCTCTTGGCAACCTGTTTTTACCTTTTGAAAAATGGTGAGGCATTTAAAAGAAAATGTGGTAAATGCCAAAATGCATCTGTATTTCTATACTGGGAACACTTAGTCAATAAATAGCTCTATATATGCCAATTCTTTCCTGGAACATACACACGTATTTTATTTTATTTTAATGTTTAAAGGTTATACAGGTCTTTCGGGCTCTGACTGGGAATCTGGAATCTTGACTCTCAATCTTCTAAATGTATCCTAATGAGGTGAGTTTCTACTTTAATATTGATTAACTTGCTAGACATGGAATGATGAAAAATAATACCTTGCTATAACATGGCACTACCTGGGTAGAACTTTAAGCCAACCACGTGTACACATATTCTGGGCATGGTGGAAATGTTAGCATACATGTACCTACCTACATGAACCAAGATAGAAAGTTCCTACTCATAATACTTCCCAGGTGACAACCAGATGCCACTCTTAAATAACATTCATTAAGTATCTGATCTCTTCAGAATGTTTGCTATAGTCAATGTTTTTTATAATTTCACCAGCCTTTGTGTCAAGTCCCTTCTCCCCCACTGAATTAGAAAAATATGTACACATATTAACCAACTTCAAGCAATAGAGCTATGCTTGCTTACTTCATCTTAGTCTCCATGGAGGTGCGTACAACCCAGTAGTGAAGTGAGTGAACCTTGGGACCAAACCACCTGAGTTCAGGTCATGCTTCTAGAACTGTGTCGTTCTACAGCTGCAGAAGTGTAATTCAACCACATTTTGATGCAGCGTACTTAACTGTAAGTGGGGATGATGATAGTAAACATATACACCTCAACAGGTTGTTTGGAGTGTTAAATAATACATTTAAAATGTCTCAAAATAGCGCTTGTGTCTAGTGCTGGCCTCTAGCACTGACATAAACACTCATAAATGTTACTCATTATTAAACTCTCCAGGGCTCTGAATCAGTCTTTTCATCCTTCACATGTGCTAATCAGGAATTCATTCTTCAAGTTGCAGTGAGTGGCTTTTGTTTAAGGTTTTTGTGTCTTTTGGTGGTGGGGCGGGGGGGTTGACATTCCCTACCTAAAACTTTTTAACAGTTCTCCATAGTCTTAAGAATTAAGTTCAAAGGTTTTAGCTGGCCCTGACTTACCTCTACAACTTCTTCATCCTCCTCAACAACATGATGCCTCCATTCCCAGAACGTGAGTGCACACAGACACACACAGAGACACACATTCATAATCTCCCCTGGTATCCTCAAGACCAGATTACTTGAAGTTCCCAATTTGCCTTTTCCCCCTTCTTTCTCTTCTGAACCTTTAAACCTTCAAACAAGATATTCCTTCCTTCCAGGACCCCCTCTCTTTTTTCCCCCTTGGCTAATTATACCTTGTCTTCACTTCTCCTGGAAAAAAAATCTACAATAGTGAATTATGATTCCCTCCTCTGTGCCTACTTATAACTTACTATGACATTTACCATCCATAAAGCTCTATAATTACCAAGTATCTCACCTGTCTGACCTCCTAAACTCTAAGATCCTTTAGAACAGGTATATTTGCTATTCACAGTTGTATTCCTAGAACCAGCCAGCAAAATATTAGGATAATAAAAATCTGGGAACATGGGCCTTGCAAGAGATGTAGAAAACATGTATTCTGGGGAAATTCTGAAGTCTCATCAGATCTTGTCCCACCACCTGCCTCACTGGAAGAGCCTCAGACACAACACAGTTTGGGGTTAACTCAACAACACATGAACAGAATGAGAAAGCAGTCCTTAACTATCCCTGCCTTCACAGCAGAGGTTACCCACTAGCTTATCACAGCAAAGAAACTCCATATTTTTATGTTGAACTATAACACATCTAAAATAGGTCTAAGGGCAGAAAAGGCAGACAAAAGTGTCCCTGGGGTTAAAGGTCTCAGAAGGAAGAAAGAACATCCAGAGGTCACACTGTCCAGTAGTATGACTTTATTTAGGATTTGGCTAAAATACCCTAAAATGAGTTTTTACCTTGAAGGTATCTTAGAAACTCAATAAATATAAGTACTAGGGTGTCTATTCATCTGCTCTAATTACACCTGCTAAGTCCAGCCCCCTTGTTCAGTCTTAGAGGAAGTAAAACAAATAAATTACTGGGCCATCATCATCCTTTATACAAGTGCTGTTTGAAATACTATTCAAGGGCCAGCAGCATTGGTTCACCTGGGCATTTGTTAGGAATGTAGAATCTCAGGTTCGGTCCCAGATCTACTGAATTACAATCAGAGTTACAGTCTCCTGGACAGGTAGCATGGGTATCATGCACTGATGTTTACAGTACAAATCAGAATGTCTTTCCTTAATTGTAACAGAGCAATATGTATCAGAAGGTGTCATGTGTCTACACATTATGGAAAAGTTGTTAAGGTAATTACAGTCTGATACCATGCAGACATTAAGATAATGTTTATGGAGAATTGTTTTTGACACAGGTAATACTTAAACCACAGTGTTGACTGAAAAAAAGGCTACAGGAATCTACATATATCTTAGTCTCCTGTGCTCTTAGGGTTGCGGGTCTTTGAAAACAGAACAAAAGCTGGAAGGATGAGGTTAATAGTGATTATCTCTGGGTGTTTTTAATAAACAGTAATTTGGCTATAAATCTCCATTGGGGTATATACCTGAGGGAAAATAAAAAAGAACTGCAAACGTATTTTAAACTTCCAATATCATAGCAAGACTTTATTGTTATTTTAAGGCTCATTTTACAAATGAGTAGTAAGCTAATGGTCACCTTAAAAACAAAGATTTTTGATATAAAGAAAAGGAATACAGATATAAGATCAACGAGGCTAAAAAAAAAGGCCAATAATCCTGAATTTGAGTTGGAAGTGTATTTATAAAATGATAATATATTTTATCTTGGAAAAAAAATCCTGTTTCTGTCCATTGAAAATGCCTAGAAATAAGGACCAAAACAAAAGCAATGAGCACTCTTAGTGCCTAGATTTTGGCTTTTAATGACCATTTCCCACTAAAAGGAGCCAGAGCTCCTTGAAAAATTAGCTGACTCCAGTGCTGGGATAGGAAAAGTGTAAAATGAGCTTGGATTATCTTATCCTACCTGAAAGCAAAGAAACTGAGACTCCTAAGATTGTGTCAAAATGACTGCTATGCACTAAACTGTGCCCTAACCCCCATGTGATGGAATTTGGAAAAGAGGCCTTTGGGAGGTAACTAGGTTCAGATGAGGTCACGAGGGTGGAGCTCTTGTGTTTTTCTCTCTCCCTGCCACATGAGGACATAGCGTGAAAAGTGGTCATCAACAAGCCAGCAAGAGGGCTCTCACCAGAACCCAACCATGTTGGCACCCAGATCTCAGACTTCAAGCCTCCAGAACTGTGAGAAACAAATGTCGTGTAAGTCACCTAGGCTATACTATTTTGTTATGTCAGCCTGAGCCGACTAAGATGAAGACTCAGAAGCCAATTTGCAGAGGTTCTCGCTGATCTCTCAAGTGGGACAATTTAAGCATCATTAAGAAAATATAACTAAAATGGATAGAAACATAGTAAATTTAGTTATTTCTGTGAGTTCATAATGATCTTTAAAACAAAATAAAACAAAACATAACCGAAAGAACTTTTACTGGTCACCATTACAAAATGTTAGGGAAGGAAATTGTTATATTTGATTACAAAGGAAAAGAATTAAGCCTTTATCTTGCCTTTCCTATACAAACGATCTTGATCTTAGAGTCACTGAATAGTGGAAACACGGCCTTTATACAAGCATCCCAGCTAATAAACAAGACAGGAATGACAGAACTGGAATATCACCATTTTGCCATTCCTAATGGATTAATGGAACTTGACAATAATCATCAGACTGTCACTTCACAAGAAATTCGGATAAAGAAATTACATCCCTCCTGACACCACTTATGAAGGAATCTTTCCAAACCACAAAGTCTACTTAACAATCCACAGGAAACACAGGGTCAGAGGAGCATATTAAATGTCACCACATGGATGCTATAGCAAAATCCAGCTTATAGCAAACTCTACAGGACAAATAACTTGGTTTCTTCTAAAAAAAATTCAGGGGGAAAAAAAGAGAGATGAGATGACCTACAAGTAAAACAAGATTTAAGAAATATTTCATCTAATCACATGTAGAGACATTCTTTGGATGCTGATTCAAACAAACTGAAACTTTTAAGAGATGATCTGAATGTTGAACATTTAATTGTTATTAATGGACTATTAATTTAGGCTTTAATTTTGGCATTGGGGCTTTATATTTTAGAAATACATGCAGAAATATTTACAGATGTTATAATAAATTTCTAATTTGCTTCAAAATAACTTGGAAGGAACAGGAATGACTGGAATTATAAATGAAACTTGTCGGGTGATGGAGACCAAAGTCTTCATTATACTACACTCACTGCCTTTGAGTGTTTGCCATTTTTATAATAAAAATGGAAGACACGTAAAAAACCAATAGAAAAGTGAACAAAGCACATGAGCAGATAACTCACAGAATCAAAATGGCTAATTCACATATTTTAAAAGATTAATACCAGTATACAGAAAAGTATAAATTAAAACCAGAACTTATTTTTCACCTTTAAGATAAATATAAATAAAAAAGGAGAAAGGTTTCAAAGCTAGGTTCTGTGTTACTTAATCTACTAGCCTAAGATATGAAAACAAAACAAAATATCTGTTTTTTCTATGATACACGTGCTGTAGCAAGCTGCTTCTGAATGAAGACCTAAAGGCCACATTGGGATGGAAATAACCAGTATCATGAATATGGTTCTGAGTGACTGTCCACTCCACCACAAATATGAGTCCTGAAATAGCCACCAAGTCCCTCTCCAGGGTCCCCTTTTTAAGTGTTACTTTACATAATTTGCCAGCTTTAACTCAAACTTGCTGAAAGTGGGATATTTTTCTTTTTGTTGCTTCATGAGGAATGACTTGATTCTGAAGGCTTCTAAGATGATGTAATGAACAGAAATATGAACTAGCCATACTATGATACTGGAGAGAGAGAGTGAGAGACAAAGAGAAATTTAAATAATGTTGAACCTTTAATCTTTCTCAAAGAGCTACCAGAGCACAGACAGCCCAGCCACAGACCCATGGACCAATGGGATTCAAAGAATCAATCACAATCATTCTTGTGAACGATGTAGTTTTTTCATTGGTTGGTTGCATTTATAGGTATGTCAAGGTCATTTCATTATATTCTATCAGGCTCCATCCCATTGTATAGCGTATCTTGAAAGTTCAACTCTTATTATCCCTAAGCCAAATATAGTAGCAACCGAAGACAGAAGTTTCATAATATTCTTTAATATGGTTATGTAATTCTATAAATTTTTCTTACAACAAAGATATGTAATTACATTTAAATGGTCAAAACAATAATTAAGAGTAGGTTCTATATATTAAGCAAAATGTCCCCTCCTTAATAAGTCTCAAGAACAGCATAGTCCATATGGAGTACTTCTAAAGTTCTTAATATGGTGAAAAAAATGAATGGGAAGACAGTAACAGTAAATGTTTGTACTCATTTTTCCTTAATGTTTGGGTAGACATACACAAATTCTCTTCCCACTCACATGAAATACTGTTCCATTTAAGCCCACATCTTGACCAACCATCCATAAAAACAGGCATATTTCAATGAGTAAACAAAGAAGGAAAGAGTGTTGAGAAGAAGTCAAGTTTTCTCCGAAAAACTGTAATTCTCCGTTTGCCAATTTCATGACAATGCCCATTATATCCTGGCTATGGAATTTACATGAAAAAAAATCTAGTTTACAGCACTTTCAGACACAAACTGCTCTAGTTTTATTATTCCAATAAAAGCAACGGATTATTGATTCTCTGTTTTTCTCTCTCACCAGGGATTACATTTTGCCAAGGTTGCATTTGCTGTGTATGTAGAATTCTGTGCATTACTCAGAACTTTCTGGACACTTATAAAACTGAAGCCCTGTGGCTATAAATAGAATAAGAGGTGTCTGAAGAAGGACATTAATTTCACAGGAATGTGGACACAGCCACAAGCCTGTCACTTCAGGTAGCCCACATAAAATGAAGCACCAGGTATGATGATTTCTGTGTTGCTTTTCTTCCGTAGTTTTTAGGACTGAGGTGCACATGGTACATGTCAGAGGAATAACAATTATCAGCAATATAACAAAAGGACAGAAACTGGCAGAATCTGCAAGGGAATGCACTACCAGGTGGATCAGGTAGCAGAGTAGTTATCTAAGTTTCTGTGTTAATAAGTTTCCTCCTTTGTGAAGCAGAATAATAGACGAAATAAACTGTACCCTGCCAGTTCATGGATAACATATTGATATGCAAAGTATTTAAGAAGGGTAGAAAAGAGAATGAAAAGAAAGGGAACTTGTATGAAGCTCTGGTCATGTTCCCCCAAAGTTTCAGAGAGATCAAGCATGTGAAGTAAAACTGATAAAGATGATGGTGCAGTGGGTCCATGGAGGAGCAAGTGCTTAAGGACTGATGGTTTGGAAGAAATTGTCTAAAATTCCGTAGGCATGTTATAGCTTTTCTTTATGCAAACTACATGTGTTTCTAAATCAAACTTCAATATAAACCTACTGTATCCTCAAAAATATATATTCAGGAAGGTTCTCATTAAAACCTTATACAAATAAGTAATTGAAACAGATGCTTTTGGTGCCCATTTATATGCCCTTGTTTTTCCCACCACAGGGCACACAGACCCTGCATTTCTTTATGTAAGGACTTCCCTGGCTGGCCAGAGCTACATTGTCCCCCTTTGTAGCAACCTAGAAGAGCTGGAGAACTAACAAACCACCAGGTGTGACCCTTAATTGGTGACTCTCATGGGTTGGTGTATAAATACCCCAGCTCCCTCGCCCCTAAATGTGATGACGATGAGACGTGTCATGGAGTTGCCCTAGTGGGATTAAGCTCCCATCATGCACAGTGGTGGCTAGCTTGATGAGATATTCTTCCTTGTCACATTCCCCCACTCCATCTCTGATGTTTCTTTTACTTCCCAGATGAATACTTGTTTTTGAATCTTTATTTCAGGGTCTGCTTCTTGGGGAGCCCAAGCTAACAAAAAATAAAACCATCAACTCTCAAGTATTATTAATGAAGTTGTTTTGTGAACACCTAACTTTCCATCTTCTCCCGGCTTCTGTTCAGAAAGGAGGAGCTGGCAGTCACCTGTGATGCAGTGTGGCTGATATAACAAAAGATCCCTCCTTCCACACTCTGGTACCGTGTGTAACATGCTTCGTAAGAGCCTTTCCACAATGAAAGCTTAATTGCTGAATAGTTTCAATGATTGCCATAAATTAGCTCACAATAGCAGGTATCATCTATCTAGTACTTACTATGCTCCATTCTGTATACTAAGATAGTTTATTTTACTTATAAGACAGGAATTATTATAGTCCTATTTTAAAGATGAAAAAAAGTGAGAGCCTAACTCATGGGAAGACACACAGCCAGTAAGGGGCAGAGCTGTGCCTATAGGCAGGACTGCTTGAGTTGGATGCCTACAAGCTTCCATAATCAAGGATCACCATCAGTCACTGTTGGGTCAAGATTCTAAGGGACTTGTTTAATGGAGAACAAGGAGAATTCTAAAAACACCAGTGCCTAGGGGATCTTTATCTAAGGCAAATAAGAGGAAAGAAACATTGAAATCCTAGAGACTGGTCTTGGTTTAGGGGAAACACCGCAGCGAGTGACCCCTGGACCCTACTGTTCGTCCCATGACCATCTCGCTGCTCAATCTGATGAGCTCAATCAACAGAGAAATGGACAATAAATAAAAATCAAATTGGAAATCAGTAAAATTTTTGCTATGGGAACTGTCTTATATTTTGGGGTAAAATTAAGTTTGGGTTTGTTTGGGAAACTAAATTAAGCAAGAGCTGGCAATGTATACAAGCAGAGTTTGTTCTCTACTGTTGCCTACAAACAATTTCCTAATAATAAAAAGAAAATTAATCATCTGTCAGTAACAGCGAAGTTTCATAACTTCCTGGCATTACTCTGATATGACATTATTGTTAATTTTTCACATGAAATTGTTACCTGAAGACTGAGAGTTTGCTTAAAATTTTGCACTGGGCAAAAAAAGGAGAAGGGAAGAAAGGGAATCCAGCAGAATAGAAACTCTCGAAGAGAAGGACTAACATTCAAGAGTCAAAATAATAATAAAGAGTAAGCTCTACACATGGAGTAAAATGCTCCCTACTTAATGGACATTAGGAATAGCATAGTTGACATAGGGTTCTAAGAAGTTAGACAAGAACATGCATTTACAGAATGCCTTCTATGTGTCCAGCCAATTGTCCACATTATTTTACTGAACCATTGTGGGAATCCACTAAAGTCGGTAGGACTAACCATCTTTTATAATGAAGAAAAGTCCACATATCTAAGTGCTGGAGCTGTGTTATTTTTGACTTCTACAAGTTTGTTTTATTTACTCTTTTTTACACTAAACTTTTGCACAGCTGGAGTAAGAATTCATTCCTCCTATACCATCCAGGATCCCAATATGAACAAATTCTACTTTGGCACTAGTCATAGTAAAACTCAAAAAAGGAATTTTCCGTTTCCTTTGAGCAAAGGTACTGTTTCAAACAAACTGCCAAGCTTGCTCTCGAAATGAAGGGGTGAGTGAGCAGGTGGCAAAAATCACCGTGGGCAAAGAGAGGCTCCCAACCACTGAAAGGGCAGGGACAAACAGCAGGCGTGCTTAGGTTATGACAACCACACCAGGAAGTGCTACCCATATACTCTATGCGTCCAACGATTGTTACAAGAATATAAAGTCATCTGCTATGTTTTCTTTTTTTGTTTGTTTTTTGTATGCATCTTTTTCACTTTACTAGATATTTTTAATTCAGGGGTTTAGGGTGGGCAGAAACTTTTTTTTTTTTAATAGTTCCTCTTCTGTAGCCACAGCATCTAGGCCAGTGACTTGCATAGAGAATTAGTTTGAAAGACAACTGAACTGTAACCTCATGCAAATCCTGCATTGCCTAGAAATTCAGAAACCACCCATATTCATTAGAATTTTAAAAACTCAAGCAGGAAAATACTTTGGCCACTTGCATTTATACACAGATTTCCAGCCTTTGCTAACAATGCGTCCCAATTAACCCAGAACAGAGTACCTCTCTCTAACTAGTTCTACAGTCATAACTTCTTAATAAGATTAACTAAGTCAGCCCTATAAAACGTTTCTAAGGCAGTTTTTTTTTTTTTTTCTCATGGATTAACAGTGGTAAGAGATTTGCCTACTTATGGTATGAAGTTGTCTCCCCCAATCTGTAGAAGTTTGTTATAAAGACAAAGTCTTCTGTGAATGATTTTGGGGGATGGGAGTTAGAAATGAAAGACAAACATAGTTTTACATTTGAGTTAAAGAGTATGTGACAAACAGGTGAAACAATTAATCAAAATTTATTGAAAACTGGATATCAGAAGCAGAGGTTACCCGGACAGCTATGACAACCCAAGGACCTTTTCTCTACTCTCCAAAGGCTGTCTTGGCTTACTAAGTCATTGATTTCACCTTTTTCTCCACCAAGAAGGGAAGATTTATAAAACAAAGTGAATATACAAGTGAAGTATGTTAGGCTTCCATATATGTTAATATCCGTTAATCCTTGCACTAATCTTGTGAAGTAACACGGTCTATTCTATACATAAGGAAACATAGATCCAAGAAAACAAAGTCATTTGTATAAGATCACAGTCAATAAATGACTCAACAGAAAAAAATCGGTGTCTTTTTCTTATCCCCCACCCTTATTATTGGACACTTATTTGCTCATGACTTGGGCTATCTGTTAGATTTAGGACTGCAAATGGTGGTTATATACAACCTGATCACAGATGAAGGACCAAGGATTCAACCATTTGAAGCACGTGAATGAATTGACTAAAAATTCTTTTTTGACCTAAATACTCCTGGATATACTTTTGAAACAAAAGTAATTAGACTCTTCTGTGTAGACCATCTCTAATAGTTTCAACATCTCATGTCAAAGAGCTAACATTTGTACTCATTTATATAGAGCTACACATAGATAAGCATCCCCACAGAGGCACTCACGTGTGTATATGTGAACATGCAATCAATAAATGCCATTATTCCTCAGGCATTAAACCACCTTAAAATATCTAACTATCCAGAGAAAATTATATTCATGAATCTGAGATCCATGTATTAGTCTGAATTTGCCATCAAACATCACCATCATGCATTCTTAAAAAATGTTTTCTGGTGAATAGATGTCTTTAATTCATTCTAAATTTGGGGAAAATGGAAAAGAAGGGCCTTGTGTTTTTATCAGATAAGAGAATGCTGATTTGTCATGGAGGAAAGCGTCTCAGCAGAAGATCACTTTAGTCTCAAGATGATTATAGGGAAGTGTTTTAGCCATTAAACAGAATGAGTTATGGTATATGCTTATGAAAATATACAGGTAAATCATGATCTCTAGTCGGTGATTTTAAAAATATTGAATGAAGTGATCTTCTAAAGCATCCTTCCATGCCAAAAAAATAAATGAGCACAATGCACTTTTTATAAAGCAAATATTAAGTATTGAATCTGAACATTCATCACTTACCCTAAAGAAAAGAGAGCATAATTACTCTCAGTGTTATATTATGTTGTCTGCTTTGCAAAAGATCCATCTTAACATTTGTCCCCTTTGGAGTTACTAGTATATTAGTTTCTATTATGCAGAAGCAATATAGCTATTTGCATTTGCATGTGCTTCGCAACAGTATTACTAGGTGGTCTGTGTAGAGGATCAGAGAAATTATATTATTATATACTGTCTTCTCTCCTCCTGTCTCCCCACTGAGGGAAGGATTGAAAAGGAGGCTAAGGATCACATTGATTAATGTCTAAGAAATGATAGGAGGGGAGCACAAATAGCCAGTTCTTTAATTAGGCTACCAAACAAGTTCTCTTAGTGTAGAGGTTTCATGAATACTTGAGATGGTTCTGGTATAATTCCTCTGTTCTGTTGTTCCATTTTTAATGTCAGCAAGTCAGGACATTCAAACATATTCATATTTGATTCATTAAAGCTTTTAATGCTTATTGCTATACCTCATTGCAAATGAGACCCAGACAATAAATACTGGCAAGAGGTACCAGAGAGTAAAAATTATACCTTTTTAAGTTTCAGTAAAGTTAAAATAGAAACATGGCATTTTAAAGAGTATAACTAAGGGTCACACATAAATAAGACTTTTTTTTAACTTGTTTGATCACTACCAGCATTTGATGGCTATCCACAGAAACTCCTAGGAGAAAATCCACACTGATTTGTGTTGGGGAGAAGACAGTTTCTACAGATAAAAACAAGCCATTTACTTTCTCTTTTTAAATATTTATTTATTTATTTATTTTTTGGCTGCTTTGGGTCTTCGTTGCTGCACTCAGTCTTTCTCTAGTTGTGGCAAGCGGGGGCTACTCTTCATTGCAGTGTGTGTGCTTCTCATTGCCGTGGCTTCTCTTGTGGAGCATGGGCTCTAGGCATGCGGGCTTCAGTAGTTGTGGCTCACAGGCTCTAGAGCGCAGGCTCAGTAGTTGTGGCGCACGGGCTTAGCTGCTCTGCAGCATGTGGGATCTTCCCGGACCAGGGCTCAAACCCGTGTGCCCTGCATTGGCAGGCAGATTCTTAACCACTGAACCACCAGGGAAGTCCCAAGCCATTTACTTTCAATAAGTGTCTTTTCCATTAGATTTAACTCTAGGGCAGAAGTATGTGTCTCTGTCAGAGAAACCAGACCAGAAATAAAAATTTAACCTGGCACTTATCCTTCTTACATGACAGATGAAAGGAGACTCTCCTTTCATCACAAGTGACACAAATTCTTGATACTTAAAGCACAAGTGTCAAGAATTCAGCCATTTTGTTTGGTTTTGTTTTTTTTCCTTTTGGGTATTTCTGCAGGACTTCTAGACTTTTCTTCCCTAGATGAGTAGAAATAAAGAACCCACTAAATAAATGGTTGGCTGTTATAAAGAACTGCTTGATTGGTGTTGCCAGAAACCCACAAACAAGTCATGAGAAGTAACAAGGGTAGGTGTGATTATTTCTTAATAGGAGAGCAGATAGAGAGGTCACCTTCGAGCTGTATTTTGGGCCGATCTTACAAGGCGAGAAAGTCATTCTTCAGGTCAAGGGCAGGTGTTTTGGGAGGAGTTACAGAACCCCTAACCATCTGGTCCATTTTCTTCTTGGTGCTTTTGTGACCTAGAACACTCAGTCTAAATACAAGAGAAACCTTTTGCTCTGCACAACACTTACAGGAACTTATGTGTCAAGATTAATGTTTTATTGTCTCATGTTTTGATGGAAGTGTCAACACAAGACTCTGATGTCAAAATATGATTGGCTTATTTGTGTAATGTCTCTTCCTGCCTGCAATTCTGTAGAGTTAAACTTGCCTTTCAAACCGCAAGATAACAGAACGCCCTCTGGTAGACTGTATTTTCTGGTACCCAATCCTCTACACATATATAAACCTTGCTAAACATTGCACATGAAGAACACAGAAACCCTTTAAAGTAGATGCAAATTCTGAAATGTAAAAAACTATATATTCCCATTCTTTTGGATTGAGAAATGAGAGAGATGTTTAGTTTAATGAGTTACAGTGACATAAAAATACCTAAAAGAACATCATTTTCTAGTCAGTGTTCATGGGTTAAAATTAGCCCAGATAATCAAACTGTAGCAAAGAGGCAGAAAAACATACACAGAAGTTTAATGACAGGGCACAAAAGTCCAAGTGCTTAGATGAAACAAAAACACAAAATTCAAATACTGGTATGGAAAGTACAGAAATTGAAAGAGGATTCTGGGCTTCTAACATTTCTGATCAGGATAGCACTAACTAATGGCAATGACTTTCAAAACTTTTTGGCGATGTGAATAGAGATGATTTGGTACTTGAATATTGTAAAAAAAAATGAGCCATAAATATACATAATCAATTTCAAAGATAGAGCAAACAAACAAAAAAATCAATTCATTAAAGATTCCTAGGAGGTGAAAGGCAATTTGAATCAAAATTTATAAAAACAAAATTAACAAAATAAAAAAAAAACATGTCATTTTACTTTCCCTTAAACATCTCTACTAATATCTTATAAATATATCACTTATATTGTTCTATATATAGTGAGAGACATGAAAAATAAAATTTATACTCTCAAAATGCACCATAAAATCAACATCTTAAGCAATGTGTCATTTCTTTTGGGTAGCTAGTGGCTAGATTGTCAAAGAAGCAGTCATCTTGAACCACTTCCCTTTAAAGAGATTCTTATAAACATGTAAAATGTGCATGCAAAGATTGCTCTGTAATAAAAGTGATTTTCTGTCTCTTTCTTGGTCTAATAACCCAGAAAATAAAATCATTTGCATAGTGTTTCCTGACAAGGTAGGCAATCAAGTTAATCAGGATGTGTAAACAAACTCTATTGAGGGCTCCATTTTGCCAGTGCAGGATAAACCTTGTATATATTCCACCCTGCTTCCCTGGTAAAATTTCCCTAATGAAATGTTGTAAAACTCATAAACCATCAACTCTCACCATATGAGTAAAATTAAACCCCTGAGAATATCTACTGCTTTTTTTTATTAGCCCAATTTTGAATATTCAAAATGTATGGGTCATAAAATTAAGCTTAAGGCTATGTTTTCACATAAGTTAATTTGTGTATTTTAAAACCATTAAAAAAAGAATCCTAAATAATTTCCACCTAAATCCTTCTCTGTAGTCATGGAGAGCACAGAAGCAATGACAGAAGCAAGATGGCGGTTCTCCTTCAAAATTATGCATTTTGCTGTAAGACAAGAAGAATATCCAAGGGGGATTCTAATATATGTTTAAATAACTAAAGCAACTCATCCTTTAAAAAAATATTCCTTTACCAAACTCACAAACTCTAAGAGAGACAGGAAACCAATATAAATAAAAACACAAAGATCAGCTCTAGGAATTTTGGTAAGGGTTCACAGACCACAGAGCTGTGAGTCTGTCCCATGTAAAGACTGAATCATGATCTCCTCTTCACAAATTCTCAGTTCTCTGATTTCCCTTTAAAGAGCAGATCTTCCTATAAATCTTCATCGAGAAACATCCTGTGACTTCCTGTGCCTGACTTGACTATCTCCATTAATCCATATGGAAATATGTAAACATATCAAACTAAAGATTAAATTTAAAATGTGGAAACATGTACTCTTCCAGAGTGTAAGCAGCCTTTTAAAGCATTACAATTTGAAGACAAGAAAATGTCTCCTCTGTCCTCTTCCAAACTGACAAAAGAACTCTTATCAACAACAATGCATTATGCCCTTCACATTGCAGTAAGAATTTTAGGAAACTACCAAAGAAGCAAATGATTTCTCTATCCTCAAGAAAATGTGGAAATGAAATGAATGCATATGAAATCATTGGAAGACTATTCATTGTTTGAGAATGTGGTACTGTCTAAGTATAATGGGAGATGGGAGAAGAAAATAAAAAAAACAAAAGCAAAAAAAAACAAAAGACAAGTGAAGCCTGAAGAAACCATCTTATTAAATGGAAAGATGGTCCTTGTTCTGGGAAAAGCATTGCATAGCAACGGTGGAGCTGAGTGAAAACCAAATCCATTTCGATGTTCCATGAAACTGACTGCACTTATTTTTTCTACTCCATGCAGTTTTCTCAAGTACCATTAAATAGTAATGTGACTGTTGTCTTTTCTGGAAAGAAAATATTAAAACACCTTTAATCTGGAAATGTTCTAATATGCGTAATTACTAATCAACATTCTACAGACTTGGCTTCCGTTCATGGAGCTAATAAGCCCTTCAAGGCTAGTTGGCACCACAATTAAAAAGGTAGCATATCATTTTATCATTTTTCACAACTTATTTCTAGCAAATCCCAATTGTGAAAAATTGGTATTTTTTTCCTGCAGCCCAAAAAATGGGAATGCAAAGTATGATAGCCTCATTTTTTTCCCTCAAATCCCTTATAATGTTTTACATTTAAAAAGAAGAAACATTTTCCCACAAGTGCCAACACAGTATTCTTCCAAAGCATTTGTGTCTAATTGTCAGTTGTTATTTATCATTTATTTCTCAAAAAATAATTAGCTCAGTGCCCTTATAATGAAGTAAAATGGGGATTAAATTGAGACACTTCATGTCACATAGGAAACAGACATTCTTTGCTCTACAAATCTGAACTAAATGTCTCTATGTTGAAAGGAAAAGAATTCCTGTAGATAATAATGTTCAAATGCCTAGATGACTTTGTCAAAGCTCACTAAATAACATAATACATATTGCCTATGGACTGGATTCTTTAAAGATTCTACCCTTTTGATTACTTGCAGATGATTGTATGGCTTTAAATATCAGGGGCATGAGATACATTCTGAAGGGACTGAATTAAACAGAAAGCTAGCTGTTCTGGGGACTTAGAAAAATCCCCTTATGTTTGGCGGCTTTTAAAATCACTTATATTATCTGTAACCATGTCCTCAATTGATGCAATTTATAAGATTCTGCATAAAGGTATAAGTGAGACCTAAAAAGGAAAAGAAAAAAATCAGACTCAAAAAGAAGCCATGCATAAAGAAAACCCACAAAATATGCTGCACTTTCAAAACACATGACCTCATTCTTTCCTAGTACTACGTGGAATGCAAAACAAAACCGATGACATATATTGGTAGAGGGAAACACCTAGGCAGAGTCTGCCATTTTATCTCAGAGAAGGAAAGATAATGGCCAGGTTTACTAAGGGCAGCAGGCCCCTACTCCTTAAACAAAAGAATGAGTCCATTTCTCCTAAACCCTAGAATTTTGTTGCACACAGAAATTGAAGAAAAAATAAAGAAATTGAAGAGAAAAGTAAATAATAAACATTACAAATTAAGTTGCTTAAAGTTACACCCTATTATTTTGGAGTTTGTATGTACCAAGAAGGCTGTGTAATATAAAAGGAAGGTACATGTACTAATGTAAGCAATCATGTTTTTATATTTAATTTGTTATCTATTCTTTTTCATATTTTTACTTAAAATATTAGAATTGTCCATAATATTCTATGCAAGAATAGATATGTATACCAGCCCACTCACAGACACAAGGAACTTGCAAAGATGGAATGAAATATTTCTTGATATGGAGGGATTCAAGGAAATATTTTCATTGGGAGACATGCAAACAATTGGATTAAAATGTGCTCTTCAAAGTAACAGAAATATAGTCAAGATGGGCAAATGAGAGCTCAAAGGAAAAATCTCTTTTGTCTGCCTAAGTACCCAGAGAAAGGCTTGGGATGAGAGCCCTCCTGAATATGTACTAAGTCCCAGTTGGCAATCACCTTTCAGATCTGCCTATCTGAGGGCAAGAGTGCTTGCCATGGCATAGTGCCTGCCTCCACCTCCAAATGAAGCTCCAGACAGGGACAGCAATGCCATCCAGTTCAAAGTTGGGACCACTAAACCCCTTTGGAAGGACTGTCAGTAAAGTACATTGGATGGAAAACCCACATTAGAAGTCTTCCTGAGTCACCCAGCTGCAGAAGTGGGGTGATGGTGATGGTGCTAGTGGTGCAAGTGGGGGTGAAGTGGGGGTAACCGTGCCCACTGAAGACTGCCAGGAAAGGTCACTGGAGTTCTTATCAAAATGAAGATGCAGGCAAGACTTAGATAAGTCTTAAAATAATGCATAAAACCTCTTAAAGAAAGCTCACTTAAAGAACCTAAATTTTTCCTAGCCATTATGCCTGCTTGTTCAAGATCCAGTCCTGTGGTTCATGCCTGTTTTTGTGAACTATTTCTTTCTAAATATATGTATATACCTCTTGCTCTGTCTCCTTATCTATTTCCATGACTGAGGTGGCTAAAATAATGGCTAAAGAATGGTTGCAACTAATGCTTTTTCCTTTTTTAGAGAACAGAATTAAAAAACCTGGGTTTTGTTTGTGTGAACTCCCATGGGGGTGGGGAAAGTAAACTTGGAACAGAGTTTAAGTAGTTGAGTATTTTATCAAACGTATAGAAGAAAAACAACAGAAAAACTCATATCAAACATATTAAACCTCCCTTTACAAAAAAATGACAGAAGTTGCTTTTACCACTGAAAGATATAAACAGTTAGATGAACATATATACACACACGCAATAAAAGAAAAATTGAAGTCTAAGAAAATAAAACTTGCAAAATAAATGAAAGAGAATTGCATTTGGTTTTATCAGGAAACAGTAAGAAAAAGAAGTGTTATTCCTCAAAATACGTAAAAACCAGCCTACTTACCTTATTGGGTGTGTGTGTGTGTGTGTGTGTGTGTGTAATGAACCCTGAATTTTAGCTGTTCGAATTTTGGTCCACAGCTGTACCTCTCTAAATTTTTCTGATATCCTGTGATATCAGAAGCCATGTAGGATAATGACATTCAAATTTTGGATAACAGGCAATATTTTTAAAAATGTTACCCTATGATAATAAAAATAGAAGGGAGAAATCATATGTGAAAAGAATCTAATATCCCAGAATTTATGAGAAAAACTTTTGTTCAAAGTGCCTTTATCTAATAATAGAAAACAGAAAGCTAGCAATGCATTCCAGGAAAAATGGCCATCCTACAACTCTCTAATGTAATTTTATACATAGTTAAAGAAATCTACTAGAAGAGATCTTTTACCAGGCACAGTTAGTTTTATTTGATTCTATAATGCTTTAACCATGTGATAAAACTTATCATACAGCTACTCACAAAAATACATTGATATACCTCACTTCACAGAGCTGTATGTTTTTGAAAACCTCTCCTATTTTAAAACATTAAAGTGCATTCTAATATGGCACTTGAAATTCTTCAAGGTGTCAAGAAAACAGAATATCAACAGTCAAAATTTAAACACTGGGACATCTTCTAGGAATGAGGATTGCATTTCTTTTATTTTATTTTTGAGTTTCACTTTGCAGACTACCCAGCAGAGCATGCTACTATTAGAATGTTTGTCTGACATGTTACTAAGTGTATCTTTGAATGCACTGAGGAAATTCCATGTCGTGCACTATTCAAAACAGAAAATGAACCATACTTTGACCATGTTGATATGGATAATTAATTGGCTTCTCATAAGAATATACTGTGTGGCTCCTTTTGTTTATTACACTATTCACACCTTTCCTGGAACAAAGAGTCCTCTGCTTACAGAGCCACTTATATCTAAAGAGGAACAAATAGCCTCCATCTGTGATAGACAAGGAAACTGTCAAGCCAGCAGCTCTGGGGATAGTCATTTTCCAGAACTGCTTAGTCATCCCTGTCTAGCCCTGGGATGCCCACCTATCAGCTGCTGAGAAGCCATATCATGAAATGTTAATTTGGCTCTTAAAGATAACATGCTTTTAAGAAGTGATAAGAAAGAAAAGTTGAGCTGGGTTCAGACAGACTGTCTCTGTTCCCAAGTTCTGAAAATGCACTCCCAGAAATATTTTCTGTAGCCTTATCATCAGCAACATTCCTCCGCAATCCTGATGAAATAAGAATGTTCTCCCTTCAAGGAGGTGGGGTGTGTGTGTGTTTCCCCTCCTGTGTATTTCTGGTCAGGCATTCACAGGAGACTTGGTAAGAAAACCTACCCTCCAGGCATGCCCCTTAAACTTCACACCTTGCTAAAATGGTTCTTTTAACTTTGCTCTCATCTGAGCCCTCCCTCCCCAGCCCCGCATCCCTTCCCCTCTGCTGTTGTTCAGTTTGGTAGTGCACTATGGATGTAATCTTTATGAGACCTGCCATTCAACATAAACTCACACTCTGTCTCAGCATCCTCCCTTCTCTCATCTATCCCCCTTGGAAAAATGTGATAACCTTTGTTTTTGAAAGTACTACTGACTTATGTGGGTGTATTTGCTTTGAAAATTGAGTCTTCGAAAAATGCTTCTGAGCCAAGCAACTCACACGTGGGGAACACTGCAGTGAAGAGGGATAGCACGGAGGCTACGAGCAGCAAAACACATTGTCTTGACATCTGGTGAGGTGTTACAAATAAAGCTGGCGAGTAAAAAGACGAAAGCAGAGCTGGATTCCTCACCTTACTTTCCTGACCCCCACGCACAAAGAATAATCTTGACTGACCCCATATCTATTTGCTTCTTAGAGAAAAGCAGAAAAGTTGAACTGGGCATTATGATCCCACAGTAGCAGTGATTCAAATAGTTCACTACTTAGAATTTTATACTTTGCATAAGAAGGGTGACTCCTGGAGTATATCAGCCTTAAGGCAAATAGTGACACATTTGCATGCTTAGAATGATAGAACACATCGGTCCCTGCCTTTCTCTCTCTCTTTTTCCTCTGCCTTGTTTGTTTTTTTGGCTGCACCACAGGGCTTGTGGGATCTTAATTCCCCAACCAGGGATCAAACCCAGCAGTGAGAGCTTGGAGTCTTAACCCCTGGACTGCCAGGGAATTCCCCCTGCCTTGTATTTTTAAACCCAATTTAGACATCCTGTTTGTGGGTAGAACTGTTGCAAAGTGACACTGATTATTTTAATAGGATACAAATATGAACTAGGACAGATGTTTTAGACTGGCATTCAGTGTCCTTCTGCCCTTTTCAGTTGCCTGGTTCAATCTAGACGTGTTTTTGGATCGTTACATGGAATAGTCCAGGAGCTCACACAAGTCTAGTATGTAAAAGGGATGACATGCTTGCTGTTGCTTCCCAGCCCCAGCTTCTACCTGTGGCAGACAGCACTAAGCAATTGTGGTACTTTCTCACTAAGTATAGACAGAGCCTCAGGATCCTTCTTAACACAGCACTCCCAGCAACCAACAGTCATTAACAATGAACCAGAATTGGTTTAAAAAATAACATCAGATTGCCTTCCTGCATCTGGCCATCCTTCCTGAGGAGCAATGAGCATGGAGAAAGTTGTGGATCAATTAGCATGAGTCTATTTACTTTTACTGGAGGTGGGTGGTGAGGGGAGGAAGCTGAATAAAGTTCACTCATGTATCTTGGCATTCTTCTATTAATTCTGATGAACATTAGAAAATTAAATCATGAGCTAAGTGTAGGATATGTAGGATGGCAATTAGACACAGTAGCATGTCATTTTCATTAAGTAAGAGAGTAGAGAAAGATAGCAGAGAAGATAAACACATCAGCCCCCAGAGTTTCCATGTGAAGCCCTAGGGGAGCCTCATTAAATTAAGAAAAGTGTCAGAGGTCTAGCAATATGTATACATCAATTCAGAACACATACATTAATTAATTTTTAGGGTAATGAGCAATATTCTATATGTGGATAGGGTTTGGATTACGCAGATGGATACGTTTGGCAAAGCACTTTGAATGACATACTTAAGGTCAGTGTATTTCATTTTATGGAAGTTTCACCCCAAAACCAAAAAAACAAGTATTGAACTCTAGTTAATGACATGCATGCTGAGCATTTAGAATTAAAGTGTACTGCTGTCTGCAACTGATGTCTTCTTGAAAAACATAAGATAGATTGATGACTGAATAGAGGGATGAGTGTACAGTAAAGCAAGTTCAGTAAAAGATAAATTGTAGAATCTAGATAGTGAGTTCACTATAAGCTGATTTCCATTTTTCCATATGTTTGAACATTTTCATAATAAAATGTTGGTGAAAAACTACAACACATACCTTATCTTATTCTGAAAAGTGTGCAATCTAGCTGTCCTTTCTCCTGTTTCTTTCTGATTAGAAGTAAGAAACAGCCCAGTCTGCACAAGATGCAATTACATGGAATGATGTGTTACTGAAATGTCTTGACTGTCTTCATAAAGAAGAATTCGGATGTACCCACGTAACTCTAGCCAGGGGAGAAGAAGACACACAATTTTACTTAGACTCTGCTATCCTTATCACACCTAGAGCAATGGAAGTGGTCCACTACACTGCATCCTAATCCAGCATTTTTGATAGGCAAAGCAACACTGAAATGCAAATTTCCCACCTTGATTAGAACATTGCCGACCTTTTCCATTCATCTTTTTCTCAGAGCGAGCATTGATGCTGACTTGGCAAACCATGGTTGATAAACTGCTGCTCTGTCAAACCTAGCCTGGAGATTTCAGGGTCTAAAAGATGGACATTGTGGGGCACAAAGTATTCAGAGCTCAGGCTTGTGTAAAACAAGTGCAAAGAGCTCAGTGAAAACCTATCACCACTGGTAGAATGGAGGGGGCAACAAAAATGGTCCTTCACCAGCAGTGGCCATCATCAAATTTACATGAAATGTCTTCCAATTCTCAATCACACTTCTCCCCACTTTAGTGGTTTGAGGGCAGCTGGACATGGCATGCTAAAACGGCATTTTTTAACAAACAGAATCTAGAACAGGATGTTTAACCTATTCTATTAATTCTCATAGCAATGTGTACGCTAATAAGCCTGGCAATAATTTATAACCCTTGACCGAAAAAAGATATTGCTATCTTTTTTCCCCCCACTTGTTCTAGTCTAGTTTTGGGAACTATAAGTCCCAAGGAACAGGATGATATTGAGATAATACAGCTAATGAGAATAAGTGGGCACACTGCAATATGCTTCAAAGGGTCACTGCTCAGTCTATGATTCCATACTTTTCAATTTCTTTGTACAAGCAGGGAACTGAAAAATAGGAAAATCCATTTGGCTGGTCTGAGCTACAAATTAAATCCTTGATTAAATTTAGGCAATTATATCTCCAGGTTGTTTCCATTTAAACATTTTAAATACATTTGAATAAGCCTCTTAATCATGATCTTGGCAATCTATTGTATGGCAAAATGGACTCTAAGAAATACTATTAAAAGGTTAGCTGACAAATAAAACAATGGAAGGGTCCTGCAAAGAAATACTTTACCCTGCTTTTAACTTGTTTGCATGTGGGCATGTGTTGCCAAGAGGTGGAAAATAAACACAAGAAGCTCATGTGGGTTCTTAACCAGTAAAGAACAATCAAATTCAGTCATTCTCAAATTTTATCATGTATAAAAATCACCCAAAGGGCTTGTTAAACACCGAATCCTGGGACTCCAACCCTAGAGACACTGATTGAGCAGGTCTGGGTGGTGCCCATGAATCTGCACTTCTCACCAGCTCCCAGGCAATGCTGATGCTGTGACCACAGGACCACTTGGAGCAGAGCTTAATGTGTGCAAGCACAGTGAAGTGGCTGTCAGAAAGTTCAGGAAGTACCGTAAGGTAACCATAAATCATTTGTCCAGCTTTTAAAGATATCCAGAAAGGTGACTTCATCATCCCACCCAAAAGTCAATGGCTAATAGCTCCTGTGGAGGGTCGGGTCGCAATAAAATGGAGAGGCAGGTGGGCCCCCAGACTCCCCTAGGAGGTAATGTAAATTTCTTCCCACTTGAAGAACCCAGTATCCTATTGCCTCTCCAGTAGCCATTCCCAGTCTCCCCATATCCCAAGGGGGTGGTCCCTCCCTACAAGGAAGCCTAACCTTGCTTTCATTGTCTGGAGATTATCATCATGCAACTAAAATCAATTTTCATCTGCCCCATTATCACTGGAGAGACAAAGAATCTCAGTTGGCTATTAATCTCACCTGTATCACAAGTGGTAGAGTATGAAATCTCCCCGCTGACTTTCTTCTCCAAGAAAAATCCTATTAGCTTCTTCAGTGTTTGGTAAAAGAATGGCTTCCTAACCCCTAGTGATATTTATAAATCACCTTTGAATCCTCTCAAAATTGATTGCATCCAAGTACTTGAAAGTCAAGTTCCAATGTGATATATTTTTTAAAACCTTTCTCTCTACCTCTCTCCCACCATCCCCAATCCAACAGAATACTTTCTATCAACTAGAGCTGCAATGAATCATGTTTTGGCAGGGGATGAAGAACGGGAAAAGAGAACTTCCAAACAGACCTAAAAAGAGCTGAGCACACTGGAAGGATTGCTATCTGGTCCTGCATGGATGTATCTTACTTTCTATAGCCTGATGGTTGCTTTTCAATAAATACGATAGTAGTAGCTTGCACTTCTATTTATAGTGGGTAGGTATACAGATAACTTCCTCATAACTTCAAGTAGGTTGCTTATTTAATCCTCAAGACAACCTTGTAAGGAAGCAGAGATTCAGAGAGTTTTGGTTGTCTAATGGGGGCCACAGAGCTGGTGTGTGACAGGCAGAGCCCTGGTTCAACCTGAGCCTGACTCCCACTCTGGGGCTGAGCTATTCCCCACACTAACCCAAAAGTATGACGACTCTTACAGGATTACCCTTCATTAGATCTAATTTTCAGGAAAACCATCCCAGACTGCCTGTAGAAAAATAAGCATGTTTTCCAGAAAACCCAATGAAATGAAAATAATAAAAAAAAATCTGAGAAGCTGAGGCTATACAACAAGACTGGGAAAACACTAAAACTCCAGACAACAGATGTTGAGGTATATCTGCCAAATACAGAGAAATTTGGAATGAGAAGTGGAGTAGATATTTCTGAAAACCAAGTCACAGATCTGGTGGAAAGGCTTTGGGGAAATCCACCTAACAAAAATATTCAAGGTTTAACTAAATGTTTCTAAAAAAACTAATAAAGACTTTCATAAACCTACATCAAAATGGAATATCACATTTTAGGAAAAAATTGTTACAAAACAAGCAATAACAAATGAATTTCAGGGATAGAAAGAATCCTTGAGGCATCCATACTGAAAAAGAAATTTAGCTATCAGGTAGAAAATCAGGATTACTTTAGCAACACCAATACTGGAAAAAAAAGCAAACAACAAAGCAAATGAAAACAAAACAAAGAATTGCAGTGCAATGAGTTTTGAAGGGGGAAAGTGACATGAATTTTATACCCTACGTATCAGGGTCATTTACATATGAATGTAAAATATAGACATTCTGATATATGCACAGACATTGTACTATAACACTCACAATGGCTTCTCTAAAAACTACCAGTTTATGAAATTCAGAAAATTGTGATATAAATAAAAATGAAAATTCAAGAATTGCATAGCCATATTATAAAATGATTGAAAATGAATACTGATTTCGTTTAAATGCAGACCTAAAGTTGAATAATTTTGATTATGTTATATAACAAAATGTAAATATTATGAAGCTGGATATAAAAACAGTAACATGAATAAACAAATTTGGAAACTGGAGAAGAGAGGTAACAGCTAGAAAAGTAAGTTTGCTAATTTTTCAACTCTCTAAATAACAAATGTATCTATATTATTTAATTATAAAAAGCAGTGTATAGAAGAGCTAAAAAAAAAACTTACAAATGATCAGAATAAGCAAAAGTAACAACAAAAATAAAAAGAAATAAATAATACAAAAGAAAAAATAAATCAAACAAAGGCATTTAAAAACAGGATACATAAGCATGAAGACATACATAAAAATTGAGATGTTCTATTGAAAAACAACATCCTGGAGTAGAACTTTACTAAATAAAATGAGTTTCATATATGATGTAGATAGGAGGAGCGATAAATTCAGGCCTCTTTTTTTTTACATCTTTATTGGAGTATAATTGCTTTACAATGGTGTCTTAGTTTCTGCTGTATAGCAAAGTGAATCAGCTATACATAAACATATATACCCATATCTCCCCCACCTTGCGAATCCCTCCCACCCTCCCTATCCCACCCCTCTAGGCGGACACAAAGCACCGAGCTGATCTCCAGGTGCTATGTGGATGCTTCCCACTAGCTATCTATTTTACATTTGGTAGTGTGTATATGTTCATGCCACTCTTTCACTTTGTATCATTTGACCCTTCCCTCTCCTCGTGTCCTCAAGTCCATTCTCTATGTCTGCGATGTTATTCCCGTCCTGCCCCTAGGTTCTTCAGAACCTTTTTTTTTTTTTTTTAGATTCCATATATATGTGTTACTATACGGTTTTTGTTTTTCTCTTTCTGACTTCACTCTGTATGACAGTCCATACAGTCTATTTGTAGTGAGGTGGATGAGGTCCATCCACCTCACTATAAATAACTCACTTTTGTTTCGTTTTATGGCTGAGTAATATTCCATTGTATATACGTGCCACATCTTCTTTATCCATTCATCTGTTGATGGACACTTAGGTTGCTTCCATGTCCTGGCTATTGTAAATAGAGCTGCAATTAACATTGTGGTACATGACTCTTGTGGAATTACGGTTTTCTCGGGGTATATGCCCAGTAGTGGGATTGCTGGGTCATATGGTAGTTCTATTTTTAGTTTTTTAAGGAACCTGCATACTGTTCTCCATAGTGGCTGTATCAATTTACATTCCCACCAACAGTGCAAGAGGGTTCCCTTTTCTCCACATCCTCTCCAGTATTTATTGTTTGTAGATTGTTTGATGATGGCCATTCTGACCAGTGTGAGGTGATACCTCATTGTAGTTTTGATTTGCATTTATCTAACGATTAGTGATGTTGAGCATCCTTTCATGTGTTTGTTGGCAATCTGTATATCTTCGTTGGAGAAATGTCTATTTAGATCTTCTGCCCATTTTTGGATTGGCTTGTTTTTTTTTTAACTTTTGGGTTTATTTATTTACTTATTTATTTATTTTTGGCTGTGTTGGGTCTTCGTTTCTGTGCAAGGGCTTTCTCTAGTTGTGGCAAGTGGGGGCCACTCTTCATCACGAGGCGTGGGCCTCTCATTATCGCAGCCTCTCTTGTTGCAGAGCGAGGCTCCAGACGCGCAGGCTCAGCAATTGTGGCTCACGGGCCCAGTTGCTCCGCGGCATGTGGGATCCTCCCAGACCAGGGCTTGAACCCGTGTCCCCTGCATTGGCAGGCAGATTCTCAACCACTGCGCCACCAGGGAAGCCCTTGTTTGTTTTTTTGATATTGAGCTGCATGAGCTGCTTGTATATTTCGGAGATTAATCATTTGTCACTTGCTTTGTTTGCAAATATTTTCTCCCATTCTGAGGGTTGTCTTTTCGTCTTGTTTATGGTTTCCTTTGCTGTGCAAAAGCTTTTAAGTTGCATTAGGTCCCAATTTTTTATTTTTGTTTTTATTTCCATTTCTCTAGGAGCTGGGTCAAAAAGGATCTTGCTTTGATGTATGTCATAGAGTGTTTTGCCTATGTTTTCCTCTAAGAGTTTAATAGTGTCTGGCCTTACATTTAGATCTTTAATCCATTTTGAGTTTATTTTTGTGTATGGTGTTAGGGAGTGTTCTAATTTCATTCTTTTACATGTAGCTGTCCAGTTTTCCCAACACCACTTACTTAAGAGGCTGTCTTTTCTCCATTGTATATTCTTGCCTCTTTTATCAAAGATAAGGTGACCATATGTGCAAGGGTTTATCTCTGGGCTTTCTCTCCTGTTCCAGGGATCTATATTTTTGTTTTTGTGCCAGTACCAGACTGTCTTGATTACTGTAGCTTTGTAGTATAGTCTGAAGTCCGGGAGCCTGATTCCTCCAGCTCCGTTTTTCTTTCTCAAGATTGCTTTGGCTATTTGGGGTCTTCTGTGTTTCCATACAAATTGTGAAATTTTTTGCTCTAGTTCTGTGAAAAATGCCACTGGTAGTTTGATAGGGATTGCAATGAATCTGTAGATTGCTTGGGTAGTACAGTCATTTTCACAATGTTGATGCTTCCAGTCCAAGAACATGGTATGTCTCTCCATCTGTTTGTATCGTCTTTAATTTCTTTCATCAGTGTCTTATGGTTTTCTGCATACAGGTCTTTTGTCTCCTTAGGTAGGTTCATTCCTAGGTATTTTATTCTTTTTGTTGCAATGGTAAATGGGAGTGTTTCCTTACTTTCTCTTTCAGATTTTTCATCATTAGTATATACGAATGCAAGAGATTTCTGTGCATTAATTTTCTATCCTGTTACTTTACCAAATTCGTTGATTAGCTCTAGTAGTTTTCTGGTAGCATCTTTAGGATTCTCTATGTATAGTATCACGTCATCTACAAACAGTGACAGCTTTACTTCTTCTTTTCCAATTTGGATTCCTTTTATTTCTTTCTCTCCTCTGATTGCTGTGGATAAAACTTCCAAAATTATGTTGAATAATACTGGTGCAAGTGGACAACCTTGTCTTGTTCCTGATCGTAGAGGAAACAGTTTCAGTTTTTAACAATTGAGAACGATGTTGGCTGTAGGTTTGTCATATATAGCCTTTATTATGTTTAGGTAAGTTCCCTCAATGACTACTCTCTGGAGGGTTTTTATAATAAAAGGGTGTTGAATATTGTCAAAAGCTTTTTCTGCATCTATTGAGATGATCATATGGTTTTTCTCCTTCAATTTGTTAATATGTTTTATCACATTGATTGATTTGCATATACTGAAGAATCCTTGCATTCCTGGGATAAACTCCACTTGATCATGGTGAATGATCCTTTTAATGTGCTGTTGGATTCTGTTTGCTAGTATTTTGTTGAGGATTTTTGCATCTATATTCATCAGTGATATTGGCCTGTAGTTTTCTTTCTTTGTGACATCTTTGTCTGGTTTTGGTATCAGGGTGATGGTGGCCTCGTAGAATGAGTTGGGGAGTGTTCCTCCCTCTGCTATATTTTGGAAGAGTTTGAGAAGGATAGGTGTTAGCTCTTCTCTAAATGTTTGATAGAATTCGCCTGTGAAGCCATCTGGTCCTGGGCTTTTGTGTGTTGGAAGATTTTTAATCACAGTTTCAATTTCAGTGCTTCTGAATGGTCTTTTTATATTTTGTATTTCTTCCTGGTTTAGTCTCGGAAAGTTGTGCTTTTCTAAGAATTTGTCCATTTCTTCCAGGTTGTCCAATTTATTGGCATATAGTTGCTTGTAGTAATCTCTCATGATCCTTTGTATTTCTGCAGTGTCAGTTGTTACTTCTCCTTTTTCATTTCTAATTCTATTGATTTGAGTCTTCTCCCTTTTTTTCTTGATCAGTCTGGCTAATGGTTTATCAATTTTGTTTATCTTCTCAAAGAACCAGCTTTTAATTTTATTGATCTTTGCTATTGTTTCCTTCATTTCTTTTTCATTTATTTCTGATCTGATCTTTATGATTTCTTTCCTTCTGCTAACTTTGGGGGTTTTTTGTTCTTCTTTCTCTAATTGCTTTGTGTGTAAGGTTAGGTTGTTTATTTGAGATGTTTCTTATTTCTTGAGGTACGACTGTATTGCTATAAACTTCCCTCTTAGAACTGCTTTTGCTGCGTCCCGTAGGTTTTGGGTCATCGTGTTTTCATTGTCATTTGTTTCTAGGTAATTTTTTATTTCCTCTTTGATTTCTTCAGTGATCTCTTGGTTATTTGGTAGTGTATTGTTTCACCTCCATGTATGTGTATTTGTTACAGATTTTTTCTTGTAATTGATATCTAGTCCCATAGCGTTGTGGTCAGAAAAGTTTTTGATATGATTTCAATTTTCTTAAATTTACCAAGGCTTGATTTGTGACCCAAGATATGATCTATCCTGGAGAATGTTCCATGAGCACTTGAGAAAAATGTGTATTCTGTTGTTTTTGGGTGGAATGTCCTATAAATATCAATTAAGTCCATCTTGTTTAATGTATCATTTAAAGCTTGTGTTTCCTTATTTATTTTCAGTTTGGATGATCTGTCCATTGGTGAAAGTGGGGTGTTAAATTCCCCTAATATGATTGTGTTACTGTCGATTTCCCCTTTTATGGCTGTTAGCATTTGCTTTATGTATTGAGGTGCTCCTATGTTGGATGCATAAATATTTACAATTGTTATATCTTCTTCTTGGATTGATCCTTGATCATTATGTAGTGTCCTTCTTTGTCTCTTGTAATAGTCTTTATTTTAAAGTCTATTTTGTCTGATATGAGAATTGCTACTCCAGCTTTCTTTTGATTTCCATTTGCATGGAATATCTTTTTCCATCCCCTCACTTTCAGTCTGTATGTGTCCCTAAGTCTGAAGTGGGTCTCTTGTAGACAGCATATATGCGGGTCTTGTTTTTGTATCCATTCAGCCAGTCTATGCCTTTTGGTTGGAGCATTTAATCCATTTACATTTAAGGTAGTTATCCATATGTGTGTTCCTATTACCATTTTCTTAATTGTTTTGGGTTTGTTATTGTAAGTGTTTTCCTTCTCTTGTGTTTCCTGCCTAGAGAAGTTCCTTTAGCATTCATTGTAAAGCTGGTTTGGTGGTGCTGAATTCTCTTAGCTTTTGCTTGTCTGTAATGGTTTTAATTACTCTGTTGAATCTGAATGAGATCCTTGCTGAGTAGAGTAATCTTGGTTGTGGGTTTTTCTCTTTCATCACTTTAAATATGTCCTGCCTCTCCCTCTTGGCTTGCAGAGTTTCTGCTGAAAGGTCAGCTGTTAACCTTATGGGGATTCCCTTATACGTTATTTGTTGCTTTTCCCTTGTTGCTTTTAATGTTTTTCCTTTGTAGTTAATTTTTGATAGTTTGATTAGTAAGTGTCTTGGCGTATTTCTCTGTGGATTTATCCTGTATGGGACTCTCTGTGCTTCCTGGACTTGACTGACTATTTCCATTCTCGTATTAGGGAAGTTTTCAACTATAATCTCTTCAAATATTTTCTCAGTCCGTTTCTTTTTCTCTTCTTCTGGGACCCCTATAATTCGAATGTTGGTGCATTTAATGTTGTCCCAGAGGTCTCTAAGACTGTCCTCAATTCTCTTCATTCTTTTTTCTTTATTCTGCTCTGCAGTGGTTATTTCCACTATTTTATCTTCCAGGTCACTTATCCGTTCTTCTGCCTCAGTTATTCTGCTATTGATTCCTTCTAGACTATTTTTAATTTCACTTATTGTGTTGTTCATCATTGTTTATTTGCTCTTTAGTTCTTCTAGGTCCTTGTTAAACATTTCTTGTATTTTCTCCATTCTATTTTCAAGATCTTGGATCATCTTTACCATCATTACTCTGAATTCTTTTTCAGGTAGACTGCCTATTTCCTCTTCATTTGTTTGGTCTGGTGGGTTTTTACCTTGCTCCTTCATCTGCTGTGTGTTTCTCTGTCTTCTCATTTTGCTTAACTTACTGTGTTTGGGGTCTCCTTTTCACAGGCTACAGGTTTGTAGTTCCTGTTGTTTTTGGTGACTGCCCCCACTGGGTAAGGTTGGTTCAGTGGGTTGTGTAGACTTCCTGGTGGAGGAGACTGGTGCCTGTGTTCTGGTGGATGAGGCTGGATCTTGTCTTTCTGGTGGGCAGGACCATGTCCGGTGGTGTGTTTTGGGGTGTCTGTGAGCTTATTATGATTTCAGGCAGTCACTCTGCTAATGGGTGGGGTTGTGTTCCTGTCTTGCTAGTTGTTTGTCATAGGGTGTCCTGCACTGTAGCTTGCTGGTTGTTGAGTGGAGCTGGGTCTTTGTGTTGAGATGGAGATCTCTGAGAGCTTTTGCTGTTTGATATTACATGGGGCTGGGAGGTCTCTGGTGGACCAATGTCCTGAACTCGGCTCTCCCACCTCAGAGACTCAGGCCTGTCACCCAGCCGGAGCACCAAGACCCTGTCTGCCACATGGCTCACAAGAAAAGGGAGAAAAAAGAACGAAAGAAAGAAAGAAAAATAAAATAAAATAAAGTTATTAAAATAAAAAATATATTATTAAAAATAAAAAAATAAACATGTAATAAAAAAAAAGAAAGAAAGAAGAGAGCAACCAAACCAAAAAACAAATCCACCAATGAAACAAGCACCAAAAACTATACTAAAACAAACAAACAAAGAAACAAAAAATATAGACAGCACCCTAGGACAAATGGTAAAATCAAAGCTTTTGGGAAGTCTGAGGTCTTCTGCCAGCATTCAGTAGGTGTTCTGTAGGAGTTGTTCCACATGTAGATGTATTTTTAATGCATTTGTGGGGAGGACGGTGATCTCCATGTCTTACTCCTCTGCCATCTTGAAGCTCTAGCCCCAGCCCTGTTTTCTAGGGCTATCATAATGAGGTATCACAAATTGTATGGCTTAAACAACAGGAATATATTGTTATGGAGGCTAGAAGTTAAAGACCAAGGTGTCAGCAGGGTTGGCTCTTCCTGAGGGTTCTGAGGGCAAATCTGTTCCCTGCCTCTGCTCTTGGGTGCTGCTGGCAATCTTTGCCATTCCTTCGGTTTGTAGAAGTATTACCCCAATCTCTGCCTTCATTTTCACATGGTGTTTTCCCTGTGTGCATGGCTGTTTCCAAATGCCCCCCTTTTATAAAAACATCAGTCATATTGGATTAGGGGCCTGCCCTATTCCAGCACGACCTCACACTAACGTAACTAATTATGTCTGTAACAACCCTATTCACAAGTAAGGTCACATGCTGAGATACTAGGAAGTCAGAATTTCAACATACGAATTTTAAGGTGACACAATTCACCCATAATAAGGTCCCTTTCAGTCTTTTATGCAGTTGGAAATACATTAAATACTATTTACTGTGAATGAAAGATTTTGGCCATCACCAGAAACCAAGGAGCAGTTGCCAGCAATGACTGTTTGGTCCTTCTATGTTAGAACAGGTCAGAATCTGACAAAACAAAACAAAAAACCCCCGACAAATGGCAGGTTAAAGGGCCTTTTATAAGACCCTGCAATTTGAAGCTTGGCAAGGAAAACCCTTGCAGAATGTCTTCAGAAAGACGGTGAGACATGATACTATGAAGGAGCCCTCGCCATCTGACTCCACGTGAAAGTGCTGGACGAAAGGATATTGATGTGTCCAGTCAGCTTCAGGAAGAAGCCTGCTCTCCGTTCTTTGGCACAGGTGGTTTAAAAAAGAAAAAGAAAAAACTAACACTGAGTGTGGAAGAAAATAAAAAGGAGGAAGAAAGTGGAATGAGGGGAGAATCTAGAATCATGTCAAGGCTTAACAAATCACCCACAGAACCCTGGAAATGGTCTGGGAGTCACTAACACCCTAGTGAGATCTCTGTTCTTAAATTGTTAGTTTTTATCTACCAGCTGCTCTGGACTCCCACTTTGGTGGGGCCTAAGGGAAATTATAAAAATAGTCAAAGTGGTCGTGAATTGTTTAATTTTTCTGAAAGCAGTAACAGGGACTACTGGGTCAGTCACTACAGTGACCCCAGGATCAGAACATCAGGTTTATTCCCACTCAGATAGATGGCTTCCTGGGACTCACTCTGCCAACTCAAGTGCGGCTCAAAGATGAGGGTGAACAGAAGAGTACGGGCAATGTCTTAGGGTAGGGTTAGGTTGTGTCCCTAGATGCAGTCCTGAGGCAGGAATCCAGGTGCACATGATTTACTGAGGGGCCGATGCAAGGAAAGTGAAACAGGAGAGGAGATAAGGAGGAGCCGGGCACAGCAGTGGGCTCAGGCAAAGTCCGGCCCCGGTCTCTTCCATGGAGGGCTCTGGAGCATCTTCCACACCACTGGGCTTGTCCTGCCTTGAGACGATTGGATGGCTTTTTGTACACCTTATCAACTGGTCACAGTAGTAGGCTCCCCGAGTAGTAGGCGGGAGGCCACACTCTGGCCCAGGGCAATGCTCCAGAGAACAGGGTAGTCCTGAGCCAGTAGCAAGCAGCACTGCCAGCCACGAGAGAAGGGTGTCCTAGCCTAGCAGAGAGATGGAGAACAACCCATTGCAGGTAGGGAGCTCATCTTCCAACACCATCTTTTGTCACAGCTTTGCCTTTACTTTGTAATGAACAAGTCCGCAGACTTCCTTTCAAACCCTCAGTTCCGTAGCTAAAAATTATTTGAAAAAAACCCACATGCAAAAGAATGCCAAGGGTCCCTGAAGCTCTGAAACTCTGTGATTCCATGAGTTCCAAGTGATTGTTTTAAGATGCATCCTCATGTCTGGGCAGGTCATTTGCCCCCTTTCTTTAAGCTTCATGCCCCCCTTTTGTGTATTATTCAGTATCCCAGATACTAGGACCTTGAAAACTACATTTCCTGGATTTTCCAGCTGACTTCTGGTTAGGTCGGCCCATAGGAGGGACTGGTGGGAGACTGGAGGAGAGGAGAAAGGGAAAGTGCACTTTCTCTTGGCTTTAGGAGGTGTCACCAGTGTTGGCAGGCAGCTACATGTTCCAGCAACTTCAGAAGTTCTGGTTCAGCTGCTGGCTCCAGCACTATTGCTGGAAATGGCATGGCCGGCCAGGCTAGCAGTAGTGTCTGGCAGCTCTCGCAGTGGGATTGTTGGCCCTTTTAACAGAAGTAGAGTCTTCTAGCAGTGTTAGGGACCAGTGTGCCCTGTCATCTAGTGACACCCCTCCTCGGTTTTGTTTGGCCAGCCTGAGGGGTATAAGCAGTTTCTTGTTATCATTAATCTCTGTGTTACTGTATCCTCCTCCTCTAGTTCCTTCTTCAGTCCTTCTAACATTTTGTAAACAATTCCTGTATTGAAGGCCCTCAGTCAGAAATACCTAGAGTGGTTTCTGTTTTTCTTGTCTGGATAAACAGGATAGGATTCCCTATCTACAAAGAAGCTAATATGGTTTACAGTAAGAATGACATCAAAGACACTGAGTAGGTGGTTAGTTGCAGAGCTCAGAAACAATAAAGGGAGTGTCTTGGGAGGGGTGGCATCTGCTATCCTTATTGTAATAGGTTACTCCTTGCCCCATTTCCTGAGTCAAAACTTATATAGATGTCACTAAAAACGAATACTGCTTTTGTTTTGAGTTACAATTTTTCATGAATATAATTTGCTATCCGTAGAAGATTACTTAAACTTTTCTATTTAACACTCTTTCACTTTACAAATTAAAAATTACAAATGTGGACTTAATTTCTGCAGATAAAAACTAAACCAAATATCAGAGAAAGACCATGTCAAGCTGTGGATTTCCACCAGGACTTTCCATGTGTGCCAGTCCAGACACTTCAGAAGACTTTCATCAGAGGCTTGCCAGTTAGTGTCTTCAGCACAATTTCCTCTGTGGGAGAATGTGTGTTTTGCATCTTTATTGCCCCCCCCCACCACACAGGGTATTATTTTTTCTTTTCCATAACGGTTTTTACAGGATATTGAATCAGTGTTTTCTATATAATAAAGGCTCTATACATATTAACCAAATAGGATCAATCAGCATTTCTCAAACTAGCTGCATCAGAATCACCTCAAAGAAAAAACTGATTTTGAGTGATTGGGGCCCACACTCAGAGGTCTGGGATGGGGCCTGAGAATTGACACTTCAAACAAGTTCACAGGAATACTGATGTTGTTGGTCCACGCATCACTTTGGGAACCACTGGGACGGATTATAGAACCCTCTGAGAGTTAAACATATCCAAGTGATGCGTTCTTACCCAAGACAAATGGATATTTCCAGCCTATGTCAGTGCCAACCTGATAATAGGCAGAAGCTCTATTATTTCAAAACTATATTCCACCATATACAGGTTGCCAGACCTCAGCCATTTATCACTGATGTTTTCTACTTGTTTTACCTTCTCAATTCCTTTGAGAGTGGGGAGGGGCAATCACATTATTTCCCTGAGTTTTTGAGGCAAGGGAAATGTTTGGTTAAATATTAAACATTAATTTACATGTTCAGATAATTTCAAAAACTGACTTAACTGAGTGCAAGATGGGGCATAAAATCTTTTTTGTTCTTATTTGTTCTGTTCGGTGCAAGCAGGATAATCCTTGATCTTAGTAGATTATTAAATTGGACAGGTCAGTAGAGTTTAGGTGAAATATTGAACTTCAAAGTTAAAGAATGTTTTGAGGGCTAATAATTAATAATTATAATGGATTAATTTCTACTTATACAAGAATGCTAAATATTGAAAGTATTTTTATACAAAGTAACTAACTTGAAAAAGTATTCTCTTGGCAGATTTATATAGCTATTAATAAAAAGTTATGAAATTAATGCCAGTGACGTAAATAACACCATATTCAATTATATTAATATTCAACAAATAGAGAATGATTAAAAGATAGTATTGGCTTCACAGAATCATATACTTGCTTATGTGACATTCCTCTCCATTCAAGTTATAAAAAGGAGTTAACCTTTTTCTCTAGTCCACCTATTTGCCATGTAAGATTCTAGAACTCAAAAATACACATTTCTACTGACATGCTGAATAAGTTCAAGAGCCCTGTGGAAATATAAAATGCAGTAAATATAAATTTATTCATTCATTGAAGAAATATCTAAACAAATACTGGATACCCACTAGATTCCAGGCACTGTTCTGTCCCCTGGGCATACAGTAGTGATAATCACAAATGCCCTCAGCAAGGTTTCATTCTAGTAGGTGGAAATAAACAAGTAAAAAGTAAATTAGTTAATATATTACAAATGCTTTGAAGAAAAATAAAGTGGAGGTAAAGATGGGGAGTAGGGAATTATAATTTCCAAAAGGGCATTCAGGGAACACCTTATTAAGAAGGTGACATGTGAACAAACACTTGATAGAGAAAAGGAAGGCAAATGAATATTTGGGAGAATACGGGTCCAGGAAGAGGAAGTGCTGTGTATTCAGGCCCTGATGCCAGCGTATATTTATGGAGCAACCAAAACAGCAGAGAACCCAGAGTGACTGTATCAGAGTAAGTGAGGGAAGACAGTGGGAGAGATGAGGAGAGGGTTAACTATGGACCAGCGATATTCCAAGGTCTTGTAGATTATTCTAAAGACTGGCTTTTACTCTGAGTGAGATGGAGAGCCATTGAAGGGAATTTTATTAACCATGAGATATAACTGGTAGTTTCAGATAATGGCATTTGTATTTAATTAAGATTAGAAACTTTATCTGTGCCGTACAGTTGGAAAGTTTTGTATAGAATCCCTACCACAGTGCCAGATGTGAATGATAATTAATTAATAATTTTTTTCTTCTTTGAGCATACAAAACATACAAAATGAAAAAGATCAGACTGTTTATAACTGGTTACCAAACAAGTTGTACTCAAAGTGAAATATGTTCTAAGATATAAAACCTAAAAAAGAAACGTTGATGAACTTCAATGCTTACTTATTTAGAGCAACTGTTTACATTGCCATCAGTTCTGTTTGTGAAGAAGAGGGCTATTATCAGAAAGTTTATGTTCACAATATCATTCCTGAAAAACTGACTAATTTAAGCTGGGAGGGGAAGAAAGGGACAGAGGATGGAAAGGGGAGGAAGAAGAGGAATCCTAAGATACTGAAATATTTCTTTGGCATAAAATAATAGAATCATCAAATCTAGCTAAGGCTAAAATATGCAAACTATTTCACTTTCAAAATATAATAATGTTTCACAAAGAACAAATGAGAGAATTCAGTTATTACATGAGTCAATGATACATAATGTGTTGTATTTTTCTTGGGGGCAATATAGAATTTATTTATTCTTCAGTGGCCTCATGTTTAAAAAACACCAGTAAAAATAGTAAAGAAGAGGTCCAATCTACCTAGATTCTCACACATGAAATAATATCATTAAATATTTATCTTTCAGAAATCTGGTAACAACTGGTTTCCAAAAGTCTGGATATGCCTAATTTCAGCCACTAGCATCTTCATCATTTATTCTATGCATTTCCTTAGCTGGTACAACCTGGAGAACTGGAATGTTATTTTCACTAAGCATTATTCCTCAAAATTATTTTCACTCTTCCTACTTAAATTGGGGCTTTGAATATTATTCCCTTCTTTTTCCTCTAGCCATCTCAAATAGCAATTTCTTTTCTTTTTTCTTTCTTACTCTTCCTACCCAGTTAGTTCTTACATTGTACAGAAATCTGGAATGATTGTCAATGCGGCCTCTATGAACTCTTTCTTATTTGGTGCTCAGAAATGAACCCCATTAACCTGGAAGTGTTCTAAAGGATGCTTCAATCCACATATATAGCTCAGCTTCAATTAGCAAGATTATTGTTCAAAATGTTTAAGTATCTTCTAAAGATGCTTTTAGCTTAAAGTCTGGCTCCGAAGAAACATAAAATATTTTCTTCTCATCTGAGCCTACTATTTGTTGATATTTGGTAAGAGAGTCTTTCCTGGCTGGATTCTATTTCTCTGGATAATGCTGTATCATCCTAATTCCATTGGACTGCTAACATATTTATAAAGAATCATTGCCTCAACTTCAGAAAAAAATGACAAGTTATAATAAACATATAGGCTAAGAATAACCTTGATGAACAAATGCAGCTGGCATCCAGTCCCCTTAAATATCAAATTTCTGAATCTGAATTAGAGACATTATCCTCTTTCTGTCTTAAAAGTGGTGAAATTCATGGTCAAAGAGAGTTCTAGATAATTTCATCATTTTCAAGGGGATTTATGTTTACTTATAGATCAATTCAATTGCAGTATTTAGTAGAAAACAATTTTAACAGATTTTTAAAGTTTATCAAAATTAGGAAGATGAAGCCATAGAAATGATCCAATTGAGTAATTAATTCATTAATTCATCCAAAATATGTATTGAGCTCCTACTTTTCCGAGTACATTCTAGGCACTGGGAACACAGCCTTAAACCAATTAAGACTTTCCTCCCAAGGAACTAACCAAAACCTTAATATTCTCTTTATCTGAAATACCAGTTTTTAAAAAGAAATAACCTATGACTATCACTGACCATAAACTATTGTGAGGAGCTCCCCATGGTGTTGTCAGACTAATCACAAGAGTTCTTAGGTAGTATTGACCTCTTGAGGCCGCTGGACCCTGTACATCTTCCAAAATTGCCTCTGGTGACTACCCAACCTTTAGTCCATCAATTGACTGCTCAGGGCTGTTGCATTATTCCAGGCCCCAAGAGAGAGGGATTTTTTGTTGTTGTTGTTCCCTTTTGGAAAAATGCCATAACATTATTAGGAGAATCAGAAAAAATGTTTCATTAAAGGCAGCAAAAATATCTTCATAGCCACTCTACTAACCAAAACTATAGAAAAATTGCTTTTCTTCATATACCCCCAAAAATGGCACTACTGATAATCCAGAGTAGAAACCTTCAATGTGCAAAAAATTAATTACAGTTTTTGGAATATGTTATCTTTGTCTACTAAGGAATTTTAGAAGTCATCAGCCATTTGTGTACTTCATAGGGATGATAGGCATTAAATCTATCTCCCTCTTTCTCTTTCTCTCTCTCTCTCTCTCTCATGAAATGTTCACGGACACGATTCAAAACTAGAGACTATTTTTTATTTATTACATTATAAATCACAGGGAAAAGTGTGGTGAGACAACATTAATTCAATCCACATTTTTTTGAGTTCCTACTCTATGAGAGGCATTGTATGACCACGGCTGTTAAAATAAGGCACAGCTTTTGTCTCCAAAGAACTATCCATCAGGCAGGAACCTCTACTCAGAAAGACCCCACTGTCTTCCATCTTGGTAGATAGCAAACTTATACCAACAAAAACCCCAGACATTTATTAAAACTAGGTCAGATTTATAGTCACAGCTAAAGATATTCTTGGAAGAATCAGATGTTTTATATCATTTATATTAATAAATAAAGTATAAAGCTGGTGTCTTAGCAGCACAAGCTTTGTATGGCCAACCCATTGGTGGATTACCCCTTTTCTTGAAATATCTTATCATTGCCATGTCTTTCATTCCTGGCTTCCCAAGGAGAGGAAACCTCAAGATGAGCAGTTTGAGAAGTGAGAAGAATCATATGGGTAGAAGTCAGAGATAACAATCATTTAGAGATGGGCAGGGCCATCAAACAAACTAGTGTGGTCAGAGAACTGTGGGGGAAGAAAAATTTACTTACAACCCCAGTTTTCTCCTGGTGTTGGAATTCAGCCTGTTCGCAGTTTATGTTGACAGCTTGGACCCATCATCAACTTTTGGTCACTTGGGGAACGCCTGCTTTTCATTGTCAAATTTTGTACCCCAAGAATCTGGGTTTCCTTTACTATATACATTTGAAATGGGCTAAGTTAATATATACAAGGCATTGCCTGTTACTCCAGAAAAAATAAAACATTTATTTATTGTCAGTTAATCTTAATGTTCTCTGTTTCTTTCCAATACTTAGACATAGGTAATATAAATTGGTACTATTGTTGAAAACACAAGAACATGTCAAAGTATATAATTAGGCTCTCTTTCAATGCTTTCAATTAAAAAAAAGTCACGACTCATAAATCTATCCATACATGGCTAATTCTAATCACATTTATCACGTGTCTTTTCTTTTTTTCCTTATGTTGTATTTTTAACAGAACAATCCCACGTAATAAACCCTTAAGTATAGAAGGATGCAAATGCTGTTGCAAGATGTGTAGACCACTCAGTTGATAATTATGTAAAGTAATAAATACAACAGTTGGCTGTAAAGACAGAAAATATGTACATTGAGGGTGCACAGTGGCCACAGGGCCTTGTGACAGGCAGTAGGGACTGAGATTTTTATCAGATGAGTGCTCTGGGTTCCTAGCTCCTGGGAGCTTCCTTGTTCATCTCTGAGTTATAGGCTTGTACCATTTGACACGGAAATATGGCAGAAGGACAGATGCAAGGAGAACAAAGGGAAAAGTGGAAATTCAACCCTCTGTATAGGGTCTTCAAAGCCCAGCAGCAGGCCATTGCCAACATCACCAAAAATCTTGACTCAGCTGTACAATTCAATTAAAATAATGATAAAGGGAGAGAGGAAAAATGGAATATCTAGAAAGATGACCAACAGATATGAAAAAGTTCAGAATCTGAATAAAGGAGAACCCTTAACAATGACATACATGAAGCAGGATAATGCATTACTAAGTGGACAATTAAGGGAAAAAGATGATATTAATGGAAAGAGTAGTGATCTAAATTAAGTAATCTAGCAGGAATCCCAAGACACTGCTCTGAAAAAGAATGTAACAAACTTTACCAGAAACAAGAACCAAAAAAGACTAGACAAACTTAGAAGTCAATTATTGTCTTCCATTTAAATTTTTAGTCTTTTCTTTAGCATATTGAAGAAATGATAATGCCAGATCAGCCAATGGTAGACAATAGCCCAAGGGAATCATGTTTAAAAAACCCAACAAATCAGAATAGCAAAAAGTCTCATCAACGTTGAAGTCCATCAACCCTGTATCACTGACTCTTAAGACAACATTTCCGGGCCATAAAAATTCCTGACACAAAATGTGACATATGTGAAATTTTGGATTACTTCTTTTGCTCCTCAGGCATCTCATTCAACAGCATCTCTTATGCATTTATGGACACTTTTCAGATATTTTACACCATGAAGAGCAATTTCTCTTTCTCATCATATACCAGGAATCAATTTATCACATTCCTAGATAAACAACAGACAACTCAAAATTTAGATAAGGATATAACTATAAAGTTTAATTCTTTATGTTTAAAGCATAGTCCATGGATGAGCAAAGTCAATGTAATTTAGAAACTTGTAAAAAATACATCATCTCAGGCTCCTTGACAGACCTAATGAACCAGAATCTCCATAGTAACTTGATATTTAGGTACTGGTATGCCCATGACATTTTGAGCAGTATTGTTTTAAACCATTTTTCTCTGTAAGAAGATGCTTTTTTTTCTCTGTGTGCTTAGAACAACTAACTTTAACAAGTGCTTCCTACTTGCCGTAATCTCTTCACAAACATCCTCTTATAGATCCTTGCTAAGACATCATGAGTTCCATTTTTGTTATCTTCATTTTACAGAAGAAGAAACAGAGTTTTCTGCAGAGAAATTCAGATAGGATCTGGTATGCCTAGGATTGAAACCTGGGGAGTCTGTTTCTAGAGCTCTTAACCCCTATACTCAACTGCCTACAGATATATAATTATTAGAGGATATTTTCTGTCACTTATTTACCTTTCAGTATCTTGAAGTTTTCCATTTTCATGAATTGTGAAGAGAAGCTCTGTCAAAGGTTAATTAAACCTATGTTTTTCATAGATACTTAGATTCTCAATCCTCATAACATTCACCAGCTTGGATGAATATGTGTCTATCTTCTTTTCCCTTATCATTTATCAACCATTAACAGCTGCATTGTGCTAAAAGAGCAAGACCATTTGTATTGTTTTGTGTGCATTGATTAGTATTGACTGCTTACACTAATCAAAGTCACTGTATAATTCCACAATATTCAATCATTTTATTTTTACATTACACATCACTCAAAATAGAACCCTGCCTCCCATGACAGTCTCAGAATCAAACACTAAAAATAACAAACATGTATTTTTATTTCTACCCAAGAATCAACAACTTCCACCAGGAGCCATAGCTAAGGACGGAGCAGACAGTAGCAGGCTATGTGAGTGGCTGCCAACGCTTCCTGACAACACAAGTATTCAAATTCAACACTCAACTCGCAATGGAGAAGAAACCTCCCTCTTAAGCAATAAGATGAAGAAAGAAGTTAGTAGATGGAAAGAACAGAAGGGTTAAAACAGAACAAAACAAAAGCCTACACGACAGTGTACAAAAAGTGTTTAGTTTAACGGAAAACCAAGAAGCCAGTATGCTAGCTGCAGAACTGCAACAGAATAAAGGGAAGAACAGACTCTATCTCCAGTGTCTTGTGTTAAAGGAATCAACAGTATATTCAGCAGGTGATAAAATGGGAGGACAAATGTCTGAAAACATTTCAAGCTTGGCAGTGACTGTGGACAGTCACAAAAATTTCCTCTTCTTTGGGGGAATGTGACGACATTTCCCAACCTTGTGCGGCAATGTGACTGAGTTCTAGCCAAGGGGATGTGAGCCGAAATGGCACGTGCTCTTTTCAGGTGTGGCTCATAATCATCATCCACATGTAACACACTGCACTCTGACCCCATTTGCCAGCTAGTGGGGAAGCCCAGAGGATGGAGAGCCATAGGAGGGAAGGGCATTGGTTTTCTGAATCATTATGTGAAATGCCACCCACCAACTGGGAGTATCTCAGAGAAACATCAGCTATCATTGGGTTAATACAGTGATATGCTGGGGATTGTTTCAGTAGTTAGTCTACCCTAGCTACGTACGAGGGAGGGAGAGAGCAATAAAAAGACAATTTGATTAGAACATAAAAAAGGATTGTGAGCCAGAGCCTTAGGTAGACAGGTCATCCGCATTTGCTCACACTTTTCCAACAGATACAAAGTCACAAACTCACCTAGTGAGAGTTTTGCTCTCTTCAGCTTACACTGCATTGTCTACAGTACCATGCGGACAAAGTCTCAGCATCCCCAATGCCATTTCGTAGTTCACCCCAGGAGGTAGTCATGAAGAAGTGTTTCCAGCCTCTTCCTCCCTAGTTTCCTCTCTTATAACTCCCTGCAGAGGGGGAACTAAATGGTCCAACTCTCTTTCCATGAAAGCTCACATAATTCAAATGCTGTTAGTATTCATAAGCCATCCTTCTTCCACCCGGCAAGGAGCGCTTAACCAAATGACCTCATTCATCTTCCCAGGTGCCGTGGTCCTTGATTTTTTTGGAGGCAGAAAAACAAATGCTCTTACCCCTATTTCACAGATCAAGACACTGAGGAAGAAGGAGTGTGAGGCAAAGGCTCAGAATAAAACAAAAGGGCTGCAGTTTAGTGGCTATATGAAGTAAAGCAGGCGGAGCTAGAGGCAAAATTCCAATCTTCTGAGTCCACAGTCAATGAGGTCAGGTTTGGGGGGGGACTAGTACTGCCTTAACAAAATGGTTGTTAATGTTTAGAAATCACACATACACACACACACACATACACCCCAGTTTGTGTATTTTGACTTCTCTTAGAAAATCAGAAGATGGGACCACACCCCAATTTATGTATTTTGACTTCTCTTAGAAAATCAGAAGATGGGGTCACACCCAACCCATATTCCTACATCTCAGGGCCCCTTACAGTAGAGGTGCTCCCCTGTCCTCCAGGTATACTCTCTTTGATTTGCTGCAGTGTCCACATGACAACCTGTGGCCCATAATTACTGGTGACCCTGAAGACATATGAGTCTGTGCCCCTATATTTACTACACGTCATTAAAAAAGTAAGAAATCTCGATTCTTCCATCATTATTTCCCTCCCTTACTACATGCAAGTTTTATCATTTGAAAAATGGGTTTAAAATGATCAGAAGTGGGGTTATGTGCAGTGTCTCTTCTGTCAATCTTTCTTCTCTTTTTTCTCTTTTTTAAAAAAATTTTATTGGAGTATAGTTGACTGAAAATGTTGTGTTAGTTTCAGGTGTACAGCAAAATGATTCAGTTATACATATACACATATCCACTCTTTTTTAGATTCCTTTCCTATGTAGGTCCTTACAGAGTATTGAGTTTCCTGTGCTATACGGTAGGTTCTTATTATTTATCTATTTTATATATATTATAGTAGTGTGTATGTGTCAATGCCAATCTTACACTTTATCCCTTCCCCCCTACCCGCTGGTAACCATAAGTTTGTTTTCTACATCTGTAACTCTATTTCTGTTTTGTAGATAAGTTCACGTGTACCCTTTTTTAAGATTCCACATATAAGCGATATCATATGATATTTGTCTTTGTCTGACTTAGTGTCTACACTAGGCAGAGGTAGCAGCTAAGTGGTACCTACAAATGGACTCAATGTCAATCCTTCTTTCTTGCAGATAAGGAGCGGGGAGGAAGGCCACTCACAAGGGATGCAAAACACTACAGGAATTCTTTAGCACAGAACAGTAAACATGCACCAAATAAGTGAACACATAACAAGGTTTATGAAGACACTGAAAATGGGGCCTGATCAAGCATACCTTGCAGTTGAAGACTGAACAACTTCTGTTTTATGGAAAACATTAGACCTTCCCAAGCATGGTACTGTGGTCAAGAAATTTGACTCATGGCCAAGTCACAACAGGTAGAATTATAACAGGATGATTACCAGACATACATAATGGCATTTGACATTGGTGGTTTGGAGAAGTAGCTACCAGGCTTCTTAGGTGAAAAAATATACCCTCAAATGGTATGTGCAAATACCACAATGAAAGTGTTATCACTATGAAAGGATGATTATGTTAATTAATATTTAGGCACAAAGACTGTTATCACCTAGAAGCCCATAAACACATCCTCATCCTGGTCCATGGCTTGGAATCCTTTAGCTACAGGGAAACAACACTAGTGCTGAAATTACTGCATCTCTGGCCTTGAGTAGTAAAACATGCTTCAGAGATGTCTGCCTTCAGCTCTGTAACATCTTTTAGATTTTAAACAGAATTATGCCTCTCCAGTGATGATGAAGAGGAGGATAAGCTATAACTTAGTCTTTTCCAGGTTTTACATTAAAATTTGCTATTCGATATCAGCAGTCTTCAGAATAACCATGAAATGTAAGTATACTTTTCCCAATTTTACAGATGGGGACACGTCACTTCAGAGAGTTTAAGTAGCTTATCTGAGATCTCATAGCTAATAAGCAACAGATCTGGAATTAAACGTCAGGTCTGTACGGATCTAAAGATTTGCCACGATGTTGCTATCACAAAGATTTCTAAGCGAATCTGAACAAGTAATTTTTATGAGGGCTTTTATTTTTCTTTTTCCAGTTAATGACTCTTTTCTAACCAATATCTCCAAATATCTGTCCTCTTCTTAATCCACTCCTTCCTATGGAATTTGACTATAGAGGCTGTTTCTAGTCCACATGCCCACCTACATGAATCCTGCTGCTGTCCATTTCCTTGCTTCCTACAAATTCACTCTTCTAACCTTCACATATGTTCAGACCAAAGGGAATAAAATAGCCTTTGGGATTTAGAGGTCAGCCTCTAGGAGCAGAAAATATGATGTAGTTTGCATTTCCATTGAGTTCAGAAATTCACAAGAGAGCATGTGACTTGGTAAAGAGGTTCCCTTGACACCTGAGATAAGAGGGCACCATCACAGGACAAACACTGGAAATATCTGAGAAACAAATTCCAAATATTTTGCTTGTTCAACACCATTAACCTCCTTTTTGTTCACCTGTATTAATCTAGACATTTCCCAAAAGACCCTCCTTTGAGAAATTTTAGTTTTGTCTCTTGTTCCATGTATGTGAGCAATAAAATTTTGCCACACGTTCTTAGTGAATTCCTCCTCAAATGCACGTCAGGCATGTAATTATAAGATTATTAACAGGAGAGTCAAAAACCATTGATTTGTGATTAAATATTAAATGGCTGAAGGAAGTCATACACATTTAAAATACTTTTTGATTTCTTACTTAAGCTTCAATGTTTATCTGGGCTCCATATACTTTGACAAGCACCCTAGGTGATATTTTAGGTAACTGCCATTTATATGTGTTTTTGGCTTTCTCTTTACGTCATCTCCCAACTCCCTACAAGGATACAAAATTGTGGGAAAATCTACAGGTTTGGGTAAAAAAAAAATTTTACAATGAGAATTTATATTTATAAAAACTAAACAGGATAGAATTACAGCAAGGAAATTATGGCCACATCCATCCCTATGTGTGTCACATGTTTAGGAAGACGGGAATTTGCCAATATATTGAAATTTCTATTTTTCTCAATTGTTTGGAATCAAGGATGTCCTAGTTAGCTAAAGTAAAACAAGAATGTGTTTATATGAGTTAAAAATGCCATGTGTTAGAATTTGGTGACATAGTTTGATTTGTTAACATGGCCTTTGCGAAACTCCAAACGGAAATAAGCCATATAACAAGATTCCCTGGACTTGAGGAGGGAAATAATCTTAATGATGGTTGGGATGAGAAGGAGATACTTCTTTACATTTACTGCCATGTGAACATACTACCTATTCAAAAAATAAATAAAATATCAATTCAAAATTAATTCAAAGAAAAAATAACGTGGCAACAGAAGGGAGGAAGGAAAGGAGAGAATGAGGGAGGAACAGACTTTGAGAACCTTGGACCAAAGAAGTTATGTTTATTTAAAATCACAATTAGTTCTGAAGTTGGAAATGAGGATAAGTCACCATATTATTTGTGCCAAAAGGCCTCAGGGCACCTTTTAATACTCTCAAAACAAGTGGTGAAGTTCCATGGTTCCTAGGGGATTTTCCGAAAGCTGAGAAGAATGAGACTGTTTGTTCTTCTGTACTGGGTGTTTCAGTGACATGAATTAACTCATATGCAATTGAAAAATAAGAGACTGATGTAAGGACAACATGGAAGTGTGTTGGGTCCTCTGAGATTCTTCCAAGCATGCTAATGTTTTGAAGTGAGCAGAGGTAAGCTTTCTTACAAGTAAAAAAATCAAAGAAAACAAAACAAAGCAAAACAAGCAACCAAAAATATAGAGTAGACATTTCCAGATATTTAGGGAAAAGCTTAAGAATTCTGCAAAATTGCCTTCCTTCCATGCAGGATGGTTTAGAAGCTTCAAGAACCTCTCTGCTTTCTACTCTGCTAATATATCTGACAAAGCTGTGAATGCAGGTCAAGAAGCTGCAAAGACATTTCTCTCATGTTAAAACAATTGATTAATAAAATGCAGCTGAATTTAGTTTTTAAAATTCTATCATAGAGAGTCTCTAGGAGAACTGAATGCCCTCCCACACCTACATCCAGAAGGAGCAAGTACTTACCTCAGGGTGTAAACTTGCATTGCTAGTATTTTTTGTAAGTGTTGGGGTTATGAATTTTCATAGGTTTTGTGGAGTCTGCACTAACCTCTATTTTTTCCACAAGTTTCATTATTTTTAGTGTGTGATTTTGCAGAGCATGAAATCCTTAAGGAACTCATATGTGCTGTTAGAGTAGAAAACCCTCTGTACGGCTTTCCATTCAGTAGATCCAGTGGATTTCAGCCATCCTTATATAAATCCTCGCAGTGGAGACTGACTCATTCATTCAGTCTTCAACTAGTATTCGCATCCCTCTCCCCATGTAGCCACTGCACCAAAGATTTGAAAACCAGTAAGACATGGAAACTGGTCATTGGAACTGAATGGGGAAGTGCAGTCATAGGTAGTATCAGGACTCAATGCTTAGCGTGTCTGGGATTGGCTGGGCCAGGGGTGTGTCTGGTAAGGAGCTTCTGACACGACTGCCAAAGGCCCCTCCCTCTCGCTCTTTGTGTAATGCCCTCCCGGTGAGTGTGGGCTAGAACTAGTGACTTGTTTCTAATGAATAGAATGCAGCAGAGATAGGATGTCCTTGTCAAGATCAGGTTATAAAAGGCTGTGATCCTGTCTTCTTTACATTTTCTCTGGCTCTGCACACTTGCAATGCTGTAAGCTGCCCTATGGACAAGCCCATGTTCCAAGAATCTGAGGCCTCGGTAAAATAGCCCACGAGGAACTGAGTCCTTCCAACAACTGGGTGTGTGATTTTGGATGCAGCTCCTCCCCTGAGTGCAGTCCTGGACAACACTCTGAGTACTGTCTTGTGAGACACCCTAAGCCACAGGGCCTAGCCAAGCCACCCGAGGATTCCTGACCCAGTGAGACTGTGAGATCAAAAATGTTGTTGTAAGCCCCTAAGTGTTGGGGTCATTTGTCATGGAGCAAAGGACAGCTAATCCAGGGGTGGTGGCACTTCACTAAAGATGGAGCATCTGAGCAAAGGTAAGTGATGAGTCCAAGTTCTCCAGGTAGCTGATGGGTAGGAGTGCATTCTACTGGTATTTATAGTGAAAGCAGGTACACAGCTTGCTCCAGGAGCTGCCGTAGGCTAAATATCGCTAAAAGATGAGGTGCTTATGGAGACAGGTAGCAGATAAGACAGTAAAGGTAAGCAGTAGGACATTCACAAAAGACTTGAGGATTTAAAAAACATGTAAAAACCTTTATATATTCAGAGAAATGGGTGTGATCAGTTAAAAAACTATGGCAAGAATTCAGTTTAAAAACTCATATATCAGGTTTCCCTGGTGGCGCAGTGGTTGAGAATCTGCCTGCTAATGCAGGGGACACGGGTTCGAGCCCTGGTCTGGGAAGATCCCACATGCCGCGGAGCAACTGGGCCCGTGAGCCACAACTACTGAGCCTGCGCGTCTGGAGCCTGTGCTCCGCAACAAGAGAGGCCGCGATAGTGAGAGGCCTGCGCATCGCGATGAAGAGTGGCCCCCGCTTGCCACAACTAGAGAAAGCCCTCGCACAGAAACGAAGACCCAACACAGCCAAAAATAAATAAATTAATTAAAAAAACAAAACAAAACAAAACAAAACTCATATATCTATATCAGAGAGCTATGAATTCCCCAAATCTTACCCTTTTAGGATTGTCAAAGCATATTTCTGGAAGAGGTTACCTCCAGCAATGAATACACAGTCTGGTCCAAATATAATATACTCCTAATCATCTCAAGTTCTTCAAAATCCTAAGCTTCTGAAGACACTAGGGAGTAACATAACTTCTTTTATTTTATGCATTTATTCCACACTGAATTACTGTTATGAATTTCCCCTGCTACTTAGAAACCTGACAATGGAACATTTTTAGTCTTCTTTCTTGTGATCGTTTCATGGGAAAACTTTGACCAGTTTTTTGGAGTTTGATGAGTCCCAGCTTTCAAGGAGAACAAGTGTCCACAGAGAGTGAGGACACTTCGGGGCAGGGGCCACCACAACCCCACAGGCATTCAGGGTCTAGCACTTGATAGAAGAGAAGAAGGATATTTCAGAAGCCTGATGTTTGCTCCCAGATAATCCTACCTATGTACACACACATTCAGAAGGAGGATGGGAGTGCAAAAGATAGTTGACTTGCCTCAAAGCCTTTTCCACTTAAACCAAGTGGGAGATTCCAAAAACAGAATATCTGCTTTAAAAGACACATTTAAGTCTCCTCCCTTTCTTCCCTCTGATAACTAAACATCATCAAGGCAGAATTGCGGGAACAGGGCAAGACCAGGGAAAGGGAAGAAGAGGAAAAATGAGCCCTTGGCTGGTGTGGGATAGAGGTGACTTTGAATGAACAGAAAACAAAAGCATCTCTAAGAAGCCTTAACCAGTATTTGAAAGTGGACATATTTGTAAGAGTCCTTAGGTGGCAGGCTAACAGTAGTGAAATAAAAAGACAAAGCTGTCAAGTGGCTGTTGGCCCTGTTCCTTTTAAAGAATGAATAAAACCAACATTTGAATGATTTCATATAATTGCAATGAGAACTCATGATGAGGTGTAATTACACGTGTGTTCCTTTGAGAGTCTCAGCTACTTGTATTGACTTTGCTGCTTCTGGTATTGAACCTGGAATTGTCTGGCCACACTTGCTCTCTGCCTCTGAGTCAATGTAGGCCCCTCCTCTGGAAGTCTGTCAACCACAATGATGGAAATATTCTATATCTGCCTGTCCAGTCGGGAAGCCACTACTTACAGAGTTCTTGAGCACTTGAAATGTGACTAGTGCAACTAAGAAATTGAATTTTTAATTTTCTAAAATTGAAATTAATTTAATTTCAATTTAAAGAGGCACATGTGGCAAACTGTTACTCTATTGGACAGCACAGATATAAGGGAACGTCATGAAGACAGCAGAATTGTGTGTTACCAACATAAAGTATGAGGCACACCCAGCAAATTGTACCCAGCATACTCAACAGATGAAAAGTAATGTAGGGCTTTGTAAGAATCCCCAAATGTAAGCCATGCCAAGGTGCACATAAGTAGACAATATAAATTTAAAAGACTATATTTTGGGGAGGAGGTGAAGGGCTTGGATAACGGCCAGCAATAATTCACCTGAACTGCAAATTTTTAAAATCTCATCAAAGTCATTGAACGATTCCTATATGGGTAGTATGCCTTTCATGTTGCAAAACACCAAATATCACCTTGGAAATTTCTGATTGTGTAAGGAAGTACAACAATCACCAGCTTGAAGTAGATTTTGACTCAAAGCTAAAACATGTTAAATGAATTGACTTCTAAAAAAAGAAACCAAAACAAACGTGATGGGGAATAAACAGTATTAAAAATGATACAGTGAAATGTAAGATCCCTGTACGTGGGATCAAAACTTGAAATAATTGCCTCATCTTGATTTAACTAAAGTTCAAAATCTAACTTGATTGAGGGCAGGCTGATAATTCATATACGGTAATAAAGGAATTTATTATTGTTCTTTATATAAAGACCCTTCTGTCCTGGGACATTCCTTAGACAGCATCAGACACCCTAGCAAGGAATGAATAAAACACAAAGCTGAACTTTTACAAAGCCAAACTCATTCAGCAGATATTAATTTGAACAGAGGAATCAACAATGTATACTGATTTCCAGATAACAATCACTTGTGTAATTCAAGATCTAGTGTTTAAAGCAGAGAAAAGAGTGCCACATTAGCAAATACCTAGAGGTTCCATTGCTCAGATAAGCTCTTAATATGCAGTCTCCTTTGTGAGTCTCCTGCATTCCCGAGTCATTTTAACCTGTACTGAGAAATAGCCTGCAGAAAAAGAACCACTGTTTTTTTATTTGTGCCAATTATACACTGAGATGTGGGATCATTACAAGTCATCGCTATAACATATTTTTTTTTCTCATTTTGATTCTGTAAGAAGTAAGCAACATTTCTGTAAGGATTAACTACCATGGCATTAATTTCTCATGAATGCTTTCACATTTTCAGATGAAAGTTGTTATACAAAGTAATACAGAATTGACATGTTAAAATTATTGCATAAACATTTCAATTAGTGACCTAGAGAATAGATTTCATCTGGATGGAAACACACATTCTGACTCATGGAAGTATTGATATAAACGCCTGGCATGAACTACTCTTCAGATGTAGTAACCCTACTTTCATCTGTACTTTGGAGTCAAACAATTATAGTACTTGCAATCAGAGACTAAAATGTGCATATTATATTAGATAAGAGTCCCAAACTAGGGTTTATTTATAGTTTGAGTGAACTCTTTAGATAAACTCACAGTGACAGTTTCTGTGGAATCTACACCCAAAACTAAAGGAGAGATGGCATCCTTAGGAGCAGAATGATGGGTACCGAGATCGGTCTGCATGCTCCATCCCAGACACACCAGCCTCCAGGCCCACACGCTTCAGACTCTAGGCCCAAATATACCTGTGATTCAGCAACAGTTTCTGTGTGTACATAGAGGCACATCCAAACAACCGACCCCTAGGGGCCTATACCTCCTACAATTACAGGAATAAAAACACTTAAGTCCATAAAAAATTGAAAGCAAGAAAGTACAAACTGTGGTTGAAACCTGTTCAAAATTATAACCAACAATTGAACACAGCATTTTACATTTCCTCTTTTTCGTGTCCACATAATATGTTGTGTTATGACTGCTAGAGGCTTTTTGGGAAGCCCATTTATCATGGATAACTTGGGGGAAATTACTACATTATAAACCTATTAGTGCCTGGAATTCCCCTCTATTAGACTCAAATGTTTGGATTCAGAATGACCAAGCAGTGATTATGCAAAGTTGGAGAAATGTTCAAAATACAGGAGTAGAAGAAAAGAGGTCTGGTGCTGGTATAATGATTTTTCAGAGACACCTCAGTTTTTAGAGCGTCAGAAGGCCATGCACTGGAAAAACATTCTGATTTACAGGAATAATATGAAATTATCCTAACTGAGGGTTTTCAGAGAAAGAAAATGGCAGGGTATTAATTACTGTAGCGACACAAGTTCCCCTGCTCAGTGGATGTGTTTTCTTCTCTCCCTTTTTTTCAATCTTCACATTCTGTATTAAAATTGAGATGATGGAAATGATTCATGATCGATATTGCCTAGAGCTTGACATTCAGAGTCACTGACGTACTAAATATCTGCTCACTGTCTCTTTTCTCCATAAAACCTCTCTCCAAAATTGCCCACATCAATAGAGAAATGACATGCAAAAGAGTTCACAAGCCACAGTGCTTTCCTTGTAGAAAAATAACTTTTTCATCTTTCTTTTTCTCCTCTGAAAATTGCATAGCATCCTTCATTTATCCCTGCACAAGGAAAGAAGCAAGTGGACCTGAGAGTCAGCCCCCTTCCCTATGACATTCAGAAAGGAAGGTCTTGTCCAACTTAGAACTTGAGGCTGAACTAAGACCATCTTAGCCATGAAGGGGAGGAGTAAGGAGGAGAAAAACAGCAACAACAACAACAATAGCAACCAACCTGAAGAACCCAGTTTCGGGGAGGCTGACAAAGAAACCTCACCACAGTGAAGCACATGCAGGCCCCAAACCTTGTTCCTGAAAGCTCCCCATGAGTGGCTGCCAATGCCTGGGCAATGTGATTAGCTGCCTGAGAAAGGCCTAGAATTACTCCCGTCCTGACTAGATTACTGTGTAATTAGATTGGGAGCACTCTTCCCTGACTGGAGCTGTCAGATTAAATCTGGCTGGTTCTCTTCAGATAACTGTCATGTCCCACGAAAACAAACAGAGGCTGACACAGTGAGGATCTTTTTTTAAAATGTTCAAAGAATCCAAGTGTCTCTGTTTTCTCCATAATAAAATATGAGAAATGTTCCCTGGACATAAGGGTTTATTCAAATCGTCATTATATTTGATGAAGAAAATGCTACCAGACAAAGCCTGGCCAGACAGGCTTAACCTGTGCTGGTAACTGCAAGTCACCATGTTGGACCAGCCACGTCTGGGATCTACGGATGGAAAGAAGCCTGAATTACCCAGAGAACGAAGCCACTGGTTCTGTTTTGATGCTCTGAGTCTCTAGGCCTTTGTTCAAATGAAGTTAAACAGGGTGTGTTGAGCACCTTCTCTGAGCAGGAGCAGAGCCTCTGGGGCCCTTCATTCTTCTCCTCTGAGACAAGCACACTCACCCTTCACACTGTAAAGATGTCTCCCCAGTTCCTCCCGGACCACACGGAATAGAACAAGAACAAAGAAACCAGTAGGAGAAAGGCAAGGTCCCCGGTCTTGTCCTGCCATCTATAGAGATTGCGTTTTTCCTGTTAGGGAAGCAGGGTATGGAGTGGTGTCCCCAGATGTGATCACCTCTGGTCTCCAGCAGGAGGTACGAGGAGGGGATGGAGGGGTAAGATGATTTTAGGTAATACACATGAAAGCATATATTTTTATTTATGTTATTTATATGCAGTAAAAATTATTAATATTCCCTTTATGATAGAAATAGAAAGTTTCCTTTAAAAACACTTCCAAGAATAAATATGAGATCAACTTAAGGAAGAGAAGCATACAGCTACAGCAAAACTCACAAATGTACCAAAGACTGAAGGTTGAGAACCCAGGTGTAAATGAGAGTGGAGAGCTGGGAGTCACAGCTGATGGTGAACCCAGCATATCCACTTGACATTGCAAGCTCTTGGGCAAGTTAACTCACTTCACTGGCAGCTCCCAGGCATTATCCCCCACGCCTTATCCCCATTCTGATTACAGGTGGTAGTAAAACATCAGCAGTATGCCTGTCACAGTACGCATGTTCAACAGATGAAAGCAGTTATGGTTTTAGTAAGGGAAACTGGATGTTTTCTCTCTATGAAAAATGCTCTAGAAATGTCAGTTCCCTTTGACCCCCTACACTGTTGGTGGGAATTTAAACTGTTTCAGCCACTGTGGAAAACAGTATGGAGGTTCCTCAAAAAACTAAAAATAGAGCCACCGTATGATCCTACAATCCCACTCCTGGGCATATATCCAGAGAAAACTCTAATTAGAAAAGATACATGCACCCCAATGTTCATAGAAGCACTATTGACAATAGCCAAAACATGGAAGCAACCTAAATGTCCATCGACAGATGAATGGATAAAGAAGATGTGGTATGTATATACAATGGACTATTACTCAGCCATGAAAGAGAATGAAATCATGCCATTCGCAGAAACATGGATGGACCTAGAGATTATCATGCTAAGTGAAGGAAGTCAGACAGATAAAGACAGATATCATATGATATCACTTATATGTGGAAACTAAAAAACTGATACAAATGAATTTATTTACAAAACAGAAACAGACTCACAGACATAGAAAACAAGCTTATGGTTACCAAAGGGGAAGGGGGAGGGATAAATCAGGAGCTTGGGATGAACATACACACTCTACTATATACAAGATAGATAATCAACAAAGACCTACTGTATAGCACAGGGAACTCTACTCAATATTCTAGGATAACCTATATGAGAAAAGAATCTGAAAAAGAATGAATGTATGTATATGTATAACTGAATCACTTTGCTGTACACCTGAAACTAACATTACATTGTAAATCAACTCTACTTCAATTAAAAAAAAAAAAAGTCAGTTCCCTTTGGGTGGGACTTGTCAAACTTCCCTGTTCTAGATTCTCCAAGAGGGATCCCTTCGCTTCTAAAGGCTGATACGCATCTCCAAGGCCGCAGAGGTCCCAGGCATGGTGCAGTGAGCCGTCGCTCCCCTTAGATACCATGACTCAGCACTAGCATCCTGGTGTGTCAGCTGCCTATCCTGCACAGCGCCCACTTTCAGTGGGTGCTCAACTAGTGTCTCCTTGGTGAGTGCGACAATTTAGGAAGTAAAATATTTTAAAAGGCTCAAATATTCGTGTATATTCGCGAAAGTCTGGCACAGACTTTCTGGAAGGCATGTTAGCAATATATAATAAACATGTATTAAACACATATTAAAAATATACCATTTTGTTCAGTAATTCTAATTCTAGAAATTGATTCTCAGGTAATAATCATGGATATGCACAAGTATTTAGTTTTGAGGAGAGTCAGCGCAGCTTTCTTAAAATATCAATGAAACAGCCATTATGTCCAACAATATGATATTTAAATAAAGTATAATGCTTCCTTACAAATGGAAAATAATGTTTTGGAAGCATATTTAATAAGACAGAAAATGAGTTAGTTTATATTAAGTTAGCAATCAGATTATATTATAACATATATGAGGGTCCATTTTTGTATTTTTTGTTTAAACAAAGGAGGAAGATAAAAAGTCACTAAAATGATGGTACCTCTTGCCTTGGATTTAAGAATTTAGATCATATTTATTTCCTTCTTAATGTTTTTCCTCCTAAAGTTTCTATTATGAGCAAACACCAATTCTAATTAATTTATTTTGCACAATTGGCTGCAGAGCATGGTCAGCCCTTTACATGCATTAACTCATGTGATCCTCACAAATGTCCTACGAAGTAAGAGGCATCATTATTTCTATTCACAGGTAAACACAGCTGCAGAGAGAGGAAACAACTCAGCCAAGGTCACACAGGAGTAGGGGTAGAGGTAGCTTTCAAACTCAGTTTAACTGACAGCACAAACCACATGCTTATGGGCTATATACAATATTGTTTCATAAGTATTATTTCCTAAATAGAGAAAAAGTTATCTTTAAAAGAAGGAAAAGGAGCCATGCATCACTGTATGATTGACAGCAAAAAGAACTGTACAGATGAATATAAAATCATTAAAATGTTTTCCCTACTTTGAACCAGTGGAATCCATGCATGATGCAATAGTTCAGTGTAAATTATTTTGTGTAGCACATCAGATTTTGAGAACTCCGGAGTTTGATTTTATTTATGACAGACAGACCAATGTAGGTCGTTCTAAAATGTTAGCTAGTGTAGCATAGCTCTTGGTACTGCAGGATTTTAAATTAGGTATTAGATTTGGCTGCTTTTCTATCACATTTAGAACTTTTTTGTTGAAAGACTTCTAAAAATTATCGGTATTTACCAAAGTTGAACCACTTTTTCCTTTGTTATATAGATCATAGATCATATATGTCCAGTGGAGGACAGCAACAAAACAAGATATGAAGCAATTTTAATCTCAACATGCAGATAACACTTCTACCTTATGCTGTCTGTTGTTTAGTTCTTTCTCGTGTGTGTGTGAGTGTGTGTGTGTGTGTGTGTGTGTGTGTAACCAATATGTCAACTTCATGGGACTACCCAGGTCTTCCAGATTTCTGGTGTCACTCTTATACTTGGGGAAATCATTGAGATGCCTAACATTTCTGCATCTATCCCTGTGTCATCCTGATTTGTCAGTGTTCTCTTCCTCCTGCCTTGCATCCACATGTCTGTGGGTCATAGCAGTGCCTTTTCTCTTAAATCTCCCCAGTGCATGCTTCCCGAAGGTCAGGGTATAGGAGGGGATTCCATGAAGGTTCAGGACAGTGCTGTACAGCAGAGTTTAAATTGCAGTAATGGGCATCCCTGGGGCTGGTTATCCTCAAAATCTGGAATAACTCATTGACCCATTAACGCATCTGTCTCTTCAGTCTTTAATCTCTTGTTCAGCCTCCCTTTCTTTTCCTTTTAGACATATCTGTTCTTGCCCCAAGGTGAAACCCAAGGAACTAAAAATCCCTGCCCCTTTTCTGCAACCTTTTCGGTTGTGCTTTGTCTCATGCTGGTCCTTCTCTCAAGCACATTCACATCTGAGTATCTTCTTGAATGAAAAGCGGACACCTGAGGCCAACTTTTACAATGACACTTTTTATTTACTCTGGGCTGCATTCTGATCATAATCTCTATATAGTTTTATATATAGACTAGTTTATTTTTTTGTCATTATGTATTTTATTGTGAATATTTCCTCATCTTCTTACAAATTCTTTGGAAGCAGAATCTAGTGGTCAAATAATATTCTACTTGTAAGACGTAATAGTGTGATGTTTCCAAAGTTTGCAGAAATGTAAGAACAACCAGGGGTATTTATAAAAATGACAATTTCCAGAAACTTCCCTTGGGATACTTTTATTTGGTAGTCTGAAATAGAATCTAGGAGTTTGTACTTTTCAATAAGTGCCTCCAAATTATCTTTCCTGTGTATGACCATTTCCTTTCTTTTAGACATGAAGATCGTTTCCAAATTTTTGCAAAAGTAGATAAATAATAATGAATTCTATAGCCTTTCATGCAGAGATTAAGTTAAATCACTTTGGAATTCAGCTGAGGTAGACCATCTAAACATGTCCCAAGTCTCACCCAGGCCCCTTTTCCCAAATTGGACTATTCCTTACAATGGCACTTTTGCATCTTTATACATCAACTGGAGTAAATAACTTGAAAGGAAATCTATAGGACTTCAGAATAAAAGACAATAAAATAAAATTTTAACTCTTGGGCCAGAGTTTGTTCTGATCATACAGAAATCTGAAAGTGTTTTCCAATTTCTGAAATTAAAAAAATGTGGTCTTATTTTACACTGATATACATTAAGAAAATTTCCAAGTTTGAAGCAACAAACTTGGGGTTAATTTGTAACAAGAGACATGAACAACCAAATAGTCTAGCCTTATTCAGCTCAAAATTGACCTAATTTAGAAATGTCTAAAAAATGGCAGAGTTTTCAACTTTTCTTACCATATTTCAAGTCAAGAAATGTCAAGAAATTTTAGAGTAGGAGAAACTATGGAATGTGTTGGCCTGTCTCTTCCTTGCAGATTTTTGCAGATTTCAAATGCTTCACAAATTGTTCACTTGAAAGGCGATTGAATATTTAAGGATTGATGCTATCTTTTGGTAGTTACAGGATGAGGAACAAATTGGGAATTATAGTCCAGTAGTGACTATGAGACACCCATCAACAGCTTCTGAGATGTGTTAGGTAACAGAGGATGATGACAGATAAACTAACAAGTAATTTTGCAGCTGTGTGGGAAAATCTTATAAGCCACATGATCCAGAGAGATTACATGAAAGTCTCAGGATAATATCAGAGTACAAAAATTATGAGTTACAGCCTTGGTGGATTAGTGATTTTAAATAGGTATTCATCACATACTATAAGATAGGCTCATAGTCTATTGTTAACTTGGATTTAATTTTAATACATGGTTTTACTCCAGGAGAATCACATGCTTCACAATACTGTCCTGGCAAGTTTTCCAAGAAGTTACAACATGCAGGAAATTGACTACTGTGAAACTTAGCAGCATACTGTTTGTAGTCATATTAAAACCGTGTTTAGGCTCTGGTATCTTTTTGTTTGGTAGGAGTGGAAGGTGGCTATTCTACCTCCCTGTGCTTTCCAAGAACACAATCCCAAGCTGCTTACATACCCATATGCACCTTTCCCTATGGGTCCTAATAAAATAAACCCAGCTCTCTAAGAAAAGGTATCCTTCTGAAACTCACAATTCCTCTGAATGGTATGAATGTTTCAAATAGTTGGTTTTTTCCTAGTGGCAAAGCACAAAGAAGATGGCATCTAACTATCACCAGTGGTTTCTTAGGGGCCTTTAAATACTTGCAGAGTTTGGCATTGTTAGGAAAGTTTCTGTATGGCTCTTAAAGCTATTCCATTTTTTGAAGAGAGAAATGGTCCACTCCGGTGCCCATGTTGTTAAGAGTACTAAATGCTTTATAAATGTATTCCAGTAATAAATACTGCATAATGAGGAAACGAGGGACTTTTAAAGATAATCCTAAACTTAGTGTTTTTAAGTCTAAGATGCATCATACTCATTCATACAAGAGGAGCCTTCTTCAACTTGCCTTGATGGTAAGAACAACCAGAAATACTTGTTAGAAGTATACCACCCAGGCCTTAATGAACAGAATTTCCAAGGGAAGAATTTTTTTTTTTAAGTATTTACACATCCATTTCACATTTATTTATCATAACAACTCTGTAAGAAAGTATTATTATGCACTTTTTACAGTGAGAAAACTGAGGCTCATAAAAGAGGTATCATGGCTCATCATGTTATATCTTCCATTTGGAATCCCATTTCTTTAATTTTGTTTTTGTCCCATTTCCTCAAGATCTAGCTGAAATACTACCTGCCCCAGAAGCTTCTCCCTTTCTCCCCAAGTCCTAATAGTATCATTTTCTTCTTCATCTCTAATCCACAGCACATTTTATATACCTCCCTAATGGTTTTTATTTATTTATTTATTTAATTTTATTTTTTAACATATTTATTGGAGTATAATTGCTTTACAATGGTGTGTTAGTTTCTGCTTTATAACAAAGTGAATCAGCTATACATATACATATATCCCCATATCTCTTCCCTCTTGCGTCTCCCTCCCTCCCACCCTCCCTATCCCACCCCTCTAGGTGGACACAAAGCACTGAGCTGATCTCCAGGTGCTATGTGGCTGCTTCCCACTAGCTATCTATTTTACATTTGGTAGTGTGTATATGTACATGCCACTCTCTCACTTCGTCCCAGCTTACCCTTCCTCCTCCCCGTGTCTTCAAGTCCATTCTCTACATCTGCCTCTTTATTCCTGTCCTGCCCCTAGGTTCTTCAGAACGATTTTTTTTTTTTTTTTAGATTCCAAGGGAAGAATCTTAAATGTACATTTTTTTTACCAAGCATGTATCTCTTATAATCAGGCAACTTTAGAAGCACTGAGTTATAGAAAAAATTGACGTCCTGAAAACGTTGTATTTGAGAAAGGCACAGTGAAAAAGAATCCTTTAATATCTTCTAACCAACCTTAATGAAATTAACTTGACTGCTTTGTCTTTTGGGGGTGGTGGTGAGCAGAAGGTACCAACCAAGGTTTCAGGAGGATTTTTAAATTTCTGCCTCCAGAAACCTAAAGTTACCAAGAATTCCAGCAAACACAGAGCTCCTGCTTGCTGCCTTCATCTGCCAGGCACCAATAGGAAACTGTAGTCCCCAGGGATGTCAATCTGGCATCTCTTTGGATCAGCAAATTAAGTAGCAATAAACCCACAAATGAGCAACAAGAAGAAAAAGTGCTACTTCCTGCTGAAACAAACTTTGATTTGTAAATGGAAGGCAGGAATGCACCAAGGAGAGAAAGCTTCCCCATACTCGCTGTAACCTCCTCACTGCTTTAAGTTGGGACTGAAATGAGTTACATTTTACACATACACACTATGTTGCTTGATACGTCCTTGTAATGACTTGTTTGCTGCTTTACATAAGTTGGACAAGAGGTGCCTGCTATTTCTGCACAGATGAATCGTTTGTGCTTGGTTTGGCCAGTAACTTTACTCATTAAAGAAAATAAAAGCTAATTAAAATGAGGATCCATATACCAATTCAGAAAATCGCCTGCCAGGGCAGAAAGACTGAAGTAAGAAACTGTGTTTATTTACCTGGTGAGGCCCTGCTGTACTGATACATGGGAGGTGACACTCACATTTTAAGTATTTCCAACACAAATGTTCACACAAAATATCTTTGCTTCTAATATTCCACCTGACAACCAGAAGAAACCCATTAAATGCTTTACATTTTATTTACAAGGTGAAAACTTGTTAGACATTCTATAACTCAAAAGCCAAAACAAAACCAGACTAAAAAACAACGAAATTCTAAACACGCCCCAATCCCTCGCACCCACCCATTCACATACACATTAGTAGTTCTAGTGACAGAGTATTCATTTACGAGTCTTAGTGAGTTTGATTTCCTTTAGGAAAATTTTTATTTGCACTTTACAACTATCATTAACTTCAAAGGATACTGACAGTTCTCAAGTTATTAAGTTAAAAGGCAGCCAACTTTCCGCTGGAGTCACTGAAAATTAATTCTGTCTTACAAGGCCACATTGGGTCATTTCCTGAGCCGATGGTAATAAATAGCCCTTATTCTAATATAAAAACAAGTGAGTGTAGTAATGCTTTTCTGATTAAAATGTTCAGAAGTGGGCAGGACCTAGACCCAGTGTAAACCACAGGTAATTTTACACCAGCTATGGTAGAAAGTATTTAGTTATCTACACAGTATACATTTTCCCTTTCTTCTTCTTTTTTTTTTCCCCTCTCCTTTTCTTCTTAACTGACAAAAAAAGAAAAAAAAAGCCACAAACACCTGATTTTCTTCATGGCAGCAACATACTTTTCTAAACACTTTCATTTCCCAGCATCCTTTACAGCTAGGGTGGCCAAATGACAGTGTTTAGCCAATGAAGAGCAAGCCAAAAGGTTATGGAATTTTTCCAAGAGTTGTTCTCTCTAGCTTTGGGAATGACTTTTCTTTGCTTTTCCTTTTTTTTCCCAGCCTGAACCACAGGTAGGAGGTTTGATACACAGGATAGTGGAGAAAAAAGCTGAGATATATAATTAATTAGGATAATACCATAAAAACATTACACTTTAAAAGCTACTAGAACCTAAGTTTCAAGAGGATAGGAACCATATGTTTCTTGTTCAATATTCATCCCCAAGGCCTAGAACATTGCAGACACAGACCAAATGCTTAGAAATATCTGTTGAGTGAATACGATGATTGATTAATTCATGTGACAGTAGTGACGTGAAAGATGGGAAAAGTAGTAAAGATGAGGGTCAGGGAGATATGAGCGACTCTTCAAGTCAGCCCTTATGGCCCCTGTAAGGACGCTGGCTTTTATCCTGAGTGAGAGGGGGATCCCTTGATTGGCTTTTTGCAGTTGGGGGCCATGATCTGATCCAACAGTTTTAAAGGAACTCTGTCTCCTGTATTGAGAAAACAGAGAAGAAGGAAGAGCAAGAAGAAAGGGGAACAACCAGGAGGCATAGCAATCTGGGTCAACATAAGGTTGGCTCATGCCAGAATTTTACTGTAGAGAGGGTGAAAAGTGGTCAGATTTGGAATATATTTTGAAGTTAGGGACATGAGGATTTCCTAATGGGCTAGAGGTGAATTGTGAGGGGGAAAATTGATAAATCAAGGATATTTCCAAAGTTTTGCGTCTAAGAAATAAAAAGAATGGAGCTGCCATCACTGAAATGGGAAAGGCTGCAGAAGGAGACCAGGGGTTCAGCTCTGACATTTTGAACTTGAAATGTCTGACAGACATCCAAGTGCAGAAGTCAAGTAAGCAGTGGTGCCCAAAAGACTGGCATTTGAGACAGGTTCCATATGGAGATATAATTATTGGGTGTCAGTGGCATACAGATATTGAAAGCCATAAACCTGGATCATATCACTATAGTAGTGAGTGTAGGAACCTCTGAAGATTCTCAAATGCTTGGACCATGCAACTAATAGATGATTAGTAAAACCTGTCTGGCAGTGGTTTTCAAGACTATCTGAAAGGTATAAAAGCTGGAAGTAGGGCTTCCCTGGTGGCGCAGTGGTTGGGAATCTGCCTGCTAATGCAGGGGACACGGGTTCGAGCCCTGGTCTGGGAAGATCCCACATGCCGCGGAGCAACTGGGCCCGTGAGCCACAACTACTGAGCCTGAGCGTCTGGAGCCTGTGCTCCGCAACAAGAGAGGCCGCGATAGTGAAAGGCCTGCGCACCGCGATGAAGAGTGGCCCCCGCTTGCTGCAACTAGAGAAAGCCCTCGCACAGAAACGAAGACCCAACACAGCCAAAAATAAATATAAAAATTAAAAAAAAAAAAAAAAAAAAAGCTGGAAGTAGAAACTCCGGTTAGAATACTGCTGCAGTAATCCAGACATACATGGAAGAAGACCATAACTGGTGTACTGTGGCAAGGTGAGCTCACCATGCAAATATTAGTGATGAGCTGAATAGGGAGCACGGGGAAGGAAGGAAATGGTGAGGTCTTGGAAGAACTCTCATTCTTTCACCTAAATGAACAGGTTGTATTAGAAAAGGCTATTATCTTGTTTAGGGTTCCCCCAGAAACAGAGTCTGAGACAAGGATGTAAGTACAAGTAAATGAATTGGGAGGTGAAACCAGGAAACACCTATCAGAGGTAGGGGATGAAAATCAGGCAAGGAAAGGAAGTCAATAAAAAGTACATTATCAAGCGAGTCACCACTCTGAGAAACTTGGGAGCTCTGGGACTTGGTATAGAACACACGTCTGAGAATAGTCCCAAAGTAGGTCTGAGTCTTTACTTACCTGTTCCCCATTTGTTAGTGACTGAGGGTTACTTATTCCAGGGGAAAAGTCTGCAGGTGGAGAGGTATGTGCAGAAAGCTGCCTATGGTGTACAGAGAAAAAAGACAAGGTATAGCTAAAGCACCAGCAGTGCCTGCTAGGTTGCTAAACTGCAGGAAAAGAAGGGAAATTTGGTTGATGAAGGTACCCCATGATCTCTCTTCTAGGTGAGAAAAGTGTCCACGTTAACAAGGGCAATTACACATAATATGCTTCTGCATATTAAAGCAATTCCATTAGTGGGACAAACTGCTATATACCCAAATGTCAGCTAGTAAAAAGCCACCTCAAAAAGAGCAGCATCAAAGAAAGAATGTATCTCTCTCCCTCTTTTGTACCCCGAGAATGACTAAGACACTGTTGGTGATTACCTATTAGACCATTTGATATTAGTTTTTCTGGTGATATAGACATCTTCCTTTGTCAGAGACAACAATTAATACTGTAGGTATTAAAACATTGCTATGAAATTTACTTATGAGATATTAGCAGGTTAGTTGTCTCCATTTTGCCAATGCTCTTGTAGGAAAAACAAATGAGATTATTGAGTGGGAAAATTGATATCTTTGGATCCTGAGAACTATTAATATTCAGCAGATAAAATGTGGATTGGGAGTCAGAAACCATTGTGCCCAATCTCCATTCAGCCAGGAAATCAGCCAAAAGTACAAGCTGGATTTTTCGTCTGATTATAGGAATGTGGCAGGGACTTGGGGTACTCATCTTGGATTCATCTTTCTCCCTCTGCTCCAGGGAACTCAATAAGAGAAAGAATTCTCCATCGACTTGCACTCTGAGTAGGAGATCTATGGCTCAAGGCACTTTTCGGGTCAGAATCAAGTTTCTGCATTGGCCAATCCAGCAACTGCTCAAGAAAAAACAATTTGGAAACCCAAAAAACATCCTTTGGTGGTTTACAACACTGAGCAAAAATAGCAAAATGGTATCCAGATGCCCAAGATAGTAGTAAATTTGTATTTAGCACTAATTTTTTTTCTGGATTTCAAAATACAAGACACTGGAAAGGAAACAATAATATTATATTATGTAAAAATAATTTAGTATGCTATAATCCTACCATCTGAACTCTACCACTATTATCTAGAGGAGATATGAAGTATAATGCTTTCTGCCTACTTTATTTATTTTCCTGCTATTGTCCAACTGCATTTTTTCCCGTAGAACAGATAACTCCCTTGAGAAGGTTATCTGTAGGTTAAGTAGAAAACTGGAATAAAGGCGTATTTCTAAATCTGACCACGAGTTTCAAGGAGAAAACTGACTTTTATTTCTTCCATCTTGAACCTTCAAATTTTTAGACAGTCACATAGAAATTTCACTTTTTGGTGATTTGACACAAGGGGGTGAAAGTAGCTGCTATTGTCTGAATGTCTGTGACCTCCCTGCCCTCAAATTCATATGCTGAAATACTAATGCCCCATGTGATGGTATTAGGAGGAGCGGCCTTTGGAAAGTGCTTTGGTCATGAGGGTGGAGCCCTCCTGAATAGGATTAGTGCCCTTATAAAAGAGACCCCACAGGGCTCTCTAGCCTCCTCTGCACAGGCTATGGACAAGGAAGAGAGCCCACATTGGAATGAGACCATGCTGGTGCCTTGGTCTCGGAACTCCAAGCCTCCAGAACTGTGAGACATTGATTTCTATTTTTTATCAGCTAACCAGTCTGTGGTGTTTTGTTATAGCAGCTCAAATGGACTGAAACAATAGCTATGGATAAGTGGATATCATGAATATGGATAAGAAGCAGAGGCAGAGATCATGTTTTAGCAAGATGAGTACAGCGAAAACCTGTAACATTTCCCTGGAATGTCTTCAAGTATGATTTATAGAAACACAGTATAAGATTTGCTCGGAGATCTTTATAAAATTGCTTTTAGCACACCATAAATCTCATTGGAATAAAAATAAAAACAGTTACATCAGTTATTCATAAGAAAATAAAAAGTGTCATTAGAAACTACATAAGGTATTGGGGAATCAGCAGAAGAGAAAAATCCACAGCTTTGTTCTTATATTGTCCAGAGAAAACCTCTTAAATTCAATGTTGGGAAGAATGCACATAAAGATCCATTCTTTGCTTATTAAGCTTTATACATTCATAAATCTCATTTTAGAGAAGTTACCTTGCAATGTCTTGAAAATGAGCAAAGACCCACTTAATCATTTCCCCTGGCTTTTGGATAGCAAAATGCTATTTACAGCACTGAGTATTTTCAAAGCCATGACAAAATCCTCTTAACAATTATCATCAAAAATCCTAGCCACACTCCACAAGGGAAGAATAGAATTCTCAAATTCCAAGATACTCAAGTGCCCAAGTGTCTAGCAGTTCTCAGTTTTGAAATGAAAGATAGAATTCGAAGACTCTATATTATGTCAGTTAAAAAAGATAACTCGTCATCATCAACCAATAAATCTTAAAAAAACTATAAGCATATTCCATTGCAAACATTAAGACCTTCTCTATTTTTCTTAGTCTCTTCTCCCACTAAGACTATTAAGGAAATTTACTAACATGAAAACAAGAAGCAATGCAGAACAAAGGTAATTCCATGAAAGATCAAAATTTGTATTTCTCATACTGGGTGAATTCTCATACTATTAAATGATCAATAGTCTTGGGAAAGCTGCTAACTCCTTGGATCCTCAGTGCCTCCATCTATGCAAAATTTGGCTAATGTGGAATTTTAATCTACTGGAATTATTTTGGGAAAAATCTCATCAAAGCACATGCTCAGGGTCTGAACTGAAGCAGCTCCAGAGAGAAACAGAACAGACACCAGGCCGTACAGGATCAAGAAAGCATCTTATCTAATTGCTAGTCTTTTGCAAGGAGGTATTGTGAACAGACTTTCCTTCTCACCCACTTGCTCTTCTGGGTGGCATGTGCATGCGTGTGTCTGTATCTGTTGTTCTTCTCTGTGGCTCAGAAGTTTTCTTGCGGCGGGGGCGGGGGGGGGAGTGGGAATGTTGTTGGTGGGGACGGAGGAGCGTCATAGGATGATTGCTTCTTGCTTACCATTCACCCAGTGTAAAGAAGTTTTGAAAAGCTAACCTTGCCTCTCCTCTCCTTTACCGTTTAATTTGCACAGATCATTAGCAAGTAAAAGGTGCTCGGCAAACAGAACAAAATAGGTTTTCAGATAGACAAATGGTGATTTACAAGGACTAGAAAAATGACGCTCAAACTGGGCTATTCATTGCAGAAAATCTCATTATAAATGAATCAATGAGCCACTCATGATACAGGACACGTGTGATTTTTTTGGTTATGATCAATTTTTGTTCTAGTGGGATTCTGGTGTTTGACCTATGGTGGATTAGCATGCCTTACTGAGAGAAAGTAATAATATTCCAAAACTACTGGAAAAGATCTCTACTTATATTTATACAAATGTTAATCAAAATCTTACGTGGGAATTTGAACCTCTTATTTCCTCTGTGATTGAGCAATCAGGTCACTCAATAATGTTGATAATACTATTTATAGTAGTATTTATAATGCTATTTATAAGAGTATTTATAATGCTTTATCTGATGCAGACCCTAATAATAACAGAGAGAAGCAGTTAGAGATGAGATGGTGGTACCAAAGTTGTATGTGTCTGGAGACAGAAACGTACACAAATAGAGCTTGGCAAGGTGACTATGCCTGTCTATCACACTGCAATGAAAAGCTGCTACCAAGTAGAGCCTTAAGGAATGTTCTCATTTTTATGTGATCATATCTACTTATGTTATTTTAAAATAATTTCTTATTATTTATTATCTGTACAGTAATAGGTATAATATAATTAGTATATAGAAAAAGTTTTTGACTTTCTGAATCACTTCTCTGAATCAATAACCATTTAACTCCTTTTAAAAATACTCAGGTTCCTGAGCACTGGAGAATATTAGGTCCTCAGATAAGGATAAAATTGAATGTTTTTCTCCTGCCCAATGAGAAAGAATAGACAACTCAGGAAGAAAAGTAAAATGATGGTTTGGGAACCAAACTTAAAACAAGGAAACTCCCTCCCCAATCATTTTGCTGCCCAGTACCACATTTCCATACCCCTAGTTCTACACTGGTCTGAAATGAATCATAACTTATTTTATCAACTTAAGCAAATAAAAAAAAAATATGATCATCCTTCAGTATTTAAAAAAATTGCCTCAGCATTAAGAGTGATGATTATAAGTTACAGATTTCAAGGCTTGATCTTGAGGATTTGGATTCAGTGGGCCTGGGGTGGGGCTCAAGAATCATTTCTAACCATAAATTCAGGTGATGGTACATATGATTAAGCAGTTGCTTTGCCCTATTGGTGAGATTCAGAAAGAATTCAAGAATATTCTCTGAATAGCTAATTTCCTCTCTCTTCTGTTTCCCATCCTATTCTTACTAATTTTCTTGACAGGGAATAAGAATTACTGAATGCCTGATGCATGGCAGGCCTGAACTAGGCGCTGGGGGAAGCTGACAGTGAATCTGTATCCAGCCCTTGCTTCTAGATTGCTCATTGCCTATTCTAGGAATGATAAAAACTGATAGCACAATAAAATGCATGTGAATCAATGATGCTAAAGTCCATTTCTTCAAAATTCTCTCAACTTGAACAGTAGCTGTTAGTGACTATAAGGACATTCACCAGCTTGTCTATCCCAGGAGACAGAAGACAAACAAAACGAAGATGGTGCTCAACATAAGTCTGACTTTATATTTTATGAAGGAAACTAGAACCTGTGTCTTGCTCTATGGAAAATGAGATGCTTTTTCCAGATTCTTCAGGTGTTGGCAAGATGAAGAAGCAACAGAAATCAGGAAGAAAAATAAAAACGCCAAGGTTAGCCAGTGGCTCCCAAGTTTTAGTCACCTCCTGGGAGAAGCCATATACTGCTTTTAGTTTCTGCCTTCCTATCCTTTTCTGTTTCATAAAATGAGAAAGATGATTTCCTGCAACCTACTATGAATTTAATACAGAATTATCACCAGGAATGAGAATACTAATTCTTCTATTTGAATTTTCAAGCTGTGCACTGGAGGTAACATGTATCTCCTAGCATTGCACTAGGGGATACATGTTAGTGTCAAACAGATAACAGCCTTAGCAGGTCAACTGGATATTAAACCATGTCTCTGAGTTAACATTTAACAGCTGGACTGAAAATGGGTAGAGGAGAAAGAATAAAATCAAGTCTTTGATCTATTGCTGATTCAACATTTGACCTCAGCCAAAATTCAAATTCTTGACAGGAGGAATTTAAAAACTTGACAACACAACCATGGATGGGTTCTCTGTTAAGTGAAATATATTACAAACCAAGCTATCTGAATATGCCCTTCATCTTCAAAAAGTAACCAATTCACTATTTCTTTTTTTTTAATTTTTAACTTTTTAAATTAATTAATTTATTTATTGATTTTTGGCTGCGTTGGGTCTTCGTTGCTGCACACGGGCTTTCTCTAGTTGTGGTGAGCAGGGGCTACTCTTCGTTGCGGTGCGCAGGCTTCTCATTGCAGTGGCTTCTCTTGTTGCAGAGCATGAGCTCTAGGCGTGCGGGCTTCAGTAGTTGTGATGCAGACTCAGTAGTTGTGACTCGCGGGCTCTAGACCACAGGCTCAGTAGCTGCGGCACGTGGGCTTAGTCGCTCCGCGGCATGTGGGATCTTCCCACACCAGGTATCGAACCCGTGTCCCCTGCATTGGCAGGCGGATTCTTAACCACTGCGCCACCAGGGAAGTCCCCCAATTCATTATTAAGACATAACTACTTTACCCATTTTAGCAATTTCAATCTGGAAACATCACATACAAAAGGTTCAAATGCAGTGAAAACACCAGTTTAAGCTCTTGTTTCACGGAAAGAAGAGAATATATTTTTGTATAAATACTTAGGGCAAGGAGGTCTATTTATATTTATTATCTCCAATAAATATAATCCTTTAAGACAAGGTTTACAGACGAGGAGACAGACTTGGAGAAGTTAAATAATTTGCCCTCATTACAATAGCCAGTAGACAGAGAAATATGAACCCAGCTCTGCCTGGCTCTAACACCTATGTACTTTCCACTCTGAATTTTGTCACGTTTTTAAAGTAGAAAGAAGACAGTTCTCATCATTAAGGTGTGAATTACTTATTTCATCAATTCTAAAATGCACATTTTTTCATATTTTAATGGCTCTGAAATTAGGATCCTTCTTAAAGTAGTTGTCAGCCACGTACAATCAGGATGCAACCATTTCTGCCCATGTGTGAACTTCAAAAGGTGCAGGATTGGTGACTTAGAAGAGAGGACATCAGTGGAGCATCCTTCTAAGCAATGCTATGTCACCAATGCTCTTGATGGCAGACAGGAGCATGCTGTGTGGGGCAAAACATGGGATATGACAATTCTCAGCCATAAAGTCATTCAGAGTTAGATGAGGATTGTGAACCACTGTTTAAAATAACTTGAACAGTTTAATTTACTTATATTTTCCTTTTTATGAATGCACAAGAATGATTTTTTTAAAAAATCTACATTTAAATAAGTCTGAAGAGTTATATGAAAATAATCTATATTATAAGATAGTGTTGTCACCTTAAAAGGTATGCTTTTTCTTTCCTTGTGGTATATGAAATAATGATCTCTATTAAACTAGATGAAATACATTAATCAGACTCTTTAAGTCCTTAAATACAGAGGGTTTAGGGAAAGATGCTAGTGCATTTAAGTTCTCAGTACCCTTTGATGGCTGGGATATGAAAGCACCATCTCCCTAGAGAGACCACAGGCCCCTCTCAAGTTCATCCCCACTGAGGTCCATTCTGAAAGGCGGGTGGAGACACTAGTCTGAGGAGAGAATCACTAACATACCCAGCTCTGTGTGAGGAGAACCTCAGTCCTTCCCTTTCTCTGGGAAGAAATGTTCCAATTGCATCGACATGGACTGTGGACTTCAGCACATTTTTTAAAATTGTTGTTTTGTTAGAAACATGGACTCATGGAACAGCTGAGGCAGCCCCTGCATTTCATCTTGCTGGTGAGCATTAATCCAGCAACGACGGTTGAGCTATGCTGGGAGTTCCCTCATAAAATATGTGCTACTCCCTGAACATCCCTCCAAAACAAGGGCTGCTTCCAGGTTCTGCTCTGTCCTATCCAGGGATGGGACGTGTCTCAGAGGACTGATGCTCATGTAACAACAATGGGCTAGGTTTCTTGCAGAAGTTGGGCCTCTCCTGGGAGTAAATGGAGGGCTTGGCTCTGCACATTAACTCCTCAGAAACCTAGTTACCCCTGCATCTCTGGCACAGCAGTGGGCCCGGAAAGGTATGCAATGGATGTTAGACAATGTCAGGACCAACATCCCATTTTCCAGATGAAAAAACAGAGACCAGATAGACTAAGTGACTCCTTCAGGAATCCTAATTAGTGCCATGGCCAGATCATATACCTGTCATCCATCCTTCCTCCCCTCCTCTCCTTTCCCCTCCCTCCCCCTCCCCCTCCCTCCCCCTCCCCCTCCCTCCCTCCCTCCCTTTCTGACTTCCTTCAACAAATATGCGATAGTATCTACTATGTAGAACCAATGGTGAGAAAGACACAATTCCTGGTCAAAATAAACTTCCAGTCCATAGGGGGATATGGATAAGTAAATGGGTAATTATGATACAAAGTCAACAATTATCTGGAGATGGACATTCATGAGCACAACAGGAGAGACCATAATGGATGCCCAGGAATGCTTTCTGGAGGCAGTGGCATCTGAACAATGCTTGAGAGCAGTGATTCTCAGTTGGGGGTGATTTTGCCTCACAGGGGATACTCAGGAAAGTCCAGACACATTTTTACAGGTGAGATGTGCATACGTGGGGAGGGGTGGCTAACACTGCAGGGAACACTTTACTAAAAGTTACTGCAGTAAATGTTAAAAAAAAATTAAAATTAAAAAACAACAACAACTCCTGACACGTGATTAGTTCCTGAAAACTCTAATGCAATTGAGGGTACATTATCCCATTCAATTTTTCAGAATGAGAGAGGTAAATCTTCTTTTTACCATTTTTTCCAGATAAAGAGGTTGAGACTCAGAGAAAGAAGTGGCAGAACTAGGGTAGCAGCCCGGGCTTTTTTATTCTCTACAACAGCAATGAGACAGCCAACTCTTTCCTGTGTGTTAGGAACTGTTCCGGGCACTTTGCATGTATTAACTTACAAAGTCCCATTAGTGTTCCCATTTATACACATAAAGACACTGAGACACAGAAAGATAAGTAGCATGATCGCTGGTTCAGTTAGTGGTGAAGCTGGTGTATCAGATGCTCTGGCTCCAGGGTTTATGCCCTTCCTCTCAACACCACACCCTTGCTCTGGTCACTGTATTCCTCTTGGTGACATTTATTAAACATTGGCATTGACATCCAGATCTACTGATACTGCAGGTGCTTTGTGTTTTATACTCCTCATACTGATGTTACTATTGGGATGTTTGTATACTCACATCTTACTGCTCAGTGATTACCAAACAAGAATGGTCAAAATACCATTCATAACTAACAGTAAATCTGCTTGACCACTACTTTGGGTAAAGAATTATTTTCTAATGTTTTAGATGTAGGTCACCTGCAAGACTCACACTTCAAATTGTATCTCCCGTGGGCTAATACAGGTTTCCCCCTCTATCTCAAGGTAGAGCATTCCTATGAAACCATTCATAAGCCAAAATGACATAAAGCGGAGAAGCAATTACCTTAGGACACATCTTGCTAAGGGTGCACAATATCAACTGAGATAAAGCACAGATGCTTGGAGACACAGTTCAAAGCTATGGTAGTTTGATGCTGAGACGCTGAGTGTGGTTCCCAGGAAGGAGCTTAGTGGGGCCATTCTCACTGCTAGGGGAGTGGGTGGGTGGCTGCCTCTGTAAAAGCTCCCTGCAAAACAAATGCTGAAGGATATTTTCGCTTTTTGCTCTTTTCCATAAAAGCAAAAATCCTCTTTGGATTTCTTTTGGTTAGCAAAAAGTAGGTATTAATGCAGGTGTTTCGTAAAAGCCAAGCAGCATAAAGAGAATTTTCGAAAAGTGGGGGAGACCTGTATTGATGTCTAGGCTTAAGAGAGCTTGATCACTTTTTGTCAAAATCCAAAGGTTTTTACTTTCAAGCAGAAGTTACTGACTTTTATGTCTTCTGTGATTTTTACCCTCACGTTCTTTCTTCCTGGAACTACACACAAATTTTTGAGAGAGGAGTAGACCAAACATTAGTCTTTTCATTCTACCAATACCCTGAAACTCAGAGTTTGACTTATCCAAGAGCAAATAGCTAGCTGATGGAAGGGCTGCTCAGCCTGGTTTACATTGCACCACACCAAGATATACATGCAAAGTGCCCGGAATAGTTCCTAACGCACAGGAAAGAGTTGGCTGTCTCATTGCTACTGTAGAGAATAAATCATCATGTGATGTAAGCACAGGCGTATGAAGGCACCCAATACACGCACACTATTATATTTTTAAGGGCTTTCTGTTGTTGCTTATCACTAAAATCTGTAATTAAACGATTCTATTCCCAATGACTTGGGGTGGGGGAACATATCCCAGGATGGCTGTCTTCTTGTATCTCAGCAAATGAACTGGTTTGGTGACCTTCTTAACACCTGGGTAGCATATTTGCAGTTCTGGAAGAGTTTACACTCTATAGATTAAGAAGAGATTATTGGCCATAGATCACAGAAAGCTGTCAAAGCTGATGAACGGTTGGTCTACGGAGGTGTCACCAAGAAAACGTCTTGCATCAAATTGTCTTCCCCAAGGATCAAAGGTTTTGCTTACACTTGTTTTAAGTTGGTTCCAAGCGGTCCGTTACACAAATACCACAAAAATATTGAAAAAAAAAGAAAACCAAAAACCACTGTGTTCAGTAGTGCCACAGTTTGCCTTAAGTGCTGAGAAATTTACATAATCTGTAGTCAATATTCTAAGCCAAGGGAATTCCTGATGGGACCAGGAAATATATTCTTTTCCGTCAAAAGATATCATCATACACTGAACATTTTTGGGGAATCAAGAGAATATGTTCCTATTTATTTATGCTCATATATGTGCTCCTTTTATTTTTCTAAGTTTTTCTATTTATCTTTAAGTTTTTAAATGAAAATAAGAGATATGAAACCATCAGAAACAAAAATGGATGGTAGCCCATTGGGTCTCTCGGCTTCTTATATTGTCCCTTTCTCTCACCTCCCTCCTCTTCCCAGTAGTCAGAGTAAGAATTTAAAACGTAATACTAAAACCTAGTAAGAGGAAGAGAAAGGAAATCTGGCCAGTCAAGGTTAATGGATGTTTACAGGCTCTTTTTTCAGAATATTCAAAAGCAAATTTTCAGTAACTATCCTCTGCAAAATTAATTTACCAGGCATATCACATAAAAGCATCGATTTGTTCCAGCAGTAACATCCTTCATTCTCACTGTACAGCCCACTCTCCTTCATCCATCCGTCCATCACACCACTGGCACCCACCACCAAGCAAGCATTCCATTTTCCAATAAGGTGATGAAGGGCATTTGGGTTATTTATCCTCTAGGTGGAGTTTTCATTGTTTTCTCCAGCATAGCTCATTTGCTTTGAACACAGCCTTTCAAAAAATGACTTGTGTTAACGTAGAAGGTCATTGTGGAAGGAGGGAAAAAGAGAACTGACTTCTATAATGTTTATTCATTGTCTAGTATTCAGTGCATAATTAAGGGTAGTGATTTTATTACGTTAGGACCAGCTTAAAATTAAATATATTAAAATAGGATAATAATAATAAAAGATTCCCTAAAATAGTAGATTACCCTATTAATCCCCATAGCAACTTTATAGACTAGGGGCTACTCTTTAACTCCGTTTTACACATGAGGATACTGAAACACAGGAAAATGAAGTAATTTGCCTAAGTTTCCATGGTAAATGGTAGAGCTGGAATGTGAACTTGGGTGTTCTGGCTCCATAATCGGTACTCTACGTCACGATCTATGGATTCTCTGTGGTCAGTGATGCTTTGATGGTACGTATTATTTATTTAAGCTTTAGGTTCCATCCTAGGCACTTGCTAATTTTTTACACTTTGGATGCTTCTATGATGTGGGACAGAGGTTAACAGGTCAATTTCACTGCACACTGCAGCTGATAGAAGATTGTTCTACTGGATAATATTTGTGAGCCCAATATTTAAAGTTGTCTCCCAATACGTCTTGATGCGTTTATTGTATGAACGGTATTTAGATTCATATTATGAAACTAACCGCATATGCTTACTCTCAACATCACCTTGCCTTCTGAGCTCTGTTCTAATACTACACATAGCTCTCCCAGGCACTACCATGTCATTCTATGTGCTTCTGTTACTTCACTGAGTTATTACTCCCTGGAATTACACTTTATTATTTGTTTACTTTTTTCAGGTTCTGTCTCCTTCCTCAGATGTAAGCCATTCTCTGTCTTGTTCACCCCATCACCAGTACCTACAGCACAACTGCTAAATCATAATAAACATTTGTAGAAAGAATAAATGAATATATTCATTGATTTTTACATAGAACATCAGAGCTGGAAGCGAGTACAGATCATCAGATTCTTTCATTTTATGGATGAAGGAACTACGTTCTGGTAAATAAAGAACATGAAAGGCGTATCTTAGTTTTTACTTTATCTCTAGGATCTTGTACAGTGCCTGGCACAAGATAGGTGTTCTATAAATGTATTTACATTTACCTATGGCAAAGCCAAAGCTAAATCAAGGGTCCCAACTTCAAGATTGGAACTAATTCCATAAAGTACATTTTCTATTTTTCACAGGTACGTGATGTTTTTTCAGTCAGGATTTCCTCTGTTATCTGAGAGATTTTCTTTCTTTCTTTTAAAAATGGCACAGGGCATACTTTTTACTGCCACAACAAAGTAAAATGCTTGAATCAACCTTAATCTTGGCCAAAACAAATATTATTCTCACTCCAGAACTAGATGGTAAATTGTCAGAAGACTTTTCTGATAGGTTAAAATTTGTCTTTCCTAATGAATGGAGGTAAAACTCTAGTCAAGTTTACTAAAGTGTTTAACACAAAATACTGTAGGCTCTCTATAGATACAACCCCTACCTTTCTGTTTATTATTCTACTAATGACATAAAGACCATCAAAGTGAATCTACAGCCTTCACGACAATCAGTAGCCTCCATCTTTCCCACTGATGCCTGAGCATCCTTCTGAAATGGAGACTATTTAAATTTTCTAAAGTTCAGCATTTATAACTACACGAGAACCTACAGATTTATGTTTCCATTCCAGCCTCTGCAATGAGTTTGGAGTACACAAGGGTTTAGAATTCCACTCCACTATGTGTTACATCAGTTACATTTTAAAGACACAGAATTAACGTGCTCTCTTTCGTCCAACAGAAGCATAAAGAAGCAGGCATTTGGAGTAAGGTGACATGAATAAATAACCACAGGAGGCTTACCAGGACAAGGACCAGAGTTTCACGGACACGATACTGGACTCTCATGTGGGCCAGCATTTTCCAGCAGCCCATAACAGCTGTGGGTCCCTGGGTATATTTGTGGGGTATCGGAGGAAGCACTTCATTTAAAAATAAGTACTATTAGACTTCTTAGACTTAATAGACACATTCGGATATTTTAGAAAATTGATATGTGTTTTACCACAATTAAAAATAATAATAATACTGAAATAATTGGTTCATTGCAGTATTTCAATTATCAGTAAAGCCACCCAATTTAATTCCCTAAAATAGCGGTCCCCAACCTTTTTGGCACCAGGGACTGGTTTCATGGAAGACAATTTTTCCACAGACCAGGGGTGGGGTGATGGCTTCGGGATGATTCAAGTGCGTTATATTTATTGTGCACTTTATTTCTATGATTATTACATCACCTCCACCTCAGATCATCAGGCATTAGATCCCAGAGGCTGGGGATCCCTGCCCTAAAACAATGACCTTTTTAAAAAGGGTAAACCAGTGGTTTTAGATTACTGAGAAAAAGCAATTCAAAATAGCCAGGGACTGGCTCCTAGGATGACCTGTTAACAAACATCTCTAGGAAAAAGGTTAATTAAGGACCTTTATTCCTCCTAAATGAAAGTCCTTTTAAGAATGTTAAAGTTGGAGAGACCTTCAAGATGGTGGAGGAGTAAGATGTGGAGATCACCTTCCTCCCCACAAATACATCAGAAATACATCTACACGTGGAACAACTCCTACAGAACACCTACTGAACACTGACAAAAGACCTCTGACTTCCCAAAAGGCAAGAAACTCCCCACGCACCTGGGTAGGGCAAAAGAAAAAAGAAAATACAGAGACAAAAGAATAGGGATGGGGCCAGCACCTCTGGGAGGGAGCTGTGAAGAAGGAAAAGTTTCCACACATTAGGAAGCCCCTTCACTGGCGGAGACGAGGGGTGGCGGGGGGGAAGCTTTGGAGCCACGGAGGAGAGCGCAGCAACAGGGGTGCAGAGGGCAAAGCAGAGAGATTCCCGCACAGAGGAGCCGTGCCTACCAGCACTCACCAGCCCGAGAGGCTTCTCTGCTCACCCGCCGGGGCGGGCAGGGGCTGGGAGCTGAGGCTCGGGCTTCGGAGGTCAGATCCCAGGGAGAGAACTGGGGTTGGCGGTGTAAACACAGCCTGAAGGGGGCTAGTGTGCCACAGCTAGCCGGGAGGGAGCCCGGGAAAAAGTCTGGAGCTGCTGAAGAGGCAAGAGACTTTTTCTTGCCTCTTTGTTTCCTGGTGCGTGAGGAGAGGGGATTCAGAGCGCCGCTTAAAGGAGCTCCAGAGACGGGCATGAGCCGTGGCTATCAGCACGGACACCAGAGACGGGCATGAGACGCTAAGGCTGCTGCTGCAGCCACCAAGAAGCCTGTGTGCAAGCACAGGTTACCATCCACACCTCTCCTCCCGGGAGCCTATGCAGCCTGCCACTGCCAGGGTCCCGTGATACAGGGACAACTTCCCCAGGAGAACACACGGCGTGCCTCAGGCTGTTGCAACGTCACGCCAGCCTCTACCGCTGCAGGCTCGCCCTGTATTCCGTACCTCTCCCTCCCACAGGCCTGAGTGAGCCAGAGCCCCCGAATCAGCTGCTACTTTAAGCCCGTCCTGTCTGAGCAAAGAACAGACACCAGAGGGTGGCCTACACGCAGAGGTGGGGCAAAATCCAAAGCAGAACCCCAGGAGCTGTGCGAACAAAGAAGAGAAAAGGAAATCTCTCCCAGCAGCCTCAGGAGCAGCGGATTAAATCTCCACAATTAACTTGATGTACCCTGCATCTGTGGAATACCCGAATAGACAATGAATCATTCCAAAATTGAGGCGGTGAACTTTGGGAGCAACTGTAGACTTAGGGCTTGATCTCTGCATCTAATTTGTTTCTGGTCTTATGTTTATCTTGGTTTAGTATTTAGAGTTTATCATCATTGGTAGATTTGTTTATTGATTGGTTGCTCTCTTCCTTTTTTTTTTTAATATATATATACACATATATATATATTTTTCCTTTTCTTCTTTTTGTGAGTATGTATGTGTATGCTTCTTTGTGTGATTTTGTCTGTATAGTTTTGCTTTTACCATTTGTCCTAGGGTTCTGTCTGTCCATTTTGTTTGTTTGTTTTTGGTTTTGTTTAGTATAGTTTTTAGCGCTTGTTATCATTGGTGGATTTGTTTTTTGGTTTGGTTGCTCTCTTCTTTCTTTCTTTTCTTAAATTACTTTTTAATTTTTTAATTTAATTTTTTTTTATGCTTTAACACTTTTTATTAGATTTGTTTCTAATTACATACTTAGTACAGACAACTTGGAAAATATTTTTAAGAAAGGAAAATTTGTATAATTCCATCACCAAACATACATTTAACTCCAGTTGCCTTCCAGTTTTTTTATATACATAAATATTTTGTTTATAAAAGTATAGCACACTATTTTGTAGCATAACTTTTAACTACAAACATATTTTTTTAATAACTTTCTTTTCTTTTCTTTCTTTCTTTTTTCTTCTTTTTCTTCCGGGCTGTGTGGCTTACAGGGTCTTCGTGCTCTGGCTGGGTGTCAGGCCTCTCTGAGGTGGGAGAGCTGAGTTCAGGACATTGGTCCACCAGGGACCTCCCGGCCCCATGTAATATTAAATGGCGAAAGCTCTCCCAGAGATCTCCATCTCAACGTTAAGACGCAGCTCCACTCAATGACCAGCAAGCTACAATGCTGGACACCCTATGACAAACAACTAGCAAGACAGAAAAACAACCACACCCATTAGCAGAGAGGCTGCCGAAAATCATAATAAGTTCACAGACACCCCAAAACACACCACCGGACATGGTCCTGCCCACTAGAAAGACAAGATCCAGCCTCATCCAACAGAAAACAGGCACTAGTCCCCTCCACCAGGAAGCCTACACAAATCACTGAACAAACCTTACCCACTGGGGGCAGACACCAAAAACAACAGGAACTACAAACCTGCAGCGGGTGAAAAGGAGACCCCAAACACAGTAAGTTAAGCAAAATGAGAAGACAGAGAAACACACAGTAGATGAAGGAGCAAGGTAAAAACCCACCAGACTTAACAAATGAAGAGGAAATAGGCAGTCTACTTGAAAAAGAATTCAGAGTAATGACAGTAAAGATGATCCAAAATCTTGGAAATAGAATGGAGAAAATACAAGAAAAGATTAACAAGGACCTAGAAGAACTAATAAAGAGCAAACAAACAATGATGGACAACACAATAGATGAAGCTAAATATTCTCTAGAAGGAATCAATAGCAGAATAACTGAGGTAGAAGAACGGATAAGTGACCTGGAAGATAAAAGAGTGGAAATAACTACCACAGAGCAGAAAAAAGAAAAAAGAATGAAAAGAATTGAGGAGAGTCTCAGAGACCTCTGGGACAACATTAAATGCACCAACATTCGAATTACAGGGGTCCCAGAAGAAGAAGAGAAAAAGAAACAGATTGAGAAAGTATTTGAAGAGATTATAGCTGAAAATTTCCCTAATATGGGAAAGGAAACAGTCAGTCAAGTCCAGGAAGCACAGAGAGCCCCAGAAAGGATAAATCCAAGGAGAAACATGCCAAGCCAATATTGATCAAACTATCAAAAATTAGATACGAACAAAAAATATTAAAAGCAGCAAGGGAAAAACAACAAATAACATACAAGGGAATCCCCATAAGGCTAACAGCTGATCTTTCAGCAGAAACTCTGCAAGCCAGAAGGGACTGGCAGAACATATTTAAAGTGATGAAAGGGAAAAACCTACAACCAAGATTACTCTACCCAGCAATGATCTCATGCAGATTTGATGGAGAAATTAAAACCTTTATAGACAAGCAAAAGCTAAGAGAATTCAGCACCACCAAACCAGCTTTACAACAAATGCTAAAGAAACTTCTCTAGGCAGGAAACACAAGAGAAGGAAAAGATCTACAATAACAAACCCAAAACAATTAGGAAAATGGTAATAGGAACACACATATTGATAACTACCTTAAATGTAAATGGATTAAATGCTCCAACCAAAAGACATAGACAGGCTGAATGGATACAAAAACAAGACCCATATATATGCTGTCTACAAGAGACCCACTTCAGACTTAGGGACACATACAGACTGAAAGGGAGGGGATGGAAAAAGATATTCCATGTAAAGGGAAATCAAAAGAAAGCTGGAGTAGCAATTCTCGTATCAGACAAAATAGACTTTAACATAAAGAGTATTACAAGAGACAAAGAAGGACACTACATAATGATCAAGGACCAACCCAAGAAAAAGTATAACAGTTGTAAATATTTATGCACCCAACATAGGAGCACCACAATACATAAGGTAAATGCTAACCGCCATAAAAGGGGAAATCGACAGTAACACAATCATAATAGGGGACTTTAACACCCCACTTTCACCAATGGACAGATCATCCAAGATGAAAATAAATAAGGAAGCACAAGCTTTAAATGATATATTAAACAAGATGGACTTAATTTATATTTATAGGACATTCCATCCAAAAACAACAGAACACACTTTCTTCTCAAGTGCTCATGGAACATACTCCAGGATAGATCATATCCTGGGTCACAAATCAAGCCTTGGTAAATTTAAGAAAACTGAAATCATATCAAATACCTTTTCTGACCACAACGCTATGGGACTAGATATCAATTACAAGAAAAAATCTGTAACAAATACACATACATGGAGGTGAAACAATACACTACCAAATAACCAAGAGATCACTGAAGAAATCAAAGAGGAAATAAAAAATTACCTAGAAACAAATGACAATGAAAACACGATGACCCAAAACCTACGGGACGCAGCAAAAGCAGTTCTAAGAGGGAAGTTTATAGCAATACAATCCGACCTCAAGAAACAACAAACATCTCAAATAAACAACCTAACCTTACACACAAAGCAATTAGAGAAAGAAGAACAAAAAAATCCCCAAAGTTAGCAGAAGGAAAGAAATCATACAGATCAGATCAGAAATAAATGAAAAAGAAATGAAGGAAACAATAGCAAAGATCAATAAAAGTAAAAGCTGGTTCTTTGAGAAGATAAACAAAATTGATAAACCATTAGCCAGACTGATCAAGAAAAAAAGGGAGAAGACTCAAATCAATAGAATTAGAAATGAAAAAGGAGAAGTAACAACTGACACTGCAGAAATACAAAGGATCATGAGAGATTACTCTAAGCAACTATATGCAAATGAAATGGACAACCTGGAAGAAATGGACAAATTCTTAGAAAAGCACAACCTTCTGAGACTGAACCAGGAAGAAATCGAAAATATAACAGACCAATCAGAAGCACTGATATTGAAACTGTGATTAAAAATCTTCCAACAAACAAAGGCCCAGGATCAGATGGCTTCATAGGCGAATTCTATCAAACATTTAGAGAACAGCTAACACCTATCATTCTCAAACTCTTCCAAAATATAGCAGAGGGAGGAACACTCCCAAACTCATTCTACGAGGCCACCATCACCCTGATACCAAAACCAGACAAAGATGTCACAAAGAAAGAAAACTACAGGCCAGTATCACTGATGAACATAGATGCAAAAATCCTTAACAAAATACTAGCAGAGTCCAACAGCACATTAAAAGGATCATACACCATGATCAAGTGGGGTTTACCTCAGGAATGCAAGGATTCTTCAATACACGCAAATCAATCAATGTGATAAAACGTATTAACAAATTGAAGGAGAGAAACCATATGATAATCTCAATAGATGCAGAAAAAGCTTTCGACAAAATTCAACATCCATTTATGACATAAACCCTCCATAAGGTAGGCACAGAGGGAACTTACCTCAACATAATAAAGGGCATATATGACAAACTCACAGCCAACATCATTCTCAATGGTGAAAAAGTGAAATCATTTCCTCTAATATCAGGAACAAGACAAAGTTGCCCACTCTCACCACTATTATTCAACATAGTTTTGGAAGTCTTAGCCACAGCAAACAGAGAAGAAAACAAAATAAAAGGAATCCAAATCGGAAAAGAAGAAGTAAAGCTGTCACTGTTTGTAGATGACATGATACTATACATAGAGAATCCTAAAGATGCTACCAGAAAACTACTAGAGCTAATCAATGAATTTGGTAAAGTAGCAGGATACAAAATTAATGCACAGAAATCTCTTGCATTCCTATACACTAATGATGAAAAATCTGAAAGAGAAAATAAGGAAACACTCCCATTTACTATTGCAACAAAAAGAATAAAATACCTAGGAATAAACCTACCTAAGGAGACAGAAGACCTGTATGCAGAAAACCATAAGACACTGATGAAAGAAATTAAAGATGATACCAACAGATGGAGAGATATACCATGTTCTTGGATTGGAAGAATCAACATTGTGAAAATAACTACACTACCCAAAGCAATCTACAGATTCAATGCAATCCTTATCAAACTACCAATGGCATTTTTCACAGAACTACAACAAAAAATTTCACAATTTGTATGGAAACACAAAAGACCCCGAATAGCCAAAGCAATCTTGAGAAAGAAAAACAGAGCTGGAGGAATCAGGCTCCCGGACTTCAGACTATACTATAAAGCTACAGTAATCAAGACATTATGGTTCTGGCACAAAAACAGAAATATAGATCAATGGAACAGGATAGAAAGCCCAGAGATAAACCCACACACATATGGTCACCTTATCTTTGATAAAGGAGGCAAGAATATACAGTGGAGAAAAGACAGCCTCTTCAATAAGTGGTGCTGGGAAAACTGGACACCTACATTTAAAAGAATGAAATTAGAACACTCCCTAACACCATACACAAAAATAAACTCAAAATGGATTAAAGACCTAAATGTAGGACCAGACACTATAAAACTCTTAGAGGAAAACATAGGCAGAACACTCTATGACATACATCACAGCAAGATCCTTTTTGACCCACCTCCTAGAGAAATGGAAATAAAAACAAAAATAAACAAATGGGACCTAATGAAACTTAAAAGCTTTGCACAGGAAAGGAAACCATAAACAAGATGAAAAGACAACCCTCAGAATGGGAGAAAATATTTTCAAATGAAGCAACTGACAAAGGATTAATCTCTTAAATATACAGGCAGCTCATGCAGCTCAATATCAAAAAAACAAACAACCCAATCCAAAAATGGGCAGAAGATCTAAATAGACATTTCTCCAAAGAAGATCTACAGGTTGCCAACAAACACATGAAAGGATGCTCAACATCACTAATCATTAGAGAAATGCAAATCAAAACTACAATGAGATATCACCTCACACCAGTCAGAATGGCCATCATCAAAAAATCTACAAACAATAAATGCTGGAGAGTGTGTGGAGAAAAGGGAACCCTCTTGCACTGGTGGTGGAATGTAAATTGATACAGCCACTATGGAGAACAGTATGGAGGTTCCTTAGAAAACTACAAATAAAACTACCATATGACCCAGAAATCCCACTACTGGGCATATACCCTGAGAAAACCGTCATTCAAAAAGAGTCATGTACCACAGTGTTCATTGCAGCTCTATTTACAATAGCCAGGACATGGAAGCAACCTAAGTGTCCGTCGACAGATGAATGGATAAAGAAGATGTGTCATATATATACAATGGAATATTACTCAGCCATAAAAAGAAACGAAATTGAGTTATTTGTAGTGAGGTGGATGGACCTAGAGACTGTCATACACAGTGAAATAAGTCAGAAAGAGAAAAACAAATACCATATGCTAACACATGTATATGGAATCTAAAAAAAAATGGTTTTGAGCAACATAGGGGCAGGACAGGAATAAAGATGCAGACATGGAGAATGGACTTGAGGATACGGGGAGGGGGAAGGGTAAGCTGGGACGAAGTGAGAGAGTGGTATGGATGTGTATACATTACCAAATGTAAAATAGATAGCTAGTGAGTAGCAGCTGCATAGCACAGCGAGATCAGCTTGGTGCTCTGTGACCACCTGGAGGATGGGGTATTGAGGATGGGAGAGAGATGCAAGATGGAGGAGATATGGGGATATATGTATATGTATAGCTAATTCACTTTGTTATAAAGCAGAAACTAACACACCATTATAAAGCAATTATACTCCACTAAAGATGTTAAAAAAAAAAATAGAATGCTAAAGTTTACTTACACATTTGTCAAAAAATTTTTTAAGTCACACTGTGTTTTAAATGCAGATATGGAAATCAAGTACACAAAGATAATATACTTACAAGTTTTTTCTGTTAATTGACTTTTTACAGCATTTATACTGTAGGCAGGCCACCGCAGTTAAAGAACAAAGGCCTATGTCACATGAACTTTATCGTAATGATAGCCTCTAAAATTGTTTTTTACTATGACTCAGGGTAACTGGTGACCCCCGCCTGGCTTCAGTGGAAAGTGAGATGTAAGCTGTAAACTTGAATATATGAACGAGAAATCATTCATAGCAAAAGTAAAAAATTTTTCAAAAATAATACAAAGAAGTCATTGGAAGATAGCTGATCACATGAAATAGGAAATTCCGAATGTATGAAAACATTTGCTTTACACCCTACAATTCTTAATAAGGGGCATGTATATGAGTATCAATAAAAATAAGAATGATGACCTGCAAATCTTACTATTAATTGGTCCAATTTAGGAGATAAAATTTCATGGTGTCGAAAAAAGTTATAAAATTCACTCTTGCCATTAGCATACTCAGCATTTTCATTTTTTTTTTGGAATCATTAAATCTCTCTTCACCATTATTCAGCCTTATTTTAACTTACAGCAAAATTTTCTCAGGGTTCCAAGCATTTGTAAGTTTATTTTCCTATGTTCAGTTTCCATTTTCTAAGATCCAGTGTTCACAGGCTTTTAATAAATACAACTCAATATACCACAGTTTCTTGGGAGTTTAAAACATTCAACAGATGATACTCAGGAAGGCAATCAGGAAGGCAAGAATAAATAGTCTCAAGTGCAAAAACACTTCACTGTACCAGAACATACTATATTTAGCAATTTAACCTTAAATTGGATACATAATCCAAAGGGGTCTGTGAAAGGTGGTATCAAATGTTAAACTTTGCTTTATTAATAATATCATCCAGGAGCAAAATTCCCTTTTACCAAATCTTCCAGCATGGAAATTTTGGAGTATTCAACTGAATCAAGTGAGTTGTATTTTATAATTGGCAGAGGTTAATTAGAGCAATGTGCCCATTATATGGATGGGTAAACTGAGGCCTGATGAGATGAGAAACTGGCCCAGGTCAGCACAGAGAGGTTCCTTCTTCACCCCCTGCTTTCTTCTTTGCCGCATAGCCCATCTGGTCTTCATAGGGATCTCCCTACTACATGCCTCTGTCTGTACTAGCAGGGACACAAAAGAAATAAAAAACATGGTCCTCACCATCACGAAGTGAGAATATCATGTCTGTCATTGTGATTGTAAGCAATTGACAACTATCCCCCATCTTAATAAGTACGCCACAGTTTTTTGAAGGAATTTTTTTCCCTGAAAACTATGTTTGTGTTTTCAGACTCTTGCTTCCCTATCCTTTTCAAAGTATAGTGAAAAAAATTATTTACATGTGCATTTTCCTTCTCACATACTTTCCTACACACCTTACAATAAGATCTTGAAAAATGTTTTCTCCTCATAATTCTTTCCCTATCTAATTTTGTTTGGGCTTGGAAGGAATCACCACTCCTCTAGCAGACACTACTCTGAGTTAATTGTTGTTGTTGTTGTCATGTTCTTGCTGGGAAAGGAGGGAAAGAAAGCAACTTCAAGCAGCATCCAGCTGCTGGCTATAGACTGCAATGGTAGGTAATCGCTAAAATTATTGTGGTATTTAAAAATGCTTGGTAAGTTAACTGACGTGAATAGAAATTCCTAGAAATCAACATATTTCTGGTAATAGTATGTATCACAGGAAAAGAAGCCTTTATTTTATGGCTAAAAGTTGACTTTTTGGACTAGAGCATCTTAGATGTCTCATCATCATGCTATCACCCAATCCCTTATCACCAAGGACCTATAGAGAAATGACAAGGTGGGGAAACTTGGGCTTAAATCTGTGATATTTTTAAAAATGTATTTAATTTCCTAAATAGCTAACACATTTATATACTTTAAAAATTAATAATAGGAGATGCTGTACAGCAGAAATTAACGCAACATTGTAAATCAGCTATACTCTAATAAAATTTTTTAAAAAATAAGTAATAGGAGATATTCTGTGTAAAGCCCTCCACCCTCATCTTCCATCTCCCCACCCCAAACAGTAACCAGTACATTTTTTAAAAAAACATTTCTGAGGCGGTTTTACAGCATCCTACAAGAAAATGTGAATATCTCCTTCCTGCCCTTACTAACATAAAAGAGTGGCTTGTATCATTTAAGTAATGAATACACACACACACACACACACACGACTACCCCCCTGATAAAAAACAGGACATTATCAGTGACCCAGAAGCCTCTGTGCTCCTTCCTAGTTATCACTCTCCACCCAAAGGTGGCACCTATTCTGACTGTCATCATCATAGCTCAGTGTTAGCTGTTTTTCAGCTTAATATATACAGAAATCATAATGTCTATTCTTTTTTGTGTCTGACTTATTCTAACTTCTTAAAGTGTATGATCTCATTTAATTCTTAAACCAACCCCACAACATTGATAATATCATTCCCATTTTAAAAATCACAGAAATGAAGTCAAACAAGGTTGAAAAAAGGGACCATGTCATGATACACCAGTGTTGGAGCTGGCACTAAAATCTGGGTTTCCCCAGCTCTAAACCTATGTCATTACCAGGCAGCACAGTCATACAAGAACATTCTCCAGCCCCTCAGTTTTTGAAATTACTACCTGTGGGTGACCTTGATGTGGTCTCCCCTGACCTTCTACCTTCCTTCTTTCCGCCATCTACCCATCTTTCCTTCCATTTAGTGATCCATGCGCCCTCCCACCCCTCCCTCCACCCTTGGACATGCACTACAGGGAAAATGAAAATGACTTTTACTCCTGACAGACCTGCAGGAATCCGAGAGCTATCGTTTAAAACTTGGTCTTCCTGGGACTTCTCCATCTGTATATTTTCCCCATATATCAGCTTGGATTTTGCAGAGTAAACCTAGTTTTTTGGCTTTACTATTGCACATTCAAAATTTTGAATATTGTTTCTTGTACATAATTGTTTTTAATTATTAAATAAAGTTGGCTAATTAACTATAAAATATATTCTATCTATTTTTCCAGGAATATAGAGAGCAAATACAGTTATTTAAACTAACACACCATTGTAAAACAATTACACTCCAATAAAGATGTTAAAAAAAAAAAAAAAGCAAACGTATTAAAAAATAAAATAAACCATGATAAATGTCCAAAAAAAAGTCTCTAGGGAAACATAGCAGATAAGCTTATTTGGGGATATAGGAAGAGGTATGATCAGGCTGCAAGGCTCCAGTCCTGGTGGGCAGCTGTGGCCCCTCAGGGAGGGGGATGGGCTGCAGAAGCCCATCTGTGAGTGAGAGAAGGCCCTGAGCCCTGCATGACTGTGGGGCTGCCTCACAGTTGTACACTGTGTACACACCTATCAAAACACATGGCTTTGTACATTTCCAATGGATGCAGTTTGTTGTACATAAATTATACTTCACAAAAGTTGACTTTAAGAAAGAAATTGACTGTAAGTTCGTCAAGCACTTTCTGTCCTGAAGCTTTTACCAGTATCTGCTGTCTTTTGTAATTATGCATCCTATAGCTAAGGCACAGAAGACTGAATGAATGCAAGGATTCATTAACTCTTTGAATTTGTTAAATACTAACAGTTAACCATTAGAAGTGGTTCAATGATGTAAGAGTCACACTGCTTCAACTTTTTCTTTGTTGTAGTTTTTAAATTGTCAATTTTTAGCTATTTGACAGATTAAAAGCAAAATAATCATGCCATATTTAGTCCTGGAGTTCAAGTCTAAATGTTTATGTGAAAATTATTGTAGTAAACTTTTAATATGGCAAAGCAACCTTATGCTCTATTTTAGCCAAATGAAACATAATCTGAGATTATATTAGAACATTTCCCTTGTCTTCAAACTGTTTGGTGTAACAGAATATTGATATGCAGCTTGGTGGATTTCACCAGTTAATGCACATTCTTCTCCCCTCCTTCCCCCAATAATATGTATACTGAAAAATGTGCATTTGTCTGAGGAATTATTTTGTTTGCTACCACTTAATGAATCTCAAAATTTTGAGTAATGTACCTCAGTCTAATCAGACTTTTTATGACCTTTATAACTACATTTAAAACCCTTAATTCCTATTTCTGGGTGTTTGCGAGCCTGATTGCTACCATGAAGTAAAAAATTTATTACTCTAGGTATTCACTAGCTAAATAAACATAGTTCTTGTTTAGCAAGCATATATTGTTCCTCAGCTCCTTTCTCCAGCTTTTGCAGTGTCCTGGCATCCTTAAAATATTTGAAAATACGGCCTTGATCCATGGATTAAATCAGTATCTAAGTGAATGTGTTGATGTTTTATTGATCAGATCTATATAAATGGGAATACAGCATATATCTGGGTATTCTTATAGTTATCTTTTTAACATCTTATTTTTTTCATTAATTACATATCAACATTAATTTTGTATCTTGAAACAAATTGATTTTGTATAATTATGTGTCAAGCATCTGTATTAACTGATTTGATGGCACATGGTTATGAAATAATGTACTGCCCCTTATATTACTGTACCAAAAGGAGAAAGCTATGTAGAAAGATATGTTAAGGATGAAAATAGCAATACAGTAGATTTGAGTACCTTGATGTTTTGCATTACTCCACTTATGTTTACATCATGTTTAGAAATGTTTTCATTTACTATGGTCTTTGGTCACTTCGATTCAAAAATTTAGTGACAGATATTTCTTTGAGGCTTTCTTTTATATGATTTTTTTTTGTACAATATTTTCTTAAAATGTACAAATACTGTATTCAAGTGAAAACCAATACAGTATTTGTAGCTAAATTGTAGCTACTTCACAGTGCTTTGGTAGTCCCAGGATAGTTATCAGTGTTTACTGAAGGGAACATCAAAATGTTAATAGTATATTACAAAATAAAGACTTTCTTAAAGGAAAATTGCACCTATTTTACCTTTTTTTAAGAGTAAGCCATGAAATCTTGTAACATGTCTTGTAACTATTTGTAATGAAAACTGGCATTTGGGTATAGTCACCACAGCAACGTTCTACATCCCTAGGATTATATAGGTAGGACATGTCAGAGAGGACCACTGTCACTCTGGAGGTCCTGTTAGAGAAAACTGTACAGGGGTGACCTTGTGGAAAGGATCTGAGTCTTCTCTCTGAGGTTCTCTTCTTGGTGCTTTATTAGCAACTCTGAATATTTTTATAAAACTAGTTACATTATACATGGATTGAAACTTGTTTAATTTACATTAGGTTTCTGTGTAAGAGATGTCACGGAAACACTCAGCAAGCAGGCTGATTGCAATAGCAGACTCAGAAATGTCAAATGTAACTCAGCTGTCTACTCATGGTGAGTACATCCCAGTGCCTTTAACCTGGATTTCTAATATTAAGTGAAATGGGTGCAGCATTCCTTTGGGGAAAAAAACAAGACAAAACAAAACTTTTCAATTGGTACATTTCTTTTTTTCCTCATTTAAATTTTCTTCAGAGTGCCTACTCTCTCTCCCTCCTTGGTCTGTCAGTGTACAGCAAAATGTTTTTCCTCTAAATGAGATGATCAGAGGTTGTCTCAGTAGCACAACTAATGGAAGGTTTCTTAACTGTAGGGACCAAGAGGGAGAGAAACTGGGCTCTAGAGCAGGAGACTGATCCAGTGTTTTGAGTAATCACAAATTAAGACATTATTGGCCTAGTAAATTTCTTGCTTAATGTTTTTCCAAGATCTGGTTTGAATGTTTCTTAATTAAAGTTATCTTATGTGGGTGTTTTATTTTGAAAGGTATTATATAGTTTGTATATTTAACAGTAAGGGGGAAAATGTAACCAAAATTAATATTCTTTCTCTATATATATTGGTACTTGAAGATTCCTTTCAGAAGAAACCCCAGACTGTTCCTAAATTTAATCCTCATTTTAACTTAAGTGATCTTTCTAATTCAAAAGCTGTGTTCTTTTTGAATACCATGCATGGGGGTTAAGCTGATGTTAAAACAGTTTGCAATAAAAAAAAATCAGCTTAAGTCATTTAATCATTTCAAGTGCATTCTGCATCCTATAAAAATAAGTTTGAGAACTTTAAGAGAATTGTGTTTCATTAAGTTTTGCATATCTTTTGTTATGCCATGTAAATTCCCTTCTTTTTCATATGATTAAAGAAAGGTTATGATAAAATGATTAGTTCATTTACATTCACTTGTGGCAATTACATGAGAATTTAAATTTTGTCGTGTTTGGGTTTGTTCATTCCTGTGAATGATGGTACAGTTAGGTAAGATTTTCTGTTATGGTACCCAAACTCACCATTTGGTCCTCTTTAACCTTTGAGGGTTTCAGTAAAAATTGTTCACTCAAAAAAAAAAAAAAAAAAGAAAGAAATTGGAAGAGCAGAGAACAAGTTCAATTTTCCTACACTTCCCTCCTTTAAAGGCCTCTCGTTTTCTCCTTGCCTGGTCAACTCATCCCGAACACTGAAAAGAACCAGGGCTCCTACAGCTGCTCCATCTCTCTTTCCTTCAGCCAAAGCTGCTTTAGTTCCCTAAACCCCCACTTTGAAAATCCCCAAAGCAAGTACTTCTATTGCTCATTTTGACCATTATTGTTTTCTCCCATCATTCTATTGCTCTTAAAATTCTAACAAGCCAAAAGTAAAGACACAAGACAGACTTCTCATTTATATGAGGAAGTGGTAAAAGAAAATAAGAATTGATTTTGGTTCTCATGAGTTTTCCTGTTGCCCATCGCTGGGTCAAGTAGGATGGAATTCAGAAAGACGGAACTCTGTGTTCATTGCTAAAGATGACAATGAACTCAATGTAGTCCAAATACCTACTTTACAACAATGCCACAGTTTTTGAATAAAAATTCTCATAACCTTCCTGGGTGATCCAATATTCAACACTTGAACAATCACTCTGGGACTCAGTTTTCTCACTTATAAATGAAGATTCTGGAATAAATAATCTATACTGTCTTTTACTGTAATAAAAAAGCATCCTAAAGAAAATGCTGTGACCCCCCTAAGCATAGGTTCTTTGTCCAGCAGCTCAAGGTCATGTGAGTTGACTGATATTCTGTTCATCCAACATAATATTGGTGTAGGGAAGTTAATATATTACACATATTCTAAGATGTCAATCAAACACTGTAATTTAAAGCTAATTCAGTTGTGTATTTTTTATAGTATCTTAACATTATTAATCCAAATGCACCCACTATTATACACTGTGATAAAACCAGAAATTTATAATTCAGTGCATCTCTTCATTTCTGTTTACCCCAGACTTATCAGATATATTATTAAAAACATAAAATTTTATTTAAAATACATCTGTCCTACTGTATTGTACCAATAAAATGTAAGAAAATCCATTTATATGAAACATCATTTTTTTGGCTTCTTTATTATTATTATTTTTTTGCTCTGACCATGGTTCAGGTTCTTCATAGATAATCTCATTTAGTCTTAAAAATGTTCTATAACATAGGTTTTATTATCATTTTACCATCAAGAAAGTCAAACTCAGAGATGCTCTCAAGGGCTGAAGGTCACAGGGTTCAGGCTTTGAAGCCAAGTAGTCTAATTCCAGGATTTGAGCAGGTCTCCTCTTCCACAGCTATTTAGAAAATTCATTTTTAATTGGTTTTGATTTCTCTATCAGGTGGAGAACCCAATCATGGAATATTATCATGGCAATTGCCTGCAATTAGAACCATTTATCAAAATGTGGAAGACAAATCTGGACTGGGGAAGGAGGAGAAGGTGGGAACACCAACTCAACAGTTCAAGTTCAGGATCGGTCAGTGAGGTCAGTGTCATTAAACACAAGTATTAAACTTGCCTGAGCTTCAGTTCTGTTGTTAAATTGGGGTTATCAGGCAATTAGATCTCTAAAGTATACATCATCAGCACAAAATGAGCAACTTCCCATTTGACCTAACACTTTGCATGGGAAAATACCTCTGTCTGTGTTTAGTGAAATTCTACCACAGCCTTACAGGATATGCATTTATATATATGCAAGGCATTTTTATTGTTCGGAAAATAAGATCCCTTTGAATTAGACCTGTACCAAAGTCTCATTCATAATTATTTTCTCAGAGCTCTATATCAGACATTTGGCTGACATCCTGTTAGACACTGCATCTTCTCGGAAATAAGGCATGAGCACAACTGTTAGGCATTTCCCAACAGAGAAACAAATATACTGTGCTTCAACTCAGCCAGCCTAATTAACAGAGAATTTAATTATTACTCACCAAGACCAGCTATATAATTTGTGGGGCCCAGTGCAAAATGAACATAAGTGGTCCCTTGTTCAAAAACTGTGAAGAATTTCAAGATGGAGACAATAGAGTGTCAACCTTGCATGGGGACCTACTGAGCATGGGGTTCTGTGTGTTTCTACAGGTCTACACAGCCATGGAGGGGGCTTTGGTGCTAATAAGGTTAATAAGAGGAGGACATGAAATTGACTTGGCTCAAATTTCATATTAATTACAATAATTACATTGTGAAACTAATCTGATCATTTACTATATAATTTCAAAATAAGATTATAAAAATTGTTTGCAATATTTCTTTTAGAATTCAATAAAGTTGTATGTTTGGACTGTAATTCTTTACTTCAGCTTTGGTTTATGATATGTGACTACTGGTCAAAAAAGCAAAAGCTACCTGCTACCAATTAAACCATTTTTGTCAACTCCAGTGTAGTGTCTTTTATCTTGGTGTCTCTTTCATGGGCTTTTTTTTTTTTTTTTTTTTTTAAAGATTCGGCCCTAAATAGAGAGTCTTCAAAACATCTCCCTTACAATGACAACTTCCTTATCTTGCTAGTAGAAGAAAAGCTTGGCAAAAATTTTGCAGTATATTTGTCATTGACTACCAATATTTTAAATGTAAATGTTCTCAAGCCAACCTTCATCCATTTATCCTATAGATAATGTTTTATAAGAACACAATCATATACAAACAAATCTGCTATGACAACATTGTTCATAGCACAGGATTGGAATAAATCTGAATCTCTATCAATAGGGGACTCATAAATTAATTACAGTATATCCATAAAATAGAATTCTATGCAGTGATTACAAACAAACCTTTATATATATATTAACATGACAATGTGTCCAAGATATATGCCAACCAGTGTGTACAGGAAGACATTGTATAGATATGAAAAAATATATGCAAGTATCTATTTACATACAGATATGTCATGCTCATTCTTTTGATTTAAATAGATATTAAATTTTTATTCATAATAACAAACATAATCAACAGTTAAATTTGAAAGCTTCTTCAATAAGACAGATGCTCTTCTAAGCTTAAAATACCAGTTAATCCTCAAGTGTGTGACACAGGTACTATAATCATCCTAAAATTACAAGGGAGGGAATGAGGAAATTGAGGGGAAGAAAGCTACACTGCCTCTCAGGTGTATACACCGCAGAGGGTAGAGGGTACACCTGTGCTTGAATACACACAGGAAATGTCTGGATGTATATATGGGACCTCTTAAGAGTGATCACCTCTCGGGATGGATGAGGAATCAGAGCTTACTTTATATTTCACACTTTACGGAACTTCAATTTTTTTATGTTGAAAACGCACTCCCTAAAAATATACTTTAATGTACAATATGTGTAACACTTCTGGTTTTCGACCCTGAAACCTCAATTGCAGAAATTTAAAAGTTGCCCAAGAGTGTAGAGGTTTCTAATGCCAGCCTGGAAAGATTAACATGTGAAGATTCTTTGATTTACTCAATCCTTAGATTCTTCTAGTACATAAGACTGACTTTTTACTGCTTTGTAGAGTATGCAATTTCATAAAATACACATCAAACTCATCCAAATAGCCAGCCATTTAGCTGTCTATGTGGTGTACTTATGCATTCTGTCATATACTGTGAACAAAATACAGCCGAATTTGATCAGCCTGTTTATAGTTTAAGACAGGGACCTCTAAATGACTCCTCTTTGGTATGTTTCTGGAAAGGTCAGGCACCAATGTGTTTTACCAAATAAAACTCAGGTTTGAAGAATATGCCTTCTAAACTGATTTTTACTACCTGAACTATAAGTTTTACAGGGCTTCTTTGTTAAACTGCCCTGACAATTTCCATTTCCAGTTGCTTCAATCATATTAACAGAAGGTAAAGTTCACAAATAGTAAAATACGTCATTGCACTGCACTTGGTTTTCGGAAATAGATCACACAACTGACGAACACACAAGACATCATATTTGGTGTTCCAATTCATGTTTGGGTTGGCATATCTCACACGGGGCAGGACAAGATGTCCTACCACAAACGGAAGCATCTCATTACTCAGGAAATAAAACATGTCTGCACCCAAGACTTGACCAATCCCATTAAATATACAAAAAGAATAATGGATTTTTTTTTTTTTCCTGAAAGATAGACAGAAAGGTCAGGGAGGTAGGGTAGAAAATATCTGCATAAGAACATTAGTTCTTAAAAAGGTTTAAAAATATATGTGTAGAATTCCACCAGAATGCAGGAATTCTTTACAGAATCATTTCTCCTTCCAAAATATGATGCCATGCTCTATTGCAGGGAATGTTTTCTAGGAAGTTAAAATAAGACTGCTTGGTTTCTGAATTTTCATTAAGAGATCGACAATCTATTGTTTATGAGTCAGCATCTACTTCTTAAGCCCCTACATGCCAGACATGAGGCTAATACTATGGGAGAGATCAGAAGTAAAGAGCCAGTGTCCAATGTTTTAGTCATTTGACAGGATAATTATAGGAGGCTGGAAAGACTCGAGGAAGGGACATATAACTAAAGATGGGTGGAGGCACTGTCCATCAAAGTGGTTCTGAAAGAAGTGTCATCTACCCTGAGATTTGAAAAACGGTTTTGTATTACTTCACCAAGGAGGGGTGGGTGGTAAGAGTGGATGGTGAGAGCAAATCTCATGCATAACCCAGGACTTGAGAAAGAACATGACAAATTGTGGTGACTGCTGTATAAAATCTAATTCTTGTGGGCATTTAGCCTTATATTACTTTGTCCCTGTTCTCTAGCTGATGTGTATGCATTAATCTGTCATTTCCATTCTAGAATGTACATGTGTTAATGATTGAGTCCTCACGTATTTTGTACCCACCTTCATCAGTTAACATTCCATACCCACCTCGGTGGTTGTTCTCAAATAAAGAAAATAAATCATCTAGAAAATAATTCAAGTTTTAAAAATAACTTCTTTTAGAATAGGTCTTGATTCAAAGTCAATGTGATTTTTTACAATGAAAATTTCTACTTATAAGAAGAAAGCCAAATTGTTACAGCTGCAAACATGCAACTAGGATGAGGTCATGTAAAGAGAAAAGCTCCATGTGAGCTCAAACCAAAAGTGCACTAAGGATTCTTTGACTTGGACATGGGTTCCCAAATGATCCATGCCCCTTTTTTTGTGTGTGCTTAGGCCCTGATACATCTAATTAGAAAGAAATTAGATGTCCCTGCATGTCCTGAAATTGACATACACACATCTTATCTTGGTGTCTGAATTACCATTAATACAAACTTTAAAGGAGAGGTGTTTCTTCTACAAACCTCATTCAATCAGTCACCCATTCACTCAACACATATGTACCATCATCTACTATGTGATGATGGGACCAATAGGTACTGGCAAGGTTTGTGTTTGGTTATACTGGTTGTTAAAGTATTGGAATACTGCCATGACTCCCGGAAAACAGTTTCTTACTGAACCACCCCACCCCATCCTTGACAAGTTTTACCCAGACTCCCTGGTTACCCTGAGTCTTCTTCCAGGATCCTTAGAATAATCTCTCAATCCACTTAAAACCTGGCACAGATAAGGGGGCATCCAGGACCCCTCTCCGGGCCTTTGGCTGGGGTCTGGGCTTGCTGGTCAGTGACAGTGCCATACTGGCAGTTCAATACTATGACTGTCACAATCCAGTCCAGTCTGCAGACTAGGGCCACAACACAAAATGTTTGCTACTTGTCTGAGAAGAGGTAAGGAACAAAAATGTAGACTAAGCTTCTAGAAACTTACAGCAATTTATCCCACTCCTGGGCATATACCTGGACAAAACTATAATTCAAAAAGATACATGCACCCCAGCGTTCATAGCAGCACTATTCACAATAGCCAAAACATGGAAACAACCTAAATGTCCACTGACAGATGAATGGATAAAGAAGAGGTGGTACATCTATACAATGGAATACTACTCAGCCATAAAAAAGAACAAAATAATGCCATTTGCAGCAACATGGATGCAACTAGAAATTATCAGACTAAGTGAAGTAAGTCAGAAAGAGAAAGACAAATATCATATGGTATCACTTATATATGGAATCTAAAATCTGACACAAATGAACCTATCTACAAAACAGAAACAGACTCATAGACATAGAGAACAGACTTGTGGTTGTCAAGGGTGAGGGGGAAAAGTGAGAGGGACCGACTGGGAATTTGGGGTTGGTACATGCAAACTATTACATTTAGAAAGGATAAACACCATGGTCCTACTGTATAACACAGGGAACTATATCCAGTCTCCTGGGATAAACCATAATGGAAAAGAATATTTTAAAAAGAATGTATACATATGTAAAACTGAGTCACTTTGCTGTACAGCAGAGATTGTCACAACACTGTAAATCAACTATACGTCAATAACATTTTTAAAAAAAGGGAAAAAACTTACAGCAATTTGACAAACTAGTTTTATATATGTTAAAACTAATTAATAATAATAATAATAAAATGGGGTTTGTATTTTGTCTCTGCTTTCTTTTATTTCATTTTTCTGAATTCATTTTTATTATATTTTACAAAAGCATCAATCCACAGCAGGTTTGAAATAAAAACCATGGGTCCTGAAATATAGAGTACTTTTGAGAAGCAAGTACTCTGCTAATACCAACACTGCAGTGAATGTTACATGTAAAGAATGTGAATGAAACATATAAAAACACACAACCCAAGCATTCTATTAGCATACGAGAAGAATCCTGGCTGCTCTCTAACGTTCTCCCCAAGCCAAGCAAGGAAGACCAAAGACAGACATGTACACACTGAATCTCTACATTGGTTCAGGAAACATTTGGACCTTCTGCCTCTCAGCTGTTCTGGTTAAAGTGTAATTTAGCAGTGCTCTCCCTAAACAGTTTTGGTGAATATATTCAACCATTCTTGCCTTGACCACATGCTTCTAGTCTTAGCAGTTTATATATATATAAAAACATGTATACAACTTAGGTGAGTGATACATGTAAGTGACAGAGAACATCCTCTCATCTAAACAATAGCACAGAAGAACTAAAACACCCACCCCAAGGGGATTAGCCTGTGAAGTTTTCTGCAAAATTGTATAGTCTTGACAGTTAAGCAGCATATGACTCAGAAACAATGAGGCTAGGCATTTAAGATGGAATATATCCTGCCTTATCCTTTAATATTCCATTAGCATTATTACACTTAGTTTTAAGTCATTTATTTCCAGATAATTCTCAATTATTTTGTTGGAAAGATTTAAATTTGATTTTAACTGAGAGCACCCTATCAAATGTATTAAAATATTTCCACAAAAATTAAAACAGCTTTTAAAAAATAGCTCATTCAGGAGTAGTTTCATGAGTATATACAAATCCTCAGCTGGTAGAGGTAAATGGCGAAATATTTAGAGATAACCTGATATGATGTCTGGGACGTGATCTAGTGGTGTGAGGAAACTGAGAAAGAGCTTGGATAGAATAGGACTGACAGTAGGAGAAGTGTTGTAGTTAGGGGATAGACACGTTAAAGCTCCTTAAACCAAATTATTATACTATTTTCTCTGCATTTGTGTATCTTCTGAGGAATTCTAAAATAAAGGTGAAAAATACATAAAATATTTGTAGGCATATTTTTTCAACAAAGTTTATTTTTCCTATGAAACCAGCAGCAAGGAATTAATATCATAAGTAAATGATAAACTAAAATTTATGAGTACAATATTTAAAACCATTAATGAATTTTTATAAATTTCAGTTTTAATATAATGTGATTGGTAATCTCAGGCACAGAAAGATGTGAAAAATACAAGAGTAAGATATGAATTTTCTGAAAGTGGAGTAAAAATGTAAAGTGCTTAAATTTTCTTTATTTCTTTACGAAAAGGTGTTTGGGAAAAACTTCAGGATCCAGAAAACTAAAAATAGGCAATCTTTTTTGCCAATTGTATAGCAAATAAAAGGAGACCTTGAAATTAAATTTAAATTTAATGAAAATTTTAACGGTTTACCATTTACATCTTCTACTCATAAATATCTCATGAATATCTAAAACTTGTAATAAATTGACAAGTTAAATTTACAGTATCTTGAAAAAGTATCAAATACAGCAATTCTGGAATCACAAATAGGATGGCTGCTGTTTTCCAAAACCTCTTACCACACAGACTTTAACAGAATACTTAATGTTGAGTCCAGCTGTGAAAAAAAATGTTTTTTTTTCTTTCAGATTTTTTAAAATTATTGTATCTTGTATTATTTGTCATTGCTTGGATTGAATATTATGGAAAAGTTGTGTTTCAAGTGAAAGAATTCTGCCCTCCATTGACATAGTGAAGACTATTTTCCCAATTTAAAGAAAAGTAGTAAAATTTAAAGAAAAAATGGATAGAACGTTTCTGCCCATGTATTCTTCTTAAACATTGGCATTAGCAACATTTGTCTGCAAGTGAGCTCTAGAAGATGAAAGAATAAATAAACAAGTAGAAAAGGAATAGTAAAGAAAAAGTCAGAAACAGATGTGAACGTTTAATCTGGCTGCTGGTTTTTCTCACGTCCACTTATGCCAAGTTGTGATTTTAGATTGCATACATACAACATAGTCATATGTTCTGCTTATAAAATCAACCTTAGTTATAAGAAATTACACATGGCAGCTTCTCATAGATGCTTTGTAGTTTGAGAGTCTGAGGAAAGATTCTTATGATATGAGCAAACCATCCCCTGCTCTAGCTCTGATGCAAGAGTCTATGGGTTACTGAATACTCTGGGTACTCTGGGCTCCAGGAAGATTTACGTTGATGATCTAAGGAAGTTAAACACACTTAAACACCCCTGGGAAGAAAACTCTTTGGTGTGAAAAATGACCTGGCCAGAATGTCTATCAACTTGTAAGCCAAGTCCTGATACATTTTTTTTTTTGATGTGGACAATATTTTTTAAAGTCTTTATTGAATATGTTACAATATTGTTTCTTTTCTATGTTTTGGGTTTTTGGCCATGAGGCACATGGGATCTTAGCTCTCCGACCAGGGATCGAACCAGCATCCCCTGCATTGGAAGGCAAAGTCTTAACCACTAGACTTCCAGGGAAGTCCCTGGAAATGTTTTGTATCTTGAATTTTTTTTTTTATATCTGGGTGGTGGTCACACGGGTTTCCTTTTCACTGTGGGTTCTTCCCTGACTTTGGACTTTGGCATGATTTTTTTTTTAATTTATTTGTTTATTTATTTTTGGCTGCATTGCGTCTTTGTTGCTGTGCATGGGCTTTCTCTAGTTGCGGCGAGCAGGAGCTATTCTTCGTTGAGGTGCACAGGCTTCTCACTGTGGTGGCTTCTCTTGTTGCGGAGCATGGACTCTAGGTGCGCGGGCTTCAGTAGTTGTGGCATACAGGCTTCAGTAGTTGTGGTTCGCAGGGTCTAGAGTGCAGGCTCAGTAGCTGTGGTGCACGGGCTTAGTTGCTCCGTGGCATGTGGGATCTTCCCAGACCAGGGCTTGAACCCGTGTCCCCTGCATTGGCAGGCGGATTCTTAACCACTGCACCACCAGGGGAGTCCCTGATCCATTTATATTTGCACACACCTTGTTGTGAGTCAGATCCCAACAATACAGTCTTTAACCATCAATTACACAGCCACTCAAAAGGAGTGTTATAAGACCATTGAGTTTGTGTTGAACAAAAACTAGTAGTGAGAAAAGACAGTCATCTGTGATCTAATTTATCATTGTACAACTCAAAGATAGTAGAGACAGGTAACTCACAACTTCATAGTATTGATGCACGAATCAACAAAATTCCTACTTAGCAATAGCTTTAGTAAGTCGGAAACTGAAAATTGTGAGTTTCACCAAAGCTAGTATCTTAACTCCTAAGATACCTACAAGCCGCAAAAAGGAAACCTGCCTTGTTTCACACCTTAACAAAACCAAAAAGAGAGGCAAACAGCAAGAAGACCATATAACACACTTAACTAGCTATAGCAGACCAGCTCCTAACTAGTTATTACAAAATCTTTGGAAGTGCAATGACCATGTTAGCTGTATTAGTGTGAAAGGACATAAATCACTGGAGTCTGCAGGAGACACACACATTATGTCTACCCATTAAAATCAAATTAGGGAGAATATGGAAAAGGAATCAGAAAGCTGCACTGTTTTTTCCCCTTGCAGAATTTGAACTGCCAAGACCAAGGCTAATAGACATCCATGATTTATTTTTGTTAGTTCATCAACTTATGAAGCAATGTTATATCTTATCTCACTTCTATTTTCTCTATATTCTTCTTGGATAACCCTTGTTATCTGCATCCCATCTCAACCCCACTTCCTCTTCTATGAGGGTCTGCCATGAAGTACACGAGGTACAATGATGATTCCCCAATCCATGCTATAATTAGGAATCATCAGTGTTAAGAGGAACTCAGAGCTTTTATGAATTCATTTAGAATTCTGGAAAATGCAAAGGAATCCCTATAAAATCACACATTATTATTCTGTCGATTGAAATGTACAACAGTCTAGAGGTGGGGACTTGCCTATATTAAAAACTCTGCATCCTTATGCTGGAGCATTGACCTTTTTACCATCACATCAATGTCATCAACAATAAATATTTGTAGTGCTTTTTTTTTCCTTCAGCTTAAATATTTATATCCTGTATAGCTGTCCCACTTAATCCACAATGTGTTTTTCAGGTTGTATTTTAAAGAAGAAAAAGTAAATGAGGATAAACAATTTACAAAAATATAAGCAGAATGTAAATATTACACTAAAAATATTTAGAGAAGAAATAGAATCATCATCTTCAATGCAAGTTATAAAAACCAGCTATGGGAAAGTTGTAGTGCCTGCACAGAGGGGAAAAAAAATCTCAAAGTCAAGTTATCAACATGAAAGTAAAAAGGAAATAAAATCATTATACAGTTTATTTTTGCTTTATTTGGGGAGAGTATGTCAGCATAGCCGATATGCCAAGATATATCTGAAAGCACCTGAATTTTAATTAATCATCATTTTCTATCCTTTTTAAAAGGACGTGCTGATAGGCAAATGTCAATCAAATTTCAACTATTCTAGTAGTCTACCCCTGAAGGAAAATGAATGATCTCCAACAACTAAGATGGATCTTAAAAAATAAAGAAACAGAGGCTTTTCCTGAAAAAAATTCTAACATTCAGAGCAAATTATCCAGAAGGAGCTTAATCATATGTGACTTCAGAACCCTAATTGAAAGAATTTTTAGTGATCAAAAATTTATTATGTGGGCCCATTTGCAGGTACTATAGTATAATAAGTATTTTAATCCATTGATCTCTACTTTTTAGTAGACTTAATTGTTCAGCCTCTCCAAGAGAATTAACTTGCATGCAGTTTTCCAATAAAAAATTTGAAAGCCCACCATGAGGGAAATACGAAGATTGAATCAAACACGGACTCTGGCCTCAAGAAAGACTGTGGTCATAGAACTAGACTAAAAATGGAAGTACCATAGAGGATTAAGATTGGACTGTGATAGAAGTTAAAAAGGAAGGGGGTATGATAAATTATTATTAAGTATGATATATCATTAAAGATATTAAAATTTTAATTTGTTTCCATTAAGTAATCACATAGTTTCCCATCACTTATAAGATGAAAAGTCATAGATGATGAATAGATAGATAGATAGATAGATACTATTTTACTGCCAATTGCAACTTAGAAAAATATTAATTGAGGACAACAAAATTAAGTTGGATTTTAAAAATGTGGTGATGACATCACAATGAGCTGGCATTATCATTCTAAAAGAGGATTTCTCAACCTCAACCCTATTGATATCTTGGACCAAAAAATTCCTTGTTGTGTGTATGTATTGGGGGGGGGGTGAGGTAATGTTCCACACACTGAAGCATGTTTAGCAGCAACCCTGGCCTATACTTACCCTTTAGATACTATAGCAACCCCTCACCACAATTGTGACACCCAAAAATATTTCTAGAAATTGCCGTTGAGAACCATTTCTCTAAATCATCCATTAGACATTAGCTTAGATGTTACTTTTTCCGGGAGAGCAATGTTGTCTCCACTATGTGCCACTGTATGTACCTCTAGATAACTGTTTACCACATATGATAATTACCTATTCACTTATCTGCAATTTGCTATAGACCGTTAATTTACTTTCATCTGGAACTGTGTTTTATTCACCATTGGTTCTCCACATACCAATAAGCCTAGGCAAATATGTTGAGTAAATCAATGAAGAAGGAAGAAAGGAAGAAGGTAGGTAGCTGAAGAGGCCAATGCAAAGGGGAGGGGCCCTTTTCTGCACCATAGGACACCAGTAGATCCTGGCAGCACCCTTGCCCTGAGTTGTGACAACTGGCAACATCTTCAGACATCACCAGATGGTCCCTGTGGGTGAAAAGTTGTCTCTAGCTGAGAATCAGTGCTCTAAAAGACTATTTAAAGAAGTGGTAAATATTTAATAAAGTTCAGTTTTGATATAAAAAGCAAATAGATTTTGCAGTGCTTTCAGTGTCCTACTCAATCAAAAAAACTCTGATGCACTAATGGTTGTATGACTTTGGTTAGGTTAAATTTTTGAGCTTTAATTTCTTCACTTGTAAAACCCAAATAATGATAACTCCACATAGTTCTTTCATTCAACAAATGTTTACTATTCTGTGCTATCTGCTGGACAGATGCTGTGCAACGGTGGCACTGTTATGGTCTTTGCCCCCATGAATTTTATACTCTGGGTGGCAGAAGGACTGTATCCAACTATCTCCCATATAAGATTTAAATTACAAATTGTGAACATAGAGTCTATGAAGCTGAACACGGTTCTATGAAAACATAAAAATACTAGGGTGTCATTAGGATTTCCCGAGGAGCTAGCCCTTGAACTGTGGCTTGAGGGAAATGTGAATGCTGACTATGAAAGGGGGGCAGGAGGAGGAGGGTAGGAAGATTAAATGAGATAATATGAACATGAAAACATAGGTCATGAGGCTGGCCTGATGCTCTGTAGAAAATCAATGACTGCGAACAACGGATTATAAATAATCAGCACCATCACTGACAAAACGAACAGACAGGAATAGGACATTAAGCAAAGTGACATCTGATTTAATACCTTTCTCACAACTAAAAAATATTCATGATTCATTTTACAGAATTTTAAACTAATTAAGAAAACCATGTTATGAGAAAACTATGATAATAGTAGGGTTAAAATAAAAAGGTCCTTTCTGAGTACAGAATGTTGGCGCCTTTAACACCTTGACTGTCTGGGTATACAGTTTCCCATTGTGTTGGATATGATGGTAAAATTCTTCAGTCAGGGAAAAACAAGGATTAGCACATAGTCCGGTTAATAAAGTCCTACTATTCCACGTTGCTAACAGTTCCTATGAGAACTCCAGCCATCAGTTAAACAAATCATTTGGCTGGGAACAGAGCGTTTACCATATGCACGAGTTACTAATTTCCTGGACATTATCAGCCATTAGCTGGTTTCCTGTGTCCCAGCAAAGGCTGAGGTGAGCCTTGATTGCCAAAATTGCACACTGCAGACATTAATCCATGGACCATTTCCTCCATCTAAGATATAACAACACTCTCTATCTGTAGTTCTTTTGTCAAATACATATGAGAAAGGGCCAGAAAGTTCAAGTGAAGGGAAATGTGTAAAAAAGGAAAGCTAACAGTGTACTAGTGTAATTATGCTGGTGAAACTATTAAAATTTTGGGAACTTAGAGCAGTATGGAACAGAACAAATCACCAAAGAGCTTTTACACAGCATTTTGGGATTTCTTTAGAACTCAGAGTGTGTTTCTCTTAAGATTAAATATGCTTCAAAAATACCATTTTAGTAGATGAATTACAGGTTTGCTATAACCTATCAAACCACTATTCTACAAAGACTATGTCTACCACAATTATTCTTGGCTATTTGATATCATCCAAATTTTTCACACTTAAAATTATTTCCACAATAGGTCTTGGTCTGCATGTTGTATTATTTTAAAGCTAGATTTCTAGAAGGAAATGAATAGGTCAAACTCAACAAAGTAATTTCTGGAAAAGTCAGACCAATTTGCATTTCAACAATTAGTAACTTTGCCAAAATATGATACTTTTATTTGTTTTAATCATTGCAAATTTGATAATAAAAATATCTTATTTTTGTTTATATTTCTTTTATTACTAGTAATATTTATGATTATTTTTAACATTATTGGCCATGTATATTTCATCTGTGACTTGTCAGCTCATGTCTTTTCTTATTTACTAAATTTGAATTTAAGAATATTTACTAAGTGAGGTAATCACTAGGTATATTAAGATCAGCTTTACACTTCAACTAGATAGTGTTTCTGTGGCTTCATTTAGAAGGCTGAATATATAATTTTGTGGTCTTATCTCCAACAATAAGTAATCATTACTCCATTGTCTCCTGATTTTTAGCCTCATAGTAAATATGTAAAAAGAGCTAATTTTTTAAAAAATTATTTATTTATTTTTTAAATTTTTGGCTGCATTGGGTCTTCGTTGCTGTGCGTGGGCTTTCTCTAGTTGCAGCGAGTGGGGGCTACTCTTGCTTGTGGTGCGCGGGCTTCTCATTACGGTGGCTTCTCTTGTTGCAGAGCATGGGCTCTAGGCATGTGGGCTTCAGTAGTTGTGGAACGCGGGCTCTAGAGTGCAGGCTCAGTAGTTGTGGCGCACGGGCTTAGGTGCTCCGCGGCATGTGGGATCTTCCCAGACCAGGGCTCGAACCCGTGTCCCCTGCATTGGCAGGCGGATTCTTAACCACTGCGCCACCAAGGAAGCCCAAAAGGAGCTAATTTTTGTGCCCTTTTTAGGTAACCAAGTTTTCCCCCCTGCATGGATGTACGTACATTTAAAATTTTTTTATTTAACTGTTTAAATAATCCCAAAATATCTATAGCTATTATGTCTTTTCATTTTGCTTGGAATTTTTTCAATTCTTTCAATCTCCATGAAAGGATGCATCAGCTCTGGAAAGATGGCTTCAATTGACATATTGGGTTATTACTTCTGTTTCAGCTTATTTCTCCTTCTGTATGATATGCTGGTTGTTACGTTGGATCTCCACCCTCTACCCTCCATGTACATCATATTCTCTCTCATTTTTCTAAAAATTTGACAATTTTGTTTTTCTGCATACTGGGAGAGCTTCTTTAATCAAATCTTCAAGACAGATTTAATTTTCTATGGTGTCAGCTCTGTCCCTAACTACCACCAGTATGGAATCTAGTTCTGTTAATGCACTCTTTTCTTTGTAATATTTCTTCAGTTCACTAAGTTCCTTTTTCTCCTTAGCTTAATGTTTCTGGATTTTGTCCTATTGAATTTGGACTCAAACTTTTCCCATCTTTGTAGATTTTTGTTCCTCTCACTGCACATTTTGTATCTTCTAGAGAAGTTGATCACAAATATGGTTAACCTTCAGAATCACTGAAGAAACTTTTTAAAAATACACATTCTCACATTCTGCTTTTAGATACTCTTTATTGAAAACATAAAAAGAATGAAAAAAATCTCCTCAGATGAATATGATGCTCAGCAAGGACAATCACAATAGAAGATGCCGGTATTTGACAACATGCTGTGTGTGATGCGGGCTTGTTTGTGTGTTTGCATGGAATATCTTCTTCTAGAAGCTAAGCAAGGAGAGAACCAAGGAAAACTAGACTTAGCTGTATAAACTAATTAATAATAAGGTAGTGGGGTGTTAAGAATCTCAATTCTGCTCCAAGGTGTCAGTATTGAATATGGTATTCTTGAGTGTTTCTAGAAATTTGTTTTCTGTTAATCTTGGTTTTTCAAAGTTATGTATTGGTTATTTTCTCCTCTATCTTGTATATTTCATGGGGAATTTGGAGTAGCTACTTCAGGGATTATGAAACCAGAACTGGGTAGATACTTTGAATGACTTCCACATTAGTAAATCAGAATTTTTATTTTCTGGGAGTTTAGAATACAGACTTTTGTGTGTTGTATTCAACACCAAAGTATTCTCCAACAAAAATACTCTTATTTTGTTTGATATTGTATCTTTAAAAATTGGTGTAATTTCTTACAGAAATAACTGACCAGGGTTCCTTCTAAAGCCAGATCCCTAAGAATATATATGTGAATGTCAGTACCCCTACAATATGCCATTATTCTTACGGAATATGAATTATATTTTTGAATAATAATGATTTCAGCAAAGTCTATCACCTCTCAAGCAATTTACCTTTGAATTAGTAAATATCTTTATGTAAAATTCCTTTTACACTGGGCTTATCAAGCAGTTCTCTTCAATTATCTTAAATGTAAATAACAGGGAAGACAGTCTATGTCTGACATAAAAATATTATTCCCAAATGGATCCTAAAAGTCTAAAGTCTTTCATCAGTATGAGAAAAAAAAAAGGATAAAAGTTATTTATCAGTATGAGAAAATAAGCCCTTAGTATCCCTTCACCTAAAAGTTTCTTTTATTGAAAGGCACAAGAAGTTGCTTAAGTCACTTTTCCAGAGATATTAAGAAAAAAAAAAAAAATTTCAGTAGGGAAAGAAAGTCTATATTTGTTTTGAATTTCACTATTTTCCTGCAGTTGAACATTTCCTTTTTGTTTGGAATACTTCTTAGATATATATGGAGCATGAGCAGATGTGCTCACGTAGTTGGAATGTCAACCCCAACTGATTTGGCCAGGAGACCCTGAGTTTCATGGTGTGGTTGATTAATTCAAGTAGTGGGTAAAACGTGTGTCCTGGAGTTGGGGGGGAAGGAGTCCAGCTGGGTATGATGCTAGCTCATTCAGAACACTCAAATTTCTATCTCTCCCCTGTGTAATGCATTCATGAATAGTTCCCATAAATACTGAAGTGACTCAAATCATGTGATGCACAGAAAATCAGAGATTGCAGAGGCCTATTATTTAATTTTGTTATTACTTAACTTTAAGCTCCATTTTCAAGCAAAGGGTAGACAGGCTGTGAAGCTGTCAAATATTTTTGTATTTATTGAGTAATTGCATGGGAAAATGATGTTAATTAAACACCTTTAAGATCAGCTCAGTGCTTTGTGACCACCTAGAGGGGTGGGATAGGGAGGGTAGGAGGGAGATGCAAGAGGGAGGAGATTTATGTATATGTATAGCTGATGCACTTTGTTATAAAGCAGAAACTAACACACCATTGTAAAGCAATTATACTCCAATAAAGATGTTAAAAAATAAAAATAAATAAGTATTTTGTAGATGCATGTGTGTGCATGCATGTATGCATATGCAATTGCATACCCAATTTCCTTAAGGTTTTTAAAATGTAAGAGCTACTCATCTTCATTTTCAAATCCCTGGCATATATCTTCTTAAGAAACAAAGATGTCCATCATATCCAATAACCACCATCACCCCCAATCCATAGTTGGAATGATTACCTCGAACCATTTTTGGTGAACTCAGGAATTACATCCTCCCAGATAACTGGTTGGGAAATGAATTAAAGGAATATTGCAGAGCAAAAGTTAGTTCAAGGTCACAAGGATTTATCAGAGTTGAAAATTATTATAATAAACAACACTGGTTATTCATTTGTTCATTCATTCATTCTTTCATTCAAAAAAATTCATTAAGTTACTACTATGTAAGTCAGAAACTCTAAAAGATTCAGAAGTCCACTGTATTAATGATTTTTGTCCAGTCTGCTTTTTCACTTTAGAAATTAAATAGCCAGAGAGTGACGTCACAACATGACCAAGTAAGATATCCCTCACCCATATCACCCTCTCAACAACAATTTGGCATCCATCCACAGACAAAAGTGCCTTTGCAAGAGCTGTGGGATCCAGCAAAGGACCTGGAAGGAGTCTCACCCAGCTCTGCATCAGGTAAAAGGCATACAGAGCCCAATCCCAGCTGTAGATACTGCAGGGGCTCATGAACTGGCACCAGTCCCTCTCAGCTATAGTCCTGGAGCCCCTGAGAACAATGTCTTAGACAATCACTCACGAATGAGAGAGCCTTTATTGAAGTCCAGGTTTCCAGTCGAAAAGTTCCAGCACACAGTTGGAGCCAAAGAATACAAGTTTGGATGTACTGGAGAGGGTGAGAGAAAAAGTTTGACTTTACTCATGCCAGCCCTCCCCCAAGGTGGCACAGTTTAGTGCCAAGAGAGACCATCTTGCCCTGCGATTTCACCCAAGAAGGAGGATAAGCATGCGTGTGAATGCCCAGCTTCCCCAGCTGTGGCGGACACTACATTTCTCCCTTGTCACATCCAGATTATTTAGCTCCATGACTGGGGTGTGAAAGAGGCTGGGAGAGTGGCAGATAGGAATTTCAAAGGGTGTTAAAGGGATGAGGATCCTACTAACGGCACTGTGAACTCCATCAAAAGTCCACTTGCAAGGCACTAGGGACACCCTGCCTGGCCCATAACTCTGAGTATCTCATCCACACCCACCCCCAAACTGTGCACTCCTGGTGGTGATAAGAGTGAGTTTTGGAAGATGGCTAGTGAGCACACATGGAAAGTAAACCTGAACCTGCAGGCCAGGAAGACACCACAGACTTGAGCTTTAGCCTCACCCTGGAGAAAGCAAAAGAGAGGATGTCAGCACCCAGGTAGTGTGTTATAGGATCAAAAGAAGGCAACAAGCTTGAGAGCTCTGCCAAAAGAGGGAGCAAGAAGCGTGGGCAGCTATACCCACAGAAACTCCAAGAAAGCCTCAGAATCCCTAGCAGGGCTGAGGGAATGTACTTCTCTCCCACAATCAGATAGTAAAGACTAGAGGAGGTGACTGCCACTTCAAATGCAAGGACAGCAATAGACAACGTCAAGGAACATGAGAAATCCCAGAAACATGACGTCACTAAAGGGTCACAATAATCTCCAATCCCAACAATATGGACATCTGCAATTTACCCAATAAAAAATTCAAAATAGCTCTATTAAAGAAGATCACTGATCCAAAAGAAAACACAGAAAGACAATTAAGTGAAACCTGGAAAATAATACATGAACAAAATGAGAAAACAAAGATATAAAAACCACTTGAAAAGAACCAAACAGAAATTCTGGAATTGAAGAATACAATAAATGAAATGAAATGCAGTAGAGACTACCAGCAGCAGAATGCGTCAAGCAGAAGAAAGAATCTGTGAAATTGAACTGTGAATTAGACAGCACTTGTGAAATTATCCAGGAGAAGAAAGAAAAAAGACTAAAAAGTAAAGATGGAATAAGTGAACAATGGATTACCATCAAGAAAAACAATCTGCAAGTTATTGAAGTCCCAGAAGGAGAAGAGAAGGAGAAGGAGGCAGAATGCTTATTCAAAGAAATAATGATGGAGAGATTGGTTCAAGATGGCGGAGTAGAAGGATGTGCTCTCACTCCCTACTGCGAGAGCACCGGAATCACAACTAACTGCTGAACAATCATCAACAGGAAGACACTGGAAGTCACCAAAAAAAGATACCCCACATCCAAAGACAAAGGAGAAGCCACAATGAGACGGTAGGAGGGGCACAATCATAATAAAATCAAATCCTATAACTGCCGGGTGGGTGACTCACAAACTGGAGAACAGTTATACAACAGAAGCCCACCCACTGGAGTGAAGGTTCTGAGCCCCACGTCAGGCTTCCCAGCCTGGGGTCCAGCAACAGGAGGAGGAATTCCTAGAGAATCAGATTTTGAAGTCTGGTGGGATTTGACTGCAGGACTTAGACAGGACTGGGGAAAACAGAGACTCCACTCTTGGAGGGCACACGCAAATTAGTGTGCGCATCGGGACCCAGGGGAAGGAGCAGTGACCCCATAGGAGACTGAACCAGACCTACCTGCTAGGGTTGGAGGGTCTCCTGCAGAGGCGGGGGGTGGCTGTGTCTCACCGAGAGGACAAGGACACTGGCAGCAGAAGTTCTGGGAAGTACTCCCTGGCATGAGCCCTCCCAGAGTCTGCCATTAGCCCCACCAAAGAGCCCTGGTAGGCTCCAGTGTTGGGTCGCCTCAGGCCAAACAACCAATAGGGAGGAAACCCAGCCCCACCTATCAGCAGACAAGCGGATTAAAGTTTTACTGAGCTCTGTCCACCAGAGCAACAGTCAGCTCTACCCATCACCAGTCGCCCCCATCAGGAAACTTTCACAAGCCTCTTAGAAAGCGTCATCCACCAGAGGACAGACAGCAAAAGCAAGAAGAATGACAATCCTGCAGCCTGTGGAACAAAAACCACATTCACAGAAAGATAGACAAGATGAAAAGGCAGAGGTCTATGTAACAGATGAAGGAAAAAGACAAAACCCCAGAAAAACAACTAAATGAAATGGAGATAGGCAACCTTTCAGAAAAAGAATTCAGAATAATGATAGTGAAGATGACCCAGGACCTTGGAAATACAATGGAGGCAAAGATCGAGAGGATGCAAGAAATATTTAACAAAGACCTAGAAGAATTAAAGAACAAACAAATAGACATGAACAATACAATAACTGAAATGAAAACTACACTAGAAGGAATCAATAGCAGAATAACTGAGGCAGAAGAATGGATAAGTGATCTGGAAGACAGAATGGTGGAATTCACTGCTATGGAAGAGAATAAAGAAAAAAGAATGAAAAGAAAGGAAAACAGCCTAAGACAATTCTGGGACAACATTAAACGCTCCAACATTTGCATTACAGGGGTCCCAGAAGGAGAAGAAGGAGAGAAAGGACCTGAGAAAATATTTGAAGAGATTATAGTCGAAAACTTCCCTAACATGGGAAAGGAAATAGCCACCCAAGTCCAGGAAGTGCAGAGAGTCCCATACAGGAAAAACCAAAGGAGAAACACACTGAGACACATAGTAATCGAATTGGCAAAAATTAAAGAAAAAGAAAAATTACTGAAAGCAGCAAGGGAAAAACAACAAATAACACACAAGGGAACTCCCATAAGGTTAACAGCTGATTTCTCAGCAGAAACCCTATAAGCCAGAAGTGAGTGGCATGATATACTTAAAGTGATGAAAGGCAAGAACCTACAACCAAGATTACTCTACCCGGCAAGGATCTCATTCAGATTTGATGCAGAAATCAAAAGCTATACAGACAAGCAAAAGCTAAGAGAATTCAGCACCACCAAACCAGCTCTACAACAAATGCTAAAGGAACTTCTCTAAGTGGGAAACACAAGAGAAGAAAAGGACCTACAAAAACAAACCCAAAACAATTAAGAAAATTGTAATAGGAACACTCATATCGGTAATTACCTTAAACGTGAATGGATTAAAGGCGCCAACCAAAAGACACAGGCTCTCTGAATGGATACAAAACCAAGACCCATACATATGCTGTCTACAAGAGACCCACTTCAGACCTACAGACACATACAGACTGAAAGTGAGGGGATGGAAAAAGATACTCCATGCAAATGGAAATCAAAAGAAAGCTGGAGTAGCAATACTCATATCAGATAAAATAGACTTTAAAATAAAGAATGTTACAAGAGACAAGGAAGCACATTACATAAAGATCAAGGGATCAATCCAAGAAGAAGATATAACAATTGTAAATATTGATGCACCCAACATAGGAGCACCTCAATTCATAAGGCAACTGCTAACAAATATAAAAGGGGAAATCAACAGTAACACAATAATAGTGGGAGACTTTAACACCTCACTTACACCAATGGACAGATCACCCAGACAGAAAATTAATAAGGAAATACAAGTTTTAAATGACACAATAGACCAGATAGATTTAATTGATAATTATAGGACATTCCATCCAAAACAGCAGATTACACTTTCTTCTCAAGTGCGCATGGAACATTCTCCAAGATAGATCACATGTTGGGTCACAAATCAAGCCTTAGTAAATTTTAGAAAACTGAAATCATATCAAGCATCTTTTCTGATCACAACTCTATGAGATTAGAAATCAATTATAGGGGAAAAAAAGTAAAAAACACAAACACATGGAGGCTAAACAATACATTACTAAATAACCAAGAGATCACTGAAGAAATCAAAGAGGAAATCAAAAAATACCTAGAGACAAGTGACAATGAAAACACGATGATCCAAAACCTATGGGATGCAGCAAAAGCAGTTCTAAGAGGGAAGTTTATAGCAGTACAATCCTACCTCAAGAAACAACAAACATCTCAAATAAACCATCTAACCTTACACCTAAAGGAACTCGAGAAAGAAGAACAAACAAAACACAACGTTAGTAGAAGGAAGGTAATAATAAAGATCACAGCAAAAATAAATGAAATAGAAACAAAGAAAACAATAGCAAAGATCAATAAAAGTAAAAGCTGGTTCTTTGAGAAGATAAACAAAATTGATAAACCATTAGCCAGACTCATCAAGAAAAAGAGAGAGAGGACTCAAATCAATAAAATTAGAAATGAAAAAGGAGAAGTTACAACAGACACCACAGAAATACAAAGCATCCTAGGACACTACTACAAGCAACTCTATGCCAATAAAATGGATGAGCTGGAAGAAATGGACAAATTCTTAGAAAGGTATAATCTTACAAGACTGAACCAGGAAGAAATAGAAAATATGAACAGACCAATCACAAGGAATGAAATTGAAACTGGGATTAAAAATCTTCCAACAAAGTCCAGGAGCAGATGGCTTCACAGGTGAATTCTGTCAAACATTTAGAGAAGAGTTAACAGCCATCCTTCTCAAACTCTTCCAAAAAGTTGCAGAGGAAGGAACACGCCCAAACTCATTCTGTGAGGCCACCATCACCCTGATACCAAAACCAGACAAAGATACTACAAAAACAGAAAATTACAGACCAATATCACTCATGAATATAGATGTAAAAATCCTCAACAAAATACTAGCAAACAGAATTCAACAACACATTAAAAGGATCATATACCATGATCAAGTGGGATTTATCCCAGGGATGCAAGGATTCTTCAATATACCCAAATCCATCAATGTGATACACCATATTAATGAACTGAAGAAGAAAAACCACATGATCATCTCAATACATGCAGAAAAAGCTTTTGACAAAATTCAACACCCATTTATGATAAAAACTCTCCAGAAAGTGGGCATAGAGGGAACCTAGCTCAGGAAAATAAAGGCCATATACGACAAACCCACAGCAAACATCATTCTCAATGGTGAAAAACTGAAAGCATCTCCTCTAAGATCAAGAACAAGACAAGGATGTCCACTCTCACCACTGTTATTCAACACAGTTTTGGAAGTACTAGCCATGGCAATCAGAGAAGAAAAAGAAATAAAAGGAATACAAATTGGAAAACAAGAAGTAAAACTGTCACTGTTTGCAGATGACATGATACTATACATAGAGAATCCTAAAAATGCCACCAGAAAACTACTAGAGCTAATCAATGAATTTGGTAAAGTTGCAGGATACAAAATTAATGCACAGAAATCTCTTGCATTCCTATACAGTAATGATGAAAAATCTGAAACAGAAATTACAGAAATGCTCCCATTTATCATTGCAACAAAAAGAATAAAATACCTAGGAATAAAACTACCTAGGGAGACAAAAGACCTGTATGCAGAAAACTATAAGACACTGATGAAAGAAATTAAAGATGATACAAACAGATGGAGAGATATACCATGTTCTTGGATTGGAAGAATCAACATTGTGAAAATGACTATACTACCCAAAGCAATCTACAGATTCAATGCAATTCCTATCAAATTACGAATGGCATTTTTTACAGAACTAGAACAAAAAATCTTAAAATATGTATGGAGACACAAAAGACCCCGAATAGTCAAAGCAATCTTGAGGGAAAAAAACAGAGCTGGAGGAATCAGACTCCCTGACTTCAGACTATACTACAAAGCTACAGTAATCAAGACAATATGGTACTGGCACAAAAACAGAAATATAGATCAATGGATCAAGGTAGAAAGCCCAGAGGTAAACCCACGCACCTGTGGTCAACTAATCTATGACAAAGGAGGCAAGGATATACAATGGAGAAAAGACAGTCTCTTCAATAAGTGTTGCTGGGAAAAGTGGACAGTTACATGTAAAAGAATGAAATTAGAACTCTCCCTAACACCATACACAAAAATAAACTCAGAATGGATTAGAGACCTAAATGTAAGACTGGACACTATAAAACTCTTAGAGGAAAACATAGGAAGAACACTCTTTGACATAAATCACAGCAAGATCTTTTTTGATCCACCTCCTAAAGTAAAGGAAATAAAAACAAAAATAAACCAATGGGACCTAATGAAACTTAAAAGCTTTTGCACAGCAAAGGAAACTACAAACTAGATGAAAAGACAACCCTCAGAATGGGAGAAAATATTTGCAAACAAATCAACGGACAAAGGGTTAATCCCCAAAATATATAAACAGCTCACGCAGCTCAGTATTAAAAAAACAAACAACCCAATAATGGACAGAACACCTAAATAGACATTTCTCCAAAGAAGACATACAGATGGCCAAAAAGCACATGAAAAGCTGCTCAACATCACTAATTATTAGAGAAATTAATTATTTCATGCAAGTGAAAACCACAATGAGGTATCACCTCACACCAGTTAGAATGGGCATCATCAGAAAATCTATAAACAACAAAGCTGGAGAGGGTGTGGAGAAAAGGGAACCTTCTTGCACTGTTGGTGGGAATGTAAATTGATACAGCCGCTATGGAGAACAGTATGGAGGTTCCTTAAAAAACTAAAAATAGAATTACCATATGACCCAGCAATCCCACTACTGGGCATATACCCAGAGAAAAGCATAATTCAAAAAGACACATGCACCCCAATGTTCATTGCAGCACTGTTTACAATAGCCAGGACATGGAAGCAACTTAAATGCCCAGTGACAGATGAATGGTTAAAGATGTGGTACATATATATAATGGAATATTACTCAGCCATAAAAAGGAACGAAATTGAGTCATTCGTAGAGACGTGGATGGATCTAAAGACTGACATACAGAGTGAAGTAAGTCAGAAAGAGAAAAACAAATATTGTATATTAATACATATATGTGGTACCTAGAAAAATGGTACAGATGAAATGGTTTGCAGGGCAGAAACTGAGACACAGTTGTAGAGAACAAAAGTATGGACACCAAGGGGGGAAAGTGGCGGGGGTGGTGGTGGTGTGATGAATTGGGAGTTTGGGATTGACATATATATACTAATATGTATAAAATGGATAACTAATAAGAACCTGCTGTATAAAAAAATAAATAAAATAAAATTCAAAAAGAAAAGAAAAAAAAAAAGAAAGAATGATGGAGACCTCCCCAAATCTGAGGAAAGATTTGGATACTCAAGTTCATGAAGCTCACAGGTCACCTAACAAACTTACCTTAAAAGATCTTCTCTAAGACACATTATAATGAAACTGTCAAAAAACAAAGACAAAGAGAATCTTCAGAGCAGAAAGAGAAAAGAATCTTGTAATTTATAGGGTAACCCTAATAAGGCTATCAGCAAATTTCTCAGTAGGAATCTTACAGGCCAGGAGAGAGAAGGAAAATATATTCAAAGTAGTAAAAGAAATAAAAACCTGCCAGTCAAGAATACTCTATACTGGCAAAGTTGTCTTTTGGAAATGAAGGAGAGATAAAGATTTCCTCACAAAATAAAGCTGAGGGAGTTCATCACTACTAGACTTGTCTTTCAATAAATGCACAAAGGGCTTCTTCAAGCTGAAATGAAAGTAGCATGAAAACATATGAATATATACACTGCACTGGTAAAAGTAAGCATATAGTCAAATTTAGAATAATACTATAATATGATGGTGTGTTAACCACTTCACTCTAGTATAAAAGTTAAAGAACAAAGGTATTAAAAACATCTATATCTATAGTAATTTGTTAATGATACACCACATAAAAAGAGGTAAATTGTGACACCAAAAATAGAAAAGGAAGGGAGAAAAAGTTTTTGTGTGCGAGTGAGGTTAAGTTTTTATCAGGATAAAATAGACTATTGTAAGATATTTTATGTAAGCTTCAAAGCAAAGCAAAACCTACAGTAGATATACAAAAGATAAAGAAAAGGGAATCAAAACATACCACTACAGGTAATCATCAATTCAAAAAGGAAGGCAACAAGAGAAGAAGAAAGGAACAAGGGCACTACAAAACAGCTTGAACAATTAATAAGATGACAGTAAGTCCTTACCTATCAATAATTACTATAAATGTAAGTGGTTTAAATTCTCTAATCAAAGGGCATAGAGTGGCTGGATGGATTAAAAGACCTAGCTAACTGCTGCCTACAAGAGATTCATTCCAATTTTAAGGACACACATATTCTCAAAGTGCAGGGATGGAAAAATATATTTGATGCAAGTGAAATCAAAAGAGAACAGGAATACCTATACTTATGCCAGACAAAGTAAACTTTAAGTCAAAAATAGTAACAGGAGACAAAGAAGGTCATTGTATAATGATAAATAGGGGTCAATTCATCAAGAATATGTAACAATCATGAATATATATGCATTGACATCAAAGCACCAACACTATATTAAGCAAATCCTAATTTCTGAAGGGAGAAATAGGTACAATACCATAATAGTAGGGGACTATATTATCCCACTTTCAACAACAAATAGATCATCCAGACAGAAAATCAATAAGGAAACACTGACTTAAAGTATACCTTAGTCCAAATGGACCTAACAGACAAATATAGAACAAATATATTCCATCTGACAGTAGCAGAATACACATTCTTCTCAAGCACACAAGAAACATTCTCTAGGATAGGTCAGATAAATAAATAAATCTAAGTAAATTTAAGAAAACTGAAATTATACCAAATATATATATTTTTCAACTACAGTGTTATGAAACTAGAAGTCAGTAATGGAAGGAAAACTGAAAAATTCACAAATATGTGGAAATTAAACAACATACTCCTGAAAAATCAATGGGTCAAAGAGGAAATCAAAAGTAGAATAAAAAAATATATCTTGAAAAAAACAGGAAGAGAAACACAGCATGCCAAAACTCAATGGATGCAAAAAAGCAGTTCTAAGAGAAGTTTATAGGAATAATAACAAAATACACATCCTTTCATGGCAAACTCTAAACAAATTAGGTATAGGAGGAACATACTTCAACATAATAAAGGTCACATATGACAAGCCCACTGCTAACATCATACTCAATGATAAAGGTTCAAAGTTTTTCCTTTAAGATCAGGAAAAAGGCACAGGTGGGCACACTCACCACTCTTCTTGAACACAGTGCTGGAAGTCCTAGACAGAGCAATTAGGCAAGAAAAAGAAAAGGCATCCAAATTGGAAAGGAACGAGTAAAATTGTCTTTGTTTACAGATGATACAATGTTATATACAGAAATCCCTAAGACTCCACTAAAAAACTGTTTGAACTAATAAAATGACTTCAGTAAAGTTGCAGGATACAAAATCAACATACAGAAACCAGTTGTTTTTCTATACACTAACAACAAAATAGCTGAAAAAGAAATAAGGAAAACAATCCCATTCACATTAGCATCAAAAAGAATGCAATACTTAGGAATAAATAAAATGTATTGATTGACTTTTCCACCCAGTCACAGGAAGCAACATCTTCCATGGTTACTGAAATCTCCCTTGAACAATGCCTCTCTCCTTCCTACATGAAAGCCTTTGAGAAACTACCTTGTTTGGCTGGTTTACCAGCAGGCTCCACCCATGTAGTGACCCCTGGACACCAAATAGCCTGCTTACTCTCATATACCTGGAAATGATAAAAGCCAAGCAATAAAACCAGAGTAAAAGCAATATTAATATTGTCATAGGCCGAAAGAGTATGGCTGAGGAAGTCTGGTATGTGCCTCTACATTCAGAAGAGTAGCTTTGATAGACAACATCATGAGGCTAGTGGTTGAACTTCAGAAAAAAAGTCTAGAGTATTCTATGGAATAGGTCCTTCCTTCATTAGCTAAAATTCTCCTACTGGAATATAACTGTTAGGACTCCACAGAGGTGATGCATTTTAAAAAATTAATTGTATGCATACACATATTTGAATTTACAGAATTTATTTTCCTATATTCATTGATTTTTTAATGATCTCAAAATAAATGATTTTTTTCCCCAAAAGAACTATTATTAAGGTCATTGATTTATAAAAAAGAATTCCTTTCCTCTGGTACCAATCTGGTTCTCTACAATGGTTGACATGGTATTATTTTATTATCCTAATGGTTGACACAATATCTTTATATTATTCCCGATGGTCTGAAATCCTCTTGGATACTTGGTCTCTTTGGTGATCACTTAACTTTGATTTCTTCTACATATCCCACAGTGGGGTGAACCGCCTTTAGTGACTGGAATGGTGGTCTTCGTTGTAGACCTGATAAAGCCTTATCTAAAGGCCCTGAGGAGGGGGTGACTCCTTCCCTGTGGGGGAAAGAGATGTATTCTGTTTTCTCATGCTTGGAATTGACAGAAAGCAAATAAGAAAGAGGCCTGCTAAGCTTGAGGTTACTCAAGGCTTGGCTGGTGATAATTGGTGACTGTAGAGCCATTCCAGAGCCTCCAAATTTACATCCAGAAAAACTCAGTTTCTAAAACTATGCAGCCCTCCAGGGAGGCCACCATGAGACCCTGGGGAATAGTGGGCAAGGAAGACCCATCTGGATGGCAGACATGGGTGATGCAACTGGTTAACCAAGGAACATCCTACACTGACAAACCAAGAATTCTACTCCTGCCCAGCAGAATTTGATATGTATTAGTATCAGTGATTTCTGTTTGTTTTCCATTCTCTCTATTCCCAAGTGGTAGTTTTCCCTTGGATTCATGCTTCCTGTTGTTTCTCTGTCGTTCTATATCGTGGGAGTACAGACAGATAACTTGTTTTTTAAAGCTATGAGTTGCTAAGCCAAGAGGAGCAGCTGAGTCTGGGTCTGTTGGAGATGATGTCATCCCCAGATGTGATTACAGGGTGAGGCTTTGAGGTGGGCTCCCTTCAGGAAAGAATGAATGCATGCCACCCAAAATGTATAAATGGGAAGAACAGGTTTGTGTATGTTGGAGAGCCAGGGAGATAAATGACTCTTAATTTTCTCTACTATAGGCCAAGAAGCTAAAATGCTCATCATCCTAGAATCTCTTGCAGCTAAGGGGGAAACCATATGACTCAGTTTTGGCCATTGAGATGTAAACCTAAGTTCCTGAGTTAGGATTCTGGAAAAGCTTTTAAAACTTCAGAATCAGCCTTATGATCCTTCAGCCTTTTGCCCTTTTCTTTTTCCTGGCTTAAGTGTGGATATAATAAGTGGCACTTTAGAAAAGAACATGTAAATGTATGGATGAAAGCCACATATAAAGAATCACAGAGCAGCCTTGACCCTTGATGGCACCCAAAACATTTGCCCTTCATTGCTTATCTACAGCTTTCTTATTAATGAGTAACATAAACACCTACAAGGTAAGCTATCGTTAGTTGGTTTTTCTCAGCTCTTTTCCCTTTATGCTTGAGACATATTCCTTGGCAAATGACTATCTTTTAAATTCCCTAAAATTGGCAAGAGTAGCAACAACCAATATTTTTAATCCAGAGCCGTAGCAATCCCAGGAGATAAATCATATGCTGAAAATCCAGAATAAGAAAGAAGTTTTATTCAATGTTGATTCTCCAACACCTAGCACAGTGCCTGGCACTTAGCAAGCAATAAAAATGTTTGTTGATTGATCCTATTGATTGTATTTCTCAGAAAACTTTTTAAATAAAGTAACACTTAAAGCATACATCAGGATTTACAGAAAGTTCAGTAACAAATTTGAATTTAATGCATAACAATATTGATTGAATAATTAACATGTATTGAATTGTCATCTAAACACTATACTAAATTCTTTGTGTTTATTTTTAGTTAATTTTCACAGCAGTCCTATAAACTAAGTATTATTATTGGAGAATTTCAGAGGTATTTAAGTAACTTAGACAAGGTCTCACAGCCAGGTGGTATGAGAGCCAGGATTCAAGGTCAAGTTTATCTCCCTCCAAACCTATGCTCTTAATCACTATGTATTAATAAAATATTTTAAATCTGCTCTCCTAAAAGAAACATCCTTTGATCCCTAAAAACCCTTTCTGGCAGAACAGCAAGTACACAGAAAATGTTAGTCTGTGTTAATGGTTATACATTATTAATCAATTACCACTTACTGGATGATTTATTGTTTAATTCCTCCTGGTTGACAAATCAGTTGAATTTTTCATATGCACACATTGGAGTAAGTTAGCTAAATAAAGTGATTCACTTGGAGCGTTTCATGTTTGCTCCAGGTTGCTATTGGGAACCTAGGTTATTTGTGGCATTTTTGCTTGAAAATCCTGGAGTCATTAAAATCTGGCCCCACAGACTGCATAGTAGGATATTGATAAGAACAAGGATGCAGGCGGCAATTCAGTAGATACTTAAATGGCAAAAAATATAGTGCAAGTTTCCCACACCTTGCAGACTGTAGGTTTATATGATAAACAATTATCACCAGGACAAAGGGAAAAAGGCCATGAAATCCAATGGCGCAGTGAGAAATCTACAAATGCAGGTGGTCAAGCTTGTTCCATTTCATTGTCAAAGGGAGGCTATTTATTTGCTTCTGAGTAGTTCAATTACAGAGTCATTTACTGCTGAAAGTTTTCCAGTAGGCAGATGTGGATCTACAGCTCTGGGCTTTAGATTCAAAATCAGTGAGGAAAAAGGGAATAAGAATCTCCTCCACAGACAGCATAATTGATAAGGTAGAGATCTGTAAGCAACTCCAGAAATAAAATAAGTGCCTTTAAGCATCCCAGTTGGAATCTCCTTACTGTGTATAGTGGGCATGGGCAAGGGTCAAGATGCTGACTATAATTAATGATTTTTTAGAAGCTCTTTAAAATATTTTCCCTTTGATAGTTTCCTGTCTAGATGAGATATCAGTGGTTGGTGTGTATGTGTGTATGTGAAAAATAAAGAGAGAGAGAGGGAGAGAGAGAGAGATTCTTTGTGTACCAAAATGCTCAGAAACAGAGGGAAAATATTCACAATGGATACTAAGTAGTTATAAAATCAAAGACAACTTTCTTTTCCTCTTGCGCAAGATAAAAGTGGTTTTTATCCAACAAGTAACACTATGTGTGTGTGTGTGTGTGTGTGTGTGTGTGTGTGTTCTGAGGACATTTGAAACAGTGGAGATTGTACAGACTGTAATCATTACTTCTAAACTGCCACAATCTAGCATTTTCCAAAATTTGGCAGTGTATCCATAGACTAGATCAAAGATATGTCAATAACAAGGGTTCTTCTTGAGCATGTTTTTCATCATTTTCTTGTCAATAGGTTCTGCCTTTCAGTTGAAATTCAATTTATATTTTGCATACACCTAACCACTGTATTTTATCACTTGTTTGCTAGGCATAAGAAGCCACTACTTAAGTGGCCAAGTAACTTGACTCTTGTCAAGTAACCTTTAAACCAAGACATGTATGTAATTCCCTTATTAATTACAAAGATTAACTTCATCAATCTTAGTTCATGACCAAATTCAAAACTTCCAAGCACAATCATGATGAGAAATACACAGCTGAAAGATTTCAAATTCTAATTTATCCCACCTTGAAAAACAATTAAGGTGTCATAAAGGGCAATGATTCCACCAAAGTAATCTCTACGGGAAGTGACCCACAACAAAAGGTTAACAGATAGGGGAGGTATCAGCTTGCTAGAAGACAACTGAAGATGAAGAAAACCAAATATACCACCTCTAGTTATTGGATGCTGAAATTGGAAAATGTCATCAGAGAATTTTAGCAATGATAACAAAATCCAAATGACCAAAAATTTGACAACTTAGTCAATATAACTCAGCTCTCTGTGGGAATAGTTAAGAGTAAGTGTATACATAAATATGGCATAAAAGCATTAGATCAGGATTTCAAGATCTATTGGCTTTTCTACCTAACTTTTGAGAATCCAAAGATCAACACATTCACTGGTAGTAATCAGAAAACTTAAGTTGCATGTGAATAATTAATGGTCCAAAATGACCATTATTTTAAAACAAATATGACCAAGCATCCCTATGTTATAACTAATTTTTTAAACTTTTTATTTGGAAATAATCATAGATTTACAGGAAGATAGTATAGAGAGATACCCTGTACCCTCCACCCAGTTTCCTCAAAGGTTATATCTTACATAATTTTAGTACAATATCAAAACCAGGAAGTTGACATTGTGTGCACAATATGTGTGCATGTCACTTTATCATATGTGTAGATTCTTGTAATTACCACTGCAATCAGGATACAAAACTATTATAAATGATTTTATTTGTTTTCTTGAATATAAAAATGCATTATAATTTCAGGTAGAAAGTTCCAGACTACTTGTTTTACAAAACAATCACAGCATATTGAAAATTATTAATATTTAGGAAATTACTATCTAAGAAAACTCTATTTATAAAGGCCAAAGTGAAATTCTAGCAATACAGACAACATACATTTGTGTTAAACTTATTTCCCTGCACAGATTAGACCACCCCATCATTCAGTGATTGGCTCTCCGCAGCATGAGAGTGAGCAAGTTTTCAACACGTAGTTTATCAAAGACATCTTACTGAGAACTGTACTCCTCCAAAACTGTTTACTGGTGAAAGCCCCAGATACACACATGCGCACACACACACCGCTCTGGTCTGGGGTAAAACAGAGCACTTCACAAGTGCCTTTAAATCACTAATGAGGTTACCATAATAAAGGAGAACATTAATAAATATACACAAAGAATTAATGAAATAAACTAGCCAGATTCTTCCAAGCCAGGTCTATCATGGGGTTTCTTATTTTCCCTAACAAGTAAACATAATCCAAATTGTTGCAAACTCCAATTCGATTCAGCTCATGGCAGTAGAAAAATATATGATCACAAAAGAAAAAAAAATCAGAATCGAAACACCATTCTTACCTTGGCCATTTGTGCCTGCACGCCATTTGCCTTGAGAGATGCTACCGCTTTCTGTGCAGCTGCCGGACTGTCAAAATCTACAAAACCATACCCTGTGAAAACACAAAGATCCTGGTTAGTACTCACAAATAGCTGCATCTCTGTCACACCAATAGAATGTGTGTTTGTGGTCAGACTTGCACTCATGACCCTGCTTGAACCATAGACCTCAATCTATGGCCCTTAACATGTCAGGAAAGATACCACAATATCATTCAACATAAAATAGTAACTCGCTTATTTTCTAGAGGTTGCTTTTGAGATTGGCTATGTAATCAGCAAGCTGATTTAGACTAATTTGGTGAGTAAGGTAATATATTATTTAACCATGTTCTTCTTTCTTCAGTGGATTTGCTGCAAGAATGAGGAACACACAATGCTGAAAAATACAGAAAAGTTTATCTCGAAAGTTAATTTTCTAAACCTCAAAAAAACTGATGGTAATAAAAGCCATGATAGAACCAGCATGAAGTTAGTACAAGCAACCTCAACAGTTTCTGGTATTCAGTAGGCGTTCAATAAATGCATGTTGACTACCTGAACGAATGAAGGTTGTGAATGAGTCCAGGGAGGTTTGAAATTAGTTGCAGTTGATTTCCAAGCCTGTGTTAATTCATTACAGACCTCGTCTCTCTCAAAGATAACATCCTAAATAAACGATTTGACTGTTAAGGAACCTGTGATAAAGAGTGAGTAAACACATGTCACTTATTTGTTACTTAAGTATAATCTGAAAAGGGTACAAGAGTTGCCTATACTGTTCTCTGATTGTGTGCCTGTGTGTGTGTGTGTGTGTGTGTGGGTACAGAGTGAGGCCAAAGAAACAGCCAGTAAAACAGAATAAATGAAAAGGGGATTTTGCATACCCATAAAATAGCTGATATTAGTTCAGGGCTTAGCCTAACAGTAATTTCAGCTGCCAAGAATATTTCAAAATAAAAATGCTCAAGAATGAGTGTTTGGCACTCAATGCCCACCATACGTATCCTGCTCCTCTCCTCAGCTGTCAGGCAGGGATTTGCTCTGTATTCCAATATTTTTCTCATTTAGAAGTTTTGAGGGGAACTGCTAAGGCAAACCTACTAACCATGCACCGTGACCATGCCCCCCCCCCACTAAAATAACCAAAGAGTGAAAGGAAATTCAATTACCAAGTTGTTTCTTGTAATTAACTTTTTAACTTTCTCCCCTTGAATCTCTTCTTCTTTTTCTCCCTCCCAGCATGTTAACCTAAAATGAACTTGTTACACATCACTGTACCATCAAATGCTCTTGAAAAGCTGTGCAGAGAAGCTGGGAAGTTTGTATTTCGAATCCAAAAGGAAGCCTGCTCTGTCAGTATTGCTAATTCCTTTCTTCCCACAAAATTCAAACTATGTGACTAATATGAGTATTACCACCCACTAAGATGAGTAAGATGGGGGAAAAAGCAGAAAGAAAAAGAGGAAAAAGAACAAAATAAGTCAAGAAGTAGAGTTAGGGGGAGAGGAAGATAAAACTAAAATGCAGACTTTATCTCCTATGTTCCAGCAACTGCCCTGAGTGGGTGATGTGTTGACACCTGATGAAATGATAATAATACATGTACTACTGTCCTCATGCCTGTTCACGTATATACACAGAGAAACTGAAGCTTAAGCCAGGTGACAAGACTGGTCCCAAATCACGAGCTGCTTAATCAGTAGAGCCAGGATGTGAAGCAAAGTCCACACAGGCCCTTTCCAAATATACTGTACTATGAACTGCTTTATAATCTTACTTTGCAAACTATTTCTAGAAGCCCCTGAAACCCACCAGAGAGAGGACACAATTCTTGAAAATTCCTTAGACTTTGAGGTTAGCACATGAAATAAAACAATCCCATAAAAGAATTCAACCCAGCTCATTCAGTCAGTACACTTATTCATGGGGTGGTTGAGTTCTCAGCAGAACGGGCTACATGAGGTTTGACAAGGCACCCCTCCCACCTCATGCTTTGGTCAGTCTTCCTCATCTGTTCGCAGGCTCATTCTTTCGTTCAATAAGGAAATTCTATGTCAGGCATTTTGTCAGGTACAGGGTATAGAGTAGTGAAAACAAAAAAAAAAAAACCCAGTTCCCACCCTTATGCAGCTTATAGTTGAGTTGGGAGATGGACATAAAACAAATAACCATACAAATGAATCTATAATTACAAATTGGTATGCCTTCCCTGAAAGTAAATGAGATCATATACCACAGAATCTGATGACTGATTGTTCATTACTGAAAGTTTTAAGGAAGCAGTGGCATGGGATGACCTGCATTTCTTAAAATATCACTCTAGCTGGCTTGTCTTAAAGATGGTATTGGTTTTGGGGGAGGCAGGTAGCAAGAGTGGAATCAGGGAGATAACTTAGGGGCTACTACAGCAATCTGGACAAATGACAGCTGGCCATGAAACGGACAGGATGCAATGGATGGTCTGAGTTACATTCTGGAGGCAGAATTAACAGGACCCAGTGATGGATGGACTGGTTGGGAGTAGGGGAGATACCGGCGACAAGGATTACTACTGCTTTTTCAGCATAAGCCAATGGGTGGGTGGAGATGTGATTTACAGAAATGGGGAGCTGGGAGGAGGAGCCAACAGGGGAGAGGGAAAATTAAAATATTGGTTTGAGGCATGGTGAACCAGAAATGCCTGTGAGACATCTAAGTAAAAATGTCAAATAGCAGCTGGATATATTAGGCTGGTGCTCAGAAAAGGGAATAAGATTGGAAATATAAACTAGGAGATCAACAGCATGAAGATATGATTTACAGAAACAGAAAAAGACAAAAGTGCCTGGTGTAAGTAGAAACAAAGAGCCCGGGTTTGGAGCCTGAACTTCACCACTGAAGTGTCAGATAGGAAAATGAGATTGCAAAGGAGGCTGAAGGAGAATCAGAGGGAAAGAAGGAAATACAAAGGGAATAAGATGTCTCATAGCCAAGGTAAGAAAGTTTCCCAAGCAGGAGAGAGAGACTGACGGTGTCAAATGCCACTGAGAGTGAGAGCAAGATGGGAGCTTGAGAGACCCAATGTTTTAGGAGCATGGACTTCTTTATTTAACTAGAGTTGATTTATAATATTGTGTTAGTTTCAGGTGTACAGCTTCAGATTCTTTTCCATTATAGGCCATTACAAGACACTGTAATGTATAGTTCCCTGTGCTATAGATAGGTCTTTGTTGTTTATTTTATATACAGTAGTGTGTATCATGGACTTCTTTTCATGCTTGGCTACAGGCCAGTGGAGGTGACTGAAGTCTGCTTAAGTAGTTGAAGAGCAAGACTAAGACAGGGAGGTAAAGAGAGTGTTTACAGTCTTCTTTGCCATTATGCTGCTGGGAAGGAGAATTAATAGCCAGCTTTAGCTCGAGAGGGATATGAGGTCAAAGGAGCTATTTGTGTTTGTTGGTTGTAAGATAGGAGATGCTATGGTTTTCAACCTTAGCTGCATGCTAGATGCACTTTGGGAGCTAAAAAAATGACCAATGCTCATTTCTCACCCCCAGGAAAATGAAATCAGTGTCTTTGGGAATGTGGCCAAGGTGTCTGCACACACACGTGTGTGTCTATTCCCCGGCTGGTTTCAGTGTGAAGCCAGGGTACAGTACTGCTGAATATTCATTCAAGTTATTCAACAAATATTTATTTGTTGCCCCTACTATGAGATAGATACTGTTCTTGGCACTTTTGAATGTTGATAAGAAAGATCAAGCAGAAGTCAAGAGATTAAAGCTTCAGGCAGATAAGGGGATAATTTATAGGGCAATGTTCCTGAGAAGGTGGAAGTGTGAGGGGTTCTAGAACATGAATGAAGTGCTGTCCTTTGCTAAAAGAGGGACTTTGCCCTTTGCCCATTGTAACTGGAAGGAAGAAAAAAAGAGCAGTCTCGGTTATCAGGTGTTATTTCTTTGTATATCTTTGTTTCTGGGACGTAGCCTGAGCTTAAATAGACATTTGTCGAAATTAATTGAAACCATGTTTAAAAGATGCTAAGTTACTTCATGGGACTACAGTGGAGATTAACTAATAAAAATGTATGTTAATACATTTTTAAAGAACAATATAAATGCCAAGCAGCCACGGTTCTGGCTTAGCCACGTTGCCACCCAGTGATGACACCAAGGATTTCATGACTCTCGGCCTCTATCACAGTGTGGCTTCCTCCATTTTTTCCACTACGCACATCACACAGGATATTACAAAATCAAGATGCTGTTTTCCAGGGCAGAACTCCAATCCAAACAGAAGAAATCCTTGTGAGGGCAGGAGACACCCTGAGCCTTGTCTGAATTGGGGAAGTTATGGGTGAACTTCGAGAAGAGTGTCTTTCCAAAGAGCCATCATGCCAGCAAGGAGAGTGGCCCCTAAGTACAAAATATCTCCTCTCCTGAAGGCTCCTGGGAAGCAAGTTATAAATAAAGAATCAACGTTTCACTGAGTTCTGTGTTTTTCATACAAACCTACTTTCACCAACTAAAATGAACGAGCAGAGGTAAAATGTCTCAACCACCCCCCCCCCAAAAAAAACACCACAATTCTGGAAATAAACATTGCATTCTTGAGTTTTATGTGACAGCATATACTACACCGCAATCAGAAAGAAACAAAATTAAATACGAAGCTGCCCCTAGAGAATAATGATGCCTTTACGAAGGAATAAAGCAACTCCAATTTGGTTTCAATTTGCTTTCCTTAACTACAAATCATCAAGCCTGGGAACAGAAACCTCTGTACCTACATCTGGTGAGGGGCAAGGTAGGGAGATTAGTTCAGCTCCAGCTAATAATGCTTTATGGTAACTGCTAAAATTCTCCATAAAATGGGACCCATTGGAAACACCAGCCCGAGTGACTGAAAGGCCATTGGTCTGCCTCAATTACATAATTAAGCTTGGCAGCAGGTTCAAATGAATGAAAACTGAATGTCACTGTTTTCTCCACACACCCCTGTCCTTGTTTTCCTTCCTTGTCAGGGGGATAAGGCCAGCAGTTCTGCAATTAGCGGGAAGCAGAGAGCAGCAAGAAAGAACCATCTCCATGCTAATTAGATCATTCGCCAAATGCACTCACTCCATTGGCAGAGCTAATCAATACTTTCCTGAAATGCTTTAAACTTGGTGTGTTAATTTAAAGTTTTGTTATTTTTATTGCACTACAAGCCTGGTGACTTTATAAAAAGAAGAAAAAATATATATATTAAGAAATTATGACAGAGTTCTACAAACAATGGTACTGCCAGAGCGTTTTGTTTTTGTTTTCTTCAGTGTTATCTGTAGGCAGCTTCTCTGTGACCTTTGCCATTCAGCTGGACCCCTGTGTGACAATTCATTTGAATTTTGTTAAAAGTCTCTTTATCATCTTTTTTAAAATTTAATTTTTATTTTACATTGGAGTATAGTTGATTTACAATGTTGTGTTAGTTTCAGGTGTATAGCAAAGTGATTCAGTTATACATATACGTATACCCATTTTCTTTCAGATTCTTTTCCCATATAGATTTTTACAGAATACTGAGTAGAGTTCCCTGTGCTATACAGTAGGTCCTTCTTGGTTATCTACTTTATATATATTAGTGTGTGTAGGTTAATCCCAAATGCCTAATTTATCCCTCCCCCACATTTCCCCTTTGGTATCATCTTTATCATCTTTAACAGTTAATTTTATACTTCTGTGTTGCAACTGGATCCTTAAATTCTCTATGTAAACTGCTTACACATTTACCAACTTTGGATGGTTCTTTATGTGGGGGAAATGATACAAACCAGAATTCCTGGTTCAGATGTGTGGTGGCATGAGCCGAGTGAGACTCGCTCTGAGAGTGTAATCTCACACGACATTTCATATTTCTGCAGAATGACTGTCATAAAAGCCCACTTGAAACACAGATGGCTTGATGTTAACACCCAACTTCTCTCAAAGACGATCCAGATGTGAGTCAAATACGATTTTTAAACAGAAGTGAACACTTTGTCTAGGAATCACAGGTTCCACTGAAGTTCCACTCAAATTTAACAGTTGAAGATGTTTAAGAATCGCCCTTCCATAAATCCCCCCTCTTTCTACTTAGGCTTAAGAATATGCTGCGGCTGTCATCTGAGCCCAGAGCACGGAGAGAAGGTGGCCTGCAGGAAGGAAAGAGTGATTTGCAGGCTTCCTGGAAGTCTGCTGGACTCAAGGCTGCCTCCAGGCATCTGTATTTCGATTTTTTTGTACATCCCTAAACTGTTGAATGACTGCCAAATGTCTGCTCTTATTATTGGATTTCCTAGTTCTCTGCATTATATTGATCAAAGGAGGTAGCTGAAGGACAGCACTGATAAATTCTTCGCTACATGTATGCTTGTAAAACCAAACTAACACGGAAACCCAACCATTTCTTCAGTATTTCCTTTCGCACTGATGTCCTGTGACTGACCATTACAATGAAGCAAGGATGCTACAATACAATAGCCCTACAGCCTAACTTAAATGTGTGGGAAAAAAAAAAAAAAAAAGGCAGAAGACAAATCCTGCTAGAATGCAGAGGCCAAAGACAAGAGTGCTCATTTTGAGGGAAAAGAATCCAAACCATTAAAATCTGAAATGACCTCCACTTTGAAGCATCTTTGGAGAAAGGATGGAACGGTTTTATACAGAAAAGAACAGTGTCTGTACTTATGCAAAGGGCTGCAGCCTTCAGACACTTAGCAAACGGAGGCAAATAAGGTGGGTAACAGGGTCCACCATACAGGAAACAGATTGCTTCATTCTCTTCCCCTGACTTCTGAGCTTAATTACCTAAACATTCTGATATTCTAGTGCCAGAAACACTAAAATAAGACATCAGTTTTTGGAATAGAATTGACCTGTTATGAGGGACACTTCTGAACCATGATGTGACTTTCCTATTATTATTATTTAATCTTAATTTTATTTTATTTTTTATTTTAAAATTTTTATTATTTTTAAATTGAAATATAGTTGATTTACAATGTTATGTTAGTTTCAGGTGTACAGCAAAGTAATTCAGAATATACATATTCTGAATATATATATATACCTTTATAGTTTATTACAGAATACTGAATATAGTTCCCTGTGCTATACAATAGGTCCTTGTTTTTTTTTTTTTTTTTTAAATATGGAACGCTTCACGAATTTGCGTGTCATCCTTGCGCAGGGGCCATGCTAATCTTCTCTGTATCGTTCCAATTTTAGTATATGTGCTGCCGAAGCGAGCACGGTCCTTGTTGTTTACCTATTTTATATCTAGTAGTTTGTATCTGCTAATCCCAAACTCCTAATTTATCCCTCCTCCATCCCTTTCTCCTTTGGTAACTGTAAGTTTGTTTTCTATGTCTGTGAGTCTATTTCTCTTTTGTAAATAAGTTCATTTGTATCATTTTTTTAGATTCCACATATAAGTGATATCATATGACATTTGTCTTTCTCTGTCTTTCTTCACTTAGTATGACAATCTCTAGGTCCATCCATGTTGCTGCCAACGGCATTATTTCATTCTTTTTTATGGCTGAGTAATAGTCCATTGTATAAAGACAATGTGGTATATATTACTATTACTTAATTTACTAAACATCTACTATGTACAAAGAAGATAGTGTGTTTGATGCTGCAGGGAAAACCAAGATACTCTGACATGGCCCTTCCTGTCAAGGAGTTTATGGGCTAGTAGGATAGATAAAGACATTTAAATACAGTGGAGGGTCCTCTTATGCATGGGGTTACGTCAGTGAGCGTATGCAAAATGGCATGTTTTCACTGAGTATAATATGCGTGGTTTTGTGTGCACAGCTCTGTTCATCAGAGCTGAATACCTGAGTCAGGTCCCTTCTCACTGAGCAGCATGATGGTAAAACTATCCACATTCTACATTTATGTGTGCATTAGTCTATCTTTCTGTTTTCCTGTTTTTGTGCAAAATAGAAACGCATTAAGTTAAATACAAAATATAGGGAGGAATTAGTATCACATAAAAGGTGAAAAGAAAGTGCTAGTGTTCTAAGATAGCAAATATTTCTTCCAGGTGGGGGCAAACTCAGTACATTTTGAGAGCAAATGACAAAAGTGAGGGCTAGGGAAAAGAAATTAGGTCCCAAGTGGCATTTCCCTGCAGAATAAGACAATTACAAAAGACAGACGAATTTAGGGAGCAACATACTTAGTGGCATGCCGCTTGAAAATGGGACACTTCTTATTACAGTTATGGTGCACAGAGAGTCTTATTAAACCAAACACAGATTCAAATCCCAAAACTCACTTCCCTTCTCACCCTGTTCAAATGATTTTTAAATGAGAGAAATTGCTTCTTTCTACTGAATAAAGTCAAAATTAGGATCAGGATCATTATTTAATGGGCTTAGAGAGATCATTATGCTTTACTGAGATTAAAGAAACTCACTGATTTGTCAAGGTTTTCGACTAAACCAGCCATGATTTTATTATAATATTGTAGAGATTAAGGGAGCAGTCTGCTTGGCTGTAAATGGATAGATTAACCTCTGTGAATCATCTTGCAAAGTTTTCCTTTCCTTTGTTCAAGGACACATATAAAATATATGTCTCATGTGAACCTTTGGTCCTAAGTGTCTCTGCCATCAACAGCAGTGGGATGTGTAAGTGTATAATGCATTGTGGCCGCAGGAGCAGGCCAGGGTATTGATAAAACAATTCCACTGAGTCTGTACGTATGATGGAAGCAAGCTGTAACTGAATACTCTAATTATAGCTCTGCAATCCTAGCCCACAGTAGGCAAAACTATGGTTTTATTCCTGGGTGCCCATCTTTCCCCCCCTCTCTTTGCTCTGGCCTTACAGGCAGGTAGAACTGTAAACTATTCCTCCATCAGAAGAGCAGAGTTGATGGCCTCAGTGTGTGAGGATAGATGGAAGGACAATCTCCCCTTCCCCACCCCCCCCCCAAGTACTTTAATCCACACTCACTCAATGCCTCCAGCCAATGGCCTGGAAAGCATGTTTGTAGTCTTACACATCCTTCTACAGCAGAGACATCTCCTGCCCTATGGCACATTCACCTTTAGAGGGTGGACACTGTAGTGCAACTAGGTAACCACCCAGAAGGATGCATTAAGCAGCTCACTGCAAGAAGGAAGGAAGAGAAAGTGAATCCTACATACAGGTAACCCTTTGAAGAGGTATGCACCTGTGTGCCTTTGTTTTTGTTACAGTCTACAATCTAGCTAGTCCCTCCACAGACTTGTCAATTCACCTCTATTTCTGTACCAAGCCCTGCGTCCCTTTGAACACCATTATTTTCCTGGGAAAGGGTTCCATCCATGATTTCCTACTTCCAAATCTTTGACAAAACTCACTTTGAAACCCTCGGGAAGCTTCTGTCTAATAAGTCATGCATTTCCTAACATATACCCATGTTTTACTGGAAACAGTCTTCAGTCATATATTTATATGCCAAATTCCAAATATTTAAAATAAATGTCCACAAGTACTGTCTCTGTCACTGTAAGTGGTGGCTTTGACATCCTCTTGGACCCTAAATTACTTCTCTCCAACCCACCTGATATACCAAATACAATTCTAGTTTTGTATTCGAATCTAGAAAACAAAGAAACTTAAGTGTACATGTAGACAATTGAAAATAACACATGCACGTGATTAAAAAGATTAAAAATAAAATATAAAAATCATGCCAAACAAAACATTATTCAATGAAATGAAATTTCTTTTCTACCTAGACCTTAATGCTCTGGTCCAACTTCCCAAGAAATTGTCCAATGAGTCTGTCTGTGTTCTAACTTGAAAAAACAACTAGAACTAATTCTTGAGTTCTTACTTTTGTATGTATTAGAAGCACTTAGGGATTTATATAGAAATAAAATAATTTCTGCTATAAAAATCATGAAATGAAAAACATTTGTAAGATTTTGTAAATGGCTCCACAATTGTCCATTTTCTCCTAAAAATAAATAGGAGTGTTGTTTTCTTTTAATTTTAAAAGTCATACAATTTTATTGGAAATTTCAGTTGATATGGAGAAAAATTAGCCATGATGCCACTTCCTAAAGCTAAGTAAATTGTTACCTTATTTTTTCCTTTATTTTTAACCAAAATGGTGCCACTTTATACACACATTTTTATGTTTTTTTTTTTCTCTTAATAACATATGTGACTACATTTCCTGGTCGATAAATGTGAATCTCTAAAATACCATTAATCTCTTATTTTCAGCATCCCAACTGACCAACTCTTTCTTAAAGATTTCTGAGCTATACATTATGCCTTAGCCAAATGATTCCTACTTTGCAAAACTGATTTTATTCCAATATTTTGAAAGATTTTTTAAATTAATAAAATAGTAATAGGCAATACTTTCAAAGCCTCCTAGACTTTAGAGAGTGGTTTTTCTTAAGTTTTTTGATTCTTTCAAAGATGTTTCAAAGAAAGACCCTTAGGCATTACAAACCAAAGATATCAGAAACCAGTCAAATCAAATTCAAACGATACCCTCCTGAAATATAGGGATTGGAAGCCCGTTTTCTTTCTCATTGCAATAAAGTTGGATCTATCTCAAAGGAATTTTGGAAATATATCAGGATCTTAGGAGGCAAAATTACAGCTCTGTGATTCAGAAAGGATGCCAAGAGTTTGAATAGTCATGCCATTATACTCATGACTGCACATTCATTTATAAGTTGAAAGTACAATCTTTTTCAACAATCAAAGACATGTTTTTCCCAAGGTAATTTGACCATAATTTGTAAATTGGTACAGTAGCTGATTGCACCAACTCTTTTGAGTCCCTCTGATAGCTGGTGATCCATGACTTACAGCTGAGGTCTTTACTCTTACAGGCAGAGCCTGCTTGAATAATCCTGGTTGTCTAAAGAAACTAGGATTTCATGATCCTAGAAGATGCTGGTTGAGATGCAATTTAGGGAACAATGACTAGGATATAAAATGATCCTAAGTAGGATCAGGACCTGGATCACTAGGGAAGTGGCTCTACAAGCAGAACCCAGAGTGGCCTCCTGAGAGGTTTTTTTTTTTTTAATTTATTTTTTTTATACAGCAGGTTCTTATTAGTTACCTATATTATACATATTACTGTATATATGTCAATCCCAATCTCCTAATTCATCCCACCACCACCCTCCCCTTTCCCACCTTGGGGTCCATACATTTGTTCTCTTCATCTGTGTCTCTATTTCTGCCTTGCAAACCAGTTCATCTGTACCATTTTTCTAGATTCCACATATATGCGCTAATATATGATATTTGTTTCTCTCTTTCTGACATACTTCACTCTGTATGACAGTCTCTAGCTCCATCCATGTCTCTACAAATGACCCAATTTCGTTCCTTTTTATGGCTGAGTAATATTCCATTGTATATATGTACCACAACTTCTTTATCCATTCGTCAATGAACATTTAGGTTGCTTCCATGACCTGGCTATTGTAAATAGTGCTGCAATGAACATTCGGGTGCATGTGTCTTTTTGAATTATGCTTTTCTCTGGATATATGCCCAGTAGTGGGATTGCTGGGTCATATGGTAATTCTATTTTTAGTTTTTAAGGAACCTCCATACTGTTCTCCATAGTGGCTGTATCAATTTACATTCCCACCAACAGTGCAAGAGTGTTCCCTTTTCTCCACACCCTCTCCAGCTTTGTTGTTTATAGATTTTCTGATGATGCCCATTCTAACTGGTGTGAGGTGATACCTCATTGTGGTTTTCACTTGCATGAAATAATTAATTTCCCTAATAATTAGTGATGTTGAGCATCTTTTCATGTGCCTCTTGGCCATCTGTATGTCTTCTTTGGAGAAATGTCTATTTAGGTCTTCTGCCCTTTTTTGATTAGGTTTTTTTTTAAAATTGAGCTGCATGAGCTGTTTATATATTTTGGAGATTAATCCTTTGTCCGTTGATTTGCTTGCAAATATTTTCTCCCATTCTGAGTGTTGTCTTTTCATCTTGTTTATGGTTTCCTTTGCTATGCAAAAGCTATTAAGTTTCATTACGTCCCAGTTGTTTATTTTTGTTTTTACTTCCATTACTCTAGGAGGTGGGTCAAAAAAGATCTTGCTGTGATGTATGTCAAAGAGTGTTCTTCCTATGTTTTCCCCTAAGAGTTTTATAGTGTCCAGTCTCACATTTAGGTCTTTAATCCATTTTGAGTTGATTTTTGTGTATGGTGTTAGGGATTTCATTCTAATTTCATTCTTTTACATGTAGCTGTCCAGTTTTCCCAGCACCACTTATTGAAGAGACTGTCTTTTCTCTATTGTATATCCTTGCCTCCTTTGTCATAGATTAGTTGACCACAGGTGCATAGGTTTATCTCTGGGCTTTCTATCCTGTTCCATTGATCTATAGTTCTGTTTTTGTGCCAGTATCATATTGTCTTGATTACTGTAGCTCTGTAGTATTGTCTGAAGTCAGGGAGTCTGATTCCTCCAGCTCCATTTATGTCCATCAAGATTGCTTTGTTTATTCAGGGTCTTTTCTGTTCCATACAAATTTTAAGATGTTTTGTTCTAGTTCTATGAAAAATGGCACTGGTAATTTGATAGGGATTGCACTGAATCTATAGATTGCTTTGGGTAGAATAGTAATTTTCACAGTATTGATTCTTCCAACCCAAGAACATGGTATATCTCTCCATGTGTCTGTGTCATCTTTGGTTTCTTTCATCAGTGTCTTATACTTTTCTGAGTACAGGTCTTTTACCTACTTTGGTAGGTTTATTCCTAAGTATTTTATTCTTTTTGTTGCAATGATGAATGGCATTGTTTCCTTAACTTCTCTTTCTGATCTTTTGTTTTTAGTGCATAGGAATGCAAGAGATTTCTGTGCATTAATTCTGTATCCTGAAACTTTATCAAATTCATTGATTAGATCTAGTAGTTTTCTGGTGGCATCTTTAGGATTCTCTATGTATAGTATCATGTCATCTGCAAACAGTGACACTTTAACTTTTTCTTTTCCAATTTGGATTCCTTGTATTTCTTTTTCTTCTCTGATTGCCGTGGCTAGGACTTCCAAAACTATGTTGAATAATAATGGTGAGAGTGGACATCCTTGTCTTGTTCCTGATCTTAGAGGAAATGCTTTCAGTTTTTCACCATTGAGAATGATGTTGCTCTGGGTTTGTCATATACGGCCTTTATTATGTTGAGGTAGGTTCCCTCTATGTCCACTTTCTGGAGAGTCTTTATCATAAATGGGTGTTGAATTCTGTCAAAAGCTTTTTCTGCATCAATTGACATGATCATATGGTTTTTCCTCTTTAATTTGTTAATATGGTGTATCACATTGATTGATTTGCATATATTGAAGAATCCTTGCATCCCTGGGATAAATCCCACTTGATCATGGTGTATGATCCTTTTAAAGTGTTTTGGGATTCTGTTTGCTAGTATCTTGCTGACGATTTTTGCATCAGTAATATTGGTCTGTAATTTTCTTTTTTTGTAGTATCTTTGTCAGGTTTGGGTATCATGGTGATGGTGGCCTCATAGAATGAGTTTGGGAGTGTTCCTTCCTCTGCAAGTTTTTGGAAGAGTTTGAGAAGGATGGGTGTTAGCTCTTCCCTAAATGTTTGATAGAATTCACCTGTGAAGCCATCTGGCCCTGGACTTTTGTTTGTTAGAAGATTTTTAATCCCAGTTTCAATTTCATTACTTGTGATTGGTCTGTTCATATTTTCTATTTCTTCCTGGTTCAGTCTTGGAAGGTTATACCTTTCTAAGAATTTGTCCATTTCTTCCAGGTTGTCCATTTTATTGGCATAGAGTTGCTTGTAGTAGTCTCTTATGATGCTTTGTATTTCTGTGCTGTGTGTTGCAACTTCTCCTTTTTCATGTCTAATTTTATTGATTTGAGTCCTTTCCCTCTTTTTCTTGATAAGTCTGGCTACAGGTTTATCAATTCTTTCTATCTTCTCAAACAACCAACTTTTATTGATCTTTGGTATTGTTTTCTTTGTCTCTATTTCATTTATTTCTGCTCTGATCTTTATGATTTCTTTCCCTCTACTAACTTTGGGTTTTGTTTGTTCTTCTTTCTCTAGTTCTTCTAGGTGTAAGGTTACATTGTTTACTTGAGATTTTTCTTGTTTCTTGAGGTAGGATTGTATTGCTATAAACTTCCCTCTTAGAACTGCTTTTGCTGCATCCCATAGGTTTTGGATTGTCGTGTTTTCATTGCCATTTCTCTCTAGGTATTTTTTGATTTCCTCTTTGATTTCTTCAGTGATCTCTTGGTTATTTAATAATGCATTGTTTAGCCTCTATGTATTTCTGTTTTTTACATTTTTTTTCCTGTAATTTATTTCTAATCTCATAGCGTTGTAGTTGGAAAAGATGCTTGATATGATTTCAATTTTCTTGAATTTACCGAGTCTTGATATGTGATCTATCCTGGAGAATGTTCCATGTGCACTTGAGAAGAAAGTGTAATGTGCTGTTTTTGGATGGAATGCCCTATAAATATCAATTAAATCTATGTGGTCTATTGTGTCATTTAAAGCTTGTGTTTCCTTATTAATTTTCTATCTGGATGATCTGTCCATTGGTGTAAGTGAGGTGTTGAAGTCCCTCACTATTATTGTGTTATTATCGATTTCCTCTTTTATAGCAGTTAACATTTGCTTTATGTATTGAGGTGCTCCTATGTTGGGTGCATATATATTTATAATTGCTATATCTTTCCTTGGATTGATCCCTTGATCATTATGTAGTGTCCTTCCTTGTCTCTTGTAACATTTTTATTTTAACGTCTGTTTTATCTGATATGAGTATTGCTACTCCAGCTTTCTTGTGATTTCCATTTGCATGGAATATCTTCTTCCATTCCCTCACTTTCAGTCTGTATGTGTCCCTAGGTCCGAAGTGGGTCTCTTGTAGACAGCATATATATAGGTCTTGTTTTTGTACCTATTCAGCGAGCCTGTGTCTTTTGGTTGGAGCATTTAATCCATTCACATTTAAGGTAATTATTGATATGTGTGTTCCTATTACCATTTTCTTAATCGTTTTGGGCTTGTTTTTGTAGGTCCTTTTCTTCTCTTGTGTTTCCCACTTAGAGAAGTTCCTTTAGCATTTGTTGTAGAGCTGGTTTGGTGGTGCTGAATTCTCTTAGCTTTTGCTTGTCTGTAAAGCTTTTGATTTCTCCATCAAATGTGAATGAGATCCTTGCCAGGTGGAGTAATTTTGGTTGTAGTTTCTTCCTTTTCATCACTTTAAATATATCGTGCCACTCCCTTCTGGCTTGTACAGTTTCTGCTGAGAAATCAGCTGTTAACCTTGTGGGACTTCCCTTGTATGTTATTTGTTGTTTTTCCCCTGTTGCTCTTAATAACTTTTCTTTGTCTTTAATTTTTGTCAGTTTGATTCCTATGTGTCTAGGTGTGTTTCTCCTTGGGTTTACCCTGCCTGGGACTCTCTGCACTTCCTGAACTTGGGTGGCTATTTCCTTTCCCATTTTAGGGAGTTTCGACTATAATCTCTTCATATATTTTCTCAGGTCCTTTCTCTCTCTCTTCTCCTTCTGGGACCCCTATAATGCAAATGTTGGTGCATTTAATGTTGTCCTAGAGGTCTCTTAGGCTGTCTTCCTTTCGTTTCATTCTTTTTTCTTTATTCTCTTCCACAGTAGTGAATTCCACCATTCTGTCTTCTAGGTCACTTATCCGTTCTTCTGCTTCTGTGATTCTGCTATTGATTCCTTCTAGTTTATTTTTCATTTCAGTTATTGTATTGTTCATTTCTGTTTGTTTGTTCTTTAATTCTTCTAGGTGTTTGTCTTTAATTCTTCTAGGTCTTTGTTAATCATTTCTTGCATCTTCTCGATATTTGCCTCCATTCTTTTTCTGAAGTCCTGGATCATCTTCACTATCATTATTCTGAATTCTTTTTCTGGAAGGTTGCCTATTTTCACTTCATTTAGTTATTTTTCTGGGGTTTTATCTTGTTCCTTCATCTGGTATATAGTCCTCTGCCTTTTCATTTTGTCTGTCTTTCTGTGAATGTGGTTTTTGTTCCACAGGCTGCAGAATTGTAGTTCTTTTTGCTTCTGCTGTCTGCCCTCTGGTGGATGAGGCTATCTAAGAGGTTTGTCCAAGCTCTCTGATGGGAGGGACTGGTGGTGGGTAGAGCTGGGTGTTGCTCTGGTGGGCAGAGCTCAGTAAAACTTTAATTCATTTGTCTGTTGATGGGTGGGGCTGAGTTCCCTCCTTGTTGGCTGTTTGGCCTGAGGCGACCCAGCCCTGGAGCCTACAGGCCCTTTGGTGGGGCTAATGGCAGACCCCAGGAGGGCTCACACCAAGGAGTACTTCCTAGAACTTCTGTTGCCAGTGTCCTTGTCCCTGTGGTTAGCCACAGCCACCCCCTGCCTCTGCAGGAGACCCTCTAACACTAGCAGGTAGGTCTGGTTCAGTCTCCTATGGGGTCACTGCTCCTTCCCCCTGGGCCCTGATGTGCACTTTACTTTGTGTGTGTCCTCCAAGCGTGGAGCCTGTGTTTCCCCCAGCCCTGTCGAAGTCCTGCAATCAAATCCTACTAGCCTTTAAAATCCGATTCTCTGGGAATTCCTCCTCCTGTTGCTGGAACCCCAGGTTGGGAAGCCTGACATGGGGCTCAGAACTTTCTCTCCAGTGGGTGGACTTCTGTTGTATAATTGTTCTCCAGTTTGTGAGTCACCCACCCTGCAGTTATGGGATTTGATTTTATTGTGATTGCGCCCCTCCTACCATCTCACTGTGGCTTCCCTTTGTCTTTGGATGTGGGGTATCTTTTTTGGTGAGTTCCAATGTCTTCCTGTCAATGACTGTTCAGCAGTTGGTTGTGATTCTGGTGTTCTCACAAGAGAGAGTGAGCACACGTCCTTCTACTCCGCCATCTTCAACCTGCCCCCTGAGAGGTTTTCTACTTTGCTACTCTACATGGGATCTGAGGACCAGCAGCAACGACATCACTTAGGAGTTTGTCAGAAATCAGAATGTCAGGCCCACCCTGGAGCTACTAAATCAGGCTTTACATGTTGACAAGATCTCCAGGTACCTGAATGAACATTAAAGACTGAGATACCCAGGACTTCCCTGGCGGTCCAGTAGTTAAGACTCCGTGCTTCCAATGCAAGGGGCACGGGTTCGATCCCTGGTTGGGGAACTAAGATTCCATGTGCTGTGTGGTGCAGCAAAAAAAAAAAAAAAGGACAAAGAAAAAACGACTGAGACACCCTGGTCTGCAACCAGCCACTGGTCAAGTCAGGACTGCACACACCATTTCATAAAACGGAAGAAAATGGGGATCATCTCATCCAACCTCTACCTAATCTTCAAATATGCTATGTGATAGCATTGAGTCCAAAGGCACAGAACACACAACCAAAATTAAGGTTAATAATAATATTACCTTAATTATACGTTGGCTCTGGGAACTGAATAAATTTAAATGCCTTTAAAGCATCTGGCCTACTGCCTAAGCATCCTCTCTCTCCAACGCCCTCACCTTCTCAGACTGTGCTGAAATCTGCACACTGATTTAATCCACTCGCCTTAAATACATTCTAAGATGACACAAGCCCGGCAGGTGTATTACATTTTCCACATAACATCTTTTTATATTTTTAAAGACAGCAATGCTGCCCCTGCTTATATTTGCAAAATGAATATTTGAAAATATAGGATTGGGGCTATTTTTATATAATAACCAAGTTCAGGACAACTGCATGCCCTCCCTCTCTCTCCCATATATTTGTCCTTCAGAGATATACTTAATTCTGTTCAGTTACAAAGTTCAAATTGGCCCTACATTAATATATTCCCTTAAAAAAGTACTGTTCATTTGAAGAAGCAGGTAACCAATGTGAAGAGTGATTATACAATAAATGTATTATGCAAATTCCAGTGAACATTTTATGCACACTGGATAAAGAATCAAATTAAAGTCTCATAACCCTTGGAAAATTAGAGTTAGCAAGCACAGAGGTTGATTTGCCCTTGAACACAAAAACTGCTAAGAGCAGACATTCCTCCATCATTTCCACAAAACTGAACCACTTTGGAAGGTTTCAGATTAAAATAAGAAATCCCCCAGGAGTCATAAAGATCAGCTATTTTTACAGGAATAATTTGGAGTCACAATTTTAAAGTGTTATGAGTTGGAAGGAATGGGTGAACTTCTGTGTCACATTTTGAAAAGCTAATATTCCAGGTTATCAGCCAGTTTGGAACACCAAAAATTGCATAGGGAGAGGGGAAGTGGGAAGGGGAAAAGATTTCTGAAGAATAAGCAAAGGAGGGCTGATTTAAGAGCTTTCCACATAACAACCCAAGGGGCAGCTCTGTGACAGACCACATGCTCCTTCAATTACCCTTCACTCGATGTAATAATGGGACATAATAGCTCTCTTCCTATCATGCTGTCGTGTCCACCCTGTGCCGCTTGCCAACACTGATTCTACCACTGGACTCTCTGCAGAGGAATAATGGACCATTAAGAAGCATAATGCAGACAGTCAACACAGCATTTACCTACTGGAGGACAGAGAAGCCATCACAAGCATCTCACTACATCAATAAGCAAGTACGGGTGTGAAGATGAGTCGAATACCCACTCTGCCCCCAATTTTTACACATGGAGCCAGGATGTGGGCTCCAGCCCATCCACTCATCAACCCCTGGAAATCAGTTTTGTTTTCTGTTCATCCTTTTTGGGAACCAGGCAGGACTTAAATATGAAAATTTTGCTACTGATTGACCAAGTGTTCAGTGAGGTCCTCTTCTGAGTTCCGAGGAAGGTGATATGAGGAGAAAAAGACAAACAAGATGCAGATTCTCTCCTAAGGGGACAAGCAAGCCCAAAGGGGAACCAGCCTGTGTGACACCCCCATACTCCTTAAGGGCTGTATGTGGTGTGTATATCAAAGCACAAAAACCTATGGCACACAGCACGATGCTGGAGGGAAAGGAAAGCTTATTTCTGAGGGGAGAGACAAGGGAGATGGAACTGGAGCTTTTTAATACCTTCCTTTTTCTTATTTTATAACTTCTTACTCAACTTTATTGAAGTATAATTTACATATGATAAATGCCCATTTCAGTGTACAGTTTGATGAGTTTTGACAAATACTTTCACCTGTATAACCACCATAACAATCAAGATTCAGCACTTTCCTCATCCCCCAAAGTTCCCCTTTCCCCCTTATAGTCACCCCTCCCCAGCTGCCAGCCTCCCAAACACTGATCTGTCTCCTGTCAGTAGAGGTGAATGGTGCCTGTTCCAGCATCTCATACAAACAGAGTCACAAGTGTGTACCCTTTTTTCTGTTTTTGTTTTTTGCTCAGCATAATGAAAACATTTAGAGATGAGAAGGAAAGGGCATTTTAGTGTGAGCAAAGATTTGGAGCCAGGTAAGTAAAGGGTGAGTTCAAAATCTTTTCTGGGACTGCTAACGTAGACCAAAGAGGAGGGGCTGGGGAAGGAGCTGCGTGAACGAACGATCTGACCTTGCACAGCCTGGAACCTCTGAACAATTTTACACCAACCTCATGCCCTCTCATGATAGTCGGGCCATGATGCCTCAGGGCCTTTGCACCTGCTGTTCCCGCTGGCTGGAATGCTCCTCTCCTAGACTGTACATACCTGGATTCTCCCTCTCCTCCATGAGCCTCTATCACCACATGCTGTTAAAGTCCTTCGCTGTGCTGGACACTATCTGTGGATTACTTTATTTGTGTATTTTATCCTAACAGACTGTTAGGGACAAGATAATAGACAACAGGATGGTTCTGCTCATAACTGGACAAATCACCAAGACTTGGGACACTTTCTGGTTCAGATTAGTCACTGAAAAAATGAGGAAATGAGTGAGTGAAAGAATGAATGGTAAATTCATACAAATTAAATACCTCTGCTTTCACCAGTCACTGCAATGAGAAGCCCACGCACTGCAATGCAGGGTAGCCCCTGCTCGCCGCAACTAGAGAAGGCCCGTGCAGCAACAAAGACCCAACACAGCCAAAAGTGAATGATAAATAAATAAATAAATTTATTAAAAATAAATAAAATGCCCTTTCATCATTATATAATTTAAAAGCAACAGAGTCTTGTAAATTTGCCACACCAACCCCCAAATGGCAGCACTGGCCTGATCTGTGTTTATGCATTTTGGGGCAACAAGACAAAATATTTAACTTCCAGAAAGACCTGGAAGATGCTGGATGTCAAAGTCACCATGACTAAAAAGAGTTATTATTATCATAATAAGGCAGGGTTCTCTTTTCTAATTATGTCCAAAGTGCCCTGAAAACAGGACTGAAGTGTTTTGGTGTTAATGCTTTGGCTGTTTTTGAGGAACTGAAGTTTTGTGCTCTAGGATTTTAAGGTGAGGTGAGACAAGTGCTGTTTTCAAATCAATAAACGACTTTGTGTCACGGGCCTGCTGGTTGCTCACCTCGTTTACTGTGACTTAACAAAAGGGCCCAGGAAAAATACTGCTCAGCAGAAGGAAAAAAAGTGAACTGATGGCTCATCTGAAGGGACCAAGAAACACCAAGACCAGTGATGTCCACAAAGAAGTGCAGCTGAGAGGCTTTCAGAACCCGCAGTGAAGCAGGACCATGGTGAAGGTAGTGAGATAACCGTTTTCAAGTCCTGCTCTTAGAAACTTGACCTTGAAAATGTTCTCAAAAATTCACAAACTGTGGCACAAGCCAGAAACGTTTTTATTTTTTCTTTCTGACACAGTAATACTACAATAAGAACTCATTTTCTATAAGCTTCTAAAAGCTTTCCTTTCCCTGTACCCTAAGGTCCTCTAGCCATTCAACAAATACCACATACGAGGTAAATAAATGTTTGGGGACATAATTTAAGTTTCCTTTTCCAAACTGCTGGTGAGGGGAGAATACATTTCCCTCTTCTTCGTTTTGTATCAATTTCTTCTGCAAATGAACAGGAAGCTTTGAATTCCTTCTGGGCTTCAAATACACATGGAAAAAACACACAAAGATTGACCTAAGAGAGCTTGCTTTCTATCTGTATGAAGAAGGAAAGGATGAAAAAAAAAAAAACTACAGGAAATTCCTGTTGCCCAAAGCACCCTCTTCTAGGAAGTGAAGCAGTGACAGTTTCAGTAACATCAGATATTTTAAGATTGATTTTTGAAAGATATTCTTTTCTTGGAAATGATAGAGTTGACTTGTATCTAGATCCAAGCTGATAGCATTGTCTTTCTAGAAGCTGACTTGCCCAGCTGACACTACATTACAGAGGGTGACTTCCATCCTAGAATATAAAAAGTGGGGCTGGAGAGTAGTAGTGAGGCAGGTGATAGCTGGGCCCCAAGCTGAGCAGCTGCAGCCTCCTGTTGACACTCAAGATAAAGATAACGACAGGAGCAGAGCTCTGCTTGAATAAAAGATGAGGAGACCACATTTTTCTCATTCTTGTGGTCAAGGAGACCTCCCAGACCACACATGTACAAAAGAGATCCTGGGGGTTCAGCACCGGCCCCTAATATGTCCTGCCAACCTCCCAGAAAACCTCGTGCTGGAATCCATCTTGGCTGAAAGATGCACCTGCACATGGGAGAGGGCCCTGCGTCAGACCAAATGTGGGCACAAGCAGGATGACTGGCCAGAGGGCACCCAGAAAACTGCCACCATATAAGCAGTTTTAGCCACCCCTGTTGGAGTGACTCACTCTGAGTCTGCCCGTGCGTTCTTCCATGAGGACCTTGCCTCTAATAAATGCTTTATTTGCTTCATACTCTCTGTCTCTTTGCTGAATTCTTTCTTGAAAGAAGACAAGGACTAAGGTCCTGTTTCAAGCTGCCACATCCCACAGACCTCCGAGATCAGTGGTCCACCTCTTTCCTCTGGCAAGTTCTGCAGGGTGGTTTAAACCTCCTGAATTAAAGAAACACTCCAATGTCCAAAATATACATATCAAAATTTACATAATAATAAAAATAAAAGCTGCATACTCTGTGCTGTGCACAGCATTAAGTTTTTTCCACAGTTTACCTCAGGAAAATCTCCCAACACTTTCTAAGTTCAGTATTACTGCTCCTATTTTGCACATGAGGTGACCTAGTCTCGGTGAGCAGAAATGTTCTCATTGTCACATAAATAAGTTGCCTTAGAATCCTGACGTTGTGCAGCAGGGCTTCTCTGTAATAGATATATTTTTTTTAAGTAACAACCATAAAGTCAGAAACATTTTATAGGAAATGTGCTTCAATTATAATACTTATACATGACATATTCAAGGATCTTTAAAAAAATTCATCCATTGGTCAACAATGTCTAGTTTGGGATTAACATATACACACTACTATATGTAAAATAAATAACCAACAAGGACCTACTATACAGCACAGGGAACTATACTCAATATTTTGTAATAACCTATAAGGGAAAATAATCTGAAAAAGAATAGATATGCACATATGTATAACTGAATCACTTTGCTGTACACCTGAAACTAACACAACATTGTAAACCAACTATACTTCGATAATATATATATAAATTGAAAAAATGAGTGAAAATATGACATTAAAATATATTTTTCTTGTATAATTGTGCCAGAGGCTCCCCCTGTAGTAATGAAGATTAAAGATGTGAGAATTTCCTACTGATATATCCTGGCTGAGGGTTCAGCTAGGTGTGGGTTCCCTACCCTGCAGGGATGTGACAGTCACTGGAGAAACATTGATTGCATAAATGAATTAATGAATGACCCTTGAAAGGGCAAAAGAGACAGACACAGGATGGTCACCAGGCATTCTGGATAATTGGCAGTAGGTTAAAGCATGGAATCTCTGAGAGTTTTAAGAGGGCATTTTATCATTTGATGTCTCTTTCCTCCTCTACATCTTTCAAAGTAATAGGCATAGTCCTGGCTCAGATGTACAAATCGACAGCATTCCTTCCTGTAGACCTGTAGGTTCCTTTCCAAGAAGGCTCTCAGGAATGGGAAAGAGGAGAGATTATTAATGGAAAAAGGGGTCCTCTACAAGGATCTGCTCTTCTAGAGGTTTATCTGATCATCTCCTATAGGAGACCTGGTGCTGTCCTATCTCTCTTGGATCAAACTGTAAAATCAACAACCTTACGAACCCCTTGATTTGTTTCTTCTGGCTCTTTTTTCTCCCTCTCTTCTAGGTTTTTCTTCAAGAAATGTCTCCATCCTCCAGTTCTTTAAGTCACATCTTTAAGCCCAACTCACAAATGAAACTATCTAGGTAAGTTGTAGAAATCTCAAGAGTGGCTTCCCTGAAGGAACGCTATTTGTAACATGGGATGATTTTCCCTAGAAAATGATTCGGTGTTTTATTCAAAGGTGGCTCATGCTCATGATGGGGGAGCATGGGTTAGCAGAGGATAGAGCTGAGCTGGAATATTTGTACAAAGTAAAATCTATGGAGAAAGAGGGATGGAGAAAGACCCTCCTTGCATTGCGATTAACAACCAAAGGTAGATCCTCAGAAGTTCTAACATTATATGTGAAATTCTGTACCCAAAGCAACCTTACACCAAGTAGTATAAGGTAGATTGAAAGGGGAAAATAGTTCCTTGGTTGTGTGGAGAGGGATAGAGAAGTGGTTCAGGGAAGCTTCTGGAACATCCCCACAGGGAACAAGTCATCACTTCACACACTTGGTTCCACAATCAACGTCACAACTTCCTCCGTACTGACTGGTGCCAGTCCAGGGAAGTGATTTCTTTGAGTTGCTCTGTTTCTAATTTTTTTTTAAATTCATTTAGTTCATTGCAGTATGTTTTCCAATTTGAGTTATTTCAGATAAGAATCAGATTTTTCAGCTTCTCTTTAATAATCAGAAGATTGGGCAGCACTGGGTTTGTGTGAAAACAGTTAACTGCCAGCTTCTTTAGTTTGGTCACGATTGTATCCATTTTCCACAGTGCCCATCTAGCCACACTTCCTTCCACTTACTGTACTTCCACGTCTTGCCTGGAATACTCCTGGCTGATGCCAACAAACAAAAATTAGTCCAAAAGTTGGATTTCTGATATTCAAATGCCTCCAGCTCATAAAATTAAGAAAAATTGAATCATGTTCAAGAAGAAAAGGAACTTTACACAGACTTCTCTTTATTATCAGTTGATACTATACCATCCTCCCCATGCACTGGGTCAATCTATTTTATAGGAATAGTATTCGTGGATTTCAATTTCTTACCCAAATACATATATATCACCATTTGAGAAACCAGCAGAGCAGCCCAGTTAAGCACTGGCACTCAGTCCAGAAGGTGTGGCGTCAAATCCTCATTATCAATCTCTGAATCTCCATTTCCTCATCAGAAAATGAAGATAATCATGGTGCCTATCTACAATTCACTACACTGTTGTGAAGATTAAATGAATTAATGTATGTAAGTCACCTAAAATAGTGCCTGACATGCTGTTAAAATAAGCAATCAATTATTATTTTTGTCAGTAAAGACCTCAAATGTTGTTGATTAAAAGCCATATTTTTAATGACTTTCTCAACTACAAAGAGGTGTGGCCCAAGGATAAGTCACAGTGATGCTTGTGTTGACATATCAACATATCAAGACCAGTATTTATGCACATGAGCAGACAGTCAGCTCAACTGTACTCTCTTCTCTTCTAATTCACTGAGTGATCTTGATCTTCACTCTAAACCTACTGGGGCTATGTTTTATTTTTTACATTTATTAAAGGAAGATAGTCATGTTTTAAAAGTGTCTGATTATTTTAAGCATGGCATTCCATATTAAAATATTTGGTTTTCCTCATCTCATTATAGGGGAAGTGTTTGTACTCACTAAGACATTTTAAATAGGGTTGGCCAAAAAAGTTCATTTGGGTTTTCCCATAAGATGTTATGGAATAGATACATTAAATATATATATATATAATATATATAATAAAATGCCATCTTTAATTCCAGTCACCCCCCCCCCAGATTCTCCTTCCCTTTCAAAATCACAACATCTTTTAATTCTGAGCATGAACAAACTATTCTGGGGCACTTGCCATATATGCAGCATCAAGGGAAAGCATTCTGCAATCCTCACATGAAAATAACAAATTTAAATTTTATGATTGATTTTTCCCTTCTTTCAGATATTTTTGTTTCCACTTTTTGTTTTTGGTGATATGTGTATGTGTGCTGGGAAGCTTACTATTTATACGTGAGTACATTTCATACTATTTTCATTGCTAAGTTACCAAGTATTTCCAAACATTTTTGCATATTTTTATATAACTCATATAATTGCAAAACATAAAGAGCTATAAAAAATCCCATAATCTAAGGTACTAATAGGATGGAATGTAGCCAATGCAGAAGAAAAAAAATTCTTAGGCACAGAAAATAATTAATTATAAAATACAGATGGGCTCTTATTTTTGGCATACGATATTTGTTTGGAAAGACAGTGTCATCCACTTTCAAAAAGCAGGAAACTCCATCTGGTATTTGTACTTTTCTTTGAGAGGATGCTTGGATTCTCCCATTGTCATTTTAACTCATATTGAATGAAATTCTCACTGTTGGTTAAATTTAAATAATAATCATGTAGATATACAATCAACTATGAAAAGTGATTTAAATATTTTTGAAGGCTGGGATATGTGAAGAAACAGTGAATTAATACTGGGCTGAGATCTGACCATGTAAAATATACCTTTGCATGTCACAGGGTGCCTTGCACCCATTAGGCAATTTATAAAGTTTGTTAAGTACCTAGGGAATTCGAAGTTTAAGTACATATAAATTAAAATGCTAATGGCCTTTGAAAGAACACTCTGAGTTTAGGTTCACCCCTTGGAAAAATATTAATAAGTAACATATTAGCCAATAATTCATTGATTCATTGATTTCATCCATTTATTCAATAAATGTCAAAGAGTTGCTAATGCCACTGTGTGGACCATTTATTCTTGAGAACAGTAATAGATGTTCTGCACTGTTCTATGGACAAACATGTTTGGAAAATCCTGATGTAAATGATATTAAGTTTTTTTTAAACATTGAGACTTTTCAGAGCCTTTAAAAATGCTAATGTGCATAGCCAGTTTTTAATGAATGACATAAAAGGTGATGAATGCTTTCAGGAGGTGCTGACAGAAGAATTCACAGATGGCATTCAGATGAGGGCTGGTGGGAGCTTTACCAAGAAGACAACATTTGAACTAGGAATTTGGGGGGAGTTATTTTCCTTTTTCTCAACATAAAATTAATGCATATTCATTTAGAAAATACAGAAAGCTATAAAGATGAAAATAAAAATTAACTATTAAGGACATGGCCTAGAGAGAATCTCTATTAACTAGTTTTGAAATTCCTGACAATCTGTTTGATGCCTACCTCTTCCATTTTAACTGTATCCTTTATATAAAGAACACGGTATATGCATTTTTTATGCTGACTTTATGCAGAACTGTAATGTTGGGATTTTTCTACAGCATTGAATAATCTTCAAAAACTATTTCAGCAACTACAACTATGTAATCATTCCAAGGCAGCTGAACATTTTTGTTATTTTCCTTCCCAAATTCCAGTTAATATAAATCAGTGGTTCTTGATGTGTGGTTCCTGGACCAGCTACATCAGCATCTAGTAGGAACTTAGTAGAAATGAAAATTATTGGGACTTACCTGTGACCTACTGAATCAGAAACTCCAGGGGGAGAGCCCAGTGTATAAATCATTTTGAAGATTATAGCTTTACATAAGCCTTTGAATGTAATTGTGATGATCAATTATTTTTAATTCCATACAAGGATCATCATTTCAGGTTATAAACATAAATTGTATTTTCAGTATCTAACACAATGCTAGACACATAGTAGGAGCATACTATTTTCTAAATAAGTGAATTAAAGGACAGCTTCCCTAAATTTGCTTCATCATCCTTTGAAATTTTGTGATGCAAATAACTCTATGGGGCCAAATTAATATTAATTCCTTTAGAGATAACCTGCATTTTTCTTCTGGTTGTTTGTCAGTTTTTCTCTTTGTAATTTAAAAATATATTAGAAGGGGGAGGAGGGTGGGGGAGGGAAAGAGTAGGAGTTTGGAATTAGCAGAGGCAAACTATTGTACATAGGATGGATAAACAACAAGGTCCTACTGTATAGCACAAGGAACTATATTCAATATCCTGTAATAAACCATAATGGAAAATAAAAAAATAAAAATAAATAAAAATATATCAGGATATGTGTCTAATTATTTAAATTTTGCCTGGATTATGGCAAACTTCTGTCATCTGCATCTCTAGCCACCCCCCCTTTCCTCCCAACCCCCCAGCTTTGAGGAGGGTCCTTTAATTGTGACTTTTCCAAATAATCTAGTTTGCTTCCAGAGCACTTATTCTGAGTTTGTATCTTCTCCTTTATCCTGCATAACTTTCACTTCATCGAATATCATTTTCTTCCGTTCTTCTCTATGCTGTGATGGGCTCCGTGTGTGTGGAGCGCCGACTCCAGCGTGGTTTTAATTTTGAAGTTCTTGTTCTGGCCTCCACGTGCTCCTCCTTCATCTCACCGGGCTCCCATCCCATCCCGGCTTGTTTCCTTGCCCTCACATCCTGTCCTCTCTTCATTTCATCCTGTTGTCCCTTCATCTCAGCTTATTCTACTTTGTGGCTTTCTTTTCCTGTTTACCAAAGGCGATGTCTTCTGAAATCAGATTAAGTAAGACAAATAGTCTTCTAAAGTTTTTCTGGTTCCTGTTATAAACGGTGCTCAGAGGTCTGCTCTTCCTCTGGTTTTCAGGGTCATTTCTGCCACAGGATCATTTTTGTAGGTTACATTTTTGCTACTGACCCAAAAGAAGGAGACAATTACCCATATTTTGTGTTTATAAATAGTTAGTGGATTTCCCTTGCTTCATGGTTATTTTTAAAATATCTGGGTTAAAATCCCAATCAGATCTGTAGTTGGACTCCAGCTGGACAACCCTGGTGTCTAACAGTCAGTCTGTGTAGGTGTCCTGGGCAGAGGTGGGCTCATCCACCCTCTGCTGTTCATCAGGGTCTCTGAACTCATCAAACACACTAAAATCTTCAGTTCCCAGGATGCCTTGTATGACTGCTCCCTTTCTTCTTCCTACCTACAGCATCCTACTTATGGGAACTGGCTTCCAGCCAGAGCTTGGTCTCAGCAGCTCTTTCTGCATTTTGGAATTACAACCATTGTCTGGATGTAGAAAGAACAAGGTTGGTAGAAATAGTCACAGTGCGTTGGGTACCACAAAAAGCAAATTCCACATAGGCAACTGTTTTTTTTTAAATTTCTGTAAATCCTGGTTACTGAATCTATACACCATTTCAGATGGTAGGGAATGCTCTGTTTCATTATACTTAACTTTGTCAGGGTTATATGCACAACTGAGAGGATGTATTAACCCAGAATACATCTCTAAAAGGTGGACTATAGGAAGAGATGCTTTATACAGAAGCACTATCTTCAACTTCCCTAGAAGTATGCTCTAGGACAAGTCTTTATAGGAAAGCTGTTTATTAAGGAAGCGCTCCCAGGCAATCCTGTTTTGGAGTGATAGAAGCAGACAGAGGAGAAGAAACCGAGCAAGTATACGATTTCAGACCAAGTTTTATGAAAGGTAACATCAACCTAACCCTGCAGGGGAATTCTGGAGCATTAAGTTACACCTCGGAGTTGTCCTAACCCAAGCAAGGGAGCTGGGCTTTCATATTCAGACAGCAGATAGGCATTGGGTATGAGCCCCTGGTGGGGAAGGGGGCCTCTCAGATGTCCAGGCACTTGGTTTGTGCACCTGCAGGCAAAGCAGCTCAAGTAGCCTCAGGGCCACACCAGCGAGGAGAGTCAGAGACACTAGCAGTTGGAAATAAGCACACCCAAGTCTGGGGAGAGGTGTGAGAACAGAGAAAAGGGAGCCAGGGGGATGGGCCAAGCACTGACAGTGTCCTGTCTAAACACCTTGCCAATTTCAATTTGTTCCTTACCTACACCCACCCCGCCCCACCAGGGGTATAGGAAGCTAACCATACCAACCCAAAGGTTGCTAACTCCTGCCTCAAACCATCAAGTAACAGTTCATTGATTAAAGGATGGTACCCGAGATATAATTTTGTCCTCTGAAAGCAGAAGATGTTTTACCTGGTGATAAGCTTTTTCTTGATTTAAGTTTATATTAGCTGACAGACAACTTCTGATTGTGGAAGAATCATAAAATGCCTATTTGGAAATCTCTAATGTAAGTAATGACTTTCAACATGTCTTCAAATTAAAACATGTTTTCACAAATGATACATTTCAAGTGTAATCTGGTTTTATCTTTCTTATATTTTATCAAGCACTCGATGGAGCCGTAATAGGTAATGTATAAATAACACTTAATTACTATGATTACATTAGTTCTGAAAAAGGTTTTGGAAAATATGTCTTGTCCTTTTAAACAAAGCATTTTTCTTTAGAGCAGTGGCTCATCTGTCAGTATGAAATCTAAATGATGCAGTAACCACAGCCTTGTATCACGGTGTGTGCCTGATTAGAGCAAGGTTGAGGGCAACCCGCAGAGGGGAGGGGCGGGGAAGGACCAAATCTTTCCTGCTATGTGCAACAGCAGTGTTAAGATGCAGAGTGGCATCTCAAAGCCCTGGATTTTTCACAGAAGTGAGAATGTCCCCAAAACTCAGGAAACTAACATAAAATATTTCAAGGTATTCTAATTCCTCCTGACCCCCAAAGAGCCAGATGACTTGGCCTGTGTATTGTTTTATTTGAGTTTGGATTTTGCTTCTCTGTGTGTAGACTGAGGAGAAAATATGGGAGAACAGAGTGATCCGTTGTCTCTTCAAGAGTCAGGATGAAGCATCATTTAGAGAGTCCATCTCATCTCCTCTGTGGAACGGTACTTGGTGAGAACTTCAGAGTTCTCTTCATATTGCTAATATGACAGCCTATAATCACCAAATGTGATGCCCTATTCACAACCCGGCTGAGAACTCAAGTTTAAGGTTTCAGATGAATTCAGCTCTGACTACCCCTTTTCCACAAAGTAGGCTCTCAAGTCATATTTGTTGGGTGAATGTATAATTTTAAATAGATCTTGATCTTTATTCTAACAGTCCCAGCCCTAACAGCCTGGAAGATGATTATATATTCATGAATTATGAATGAATGAAGGAAAGAAAAAAAAATGCAAGAAGAAGTTAGTAAACTTTCCTTGAATTAGTGCAATATCGTCCCACCTGGGCTGTGAGTCTCCTGTCAACATCTCCCACTAGTTCTTACTTCTTGTTAGCGTCATGTACCTGGAATACATGACTCTAAATGATCTTTTCCATCACATTTTCATCTTTTAAAAGTCACCATCCCAGATGACTCACAGTTCCTTATATTCATAAATTACTTTCACATCTTTCCTTCGCTGTTACTTTTCTTTTGACTTAAAACATCCTAATGATTTTTTCCCCTTGTCTAAATTTTACTTTTCCTGCAAAGCCTAGCTTAAAATCCTCCTCTTCTATGAATCTTTCCCTCCTACACAGTTAGAAATCATCACTCCTGTCTCTTCTCCACTGTGTCACTGGCTACGTTTTATTCTGTGCCTACTCCTTTATATGACTGGACCACACTTTCATCCCTAAACTGTTTCCAGGTGTAGACTGAGTATCGTCATTGCTATATCTGCCCTTTAACGCAAGCCAGCATCGACCGTGACTGTTTACTTAACTGAAATGATTTGCTAAGTTCAGAATTTTATTCAATTTATAGATTTGAATGATTTAATGATTTGAAAGGGAAAACCTGGAATAAAGCTGAAAGCCAAACAATTTACAATACAGCGACTTACAGTATAGCATTTCTCATTACTATGTACTTCTCATTACTAAACCTACAGTATGGTTTCTCATTAGAAACCTGTGTTTCTATTACATTATAATTGTGAAAATGAGTAGCTACATGAAGATATTTAGAACGCAATGTTAAGTTAAAGAAAAAAAAGATAATGAAAAATATAGACCTATCATAAATAGGCTGATGTAAAATACATTTGCATATTAGGAAGGGTAATATGGCAATTCGAAAAAAATAAATACAGCTGATATCTTCATATGGAATAATGATGGGTACATTTAAAATCTCCTTCATTTTTCTTATAATGCGATTAATGCCATGGAAATGAAAACAAAAAGCGCATAGTGAACTAGGCTTCCAAGAAGCTTATAATAATTCTAAAATGTTCAAACATTACTTACAAACTCAACTGTATCTATACTCTAACAAGATGACAAGTTGAAACATCGAAATTCACAGGGTGAGTTTTCAGGTTATAAAGAAACAAGTGCCTGGGGGGAAATGTTATTTTTCATTAAATTAGTTATTTGGTATTCTAAGAAAATTACTTTCCATTATTCTCAATCTGAGCATGCAAGATCTATATTCAAGCAAATTAAGACACTGGTGACATGAAAATATATTACAATGCACACATGGTGGCTGTAGTGGTGTCACTTGATGGCGCTTCAAGACTGCGGGGGCCCCCCTCTTTTGGTGACTGCCAGCTACCAGGTGAGTCACTCTCAGCCCAAAAGAGCCACCTGGCTCGAGATGAGGTCATGTCCCCTCCCTTGCAGAGCAGCAGTCTGCATTCAAGGACTCCTCGCTGTGAAGGGATGTATAAGGGCCTGGTCCCCTCTCTGCAAACTGGGACAACCTAGAGGACCATTCCAGCTCTAGAACTTCCCTGAGACCCAGGTGCTGGCCAGGTCCTGTGACCTGCTCTTCTGCCTGTTCCTGCTTCCTTCACTCGCCACTATCATTGATCCCCAGGCCACCCCCTAACAACTTTATGCCTGCAAATCTCCACCTCATAACCTCTTTCCCAGGAAAGTTGGCCTGCCTTTGTAATTAAATCAGCCTAAAACCTAGAACACTGGAAATAGTCAGATATAAACAAAATATATTCTGTGAGATGTTCTTTAGTCTTTTGTAAATAAAAGCAATATTCTTTCATATTTTCTAAGAACTTACAAGCAAGGTACAGTGAGTGCCACACATTTTACAGATATTAACATATTAAATGCCCACAATAACCCTATGAGGCTGATCCTATTCCCTATCAGGCCTATTTGCAGATGAGAAAGTGAGTCCTGGAATCGTGAGTTAACCTGCCTAAGAGCTAGTTAGTGGAAGAACTCAGGGGCATGTAAGCTTGAGCTTCTACCCTGTGCTATGCATTGAACGTGGTGCCCTAAGAAACTGAACACGCAAAAGAAATCATAGATTTCCCATTCCCATTTGGTGTCACGACCACCTAGAAATAAACAAGATCCTTCAGCTCTGAGATGCTGAGCAGTGGGAATTTTTATTCTTTTCTTCAGACAATATAGAATAAAAATTGTAAGGGAGGAAAGATTCAAAGCAAAACCATTAGAACAACACTACTGCTATTCACTTTTTGCTTAGAGGTGACTATCATTGCATTTTATTACCAGCTGACTTTATTCTTGGCATGCTTTTAAAAGAAATAAAACAGTTCCTCTGCCGGCTTCAGGGATTGCAAAAATCAGGTAAAAAGAAGACCAGGCCATTTTCAGAGTCATGCTGCAAGGAAGGTTCTAGAGTACAAAGATTCTAGAGTACAAATCTTTTCATTAACATATGTCTTTTTTTTTTTTTTTTTTTAATGCATGCCCTGACTATGGATGCCTAGTTAGGAAGGGTGAGTAGAGCAATTTAGAGTTTATAGCAAACCTCTTGAGACTTTGGAATAATAACTCTAGCTTCCAAAAAGGACAGGAATGTGAAACATTGAGATAACATGGTCCTGAGTAGAGAAGTATGTTTTCTCATGATGTTCTGACCAGGCTTGTCCACTAACCTTAGCAAGAGTAAACATTCCTTTCCTTCCCCAAAGCCATGGTGTGCTGTGTCAAGATTTTGATTTTCAGTTCTGATATTCAGAATCTCAAAAATTTACCCCTGAAATGTACTCACCATTACAATTTGGCTCCCAAAGCTAGAAGCAAATCTGTCATACAGTGTTTCATTTTTTTTTTCTTTATGGACTTGAACAATTTTTTATTTGAGGATATTACAAATATATCTCATTAAAGCAAACTAACAGTTTTAAGTACTGAGTCTGCAATAGTGAATGGGAATCAAAATCTTTCTGTCTTTTCCAGAAGCAAAGAGCTTATTTTTTATCATAAAGATAAAAATCTTTATGATTTTTAAAGCATCTATCCAAAACTTCCAGAAGCTTTGGATTTCTTAATCTGACAAGATCTTCTCTTGTTCTTATAGATAGAACTATAAGCTAATCATGTAATTTGGGGATTTACCATCTAATTTTATTTGTTATATAGGACCACTCTCTGAGCAAATGTGCCCATAATCCACATCCCTCTTTCTGCCCAGTTTTTCTGATCAACTTCATAGGATATCATATATCAATTTAAAATTAAATCCTCAGGTAAGAATAGGGATGATGGACAAACTTGAGAGATCTATATGCTAATCAAAGTGTGACCAGTAGAATGATGTCAGCTTCATCTCCTTTACGCTCTGGCTTTCTTACCTCCATGGTAATGTTTATGCTGTTTTGCTCATAAAATGCCCTTTTACTTCTCTCTACGTGCCCATCAAGACTCAGGTTAGATTCCATCTCCAACATGGCACTCCCAGGTAAAAGAGATCGTTCATTCCGTTAACTGCCCACAGTACTTCCAGAGTTCTCTACTGCTATGTAATCATCCTTTTGGCTTCACTGATGCACAAGTATCACTGGGTGAATACAACAGAGCCCTTAGTGGTCATCAATTATCCATGAGCCATCCTCGACTCCCAGTCTCCATTGCAGTCAAATTGACACCATGTGATGGGTTCTGGCCAATAGACTGTGAGCAGAAATGATGTGTGTTACTTCCAGGCCAAGAAGATAAAGCTCCAGGGATGCCCTCCATTTATTTCTTCTCCTGGCTGCTATCACCTTGGATGGCGTTTGCTGAAATGTGTAGGGTTGCCAGATAATGTACAGGACTCTCATTTAAACTTAAATTTCAGAAAAATTGTTAACAATTTTTCATGTATGTCCCAAATATTGCATGGGACATACTTATACTAAAATTATTATACAAAATTATTATTCTATTGAATATTATACTGTAAATTATCTACTCTATACATCCATAGTACTATAATACTATACGAAAGATGTTATACACTATATGCTAAATTATTATACTATTATGTTATTTCTGTTTGGATACTGAAAACATATACTATTATTATACTAATTTTTTTCTAAAATATTGAACTTCAGATAAAAAGAAAATACTTTTTAGTATAACTATGTGCCAAGTATTGCATGGGACATACTTATATGAAAGGAAGGAAGGAAGGAAGGGAGGGAGGGAGGGAGGGAGGGAGGGAGGGAGGGAGGGGAGAATGAAAGAAAGAACACGTCTTAAGTAATGCATAGCAGCATTTTCTGTGACAAGGCAGAGATTTAACTAAGTGTTTTAGGGACCTTTTACTTCTTTGATAAATATAAATTGTCATATCATATGTGATTTTTTTTCCAAAAGACATTCTAAACTGTTTAAGGATTGTGGATTTTGTTAGCCCTTTTATATTGCTTCATAGTTTTCTTTTCTGTTTTTACTTCAAACTGAGTTCAGAAAATGTCAACTTTTGCCCAGTACGTGCAGCAGGACTTTGGTTTATCTTTTGATAGTAACTCTCAGCTCTAATCCAGAGCTTGACAGACACGCCTCTCAGAGATCCAGGAAAAACGTGGTTTTAAACCTGTTTGTTCCCCTCCTGCCACGTGGTGGATTATCTCAGAAACTCTCCAACACCCAGAGGGGGGACACTGCCCAGAGGATTCTTTCTCACCATGACCATACTGAAGCTTTATCATTTTTCTTAAACTTAAATCATTTAAAAATATTTTTATTGCTTCTGAAAATTCTTATTGACTATTAAATTTTACCTTTACCAAAGATGGTGAATGGTATTTTATAGATGACTTAAGAGATTCTCTGATCTTTTTATAAAAGGCAAGAAAAGAAGCTAGTCTTTAACATAAATGCCCCTCAGGAATGGTAAAATAAGAGGAAGAGAGAATTATTCAAACATTACAACTAACTGTCAGCCAACCTAGAAATGGCTCAACACTTATTAGAGGGAACAGAGTGGTTACCAGGGAGAAAACTGTCACCTCTCTTGCCATGTAAAAATCGGGTATGTTAATTCCTGATTTTGGGCAAAGAATACCACCTACTTATTAGAGTAAGTGACAGGCAGTTGGCTAGGTGAGGCTGCACTTTTAGGGATCTGAGCTGAGAATACATTTTTGCAAGTTTTTCACATTTGGGTGGTACTTAAAGCCACATTTTATATTCATTTGGTGTTTAGCAGTATGAAATTTAAGCCCACCCACTTAAAGCAGGTACAGGTAAACTTGGGGGTAAACATGGGGGTAAACTTGGTCAGGCAAGGTTCATGTCCCTGCAAGCACAAAACTATGTAGTTTTCTATCTGTTTCCCAGCTCATTTCCCTGAGATCATGGGCAAGAGCAGGCAACTGAGGGAAGATTAGTTGCTGGAATTTGCATGAGAGTAATAATGCAATTTGGCATAGTAGGGAAACACTTCCGAGAAACTTCACAGATTGTGAAGAAATTGATCCCTATGGCAAATGGAGATGAGCCCAAGTCTGCCTCTACTGCTTCTGAAAGAAATATTATGGGTGTGGATAGAAGTTTTCTGCTCCCAGGCATCAACCCAGACCATGGCCCTGTGTAAGTGTACTGCCATGAAAAGTGCTGTTGGTGGGAATGTAAACTGGTACAGCCACTATGGAGAACAGTACATGGAGGTTCCTCAAAAAAATAAAAATAGAGCTACCATATGATCCAGCAATCCCACTCCTGGGCATATACCTGAAGAAAACCATAACTCAAAAAGATACATGTACCCCAGTGTTCACAGCAGCACTATTTACAATAGCCAAGACATGGAAGCAACCTAAATATCCATCAAAAAAGGAATGGATAAAGAAGATGTTGTGTATATATATATACAATGGAATATCACTCAGCCATCAAAAAGAATGAAATAATGACATTTGTGGCAACATAGAAGGACCTAGAGATTATCATACTAAGTGAAGTAGGCCAAAGACAGATATCATATGATATTGCTTATATGTGGAATCTAAAAATAGAAAATGATACAAATGGACTTATATACAAAACAAAAATAGACCCACAGACATAGAAAATAAACTTATGGTTACCAAAAGGGAAAGCGGGGAGGAGAAGGGATAAATTAGGAGTTTGGGATTAACATATACACACTACTATATATAAAATAGATAACCAACAAGGACCTACTGTATAGCACAGGGAACTCTAGTCAATATTTTGTAATAACCTATAAGGGAAAAGAATCTGAAAAAAATAGATATATAGGTATGTATAACTGAATCACTTTGCTGTACACCTGCAACTAACACAACATTGTAAGTCAACTACACTTCAAATAAAAAAAAGTCCACCCTGCCTGCATACAATTCTGGTTCACAGGTCTACCAGCTCAGCAGTCTCCAACCTTTTTGGCACCAGGGACCGGTTTCATGGAAGACAATTTTCCCACGGACCGAGGTGGGGGGATGGTTTCGGGATGATTCAAGCGCATTACATTTATTGTGCACTTTATTTCTATTGTTATTACATTGTAATATATAATGAAATAATTATACAACTCACCATAATGCAGAATCAGTGGGAGCCCTGAGCTCGTTTTCACTTGCTACTCACTGAGAGGGTTTTGATATGAGTCTGCAAGCAATTGATATATTATGGTCTCTGTGCAGTCAAACCTCTCTGCTAATGATAATCTGTATTCGCAACCGCTCCCCAGCGCTAGCATCACCACCTCAGCTCCACCTCAGATTATCAGGCATTAGATTCTCATAAGGAGCACGCAACCTAGATCCCTCACATGCTCAGTTCACAGTAGGGTTCGTGCTCCTATGAGAGTAACTGCCGCCGCTGATCTGACAGGAGGCGGAGCTCAGGTGGTAATGTGAGTGACAGGGAGTGGCTGTAAGTACAGATGAAACTTTGCTCGCTAGCCCACCGCTCACCTCCTGCTGTGCGGCCCAGTTCCTAACAGGGGGTTGGGGACCCCTGTACTAGCTGACTGAGGCAAGTAACTTAACTTCCCCAGCCTCGGTTTTCTCATCTGTAAAGTGGGGATTATAACTTTATGTGTCAAAGAGTTATGATGGAGCTATACGAGATCATGTGTGTGAAGTCTTGATCCTAGAAGTCAGGGCAGATTAGGAGCACAATAAATGTCAGCTAGTAGATCTGATAGAAGCATTCTAGATACTACTCATCGTGTTACAAACACAACAGAAAGATTAGGTGGAACTATTGATTGTTAACAAACAAATGTGGTGCAGAATACAGAGTCATATAGTGGAGTCAAAGGAAAAGAAGTAAATTAACTGCCTAATGGGAACTTCAATAAAGGTGGTACATAACCAAATTAAAGAAAGAGAAAATTCTGTAGTCATATATATCAGAGAAAGTATAAAGCAATGCTCTCCTTCCAGTTTGTCATGTGGGAAGCACTTATTCCTGTTTCTAGTCACTTTATCTTTAAGGAATAATGGAAATAAAAATATCCCTTTTGCAGTGTACTAGGAACTATGGCCTATGGACAAGGAAATATTTAAATGTAATTTAGTTGAAATGAAGACTCAAACTTTAAGGTATTTAAAAGTTAATTTAAAATACTTGAGTAGTTGTTTTAGAATGTTTTTTCTTTTCACTGTGAATGAAACCCAAAGAAAAAAGACAGAGGCATGCAGGTGAGACAAAGGGAGGTTGCTTGAAGGATGAGTGTGGCTAAACCTTGGACCACACCTACAGAGAAGAAGATGAAGTTTCCCTCCCTCAAACTCTTTAAGGAATAAACAATTACCTCTTGTGAATAATTCTAAAGGAAACCTGAGAAAAGGTCTGTGATTCTCCATTAGCAAATATAACTGAACATTCAAGTATTCAAGAATTTTAATGACTTTTAACTTTGGGCATGTGCGGCATTCCCAAGGTCTTGTCATTTTTGATAACACTTGGAGAAAACAGAGTAACATTTCACTTTCCAGAACACAGTGTAAACCAGCAATTAAATCAAAAGGAGCTCCAAGGAACTAAAAGACAAGGCACAGAGTTCCTGTATAAAAACCCAGGTACTTGATACCTAGACGACCAGATTCTATTTATTCTTATTCAACTCAAAGTTAAAACGAGCTTTGATTATCTGATTTTCAAATCCTGAGCAGATTAGATGTCATGAATTAGAAGGAGATCAAGGGGCCACAAGGCTGGTAAAAGGAACAGATTCCAAATGCCCACGAGGCTGGAGCTCCTTGTGTAGGACAAACATTCCAATGACCACAAAGCCCCCCAGAGTTAGCATTGTATTAAAGCAGAATAAAGTCTAATAATCCTAAATTGCTCTGAGAGTTTATTTTTATTTGGCATATTCACCTTTAAAAAGCAATCCGAGAAAGATTTTCATTATGAATAGTTAACTTTATTGTTTGAAACAGCAGTATGTTTTGTTCCCAAAAGGGTAGACCCATAGCTTTGGAAGCTCACGTATCCATAATAATTCATTTCCTGCAAGTCCCAAGTAACTATAGCATTGACTGCAGAATAGAACTACCCGGGTCAGTTATAATTTCTGTAACGATACTCAATACTCATTTTTTTGTGTAACATATTCCTCAATTATGGAAGTGAAAATTATTGACCAGTGGGAAAGCACAAAAAATGAGGAAAATATACACTTTTATCTTTAGCATCAATGTTTGAGACAGTACTATGGCAATCTTAGATTTTTTAGATCTATTTTCTCATGAATCTCAATAACCATGCAATTTAACATTTTTATTTTATAGATGGAAAAAAACCTGGAAGGTTAACAGAGGTCACAGAACTTGACCAAGGATACAAAGCCGGGTACGAATCTAGGTTGGCGGGAACAGCTCTGCCTCCCAGTCAGCCTGCGCCTCTACTGACCACAGGGACAAAGTCGACCAGAGAGAACCACCTGCTACTTATTTTCCTCTTTCTAATATGACATTTATCAAAGTAATACTGAAAAAACCCAAAGCTTGTAATTTGTAAATATAAATCTACCCAGAGTACTGTTTTTAACCACCAAATTCAAACTTGCTGGCTTCTATGCAATTCTTAAGTAAATTAAGAACATTTCTTTTAGAATTTTCTGCCAGAAAAAACTCTGGCCTCTCCCAAGGAGCTTCCTCAGTTGGAATAAGGATAAGGACGCAAATAAGCGTCCCTTTCTGTTTGGGTTACCAGGAGGCTTAGCATTCAATAGTAGTCTACACTTCTTTCCACTTCCTGTCAATGCTCTTCGTTTTCTATTTCTAGTTCAAGTTTATTCTATTCATTGTAAAGCATTTTTTTTTTTGCAAGTCACCTCAAATCTTTTATGGGAAAATCCTGGGTACATCATTGTACAGAGGTTGAGACAGTTTATGTGTTCGTGTACTTGACTGAACATAAATGCTCCAGTACCTGGTTGACTATCTATGAATTCACATTTATCTGTATTCACCTTCCTCAAGTAACACCCAAGCATTTATAAGGGGTTAACATCATAGGTACAGCCTATTTCCTAAGTATCATAGATCTTAAGTATCACAGATCCTAAGTATCCTAAGTATCACAGATATCATAATTATCTGCCCCCTGATTTTCAAATGCTGTAAAACTTTGATGCATACACACAAATACACAAACCAAACAGAAGACTTGAAACACTTGCCAATGTGATGTGTTCACAGCCAGTCATGATTCGTGATGTGAAGACGAAATAGAAAAAGATTCAAATTCATAGTATGAGAGGCAGAATTTGTTTTTATGAGGGCTCCTGAGTGTTCTTGAGAAGATGGTACAAGACTTTCTGGAAACAACTTTCATCCAAGAAATTTAGTTTAAGGTATTTTGGTAACTTCTTAGGATTTCACTGTATTCACTAGCATACACTGACTTGAAATTGCTGTTGCCAAGGGGTCAGATTTGGAAGCCAGAATGTTCTTCTATTAAAATACTTATTCTTTCCAAGTACAATAAAATAGTATTTCACCTAGTAAACAGCCTTTGGGGCCAAAGTAAAGGTCCCGATAAACCATTTCAAATTCCACTTGAAATGAAAACATGCCAGTGGTCCATTCCGCCAACTTAAATATATTTTCAAATTGGGAAAAAGAGAAATTATTTACAAATGTTATAGGGATAGTGATTCAGTGATGAATAATCTAGACACTTCATCTCTTTACTAGAAAAGCTGTCACTTTCCGCCTGTGTCAGTTTTGTCTTTCTTACCTCTTATCCTGTTCTCCCCTCAGCAAAAGATCTAGAAACACTTTTTTAAATTAATACAATACCTAATCCAAATCTATTTGGAAAAATAAATTTGAAAAATTTAGGAAAGCTGTCATTCCTTGTGTTTCCAAGAAAGGAAGTACATATTATAACAAGTATGAAATAAGAATTATTTTCCTTTTCCCTGCCTTATAATAGTGTTATGGACTGCATGTTTGTATCCTCCCAAAATTCCTATGTGATAGCCCTAAGCCCCAATGGGATGGTATTAGGAGATAGTGTCTTTGGGGTATAATTAGGTCACGATGAGGTCATGAGGGTGGAGCCCCCATGATGGGAATTAGCATCCTTTTAAGAAGAGAAAGAGGCTAGAGCCAGCTCTCTCTGCCACATGAGGACATACCAGAAGACAGCCACCTGCAAGCCAGGAAGAGTTCTCTCACCAGACACCAAATCCCCCAGTACCCTGACCTTGGGCTTTATAGCCTCTAGAAATGTGAGAAATGTTCGTTGTTTAAGCCACCCAGTCTATGGTATTTTTGTTATAGTAGCCCAATCTGACAAAGACAAATACTCTTTCAGGAACCTACAGGTTGCGAAAGTGTTGGTACAATACCTTTAAAGTCATTTCAAACTGAATCTCTGAGATAGACTGACCAATACCTTTGAGTCCAGCCCAATCCTCATATTTCTGATGAGAACTTGGACCCAGGGGAGAAACTGCTTTTTTCATTCTAAGTGGTAAGAGAGACAGGTGCAGAACACGACGATTCATTTTCTCTCTCTTTCTATGGTAATTCAGGGTGGCATCACAGTGAGGTTAACAAACTGACCTGGCCAGAGAGCACATCACTCACACACTCTGGGCTGCTTGGAGTGTGCAGCTTACTTCTGCAGCACAGCTGGGCGGCCCCTAATGTATGAGGCTGGGAAGCTCTTCTGACACAGCTCCAAGGCTTCCTAAGCCCTTGCAAGGTCACAGTGGTGAAATATGACAGAGATCGTGGCACAGTTAAACCAACATATGTTCCAAATCAGTGACTATCAGAACAGAACATGTAACTACAACAAAACTGACACAACATGTGGTGCAAATGCTGAGAAAAGTAAAGAGAAGCAATATTAATAATCAGTCAGTAATCCTGGAAGAGATTCTTTTTTTGGTGGCTAGTCTGAAAAAATTAAATATGCCCATCTAGCATATTGTAAATGTTAGTGTCACTCGGTTAATGAAACACACACACACACACACACACACACACACAGACACAAACTTCTTTCCCTTAAATGCCATACTTCCTATTAATGAGATTACCATAATGCCTGCCTAGATCCTACTCTGTGTGTGTGCATGCCTACCAAGAGATTTGTGGCATTGCCAGTTGCAGGTATTCTCTATTTGGGAAAGTAATACAAATCAGAAAGAAATTTGAGACTACCAATGATGTTAACTGTTCAGGTCTTTTGTTCCCACTTGTTAAGAGGTTCGGAGGTCATTCCTTGGCAGGACTATTTATGTCTAGCTAATTCTGTAGTAATTCCAAACTTCAGATGAGAATTAAAGAGGAATAAGATTAGTACACTTTGGAAACTATTAGAGCAACTATTTGTTGCTTATTGTCAAAGGTTTATAATCAAACATTGCTGATACGTCAAACCAATAGACTACGTATAAACCAGAAGTAGATCACTTTGCTAATCCAAGAGAAATAACTCAGTAGAATCCTTCTTTGGATTTTAAATCAGCTCATGAGATGAGTCATGCAATCCAAACCCACCACACTGGATACCTCTTGATCAGTTGCAATTCAACTGCTATTTACTAGCAATAAAAAAAAAAAAAAAAAGAGCAATGACATCAACCATTAATCTTATATCTAAATGCCTTATTAGATATGCATCTGTTTTATGGTGTCACAAATGCTTCTGCCTAGAGCATCAAGGGAAAGCTTGTGGAAGGAACAAGGATACAGACTAGGTTTGTCAAAGTTCAGCTCTGAGGACTCCAGATCCGAAGAAATGCCATTATCCTGAATCTTCAGAGATCTCCAGAGGATAGAAAAAGCTAACCAGAAGAACTGCATATTCAAAGGGCAAAATGAACTTACTGGAGATGGCATTTAGTTCCTCTTTAACCATTGCCAAAGAATTTTAACAGTGTCATGCAATGAAAAGCTTTTAATGGAAGTGATCTTAAGATTCAGCGAATGAGATTACAGAGTGATACATTTACAGTCATGAGAACAAATTGTCAAGATGAAAACAATCATTCAGTGACACTTGTAAAATCAGGATATTCTCATCGTCATCTAGAAAACAAATATCTTTGCTATATAAAGAGGATGTGTTTTATTGCTTAAATTCAAAATTGCTCTGAAAGCCCCTAAGGAAAGTTAGCAAAATGTATGAACCCCTTTGTCTGACAATGAAATGTCCTTAATAAGGGAATTGCTAGGTAAATGATCTTGTATGTTGTGTGCTAAATTGCTTCATTATTTGCAGTCGGTTTCATTCATAGGAATAAAATACACCTTTGATATTTAGTTTGGCAGTTTCCATAAAATCAGCTGCCAACATACATCATCATGTTGACTGGATTTTTATTTTCTCGATTTGTGCTGGGCTTTCTTTTCTTCAAACACTTCCACTGAATCAATAATCCCTGTCATCAAAAAACTTTTAACTAATTAAAGTATTACAGTTATAATTCTTCACCAAGTTTGCCTGATGACATATAATATGAATGAATAATATGTCAACTGTACTGCTAAAAGCCCTGGAACCATACTCAAAGGGTGATGGATAATCAAGTCTTTTTTAAAGTATAATTAATTTGTCACCACCTAGAAGATTTGAAATAAATTCTTCTAAATTACCAGTGCTAAATATCTTCATGATCCAAGAGGTTAAACTCATTCCAGCAAAATCTATAAAACTGAAATTAGTCATCTAAAATCTCTTAATGCTAATTCAAGGCACAGAGAATCTTTAGAAAACATGTTCTCACATTGAACAGATGTGGGTCATCTCCCACCTATGACATGTCTATAAGAAAGACAACATTTACATTGTTTTTTCCCTATTACGGAGTATGAACTTATATGTAATTACAAAATGAGGTATTTCGTAAAAGGAGGTGAACTCGTGGCCTTGTTTCACTCCAGTCACTTCTTAGTTGCCCACTTTGTGAGACACAGGGATCCAGCCAGACTTTCCTTTCTGTCTGCAGAAACTTCAGATTTCCTGTTTAAAGATAATCAGTTGGGTTCAAAAGTAGAATGTGCTGCTATTTACAATAGCTAAGACACGGAAGCAACCTAAATGCCCATCAACAGATGAATGGATAAAGAAGATGTGGTACACATATACAATGGAATATTACTCAGCCATAAAAAAGAATGAAATAATGCCATTGGCAGCAACACGGACAAACCTAGAGATTATCATACTAAGTGAAGTAAGTCAGACAGAAAAAGACAAATATCATATATCACTTATATGTGGAATCTAAAAATTGATACAAATGAACTTATTTACAAAACAGAAACATACTCACAGACTTAGAAAACACATTTATGGTTACCAAAGGGGAAAGGTGGGTGAGAAGGATAAATTAGGAGTTTGGGATTAACAGATACACACTACTATATATAAAATAGATCATCAACAAGGACCTACTGTATAGTACAGGGAACTCTACTCAATATTCTGTAATAAACCTAAATGGGAAAAGAATTTGAAAAAAGAATAGATATACATATATGTATAACTGAATCACTTTGCATACACCTGAAACTAACACAACATTGTAAATCAACTATACTTCAATGTAAAATAAAAATTAAAAAGTAGAATGTGCTGGCGTGTAAAAGCTTGCTCAGGGTGTGGATGGGCCATGACCTTTGTCCCCAGACAGGGCAACATGTGCTGCGTCTACAGTTGACAGGTGATATTATGTGAAGATGGATCATATCATTGTAAGATAGGAAACAAAACTCCAAGGTCCAAGGACAGTGGTCTGGTCTCTTTTCTTAATTTAAGACCTGGAGTTAACTGCTCTTCCATTTACATCCCCACCAATAAAAAATTAAAAACATGAAAGTATAGCACGTATGAGAGACCTAAAGAATGACCCATAATGTTTATCAAGAAACCCTTGGTAAATACTTGCTTGGCTTTTTAATCACAGGACATCGAATGCTCGACAGAGCGAATAGATTAGAAACAGATTTTCTTAATCTCCATAGTGAGAACTGAGCAAAAGTAGAAACTCCAAAAGGGGTATTTAATAGATGATAGTAGTTTAAAAAAAAAACTGCATAAAATGATACTGGCATGAGGATATCTCATCCAACCACATGGGCCTAAATGTTTCCAGCATGGGGTGACTTCATGATTGACTGGCATAAAATACAACCATTTAAAAACTCAAAATCAGACAAAGGCACCTGAGAGAAAAGTAATCATCAGAAGCCTTCAAGGTAGTAACTTTTAAAATAAACTCTAAATAGAAGTCCCCAAATCCAGAGAGTAAACTTGTATAGGTAACCAGTGACTTAATTCACACAAAATATTTTTAGGAGCCATGCTTCTCTGGTTTTTGTCACGGCACAAAGTGAAATCTAGAAGGTCATAGACAAAATGCACTTTATTACTTCCCATTAGAGTGACATTGATGTGCTGTGCACTATCAATTATTTTTATTTCTTACAGGATCACACTCATTTTTTAAGAGCTTTGAAATTTTTCTCAATAAAAATTTTATGAAGAAATATAGTACATACAGTAGGTGCGGGGGCCCCAATGCCAAAAACAGGGAGCCTGGACCCCCTACCTCAGCTTCCCTGGATGAAGAATGGCACTAAGGCACCTCCATCAAAGCGGGAGCCCAAGGGATGCTTCTCTCAGGACGGATCAGCCTGAAAAGCATGAACTTTCTGTATAGAGATGGTCTTTCAGTCTAAATCTTATTTTGTAGATAAGGAAAATGCAAGCTGAAAGAGCTAAGTAGTACCTCAAAGTCCTATATCTAACTATTAATAATAAGAGAAAGAGGGAAATGATCTAACATTTATTGAAAGCCTGCAATATTAGCAGGCACGGTACCAGCAGGCCTCCTGAGACTCAGAATGGTACTCTTTCTGCTATTCCAAGGAATATAGTAAACAGATTGGAGACCAAAATAGTCTGTGGACCAGGCTTCTACAAGAATGGACAAGCAATAGAAAAAGAGGAAAAATAGTAGGGAATTGCTGCGTGACCAAAGACAGTTTACAATGATCCCCCAATGAGCTCACCGGGCTGAGTTCAGACTCTAGTGGTCCAAGTTCTATTTTTGTTCCTAAAGTTTGTGTCCAAATTTGATAAAAGCTGAGCGGCACAGAGACTTAGCATCATATTCATTACCAGGACGACATCCTGCACAAGCACAGAATTGCATTTTCCTTGCTGCCTCAGCAAGAACACTTGAGATGCTCAAACACCAAGGGAAGGGCACTTATTAACAACAAAAACATCAGAAGCTGAAACAGAGGATGCGTGGAACACTGGCATCCCTTATTCTATAAATATCCTGGTAAAGAAAATTCAGCTCCAAGAGACATCACAGGTTTTCTTTTCAAATTACATTATGTCCTAAATGAAGTGGAAAAGAGAACAAATGAGGAACAAAAGACGTATCCCTTTGTACAAGCATAAAGGTGAGTGGTGTCACCATGCAGTCTGTAGTTTTAAACAAACAAACGAAAACAATCCAGGTAGAGCCCATAGTTGAAGCCTGTCTGATGAAGCATTAGAACAGACTAGTGCTTCTCAAATTTTAACATGCATGTGCATCATATAGGGACCTGGTTAAAATGCAGATTCTGATTCTGGAGCTTTAGTTTGGTACTAAGATTTTGCATTTCTGGCAAGCCCCCGGATGATGCCGTGGCTGCTGGTTTTTAGACCACACTTTGAGTAGCAAGAGAATGGAACACATTCCCCAGATAATGGACACAAAATACTCAGTGTTCATCTCTTAGTGGGATGGTGATGAAGGTTAAATTTTCATTTTGTTAAATTCTTAAAATTTAAACTTTGAGTTCCACAAAAATAGTAGGCCAATAAAATGGAAAACCTAGACGATATGGATAAATTCTTAGGAATGTACCATCTCTCAAGACTGAATCGGGTAGAAACAGAAAATATGAACAGACCAATTACTACAAATGAAATTGAATCAGTAATCAAAAACTCCCAACACACAAAAGTCCAGGACTGGCCAGCTTCACAGGTGGATTCTACCAAATATTTAAACAGTTAACACCTATACTACTCAAACTATTCCAAAATTGAATAGGAAGGAATGCTTCCAAACTCATTCTACAAAGTCAGCATTATCTTGATACCAAAAGCAGGCAAAGACACCACACCCACCCACACCCACCCTCCACCCCCCCACACACACACAAATTACAGGCCAATATCACTGAGGAACATAGACGCAAAAATTCTCAATGAAATATTAGCAAACCAAATTCAACAATACATTAAAAGGATCATACACCATGATCAACTGGGATTTATCCCAGGGATGCATGGATGTTTCAATATCTGTAAATCAATCAATGTAATATATTATATTAACAAATTGAAGAATAGAAATCACATTATCATCTCAATAGATGCAGAAAAAGCTTTTGACAAAAGTCAACATCCATTTATGATTAAAAACTCTTTACAAAATGGGTACACAGGAATATACCTCAACATAATAAAGCCCATATACAAAAAGCCCACAGGTAACACCACACTGAACAGTGAAAAGCTGAAAGAATTTCTTCTGAGATCAGGAACAAGACAAGGATGACTACTCTTGCCACCTTTATTGAACATAGTACTGGAAGTCCTAGCCACAGCAATCAGAGAAGAAAAAGAACTAAAAGGAATCCAAATTGAAAAGGAAGAAGTTACTGTTTGCAGATGACATGATACTGTATATAGAAAATCCTAAAGACAACACCAAAAACTATTAGAAATAGTAAATAATTTCAGTAAATTGCAGGATGAAAAATTAACACATATATAAATCTGCTGTGTTTCTGTATGCTAACAATGAACTAACAGAAAGAGAAATGACGAAAACAGTCCCATTTACAACTGCATCAAGAAGAATTGAACACCTAGGAATAAATCTAACCAAAGAGGTAAAAGACTTGTACTCTGAAAACTATAAGAAATTGATGATAGAAACTGGAAGTGACACAAACAAATGGAAATATCTATCGTGCTCATGTATTATCATGGAATTATATATCAAGATCATGGAAGAATTAATATTGTTAAAATGACCATACTACCCAAGGCAATCCACAGATTCAATGCAATCCTCATTAAAATACCAAAGACATTTTTCACAGAACTAGAACAAATAATTCTAAAGTTTGTATGGAAACACAAAGACCCTGTATAGCCAAAGCAACCTTGAGAAAGAGGAACAAATCTGGAGGTATGATGTGCCCTGATTTCAAACTATATAACAAAGCTACAGTAATAACAACAGTATGGTACTGGCACAAAAATAGACATATAGATCAACAGAACAGAATAGAGAGCCCAGAAATAAACCCATGCACCTATGGTCAATTAGTTTAGGACAAAGGAGGCAAGAGTATACAGTGGGGAAGACAGCTTCTTCAATAAATGGTGTTGGGAAAACTGGACAGCTATATGCAAAAGAATCAGACTGGAGAACCTTCTCACACCATATACAAAAATAAACCCAAAATGGATTAAAGACTTAAATGTAATCCTGAAACCATACATCAAACATAGATAGTATGTGCTTTGACATTGGTCTCAGCAATATTTTTTTAGATCTTTCTTCTCAGGTAAAGGAAACAGAAGCAAAAATAATCAAATGGGACTACATCAGACTAAAAAGCTTTTGCACTGTGAACAAAACTAGCAGCAATACATAAAGGCCACCTACTGAATGGGAGAAGATATTTTCAAATGATATATCTGATAAGGGGATAATATCCAAAATATACAAAGAATTCATAAAACTCAACACTGAAAAAACAAACAACTTGATTTAAAAAATGGGGAGAGGGCCTGAATAGACATCTTTCCAAAACAGACATACAGATGGCTACCAGGCACCTAAAAAGATGCTCAACATCAGTAATCATCAGTAATCATCAGTAATCATTAAATCCACAAAGAGTTACAACCTCACACCTGTCAGAATGGCTATTATCAAAAGAATAACAAATAACATGTGGGTGAGGATTCAGAGAAAAGGGAACACTCCTGCATTGCTTGTGCGATTGTAAATTGGTGCATCTACTATGGAAAACAGTATGGAGCTTCCTTAAAAAATTAAAAATTGAACTACCATAGGATCCAACAACATCACTTCTGATATGTACCTGAATAAAATAAAAACACTAATTAGAAAAGATATATGCAGACTGATGCTCATTGTAACGTTATTCACAACAGCCAAGACCTGGAAGCAACCTAAGTGTCCACTGATAGATGAATGGATAAAGAAGATGTGCTATATACACACAAAGGAATATTACTCAGCCATAAAAACGAGATATTGCCATTTGTGACAACATGAACGGTCCTTGAGGATATTATGCTAAGTGAAGTAAGTCAGAAAGAGAAAGACAAATACTGTAAGATCTCACTTACATGTGGAATCTAACAAAACAAAGAAACAAAACAAAATGAAAGCAGACTCATAGACACAGAGAATGCTGATACTCCTCACACCCACTGAGCCCCCTTTTTTAACTCCACCTACTGATGACTGTGTGGAACAATAATGCCACTCTCTGGATCCTCCTGGACGTGGTGGCCAGGTAGCCTCCAGGAGGGTGCTGGGAACAGTTCAGAGTCAGCAGTTGCATCTTTGTCTTTGTTCCACAGTCCAAAAAAAAAAAAAAATCCCCTGTACTTCTCTACAAACACATACAATAAATATACTTACAGATACATCTCATGGAATGTTATATATATTATATCCCATTTTACACAACACATCTTCAGAGAAACTGGACATCCAGAGTCCATTAGTGAGACAGTAATAATTATTGTTGACAAATGTGGAAAGCAGGCAAGGTAAGGAACAGTAGAAAATCTACTTAGCATGAAAAGAGATAAGAGGGGAGGGATACAGAGCAAGTGGGTAGAAGCCAATAAAAGAGAGAGGATGAGAGACAGAGAGAGAGAGACAAAGAAAAGGGATGAGAAACAGGTTAGTTATCTTCAACTATTTGAAAGGTCAGATTAGACCCATTCTGTTTGCTCTAAAGAGAAGAAATAAGGTCTAAGTGTGGAAATCACAAGGAGGCAGAGTTCAGTTCTCCAACAATTCTTGCGAAAGTGACATCCCTATTATTGGAAGTGATCAAAAGAGATTGGAAAACCCCTCACAGGACTGCTTACAAGATGCGTTTGTAGTGTGGATCTGGGCCAAACTTTAAAGATTTTCAAACTTTAATTTGCATAGGAAGCACTGGGGGGTCTTGAGAAAATGCAGATTCTGAGCAGCAGATCTGGGGTGATGCTAAGATTGAATATTTCTACCAAGCCCCGGGAGGTGCTCACGCTGCTTCTGTGTGGACACACATTGAGTCACTAGAGAACAGATGATCCTTAACGTGCCTTCTCACTGAAACTACTGTGTTTCCTTGGTCAGGTAGTGACATAAAAGAAATCAAGAAAATCACAAGTCAAGTGTTAGCGACACTACATGCTCAAATATCATTGATAAAATAGCTAAACGACCCTGTCTTTTTAGAGGCAGAAAATAGCTGAAAAACAACACTTCCAGAGATAATAACATAAGCACTGAGATGGTACTAAAATGCCCTCAAAGAAAATTGGCAGCAGTGTCAGATTCATACGCAGCGTAGACAACTGTGAGGACCTTGAAACTGAATAGAACTGCTAATATTGAAATTGGACCCTGCCAGCTAATAGCATGTTCACACAAGCCGGCGTTTAGGGGATGAAGATGGGAGATTGAAGGACTCCTTGAGGAGATGGGCATGGGAACAGATTGCATTACTGAGCCCTCATAAGCGTGGAATTACCAACCAACACACTGCACTGCTCTGTCTTCCTTTTGACCTTTGGACTCAAGCAAACCCAGAAAGGAAAGAGAATTGCATTTTGGTTGCATCTCATGCTCCTTTTTATCAGCTGGATGATCTTGCTGCCCTGGAGAACACTGCTCCCTATTCTGTGCGGACAGCTTGACCACGGGCCAGCAGAAGGGCTGTCACAGGGTCAATAGGAAGTGAGCCTGGACAAAAGGTCCAAGTTTAGGAATGCCTCTCTGGATTTTCTTTGGATTCAGAACCTAGTCAAACTCAGTTCCTGCAGCCAGAGTCTGAATAAAAATGTGCTCACAGGCTAACTGTGGGCTTTTTAAAATATATTTTTAAAGTCACAGTTCTCCATAATAGTCATACACAGAAATTCAACTGGAAGAAAGGCCAGAAGAAAGACAAGCATGCGAATGCCTCAATTAAAGGGCTTGCCAATTGTTAAAACAGATGCTTATTTAGGTTTTGCTCACTAAAAGAAATCCATTCTTCAGGTACTTTCTTCTGTGGTTGGTGGTCACAAGAGGTCATTCTTAAGAAGTAAAGGCTGGGACTTCCCTGGTGGTCCAGTGGTTAAGACTCTGCGCTTCCACCACAGGGGTCACGGGTTCAATCCCTGGTTGGGGAACTAAGATCCTGCATGCCACGCGGCATGGCCAAAAAAAATTTTTTTTAAGTTAAAATTTTTTTTAAAAAGTGAAAAAGAAATTCCCTTAAAAAAAAAAAAAAGTGAAGACCATCTTTTCCAGGCCTAAATGTTTTATGAAATCAGTGTACAGCATGTGCTTTCTAAAGGTGCATCCATATTCCTCAGGCATCAGAAGGAGCATCTGCATCTCCTTCAACCCCTTCATCTCTGTGTGCTTTCATTTTGTATGGGATTGTGTGTCATCACTGAAACCTTTGTAAGCTCTGTACTGGACGGATACAGTTCAAATCCCCTTTCTGTTGCTAACTGGGTGTGACCCATGAGTCTGAGTTTCCTCATCTTGAAAATGTCCTCATATTGAAACTGGACATGATTATACTGGAAAAAGAATAGGTAACAAATAAGGATGCAAAATAAAGGCACTGGAAAATTTTATCAGAATGCTCACAGGGTTGCCGTGTGCATTAAAGACGATCATGTATGTGAAGCTTAAGTACAGTAAGCCAGCAATGGCAGATTGATAAATAGAAAGCAGCTGTTGTAAGAATTTTGCCTCATCAAAGTTCACTTTCCAGGAATCAAACTGATTATGCTCCCAAGAATGTGGTTTATAACACTAGAGAACTCTAAAGAAGATATCTCTGGATATCTGACCCCAGGAATTTGCTTTCCAGAAAATAACATGCAGTTGTGGAGATGAAAAAGCACAGGACAGTTAGACTATGGGAGATGAGACTACTGAAATGTAAAAAACAAAGGAAATAACAATTTGAAAAACAAACCAACCTATGTGATTATAAAAGTTAAGAATCTAAGTGATGACTATGTAGTAGTAAAATCAGGAAATTATTTTTCAAATGAGTATTTAATGAGTCCCTGCTTCATGCAGAGCCCTGCACTAGATGCTCAGGAACTAGACAGCAGGAACCTTGAGAGGCAGAGGAGTGCGGTGTTAAGAGAATGGACATTGGAGCTGGACAGCCTGGAGTGGAATCCAGGTTCTGTCACTTACTATGCGATGCTGGGGAGTTACTGTGCCTCAGTTTCCCCATCTGGTAAATGGGGATAATAGTTTGCTTACTCTATAGGGCTCTTTTGAGGGTAGAGTGGAGTTGCTGTGTGAACAGCACTTAACAACAGTGCTGTACATAATAATACATAATATATAGTACAACAGTGTACAACAGTACTGTACTAAGCTAACATCTATTATGCCTCGATCACAAAAGAGGAAAGGGTTATTACCTTATTGGGCCATGGGTGCTCTGACGTCAGAGGACACCTAATGTGTCCGGGTCAATTGCCTGTTGGCCGGCAGATTGTCTTTCTGCTCTGTATCCTTGGAAACTACATTTCCCAGGCTCCTTTGCCAACTACGTTCCAGTATGCTTGGCCAATGGGAGGCCCTGGCAGAAGAATAGGCAGCAGAGGAGAATACAATGTATTTCTTTCTGCTACAGTGTCTCCTCCTGGCTCAGCTCCCACCAGGTAGCCCTTCTGTGGTCCTAGTTTTCACCGGATGGCCCGATTTCTGGTTATGGTAACACCAGCTTCCCCCTCTCTCCCTCCAGACCTGGATGTGCTGGCAGTTCCCTGCTGTCCTCACCTCTGGGTTCCCCTGTAGGCTGTGTTCAGCTTCTTGGCTCTTCCATCTCTATGCAAACAATCCCTCTTTCTGAACAGCCTAGAGGCATGGCCGTTTTCCTGACTGGGCCAGATTTTACAGTATGCTTAGTCTTGTAAAATGGGTAAGACTGGGTTACGCTAAGATGGAGATGAAGAGCATTCCAAGCTAACATCATCCCCAAACCAGAATAAACAACTCGGGATCTTAAACTTCACAGAAGAGGTCAACAGTAGTTTTATTTTGGTTAGCTGCATCGACCTTAGGTATCGGGTTGTTAAAACATCCTGGAGCCAGCCTGTCTCACTGACTGTGTGCCCTTCCTTGCCTCCGCGTCCTCATCTGAAAAAATGAGGGTAATGATAGCACTGGTGTTACAGTGAGGATAACTGAGTTCATCCACATGAAGAGCTGAGAACTGGCCACCCCCGTGCAAAGTAAGTGACCCATATTTTGTTGATTCCATTAAAAATTAGCAAACAAATTTGTCAGCATACATTGATACATCATGAACTCAATTTTCTGGCACTTCAGTTCAAAAAGGAAGCTTAAAACCATTGAGAATGAGATTGTTCCTAGGAAGCAAGCTTGCTGAGGGGTGGAGCTCTGGCTCCACGAATTCTACTGTATTCTTGGCAGCTATTATGTGCCTGACTCAGTGTAGGAGCCCCATAGGAGGAAGTGAGGGAGCAGAGATCCAGGAGCTGTTTTGCTGACTTCCAAAGTGTGGAAGACCAATTCAAACTTGGTTTTTGACATATCAACAAGTTATTAAATAACAAGGAACAAGAAGAAATAAATGTACTAGGAAATATCAGAAAGCCACAGGATCACAGTCCCCCTGCTTATGACCCAGGCACTATTCTAGGTTCTGCGGATACTGCAGTAAACAATTTTGCCATCATGAAGCTTTATGCTAGTTGGGAAGACAGAAAGTAATATATACTACTTAAAACAATTTAAAATCTTCAGTACTATGAGAGATGGGATGAAATAAAATAGAATGCCAGTGTTACAAACAAAATAAAGTGTGTAAGCACGAGAAAGTGAAAGGGTACATCTCCATCTCAGATAATACTGTTATGGGAGGCCCTCTTGAACAGATGACATTTGAGCAGAGACCTAACACAGTAAGGACTGACCCAGGGGCTCTCTGCAAAGTACGTTACAGGCAGATGGAACAGTTAATATTAGTTTTGACATGAACCTTGACCTCAGTAGGTAATACCTTGTGATTCCTTCCAAATTTTGATGTCTGTGTTATGAGTCTCTAACTTCACTGGATAGAATTAAACACCAATGAGTTATAGCGAACTCCCTGGGGAAAGACTGCATTGTATCATTGAAGTTACAGAGAAATCAGCACTTTCAGTGTTTTGCTGAGAAACAGCAATAAAGGATAACACCCTTTCTATTAATTTGTGCAGAGTACATATGCATCCACTGATATGGAGTGTTTATCAAATCCAACTACTTTCACCAACATGAAGATATATTCTCATTTTTCTCACTTGACTTTGGCTAGGTGTGTTTTGCATAAATCTTGTACTACTTTCATTCAGCCTACTCTGCTGATGGTATTTATTTGGCTTCTTGGAAATATCTTCTGCAAAACAGCTAAAAGCCAGAATTTCCTCCAGGCCTAGAAAATCAGTACTGCCCAACTGAAATCTAAGGTATGTCACAAGTGTAATTGTAAACTTTCTAGTCGCCACATTAATAAAAGTAAAAGAAACAGGTGAAATTAATTTTAATATATTTTATTGAACCCAACCTATCCAAAATGGTATCATCTCCACATTTAATCAATATTGAAATTATTAATGAAGTATTTTCATTCTTTTTTAATGCTAGGTCTTCACAACCTAGTGTGTATTTTATACTCACAGCATATCTCAATGTGGACGAGCCACATTTCAAGTGCTCAGGTGTCACATCTGGCCAGTGGCTGTTGCCACTAGGTCTTCACATTAGAATGAAAGTACCTTCTTAATATTGAGACTAAGCTGCCAGATTTAGCAAAGAAAACACCACAATGTCCAATTCAATTTGAATTTCAGATAAAGAGTGAAAAATTATATGGGACATATACTAAAAAAATGCATATACTAAACATATTTATATTAAAATGTATTTGTTGGTTATTTGAAATTCAAATTTAGCTGGAGCTGCTATATTTTATCTGGCAACTCTGATTAGAACAGAAGGGTCAAACAAATGAACACATCTATGAAACAGAAATGGACCCACAACCAGAGAACAGACTTGTTGTTGCCAAGGGGGAGGGGTGGGGAAGGAGGGATGAATTGGGAGTTTGGGATGAGCAGATGCAAACTATTATGTATAGAATGGATAACTAACAAGTTCCCACTACTGTACAGCACAGGGGACTATATTCAATATCCTGTGATAAACCATAAGAGAAAAGAATATAAAAAATAATGTATATATGTATAACTGAATCACTCTGCTATACAGCAGAAATTAACACAACAACATTGTAAATCAACTACACTTCAATTAAAAAAAAAAAGAACAGAAAGGTCAAACTTTCGGCCATTCACTCAATAAATCACAGAAAAAGTTATCATCAAATACACAAAAAAACCCAACAAACAATAAGAACAACAACAAAAAAACCATACCTTAGAATGCATTGTAAAACTTCCATTGTAATAATAATACAGCAGTTTGATAGCATTTGGGGGGATAAATTAGGTCCAAGTTTGGGATTGCAGCAGTAAAATCTACCCCATAAACCCATCCTAACTGATCTAGCTGACAGAAAGTGTGAAGGCAAAGGAGTAAATTTTCAGATAGAAACCAAAGTGCCAAAAAACTGCCAACCTCACGGTTCAACTGATTTGATTTGAGTTCTGTTGGTTGATCTCTGAGTTTCACACCGTCATCTGAGGAGAAAAGCATAGACTGAGTGGTTTTCCAACTGTGGTCCTCACCTAAGGGATAAGGGAAGTACTTGGGACAGGGGGCGGGGAGGTGAGGGCGGGAAGCTGGGAAGAAAAAGGCATATAGATTCTCTGCAAAGCTTCAAGTAACGGTGTTCCATTTCTATTTGTTTCAGATATGCTCTGTCTGTCCATCTAAACTTTTACTTTATTAAATACAAAGATTCAAAAATCACTAGCTTCTAAGAACATTCCTCAACTTCATAACTCTACAGCAACGTGCAGGTTAAATGTATGAATGCTTTCAAGTTACTCTTGTTGCACAAATATAGTAAAAACAGTATTAACAGCAAATGAAAGAAAGCATTTTCATCATCCTACCACCCATTCAAATTACAATATTTTCATTTTTTATCTCCATCTAGTCCTTGTCTTTATGCATGTAAACTATAATCATGGCGGTGATGTATTTCATTCTCATTTTTTACTTAATGTTATGAGAATTTTCCCAAGATGCAACACAGTCCTCACAATGATTACTATGTATTAGTATTCCACTCTAAATATATTTTTACTTCTTTGTTGGGTTGCTTCCCAATGACCACGTATGACTTCCAAATCTATGTCTCTAGCCTGGATATCTTCTAATTCCAGACCTGTTTTTTTTTGTTTGTTCGTTTTTTTCTGTCTACTCAGCATCTTTGTCACACAGACCTTTCAAATGCAACAGTACCCAATGCAAACCCTGGGTAACCCTTCTAGTATGTTTTTCTGCTTGTGTATTTTGTTTCTAAATGAGTGAGCTAAGACAGACTGAGTCTGAAACCTCCAAGGTCATTCTAGGCTCTCTCTTCTTCTTCACCTTCTTACCCTCCACTCATCCCCTCCATCACCCGACTAGGTCAAACTGACCTTCTAACACTTCCTGAATCTCTTACATCTTCTCCATTCGCACAGCCCTTGCCTTATTCAGCCTTCATAATTTCTCATTTTTAGTTTTCAGGTGACTTTCTTCTTCTCTTGGATTAATTTCTGTCCCAAGATTAGTTCCCAGTAGTATAAATGCTGAGGTAATATACATAAGGGCCTGAAACTTACGGACAAATTGCTTTCTAGAAGAGGTGTACCGATGTACTTTGCAACTATCGATAAAAGCTATGGCAATTTCCCTACAACATTGCCAGTTTAGGCTATTATTTAGGGAACATAGAAATATAGGTAAGGCGTATGTAAGGCAACCTCTCCATTCCCACCTCTCTACCCCAGTCCCCCATCAACCTTGCTCACATAGGTTAGGTACCCCTAACATTCTCTGTTTGGTTTGTGTGTTTGTAAATATCATAATAAATTCCTTAAGGAAGAACTGAATACTTTATTAGTTGAGACACCAAATTAAAATGTCATCTTTTCCACCTTGTAACACACAGTGTATAAGTGGACCCCTGCCTTCAGCGAATTACGAACTGTGAATGAGCTTACAAACTCTTACTGATTTTGAAAGATGAACAAACCAAGTGGTATGAAGTGTGTTGATGAGATGAAAATGGTCACTTAAACTTTAGACATTTCCTGCCAAGGTGAAAAGAGAGTTGCTAATTGACCCTGAAAACTATAAATGTTTTCATACTCATCTCTGTTAAAGGATACATCTTTAATCATGGCCTTCTCTTGCGATGGAAGAGGTCATACACATTATTAACAATAGAATCTTCCTGTATTTTTCCTGAGGTATTTTCACTACTTTCATGTGTCCATGCATGGAGGTGGCTACTTTATAGCCTAAAACAAGAAATGGATACAGCAGTGTGATAGCCAGGAGATGCATGAGATTGTGCCCAATACCATGATATGATAACTCATAAGACAACGGTTGTTCTGTCTTTAAAATTCAAAGAAGAACTCATTTCTAAGTGGCTGTGGGTCCACGTAAGAAAAGTAGACATGTGTCTAGTATTTCTCAGAAATGATCTACAATAAGTCTGACTGAGTCATCCATAATGTTGGTGCAGGCAGACACAGGATGGTCACTCAGCATACACCGTGGATGCATGGATGAAAAGCCCTGCATTCAGAAAGAGATAAGAGGCAAGCACTATTTAAAAATGCAAGCATTGCAAGTTACTTTGACTTATGCACAACAGGCTTGCTTTCTGCCCTTTTAGTTACCCCAAATGTTCTACAAGTCACAGTTTTCAAAAGCTGCAAAAATGGGTGTTTAGCAGCTCATTCAACTCAACAGCAAAAAAAAAACCCAGTCAAAAGAATGGGCAGAAGACCTAAAAAGACATTTCTCCAAAGAAGAAATACAGATGACCAATAGGCACATGAAAAGATGCTCAACATTGTTAATTATTAGAGAAATGCACATCAAAACTACAGTGAGGTTCCACCTCATGCCAATCAGAATGCCCATCATTAAAAAGTCTACAAATAACAAATGCTGGAGAGGGTATGGAGAAAAGGGAACCCTCCTACACTGTTGGTGGGAATGTAAGTTGGTGCAGCCACCGTGGAAAACAGTATGGAGCTTCCTCAGAAAACTAAAAATACAATTACCATACGACCCAGCAATCCCACTCCTAATTTTATCTAATTAAAAAAGATACATGCACCCCAATGCTCACAGCAGTGCTATTCACAACAGCCAAAACATGGGAACAACCTAAATGTCCATTGACAGACGAAGGAATAAAGAAGATATGGTACATATATACAATGGAGTATTACTCAGCCATAAAAAGAATGAAATAATGCCATTTGCAGAAACATGGATGGACCTAGAGATTATCATACTAAGTGAAGTAAGTCAGAAAGAGAGAGACAAATACCATATGATATCATTTATATGTGGAATCTAAAATATGACACAAATGAACCTATCGATAAAACAGAAACATAATCAGGGACATAGAGAATAGACTGGTGGTTGCTAAGGAAGAGGGGGGTGGGAGAGGGATGGATTGAGAGTTTGGGATTAGCAGATGCAAATTGGTATACACAGAATGGATAACAACAAGGTTCTACTGTATAGCACAGGGAACTATATTCAATACCCTGTGAAAAACCATAATGGAAAAGAATATGAAAAAGAAAGTATATGTATGTATGTATGTATATATATATATGACTGTACAGCAGTAATTAACACATTGTAAATCAACTATACTTCAATAAAAAATAAATTTTAAAAAATGGGTGTTTAGGAAAAAAAACTGGGGCACGTAGGATTCTAAGAAAGTATAAAATTAAATGTTTTCACTTGAACTTCACTTGTGGAAGGTGCCCATATTTTCTTGATGTTTCTTATCCCCTAACACCATTTTGGATCTGCCTTGACTTCTGTGTGTTTTCTTCTCTAAACACAGCTAGTCCCTGAAAGAATATGAAATCAAGCTACATACAAAGTTAAGAAGTGTATGTGTTAATGTACTTATTTTTTCAACATCTGTTGAACACTAGTAATGACCTAATTGCCAACCCAATATCTTCTTTGCAATCTGGCATCTTCAAGGTACTCAACACTGTCGAGCATCTCTTTTTAGAAATGCTATTCTTTGCTTTTATGGCATTACACCCTGTCTGTTTCCCTGATTTTTTCTGCTTGCCCTTAAAGAGTTCCTCTCCTTGGTCTTGTGCTGTCTGCCATCCCATTCAGTCTGCTTAGGTGATTCAATCAGCTGCTGTGGTTTAGATGACCTGACACCCATATCATCATCTCCTGAACTTCAGGTCCGTTTACAGCAACTTACCAAATTTTTCACGAGATGTCCCAGTGCTATATCCAACTCAATATATCTGAATCACATGTATTACTTTGTCCACAAAACTAATCTTTCTTTATTCTCCCCATCTCAGTTAAAACCATTATTACTGATCCAGTTGCCAAAGTCAGAAACTACAGCATCCTCCTTGATGCCTTCCGGTCCCCAGCCTGCCTCATCTTATTAGTACCTGGGTCTTCTGGATTCTCACCTATAAAATTTGTCTCCACTTAACCTTTTCTAAACCCAAAGCTCCTCACCCATCCTTCTCAAATTATTTCAAAAAGTTGAAGAGGAATGAATGCTTCTGAACTTATTCTATGAGGCCAGCAACAACCCTAATATCAAAACTAGACAAAGGGGACTTCCTTGGAGGTCCAGTGGCTAAGACTTCGCCTTCCAATGCAGGGGGTTGCAGGTTCAATCCCTGATCAGGGAGCTAAGATCCCACATGCCTCAGGGCCAAAAAATCGAGACATAAAGCAGAAGCAATATTGTAACAAATTCAATAAAGACTTTAAAAATGGTCCACATCAAAAAAAAAAAAAATCTTAAAAAAAAAAACTAGACAAAGACATCACAGAAAAAGAAAAAGAAAGGCCAATATCACTGATGAATATGATGCAAAATTCCTCAACAAAATATTGATATTAGAAACCAAATTCAACAATACATTAAAATAATCATACACAATGGTCAAATGTGCAAATCAATCTATGTGATACACTACATTAACAAATTGAAAAATAAAAATCATATGAACATCTCAATAAATGCAGAAAAAGCTTTTGACAAAATTCAATATCCACTTATGATAAAAAAAAAAAGGTCTCAACAAAGTGGGTATAAAGAGAACATATTAAAAAAAAAAAAAACTCTCACAGAGACAACTGTAATATCCACTCTGAAAGAATTCTCTTCCTACCAGCACTCTATTTATCAATGGCTGGCAATGTGCCTAGCTATAGAACTACAATTTCCAGCCTCACCTGAGTATCCTGCACCCATGACTGTGTTACAGTCTGGGGTCAATGACACATAAGGGAAAGCTCTTGAACAAAGACACACTCAGCTGTCACTTATCCTTTGCCCTTTAGCCCTGTCATTCTTCCTATCTGAAATGCAAATATACTGATAAAGTGGAAGGGGGGAGCTCTGCAACCACAGGCGAAAGGCTTGAAGATAAGAGTCACAAGCCAAGGACAGGTTCCTAATGATGGAGTCTCCTTACTGGCTCTGGGTTCCCATCTTCCTTCAGCCTTCGCCTTATGCTGTGGAGAAACACAGCTTACATCCCTGTTCAGCCATGTTTTCTGTTGCTAGGAGATGAATGCAAGGGAAAGGATCCATCCTCCTGTGCTCCTGCATCTAGGTGTCCTCATCTTCTCTCATCCCCAATTCTTTTGCTAGAACTGACTTTCCAAAAGATAGCTCTGACCACATTATTTTCCTCTACCTATAAATCTCGTTGGTCCCCACTGCCTTTGTAATAGTTTCTTTACTCAAGCTTTTACAAAAAAACCTTCCAAATAAGACTTGAGCTTGCATTTCAGGTTATATCACTTCCTGTTTTCATACATGCAAGCACTGAACTTTTAAAGCCATCAGAATACACCATGCTCTTGTACAGCTTTCGGCCTTTGCCAGGTCTTTCCTGTTCCAGGTAAATCTCTCTCTGCCATTTCTGCTGCATAAGCTCCCAATCACCCTTTGGAGTCAAGCTCAACTATCACGTCCTCCCTGAAGCTTTCCTGTTTCCTGTGTGCCTTTTCTAAACTGAGGGGAAATGTAACCATTTCCTCATTTTTGCCTAAGAGCACTCTAGTTGTAGCACTATTGTGTGGCAGGTGAGAGCATATATTTTGGAACTATCTGGGCTCAGGCTCTGTGGGTAGGAGGTTGAGTGATCTTGAGAAGAGTGCCGGGCTATCCTCACCTGTGAAATGCTAATGACCCTTACACCTACCTTATGGAGCCATTGGGAGGATTAAATGAACTCAGATAAGTGGATTTATTAGAAGATCTGACATGTATAAAGCACTCACTGGCCATTACATATTATTATCAGCTATTGTGTTCATCTTATCTTTTAGTTTTATATATATATGTATATAGCATCTGTCTTTCCTACCCTCTGAGTACTTGACTATAGGCAATACACCTTCCCTATTTCTTACCCCAGTGCCAAGCACAGTATCTTTCAAAAATACGTAATTGAAGTATAGTCAGCCACAAAAAGAATGAAATAATGCCACTGGCAGCAACACGGATGGACCTAGAGATGATCATACTAAGTGAAGTAAGCCAGACAGAGAAAGGCAAATATATGATATTGCTTACATGTGGAATCTAAAAACATGGTATGAATGAACTTATTTAAAAAACAGAAAATAGGCCCACAGACTTAGGAAACAAATTTATGTTTATTAAAGGGGAAAGGGAGGGAGGGATAAATTAGGAGTTTGAGATTAACATATACACACTACTATATATAAAACAGATAAACAACAAGGACCTACTGTATAGCACAGGGAACCATACTCAGTATTATGTAATAACTTATAAGGGAAAATAATCTGAAAAAGAATATATATATATAAAACTGAATCACTGTGCTGTACACCTGAAACTAACACAACATTGTAAATCAACTATACTTCAAGGAAAAATGCAAAAGAAAACCATATTTGACAAATTTTGGTTCAAATCAAATTAGACTGAGTAACTAGCATGTATAAACCCCATTGAATACTAAATGTCAGTCTACTAAAGTTCATTTTAATAAAGTATCATGTATGTTAAATAAGAACTACCATAGTCCCCATCAAATCCGAAGACTTCTTAGGAAAAGAACTACTGCAATGAGGAACAACTACCTCCATGAAGGTCTGAGTGGTTTTAAGTTGGTACAAAATTGTCTATGCTGGCAAGGGCGTGTCTGCCATATAGCTTCCCATGGAGTAGATAAGATACAGGGAAGAACTAAGCATTTTTAGAAGAACAGAGAACCGTATCTACTGCTATTCCCTCAGCACAGTTTTTAATTCAGAGAACAGTTCCTGACTTTGTAAAGTATGTCATAAATCCCTCTTTTACCTGCTCTATGCAGCCTGATGCCATGACACACTGCCCACTCGAGCCTACTTTGTAAATATGTCTGAACGCTTAGAACATGTCAGCACTATGCTGGTCACCAGAAGTGCAAAGATGAGTCAGATCCCAGGACCGGGTAGGGAGGCTGAGGGTACAGCATATTTTATAGAGTGATGAATACCTTTCTCTTTCCCTGGGGCAGGATCGTGTCAAAGGAAGTTATGGGTGTTGAATTTTGAAGCCTCATCCAGCATTGCCTTATTTTCAGATATGGAAAAGCAAAGCAAGAAGAAAAGTGTAGAATGACATCAGGGAAGGAAGAAAGCACATTTTTATAAGCTTGACTGTGGCCTGGCAATATTTTATTTCAAATGGAAGGCAAGGGAAATGGGCAAAACGTGTGGTGTCTCACAAAGAGAAATTTTACAGACACCCTGCACTTCTCTCACAAAGTCAGCTTCCTCCTCCCAAAAGAAATGGAAAAAAAAAATGATAGAGGTTACTAAAAGAACTGCAGAAATCCTGGCAAGGTAATTAACGAATGACAGGTCAGTTACCCATGTGAAAAAATAAAATGTGGCAAGAAATCATGGCTTTGTCAAGAACTTTGAGGTTTTGTAGACTGGAAGCAATTTGTCCAAGGACTATTTTGACCATACCACTTCCTAATCTCAGTACCCATAAAGTCTGGGTGGGGGCCAACTGGAAAGGTTTGTCTCAGCTGCACAGATATCGTCCACAGAGGAAATAAAAGGATTTTCAGCACTGGAGTCATTTCCTTTGGTTCTCAGCTCTTTGAGAAAAAAAAAAAAAATTCCTTTTGGTTAGTGATATCTTCAGCTCAATTCCTACAGCCTGGCTTAGAAAAATAACAAAATCTGTTCCCCGAAACACTTTCCAATCAGACAAGGACAGGTTTCAACTCAAAGCATAAAGTCCAATAAAAGACTTTCCTGGTCCAGAATGTTCTAGGAAGACGCACACCTTTTTAAGGTTCAGACTGCTTCCTAACGAGTTCCATAAAAATCTGCAACCAGTGTAAATGTCAGATGTGAAAGATGTGTTCAGGAGAGGGACCTGGATAATCAAATCTCGAGCCTGCTCCTTTGGAACTGCTGCTAAGGGGTCTTGTGGAAAATAATAGGGTCCATTTATGAATCACAGCACACATGGTAATGTTACCAAAAGTGGGGTCTGGCTGCTCGCCACTCTGAAGCCAATAAAGAGGCAAGGCTGGTGGAAAGGAAAATTTGCTTTATGTCAGAGGCCAGCAACTGGGGGAAGGGGGAGATGCTATGTTTTTATTTCAAAGCCATGATAAGAGTTAACTTCAAGCTTTCTCCTAGAAATATTTTTCTTCTCTCAGGGTCAGAATTCTGAAAAAAGCATTTTGTCAAGCTAGCTTTCTCTAACTGCATATGAAAAAAGAACCAGTTTTGGTGTTTTAAAAGAGTTTCATCTTAACCAATTTTTTCAGAGTTTGAAGAAGAACCAGAATTTCTCATTTTACAAAAGGCAACAAGAATACCAATCACACAAACGGAATACACACTCACACACCAGAAGACAGAACTGTCACAAACCCTCTGAGAGGATGACCTATACGGAGTCCCAAACAAACACTCCCCAACACAAACGGGCCTCGATGTCAGACACAGGTCAGAACCAGTTGGCAAAATGCCCAAATGACACTCAGTGCTCATAAAGGGTGCTCAACGTCAGAAACACATCAGAAACAATTGGCAAAATGCCCAAATAGGACTTTGTACTCAAAAGAGAATTTTGCCGGCTGCACACTGGTGGACTTACTTGGTCTTGGAGCTCATCACCTCTTCCAGAGGCAGCTTTCCGTTCCACCAAGGAAAAGCGTACGTTGGCAGCCAGTGCCTTGCAGGGGAGAAACAGGGAGAACCCCCGAAACAAATGTTTTGGGCAGCTGTTAGGAATGTCCCCGCCAAACCCCCTCCCGGGGCCAGCGAGCCACGAGCAGCGCCCTCCTTGCAGCCATCCCAGCGTGTCATCAAGGCGGAGACTCTGCTCCGGAAAACCCACCCCCCGGGAGCCAGATATCGCGAGATCACAGCCTCACGTTGGGAGGCAAAATCTGTTTGCGAAAGTGGGTCCAGGTGCTCACTGCTCAAGAGGCAAGGTTGGTGGAAAGGAAAGTTTAATTTATTTTGGAGGCCAGCAACTGGGGGCGGGGGGGAGGGGCAGATTCCTGTCCAAAGCCAACTCCCCCCACTGATAACCAGTGGGCAAGAGCTTTTATAGGCGGAGGGAGGGGGCTACATGCTGAAACAGCACAGTCAGCTCTGACGCTCATCTTGAAATTGGTCATGTGGTGGTCTGACTAGCGTCATCTTGACTTTTATAAGTGCTGTTAATCTTTAGTTCCAGGGTCGGTTTGTTCCCATTTCATTCAGGCCAATTCTTGGAACATTGGCAGTTTACGTCATGGCTACAGTCTGGTCATCGTGTAGTTAAACTTCCTCCACCTGGTGGGAGTTTTAGTCTCTATAAGACAGCTCACAGGATATGGGTCATAGTGTTATCTATAGCCCATGAAGAGGAACTAAAGGCCCTTGACTATGCTTAATGACTAAACTATTATTATTTAGTCTTGTTGAAATGTTTTCATTTGTTTCTGCATTTTCTCACTTCTCTGATTAAACTTATTCTTTGGCTAAAGTTTTTCTACAGACAAAAGGCAGGCGGAGGACATTCTGGGGACGGACCACAGGGTCCTGCTCTGTTTCAGTAATAGCAAGTTGCCTCTGAAGTGGTACCTTGGCAGCTTTGGAATGGTTACCCGAATGTGTCGAGAGCAGAAAAGCAGCACTTTCCAAATCTATCCTCCAGCTAAGGACTTTTGGAACTGCTGCAGAGATTATAAAGAAAAGATAGATTGTCAGAATACCCTTCTGTTCATATACATGCATTCTAAATGCTAAAGTTGAAAGCCCATGCATGCAGCATGGTTCACATGCCACACCATTTGAAATATTAGACAGCCTTTGTCCAAGATGGATCTGCAAGGGAGTATTACACCTCTCCTCGCCACCGCCTGTTGTTTTGTTTAGTGTGTTCTCTTTTTTATTTCCCCTGCAAGGTCCTTGGTGTTAATTCTCAAGTCTTTGGGTCAGTTTCTTGGTGAAACCATAAAGCAGTTGGATCAAATATCAAATGGAAAATGTAAAGAAATGCAATTACTTTTATATCTTGACATCAAATCTTAAAGTTTTAAGACTATTTAAGTTCCTTATTCCAGGAATTCTCATGGACAGTCTTATAAATTTTAATTATCAGCTTTAAGAAGGAATCATGCAATATTTATAGTCTCTAGATAATAATTTAATTCTAACTGTAATGTCAGGTGAATCAAAATCCCCTTTCTGCACTCATCACCATTCTGCAGCTAAAGAATTAATTATTTTTCTTACTTTTTTTCAAATGCTCATATCCCAAACTTAGAAATATGTGAGGTATTTATTTACTATCCAGCATAATGTAAAGTGACAGGGCAATCCTCCACTTGCTAAAAAATTCTAATGACTATCTCTTGAGAGATAGGGAAGGTGTAGACTTTTCCATTTTTTTCTTTCTCTTGCCTTTTATTTTTAATTATCTTAATGAATTGTTAGAAATTATAGCAAAAGGGAGGCTTTTGCTACATGTATCTAAAACTGCTAATGTTTCTGAAACCAAAAAAAGAAAAATATTAGTACCATAACATAAGAATTTTAATTGCAGGTAAATTTAAACCAAATGTTACTGGAAAAGCTCGCCATTTCCTTTCCAACTTCTGCTCTCCAAGGAATTCCAAACTCAGGAGGCACAGTGTCAGTGAAGTGACTGAACATGACCAGATATGAAATTTCTGTTTTCAGTTAGTCTTGTGACACATGTGTTTTCATTCTTTCCTAAGACACAGTGGGACGCCTCAACTTTTAAGTCATAATATGAAAATCTCATTTTGTTATTACTCTTATAAACAGTGAAATGATGGAGGCATATTCCCCAAATAAAGGCAAAAGGGTGTTATTCTTTATATATGATGGTCTTATGAGGAGGGCCCATGCTTTCTTTCATTTTTTGCCTACCCATTCAAACTCGTTTCCCAGGTTTCCCTTTATAACCAACAGTAGACATTGGCCAAATGTTGGGCTAGATATAGGGTTGAGGTCTTTTGACATGGGGTGGTCAGTAGACCAAACATAGCAACTCACAGAGGCACCAACAGCTATCAGAGGAGAGTAAAAACTGTTCTCCACATATGTTACATACTAAATATTAAAGTCACACAAGACACCCAAGCACAAAACTAGTTTCATGATCTCATCTGTTCACATACAACAGTGTATCATTAGAATCCCTCTCAAATCACAAATTTGAGAGTCAAACTTATTTTTAGAACCCAACTTTTGACTTTAATCAATTCTCTCTGTCTATTGAAAGACTTTCTCCTTTGTCATTAACCAAAGGGAAACTCAAATCTTTTCCTAATAAAATGTTCATAAAGCGTGCAAAATAGATTCTAGCCCGTAGTGGGAACTGAATATCTTGTAGTTTGAAACAACAGAAGAAATACGTGGTATCTGTTAATAATTTTGCAGGGACAACAATGGTGGCATAACTAAAGCATTGCTGAAAATAGTGATATTATTAAGTGGTAAATTATCTGACAGAAGCAAAGAGAATTCGTAGAAAAGAGACTTTACCAAGAGCTAAAGTAGATAGGAAAGCTTCCATCTAGTAAGTAGAATTTTAATTTACCAATAATCTAAGTCTGGTTTAGAATCGAAGAAGATTCCAGAAAGACATCCTCTGGAGAGGGGGGATGAGTTGAGTAAAGACCCCAAGGTGGTATAAACATGATGTGTTGGGAGAGTAAAGTGACTGGCCTGCTTAGCCTGACAGGTATATGTTGAAACAGAATGAAAAATACTGTGAGTTGATTCATATTAGGAGGCCCTTTAAAGCCATCCTGAGGAATTCAGACTTGATAGGGAATGAAATAACAAGTCATGGACAGCTTTTAACCAGGCAAGGGGCATGATTAAAGCACTGTTTAAAGAACGCAATGAATCTGCAAAAGTACTCTGAGTCCAAATGTTCTTAACAAGACCCTGAGCTTAGTGCAGCTGGGTGATAAATGGCTACAATTTTATCCTGGTTTCTAATCACAACCAAAATCACATGCATGATAATTTCTTGGTGCTACATCCATGTATTAAGAACCTAAGATGTGGTTCAGCCATTCATTATCTTATTCTTCCAACCATTCTTGGGATATCTACTTCATGTGTCAAGCATGTGCTAAGTACAAGTGAACAAGAAATGAACAAGATACAGTTGGTTTTTGTTTTTTTTTTTCCTGAATAAGTGTAAAATACTTGCCCATGATAATCCCACCATGTAAGAGGTACCAAAAAAAAAAAAAAAAAAATCACTGATTATATCCAGTTTTCTTAGTGCTGGGGAGACTTTTGGGAAAACAAAGAGCTTTATTAAGGGAGACAGAGGAAGGGTGTCTAGGTTGGCTCGGGCATGGGTGGAGGGAGAAAGAAAGCTTTGAAGACTTGGTTCTTATCAGCTGAGTCACCCAAGTCAAGGAAGAGCACAGGCAGCACAGGAGAGGGATGTGAGAGATTAAGTGGTTGGGCTTTAGAACAAAGCAGCCCTGAATTTACATCCCACATCTGCTATTTCATGGTTGTGGAGATGTGGGCAAGTTCCTTGTCTCTCACACCTATAAAATAGAGATAATAATTATAACAATTTGGAAAACACTGCCATCATGTATATAAAGCTCTCAGTATAATTTCTGCACATAGTAAGTGCTCAATAAATACAAGACTTTATTATTAAATAAGAGGTATAATGATTGTTCCGAGGTATAATGGTTGTTCCAAGCAAAGGGAATAGGCACCAAAGTGTCTTTACATATGGCGTGTTAGTAGTTGGGGATGATTAGATACATGGTAAGAGATAAGAACTGACCAGGGTCATCAGTATGGCTGCCTAAGTTGCTCATTACACCAGTGGGGCTGTTCATGGGAATTACAATGTGAGCGCTCCCCAGTCCCAGAGCTTGGCAGGACTCACATTTTACAAAAAGTGCAGTAGCCCTAGTGTTAGAGAGTGCAGTCCAGACCATGAAAGGCTGTGTATTCTACGATAAGTAGTTAGAAGTTTATCATTTATGACATCTCATTCAAATGACAGAGATTCAAAAATGTACACATATAACTGAATTTTAATGAAGATGCATATTTTTAAACTCTCTCATTATCGAATAAATGAACGTTTTCTTCTTGTGGCATTTCAGTACTGTTAAGTTATGATGACACTAGTCGACTCATTTTTTTTTCTAGATAGCACATTAAAAAAAAATATATATATATATATTGGAGATTTGAAAATCAATATATCACCATACAGCGAATACTTGTAATCACTGCTCCATGATATCTTCAAGTTCTTAGCCTTTTGAATGTATTATTTTTACAGAATTATATTCAGATTTTAGATACAATTTTATAATTTGCTTTTCCTGGCTATCTTTTAATGGATTAACTGAGAAATACTGATTAGCCCTTATTATATGCTAGGTCTTGGTTTTGCAAATATAGGAAAATGTGATCCCTCCCTCAAAGAATTCACAATTCAGAGAAGACATAAATGTCAACCAATACTTACACCTACCAAGCAAAACTATCTTCAATAATCACCATGCATCATCTTTTGACCTAGTTATTAGCAGAGCATACAGAGACTTTTCTTTTTCCCACTTTACGTCATACTATAGCTAGTTTCCCAAGCGGCCTCAAAGTCTTAAAAATTATCTTTTTAAATGGTCGTAAAATACTCCATTGCTTTAACCAGAGTTTAGTCATTCTCCGTTTTTGCATATTTAGATTATTTCCAAATTTTCAGTAATACAATGCAAAGATTACATCTTTAGGGAAAAATGACAAGACTGAGTTTATTTTGCTGAAAGGGTTGGAAAGTTTAGTGATTCTTGAAATGTAGCCATCAAAGAATAAAACAAACAACTTTTGCTTTTAAACAAGGCTGATAAAAATGAGATATCTCTATGGCCCCTTTAAATTAATTTTTTTTCTTGGTTAGCTTTTCACAGATAAATTATCAATAATTTCACCAATTATCAGTCATTTCCACTTTGTTTGGGTCCATGTTTTATGACTTAAAAGAATCCTACAGGTCTACGCGCTTTAAGTGAGCTACCGTCCACTGGATCAAGGACATGGTCAAGTCATAATGACGCACGTATTACCCGGGAGGTCATTTTTTTCCCTGCTGGCTGGGACAGCTCAGACATCTATGTGACCTGGGCAGAGCATCAGTCCCAGTTCCTGGCTAGAGAGAGGGAAGCATTTCCTCTCTAAACTTAGAGGCCACGTTTGTATTTCCGGAGTGGATCTGAAGGTCACAGCCTCTGTGTTTCCACATGTGTGCAGTTAGCTAATGAGGGCTGGGAATTCAGAACACAACCATCTATCTACAAATTGTTCAGAGAACAAAGCCTGAATAAAACCACTGGCAGCACAGAGCTTCAGGCAATGCTTTAATTCTTGAGTTAAATCCAAATGAGAAAGCTTTTCCTTTTTCTCCCATTGTCCAAAAAATTCAAGGAACTCTGGCGATGTCCAAGCTGACTGGTTATTATGGAAGAACACAGATGCCATGCCAAGGTAGGACATTATAGTTTCCAGTGCATGGGGACTTCCTGTTTGCCTATTATAACAATCTTCAGCTTGACAAGAAACCCCACAAAACACATTCATGCCCTGCCTCAGAATGATTTAATTTTGGTTACAAATAGGAAAGGGCTACCCTTCCTGCAAAAGATCCCAGCAGCAAAAACAGACTAAATGCAGATGATGGTGTTAGAGAAGTAAAATAATTCTCTCAACAGTTCCAGTAAGTAGGATCTAGTTATAAAGTCAGCAACTGGAAGGAGAACATCAGGCCTGAGACATGTAACCCTCAAGGACTAGACCAGAAAGAAACAGAGTTACAATCCAAACATTATAAAAATTCAGACTCAAATTTGAGCAGGGGATTCTAAAGTGAGGTTAAAAGCACGTACCAGAAGAGAGCTGTTGACAAAACTGCGCGATGCTCAAGACGAGGCAGCCTCTGGGTGGAGGTGGAGACTTGAAGGCAACTTAAGACAATAGGAAACTATGTGGATGGGGGAAGAATCTTTGGAGAAAAGCCAGCTTGAAAAAGGAAAGACTGACGTGAGCAGGCATTTGGGTATTTTGCTGCGAGAGTTGGTTCATGGATAAATTCAAAATATTAATAGTCTTTTTGATTAAACTTGATCGTACCTTTAGAATCCAAATAGAAAATAGTTGTTTATCCCTGGGTTCATCCATCAAAGAGATAATGACACCAAAACGCTCTCTACAACTAAGTGCAAGCTATTTAAAGAAAAGAAGGGAGGCTGGGTAAGTAATTGGGATGGAGTGGCCTCTTCAGAGGTCTTAACCTTATCCCCGTGAGCAAACATGGGAGGCCAGCCAAACAGAACTTAAACAAGATGAAAGAGAATGTTTGCCGTGAAACTCTACCACATGGGCCCTTTAAGGAAGCACATGCCTCATTCTGAATCCTGAGAGTAAAAGAAATTATCAACAGCACTGTGCCTGCCTACCACCATCCATAATTCTGTGATATTTCCCCACTTAAAATTGATTAAACTGCTACTCGCATTGAAGTCAACACAGATGAAAGGCTAGACGTTGGTCAATATCACTTAAGTGCAAAATTGAAGTGAACAGAAAATGGTTCCCAAAATATATTAAAAAAAAGAAAATAGCTCTAAATGAAACAAAATGATCAAAATATTTTCAAAAGGTACTATGCTTTCAAGGCACAACCTGCAGGTTCTTTTACATCTATATTAGGTGACATAACAGAGCTATAATCCCCATCAATACTGTTATAATGGGATGCAAGGGGGCGGGTGAGAACCACAACGGCATGCTTCTTTCAAACTGTTCGCCTCACGCAAACTTAAAGCACTGTGCTTGCATCTGCTTGTCATTACTACCATCCAGGATCTGTCCTGCTAGTCTTACTTATGGGGATTATTTTGAGGGAGGAATTGCAAATAATGGGGAGCAAAGCTTTGACAGACTATGACTGGATGCTGGCAATAGTGGTCGACAGGTTGTCCACCATCTCCAGATTCATTTCCTCTGCAGTAAAACGGAGATAATAATAACTCTCTGAGTTACTTGATATCCACTCAACAAGCTATTAAAAATAGAAGCCATGCGTGCCTTCTGGGGCCAAGCAGGTACACAAGTGAGTGAAGTGGGCTGCTTTTATGAAAACAGCAGAGTGGTTTAGGCACCACTAAAAAGTATTCACATCTAAATACTTTTAAGCAGTATTGTAGCCAAACAACAATCCTTCACTAGACAGATTTGCCCTGTTGATGACTTACAGGAATGTTCTAAGAGATTTCTACACTCCGGGATGCTGAACAACTATTTGACCAAGGCTGAGCTGCACAGCATATTAGTACAAATACATCTCCTGCCCCATAGCCACTGTTTACCGTACTTCTGAGGATCGCACAGGGCATCGTCAACTCATTCGCCAGCTCACTCTGTAAAGCAGGGTTTCTTTCCTGGACAGACAAACCAAAGACGCCATTCCTGACCCTTGTCACTGGGATTCACTTTTCACTTCCTTTTTTTTTTTTCTGTCTTAGTCTTTTAGTCTGTTTTATTTGGTTTACTCATTGATTGGTTGGTGGGAAATAGGTTGAAGACTTTACTTCCTACCCTTAAGGGAATTCAGATGGGATACACAAGATAAAAATGTTGGTGAATGCTGACAGGTCTGATAGCCCTTGACACTACAAGAGACTGTGGGTTCATAGAGAAACCATCTGTCTTCCTTACCACACAGACCAACTACCCTTCAGTTTGCCATCATGGCTGATGTTTTCACCCATGCATGGACAATACTGGCTTTTGATTTTCCACAGAAGGTCACTTATAAATTGGAACTGTCTTATCTGGAAAGTTATTCTTCATACAATTTTAAAAAATAATTTCCCTAACAAGAAGCAGAGCCAAAGGACTGGCTCCAGACTAGTAACTTTAAAAAGACAGAGAGAGAGGAAAGATAGGCTGACTTGGACAACATAATAGGATGTGTTATTTGTATTAACAGTCCAGTTAATAGGACATAATAGGTGGAAATACAATGATGCAAGTAGAAATGTTAAATTTTTACACAGATTTCACCCTAACCCTAACATATACACATTGTATCAATGCTTAATCAAGATTTTTGATGATTGTATAAGCAATGTTAATACCTTATTACTTGTCTTATATTATCTTCTCACAATAGAAGAAAATCGCAAAGCACCTGATCACTATCTAAGGCATAACAACTTCCCCTGGACTTCTTTGGTTTATGTAACACAGCAGATGCTTAGTTACAAAGAATGGTGAGGATTTCGCTTCAAGCTTCTTTTAAGAAAATTATGTTCTACTAAACTACAACAAACTTTGATGTAAATCTTTATAGAATGATTTTTAAAACTCTTAGGATACAAGTGTCTCATAAATATTTTTCCCTGTCTTACACACACACACACACACACTCTAACATACACATATCAATATGTATAATAAATATATAAATAAATATATGAATACATATAAAAGTTATATGTGTACATACATATTTCAATTGGAGTTATTCTCATTTGGTTTAAAACAATGGTTAAAATTGAGTAACACTGAAGGAAATTCCACTTTTCATATGGGAATCTTTGGTTTGTTAAGTTTTCCTTTAGTTGGCAGAAAATATTTGCAAACCATATATCTGATAAAGTTGGTTAATATCCCAATTATATAAGGGACTCATACAACTCAATAGCAAACAAACAAACAAAAACAACCCTATTAACAAATGGGTGAAGGACCAAAGGATATGAATAAATATTTTCCCAAAGAAGATACACAAATGGCCAAAGATAATGAAAAGATGCTCAACATCACTAATCATCAGGGAAATGCAAACCAAAACCACAATGAGGTATCACCTCATACCTGTTAGGACAACTATTAACAAAAAGATATGAAATGTTGGCAAGGATGTAGAAAAAAGGGATCCCTAGTGCACTGCTGGTGGGAATGCAAATTGGTGCAGCCACTGTGGGAAAACAGTATGAGGGTTTCTCAAAAACCTAAAAATATAACTACCATATGATTCAGCAATACCTCTTCTGGGTATTTATCTGAAGGAAAAGAAATCAATACCTCAAAGAGTTACCTGCACCCCCTTGTTCACTGCAGTATTATTCACAATAGCCAAGACATGTAAACAACCTAAGTGTCTGTCAACAAATGAATAAGGAAAATGTGGTATATATATGTACATATATATACAATGGAATAATATTCAGCCTTAAAAAAGGAGATCCTGCCATTTTCAACAACATAGATGAATCTGGAGAACATTTTGCTAAATGAAATAAGTAGGACACAGAAAGACAAATACTGCATGATATCACTTATATGTGGAACTTAAAAAATCAAATATACAGGAGCAGAGAGTAGAAAGGTGGGGGAAATGGGGAGATGCTGGTCTAAGGGTACAAAATTGCTGCTACGTAGGTTGACCATGTCTAGAGATCTAATGGGCAGCATGGTGAGTATAGTTAATACTGCAGAACTGAATCCAGGAAATGTGCTAAGAGAGTGGATTTCAGGCACCCTCATCACACACACACATACATACACACACACACACACACACACACAAATGGTAATTCTGTGAGGTAACATGTTAATTGGCTTGACTACAGTAATCATTTCACTGCGTACATATGTATCAAATCACCATGCTGTCCACCTTAAACACATGCAATTTTTATTTAAAAAACAAAATTTTAAAAGTTTTCCCCTACTCAAATTATTCTCAATTTCATCACCTGCTTCTCTATGAAAAATAGAGTATTAGCCATAATTTCTTTATATTGTATATATGAAATTAGAGATTTTCTGATTTTTAACCCCTTGTTACTCAAAACTATCTCATGAGAACCTTTGAGAAACTCTTTAATCACAGTTTTTTAACAGTATTTTTTTAATGAGCTTCTAAATTCTACCTCACATAATTCTCTTTTTTTAAGAAAAAAATTTCTTTTCTTTCACTCTTCAATAAAAAGCTACAATTTTCACTTTAACTATCTATTATAATAAAGGTATTCCAAAGACATAAACTCCAATGCCTTGTAGTCTATGTCTCATGGAACTTTGCCGCTTGGTTTCATTTAGTACAATCTCAAACATGGTTATTTTTCACATCACCTTTAAGCCCAAAGCCTAGTGTGTTTCTGAGCAGTTGCTTCCCTAAAATCTTTTGTTTCAGCTCCCGCTTTTCCCAGAGTGGACAAGCCCCAGGGATGTGAAAAGCTGTTATATCTGCAGCTTAAGCATTTTATTATCTCTTCTTGAGAGAAACTATATCTTTAAAAGCGGCACAGAGAAGGTGTCCCAAAGATGCTTCATGAATACAGGTTTCTTCCAACTCAGGGCTGATGTCAGCTTAATGACCAATAGGTCTATTCAGATGCCTAGTAATTAAAATAAACTGACCTTTTAAGAGAAGTAGTACAAATTAAATGTGAACCTTGCTATTTTCTCTTATTTCACAACACAATGGGGAAACCAAGCTGGTTTTTAAAATGATCATATGAAATACAGACCTTATATCACTAATATTTTATGGATAAAGAGACATGTGAGCCCACTTACAGCCACTTACAATCATAACAAATGATACATTCATCCTTCAAATTCAATTTTGGTTTTTATAGTTTGGGTTTTGTTTTTTTTTTGTCATGTGCATGAGTTTTTCTCTTTCATACTCCAGGGTTCTCATTTCTTAACTAAAGGAAAGGAAAAATAGCTATTTTAAGAGCAGCATGAATAACCAATAAGTCAATAAGAACAAGCATCAAATCATATGACTTTTCACTATCTCTTAAACAAAATATGCTTTTACTATGGTTTCAAAGCTAAGGAAGCAAGAATCTTTAGGCTTTCTTTCCTTTTACCTTTGAACTTGTAAAACAATGTTATGGAGTGAACATCATGACAAAGGGTGAACAAAGGAGCACTTTTTTTTTTCTTTCAGAACCTACCCAACTCAGAATGAATTCCACCACCTGCCACTGTGATGGAATGCACTTTTCTTCAAAGACATCAAGTTTATAGGCCTTGAAAAATCCTGAGGGCTATCGTATAGCCAACACAAAAACGTATGAAAAAAAGTCCTTTAAATACTTTTTGCTATTAACAAAGCCAGTCTCATGAATAAACAACAAGGTCCTACTGTATAGCATAGGAAACTAAATTCAATATCCTAGGATAAACCATAATGGAAAAGAATATAAAAAAGAATGTATATATGTGTATAACTGAGTCATTTTGCTGTACAGCAGAAATTAATACAACATTGTAAATCAACTATACTTCAATTAAATAAGTAAATAAGTAAAATTAAATAAAAAAACAAAGCCAGTCTCAATAAACACATGTCAATTCGTGAAATACACATTCCTTGAACACTTCAAAAGTACTCATAACTGCATTAAATTGTGGAAGATATAATGGTGCTCTAGACAAGATGGTTCCTACAAGAAGAAATCCAAGTGCAAGACCACAGAAAAATTTACCTGACAGACGTGCCAGACACATTACAAACAGCGTTCCGTGTAATTTTGAAAATACTTTTTTCATTGTAGGTATAAATAACCTCATTTGACAGTTAAGGAAACAGATGTTTAGAGACATTATGTAACTTGTCCAAGAAAACTAAGATTATTACTTAGAAATTGTCTCAGTGTAGACTTCATCTGAAAACTCCTTGAAGGACTAAGAGGGTTATTTGGGGGGTAAAAATCTATATTTTTTTGAAGTCCTATATTTGAAAGGATATGTATTTACATGGTATTGCAAGTTTACATGAATTTTAGTAAACTGGACACACACAGATATCATATTTATCCATTCTATGTCATTACAGTTCATATATTATTTAAAAGAAATATTGCTATATTGGATTTCCCATATATTTATGAAATCATTGATGAATGAAGATAGATAACTTCAAACAAGTCAAAGGGATAATTACACACTAATAAATATTCTCAGTTATAAGTGCTTACCTTTAAAGAATAACTGGGAAATGTATATATGCTATGTCTCTGGTACCCTCAGTGGTTTTACAGGCCTTTGGAACATATACCCAGCCATGTTTGTTCTTTCTACTGATGTGACATCAAAGGCTCCCAGAGAGAAAGATAAAGCCCCTGGAATCTAAGACCCCTCTGAACCGTCCTGCTTCCTCAACACTCTGGCAGTAGAAAATAAGGTCCATGAGAAGCCTGAGGAGTTTATCATCTAGACAAAGACACACACTAATCACAAAAGCCCAAGAGATAAGGGGGTGTAAGATCTTTGCTCCCAGATGACGCTCAGAGGAGGTGGTGTTGTAAAGTGTGTAAATAGGATGAGGAGAGTCTACCGAGGACTTCTTGGGAAGGTGAATTCTGGAAGAAATCATTAACAGACTAGCAGAGGTAAGAAGAGTGAGCATTTTATATATATTTTAACAAACTCTAAACATAGGGAATTGAAGGACAGGAGGAGGAGAACAAACAGGATGTCTGGACAAAAGGATTTCTGTGAAGTTAGAAGACATGGGTTAGCAAAAGTCACATTCAGATTATGGCAGAGAGCAATATAACTCTACCATTTTATTTTTTAATTTTTATTTTATATTGGAGTATAGTTGATTAACAATGCTGTGATAGTTTCAGGTGTACAGCAAAGTGATTCAGTTATACATATACATGTATCTATTCTTTTTCAAATTCTTTTTCTTTAGATTTTTTGGGATGTGGACCATTTTTAAAGTCTTTATTGAATTTGTTACAACATTTCTTCTGTTCTGTGTTTTGGTTTTTTTGGCCACGAGGCATGTGGGATCTTAGTTCTCTGACCAGGGATCAAACCCGCACCCCCTGCATTGGAAGGCAAAGTCTTAACCACTGGACTGCCAGGGAAGTCCCTTCTTTTTCAAATTCTTTTCACATTTAGGCTACCATTTTATTTTTAAACCATTTTAAACTCCACACAAATTATTTATATTATTTTCCAATAAAATAATCTCTTCACATGCAAAAGAGATAGGGAGATAGGTTATAGTATTAAATGATGTCAAATATACATTTATGCTTTAAAACAGCAATGTTGGGACTTCCCTGGCGGTCCAGTGGTTAAGACTTCGCCTTCCAATGCAGGGGGTGCAGGTTCAATCCCTGGTTGGGGAGCTAAGAGCCCACATGCATCGTGTTCAAAAAACTAAAACATAAAACAAAAGCAATATTGTAACAAATTCAATAAAGACTTTAAAAATGGTCCACATCAAAAAAAAAAAAAACCTTAAAGAAAAAAAAGCACTGTTACCTATTAAATTTAATGTTGATGGAGAGCTTTACTTTTGCCTAATGTGTATATTCACAGTGATTACAAGCAAATACTGAGTAAATATAGAGCTATAAGACACTCTTGAAGAAAAATGTGCAGTTGTATGACTCCCAGAACATGAGTAGATATTTTGTTTTACATTTATCTCAAAGTCTTCTCAAAGTTAACTCAGCACCATCGCATCATCATCATCATCTTCATAAAAGAACCCTCTAAAATACTGAATATACTGAACTGAGAAAAACAGTTTCGAAAGGATTATCTTTGACAGGAGAAGTGTCTTTAGCTGCAGTTGTATGGCTGAGTTGGAGACAACACATGGCGACCATTTACCTTCAAAGTAAGTGTTCTTTCCTAACTCTGGCTATAAGACTATAAACACTGGAGTTTTCTCAAAAGAGGCCCAGTATGAAACTTTCATGTAAAAGGTACCTACAGGACAATTCTGACTGAAGTTATCAAACTTCCTACACAAACTAACTGTTTCTGAAATGAAAACAAAACTCAGTATCAATACCAAAGGAAGCAAATATATGTTTATATATTGATCACCTGTGCCTAGCTGCAAAATTAATACTGTACCAGATTAGAGAAAAATTCACAAAAGAAGTTCAGGGAAAAATCACACACTTCATACCGCAAAGGGAAATGGGAAATGTAGTTGTCTAAACAGAACTGTTTTCATCTTTTTTTTTTGGTAACGTAATTCCAGTATTTGAAAATTAAATAAATGTGTTTTTCAAGTCTCGTTGCCTCTTGGGCTCCTTGCTCTAGAGGCTGTGAGCCCAGCCGGGGGAGGAGCCTATTCCTCTCAAAATGTAATTCCTCAGACTCATAAATTTCACAGAATATTTATTTTAGTTTTCACTGATTTGGGGAAATAACAGGTATTGAAAAGAGGTTTTTCATGGTGTTTAGTTTCTTCCTTTACTTGCTTAGTTTCCTTGTGGACTAGGCCCGGGTAGGTATGCTATTTTCTGGAAACCAAATGGTTCTACTTACACACACGTTCTGCCCGGGTGCATGTCAGTGTCACTTACTAGGATTGGTCTGTAGGTAGGGGCTACTGCATACCCTGCAAAGACTACAGAAAAATATGACAAAATAGAGTATCCATCCCTCCCTCCAGGTTCATGGGATTTAATACAGAAATCCACACATTCCTCACTTGCTATTTAAATACTCCCAGTTAGTGACTAAAGGAGAAAATTAAATAATAAATAAAATGGATTAATTCCAAATTTGTCCAAGTGTACCGCCTCCTACTTAGTTACCCAGAAATACTTTTAAAAAGCATATAACAGGGCCATGAATCTAGAACTGCTAAATGGATTCATTCACACCCCTCCATGAAACAATCTAGGTGGGTTCTATCCCTCTCTATAAAAATGAATCTAGTATGCAGAATTATTTCTCTTAAAGAAGAATAACAATTTATGGTTTCATTTAATAAAGAATTAATGATACCCTACATGGATGATCTCAGAACTTTTGGATCCTTGTCTTCAACTTTGATTTTAGGGGTCCAATGAAATGGTAAGGGCAACATCATCTTCCATAAATATAATTCAAGCAGCCTGTGACAACAAAGGCAAGAAGGGAGTATTTCAAGATCTTAGAAGTCGGTATGCTTGGCACACTCTAATGGCTCTTATATCCTTTGGCTGTTAAGCATGGAAACTTTCTATGGAATATCCATTACTCATTCCCTCTGCTCTAAACTCATAGCCTGTCAGAAAAAAATGGCTGGTGGGGGTGGGGGGTGGTACAGAGGAAGCCAAACTTAAAAAGCAGGAAAAGGCAGAGACAAGTCAATTCATCGAAGATTTACACCTTGTTTTCAATGGCTTCTTTCATTTCATTTCCCCTGACTTTTTAAAATTAGCAAATACACTGGACCCAGGAGGAAAACACATGGGGAAAGACAAAACAACAAAAACAAAGCAGTGCAAATCTCTGTGACTTGTACAATAGCTCTTACTGGGTCCTGGTGTTTGAGTGGCTGAATGAACTGCGGTCTGTTTTTCATTACTCTCCATCTGGAGCTGCGGCCTGCTTTGTTCAGCAATTTCTGGTCATTTGGGCCTGCTGGTGACTGTTTTGTTTTATGTTGCCATATTAGACAGAATGAAAGCTGCCGCAGCCACCACCCAAGAAAGAACAATCCTGAAAACGAGAGGTTATGTTGAAAGAGCTCCCCACGACCCCTTCCGGAATAGAGAGTGAGTGTGTTTATCCAGGCCTGCCTACCGTACAGACTTAGAGACCTGGGGGTGGGGTGAGGTGGGGTGCAGGAGGGAACAAAAGCCTTTCCTTCAGATGCTAAGACCCAGGAAGTGTCCAGAGTTGGGTTAATTCTGACGCCTTTTCTTTTCACCTCTAAGGAGACTAGTGCATGTACTTTCTCATACCTCACTTGCAACAGCTCATGAAAAACTGAACTCATATCATGTCTTTAAAAACAAAATCAAGGGCTTCCCTGGTGGCACAGTGGTTGAGAATCTGCCTGCCAATGCAGGGGACACGGGTTCGAGCCCTGGTCTGGGAAGATCCCACATGCCGCGGAGCAACTAGGCCCGTGAGCCACAACTACTGAGCCTGCGCGTCTGGAGCCTGTGCTCCACAACAAGAGAGGCCGTGATAGTGAGAGGCCCATGCACCGCGATGAAGAGTGGCCCCCGCTTGCCGCAACTAGAGAAAGCCCTCGCACAGAAACGAAGACCCAACGCAGCCAAAAAAATAAAGTAAATAAATAAGTCAGGAGCTCTTAAAAAAAAAAAATCAATAAATCCTGTCTTCATAATATTTGGTTTTAATTGCATAGCCTTAGTCCAGAAGCCACACTGCAAATGATTCAAAAGCAAGTGTCTCCAAGAAGACCGAATCCAATTTTCATTCTTTAATGACAGGCTCAATGCCCTTAGTGATTTTGTTTAAAAAAGCCACCTCAGACACCCTTTCCATTTCCCTCCTTAAGAAAGCAATGGTCAAGAAGAACTCTCTTCTACCTTTTCGTTAAAGAAGCAAAGGGTAACATTCTCTCTTAATTCATTGCTATTTTCAGCTAACATTAATTTACAAAAACAAAGAAACATAGGCAGGTGCTACTAAGGTTTAACAGAAAGAACAACCAAAATATAAATATAATTGAAACCACTTTAGTTTTTCCAAGAGCTGTTTTTGCCTTTTTTTTTTTTTTTTTTTTTTTCTGGAAAAGACAATATAACAAGTTTGGAGAAGTGTAAAGTTAATAATAATCTATCACCTTAACACAAAGATTTTCTCTGCTAAATATGCCATTTTATACAGTCAGCACGAGGTATTGTTGAGCATTACCTATGTATTAACTCATTTAATTATCAAGTCAGGCCCTATTATTATTATCATTTTATAGATGGGGAAACTGAGGCACCCAGCAACGTTAAGGGATTGACCACAGGTCACACATCTATGAAGTGGAAAGGCAGTGTTTGCACCAAGCATCCTGGCCACCCACAGACATAACCATGAGCACTACTGACTGTCAAATATTTCCATAGCTCCATGTTTATGGTACACATGATTTTATATTCTTCCAGACTCACTGAACTTCCTCTAATAAACAATTCCATGGTTTGTCGTAGCTTAGTCCTCTCGACTATCATGGTAATGGCTGTATACCAGTGGTACCCATATAGAGAATAAAGTGGTGCTAAGCGTGAGCATATAAAACACTTTAAAAATATGTCTGAATAAAATCTCTCAGTAGAATTAGTAGCATCATAGTATATTCCCGATTGCTCTTTTCATATTGACCTTTTTTTTTTTTTTTTTTTTTACATTTTGATATTTATTAACAAAAATGGTCCAGAAAAGTCCTGGGTCAACATTACAGTGATAAGCGTTAAAATAAAAGCTGTTCTTAGTCGTACTGTTTCTAGGGGACTGTAAGCAGTCCAGAAAGCTGTTTTATCTCCTAAAACGGGGCTTAAATCACACCATTCAAGCGTTAGATTTCAAAAGAAATTCTTCCTCTTCTCTTTTGTCAAAGCAAAATATACCAGAGGTCTTTGTTTTTACCTGCAAGGCTGCCTTCCCGAGAAGCTCATGCATGTGTGGATGGATGAAGGGGAGTCGGGTGGAGGGAGAACGCAGGCAAAAAAGAAAAAGATAAAATCGTAAAGTAGGAAATAAAAGCTAGTGAGGAAGATGGGCTACCAACTGCCCAGGGATTGTTCACTGAAGTAACTCCTCTAGTCCCTCGAGATCCATTTCCAGAGAGGAGTTGAGTGAGGCCAGAGCAGATGACGCATCCTTGCTTCTCTGGACACTCGGTTTGGGTTGGGGCGTTTCTGGTTGGACAGATTCCTTCTTGACATCTTTACCTCCACTGAGGATCTGCTGGCTCTCAAAAAAGAACTGGTTTGGATGACTCAAAGAAAAGCCACAATCATCTACATTATGTGTCATCTTGAAGAACTTCTGACAGGCTACTGGTAATGTGTCCCTTTTACTAAATCCAAAATCTGGTTGATCCCTGAGGGAGGGATCTTGTACGCTTGCAGCTTCTGCCTCATCAGTCCAGGATCGCTGTGCCAGAAAGGACACCCATGATAATCCCCTTGGCTTGGTGGATTGGTTGGGATAATCTTCAGGCAACTGTAAAGTGTGTAGTCTGTCCTCTTGCCTTCCTTTCCAAAGCTATGACGGATATTGTAAGAGTAGCCTTTATCAAACTTATCTGCATCCATCTTTCCTCTGATAAATGTCTGCTTCCAGAACTGCCATGCCTGTTCCAAGGTTAGGCCAATGTCCTTCAGGAAGAGGCCATACTGCATGCGGCCCCCATGACGAAGATGGTGATTTTCCCGCAGGGCTTTATGTAGCTGATCTATGCAAGGTGGGAAGGATTTGGTAGAAAGCGAATCGATCTGATCTAAAGAAACCTTCCCAACATTTGCCTGTGTACTGTAGTCTTGACCAGTGTACAAATGACTGAGGTGGTTGAGCAGAGGCTGGAGTCTCTCATCCGTCTGCACAGCAGGCAAGGACCTGGCTGTTAAAGCCAAAACCTTGGACAGTTTGGTTCTAAATTCATTCAGGATGATCGCCACAATGTCCTTGAGTTGTACATAAGCAAAGCCATTTTCCAAATAGACTTTCCTTCCTCAGAACAAATCCAGAGCATCAGCAAAAGGGCTCTTATAAACTAACTCCAACTGAACCCCACCTAAACTGTGTGATGAAGCCATAATATCCTGTTCTCGGAGAGTCTTCTCTTCATCACTTATAGCCTCAAACTGCAAATGGCTATCCTCTAAGAAACTGAATTTTGTCCTTGGGTAAAATACTGAATTGAAATAGAAGGAGATTCATTTCTTGTTGAATGAACCAGCGCCTAAGCTCTTCAGACTGGCAGTAAGCAAGGTGTAAAATAAAGTAAGAAACGTGATCTCTTCTTCGGGGTTCATATTCATCTTCCAAGTTTTCTCTGTAGGAAAACTTAAGCTTCCGAAGCTCAGCCTCCAGCTTACTCTGGTACTGCGCGGTTCCTTTCACATAGCTCACACCAAGATTCTTAACTGCTTTTAGCAATTTAACTCTATCGATAGCCAAGTTTTCAAATTCTATCAAAGATATGTTTCCAGAAGGCGGCTGCAAGTAAAACAGAAGGCTATGTGGGTAGCAAGCATTCCTCTGGTCATCTGCCAACCTCAGTTTCCTCCGATTTCCTCCAAGAAACTGCATCTTGTTACCTCCAGCCACACCAGACATGAAAACACACAAACCCCGGCAAGCGTTTTCCCTGGAGGGGGCGGGAGAGTTCGTACAGGACCCCATATTGAATTTTAAAAGGCTCTACCAAATCAGCATGGTCCTAATGAAGAAGTGGTGAATTAGTTTCACAGTAACCATCCTTGGAAGGCCCACATGTTACGTTTGCATCCTGACTGGATATAAACTATCATCACTGCAAGTTGCTTCCATTTGCATGTTTCCAATCATTAACTGATTTATCCTGGGGACACTGGGCCTTTGTAGCCCTCCCAAGTGTGTTTTTCCCCCTACCATCCCTTCTCCCACTGGACGTGTAAGTGGGGAGTCCTCCTTGCTCCTAACTCCATATGGCTTCCCTCCTACCTAAAATCTCCAATGTAAATCTCACCTCACAACATTTTATAACCAATGCACCTTCGTTTTCACCATGGTCTACAGACTCCTGGTATCATTCCTCCTATTTCCCCACAAATACCTTCTGCATCAGTCCATTTTTCCAATACTACTCCTGCTCCAATTCTTGGCTATTTAAATCAATACTTCAATGCTGCTGTGGTGCCTGGTCCCATCAGCTCCTTGGATTCACAGTGACCTTCTTTCCAACCTCAGCAACTTGCTCACACACTCATCAATGACTATAAACAACTTTCCATAAATGGAATTGCTCTCTCTTCCCAATTGTATGGAGTTTCTACCTGTAACTATTTCAGGGGCCGTTCATCTGAAGAAAATAATAATAATAATAATACTCTAAATAGGACTTAAAATATCATTAAAGTAGTATTTTTCCCCAGACATGGAAGTGGCAGTAGTACCTCTCTGACCACGAGGGCTTACTTTTAGGGTACCCGCCCCACGTGCTTGGTGAAAGATGTGATTCAGTCACCACTGCCATCCACAGGCTCCAAACGCTGAGGCCAGAAAATGCCACTCGAGGCTTTTATTAGTGTGAAATGACCATGTGATCACCTGCCTCTTTGACATGAGCCTCAAGGCAAAAGGTCTAACAGCCCTCTGCCCTCCCATAAAATCATCCTTAACTGCCCTTCCTTCAATGATGTCCCGAGGGGGTTCTATGGTCCCTCCCTCCCTTTATTTCTCCTTATCTTTCTTCCTTCCTTCCCTCCCTCCACTTTCTCCTTCCAAATTTATCAGTGCTTATTATGTTTGAGATCAGTAGTCTCCAAGCTACTTTTTACATCCATATTATTATGAATAAAAATATCTTAGAGCAGCAAACTCAATATTTATACATTTATGTGTTTAAAACATGAGCATTTATAAAACTATACCAACAGGTATGTTATAAAACACGCACATAAAACACACAGAAACTTGACATCAAAACAGAGATATGTTCTAATATTTTCTTCGAGTATTTCCAATAGACAGTCAAGCGTTCCCCTGCAACTCCCTTCTCTGAAGATACATTTTCTAGATTACACAGGTCCTGTCTTCACTGAATCTAAAGGTTTCTTTGGAGAGAGAGAGGAAATTAAATAAGCAGTTACAAGAAGATGTGGACAGGAGTGTTAGGGGTTGAGGTAAGTATACCCATCACATCTGTCCAGATCAGCACCCCACTGTTAAGAGATAATTGCTTATGGAAACTCTGACAATCCGTTTCAGCTACATCCCCTTCCTCTTCAAACCTTATGATTATAGTCTAAGAGTACAGCTTTTCCAGGTTAGCAATGGACCCTTTTGGTTTCACCAGTGTTGTACAGTGACAAGAGGTACTTGCATTCCCGAGCAAACCTTTGCCTAGTGGAGGGTCCCTCCATATGGACCACTCCAAGGATCAGGAAGGTCATGGGATCCACTGAGGTTCACGGGGCTTGCTTGTCTGTGAAGCATCTGCCTTTGTGACTGGGGCTCAATCAATATTACTGACTGCCTGAGTTGGGTGCCTCAATTGTCTCTGGTTGCTCCTGTAGATATTTTTACCCCAAACTTTGGGAATCGGTCAGGCGTGTCTGGAAGTGATAAAATTAATAGTCTAAAGCTTCTCACACACCACATGCTTCCCACGGGCTGAGAGTGAAGAATATCTCACAGTCATGGCCCAATGTTGTTCGTATATGTCCTCCAAGGTTCAGTTTTCAGCTGCCTACCCTAATGGACCCCACTCCACCACCTCCCCTACAAGTTATCCTTAGTGTTATTATCTGCTCCCTTGGTTATGGTCATCATCGTAGCTCTGAGCTTTCTTGTAGCTCCGCCGTGACCTCGCCCACAGGGATGCTACACCAGGGCCTCTAGCTCAGGATGTCCGATACATAACTCACCACCTCTCCCCAAAACCCACTACTACTACTTCTGGACTTCCTACTTCAGTCAGTGACACAGCCCTCTTCCCCAACAATGACACCATGTTGATGTGGGTTTCATTGCCCGCGTCCTTTCACCTTTATAGAAAATATCTAATTCTACCTTTGAAAACTCACGTGACCCCCTTTCCATTTTTCTAACAGTGCCTGAGGGACTTTCCTCATTTTCCTTGTGATCTATGGATTTCAAACGTGCATTGCTTTTTTTCTGCCTCCAGTTTCTTCCCCCTTGTAACTCAGTTTCACCCACTTTGGCAAAATAACTTTTCTAAAACACAGGTAGAATCATATCGTTTCTGCTCAAAAAAACATATAAGGGTTGTGTACAGAATTAAGTTCAAAATATCCAGGATAACTTTATAAATGCCTCCAAAATCTTGGCCCCTTCCTTCTTTCTACCGATATCCTTACCTGGGCTTTTTTTCTATTCTAGTTATATGGGTCTGCTCAATTACATTCTGAAATTCTTTCTCCTGAACACCAACCTTTCCCAAGCCCATCCATTCTGCCTTGCCTTTACAAACTTCATTCCCCAAAAGGGAATCTCCATATTCTCCTCCCATAGTATTTTGTGGATCCCTGTATTATAGACATCACTGTTACACTCTCACATATATTAGGCTGATATACTGATCCTAACACATATATTAAGATTAATTTCTTGGTTTTCTTGGTGGTTTCCTTTTCAACTAGAAATTGAACTATTAGATGACAGAAATGATGTCTTATTAATTTTTGTCTTGCAGTAGCTAAATACCTGGGGCATTTGTGAGTTTATAGGACACAAGGAATGTTGCTTTTTTCTTTAATTGCTGAATTGAATCTGACCATTACCCAATTAAGCCAGGATATACTCTCAGTGTATAAGTGTTCCGAAAACATGTACACATTATATTTGTACATGAAATAGGGGCAGTGTTTAGAATGATCTTGGCTCTACCATATTTCTTGATGTTGGTATTATAAAAATGACTGGATTAGAGAAACAACAAATAACACGTTACAAAAAGCATTTCAGTTTTCCAGTATGAACTCAGTCATGCAAGAGAGCCCATATAGATTTCACAAATAAATGAATGCAGCCCTTAAAAGAGTACTGGATTCCCAGACATGAAAAAAACATGAGCCACAGATATAGTCAAATAACTTCAGAAATATTTCCAGGGAAAAAAAAGAAGGCTTGATAAGATACAAATTCTGAGATCCTGTGAGATGCTTACAGTTGAAACTGAGACACAATGGGCCCATCAGTAAATTCATTCCTAGTCAACCAATGTAGCTAAAGCTTTAAACAACAGATAAATGAAAACGTGTTTTGCATGGGAAGTTTTCCCCAGAGTTCCTCATTTTTATATAGGAAATCAATTTGCATCACTGATGATATCATTCAAATCAGACAACCCAAAGTTGTTAGGAGGTAATTTAGTCTTATGCTGAAGCAATTTGATACTTGTTCTGATTTGTGATTTTCATTGTTCATGAAAAAAAATTAATGAGCAATGTTACTAGAAATACAACTCATCTAAGCCTCGGCATGCTTAAAAAGGTTGCCATATACTGTACATTGGGATCGTTGTGCAGCTGGTGCCTGGGCCTCGCCTAGGAGGAGCCATCAGTGGAACACACAGGTGCAAGCTCAGGTATCAAGGCCCTGACACATACCTTTGCATTGATTTGTGTTTTTGTCAAGGATTGCCTTTGTGGATACGATTTTTCCATACCTGAAAGAGAGAGAGAGAGAGGAAAAAAAAAAAAAAATCCATGTTATTGTAGCCCAATGAAGACATTTAAAACACCGTAATAAACATCGGTGCACACACAATTGAGCAGGAATAAACTAAGAAAACAAGCTCTGAATCCCCATTTCACAGCTGGATGACCTCTTTTCACCAGCTCCTCTTTATAACTAGAGAATGGGCTTCCTTCCCTACATAATCACTGGGTTGAGCCTTTGAAAATAAACCCGTCAGGCTGTCATAGGTGGCTAAGAGGGGATTGTGTGTGATTGTGATCAAAGTAAATCACGCTCTGTGGATTCATGGAAAAATGCACAGGCCTTGGAGCCAGGCTGATCAGGGCCTGCGTCTAGCTCGGGCGCTTACCTAGCGCTGTAACTCTGAGCAGTTCAGCACAACTTATCTAAACCCATTTTCTCATTTGTAAAAATGAGAATTGGAACAATCACTTTTCATGATTTGGGAGAGGGTTAAATTGAAATGTTGCAATTTCCTAGCAGGTTGTAGGATAAATAGGACTTTTTTTTTTTTTTGCTACTAAAAAGGTATTAGTTATACTGTAAGTTAATTGAGGATAAGGACTGAGTTTTGTATTCTCCATGCCTAACACCACCGGTAATAGAAGCTAAATAAAGGTTTGCTGTAAATAATCAATGATATAGGTTATCCATGGTGCTTCCTCTACAATAAAATTTCTACCATAATATAGCTATATATTTACATCATAAATGTTTTAATTATTTTATCATCTCTTGCAGAAGACCTAGTCTAGGTTTTTTTTTCAAAGATGGGTAATATGGGGAATGAAATAATCTTGTTGAGCCTATTTATGAGGTATAAATGATAGGACTGAAGAAGATAAGTCCTAAGACCCTGTCCTTCTTTAAGATTCCATGAAGGATGCTTCTAGATCAACATAAGAACATGGAGAAGTTATAATGCAAATTTAAATACCAACTTTATTAACAACTCATCTTATGTTCAAGATTTCAGCTATGGTCACAAAATATTTGGCAAGTTTTCCTTTAATTCTATGTTCCTAAGGGAGTATAAGAACATAGGATAAATATTAAACATTCTGTGTATTAATGAACTAGGTTCCCTACCACCAATGTTTCTTTTCCATTTGTAATCACCTTTTACTATACCATTAATTCTTTGGAGCATTAAATTCTTGGAGTGGTCATTTATTAAAATTCTAGTGTTGAAAATAGCACAGTACTAGAAATGCCTTTGCCTCTTTTTTTTCCCCAATGGAATTGCTATCATTATACTAATATCACCTACAGCCTTGAAAATCATTCCAATAGGAGCTGAGCTATTGCTAGGTCACAACAGAAACAGGAATAATTGTATGAGATCAGTGGAAGGAGTCTGAGATGATTCCCACCTGTAAGCTCCACCCTTCTTAAGTCAGCTGGAACTGGGCTGGAGCTGTCCAAAGCTGAACTGGGCAGATTTCACCAGCATAAACCTGATGCTTCAGCTACTTGCATCTTTAGTACCCCTGCCCTTCCTGCACCATTACAATGATAACCCTACAGTAAACAAAATCGAAGAGAGCTAGGGTTGAAAGTGTCTCTTACTATTTTGCAGATGAAGAAAGTATGTTCTAAAAGATCAGTAACTTGATCAAAATCACATAATTTGTGAAACTTCCAATAGGGACTTGAATATGGGATTTTTGAGTTTGGTGCAGTGCTTAACTAATATAGCATGCAGCCTCTAAAATAGAAAAGCTACATATATCAAGTCGTCTTGTTCAATCAACCTTCACGTCTTTGGGGATCCACGTATTTGATCTCCAGGGCAATGCAATGTAGTCATTAAAAGAATATATTGTGGCAATAAACTTCCATGGCTCAGATCTCAGTTCAGCCAGGGTATATTTGATTAACTAAGTCTTATGTGCTCTTTGCATCATTTCACCATCTATAATGATATAAATCTATTTTTATATTGATTTAGATGATATTTATTTAAAATTGTGTACATCTACTTGTAAACCTATAAAATGATGATAACAGTCTCTACCTCATAAGGTTGTGGGGTTCACCTAGAGTGCTGATAACACTGGCTGGCATAGAGAAAGTGCTCATTTAATATTAGCTTTTCTTACAATCACTTTCTTGCTGTTATCTGCTACATAAAACTGTCTCCAGTCCTTGGCATTCTCTGAGGTAGATAAGAAGTGGAAGGGGGTTAAGGTTCTGTCCCAAATCCCAGCTTAAAACACTACTACTTAGACTGTCAAAATCTTCCACTAAGAAACTTGGCAGGTAACGTTATTTGCTAAAAGGATAATTTGCATTTATAATTTATATTGTTATTTTTAATGTTTGGGATTTTATTAACTGTATTCTCACTGTACTTAATCATACAATTACCCATAGGTTCAAATCTTTTCATGGTTTATTTAGTATGACAAACTGTCTGTTGCCTCATTTTTTTTTAACTTGTAGATTTTTATTGAGCAAAGATGCAAATAATTTCTGTCCAGTGGAAAAGATAACCCTAAAGTTACAGCCTATTGCCATGTTCAACATTAATTAGTTTTGTATCTAAACCGACATTCTTATCCTAATGTTCCTTTATAGTTGCCTATAGATATCTAGCTTTTCAAATGCTCTTTGAACTGGTTTTAACACCTTGTATATACAAGCCCACTCTCCCCAAAATTCTTCCTCCTTCCACCTTCCCCAACCCCCAAGACATACATACAGCCTCTCTTTAGAGCTCTATTTCATCCCAAGAGTTTCTCTTTTAGGAAAATAACCAGTACAATAATATATTTGAACAGTGTGTTCAGTAGACAATGTTTAAAGGTACCTATAACCGTACCCATTAACTACAGTGATGTTTGCTAGGTTTGGACTATTCAGGCAAGTAAACATTTGCAAAATTATATGGATCTTAGAGAAGAAAACAAAAAGGGAGAAAAAAGGGAACATTTGCTGAAACATTTTTCCCCACACAAAGCACCCATCAATACAATATGGAAGAAGTAAAAACCAGAGGAAGAAAAAGAATTTAGAACATTTATAACCATCTCACGTCAGGCACATAAACCCTTAAGACAAAAATCCTTCTTCTTTTGTTTCTAAAGCCACTCCTGAAATTTTTCCATAAGTACCTTCTAAATTAAAATTTAGCTCTGTCTCTTAAAGAGGAAATTGAAAATTACTGTTTCTCATAGTGAATTCTGTCTCACAATGGGACTCAACCTATGGTGTCCATGTTGTCCTACTGTATCACTGTTACGAGGATTTCTTCTTCATAAAATGCAGTATATGGAAAAGATCATTGTCAGTCTTTTACAGCCAAAGAAGTGGAATGCTTTCTTGTAGAAAACATTTGTGACTATTTTAGCAAGCAACATTTTTCTTAAAAAAATAATTTTACTATTCAGAAAGTATTACAATACTACTATACATGGAAAAATCACACACACACACACACATGCCAAAAAGCAAAGTATGCTGTTTCTTGACTTCCCTATTCCTAATTACTCTCTAGGTGAGAATTTCCAACGGTCCAGAATCACAAAACCATAGAACACAACTTGTTAATTCAGCCTCTACTCTGGCTGGAGTTACAGGAATTTCAGTCCTTGGCTCAGTTACAAGATTCTGCATTAACAATTATTTCACAAAGCTAGAATATGCTTTAAACAACAAGAGAAGGTATTTAATGGGCCATTGGTTCTAGTTCTTGTCTGAACTCTCACGATGACAAACAGGGACTTTCTGCATGACTGGTGCTGTATCCTCCTTGCCCTGCAAAGTCAGACACTGATGTAGGTAAATCAAGTTTAGACTTTTTTTTTGAAAAGACCTAAAACCACCATAAAGACAAAAACCACCCATATAATGTACCTGTGAAGAATTGTATTAAATTTCTCTTATGTCTTGTCAAAGTAGAGTAAAAACTACTGACCAAAGATATTTTTTTAATATATTCTAAAGAAAAAAAAATATTTCTCAGGTAAATTTATTCCTAAACTTACATTATATTACTTATTTACTCTTCCCCTTTTTGGAGTTTAGATCAAGACCTTAAGTGTTCAGAAAGCTTTTTTTCTTTTTTTTATGCCACCCACAAGTGGAAAGCAAAATCTGATATTAGAGGAAAATATGTGACCCAATTACTGAACAATGCCTGGAAATAGACACCTCAGCGGGGTCCCCAATTCTCTCTTCTATGTTTTCACTTCCTGAAGCTAGAAGAGATAAAATATCACCCACAGTCAACTTCCTGGGGGGTTTCAACTTCTTGGGGGAAACAAATAAATGAACACATTTTTTTTAACCATAATTCTTTCCATCTGGGCTCAGTGCCTTCTCCAGCCAGTATGAGAAGCACTGCTAGGGCACTTTTCTATATAAAAATATCCAACTCCATGTCATATCTACAAAGTCACCAACTATCCTGAGTGCCCATAAATTCTCCAAACACAGCCCGGTTCCAAATAACATTGTCTTTATAGTCTAAGAGGACTTTGTGATCACAAACAGAAGCCAATGCACAATAACATTTTGAGTTTTCACGACTGAGTTTTATAATTCATGTGTTGTCTATCAACTCTAAAAAATACGTTTACCTGAGCTTGTCAACAAAATATTTACATTTAATTTTTTAAAGAAATAGTCAATTCTTTCTGACATTTATTCTTATTCTTAAATAGCATCTGAGTCATTTGTTGATACCCTTGATTATTCCACATACAAGCCTCATTTAAACTAATGGAATCTTTTATTTTCCAAAATTGAGGAGAAAATAGAGCAATTATGGGTCTACTGTTCATCAGTTATGAAGACATCAATTCGGTGGGATCTTTCTATAAAGAATTTCTTTTTAAAGCCTTTTACTGAATCACCCACTGTGTATATTAATTCAAGTAATACAGGCAGAGACTGAAAATAGTTTCCGCAGTCAATCAACTCCCAGCTAACTCATTTTTCACATGCCTTCTATACTGATACCAAGACAAGAACAAAGGTATTACATTTATTTAATGGATGGAATATTATCCTTTTAGCCAACGTGGTTGTTTGCCTACTGCTAGAAGGCTCATTCATTCTTTGGCACTTGGGGATGCTAATGGGGTATATCTATGGCTTTTGAGATCCAGCAGGAATGTGGTGGGACTATCTCTTTGAGGGACCACATCAGCCAGGTTCCCGTCTACAAGAGAACAAGTCTACAGCCCATTAACATTCTGAGTCATTAACAAATTCATTCTACAAACAAGTGGTCAAAGCCAGGAATAACTATTGTCGGCAGAACTATGTCCTCTCAAATTTCATATGTTGAAGGCTTAACACCAACACCTCAAAATGTAACCATATTTGGGCAGATAGCCTTTAAAGAGGTAAGGTATACTTTATAGTAGCACAGGGAACTCTGCTCAATATTATATAACAATGTAAGTGGGAAAAGAATTTGATAAAGAATGGATATATGAAAAAAAATAATAAAGAGGTAAGGTAAAACCAAGTCCTATGCATGGGCCCTAATCCAATATGACTGACATCCTTATAAATTAGGACAAAGGCACAGAGGAAAGACCACAAGGCACAGAGGGAAGAGATGGCCATTTACAAGCCGAGGAGAGAGGCCTCAGAAGAAATCACACTTCTGACACCTTCATCTCATATTTCTAGCTTCCAGAACTGTGAGAAAATAAATTTCTGTTGCTTAAGTGGTTCTTGGTTATGGCAGCCCTAGCAAACTAACACAATAATCTCTTATCGAAGGTCTGGTGAGCTTTGATAAAGGGAATGAAGGTGAGACTTCCTTAAATTCTTGACACAGTGATTTGGCAGTGGGTCCCACCAAGCCCTCACCTAACACCTCCAAGTTCTCTGTCACCCACATGTGTGTGTGACAACAGAGGCCAATAAGTATCACAGTGTCACCCAGAGCAGACAACTAATACTCTAGAACCTGGTTCTTGGCCTTGTAGTTTGGGCATTCTTTTTATCCCCCCAGAGATAATCATACTCTTGAATCCACACCAAGTAAATGTCACAAGTTTATTGCACAAACCGAAATGTCCTTTTTAATTTACAGCTTCGGACTAGCACACTCCAAAGGAAACAAAATAAGAGTTTCTAGCTGGGAGAATTGAAGAAAATTCCAAGGAGGAGGAAGTGTTTAAAGAAGGGGTAACATTTTGACAATCAGAAATGTTTTTTATACTTCTTAGGGATAAGAAAAACAATTCTAAAAGAAAAAAATTTTCTTTTTTAGACCGATGTGTTACTGTTTAGTAAATTACTGTTTTCACACTACAAATAAGTTCACCACGATCCTAGGGCTGTCATGCTGCATTTACAATCTGACCAACTCTAAGACAATGGTTCTCAGACTTTGATGTGCCCCAGAATCTCTTGGAGGGCTTATTAACACACGGATTGCTGGGCCCAACTCCCAGAAATACAGATTCTGCAGGTAAGAGGTGGGCCTGAAGGATTTGCAGCTCTAATAAGATCCCAGGTGATGCTGATGTTGCTGATAGTGTTATGAGAACCACCACTTCAAGAAAGAGAATGACATACAAACACCAAAGCATGTGTGGTTTGTTATCTGCAAAATTCACAGTCTGCGGGAACTTTCTACAGCCACAGAGAACTACTTTCAAAACTGCAAACAGCATTTGCTTTTGTTCAAATGATATTCTATGTTGAAAAAAGATGGACTACAAATTTTTTCAGAGTTTTTGCTTAATAATATTTTTTCATTTAGCTAATATAATGACAACTTACAACTCAAAGACAGCTGCTTTGAAATTTTTGTCAGGGACTTTTTAGAAAGTCCAAAGAAAACACAAGGGCAATGTCTATGTAACTCTCTTCCTTCATCTGAAATAACTAGTTGCTAATTCCTAGTTTGATTGAATTAGAGTACTAATATGAAAAAAATAACTGGCAGGCAAATAATGATTAGTAACTGGTTAGTGTCTTTGCTGGTTCTTTAATGAGAAATGGATGTAAAGCTGGAATGAATATACTAGACTGAAAATGAATACTTTCAAATTCTGAAACAAAACAAAACAAAAATCACTAACTTGCTAACTCTTGGGTTACATTTTAGGTTATGTATTTATGTTATGTAGTTAGGGTATACAGCCTGTCATCTTAGAGAAAGCTTGCGAGAAAGAGATTTCCATGCAAACAAATGGGATGGCAAATCACATCCTTTGGGGTACTTTCTACAACCAATCATAGCACATTTCAGCATGCTTAACATCCTTTAATATTTGTTCTGCTAATGAGGAAAGAGAATAGGCTTTGGAACCAATTAATATGGACTTGAGAATTTGAAAAAGAATAGATACATGTATATGCATGACTGAATCACTTTGCTGTACACCTGAAACTAACACAACCTTGTTAATCAACTATAGTCTAATATAAAATAAGAAGTTAAAAAAAATATGGACTTGAATCTGACCTGTACCACCCATAGGATGTGAAACAAACAAACTACTCAACACCTTGTTACCTCAGTTTGCTGATCTGTATAGTGTAATCACTAGGCCTGCTTTTTTAGTGGCTGTAAAGATGAAATAAAATAGTGTGTGCTAAACTTCCTAGTACAATGGGTGACACGTTGAAATTTCTTCCATTGTCTTACTAAAGCCTGCCTTATGCTTTATTACCTATACATTTACCGTGTAGCATACAAATGTCCATGCATAACTTGGACAACAATATCTCTTGACTATTTGATAGAGCCAGTCTCCATGCTGACAGAGGCCCCTTAGGAAGCATATGCTTTGACACTCATATGACCTCTCATTTATACTCCAAGTCAATTCACAGTTTCTCCTCCACTCACCCAGTCTCCTCCTGGCAACACCTAACTCCTTGCTCAGTCTGATCTCAAAGTTCAGCCCCTTCCATGCAGCCCCCACTACCTTTCCATATGCATCTGCCTTCTAACCTCCCACCAGTACCCACTGCTCCAGTTACTACCACAGGCCCACTCATTCTCAAGTTCCCCCTTTCCCAGCCAGCAGCCAACAAGTCATGGTACTTGGTGGACCACATCTTGACCCTGGCCCTCCTTGGTTCTCACTGCTGTCCACTCCTAGTTCATCCACGCATAGCTGACTGTCAATAGCATCCCACCCCAAGGTCATTAGGTCTTCAAGGGCCCAATCCTGGTCTTCTGTAAGTGGATTTTAGATTTCAGAGATTTTAAATACCTCTCTTACCAGAAGCAAAGGATCCTGTCAGGATTCATGGGTCCTCCCTTCAAAACCTCTCTAATGTCCATCCCTATTTGTTTTATTTAGTTGACACTTTTACACCACTTTCTATGGGCCAGCCCCTCTTCTAGGCTCTCTATGTATATCCGCTCTTATTAGTCATCACAACAAGCCCTGGATGTGGTCACTAGCTGTGTTACGGACAAGAACACTGAGACAGAAACACCTGAAGTAACTTTCTCAAGGTCACATGACTAGGAAGTAGCAAAAGCAGAATCCTGGGCTGTCTGGCTTCACAGCATGGGGTCTGCCTCTCAGCTCTAGTGCCTCCTGCCAACCTCCTGTCTCAAAAAGGAAGCCATTCCTTCTCCTTTTCTCTCTTCCAACTCCCATTCATCCCTGCCACGTCTGTGCCCTTGTTTCCCTATATATCACCTATGTTTTCTGAAACTTAATCTTTTTTCCCCAGCACCAGGGCTCTTTCCCCTCTGCCTGCCCTTGAACATTTGTAGATCATTTCTTCCTATACATTGGCTATCATCAAGTTTCTCTCTTTTCATTCCTTGACAGAGTGTTCTTGAATGATTGCTCTGCTCATGCTACTTCTTTCTTCTTAATTTCTAATTACATCCTAAATACTGACTTCTATTATTGGAAATAACTGAAAATTAACTAGTAACTTCTTAATAAGTAAAAAATCAGTTATCATCATCCTTGACTTCTCACTAACCCCCTGGAAAACCTTCATTTTGAAACATTCTTCCCTTGGGTTCCATGCAGCACACTAACCTGGTCCTTATCTTCCTTTCTTGCAGACAAGTTATCCCTTTATCTCTTTCACTTCGCTTTTCTCCTCCTCTAGATTCCTAAAAGTGGGTGTACCTCAAGCGTAATCCTTAGCCCACTTTTGTTTTAGTGCTACAATATCCATGAGACTGGTAATTCTCAGAAGGAACATGTATCAGAATCAGCTGGATGGCTTCTTACAACTCTGGGCCTCAACCTCAGAGTTTTGATTGTTTGGGATGAGGTACAAGAAAGTGAATGTCTAACAAGCTCACAAGTTAGAACCAAGAACCACACTGTGAGAACGATTGATTAGAAATCTCCTTCATTATCACATTTTGAATTTCCATTTCTTTGTGTTTCCCTCTCATATTTCTTTCTCTAGATCTGCCTTCACCCTCAAACCTCAGTCTGGAATCTCCAATTAGAGTTATTGGATATTTAGAGTTATTAATTATTTCCCTTTGGAAAAATTAGAATTATCGGATATTTCCCTTTGGATGGAATGGTCATCTCAAAAATGCAACAAAGTTGAACTCGCTGTTTTCCCCTTTCTCCCTTCTCTGAAAACATCTCTGGGGCAGAAGCTAGTTGGGTAGTAACGTGTGTACAGGGTGGAGACTCTGACGACCTGGACAACTCAAGCCCCAGCTGGAGGGGCTCATCCTGTCTCTGGCCATTATTACCACAAAGGAATAGGATCCAAATGTTGCAAGGCCTTCTGATTGTTTCTGAAAGAAATCTGGATTTTCAGGCAATATTTCTCAATTTTTCAAGATTGTCTTAGAGTCTTTATAAAACAATGTGAAAACACTCTTCTAGGCAGACTGAGCTTGATGGCTGCCAGTTTGTGACGTTGCCCTGATGTCCTCCAGCTGCCCCGTCTCATTCTAAATAATATAGATCCTTCCGGGGCAAATTGCATGTTCTGACCCATTGTCCGCCAGCTATTTCTCCCAAATCTTCATAGCTGTTGTGCTCATGGCCTGCATAAAATCATCTAGCATTATTATTTTTTTTCCTGTTTTATGGTATTATTTGTTTGTTCCCCAAGATCTTCAACCAGACCTTGATTTTTCATGGGTCCATATAATGCTTTATGCTTCTGTGGACAGCCCTGAAATATCCAGGACAGACTTGGATGAATAATAAATGTCTATGAAAATCTGCTGATTTTTAAGTAAATTTTATGGACCTGACAACTTTTTCCACATCAGAAACACCTACTAATGACTGAACTACACTTATACACAAACAAATACGTATATACCATTAATTGAGCACTTGCTATATGCTGGTCACTACACAGAGGGCATTAGGTATTTTATTCCAAATTCTCACAACTACCTAATAAGCTGATATTATTATTCTCATTTTTTAAGGATGAAGAATTAAACTTAGATACCTTAAGTGACTTGCCCAAGTTGACACAGCTATTGAGTTACATTGCTTATATTTGAACTCAGGTGCATTTGGCTACAAAATCCCTACTCTTTCCTTGATAATCACACTGTCCTTAAAGCATAATGAATAAACTTGGGTAAAAGTCAGTGCCCTGGCCAGTCCTGGGGTCACAAAAACATTTGCAAGTCTTTTGTACATGTTGGACATGACTTCAGTTCCAAAAGGCACAAAAATGACCAAAAGTCATTGGACATAGTATAGCTGGACATTCATCATAGATTGTTAGAACTCACTTCTAGAGAAACTTCTTTCTTAAAGAAGCTTCTGATTTCACAACATGTAGCCCATTCTAGTACAAATGTGACTCTAATGTGAACTATATGCATAATGTAAAACATAGCTTCACAGCAGAATTGACATTTGCTATTTGGGGAAGACATCAAACCTCAGATTCTGAAAATCCTGACATCATCTATTGACTCAACACTATTAAAAAAAAAAAACTGCATCAAATATGTACCATATGTGACCATTTTGAGAGCTGTGTTTTAGTAGCAGTGGAATCAGCTGTTCAGAGCACATGCTCAGTTTCCATGATATCCCTCAGTACCAAAGCACATAATCAGGTTCTCAGGAAAGTTTTGTGATGGAGTTGTTACTAATTAAGTAGTAGCTCCCAATCCTCGCTTAGGCTACTTAGCTTCTTTCTAATTCCCACCCAGATTTTCTTTGTCACTACCCTTCCTCCTCCAGCTCAACTGGTATCTTCTCTCTGATGCCTTTTCTCTCTTCCCCAAGTAGCTCATTTCAGTTCTGGTTATGACCCAAGATGGCATTGAGCATATCTCTATTAGAAAGTGCATTGTATCATCAATTGTGTCAATGACAAAAATGCAATACTTTATCAATACTGCATTGTACTGTGCTGTACTATACCTTTGACCATCCTAATACTGAAGATGAGTTCTTCAAGGGTAGGGCATAGGTGTTATTTATTTTATACCCCTAGCCTTACATGCAGGGCTCACTCAATAATTGTTTGTTGGATGAATGAATAAATGAGTGAATACCGTATATCACATCCCCAACATCAGAATGTAAATTCTGATGCGAAGCTATTTTTGCATTATGCATACAGTTCACATTAGAGTCACAGTTGTACAAGAATGGGCTAAAGGTTGTGAAATCAGATAAGACAATCAGAGTGTCAATGAGAGTAAGTATATCTAGGCACAGATATATCTTCCACTTTGCAATGTGACAAAGTGCATATCCTACTGACAGTGAAACATCACGTTTTAGATCTTATATTGAGCACATTCACTTCATTTCATTCAAAAAGAAAGTGAGTTATAACATCATTCAAGAGCCAAAATATGAAATAGTTTTAAAGTCTTTGCTGTAAAATGTTTTATGGCATTATGTTATTTTAAATTGACAAAGACACTCAAGAAAAAGAACTGACATAATATACTGAATGAGGAATTTCGTATAGTAGAGCAGCTACTCTAAGCTTTTTTTAATACAAGAATGCCACTGCTTCATTTAAAAGAATCAGAACTCACAGTGGGAAAAATAGACAAAACGATATCATGTAGAGAGAAGTGGTCCCATGAAGCTCACACATACCAGAAGCAGAAAAGATGAAAATCAAGCCCAACTTTTAAATAATTCTCATATCCTTAATTTCAAAACTTATAAAACAAGGTACCCAAGTGGATGAGAACACAGCCATTTTTGTCAACACATCAATCTCTTCACACAAAATTTTGAGAAAGTTATAAACTTTCCAATATAAATATAAAATATTGGATAAAGCTCTTCTGTATCACTCCAAAAGATTCAGTCCTTGTGTTACCATAGCAGAAAGCTCACTGTCCAATGGATATTCAAATAATTCATGATAACATAAATCAATGATGCAGTCCATTTACCTCTGTGAAGATTATTTGTTTTATAGATTGTCTGTATTAGTCATAGTATTTTAAAAATTATATGTAAAAATATATAACTATCACACCAGGTAAGTGAGAAGACAATAAAAGAATGCATGTTAAGCATTCTAGCTTAGTAATAAGCTTATAGCAGTTGATTCTCCAAAACAGTAGTTGCTGGAGTGATGCTCAATATTTCAATCACTTAATAGTCAGACAATTTAAGCTGATATTATAAATACATTCTGAAAAACATAATTAAGAAAGTGAGTAGACTGCAAAATGTGTGCAATGCTGTCTCCATTCAGTTATCAGTGGCTGCTTGTTCATTTGTCTTAACCCTTCCCACTATCACTGCAGGTGTACACACACCTCTGAGTGCTTTCCTTTCTTTCCACTGGGAAAATGTTTTGCATGACAAGGTACACATCTCTGAGACTTTTTTAGTCCATTCCACTTGGGGAGGTCCAGGGCTAAAGGGAAAATGCAAGGAAAATTCAGCTGCTCCCCATGTCAGGAACACTATCATGTCTTCTTATAGATTCTTTTTACCTGATCAACTCTTATTTAATCAAGCTTGAATATATGGTCTCTAATGTCCACTATAAGGTCCCTTAAGATGCTCTCAGTGTAACATAATATCTATACTATCGCAACCAAAGCCTTGTTTGCATACTTTCTTGAAAAACCTATGACTATGAATTTTGTGTGTAAGCACAGATCATATCCCATAATACTGAAGGGGAGACTCCATGTTTTATACATACTCATGGTGCAGACCATCTACACCTAGGAGAAACACAGTAAACATCTGATGATGTGGTAATGTTCCTCCAGGAATGATAAAAGCAGCTGTTCTAAACTGGGGTGTAAATTAAAAAAGGAAAAACTTATCAAAGTTAATCACTTACTGGCAAATGCATTGTGCTTGATTAACTATTCTCCTTACTCCCTGTGTTTACTTGTGCCTTAAGAATCTATTACAGACACTACTCACACCAAAATAAACTCTTCACTTTCATTATATTATATGTATAATGTTACTCAACTGGGTTGCGGTATCACCTCAGTAAAAAAATCCAAGAATAATTTTGCGCTCAACAGTTCTTTGCCCCACAGTGCTTTACATATCTCATTTCTACTACATTTGTCAGGGAAGACAGCCAGCTCAGTTTCTCTTTCTGGTCTCCAATCTCATCATCTCCCAGTGTGAGCTCCCAAATCCAACCAAAGTTGACTTCTGGAAGGTTCCAGAATGTTCACTGCTAGAATGCAATTCCGCCAGCCAAGAATTGTCTTCCTGTCCCCCTGCTTCTCTACTCACAACTTCCTTTGCCTCCTATCGGTGTGTCTCCTCCAGAAAGATTTCTCTCATCATCTGTTCTTTTAGCTGAATTAGGAGCATCCCCTCTCCCTGGGGGCCTGGTGCTTTCTCCTTGTAGCTCTGTTCCCACTGCACATAAGCACAGGCTTATTCCTGAGAGTTACTTGAGAACAGAAGCCATCTTCCTTGTTTGTATCACCCAGCCATCATACGGAAGACAGCAGAGAATAGATGCTCAAGAAAAGTGGTTGAATAGACAATGATGAGGATATTAATTCCTATGTAAAGAATCAGCTTATGAGAAAACTAACTTGAAACTTTTTTTTTGTTAGACCCACAACATATGAAATTACTAGAGAAGCTGTGTTTCTTTTTCCTTGTATTAAAAATGGTTTATAACAACGTTCATCAGCAGCCCCAAACTGGAGACAATGCAAATGGCCAATGATAATATAATGGATAAATATATTGGATTTATTCAAACAATAAGATACTACACTGTGATGCGAATGACAAACAATGGCCATAAGCAACAATGTGGAGGAATCTCCAACGATGAGCAAAATGAAGCAGACAGACAAAAGCACATATTAAAAGATTCTATTTATATAAGTTTATGTATTAGAAATCAGGATGGGGGTTATCCTTGGAAGGAGTTAGTAACTAGAAGGGGCGTGTGGGTTTGCAGTGCTGGTCACATCCTGCTCTGTGAGTTGGCTGCTGGTGACATGGGTGTGTTCAGTTTGTGAAAACACACCAAGAAGCTGTACACTGACAATTAGTGCACTTTTTTACTAGAGAGTGTTTTTCAATAAAACATTCAGAAAATAATAGCATGGTGGCAGAAGTTAATGATATTTCTAATGAAAAGGAGCCACACAGACACGGAGCAGCAAAAAATACTTCCCATCCATCCATTTTCTGAGGGAATTTTACTGTTTTCTTTCAAGTCTCTAAGAGCCTTAGTTTAGAACCATTTGGCACAGGCTGAGTAAAGAAGAAATATACAAACAGAATACAAATAGAGGTGCTAATAAATTGTCAGCAACATATTGGTTTTTATTGTGTAAAGAGACTTTTACCTATATCATAGCATAGTAATTTGGAAAAAAACAAAACAAAACACAAACTAAGGCCCCTGACATAAAATTCATTATAGCAATAAAAATAGTAGTTTTGAGAAGAAAATATTATAACATATGCCCTGTATCCCCACATACATATATTTATGTCTTGCAAATAAGCCTGATTCTATTGCCAGGTGGATTCCTTTTGAAGCTACATGATTTTTCCCAATTGGATTAGTGTGGGTTTCATTGTACCCTGCTTACAGATGTATGTTACACAATAGAAATTCACGCACAAAGAGGAAGTAATATATTCTGCTCAGGAGGTGGCCTCTTGTCCCCTTTGTCTTAAAGTTAACCACTGGTAAACCAAAGTAAAAGTTGATGTGTTTAGATGGTATGAACTTTCATGTGCCATGGGAACATAATTGGTTCCACTTTCCTTAACATGAAATGTAATGAAAAGCCACATTTCATGCCCATAAGATTAAAATTCTACTAACAGTCTTCAGCCCACTCCTCACTTGAGCACTGACATTTTAATAAGTGATCACTTTTTCCATTATAGAGGGGCTATATCTCATAAAATCAGATTTGGAAAATGTAGAAAAAAGTAGAAAGACAGAAATTATTCATAATCTCACCGCACAAACTCTTACTAGGTAGGTTAATTTCCTTTTCTACATATGGGTTTTCTTGTTTATGGGTTTCACATATCACACCACTTACATAATTCCTTATCCAGCACTGACACTTTCAAAGACTTTCTACATGACTATTAAGTATAAGCAATGCCAAAATCAATGTAGTATATAACATAAAAATTATTTCAGTACTGTTAGAACAGTGTAAGCCACACACACAAGCAAGTATGTAAAAGTAGTGATCTTCATTAGGTGGTTTACAATGTACACACTTACAAAGGCATCTTTATTATTACTATTATTATTATTGTTATTACTATTAAATTAATTAACTAATTATCTAATTTTTAGTGAATGTTACCAAGTACCAAAGGATGTCCTCAGGAATGTAAGGGTCATAGTTCATTTACTGCATTTCTACTGCCTTTTTTATTTCAAGTATATCATCATTTCAGGGTATGTCATCATATCAAGGAACTTCAAAAGAATAAAGGTGTGGATGGCTGACACCTGCCGATATATGTGTCTCCTGGCTATTTTATTTTATCTATTTTTCATTTGTTTATTTTTTGGCTGCGCCACGTGGCATGTGCGATCTTAGTTCCCTGACCAAGGATCAAACACGTGCCCCCTGCATTGGATCTCCTGCCTATTTTAGAACTGATTTTCCTACATGTATCTTTTGAGCTAACATTTACTGCTTCCTCCTGGAAATTACATGTTTCTCAAAAAAATAGCAACATTAGAAAGCATACAGATCTGTGTATTTGTGTGTCTTTGTGTACATGCGCTTATAGAGAGGTCTCTTCCTACAGCCCCTACAGCGGAGTCCCTAAGAGAAAAGATTTAATCTTGTTTGAGCAATAGCTAATATTTCTACTTCAAGTTGTCGCTATGCTGAGAAAATTCATTCACTGCACATAAGGGACAGGCCTTCCAAACATTCAAAGGAATCTTTGAAACCATGAAGCTTCAATTTCCTATTCTATGGTAGCTGAGTATTTTAAAGTATTTACTATCAAACTGCAGTTTAAAGACAAACAGACATTTTTAACACTTAAAATGTGCATTGCTTTTTGACATTTTCTATATTGTACTCAAAAGGTAAAAGTTTGGGAATAGTCATGGATTTTTTTTTTAATATTAGTTTATTTATAACCCTGTCTTGTTTTGTTAGAATTCAGAATACTGAATTTTTAATAATTCAGATTGAAAATAATAAATGTGTTTATTTTAATTATACATTGAATTACATAATATTATATATATACTGTTATTATATTAAATTATATATTACTTTATATGAATAAATATATTAATTATATATTAATTTATGTAAATAAATTAATAAGTATTTATATATAAATGAGTATTGAATATGTGAAAGATTATTTATAACATATGGAAAAGATGTAAAAACTTTTTAGCTAAACATATATCACAGAGCTGAAGAAATAAATTATTGCTTATAATTGTCAAATACTTTGTTTCCCTCTTTCTAACCCCATTTCCTGCACTTACTTCTATAAATAACCACTCCCCTGTATTCTCTAATAAAGTACCCCTTGTTTTTCTCTACTGTTTTATCATATTATATGATATATATTGGTTGTTTTACTCACGTTAGAACTTTACTTCATTGAATCATAGTTTACATGTTTTACTGCACCTCATTTATTTTACATTTTAAATCATCAATTCAACCAAGCTGGTGCAAGGGACTGGGATTCTTTTATTTTCACTGGGGTAGAGTGTTCCTTTGAACAAATAATTCACAATTGTTTATCACAGTTCCTATCTATTTTCACTTAGGTTTATCCATACACATCCCTTCATTTTTGACACCATGAACACTGCTATCATTAATATTTTCATATTCACTGGTGCAGATGTTCGGGAGGGGAACAGCTGAGGCATGTAGAACACATGTTGTTTCCCAAAGTGGTGTATCGCCCGCAGAATACTGGTTTCTCCACAACCCTACCAATGTTTCATGTTGCAGGCTTCTCTAATATTTCTCAAACTATTGATTTTAAAATATTATCATTCTTTGTGAGTAAAATGTCTAAGTTTTACAGATTAGTAAACAGTGCCTTAATGAAACGTGATGGACTAAATTAGGCCAGGTTTCCAGGCATGCCTTCCCGCTATTTATGAGAAATCAATATACTGTAACTTTACTGCGTCTTGAACTACGTCCAACTCACAGTCTGACTTTTAGAAGAGGTAAATGTTTGTAATGTTCTGTCTCACTATGTCTCTATAATTCACCACGATTTGAAGTAGGATCTTGAATCTGTGTGTATGTGTGTGTGTACGTATGTATATGTGTTTGTGTGTGTGTGTGTCTTTGAATATAAAACAGGCAATGTCAGCAACTCAAAATGACATTATCTAGAGAGCATCCATGTTTCCAAATACTCCACAGAAGGTTCTGTCTCCACAAGACTTTGGTCAGTTTGAGGCAGTTTACATTAGGTCTGGAGAAGACTCTTGTAGCTTAGAAAACTGATGCCCTACAAAATAAACTACTTAAGAGGGTTTTCAAATAATCCCAGTAGTAAGTAGTTGACAGTCAAAATAAAACTAAGTCTTCTGGTGTTACCACACAGACAAAACTAAGAGCTGAAGTAAATGTTCCCTTTATTTCCAGTCATCTCTCAAATATTACATAAGCTATTAGAGTACTTTCTATACTGAAAAGCCCAAAACCCAAGTCCTACAAAGTTACTGTATTTCACCAAGTACTCAGGATCAGCCATTTAGGTTATTCCAGATTAGGTTAATGCCACATGATGTTTTCCAAGTGTAATGCCATATAAAAAGCCGAGGCTTTCGGGAGGTAACACACGGGTCTTGTGTGTGGTTATCTAAACAAGCTTACGTTTTATCAAGCCGCAAGCCTTCTGGGGGATCTGGCACCACAGAAGCCAAAGAACATGCAGATTTCTGGTCCACCCCTCCTTTCTGAAGGATGGAAAATTTCAAGAACATCAACAATGTAGCATGCAGACTGCTGGCCGACTCAAGTTCATTTTAAAATAAAAAACTCAGCAAAAGCAACCCAATTTATGGGATCTTTTATGACCCTCAAGTCACTTCCACTGTCGTACCTATTTCTGTATTATACAGGTACGAGACCACATTAATGTAGAGAGACAAAATAGCTGAAGGTATGCATAGCATTCCTTGAAAGGTTAAACTTTAGCTAGAAGGCAAAGAGGTTAAACAATATTTATTCCTCTCCCTTGATAAAAGCCCTACTAGACTCTCAGTTCCTTAAGTTACTAGTCTCACACCTGTACATATTTTTGAAGCCTAATTCTTCACCTACAAAAGATGTCACATGCTTAATTTTCCTGATTTGTGACCTTGCTGTTCAAAGTACAGTCTATGGAACACGGCACAGGCATCACCTTGAGCTGCTTAAAAATGCAGAACGTGGGCTTCCCTGGTGGCGCAGTGGTTGGGAATCTGCCTGCCAATGCAGGGGACACGGGTTCGAGCCCTGGTCTGGGAAGATCCCACATGCCACGGAGCAACTAGGCCCGTGAGCCACGATTACTGAGCCTGCGCGTCTGGAGCCTGTGCTCCGCAACAAGAGAGGCCGCGACAGTGAGAGGCCTGCGCACCGCGATGAAGAGTGGCCCCCACTTGCCACAACTAGAGAAAGCCCTCGCACAGAAACGAAGACCCAACACAGCCATAAATAAATAAAGACTTTCTATTTAAAAAAAAACAACAAAAAAAATGCAGAACGTGAGGCCCAGCTCCAGACCTACTGAATCAGAATCTGCATTTTTAACTAGATCCCCAAGGATTTCATATACACATCACTGTGGTAAACACATAGTTTAATGACATCCACACACAAAAGTCATGAAATTCCATGCATTTTTGTTGAACCTAGGAGCTAAAAGAAATTAACTTTCTATTAAGAGTCAAGGTAACTTTTCCAGTTACCAAAACTCTGCCTTTGCCAAAGCTGACTAGTTGAAAAAGGCAGATTTGAACTTTATTTGAGGCTCTTGTTTTCTTCTCCTTTTGCAAGATTTTGTACAGTGTCATCTGCCATGTACTCATAGTCTATAGCTAATACATGCAGACAACTCATGTCAAAATTGCAGCAAAAGGCACTTTGGTCTCATCTGGGGAAATTTGTAAAACTTGTAAAGAAAAGAAAATCCCGGCTTAGAGAATGTGAAAACTCTTCAGAAATTTAATTATATTTCACTTGGCCTAAAATGTCCCCATAGCCTTTGGTCAAACAATTTGAGAGTAATCTAGTAGCAATGGGATCTGTGTTATCAAGTCTAAATCAATGCCAGCCTTATGTAAATAAAGACTTAGGGACACAGAGCCAAATTCCGCTGGCACCCTGTATTAGTATCACTAAATACAATGGTAATAAAACAATTAAGCAACATTCAAACTGCACAGAGAGTTAAAATTACAGTGCCATTATTACCTAAATCACAGATTACGAAAAAAATAAGGCCAACCCTGTCTGTGTATAAACAGTGCTTCATTTGTCATTGTGTGAGCTCCGTGTGTGTGTGTGTGTATGTCTGACAAGCTGTTCAGCCTCCTGCCTTCCTAAGTAGGTTTTACTGTTAAATTATGGCTAGAATTAACCAACATGCCAGTACACCATGATATTAATCTCCCAAGTATTCAATCACCTAACAATAGCACCATTATTCTGGAGAACTCTGCTTGTTCACTGTTCATGTTTTCAGATGTTTCATTAAGAGTAATTTTATTTCCAAAGAATTCAAAAGTTGTGCAAATGCATGATCTAAAAAAAAAAAAAAAATAGTCTTAAATATTTCATCCTCCAAAAGGAAGCCAAAAAAAAGAAAAAAAGAAAATCAAACAATCACTAGGTTGGTGAATTCAAAACAATGATTGAAAATAAAAGCATCTGGAGAGTTCATGGAAAGGACACTTGAAAAGGGTGTCGTGGAGCATGGGAGGCTGCACTCTGCTTTTCACAGAGAAAACACCCACTTCCAGGTGTGTTTTCTGTCAGTCGCTATAATTCAGCTGTGGTTGCAACAGCTGTGTCCCCTTCTTGTCATATACCTATGGCCTGTAATTGGCATCGGTGTGAGGAAATGTGTGTCATTGCTGTATCAGAACTGGCCTTCTCTTCAGACGACTGACTTGTATAGTTCATTAAAAGCATTTCTCAAGTGGCCTTCCTATTGAATTCTGACTTCCAGAGTGCCCACAGAGGAACAGTTACAGGCAGTGAGTGAGATCCTGCCATGGAGTCACACTGCTTCTTGAATGATATCCAGAAGTCAGTGAGCCCAGTGTTTCCAGGACCTGCTGCTGACACAGCTGTTCAGATGGCCCAGGGCAAACCAGAGTGACCAAATCTTTCTCTCCTAGTCAATTCCACCAAAATATGCCCAGACCTGAATTAGGACGGAATTCAAGAAGTAAAATCACAAAGCATATATGTACAGCACTCTTCCTGTGATTTCAGAATCTGCAGGGCTGAACAAACACTTAGGGAATCTTCACTTTAAAAAGTCAATAATATGAATGAGTCGCCTTGGAAAAGTCAGTCCTCTGAATAGCAAGGCTTTCTGTCTTTGAACACACCTTTCTGAGGACTTTACACAAAGTATTCCAATTAAAGAAAATTTTCACCATATAGATACCTGAATCTATAAATACAAAGTGTGTGTTTCTGAAAGGCCTCCAGGCTCGGGGTCTCACTAGATATGCAGGAAAAAAAAATGTTTCAAAGGAAATGCACATCTCCCTCTATTCTGGTCCCAAATCATAAAGCGTTTTGTTTTTGTTTTTTTATAAATTTATTTGTTTGTTTGTTTGTTTTTTGGCTGCATTGGGTCATCACTGCTGGGCGCAGGCTTTCTCTCGTTGCGGTGAGCGAGGGCTGCTCTTCATTGTGGTGCGCGTGCTTCTCATTGCAGTGGCTTCTCTTGTTGCAGAGCATGGGCTCTAGGTGCATGAGCTCAGTAGTTGTGGCACGCAGGCTCAGGAGTTGAACGCAGGCTCAGCAGTTGTGGTGCACTGGCTTAGTTGCTCTGCGGCATGTGGGATCTTCCCAGACCAGAGCTCAAACTAGTGTCCCCTGCATTGGCAGGTGGATTCTTAAGTCCCATAAAGCCTTTTGAAAAGATAAATGGAGTCCACCAATACGGCAGAAATAATAGAAGCAACCTCTCTGGAGTAATATATTAATTATTTATTATTAATGATTTAAGTGCTATTGTGTTCCCATCTCTAAATATACACTTGTATGCTAGAAGCAGTCATTGAAATATATTGCCCAACTACTAATGCTGGCGCATTGCACTGAGAAGCTGGAATGCTTACCACAACTAAATCCATTCGCTGACATTTATGTCTTTTATTCGCGTGACTTGTGCTGTGGCTTTTCAGAAAGCAGGAAAAGAAGAAGCCAGACTTTCATTTTCCATTTCCTGTCTTGAAAACCCTTCATTGTTATCTGCCTTGTTTTGTGGACCTGGCACACCCTTTTAGAGAAATGAGATTGAGCTAGACAGGTAAATGAAGGTGTTTATCACTGTCATGTTTATTATTTACTATTCAGGTATGGATTTTATAACTATATATCTGGCTGCTTCTGTGTTCCAATCACTGTCCTGGGACTAGAGAGATGGATCAAGTGTAAGCTCTGTCTCCAAAGTGCTCACTGACTAATGCGGCATCAGAGACATGAAAATAAATCCATCCAATACAGTGTCAGTGGTACCAAGTGGCTGTGATTCAAGCATCCACACTAAGACATCACGAGGAATGTGGATGAGAAAGGACACACCTCTGCTGTGAGCCAGGGATGGGTGGGGTGAGCAGTGGAAGATGAGCCTCACAGGCTTCCTTCCCAGAGGAAGTAAACTTGAGCTGAACCTCAGAGCTGTGTTTGTTTTTGTTTGTTCATTTGTTTTTCTGACAAACAACATTCAACCCGTGATATTCACTGAAAGCCTTGTGGACTCCGGCAGTCACAGAGAGCTCAATCCATCAGCCAGACATTTACTTGGTGCCTATTAAGTACAACAAGTGCCATAGAAGACATTCGGGGGAAAAAAATTTTTTTAAAGGTTCAAGGTCCTGGCTTTAACTTGCTTCTAGTTCAGCTGAGAGTTAACCATGGCTTGAACAACTCATTTGAAAGCCTAGGCAGGCTGATAAAGACCAAATTTGATCATTTAAAGGAGGCGTTGGGGGTACGGCAAAGCAGAGGAGGAGAGTGACCCTCAGTCTCAACTCAGCTGTCTTGAGCAAATGGCCCTTGTGACAATCTTGAACCAGACAAATGCCCTGCACGTGGCCACTCACCCTGATAGACGGGGCCTCCCCTCCTGTCCCCCATCCTCACTGGCTGCAACCACAGATGTACTTGGCTTCCTTCATCTTAGAGTTCTTTATATCTGAGAAACCCTTAGAGCCCCATGTAGTGGCCAGGCTGACTTTCCACTGAGCTGTGGTCCATTTTCACATTAAATTGTTTCAGGACTGCAGGATTCGAAGGAAAAACAAGATCACGACAGATGAGGAAGGTCTCAAAGACAATTATGCATTATGTCGGAAATGTGTCACAGTCAGTGAGGGGACCTGGCTGGCTGCACTTTGTACTTTAATGGGTGGAATGTAGGTGTGGCTGCATCTAGTCTCCTAAGAATACATAAGCCAACAGGATATACGCTGTCTTCTTATTTTACTCATCCAAGTTCCACAAGATAGTTTAATGTAATATGTGAATAAAAGAACACTTGGGAGCTGGGTTAGGGAGCAAAGGAGGCAGATGTACAGAGTCCTTACCACAGAGGATTTCTAGGTAATGAGGTGTCCACTCCACATACTTTGCCCTGGAATAAGGCTCGGTGTTCTGGCTGCAATGGCCAAGACTAGTGCCCAGAGGCCCCTCTGTGAACCAAGAGCACTTCTTCTTTCAGGCTGCTCTTTAACTAACTACAAACACAGAATCCTGGAATTTTGGTATTTTGACAAGTGGGCCTGTAATCTTTCTGTGACCAAAGGTCCCTGAGAGAATTGTGCTCATAGGACTCAGCACTATTTCCAAGGGAGCAACGGTGAGATTCCAGGCCTGGGAAGAAACTGGTCTATGAAGAACGATTCTAGAATTCCAACATGTTAACCCCGACCACATCAAAGCTACATTCCTACACATTTAAGCTCCATGTTGGAAAGGCATTTCCCAGGCAGGCAGGGCTATGGAAAAGTGGCACATTCACCATTTGACTTTGCTAATCTTAAGTGATACGGATTAAGTACATGTGTTCCTTGGTTCTTGATCAAAATACCAAAGATGCCCAAACGTTTACCTAAAAGCAGGTGAAAATGTTAACACGCTGTGATTTACCACATAGGAGCTCTGGAAACACAAATCACCCAAATGTCACCTTGTTCTGAAAGCCTTTCCTTGAGGTTCCTCTCCTCTGCAGCTTAAATCAAGTCCCTTTAACATCGACTCTCACAATACCCTGTACTTTTCTTCTACAGCTTTTGGTGGTTTCATGTTCACTCCCTTCATTACACTTACAGATTCATAAGGACGTCATCATATCTATCCTGCTGCCCTTTGACACCCCAATACCTAGCACAGCACCAGTCACATAATGAGCATTTACTAAGATTTTGTTGAATCAGTGACTGAGCTCTGTATCTAAAACACTGTAGCTATCTGAAAAAACAAAAAATAGGTTGAATTTTGCAATTCCACTCTTAGTTTTCTTAAGCCATTTTGTGTTTCTAAGAAAAAGCCATAAGTAAGAGCCCTGATGGGCACAATCCCTTAGCTTACGGATTTATCATTCCCAACAGCCTAGCCATGGCTGCAATCTATGAATACACATTTGGCACAGCATCAAAAAATAGCTTCACTGAAACTGCTAAAATAGGAGAAGCTGGGGTAAAGTAAGTGCTACATTCACTGTAAGGGCTGAGTATATTCGGGAAAGCAGAGCCAGTGGCTTTGTCCCAGAACTGACATTTAAGAATCAAGGAGGGACTTCCCTGGTGGCGCAGTGGTTAAGAATCCACCTGCCAATGTAGGGGACACGGGTTCGAGCCCTGGTCCGGGAAGATCCCACATGCCGTGGAGCAATTAAGCCCGTGAGCCACAACTACTGAGCCTGCGCTCTAGAGCCTGTGAGCCACAACTACTGAGCCCGTGTGCCACAACTACCAAAGCACACACGCCTAGAGTCCATGGTCCGCAACAAGAGAAGCCCGCACACCACAACGAACAGTAGCCCCCACTCGGCACGACTAGAGAAAGCCTGCGTGCAGCAACGAAGACCCAACGCAGCCAAAAATTAATAAAATTAAATCTTTAAAAAAACAAACAAACAAAACAGAACCAAGGAAAGTGAGGTGCAGCTCTGAGGCTGAAGACAGGTAACTGCCAACAATGTGGCCCCGACTGCCCAGAAAGCTGAATAAATGGACAATAGAAGTAAATGAGAATATGTAATGCCACCCAATTAGGAGGTGATATATAATAGTATACATGCAAGGAAGTAACCAGTGATTTATCATTAAATATCTGGAAAAGACAAAAACTATAATTCAAAAAGATACCTGCACCCCAGTGTTCACTGCAGCACTGTTAACAATAACCAAGACATGGAAGTAACCAAAATGTCCATCGACAGAGGAACGGATAAAGAAGATGTGGTACATACAGACAATGGAATATTACTCAGCCATAAATGAATGAAATAATGCCATTTGCAGCAACATGGATACCACTAGAGATGATCATACTAAGTGAAGTAAGTCAGACAGAGAAAGACATGTCATATGATATCACTTATATGTGGAATCTAAAAAATAATACAAATGTACAAAACAGGAACAGACTCACAGACATAGAAAACAAACTTGTGCTTACCAAAGGGGAAAGGAGGTGGGATAAATTAGGAGTTTGGGATTAACAAATACAAACTACTATACATAAAATAGGTAAACACAAAGGAGAGCACAGAGAACTATACTCGATACACTCGAAACACTGGAGGGCACAGAGAACTATACTCGATATTTTGTAACAACCTGTAGTGAAAAAGAATCTGAATATATATAAAACTGAATCACTTTGCTATATACCTGAAACTAACACAGCATTGTAAATCAACTATATTTTAATTTAAAAAAATATTTGAATTGACAAACAATAGGAAATGAAGAAATGTCATAGCCTCAAGACAGCCTCTCCTAAAAGGAGGCCCAACCTGACATTGATGTCAGCACCCTTGAGAAAGGGTCTGTAGAGAAATGGGACTTAACAAATGAAGCTGTAACTCAGGAATCAGATTAACAGTGGTAATTAGGACAGAATCTTCCATGAGCGTAATTCTTTATTTTTGATCATGCATTTAAATCGCTCTACTTCATGATGTATTATCACCCACACTAAAGAGAAAGAAATAGAGACTCAGAAAATGAAGTAACTTGCCCAAAATTAACAAGGCTAAAAAGGGGCAGATTTAAACTCAAAATGTTAGACTCCCTTTTTATTGTTGTTTTATTGTTTATTGACTTCTTGTTGTCAATGCAAAATATTAAAGACAAATGAGTATCTCACAGAGAGAAGATCACTTCCCACTCCTACCTGCACATTTCAAGAGGTCCTCACACACAATGTTGCAATATTACCAAGATGTACACTCTTCCAATCTGTGTGTATCAAAGCTTCTTTTTGCAATTGTTAGACTTTTTCAACACTTTTTTGGAATTGTGTGAAACTAGGGGTGCCATTTTGTTGTTGTTGTTGCTGTTATTGTCTGCATGATAGGAGAGGCTTGGAGAGAGGGGCCACAGGAACAGGTAAAGCCAAGTGAGGCTCTGGGTTTCAGGAAGGGAGACAAGAAGACAGTAAAAAGAAAGGCATGGGCATGATGCTGAAGCATGAGTCTCTGAAGACAGAGATAGCTTTAGAGGGTGGGGAAATCCCTCAAGACTGAAAAACTATATGATGAGTGTTCTCAAAGGGAGTCTTGAGATAATTCTAAGATACAACAAGAAATGCAAGAAAGGAAGAAAAGAAAACTGCATGTTCAGGTGAAACAGCAACAAAATGAGAAAATCAAGACAGGACATCCACTTGAAACTTCGTGTCCAGTTGGAAATGACAAATAAGAAGCACAATTTCTGGCTACTTTGCACTGGGGATTTCTATTAAGGAAAATCACTTTTGGACTGGAAAAGTAGAACCAATGTTGAGATCATAAAAGAAGGCTGAGCCCACTGAACCCATCTTTCTCCCCAGACGATGTAAGGACAGTTCAGGGAAGATGTGTTAAGGGAACTAAGATGGGTCTGACCCTTGCTGAGCTCAGCCAGTATAAATGAGTTGACTGCTCGGAATCAGACACGCTTCTCTCTAAGTCCTTCTTGAGTTTATGTCTCTAACCCTGGTCTCCCCTGCAAGCACTATTCCCAATTCTCCAACTGTCTCCAAAGTGGGCTGTGAGAAGAAACTATTAATAATTTCTATTTAGTTTGATTTTAAAATATAAAAGAAATTAAGTGCTACTGCACATTGACTCTATAGATTGACACACTCGGACCCTCACTTAGTTCTCCTGTAAGTTAGTTTAGTGCCACTAAGGGCAGTGGGACTGAGGGTGGTCTCCATAGATCAGCAGTGGCAGAACCCAGGAGCTTATAAAAATGGAATTCATATTAAAATTGCAATGCAACTCATCCCACCCCAAGACACTTCAAATCAGAATCTGGAGAAGAGGGAGGAGGGGAATGGAACATAATCTGTTTTTAACGAACTTTCCAGGTGAGTCTTATGCACATTGACTTCCAGAAATCCTTATTTAAAGTATGTGAAGCTAGTGGGAAGCAGCTGCATAGCACAGGGAGATCAGCTCGGTGCTTTGTGACCACCTAGAGGGGTGGGATAGGGAGGGTGGGAGGGAGACGCAAGAGGGAGGGGATATGGGGATATATGTATATGTATAACTGATTCACTTTGTTATACAGCAGAAACTAATGCAACATTGTAAAGCAATTATACTCCAATAAAGATGTTAAAAAAATAAATAAAGTACGTGAAGTCTTCTGAGGTGATGCATCAATGGTTTTATTTTAATTTAATTCAATTTATTTATTGTGATTCACATTAAGAAATAATTTTACTACCATATGATATCACTTATATGTGGAATCTAAACTATGACACAAATGAGCTTATCTACAAAACAGAAACAGACTCACAGACATAGAAAACAGACTGGTGGTTGACAAGGGGGAGAGGGGAGGGGGAGGGAAGGATTGGGAGTTTGGGATTAGCAGATGCAAACTAGTATATACAGGATGAATAAATAACAAGGTCCTACTGTACAGCACAGGAAACTATATTCAATATCCTGTAATAAACAATAATGGAAAAGAATATGAAAAAGAATGTACATATATATGTATAACTGAATCGCTTTGCTGTACAGCAGAAATTAATACAACATTGTAAATCAACTGTACTTCAATTAAAAAAAGAAATAATTTAAATCTGGGATTCAATATATATACAAACACTGGCATACAGAAACACAGACATGCACACACACCTGAAATAAACCTTTCACGAAACAATAGTTAGGCTTACTATGTGTAAAACACTCTGACATTTTGTATTTTATTCTATTCTACTCTAATTCTTACCTGCCAGACTGATCTCAACAGCCACGAATTGTAACTGGCACACTGAAAAATACTATTCTACCTTTTATACTCAGAAAAGACTTCGGGATGGTTAACAGACTTCTACCAATAGTGTATTGATTTTATTTAGCCTGGAGAAAAGACCCAAGGGCACTGACAGTTACCTTGTTATATTTTCAAGGCTGTTACCCTGAAGAAGAATTAGCTTTGCTCTGTATGGCAAGATGTATTTTGAGTTGTTACAAAAAAATACCTCATAAACAATGAGAGCTGATCAACAGTGACATGAAATACATCAAAAGGTGGGGAGTCCATCTCATTATAAATATTCAAGGTAAGTTAGTGAACCTCTTGGCACCTGGGTTTTAGATGGAAATCAAGCCTTAGAAAATAGTTTGAACTTGTGTTTTAGTGCCCACTCTAACCCTATGATTCTATGGTTCTCTTAATTCTGGATCCTTGCTTCACACTAGCACATTTATGGTCTAATTTTTCTATTTGCACTTTCTCAAAGGGCCTGCATAACAGAAATGCACTGAAAGCCGAAATGTTTTAAGTTAGAAGTCATGCACTTAGCAGTTAGCACACTGCTGTAATCATTTCCTCTCCTGGTCCCCCCACTCACCTGTAAGGTCCTCATGGACTGAGTCTTTGCTCTAAAGGCTTTTTATTCTCAGCACCTATCACAGCAGCTTAAACATAGTTGGCGATTAGTCAGAGTTTGCTAAATGAGTTAAAGACTGAAGGAATGAATATCTTTCATGATAATAAGCACCGATTCCTAAGAAGCAAGAGGATGGTTTAAAAGAAGAATATAATTTGTCTTTATGACATATTAAGCAGGTAGATGACAAATAATGCCATCATTATTGTAGACGAATGTTATATGCTTATGTGATTGTTCAGCTGGCAGTAGGACAAAAAGACAGTACAAATCAAGTCTTCAAATTCTAGGCATGCTCTGCCTGATGGCACTGCTGATGAGAAGTACTCCTCCTGCTAATAGTTTCTCATGATACCGTGTGCTTTGGGTCTGGAAAACCAAGGTGGGGAGGGACAGTAGTGAAGTTTTCAGCCAAGCAAACTAACCCTGTCAATTTTACTTCCTCAAGAAAAGATGATGTGTGTTTATCACTGGACCTTGGAAAGTGCCCTGCACATAAAAGAGTGTTAATTACTCACTTGTCTGTGGGAATAAATGACTTGCAAGTTCTGATCAACTCATCCCAGCAGCTCTTTTCCCCCAGAGAGTCAAAATAACTTATCCAAGGCAACAGGCTCAGGAACACAATCTACTCATTGTGTCACTCTGTTCACTTCACCAGGATCCCTCACATCATGATGTAATAGGGAAATTAATTAATTACAGAGAAACATTTTAAGGAAGTTGAATAAAAGAAGACATAGCCCTAACTATTTGAGATGTTATAAAATATGCTATGCTTAGCTTGGAGTATGGTGCTAATATTCATCCCACCTAACCCCTTTCCACCCAAGGACTCAAAAAAGACAGTCAATACTCAATGTATATATTTGGAAAAACCATTTAAACGAAAGCTCTTCTGCCTTTGTCCTGTCAAGATTTTAAATCGGGTTTTCATTACTTCTATATAATTTTTTCTATATAATTGAAAGACTTAACCATGAGTAACCATGAACCATGAGTGTATAAATATACATTACACAGATAAATATGTTTATCTCTGGCTATGTAACTGTCCTTCCTCCAAAAATCTTCCCTAGCCTGTGTACCTATTACTGTACTCATTAAATTTACACTGGAAAATATAGAATGGTAAATAAGATGTAGTCCTTATCTATGAGGAGCTTACAATCTAGTTGGAGGGTAGGCCAAAGATTTTTAAATGTAATTATAATACACTGTGTATTCATTCTATGTAAGCACAGCGTGCTCTGTGAGAAATTCAGAAGGCCATCTGGTCTAATCTGAGAGGAGTTGGGAAGGGCTTCCTAGAAGAACTGGCATAGACTGACGCCTGAACAGGTGCCTAGGAGTTACCCAGGCAGGAGGAAGGGAGAGTGCTCCAGGCAGAGGTAATAGCAGGTATAAAAGCCTGGAGGGCAGTCTCAGCGACTTGAGGCGAGTTCATTAATGTTGACATAGAGAGTGAAGGTGCCAAGTGGTCAGAAGTGAGGCTGAGGCAGGAAATGCGGGCTCCTTGACCTTGAGAAGACTTGATGGCAGGCAAGGGCGGTGGGAATGCTTGAGGGCTCTGGGCTGAGACGGGACCTTATCTGGGTCACCTAATGTGAAGCTGATTCTAGTTGCAATGCAGAGGACAGGCCAAAGGGCCTTTGTTAGGGCCCTTCAGGAAAGCCTTTCCATAAGAGACAGCAGGACCTGGATGAGAGCAGTGTTAGGAAGGATGCAGGAGCAAAGGATGAACAAACTCAGGAGAAATCCAGGAGGCAGACGTGGCAGGACCTGGCAACTGACTGCATGTGGAGGTAGAGAAAGACAGAGCCAAGGATGGCTCTCAGATTCTGGGGTTGAGTGACTTAAATTTACCTCTGTGGGAACTCATGCCCTGTGCTCCCCACGCATGGGTCAGCCTGGACGGAGGTGTGACTCCATGTGTGCTCTGTGCCGTCCCATTCACAGCACTGTCCATGCAAGGTCCGTCTCAGAAGAGACTTTCTAGGTCCTGTCGTGTGGTGGCGTCTTTATCACACCCTAAAGCTCATTACCCTCATATGAAAGTTATTTCTATACTTGTCTTTGGGGTGTGTGTGTGTGATGAAAACTTTAAAGATTTACTCTCTGACCAACTTTCAAACATACAATACAGTGTTATTACCTAAAGTTAAATGCTGTGAACCTTCAGGACTTTTTTTTGTGGTGGGTGTATACATTTTATTTTTATTTATTTATTTATTTATTTATTTATTTAACATCTTTATGAGAGTATAATTGTTTTACAATGGTGTGTCAGTTTCTGCTTTATAACAAAGTGAATCAGTTATACATATACATATGTCCCCATATCTCTTCCCTCTTGCATCTCCCTCCCTCCCACCCTCCCTATCCCACCCCTCTAGGTGGTCACAAAGCACGGAGCTGATCTCCCTGTGCTATGTGGCTGCTTCCCACTAGCTATCTATTTTGGTACTGTATATATGTCCATGCCACTCTCTCACTTTCTCCCAGCTTACCCTTCCCCCTCCCTGTAACCTCAAGTCCATTCTCTAGTAGGTCTGTATCTTTATTCCCATCTTGCCCCTAGGTTCTTCTGATCATTTTCTTTTTTTTTTTTTCAGATTCCATATATATGTGTTAGCATACAGTATTTGTTTTTCTCTTTCTGACTTACTTCACTCTGTATGACAGTCTCTAGGTCCATCCACCTCACTACAAATAACTCAGTTTCGTTCCTTTTTATGGCTGAGTAATATTCCATTGTATATATGTGCAGCATCTTCTTTATCCATTCATCTGTTGATGGACACTTAGGTTGCTTCCATGTCCTGGATATTGTAAACAGAGCTACAATGAATATTTTGGTACATGACTCTTTTTGAATTATGGTTTTCTCAGGGTATATGCCCAGTAGTTGGATTGCTGGGTCGTGTGGTAGTTCAATTTTTAGTTTTTTAGGGAACCTCCATACTGTTCTCCATAGTGGCTGTATCAAGTTACATTCCCACCAACAGTGCAAGAGGGTTCCCTTTTCTCCACACACTCTCCAGCATTTACTGTTTGTAGATTTTTTGATGATGGCCATTCTGACCGGTGTGAGATGACATCTCATTGTAGTTTTGATTTGCATTTCTCTAATGATTAATGATGTTGAGCATTCTTTCATGTGTTTGTTGGTAATCTGTATATCTTCTTTGGAGAAATGTCTGTTTAGGTCTTCTGCCCATTTTTGGATTGGGTTGTTTGTTTTTTTGATATTGAGCTGCATGAGTTGCTTGTATGTTTTGGAGATTAATCCTTTGTCAGTTGCTTCATTTGCAAATATTTTCTCCCATTCTGAGGGTTGTCTTTTCGTCTTGTTTATGGTTTCCTTTGCTGTGCAAAAGCTTTTAAGTTGCATTAGGTCCCATTTGTTTATTTTTGTTTTTATTTCCATTTCTCTCGGAGGTGGGTCAAAAAGGATTTTGCTGTGAATTATGTCATGGAGTGTTCTGCCTATGTTTTCCTCTAAGAGTTTAATAGTGTCTGGCCTTACATTTAGGTCTTTAATCCATTTTGAGTTTATTTTTGTGTATGGGGTTAGGGACTGTTCTAATTTCATTCTTTTACATGTAGCTGTCCAGTTTTCCCAGTACCACTTATTGAAGAGGCTGTCTTTTCTCCACTGGATATTCTTGCCTCCTTTATCAAAGATAAGGTGACCATATGTGCGTGGGTTTATCTCTGGGCTTTCTATCCTGTTCCATTGATCTATATTTCTGTTTTTGTGCCAGTACCATACTGTCTTGATTACTGTAGCTTGGTAGTATAGTCTGAAGTCAGGGAGCCTGATTCCTCCAGCTCCATTTTTCTTTCTCAAGATTGCTTTGGCTATTCGGGGTCTTTTGTGTTTCCATACAAATTGTGAAACTTTTTGTTCTAGTTCTGTGAAAAAAGCCAGTGGTAGTTTGATCAGGATTGCATTGAATCTGTAGATTGCTTTGGGTAGTAGAGTCATTTTCACAATGTTGATTCTTCCAATCCAAGAACATGGTATAGCTCTCCATCTATTTGTATCATCTTTAATTTGTTTCATCAGTGTCTTATAATTTTCTACATACAGGTCTTTTGTCTCCTTAGGTAGGTTTATTCCTAGATATTTTATTCTTTTTGTTGCAATGGTAAATGGGAGTGTTTCCTTAATTTCACTTTCAGAGTTTTCATCATTAGTGTATAGGAATGCAAGAGATTTCTGTGCATTACTTTTGTATACTGCTACTTTACCAAATTCATTGATTAGCTCTAGTAGTTTTCTGGTGGCATCTTTAGGATTCTCTGTGTATAGTATCATGTCATCTGCAAACAGTGACAGCTTTACTTCTTCTTTTCCAATTTGGATTCCTTTTATTTCTTTTTCTTCTCTGATTGCTGAGGCTAAAACTTCCAAAGCTATGTTGAATAATAGTGGTGAGAGTGGGCAACCTTGTCTTGTTCCTGATCTTAGTGGAAATGGTTTCAGTTTTTCACCAATGACGACGATGTTGGCTCTGGGTTTGTCATATATGGCCTTTATTATGTTGAGGAAAGTTCCCTCTATGCCTACTTTCTGGAGGGTTTTTATCATAAATGGGTGTTGAATTTTGTCAAAAGCTTTCTCTGCATCTATTGAGATGATCATATGGTTTTTCTCCTTCAATTTGTTAATGTGGTGTATCAAGTTGATTGATTTGCATATATTGAAGAATCCTTGCATTCCTAGGATAAACCCCACGTGATCATGGTGTATGATCCTTTTAATGTGCTGTTGGATTCTGTTTGCTAGTATTTTGTTGAGGATTTTTGCATCTATGTTCGTCAGTGATATTGGCCTGTAGTTTTCTTTCTTTGTGACATCTCTGTCTGGTTTGGTATCAGAGTGATGGTGGCCTTGTAGAATGAGTTCGGGAGCATTCCTCCCTCTGCTATATTTTGGAAGAGTTTGAGAAGGATAGGTGTTAGTTCTTCTCTAAATGTTTGACAGAATTCGCCTGTGAAGCCATCTGGTCCTGGGCTTTTGTTTGTTGGAAGATTTTTAATCACAGTTTCCATTTCAGTGCTTACGATTGGTCCCTTCAGGACTTATTTGTTTTATAACAAGGAGTCTTTTGATGCCCTTCACACATTGTACCCATATATACTTGTTTAATTCCTGTGCTCATAGAGCAGGCAGATGTCTTTTCATGTATTTCTTATACCACCTTCCATACACAAACACTTGCTTCTTTAAGTGAACGTATTTATTTAAAGATGTCAAAGTTTAAATTTTTTGAGTTTCTTCAAATATTTACACATGCAAACATATTTGAATAATGCCTTGGAAGTATAATATCCATTTTTTTCTATTAGAAAAAGTTCTATTACTGTGAAAATGGTCATTACTTTCCTATGAGTCTTAATGAACACATCCTTCCAGTGCTGTTCATAATCCCACACAAGATGAATAAAAAGATGTATGTACTGTAGCCAGTGGTACATAGTGGATCAGATACATTGCAGACGGAAGTTCCCCAGAGTGAATTATCATCAATAATACATGCATATCTATATTCTATTCTGAGTTAAACTCATTGCTGCAGATATTTGTGCTTGGGATGGGTCCTTATGCATTCAATACTTTAAATTTAGGTAATATTGCATTCACTTCTAGATTACAGCAAATTATAGGGGGTATGGAGTGTCTTCTGGAAAACACATGTTTTTACATGTTCTCAGCTTTCTTTTGGAATTAAACACTCCGATAAAAATGAGTGCCTTATTCAAAAATAAAGTCTGGGAATTCCCTGGCAGACCAGTGGTTAGGACTCCACACTTCCACTGCAGAGGACATGGGTTCAGGGAACTAAGCTCCTGCAAGCCACATGGCATGGCCAAAAAGAAATAAATTAATAAATATTAATTATAAAATTTTTAAAAATTTTAAAATCTACTTCACAGAAACCGACTTACAGCCATAGAGAATAGACTTGTGGTTGCCAAGGGGAAGAGGGTATGTGGGAGGGAAGGATTGGGAGCTTGGGATTAGCAGATGCAAACCATTATATATATATATATGTATGTATAACTGAATCACTTTGTTGTATAGCAGAAATTAACAACATTGTAAATCAACTATACTTCAATAAACTTTTTTTTAAAAAAAATAAAGTTTCATGGAGGAGAACTGCTATCATACTGAACACTCAGAAGAAGGAAAGGGTTCTTTCACAGACTAACAGGCCGGTGACTGGTACTGGTCCGCAGCCTGGGGCTTGGGGACCCCTGAATAGAGAACAGATAAACTATAAGGCCCTACTGTATAGCATAGGGAACTATATTCAATATCCGGGCATAAACCATAATGGAAAAGTATATGAAAATGAATGTATATATATGTATAACTGAATCACTCTGTTGTACCGGAGAAATTAACACAACACTGTAAATCAACTAGACTTCAATAAAAGATAAATAAATAAAAAATAAAACCTACTTGGAATGAAAATTTCCTAATCAGTACTTATAAAACACCCACAGTTTTCTAATTCTACACCCCACCACACACCCAATTTGGATTAAACAAAATGGTGACTATCAAATTAAACAGTAGTGATATATAATACAGTCCATCCTCACTCTTCACAGATTCAGTATTTGTGAATTTACTTACTCACTAAGATGTACTGGTAACTCCTATACAGTGGTTTCCTGGTTGTTTGTGGAAATGTGCAATGAGGTGAGAAAATGGAGTTTCCTGACCCACATGTTCTCAGCTGAAGCTGAACAGGGCCATACTCTGCCTTCTTGCTTCAGCTTATCCTGGAAACAGGTGTCCTTTTGGCTGTCTGTTTAGTGCACATTTTTCACACGTTTGTGTCTCTTTTTTCTTCTATTTAAAATGGCCCCCAAGCCTAGTGCTGAAGTGGTCTCTAGTGTTCCTGAGTGCAAGAAGGCTACCACGTGCTGTTAAAATAAAGTGGAGACAGGGATTGAAAATCTTCCAAGCAGACAAAGCCATTTAAGCCATGGACACAAGCTAAATCTAGCTTATTTCATGAATATGAGTGAAACATCACTAAGGTGATTTCTTGGAAATGTCTCTGATAATCATAAAAGACACTTAAGTCATCTTCCTAGAAGTGGTATAAGATCATCACTGTTAACTAACCCCTGCCTCTGGAAACGCTCCTTCATAATAACCCATCATTGTAAAGGTTACTCAACATCCTCATTGTGACTTTATAAGCCATCTTGTCATGTCAGGGCTCAGAGCTTCCTACCAGTTTTGAATTTGAAAGTTCCCAATTCATAAACTGTTCTTACTTGCACAATCAACTCTTCCTAAATACTGTTTCACTGATTGGGTAGTTTTAATTTTGCTATTTCTGGATTTTGACAGTGACTCAGGGAGAAAATATATATTAGGTGGATTTGTTCAGGCCTGAGTTATAGTGCTTTAGCCACCAGTTTAATGCCAATGAATTAACAATATATATTAGGGAGGAGGGGCAAGATGGCAGAAGAGTAAGACGCGGAGATCACCTTCCTCCCCACAGATACATGAGAAATACATCTACACGTGGAACTGCTCCTACAGAACACCCACTGAACGCTGGCAGAAGACGTCAGACCTCCCAAAAGGCAAGAAAATCCCCACGTACTTGGGTAGGGCAAAAGAAAAAAGAAATAACAGAGACAAAAGAATAGGGATGGGACCTGCACCAGTGGGAGGGAGCTGTGAAGGAGGAAAGGTTTCCACACACTAGGAAGCCCCTTCGTGGGCAGAAACTGTGGGTAGCAGAGGGGGGAAGCTTCAGAGCCACGGAGGAGAGCGCAGCCACAGTGGTGCGGAGGGCAAAGAGGAGAGATTCCCGCACAGAGGAGCGGTGCCAACCAGCACTCACCAGCCCGAGAGGCTTGTCTGCTCAGCCGCCGGGGCGGGCGGGGGCTGGGAGCTGGGGCTCGGGCTTCGGTGCTAGCTGGGAGGGAGTCCGGGAAAAAGACTGCAGCTGCCGAAGAGGCAAGAGACTTTTTCTTGCCTCTTTGTTTCGCGGCGCGCAAGGAGAGGGGATTCAGAGCGCCGCCTAAACGAGCTCCAGAGACGGGCGCGAGCCGCGGCTATCAGCGCGGATCCCACAGCAACAGGGACGCAGAGGGAAAAACGGAGAGATTCCCGCACAGAGGCTCGGCGCCGAGCAGCACTCACCAGCCCGAGAGGCTTGTCTGCTCACCCGCTGGGACGGGCGGGGGCTGGGAGCTGAGGCGCGGGCTTCGGTCGGATCTCAGGGAGAGGACTGGGGTTGGCTGCGTGAACACAGCCTGAAGGGGCTGGCGCACCACAGCTAGCCGGGAGGGAGCCCGAGAAAAAGTCTGCAGCTGCCGAAGAGGCAAAGGACTTTTTCTTGCCTCTTTGTTTCACGGCGTGCAAGGAGAGGGGATTCAGAGCGCCACTTAAACGAACTCCAGAGACGGGCGCGAGCTGCGGCTATCAGCGCGGACCCCAGAGACGGGCATGAGACGCTAAGGCTGCTGCTGCCGCCACCAAAAAGCCTGTGGGCGAGCACAGGTCATTCTCCACACCGCCCCTCCCGGGAGCCTGTGCAGCCCGCCACGGCCAGGCTCCCGTAATCTGGGGATGGCTTCCCCGGGAGAGCGCACGGCGTGCCTCAGGCTGCTGCAACGTCACGCCGGCTTCTGCCGCCACAGGCTTGCCCCGCCTCCTCCATACCGCTCCCTCCCCCCGGCCTGACTGAGCCAGAGCCCCCGAATCAGCTGCTCCTTTAACCCCGTTCTGTCTGGGCGGGGAACAGATGCCCTCAGGCGACCTACACGCAGAGGCGGGTCCAAATCCAAAGCTGAACCCCGGGAGCTGTACGAACAAAGAAGAGAAAGGGAAATCTCTCCCAGCAGCCTCAGAAGCAGCAGATTGAAGCTCCACAAACAAGTTGATGTGCCTGCATCTGTTGAATACCTGAATAGACAACGAATCATCCCAAATTCAGGAGGTGGACTTTGGGAGCAGGATATATTAACTTTTCCCCTTTTCCTTTTTTTGTGAGTGTATATGTGTATGCTTCTGGGTGAGATTTTGTCTGTATAGCTTTGCTCTCACCGTTAGTCCTAGGGTTAGGTCCGTCCTTTTCTTAATAATTTTTTCCTTATTTTCTATTTTTAAAAAATTAAAAAAATTTTTTTAATAAGTTTTTTCATATTTTTTGTTTTAAAAAATTAAAAAAAAAATTTTTTTTCTTAATAAATTTTTTCTTAATAATTTTTTTTCTTATTTTTTATTATAATTGCTTTATTTTATTTTATTTTATCCTCTTTCTTTCTTTCTTTCCATTTTTTTCCCTTTTATTCTGAGCCATGTGGATGAAAGGCTCTTGGTGCTCCAGCCAGTCATCAGGACTGTGCCTCTGAGGTGGGAGAGCCAACTTCAGGACACTGGTCCACGAGAGACCTCCCAGCTCCACGTAATACCAAACGGTGAAAATCTCTCAGAGATCTCCATCTCAACATTAAGACCCAGCTTCACTCAACGACCAGCAAGCTACAGTGCTGGACACCCTATGCCAAACAACTAGCAAGACAGGAACACAGCCCCATCCATTAACAGAGAGGCTGCCTAAAACCATAATAAGGCCACAGACACCCCAAAACACACCACCAGACGTGGACGAGCCCACCAGAAAGACAACATCCAGCCTCATCCACCAGAACACAGGCACTAGTTCCCTCCACCAGGAAACCTACACAACCCACTGAACCAACCTTAGCCACTGGGGACAGATACCAAAAACAAGGGGAACTACGAACCTGCAGCCTGTGAAAAGGAGACCCCAAACACAGTAAGATAAGCAAAATGAGAAGACAGAAAAACACACAGCAGATGAAGGAGCAGGGTCAAAACACACCAGACCTAACAAATGAAGAGGAAATAGGTAGTCTACCTGAAAAAGAATTCAGAATAATGATAGTAAGGATGATCCAAAATCTTGGAAATAGAATAGACAAAATGCAAGAAACATTTAACAAGGACGTAGAAGAACTAAAGAGGAACCAAGCAACGATGAAAAGCACAATAAATGAAATTAAAAATACTCTAGATGGGATCAATAGCAGAATAACTGAGGCAGAAGAACAGATAAGTGACTTGGAAGATAAAATGGTGGAAATAACTACTGCAGAGCAGAATAAAGAAAAAAGAATGAAAAGAACTGAGGACAGTCTCAGAGACCTCTGGGACAACATTAAATGCACCAACATTTGAATTATAGGGGTCCCAGAAGAAGAAGAGAAAAAGAAAGGGACTGAGAAAATATTTGAAGAGATTATAGTTGAAAACTTCCCTAATATGGGAAAGGAAATAGTTAATCAAGTCCTGGAAGCACAGAGAGTCCCATACAGGATAAATCCAAGGAGAAACACACCAAGACACATATTAATCAAACTATCAAAAATTAAATATAAAGAAAACATATTAAAAGCAGCAAGGGAAAAACAACAAATAACACACAAGGGCATCCCCATAAGGTTAACAGCTGATCTTTCAGCAGAAACTCTGCAAGACAGAAGGGAGTGGCAGGATATACTTAAAGTGATGAAGGAGAAAAACCTACAACCAAGATTACTCTACCCAGCAAGGATCTCATTCAGATTTGATGGAGATATTAAAACCTTTACAGACAAGCAAAAGCTGAGAGAGTTCAGCACCACCAAACGAGCTTTACAACAAATGCTAAAGGAACTTCTCTAGGCAAGAAACACAAGAGAAGGAAAACACCTACAATAACAAACCCAAAACATTTAAGAAAATGGGAATAGGAACATACGCATCGATAATTACCTTAAATGTAAATGGATTAAATGCTCCCACCAAAAGACACAGACTGGCTGAATGGATACAAAAACAAGACCCATATATATGCTGTCTACAAGAGACCCACTTCAGACCTAGAGACACATACAGACTGAAAGTGAGGGGATGGAAAAAGATATTCCATGCAAATGGAAATCAAAAGAAAGCTGGAGTAGCAATTCTCATATCAGACAAAATAGACTTTAAAATAAAGACTATTACAAGAGACAAAGAAGGACACTATATAATGATCAAGGGATCGATCCAAGAGGAAGATATAACAATTGTAAATATTTATGCACCCAACATAGGAGCACCTCAATACATAAGGCAAATACTAACAGCCATAAAAGGGGAAATCGACAGTAACACAGTCATAGTAGGGGACTTTAACACCCCACTTTCACCAATGGACAGATCATCCAAAATGAAAATAAATAAGGAAACACAAGCTTTAAATGATACATTAAACAAGATGGACTTAATTGATATTTATAGGACATTCCACCCAAAAACAACAGAATACACATTTTTCTCAAGTGCTCATGGAACATTCTCCAGGATAGATCATATCTTGGGTCACAAATCAAGCCTTGGTAAATTTTAAAAAATTGAAATCGTATCAAGTATCTTTTCCGACCACAACGCTATGAGACTAGATATCAATTACAGGAAAAGATCTGTAAAAAATACAAACACATGGAGGCTACACAATACACTACTTAATAACGAAGTGATCACTGAAGAAATCAAAGGGGAAATCAAAAAATACCTAGAAACAAATGACAATGGAGACACGACGATCCAAAACCTATGGGATGCAGCAAAAGCAGTTCTAAGAGGGAAGTTTATAGCAATACAAGCCTACATCAAGAAACAGGAAACATCTCGAATAAACAACCTAACCTTGCACCTAAAGCAATTAGAGAAAGAAGAACAAAAAAACCCCAAAGCTAGCAGAAGGAAAGAAATCATAAAGATCAGATCAGAAATCAATGAAAAAGAAATGAAGGAAACAATAGCAAAAATCAATGAAACTAAAAGCTGGTTCTTTGAGAAGATAAACAAAATTGATAAACCATTAGCCAGACTCATCAAGAGAAAAAGGGAGAAGACTCAAATTAATAGAATTAGAAATGAAAAAGGAGAAGTAACCACTGACACTGCAGAAATACAAACGATCATGAGAGATTACTACAAGCAACTCTATGCCAATAAAATGGACAACCTGGAAGAAATGGACAGATTCTTAGAAATGCACAACCTGCCAAGACTGAACCAGGAAGAAATAGAAAATATGAACAGACCAATCACAAGCACTGAAATTGAAACTGTGATTAAAAATCTTCCAACACACAAAAGCCCAGGACCAGATGGCTTCACAGGCGAATTCTATCAAACATTTAGAGAAGAGCTAACACCTATCCTTCTCAAACTCTTCCAAAATATTGCAGAGGGAGGAACACTCCCCAACTCATTCTATGAGGCCACCATCACCCTGATACCAAAACCAGACAAAGATGTCACAAAGAAAGAAAACTACAGGCCAATATCACTGATGAACATAGATGCAAAAATCCTCAACAAAATACTAGCAAACAGAATCCAACAGCACATTAAAAGGATTATACACCATGATCAAGTGGGGTTTATTCCAGGAATGCAAGGATTCTTCAATATACGCAAATCAATCAACGTGATACATCATATTAACAAACTGAAGGAGAAAAACCATATGATCATCTCAATAGATGCAGAGAAAGCTTTCGACAAAATTCAACACCCATTTATGATAAAAGCCCTCCAGAAAGTAGGCATAGAGGGAACTTTCCTCAACATAATAAAGGCCGTATATGACAAACCCACAGCCAACATTGTCCTCAATGGTGAAAAACTGAAACCATTTCCACTAAGATCAGGAACAAGACAAGGTTGCCCACTCTCACCACTATTATTCAACATAGTTTTGGAAGTGTTAGCCACAGGAATCAGAGAAGAAAAAGAAATAAAAGGAATCCAAATCGGAAAAGAAGAAGTAAAGCTGTCACTGTTTGTAGATGACATGATACTATACATAGAGAATCCAAAAGATGCTACCAGAAAACTACTAGAGCTAATCAATGAATTTGGTAAAGTAGCAGGATACAAAATTAATGCACAGAAATCTCTGGCATTCCTGTATACTAATGATGAAAAATCTGAAAGTGAAATTAAGAAAACACTCCCGTTTACCATTGCAACAAAAAGAATAAAATATCTAGGAATAAACCTACCTAAGGAGACAAAAGACCTGTATGCAGAAAATTATAGGACACTGATGAAAGAAATTAAAGATGATACAAATAGATGGAGAGATATACCATGTTCTTGGATTGGAAGAATCAACATTGTGAAAATGACTCTGCTACCCAAAGCAATTTACAGATTCAATGCAATCCCTATCAAACTACCACTGGCATTTTTCACAGAACTAGAACAAAAAATTTCACAATTTGTATGGAAATACAAAAGACCCCGAATAGCCAAAGCAATCTTGAGAACGAAAAATGGAGCTGGAGGAATCAGGCTCCCTGACTTCAGACTATATTACAAAGCTACAGTAATCAAGACAGTTTGGTACTGGCACAAAAACAGAAATATAGATCAATGGAACAGGATAGAAAGCCCAGAGATAAGCCCACGCACATATGGTCACCTTATCTTTGATAAAGGAGGCAAGCATATACAGTGGAGAAAAGACAGCCTCTTCAATAAGTGGTGCTGGGAAAATTGGACAGGTACATGTAAAAGTATGAAATTAGAACACTCCCTGATGCCATACACAAAAATAAACTCAAAATGGATTAAAGACCTAAGTGTAAGGCCAGACACTATCAAACTCTTAGTGGAAAACATAGGCAGAACACTCTATGACATAAATCACAGCAAGATCCTTTTTGACCCAGGTCCTAGAGAAATGGAAATTAAAACACAAATAAACAAATGGGACCTAATGAAACTTAAAAGCTTTTGCACAGCAAAGGAAACCATAAACAAGACCAAAAGACAACCCTCAGAATGGGAGAAAATATTTGCAAATGAAGCAACTGACAAAGGATTAATCTCCAAGATTTACAAGCAGCTCATGCAGCTCAATAACAAAAAAACAAACAACCCAATCCAAAAATGGGCAGAAGACCTAAATAGACATTTCTCCAAAGAAGAGATACAGATTGCCAACAGACACATGAAAGAATGCTCAACATCATTAATCATTAGAGAAATGCAAATCAAAACTACAATGAGGTATCATCTCACACCAGTCAGAATGGCCATCATCAAAAAATCTAGAAACAATAAATGCTGGAGAGGGTGTGGAGAAAAGGGAACACTCTTGCACTGTTGGTGGGAATGTAAATTGATACAACCACTATGGAGAACAGTATGGAGGTTCCTTAAAAAACTAAAAATAGAACTACCATATGACCCAGCAATCCCACTACTGGGCATATACCCTGAGAAAACCATAATTCAGAAAGAGTCATGTACCAAAATATTCATTGCAGCTCTGTTTACAATAGCCAGGACATGGAAGCAACCTAGGTGTCCATCATCGGATGAATGGATAAAGAAGATGTGGCACATATATACAATGGAATATTACTCAGCCATAAAAAGAAATGAAATGGAGGTGTTTGTAATGAGGTGGATGGAGTTAGAGTCTGTCATACAGAGTGAAGTAAGTCAGAAAGAGAAAAAGAAATACAGTATGCTAACACATATATATGGAATCTAAGGAAAAAAAAAAAAAAAAGGTCATGAAGAACCTAGTGGCAAGATGGGAATAAAGACACAGACCTACTAGAGAATGGACTTGAGGATATGGGGAGGGGGAGGGGTGAGATGTGACAGGGTGAGAGAGTGTCATGGACATATATACACTACCAAATGTAAAATAGATAGCTAGTGGGTAGCAGCCGCATAGCACAGGGAGATCAGCTCGGTGCTTTGTGACCACCTAGAGGGGTGGGATGGGGAGGGTGGGAGGGAGGGAGATGCAAGAGGGAAGAGATATGGGAACATATGTATATGTATAACTGATTCACTTTGTTATAATGCAGAAGCTAACACACCATTGTAAAGCAACTATACTTCAATAAAGATGTTTTAAAAAAATAAAATAAAAATAAAAAAAATAAAATAAAAATAAAAAAAAATAAAAAAAAAAACAATATATATTAAACAGGTGTCTCGAAACACACAAAACAAGGTTATGTATTGACTGGTTGATAAAAATGTTGTAGTCAGAGTTTTGCAGAAACTTAACTCTCTATTAGGAGCAATGGTTCACTATTTGTTAATTCAGTGTTTACAGTAACTTTATAGAATAACTACTGCAAATAACAAGAATCAACTGTACTTCTGTATCTGGAGAATAAAGAAGGTCTTGCTGTAAACGGCAGTCATTTCACTTCTCCATATAATTTAGTGTCGCTGAAATTAAAATGCATACAAATATGGATAAGGGACAGTTCACCCCTCAGCGTGCTCACCATCTAGTGGGAGAGATGATAGGAAGCAATGAATTACAACACAGGGCAATAAACGTGACAATCAACATATAAATAAGGTGAAATAGAGTTACCATATGATCCAGCAATCCCATTCCTGGGCATATATCCAGACAAAACTCTAATTCAAAAAGATACATGCACCCCTGCGTTCACAACAGCACTATTCACAGTAGCCAAGACATGGAAACAGCCTAAATGTCCATTAACAGAGGAATGGATAAAGAAGATGTGGTACATATGGAATATTACTCAGCCATAAAAAAGAATGAAATAATACCACTTGCAGAAACAAGGATGCAACTATAGATTATCATACCAAGTGAAATAAGTCAGACAGAGAAAGACAAATACCATATGATACCACTTATATATGGAATCTAAAAATGACACAAATGAACTTATCTATGAAACAGAAATAGACTCACAGACATAGAGAACAGACTTGTGGTTGCCAAGGGGGCAGGGGGTGATGGAGGGGTGGATTGGGAGACTGGGATTAGCAGATACAAACTATTATATATAGGATGGATGAACAACAAGTTCCTACTGTATAGCACAGGGAACTATATTCAAAATCCTGTGATAAACCATAAAAGAAAAGAATATGAGGTGGAGGAGCTTTAAGATGGTGGAAGACTAAGACGTGGAGATCACCTTCTTCCCCAAAAATACATCAGAAATACATCTACATGTGGAACAACTCCTACAGAACATCTACTGAATGCTGGCAGAAGACCTCAGACCTCCCAAAAGGCAAGAAACTCCCCACGTACCTGGGTAGGGCAAAAGAAAAAAGAAAAAAACCGAGACAAAAGAATAGGGATGGGACCTGCACCAGTGGGAGCAAGCTGTGAAGGAGGAAAGGTTTCCACACACTAGGAAGCCCCTTCGCGGGAAGAGACTGGGGGTGGCGGAGGCGGGAAGCTTCAGAGCCACGGAGGAGAGCACAGCAACAGGGGTGCGGAGGGCAAAGCGGAGAGGTTCCCGCACAGAGGATCGGTGCTAACCAGCACTCATGAGCCCGAGAGGCTTGTCTGCTCACCCGCCAGGACGGGTGGGGGCTGGGAGCTGAGGCTCGGGCTTCGGAGGTCAGATCCCGGGAGAGGACAGGGGTTGACGGCGTGAACACAGCCTGAAGGGGGCTAGTGCACCACAGCTAGCCGGGAGGGAGTCCAGGAAAAAGTCTGGAGCTGCCGAAGAGGCAAGAGACTTTTTCTTGCCTCTTTGTTTCCTGGTGCGTGAGGAGAGGGGACTAAGAGTGCCGCTTAAAGGAGCTCCAGCGACGGGCGCGAGCTGCAGCTATCAGCACAGACCCCAGAGACGGGCATGAGATGCTAAGGCTGCTGCTGCAGCCACCAAGAAGCCAGTGTGCAAGCACAGGTCACTATCCACACCTCCCCTCCTGGAAGCCTGTGCAGCCTGCCACTGCCAGGGTCCCGTGACCCAGGGACAACTTCCCCAGGAGGACGCACGGCATGCCTCAGGCTGGTGCAACGTCACGCCGGCCTCTGCCGCCGCAGGCTCGCCCTGCATTCCGTACCCCTCCCTCCCCCCGGCCTGAGTGAGCCAGAGCCCCCGAATCAGCTGCTCCTTTAACCCCGTCCTGTCTCAGCGAAGAACAGACGCCCTCAGGCAACCTACACACAGAGGCGGGGCCAAATCCAAAGCAGAACCCCAGGAGCTGTGAGAACAAAGAAGAGAAAGGGAAATCTCTCCCAGCAGCCTCAGAAGCAGCGGATTAAATCTCCACAATCAACTTCATGTACCCTGCATCTGTGGAATACCTGAAGAGACAACGAATCACCCCAAATTGAGGAGGTGGCCTTTGGGAGCAATGATATATAATTTTTCCCCCTTTTTCTCTTTTTGTAAGTGTGTATGTGTATGCTTCTCTGTGATTTTGTCTGTATAGCTTTGCTTTGACCATTTGTCCTAGGGTTCTGTGTGTCCGTTTTTGTTTGTTTGTTTGTTTTTAGTATAGTTTTTAGTGCTTATTATCATTGGTGGAATTGTTTTTTGGTTTGGTTGTTCTCTTTTTTCTTTATTACTTTAAAATATTTTTTTTAATAATTATTTTTTATTTTACTAAATTTATTTTATTTTATTTTATCTTCTTCTTTCTTTCTTTCTTTTTTTCTCCCTTTTATTCTAAGCCATGTGGATGAAAGGCTCTTGGTGCTCCAGCCAGGCATCAGGGCTGTGCCTCTGAGGTGGGAGAGCCAACTTCAGGACACTGGTCCACAAGAGACCTCCCAGTTCGTAATATCAAATGGTGAAAATCTCCCAGAGATCTCCATCTCAACGCCAAGACCCAGCTCTACTCAACGACAAGCAAGCTCCAGTGCTGGACACCCTATGCCAAACAACTAGCAAGACAGGAACACAACCCCACCCATTAACAGAGAGGCTGCCTAAAATCATAATAAGGCCACGGACACCCCAAAACACACCAACAGACGTGGACCTGCCCACCAGAAAGACAAGATCCAGCCTCATCCACCAGAACACAGGCACTAGTCCCCTCCACCAGGAAGCCTACACAACCCACTGAACCAACCTTAGCCACTGGGGGCAGACACCAAAAACAACGGTAACTACAAACATGCAGCATGCGAAAAGGAGACCCCAAACAAAGTAAGTTAAGCAAAATGAGAAGACAGAGAAACACACAGCAGGTGAAGGAGCAAGGTAAAAACCCACCAGACCTAACAAATGAAGAGGAAATAGGCAGTCTACCAGAAAAAAATTCAGGATAATGATAGTAAAGATTATCCAAAATCTTGGAAATAGAATAGAGAAAATACAAGAAACATTTAACAAGGACCTAGAAGAACTAAAGAGCAAACAAACAGTGATGAACAACACAATAAATGAAATTAAAAATTCTCTACAAGGGATCAATAGCAGAATAGAGGCAGAAGAATGGATAACTGACCTGCAAGATAAAATAGTGGAAATAACTACTGCAGAGCAGAATAAAGAAAAAAAAAATGAAAAGAATTGAAGACAGTCTCAGAGATCTCTGGGACAACATTAAACGCACCAACATTCAAATTATAGGGGTCCCAGAAGAAGAAGAGAAAAAGAAAGGGACTGAGAAAATATTTGAAGAGATTACAGTTGAAAACTTCCCTAATATGGGAAAGGGAATAGTTAATCAAGTCCAGGAAGCACAGAGAGTCCCATAAAGGATAAATCCAAGCAGAAACACGCCAAGACACATAGTAATCAAACTATCAAAAATTAAATACAAAGAAAAAATGTTAAAAGCAACAAGGGAAAAACAACAAATAACATACAAGGGAATCCCCATAAGGTTAATAGCTGACCTTTCAGCAGAAACTCTGCAAGCCAGAAGGGTGTGGCAGGACATATTTAAAGTGGTGAAGGGGAAAAACCTACAACCAAGATGGCTCTACCCAGCAAGGATCTCATTCAGATTTGATGGAGAAATTAAAACCTTTACAGGCAAGCAAAAGCTGAGAGAGTTCAGCACCACCAAACCAGCTTTACAACAAATGCTAAAGAAACTTCTCTAAGAAGCAAACAGAAGAGAAGGAAAAGACGTACAATAACAAACCCAAAAGAATTAAGAAAATGGTAATAGGAACATACATATTGATAATTACCTTAAATGTAAATGGATTAAATGCTCCCACCAAAAGACATAGACTGGCTGAATGGATACAAAAACAAGACCCGTATATATGCTGTCTACAAGAGACCCACTTCAGACCTAGGGACACATACAGACTGAAAGTGAGGGGATGGAAAAAGATATTCCATGAAAATGGAAATCAAAAGAAAGCTGGAGTAGCAATTCTCATATCAGACAAAATAGACTTTAAAACAAAGACTATTACAAGAGACAAAGAAGGACACTACATAATGATCAAGGGATCAAATCAAGAGGAAGATATAACAATTGTAAATATTTATGCACCCAACATAGGAGCACCTCAATACATAAGGTAAATACTAAGAGCCATAAAAGGGGAAATCGACAGTAACACAATCATAAGGGGGCTTTAACACCCCACTTTCACCAATGGACAGATCATCCAAAATGAAAATAAATAAGGAAACACAAGCTTTAAATGATACATTAAACAAGATGGACTTAATTGATATTTATAGGACATTCCATCCAAAAACAATAGAATACATTTTCTTCTCAAGTGCTCATGGAACATTCTCCAGGATAGAGCATATCATGGGTCACAAATCAAACCCTGGTAAATTTAAGAAAATTGAAATCGTATCAAGTATCTTTTCCGACCACAACGCTAGGAGACTACATATCAATTACAGGAAAAAATCTGTAAAAAATACAAACATATGGAGGCTAAACAATACACTACTTAATAACCAAGAGATCATTGAAGAAATCAAAGAGGAAATCAAAAAATACCTAGTAAATTTCATTTACCAATGACAATGAAAACACGACGACCCAAAACCTATGGGATGCAGCTAAAGCAGTTCTAAGAGGGAAGTTTATAGCAATACAATCCTACCTTAAGAAACAAGAAACATCTCAAATAAACAACCTAACCTTACACCTCAAGCAATTAGAGAAAGAAGAACAAAAGAGCCCAAAGTTAGCAGAAGGAAAGAAATCATAAAGATCAGATCAGAAATTAATGAAAAAGAAATGAAGGAGACTATGGCAAAGAACAATAAAACTAAAAGCTGGTTCTTTGAGAAGATAAACAAAATTGATAACCCATTAGCCAGACTCATCAAGAAAAAAAGGGAGAAGGCTCAAATCAATAGAATTAGAAATGAAAAAGGAGAAGTAACAACTGACACTGCAGAAATACAAAGGATCATGAGAGATTACGACAAGCAAGTATATGCCAATAAAATGGACAACCTAGAAGAAATGGACAAATTCTTAGAAAAGCACAACCTTCTGAGACTGAACCAGGAAGAAATAGAAAATATGAACAAACCAATCACAAGTACTGAAATTGAAACTGTGATTAAAAATCTTCCAACAAACAAAAGCCCAGCACCAGATGGCTTCACAGGTGAATTCTGTCAAACATTTAGAGAAGAGCTAACACCTATCCTTCTCAAACTCTTCCAAAATATAGCAGAGGGAGGAATGCTCCCGAACTCATTCTACGAGGCCACCATCACTCTGATACCAAACCAGACAGAGATGTCACAAAGAAAGAAAACTACAGGCCAATATCACTGACGAACATAGATGCAAAAATCCTCAACAAAATACTAGCAAACAGAATCCAACAGCACATTAAAAGGATCATACACCATGATCAAGTGGGGTTTATCCCAGGAATGCAAGGATTCTTCAATATATGCAAATCAATCAACGTGATACACCATATTAACAAATTGAAGGAGAAAAACCATATGATCATCTCAATAGATGCAGAGAAAGCTTTCGACAAAATTCAACACCCATTTATGATAAAAACCCTCCAGAAAGCAGGCATAGAGGGAACTTACCTCAACATAATAAAGGCCATATATGACAAACCCAGAGCCAACATCGTCGTCATTGGTGAAAAACTGAAACCATTTCCACTAAGATCAGGAACAAGACAAGGTTGCCCACTCTCACCACTATTATTCAACATAGTTTTGGAAGTTTTAGCCTCAGCAATCAGAGAAGAAAAAGAAATAAAAGGAATCCAAATTGGAAAAGAAGAAGTAAAGCTGTCACTGTTTGCAGATGACATAATACTATACAGAGAGAATCCTAAAGATGCTACCAGAAAACTACTAGAGCTAATCAATGAATTTGGTAAAGTAGCAGGATACAAAATTAATGCACAGAAATCTCTTGCATTCCTATACACTAATGATGAAAAATCTGAAAGTGAAATTAGGAAAACACTCCCGTTTACCATTGCAACAAAAAGAATAAAATATCTAGGAATAAACCTACCTAAGGAGACAAAAGACCTGTATGCAGAAAATTATAAGGCACTGATGAAAGAAATTAAAGATGATACAAATAGATGGAGAGATATACCATGTTCTTGGATTGGAAGAATCAACATTGTGAAAATGACTCTACTACCCAAAGCAATCTACAGATTCAATGCAATCCCAATCAAACTACCACTGGCTTTTTTCACAGAACTAGAATAAAAAATTTCACAATTTGTATGGAAACACAAAAGACCCTGAATAGCCAAAGCAATCTTGAGAAAGAAAAGCGGAGCTGGAGGAATCAGGCTCCCTGACTTCAGACTATACTACAAAGCTACAGTAATCAAGACAGTATGGTACTGGCACAAAAACAGAAATATAGATCAATGGAACAGGATAGAAAGCCCAGAGATAAACCCACGCACATATGGTCACCTTATCTTTGATAAAGGAGGCAAGAATATCCAGTGGAGAAAAGACAGTCTCTTCAATAAGTGGTACTGGGAAAACTGGACAGCTACATGTAAAAGAATGAAATTACAACAGTCCCTAACCCCATACACAAAAATAAACTCAAAATGGATTAAAGACCTAAATGTAAGGCCAGACACTATTAAACTCTTAGAGGAAAACATAGGCAGAACACTCCATGACATAATTCACAGCAAGATCCTTTTTGACCCACCTCCGAGAGAAATGGAAATAAAAACAAAAATAAACAAATGGGACCTAATGCAACTTAAAAGCTTTTGCACAGCAAAGGAAACCATAAACAAGACGAAAAGACAACCCTCAGAATGGGAGAAAATATTTGCAAATGAAGCAACTGACAAAGGATTAATCTCCAAAACATACAAGCAACTCATGCAGCTCAATATCAAAAAAACAAACAACCCAATCCAAAAATGGGCAGAAGACCTAAACAGACATTTCTCCAAAGAAGATATACAGATTGCCAACAAACACATGAAAGAATGCTCAATATCATTAATCATTAGAGAAATGCAAATCAAAACTACAATGAGATGTCATCTCACACCAGTCAGAATGGCCATCATCAAAAAATCTACAAACAGTAAATGCTGGAGAGTGTGTGGAGAAAAGGGAACCCTCTTGCACTGTTGGTGGGAATGTAACTTGATACAGCCACTATGGAGAACAGTATGGAGGTTCCTTAATAAACTAAAAATAGAACTACCATATGACCCAACAATCCCACTACTGGGCATAAACCCAGTGAAGACCATAATTCAAAAAAACACATGCACCCCAATATTCATTGCAGCTCTATTTACAATATCCAGGACATGGAAGCAACCTAAGTGTCCATCGACAGATGAATGGATAAAGAAGATGTGGCGCATATATACAATGGAATATTACTCAGCCATAAAAAGAAATGAAATTGAGTTATTTGTAGTGAGGTGGATTGACCTAGAGTCTGTCATACAGAGTGAAGTAAGTCAGAAAGAGAAAAACAAATACCGTATGCTAACATATATATATGGAATCTGAAAATAATTAAAAAATGTTCATGAAGAACCTAGGGGCAAGACCGGAATAAAGACTCAGACCTACTAGAGAATGGACTTGAGGATATGGGTAGGGGGAATGGTGAGCTGGGACAAAGTGAGAGAGTGGCATGGATATATATACACTACCAAATGTAAAATAGATAGCTAGTGGGAAGCAGCCGCATAGCACAGGGAGATCAGCTCGGTGCTTTGTGACTACCTGCAGGGGTGGAATAGGAAGTTGGGAGGGAGGGAGACGCAAGAGGGAAGAGATATGGGGACATATGTATATGTATAACTGATTCACTTTGTTATAAAGCAGAAACTAACACACCATTGTAAAGCAATTATACTCGAATAAAGATGTTAAAAAAAAGAATATGAAAAATAATGTATATATATATGTGTGTGTATATATATATATATATATATATATTCATGTATATAACTGAATCACTTTGCTGTACAGCAGAAATTAACACAACATTGTACATCATCTATACTTCAATTAAAAAAGTAAATAAATGAGATTGGGATTGAATATATACACTAATATGTATAAAATGGATAACTAATAAGAACCTGCTGTATAAAAAAATAAATAAAATTCAAAAATCCAAAAGAAAAAAGTAAACAAATGAAATAAAGTGATAGACATACTAGTCATATGCCTGGCTCCAAAAGTGACCAAATATTACGAATAAAAGACAAGTTTCATAGAAATTATCCCGTGTGTACTTGTCCTATGTGGTGGGGCGGGAATCCCAGAAATTAAACACAATGGAGTCTTTGGTCCTCTGTGCCAACATTTTTAGTAATTCCAACCATTGTAGTATACTTCAACTTTCCCCAGGAGAAATCACAGGCATCCTTTGCAAGATACTGAGAATTACCCAGTATCTATGTTCCAATTGTCAGGCTTCATCCTGAACTATTCTGAATAGTTCTCTGAGTTCCAGGGAATCACGATGGAGGGCACAGTGCTCCAAACTGTATAATGGTGTTGGTTAGAGAACAATGGGAAAAGCATCTTACCAGAGTCCTTTCTCTGCACTCTCACCCCAACAAAAAAAAGAGGGATGAGTGCTTTCCAGATATGCCGAGCCCAGCTCAATCAGTTTAAATTCATCAGCAGCTGCAGCAAACTTACAGATGGTGCCAGACCCCAGGAGAGGAACACCTACCGGGAGCCGGAGCCTCCTGAAAGGCTGTCCTTTCTCCCTTCCAAAAGCTTAAGATCAAACTAGTCTCAAGGTCCGGAAGTTCTGGCAGAAAGAGGGAGTTCAAAAGCCCAAGTAAGGGATTTTTTTTCCACTTTAGTAACTCAGAGAAAATTTAGTAAGATCCTGCTCACCCATGGCTAATGTCACTCTATGCCTTGATCATGGCTGTGTCTCCTGGGCTAATCTCTCTTCCCTTTCCTCCTCCTGGAAATTTCCTCTTGACAAGTTTGCTCACTAGGTCCCTTAGTCTTAGCACTTTTCACAAAAATCAGTGCAAAATAGATGCCAGCAGGGCCAAAGGCAGATGCCAGCAGGCTGTCACCTCTTTGCCCCTGGCTAGAGTGGAATGCCAGCAGCTCACATTGACTCTGCCCTCTCCCTGCCAGCCTCTAGTGAAATCATGCTCTGGCCAGTCCCGCCCGCAGAGCCAGCCCCGGCTGCCCAGTGTTCCCTCAGCCTTCGGGAGTCTGTAAGCATCTTCTCCAGCCAGACGCCCCAGCTCAGGACCAGGCAGGGGCAAACTGCTGGAGCCTCCCCTTGCCAGGGCAAAGCCCATCCCAAGACGAGATGGGAAGGGAGTCAGAAAAAGCCTCCAGGGTTCAGTTGCTAACTGGGTTGGAGGGTATGGCACCAGAGTCAGGGCCCCATGCATGCTGCTCAGATTCACTGCAATAACCAGCTGCTTGTCTGGTCGCTTGTTGCCAAATAGCAATCTTGGCGTGTAGCCATCCATCGAGCTGGCACCGTGATGGAAATGCTGCAGTTCAACGATTTTCGCCAGGCTGTGCCAACCCAGAGATATAGAGACCTGCCCTGTCTGCAAGCCAGCCCAGTGCTTATCTACTTCCTGGGGAAGCTTTAAGTCTGAGTGTTCCCTAACTAAGTGGAGTAAAAGTATTTCAGAGAAAATGGCTGAAAAGCCAGTGCTACCTACTAAAACTTCTCTTCCAAATGTGTTGAAAGTAAAACATGTGAGATGAGCTAAATTTGGTGTACCTGCAAGAGTTGCCATAGTCCCAAGGCTTCTGTTTTAGCAAGCAAGAGAAGCAGGAGGAATTCAAAGAGCTTTCAGTGGAACCCGCATGAATATGTAGATTTCTTCCCATCTATAAACATATTAACAGCAAGATTACATGTATGGGGTTGCTATATATCCAAGAACCTATTAAACTGCCTAACAATTTTTAAACATTTTCAGGCTATATAAATTTCACCCAGAATAATGTACACTCAAGCCTATTTTCAAAATTTTGCATGCATTTTAATGGCTTCTTAGAACCCTGATTAAGAACCCAGCTTTATTTCTTCTGTTCAATATTAAATCCTTGGTTTGAACTTCTTGAAAAGGAGAGTGCCAGTGTACGTTTCTCTCTTTTTCATCCCATATTTACTACCTGTTTTTGTAAACTGTAACCTTGATCCCCTCAAGAAAATCAAGCAAAGGTCAAATAATTTGGTGGGACATCAACGATGATTTTGGCTCAACAGCTAGAACTGTTCCTTCTCTCTGGCTCTCCGAGACTGCTTTCAATTCTCTGCACAACACTTGAAGTTTACTCATCCATTGTGTTACTGACACTGGCTAAGGGCATTCTAGGTGTCAGAAAAACTTGATTGTTCATCATGCTGATACTTGGAACTATAGAGCTCCCTTTTTCCAGTTGCTTCAAGAAATCTGAACTTTGATGTCAGTTTTTTTACAGAAATGGTTGATTCTAGATCACAGAGTAAACTCTAGGAGGCTGTCCATCATAAAGGCATGTCCAGGACTCTAAAAACAGGAGGCAGCTGATAAGCCACTGGCCTGTCTCATTTGAGTTTGTTTCCATTGGTACAGATTGCAAGAAAGCAGATCTATGCTTTGTCTGTTTAGGACTAACACACACACCCCTGAGGGTTACAGTAAATGAGAGATGCAACAGAGAGGGAAATAAGTTAAGATTCAACTAAGAGGTACGCTTCCTCTTAGGGAGCTAAATATTCTACACATCGCAGTTAAAGGCTATTAGCTCCTTACAAAGGAAAATCCCCGCATTGGTCTGAGGTCTCGCCTACATGTATAACTTGACATCCTGTAAACATAATGAACACATCTGGATCCAGAAAACATCTCCTCTGAAAGACTCATGGCCCAATTTGTCCTTGTTTGCCCCAAATATCCTTAACACTCATTATGCAATTAATTTTTTTCCTTTTTCAGGATAAACAAAGGGGATTAGCACATGATGCTCTTGCACTTGAGTTACACCGTGATTTGTTCACACCATTGTCATATCCTGTGTGACAGCCTGACTGTGGTATGCTTGCAGACTCTCCAGGAGAAACTTTCTGAAAAACAGTTGTGTATGGGACTTCCCTGGTGGCACAGTGGTTAAGAATCTGCCTGTCAGTACAGGAGACACGGGTTCGACCCCAGGTTTGGGAAGATCCCACGTGCCGTGGAGCAACTAAGCCCATGCGCCACAACTACTGAAACCCCCACGCCCTAAGGCCCATGTCCCGCAACTACTGAGCCTGTGTGCTGCAACTACTGAAGCCCGCATGCCTAGAGCCCGTGCTCCACAACGAGAGAAGCCACTGCAATGAGAAGCCCGCGTACCGCAACGAAGAGTAGCCCCTGCTCGCCGCAACTAGAGAAAGCCTGTGTGCAGCAATGAAGACCCAACACAGCCAAAACAAAAAACAAAAAACAGTTGTGTATTTCTTGTCTAAACTGCCTAGAAAAGAACAGCCAGGTTCTAGTAGTCCATCTCAAATGAGGCTGTAGATTGGCACGCTGCCAATCACTTTCCATCCAAGGAGGAAAAAGCATGGAAATGCCAGCAACCTTCCTCTCAGAGAATTTTTGTGCAAAACCTGCTGTGTCTGCCTTCTCAAAAAGTGAGGAATCCTGATGTCCTTGACTATCCGGAGAAAACAAAACAAAACCCCTCATAAGCTGGGAGCTGAGGCCATTGTGGGTAATATTGAATGTTGTTTCAATATTCAATATGGAGAGTGACTAAAAAGCTGGTGGAGGTGTCCTTTGTCTATCTATTCTCTTCTGATGTCATGAAATGTTTCCCTTTACTGTCTTTTTATTTTAAAGAGCCCAGAGAGGGGAGCTGGCACTGATTTTCAAAAGTATCTATGACAACATCCTATAAGAATACTGTTCAGCCATAAAAATGAATGAAATAATGCCATTTGCAGCAACATGTATGGACCTAGAGATTATCATACTAAGTGAAGTAAGACAGAGAAAGACAAATATCATATGATATCACTTATATGTGAAATCTAATAAAAAATGATACAAATCAACTTATTTACAAAACAGAAACAGACTCACAGATCTTGAAATCAAACTTATGGTTACCAAAGGGGAAACGTGGGGGGAAGTGATAATTTAGGAGATTGGGATTAACAAACACACACTACTATATATAAAATAGATAGCTAACAAGGACTGTATAACACAGGGAACTCTACTCAATATTCTGTAATAATCTATATGGGAAAAGAATCTGAAAAAGAATGGATACATATACATATATAATAACTGATTCACTTTGCTGTACACTTAAAACTAACACAACATTGTAAATCAACTATACTCCAATAAAAATTTAAAATAAAAATAAAAAATAAAAAGAATTTCTTTCTTGTTTTATCCTCACCTACACCCTTCCAACTACCTACTCAGTATTTTGCAGGTATAAAAATGTTGGTCCTATAGTTTTAATATCCATAGGGATATTAACAAATATTATTCTGTGAAGTCTGGTTCTGGAGAAAGCCATTTTTTCCCATTCTGCCCTAAGGAGTAAAAATAAGAATGTAAGATGTAAAAGCATTCACAGGACCTGGAAATTAGTCCCCAACAGATAACAACATTTCATGCCACAAATTGTGACTAGGCCCTGGGAATGTGGCAGTCACTGAGCTAAATGTTGAGGATTGGAAAAAGAAACCATCCCTGCTCTCAAGGAAATTATCTCCAAATATAAAAGTGCTCATAAGCGTACAGACACTGTGTGTGTGTGTGTGTGTGTGTGTGTGTGTGTGTGTGTGTGTGTTATGTGCTGATACATTCTGGCCATAGTACTTGCTTTGGAAAACCAGCCACAAGTTTCCAATCTGCCCCACTATTTTTTGGCATACAGTATTTAGTACATGCTTTCCTTATTCGCTCGACATTTGATTTGCTTGTTTGTTTTCTATTTATCACCATGGTTTAGGCTTAGGGCATCTGTGTTCCATCAGGTTGCAAAATGACCTCTATGAACAAGGCTGATTAATGCTTTAGGACGTACTGTTCATTAGCAGAAACCGGGGATCTCGGAGAACTGGAAATCAAACAGCTGTGCATTTTATAACAGAAGGATTCTGGAAGGCCATACAATTATAGGGGCACCTGAGGCTTAGTGGGTAAAGGGAGTTGCCAGGGCCATGGAGCTCTTTGGCTGCAGAGCTAGGAAGTGACTCGGGTCTCCCAATCCCCAGTCACCACACTAGTGGACAATCCTCGATAACGTTTTCCGGATCCAACCTATGCCTTTCACATCCATCCCCAACTGCTCCTTCCTGGTGAGTTGGGAGCTCTGGGTGGGGGATAAGCACCCTGAGCTGAGACCACCCCCACCTGGGGTGTGCTATGCTAGCCTGTCGCAGCTTCTTCCATTCTTGGCACTGGCTTGGGGGCTGTGGTTCCTCAGCATCTCTGTTTGCCCAGAAAACTCTCAATTGAGTGAAACAGCATGAAATACGCTGCTCCCATTTCTGTCAACACAGGGATGTGAAACTGGAATTCTACAATGACTGTGGTACAAAAGGGAATTCTGGAGCAGTTGGTGTCATGTTGCACTGAACACAGTTGCACTGAACGCTGACACACTGGTACCCAAAACAAGTGCCTGGGATGCTACAGCACAGTCAAGTTGTTTTTCCAACATAACATCTATTTTTGTAAAATGTTGAGATGAACTTTCTTGTCTTAAACTAAGATGATGGCCCGTCTGGTATTAAAATGAAATTTTGAAAAACAAATGTGCTAGTGATAGTCAATTTGTGCCACTAGATCTATATGCTTGTAATCATCATTTACCAGTAGTAGGTGTTTTATTTAGTATCATTGTTTAATAAATTTAAAAGTTGGTAATACCACATTGCCTGTCTCCCTTTTTTATTATTTGATCACTTTTCTAAATTTGAAAATCTGGGAACTATTATACTGCTCTCCTCAGAACATTTAGTAATTCATTAGGTAGTGAATGATAGAAGGAATAAAACTCTATCAAAGGGCATTTATATCACAATAATATCCAGGAAATAGTAACTTCCATTCGAAACACGGTTTGATGTTTTCAGATATTTTATCATAATTTGTCTAAAGAGTTCTTCATGCTTTTTTAAGAAGGGGAAAAGGACCTTAATGTAAACAAAACACATTTTGCTGAAGTGTTTTTTTTCCCCAAACTAGACACTCAACACTGTTCCTTAAGTAGTTACTATGCAAGGCACTATAGGACTGTACAGTACAGGTGTGTTTTTTTGGCAGAATTTTGCAAGTCATTAATCAATTTTCTATGGTGGCTCAGAAAGTCCTTCCTTCATGCCCATTGACAGGCATTTCTGAGATTGAGTCTGCAATATGGTTTGGTGTCACTGAAGAATGGCATAGAAATAATTGTCTTCCTCTCCCTACACCCACAGGCATTGAAGTACCCAAGTTCTAGGCCAAGTTTTGGTGAAAAGGGTCTGTTTCAGCAACTTATGTGCTTATTCCAATACCTAAACCTAGGTGAAGAATGAGAGTCGGCTCTACTGTCTGGGTTTGAATTCCCACTCCGCCACTGGTAGGATGTGTCAATGGTTCTAGAACCTTCAAAAAATGACTTTACCTCTCTGGATCTCAGTTCCCTTAGTGGCAAAAGAGAGTAACAGTTGCTCATTGGTAATGGAAGAGGTTGGTAATTAAGTGAAATAATACCTGTAAGTAGAGTCCACTTTGCCTGGAATCGGGGGGTTCCCAGGATGTGTGTCTTTCATGCTGAAACCTGGAAAGTCTTGACAAGCCAGAAAGAGCTGACCATTCTGATAACGACCAGGGTTCTTGGCCTTCCCCAATCAATAGAAATTGACTAGAGGCCAGACAAGAAATTCAGGCAAGGCTTTATTGGGGTCCCTGCTGCAGCAGGGGGGAGCAAGAACAAACAACAGGTTCCCTTATTTGCTCGCTCCCTGGGGGGTTGGCAAGCTTGCTCCTTATATGGGGTGAGGGTAGGGGTGTGTCCAGGGGTTGGGCCAGAGGGGTAGCTTAGGTCGTCTGCCCACCCCTCTGGTGGTGTTAAGTGCAGGGGGCATGCGCAGTACCTGCTTTTGCTCCCAACACCCTGTTTTTGCTCCTGGCTCTTCAGAAGTGGCAGTTGAGTTTTTTGGTCTTTTGTATCTTTTTGTCCATAATTTGCCCCAACTGCACATGCAAGCAATTATTTTTAGTCCCATATAGTTTCTTTGTATTTTGTTGCTGGAGGAGAGGTTTGTCCAGGTGCAAGCATTGCAGCACTACAGCAAAGGGTCCCAGGTCCCAGCCTGTCTCAACTCTACCTGCAAAGTGCTTGCAGCAGTACCTGGTACCCAGCACTCAGTTTCACTGTCATTGTTGTTCATTTCACTGGAATTCTAACATGAAATGAATGTGAACAAATTCACGGTCCACAGGATTAGCGTGAAGTTGTAACCTCATAAATACTACCTTTTTGCTTTAGATTAAAGCAAACCGAGTCACATACAGAGGCAGAGACCCAGGAACTATTTATGTAAAGGCCTGCAGCAAATCACTTTCCGCTCAGACAAAATGATCCTGACATGAAAGCATTCCCTGGAAATATGCCTCCTTCCTTCTCTCAGAGGTGTCATTCATTATTAGTGCCAGATGACTCTTAAAATTTGAAACTGGGGGGAGCCTTTTACAGTTCTCTGATAACCTAATTTCTAGTTCTTACTTGAACTTCTCATGGCCTTTTTCTGGTTTGTGGTCATGAAAGTATCCTAAAGACCCTTTATCCAATAAAGCATGCAGGTAATTGCAGTGCTCAGGGAGTTCTCTGTGTGATCGTGCCCTGGTTCTGTGTTGAGACACGCAGATCACCCAGAGATTATGTCTCTGCCTTGCCCTGGGATGTTGAAGCATGAATCAGTGAAACAGGTCAGCTTTTTGTCTTAAACTTGGTTGCCTCCCAAGATTCTTGTGCAAGAATCAGCAAGGCTCAATCCTGCAGGTAACAAATCAATGTTAGGCACAGTGCCTTTGAAAACTCTGGTATGGAGGGCAATAATTACCAACAACCAAGGCCTGTGTCCTGAATAATGAAGGCAATTGTGTTCACAGAGATAAAGGCTGCAAGTGAAGAATCACAGGGCTCCAGAGCTGAAAGGACTTGGGGTAGTATGTTGTCATATGCAGTCTCAATACAGAGCTAGAAATCATGACCACTCACTTCACAAGGAATGTTTAGATTAGGAGCAAACTTATTTCAGTTTATATTGGTAAGTTCTTGTAAGCGTTAATACCCATACCAGGCCCTATTTTAGTGCTTCTCATGTATTAACTCATTTAATTCTCTTAACAACCCCAAAAGGGAGGTATCATTACTGTGCCCATTTTATAGAAAGCGAAACCGAGGAACAAAGAGGTAGTGTAACTTGTCCAAGAACACAGAGCTGATAAAGTTAGATTGAGACTTGCACCCAGAGTGGTCCTCATAATGATGTTCAGAGAAAAAGGCGACCTGTCACAGGTTCTGGATTTTCTGAGAAAGAACTCAACCTAAACCATATTTGAAATGCATCTGAATTTATATGATTACAATGAATATTTCAATAATTGATATTATTTAAGATCTGTCTCCCTAATTCTAAATTTAGTGTAATTGTTTCAATAAATAGAAGTTTCTAGTAAACACAAAAGAGCTTTCTATAACATTGTTTAATAGAAGCAGAGGAAACACTTTTTAAATATATACTTTGGAAGAAAATTTAGTTGGTAAGAACTAATTCAAGCTAAAACCAACTCAACCTATTGATTCAGCAATAAACTCTAAGTGAGATCATAATATCATCAATATACACACATTGACTAAGACTATGAAATATGTTTTAAACCACTTAATTATATTGAAGAGCTAAGATGCTTGGCATCAATTTGATTCAAAAACTTCCATTTTATTTGTTAAAACATATCATTATGCCATACTGAAGCACTATGGTATTTTAAAATTTATTTTGCACTGTTTTAATTTTAATCTTTTAGATCAATCCTAAATTGTATGTATTTATCCTGATACTGTGACTGTTTATAGCATGACTGTACCACTGAACAACGGATAGCAACAATCATACAAAATACTACAAGTTAATACAAGAATTTATGATTACATAGAGATAAATAAGACAGGAATAATGCAAAAACCAAAATATGTGCTCTGTTTGAATACAGAACCCTTAAAATTACAGGTGAGCTCTACTTAATTTAGTACTGTATAAATGACAAAAAAGATTTTTCCATTGCATAAGTGAATAACAATAACTAGAATTTATTTAGGGTTTAATATGTATCAGTCACTAATATACTCAGATGGGCTACATGACTTTATCAAGCTTACACCACTTCTAAGTGATTAATGAGAACACACAACCGATTAAAAATTCTCTGATACTCTCACGGTCTGATGCCACCCCCTTGCTTTCTTAAGTAGGATGGCTTTATATTGCGAACTTCTTAGCACACTGACTATATTGTTAAGAAGCCTTAGGGATGATGGAAATTTTTTATATCTTGATTATTGTGGTGCCTACATAGGTGCATATATTTGTCAAAACTCATCAAACACTACACTTAAAATGAGTGTATTTAATTTTACTCCTAAATAATGTTGATTTAAAACTAAAACAACAAACATATGTACACAAACATATGTATGCATATTTAAACCATAGAATGAAGTCCTCATTTGTCAAGAGACACCACATTGTTACAGATATAATGAATATGATAACAGATAAACACTAAGGCAAAATTTTTTTTAAAATTTTCTTTTTAAGAATAAATTGTAACCTATCCCCTCTATAACAATCAACAAGTATTAACACATTAACAAAATGAAGGACAAAAATCACATAAACATCTCAATAGGCACAGAAAAAGCCTTTGACAAAATTCAACATCCATTCATGATGAAAATTCTCATCAAAGTTGGTAAAGAGGGACTATATCTCTACATAATACAGGCAGTTTATGACAAACTCACTGCTAACATCATACTCAATGATGAAAAGCTAAAAGCTTTTCCTCTAAAATCAGGAACAAGACAAGACTCAATATCAAAAAACAAACAATTTGATTAAAAAATGGGCAGAAGACCTGAATAGACATTTTCCAAAGAAGACATACAGATGGCCCACTGGCACATGAGAAGATGCTCAACATCGATAATCATCATGAAAATGTAAATCAAAACCACAATGAGATATCACCTCACACCTGTCAGAATGGCTATTGTCAAAAACACCACAAATAACAAATGCTGGAAAGGGTGTGGAGAAAAGGGAACCCTAGTACACTGCTGGCAGGAATGTAAATTGGTGCAGCCACTGTGGAAAACAGTATGGAGGTTCCTCAGAAAACTAAAAGTAGAACTACCAATTAACCAGCAATTTCACTCCTGGGTATATATCAAAAGAAAACAAAAACACTAATTTGGAAAGACACATGCACCCCAATGTTCATAAGAGCATTATTTGCAATAGCCAAGATATGGAAGCAACTAAGTGTCCATCGACAGATGAATGGATTAGGAAGATGTAATATATACACAATGGAATATTACTCAGCCATAAAAAAGAATGAAATTTTGCCATTTTTAACAAGAGGAATGGACTGGGAGAATATTAGGCTGAGTGAGATAAGACAGACAGAGAAAGACAAATACTCTGTTCTCACATGTGAAACCTAAAAAACAAAATGAATGAATATAACAAGACAGAAACAGACTCACAAGTATAGAGAACAATCTAGTGGTTAGCAGTGGAGAGAGGGATGGAGGGAGGGGCAAAGGGTTAAGAGGTACAAACTACCGTGTATAAAATAAGTAATATACAAGGATATATTGTACAGCATAGGGAATATAGCCAATATTTTATAATAACTTTAAATTTAGTATACTCTTTAAAAATAATGAATCATTATGTTGTATGCTTGAAATTAATATAATATTGTAAATCAACTATAATTTAATAAAAAAGAATAAATTTTAACTATAACATTCACAATCGTGATTAAATAATGCATACAAATCATACTCTTGCCAATTTTCAGATTAAAAGCTGTGATTTTTAATATGGCAAATACACAGATTTGCTTCGTGTGTTTTTTTCATCAATAGTCTGTAATATGGTAGCCTCAGAAGTCACTGGTTGCAAAGATCAATCTGTAGAAAAATTCCAGAGCCAAAAATTTTCAGCAAACACCATTCTATGAGCCCAAATTACTTTGCATTAGCTATGGAACTAGCAGTCAGTTGGCACACTGTGATCTGTTTGACAGCTGAGACCTGATAGTTCAGGCCAGAATAAATGGTTATTTCCTGTCTCAGTAGCAATATTGAGTGAGTCATCAAAGTATCGATCCTTACTTGGTTACTTCCATACATGTGCCTCAGGTTATCCTGAGGCTTCCCTCTAGAAATCTCCTTGGGATCTACAGTGTAAAAAAACTTCATATCCAAAACGTTTCTTCTTTCATTCCAGTAGTACAACTTTTTCTATTTTTTAACATCTTTATTGGAGTATAATTGCTTTACAATGTTCTGTTAGTTGCTGCTGTATAACAAAGCAAATCAGCTATATGTATACATATATCCCCATATCTCCACCCTCTTGTCTCTCCCTCCCACCCTCCCTATCCCACCCCACTAGGTGGACACAGAGCACTGACCTTATCTCCCCGTGCCATGCAGCTGCTTCTCACTAGCTATCTATTTTACATTTGGTAGTGTATATATGTCCATGCCACTTTCTCACTTTGTCCCAGCTTACCCTTCCCCCTCCCCGTGTCCTCAGTTCCATTCTCTATGTCTGCATCTTTATTCCTGTCCTGCCCCTAGGTTCTTCAGAACCATTGGATTTTTTTTTTTTTTTTAGATTCCATATATATGTGTTAGCATATGGTATACATTTTTCTCTTTCTGACTTACTTTGCTCTTTATGATAGTCTCTAGGTCCATCCACCTCACTACAAATAACTCAATTTCGTTTCTTTTTATGGCTGAGTAATATTCCATTGTATATATGTGCCACATCTTCTTTATCCATTCATCTGTTGATGGACACTTAGGTTGCTTCCATGTCCTGGCTATTGTAAATAGTACTGCAATGAACATTGTGGTACATGACTCTTTTTGAATTATGGTTTTCTCAGGGTATATGCCCAGTAGTGGGATTGCTGGGTCATATGGTAGTTCTATTTTTAGTTTTTCAAGGAGCCTCCATACTGTTCTCCATAGTGGTTGTATCAATTTACATTCCCACCAACAGTGCAAGAGGTTTCCCTTTTCTCCACACACTCTCTAGCATTTATTGTTCGTAGATTTTTTGATGATGGCCATTCTGACCGGTGTGAGGTGATACCTCATTGTAGTTTTGATTTGCATTTCTCTAATGATTAGTGATGTTGAGCATTCTTTCATAGGTTTGTTGGCAATCTGTATATCTTCTTTGGAGAAATGTCTATTTAGGTCTTCTGCCCATTTTTGGATTGGGTTGTTTGTTTTTTTGATATTGAGCTGCATGAGCTGCTTGTAAATTTTGGAGTTTAATCCTTTGTCAGTTGCTTCATTTGCAAATATTTCCTCCCATTCTGAGGGTTGTCATTTCGTCTTGTTTATGGTTTCCTTTGCTGTGCAAAAGCTTTTAAGTTTCATTAGGTCCAATTTGTTTATTTGTATTTCCATTTCTCTAGGAGGTGGGTCAAAAAGGATCTTGCTGTGATGTATGTCATACAGTGTTCTGCCTATGTTTTCCTCTAAGAGTTTAATAGTGTCTGGCCTCACATTTAGGTCTTTAATCCATTTTGAGTTTATTTTTGTGTATGGTGTTAGGGAGTGTTCTAATTTCATTCTTTTACATGTAGCTGTCCAATCTTCCCAGCACCACTTTTTTTTTTTTTTAAACATCTTTATTGTAGTATAATTGCTTTACAATGGTGTGTTAGTTTCTGCTCTATAACGAAGTGAATCAGTCATACATATACATATGTTCCCACATCTCCTCCCTCCTGCATCTCCCTCCCTCCCACCCTCCCCATCCCACTCCCCAAGACGGTCACAAAGCACAGAGCTGATCTCCTTGCACGATGCGGTTGCTTCCCACTAGCTATCTATTTTACGTTTGGTAGTGTATATATGTCCATGCCACTCTCTCACTTTGTCACATCTTACCCTTCCCCCTCCCCATATCCTCAAGTCCATTCTCTAGTAGGTCTGTGTCTTTATTCCCGTCCTGCCACTAGGTTCTTCATGACCTTTTTTTTTTTTTATCCCTTAGATTCCATATATATGTGTTAGCATACTGTATTTGTTTTTCTCTTTCTGACTTACTTCACTCTGTATGACAGACTCTAACTCCATCCACCTCACTACAAGTAACTCCATTTCATTTCTTTTTATGTCTGAGTAATATTCCATTGTATATATGTGCCACATCTTCTTTATCCATTCATCCGATGATGGACATTTAGGTTGCTTCCATGCCCTGGCTATTGTAAATAGAGCTGCAATGAACATTTTGGTACATGACTCTTTTTGAATTATGGTTTTCTCAGGATATATGCCCAGTAGTGGGATTGCTGGGTCATATGGTAGTTCTATTTTTAGTTTTTTAAGGAATCTCCATACTGTTCTCCATAGTGGCTGTATCAATTTACATTCCCACCAACAGTGCAAGAGTGTTCCCTTTTCTCCACACCCTCTCCAGCATTTATTGTTTCTAGATTTTTTGATGATGACCATTCTGACCAGCCCAGCACCACTTATTGAAGAGGCTGTCTTCTCCATTGTATGTTCTTGCCTTCTTTATCAAAGTTAAGGTGACCATATGTGTGTGGGTTTATCTCTGGGCTTTCTTTTTTTTTTTTTTTTCCCAGCTCTACAATATACTCTTTTTTTTTTTTTTTTTTAATCAGTCATCAATTTTAAACACATCATTGTATACATGTCAATCCCAATCTCCCAATTCAGCACACCACCATCCCCACCCCACCGCGGTTTTCCCCCCTTGGTGTCCATACGTTTGTTCTCTACATCTGTGTCTCAACTTCTGCCCTGCAAACCGGTTCATCTGTACCATTTTTCTAGGTTCCACATACATGCGTTAATATACGATATTTGTTTTTCTCTTTCTGACTTACTTCACTCTGTATGACAGTCTCTAGATCCATCTGCGTCTCAACAAATGACCCAATTTCGCTCCTTTTTATGGCTGAGTAATATTCCATTGTATATATGTACCACATCTTCTTTATCCATTTGTCTGTCGATGGGCATTTAGGTTGCTTCCATGACCTGCCTATTGTAAATAGTGCTGCATTGAACATTGGGGTGCATGTGTTTTTTTGAATTACGGTTTTCTCTGCGTATATGCCCAGTAGTGGGATTGCTGGATCATATGTTAATTCTATTTTTAGTTTTTTAAGGAACCTCCATATTGTTCTCCATAGTGGCTGTATCAGTTTACATTCCCACCAACAGTGCAAGAGGGTTCCCTTTTCTCCACACCCTCTCCAGCATTTGTTGTTTGTAGATTTTCTGATGATGCCCATTCTAACTGGTGTGAGGTGATACCTCATTGTAGTTTTGATTTGCATTTCTCTAATAATTAGTGATGTTGAGCATCTTTTCATGTGCTTCTTGGCCATCTGTATGTCTTCTTTGGAGAAATGTCTATTTAGGTCTCCTGCCCATTTTTGGATTGGGTTGTTTGTTTCTTTAATATTGAGCTGCATGAGCTGTTTATATATTTTGGAGATTAATCCTTTGTCCGTTGATTCGTTTGCAAATATTCTCTCCCATTCTGAGGGTTGCCTTTTCGTCATGTTTATGGTTTCCTTTGCTGTACAAAAGCTTTGAAGTTTCATTAGGTCCCATTTGTTTATTTCTGTTTTTATTTCCATTACTCTAGGAGGTGGATCAAAAAAGATCATGCTGTGATTTATGTCAAAGAGTGTTCTTCCTATGTTTTCCTCTAAGAGTTTTATAGTGTCCGGTCTTACATTTAGGTCTCGAATCCATTTTGAGTTTATTTTTGTGTATGGTGTTAGGGAGTGTTCTAATTTCATTCTTTTACATGTAGTTGTCCAGTTTTCCCAGCACCACTTATTGAAGAGACTGTCATTTCTGCATTGTATATCTTTGCCTCCTTTGTCATAGATTAGTGGACCATAGGTGCGTGGGTTTATCTCTGGGCTTTCTATCTTGTTCCATTGATCTATGTTTCTGTTTTTGTGCCAGTACCATATTGTCTTGATTACTGTAGCTTTGTAGTATAGTCTGAAGTCAGGGAGACTGATTCCTCCAGGTCAGTTTTTCTCCCTCAGATTGCTTTGGCTATTCGGGGTCTTTTGTTTCTCCATAAAAATTTTAAGATTTTTGGTTCTAGTTCTGTAAAAAATGCCACTGGTAATTTGATAGGGATTGCACTGAATCTGTAGATTGCTTTGGGTAGAATAGTAATTTTCACAATACTGATCCTTCCAATCCAAGAATATGGTATATCTCTCCATCTGTTTGTGTCATCTCTGATTTCTTTCATCAGTGTCTTATAGTTTTCTGAGTATAGGTCTTTTACCTCCTTAGGTAGGTTTATTCCTAGGTATTTCAATCTTTCTGTTGCAACGGTGAATGGGATTGTTTCCTTAACTTCTATTTCTGATCTTTCATTGTTAGTGTATAGGAATGCAAGAGACTTCTGTGCATTAATTGTGTATCCTGCAACTTTATCAGATTCATTGATTAGCTCTAGTAGCTTTCTGGTGGCATCTTTAGGATACTCTATGTACAGTAACACGTCATCTGCAAACAGTGACATCTTTACTTCTTCTTTTCCAATTTGGATTCCTTTTATTTCTTTTACTTCTCTGATTGCTGTGGCTAAAACTTCCAAACCTATGTTGAATAATAGTGGTGAGAGTAGGCAACCTTGTCTTGTTCCTTATCTTAGTGGAAAAGTTTTCAGATTTTCACCATTGAGAACGATGTTGACTGTGGGTTTGTCATATATGGCCTTTATTATGTTGAGGTAGGTTCCCTCTATGCCTACTTTCTGGAGAGTTTTTATCAGAAATGGCTGTTGAATTTTGTCGAAAGCTTTTTCTGCATCTACTGAGATGATCATATGATTTTTCTCCTTCAATTTGTTAATATGGTGTATCATGTTGATTGATTTGCATATATTGAAGAATCCTTGCATTCCTGGGATAAACCCCACTTGATCATGGTGTATGATCCTTTTAATGTGCTGTTGGATTCTGTTTGCTAGTACTTTGTTGAGGATTTTTGCTTCTATGTTCATCAGTGATATTAGCCTGCAGTTTTCATTTTTTGTGATATCTTTGTCTGGTTTTCGTATAAGGGTGATGGTTGCCTTGTAGAATGAGTTTGGGAGTGTTCCTCCCTCTGCTATATATTGGAAGAGCTTGGGAAGGAAGGGTGTTAACTCTTCTCTAAATGTTTGACAGAATTCGCCTGTGAAGGCATCTGGTCCTGGGCTTTTGTTTGTTGGAAGATTTTTAATCACAGTTTCAATTTCAGTGCTTGTCATTGGTCTGTTTATATTTTCTACTTCTTCCTGGTTCAGTCTCCAAAGGTGGTGCATTTCTAAGAATTTGTCCATTTCTTCCAGGTTGTCCATTTTATTGGCATATAGTTGCTTGTAGTAATCTCTCATGATCTTTCGTATTTCTGCAGTGTCAGTTGTTACTGCTCCTTTTTCATTTCTAATTCTATTGATTTGAGTCTTCTCCCTTTTATTCTTGATCAGTCTGGCTAATGGTTTATCAATTTGGCTTATCTTCTCAAAGAACCAGCTTTTCGTTTTATTGGTCTTTGCTATTGTTTCCTTCATTTCTTTTTCTTTTATTTCTGATCTGATCTTTATGATTTCTTCCCTTCTGCTAACTTTTGGGTTTTTTTGTTCTTCTTTCTCTAATTGCTTTATGTGTAAGGTTAGGTTGTTTATTTGAGAAGTTTCTTGTTTCTTAAGGTAGGATTGTATTGCTATAAACTTCCTTCTCAGAACTGCTTTTGCTGCATCCCATAGGTTTTGGGTCATCATGTTTTCATTGTCATTTCTTTCTAGGTAGTTTTTGATTTCCTCTTTGATTTCTTCAGTGATCTCTTGCTTATTTAGTAGTGTATTGTTTAGCCTCCATGTGTTTGCAGTTTTTAAAGATTTTTTCCTGTAATTGGTATCTAGTCTCATAGCATTGTGGTCAGAAAAGATACCTGATACGATTTCAATTTTCTTAAATTTACCAAGGCTTGATTTGTGACCCATCATATGATCTATCCTGGAGAATGTTCCATAAGCACTTGAGAAGAAAGTGTATTCTGTTGTTTTTAGATGGAATGTCCTATAAATATCAATTAAGTCCCTCTTGTTTAATGTATCATTTAAAGCTTGTGTTTCCTTATTTATTTTCATTTTGGATGATCTGTCCATTGGTGAAAGTGGGGTGTTAAAGTCCCCTACTATTATTGTGTTACTGTTGATTTCCCCTTTTATGGCTGTTAGCATTTGCCTTATGTATTGAGGTGCTCCGGTGTTGGGTACATAAATATTTACAATTGTTATATCTTCTTCTTGGATTGATCCCTTGATCATTACGTAGTGTCCTTCTTTGTCTCTTGTAATACTCTTTATGTTAAAGTTTAGTTTGTCTGATATGAGAATTGCTACTCCAGCTTTATTTTGATTTCCTTTTGCATGGAATATGTTTTTCCATCCCCTCACTTTCAGTCTATGTGTATCCCTAGGTCTGAAGTGGGTCTCTTGTAGACAGCATATATACGGGTCTTGTTTTTGTATCCATTCAGCCAGTCTATGTCTTTTGGTTGGAGCAGTTAATTCATTTACATTTAAAATAATTATTGACATGTATGTTCCTATTACCATTTTTTAATTGTTTTGGGTTTGTTATTGTAGGTGTTTTCTTTTTCTTGTGTTTGCTGCTTAGAGAAGTTTCTGTAGCATTTGTTGTAAAGCTGGTTTGGTGGTGCTGAATTCTCTAAGCTTTTGCTTGTCTGTACAGGTTTCAATTTCTCTGTCAAATCTGAATGAGATCTTTGTTGGGTAGCGTCATCTTGGTTGAAGGTTTTTCCCTTTCATCACTTTAAATATGTCCTGCCACTCCCTTCTGGCTTGTAGAGTTTCTGTTGAAAGATCAGCTGTTAGCCTTATGGGGATTCCCTTTTTGTTGTTTGTTGCTTTTCCCTTGCTGCTTTTAATATTTTTTCTTTGTATTTAATTTTTGATAGTTTGATTAATATGTGTCTTGGCGTGTTTCTCCTTGGATTTATCCTGTATGGGACTTTCTGTGCTTCCTGGACTTGATTGACTATTCCCTTTCCCATATTAGGGAAGTTTTCAACTATAATCTCTTCAAATATTTTCTCAGTCCCTTTCTTTTTCTCTTCTTTTTCTGGGACCCCTATAATTTGAATGTTGGTGCATTTAATGTTGTCCCAGAGGTCTCTGAGATGTCCCCAATTCTTTTCATTCTTTTTTTTAGAATTCTGCTCTGCAGTAGTTATTTCCACTATTTTATCTTCTAGGTCACTTATCCGTTCTTCTGCCTCAGTTATTCTGCTATTGATTCCTTCTAGAGAATTTTTAATTTCATTTATTGTGTTGTTCATCATTGTTTGTTTGCTCTTTCATTCTTCTAGGTCCTTGTTAAACCTTTCTTGTATTTTCTCCATTCTATTTCCAAGTTTTTGGATCATCTTTACTATCATTACTCTGAATTCTTTTTCAGGTAGATTGTCTATTTCCTCTTCATTTGTTTGGTCTGGTGGGTTTTTACCTTGCTCCTTCATCTGCTGTGTATTTCTCTGTCTTCTCATTTTGCTTAACTTACAGTGTTCGGGGTCTCCTTTTCACAGGCTACAGGTTTGTAGTTCCTGTTGTTTTTGGTGTCTGCCCCCAGGCACCAAAGGTTGGTTCAGTGGGTTGTGCAGGCTTCCTGGTGGAGGGGACTGGTGCCCGTGTTCTGGTGGATGAGGCTGGATCTTGTCTTTCTGGTGGGCAGGACCACGTCCAGTGGTGTGTTTTGGTGTGTCTGTGAACTTATGATTTTAGGCAGCTTCTTTGCTAATGGGTGGGGTTGTGTTCCTGTCTTGCTAGTTGTTTGGCATAGGGTGTGCAGCACTGTAGCTTGCTGGTTGTTGAGTGGAGCTGGGTCTTAGTGTTGAGATGGAGATGTCTGGTAGAGTTTTCGCCATTTGATATTATGTGGGGCCAGGAGGTCTCTGGTGGACAAATGTCCTGAACTCGCCTCTCCCACCTCAGAGGCTCAGGCCTGACACCCGGCCGGAGCACCAAGACCCTGTCAGCCACATAGCTTTTCTTGTTCCTTGATCTATGCAAATACAGTCAGATATGAAGCCCCAGTCAATTAACTGAAGCCAGGTACTTCCTTGTTTCTGCTTCCAGTAGTTCAACTTTAAATGCAGTGACTAAGAAAAAACCCTACTTCTTATATCTCGCATTATAAACTCAAAGTCTACCCTGAAACAAATTTTATGATTAAATCCAATAAAATCATTTTTATATCACTGATGCATTCAGGCTTTATTCAATCAATAAATATTTATCAGTTACCACTTAAATACCGGAAACTGTACTATGCACCGGGAGTGAAAAAATGAGCAAGATTAATCTACTGACATCAAAAGCTTATAGTGAAAGAAGGTAAGGGGAAAATGAGAAAGAGTTAAAGAGACAGAAATAGAGATAGAGATAAAGAAAGATAAAGAGAGAATAACCAGAAGATCAGTCGAGAAAATGACTATTTAGGCATAGTTCAAGCACAAAGGAGAGAGAGGCATTTTCACTTGGAAGCACTGTCAAGGGATGACCCTAAAGAAAGGCTCACCAAATGGCTTTCAGCTTTTACCCCATACAAAGACAGCCCTGGTCAAGCTTGCCAATGACCTTGGCAATGCCAAAACCAAATGTAACTTCTTTATTTCTCTTTCTTCTACATTTCTTAACTTTTCAACAGTATTCCACACCCTCGATCATTCTGACTTCTTGAGATACTGTCTTTTCCCAGCTTGTATAATATCACTCTCTTGCTTTCCTGATTTCCTCTATCTCATTGGTTCCTTTATAAACTCCTTTCTTGGCTTCTCCTCCTCTCAGAATGTTGAGTTTATGACCACTTTTCTTTTCATGCTTTGTGCACACCCTATGTATGAATCATGGTTAAGAGAGGGCATTCAAACCACACTCCTTATTTTAAATCCTGGACTTGCCAATTACCACCTGTGTAACCTTGGGAAAGTCACTTAACTTCTCTGTGTCATTTTTTTTTTTACCTCTAAAATAGGGGTTATCATGAAGTATAAATGAATTAACACAGGTGATATGAAGTACTTAACATGTAAAATACTTAGAATAATATCTAACACATATTAGTCACGATAGTATTATCAGTACAATGTGTTTAAATGCTATTTATAATGCTTAGGACTTGCATTCTGTATCTTTTACTCTAACCTCTGCTTTGAAAACTAGTCATGTATTAAGCTATGAACTTGTATCTCATTTTAGATGTCTAACAGCATCTAAAAAATAACAAAACTAAGAAGAACACTTGATTTCTCTCCACTCAAAACTGTTCCTTCCACAATCCTCCCCATTGTATTAAGTGACTCTATACCTGGATACTAAAGCCAAAACCTAAGAATTATCCCTAATTTCTCTTTCCCTTAACCCTCCTGTCAGATCCAATTCATCAGTAACTTCTATCAAAACGCTCTCCAAAATATACTGTGAAGCCATCTCATCTAACCTCCTCCACTACTATGATCCTAATCCAAGCCATCACCATCTCCTTCCTGGAATCCACAATGGCATCTTTGCTCATTTACTTGCTTCTTCTCTCACACTTCCTAAAATCTATTCTTTACAGAGTAGTCAAAATAACTTTTCTAATAAAAGTAAATTTGGATAAAATCCAATCTCCATGCTCTGACTTAGAAAACTCTATTGATTTGGCCCTGGTATACTTTCTTTTATTTCACCTTTTACTGCCCCCACCTCCCCTATTCACTATTCTTTTGCAATTCCAACCTTCTTTATGTTACTTGAAAACACGGAGCTCATTTCCACCTTTGGGATTTTGTACAAGCTCCCACATTTATCTGTAATGCCATTCTTCCTGAATATCATACGCCTGGTTGCTTCTTGAAATTGACATCTCACCTCAAAGAGGTTCCTCAGTTCATAGTAACCTCCCTGTCATTACTTACAACCTCCGTTTCATGGTTTTTCAACCTCCTTTCCATGGCATATTCTGATGTTTTCTTCTTTATTCATTCATTCTTGTATTATCTCTCTCTATTAGAATGCAAGTTCTATGCGGAGACCTACCAGGTCTTCAGGTATCTGCAATGCTTGGCACATAGATGACTTTCCATAAATACTTTGGAATTAATAAGTAAATAAATTATGACAGTAGTGAAACAAAAGAGACCAGCAGTTGAAATCTATTTGCCTTGGAAACTAGTTCTAGGTTGGGGAAAGGAGTGATCCTAAGATTATTTATTTGCATGACCAGATGGGTGATGCTGTCATTCAGAGAGAAAGAGAACACTGAAGAAGGGAAAAGTCTAGGAGTAATCCTTTTTGGACAATGACTTTGATAGCTCTTGGGATACAAATTTGGAATTGTACAAGGAATAATGAGATACAGATCTAGGACTAAAAAAAAGTATACCTCCATGGGCTGGACATATAAATTTAATAATCATCAGAATAGCTGACATTTAAGTAGAGGAGAGCAGAGTTTATGGAGTGAGAATAGAGGAGGTCTAAACTTTTAAAACACCAAAATATTCAAGAGGCAGATAGTGGAGAAGCTGGAAGACAAAATCCTAGGAGGAGACCCAGGAAGGAGGAGTATGCCAGCCAAGGAGAAAGTAAGTTTCTAGAATAGAGGTGAAGTCAACAGGATCAAGTAACAGAGAGATCGAATAAAATAAGTACTACAAACAGTCAGCTGTATTTAGCAATTAGAAGATCATTGAGCAAATTGAAAACCAAGATGTCATCTGAACTTGCCAGAGTCCTGCCCTTGAATTCCAAGTCCCTCAAATTTTCAAGCACTATCAAAATATCTGTCTGGAATTCCACCTCTCCCAGACCTCTAAGACTTGATTTGGCACCTCCAACATTTTTGTGCTGCCACCAACATAGTAACCTAAGTGAACTGGTGCTTTCAATGGTTTAATCATTGTTTTTTCTCTTCTCTATCTGTAGAATAAATAAGAAAGTATTATCAGCTATCTGCAATTTAAATAAATATATTTTCAAATAAATCTCAAAAATTCAGCAGAATCTTCTTCATTCAAAGTAATTAAAACAATAATGAATGGATAGTCAATGAATCAGTGGGATAATAATTTCCAGGATGCCCCCAAAATGCTGGAACATGCTGATTTCTTTTTAAGATTCAGTAGACTTACGTTTAGCAGACTATGGGGCAGCAAGAAAAAGTAAATATATATAGAAGTTTAATAACACGAGTCAAAAATAGGAAGAATTTATTGCTAAATTATCAATTAAATGCAAACATTATTAAAAACTGAAATGTTGAAGAAATTTTTGACTTGTGAAAATTATGAGAAGGAGAGTATATTCTTTAAAGCACTTTTAGGTACCTATTCCAGACCTTGATTTTTCATGTGCCTAATTTAAAATTCCCATTTTGTCATCAAAATCCAACTCATCCTCCAACTACCTTAATAGAATTTTTTATATAAATTTATTTATATTTTATTTATTTATTTTTGGCTGCGTTGGGTCTTCCTTGCTGTGCACGGGCTTTCTCTAGTTGCTGCAAGCAGGGGCTACTCTTTGTTGCGGCACGCGTGCTTCTCATCACAGTGGCTTCTCTCGCTGCAGAGCACGGGCTCTAGGTGCACAGGCTTCTGTAGTTGTGGCACACGGGCTCAGTAGTTGTGGCTCGTGGGGTCTAGAGCACAGGCTCAGTAGTTGTGGCGCACAGCCTTAGTTGCTCCGCAGCATGTGGGATCTTCCTCGACCAGGGATCAAACCCGTGTCCCCTGCACTGGCAGGCGGATTCTTAACCACTGCGCCACCAGGGAAGTCCCTAGAATTTATTTTTAAGTCTCTTGGTTAACTGAAAGAAAATTGTTAGGTCCTATGAAATTTCGAGATTCTCCAAAAGTCAAAGTAAGGAAGTTAAAACAGAGGATTCACTTATGTTTTGTGGTTAGTGTGGCATTATTTACTCCAATGATTCTCAAGCTTTGCTACATATAGAATTGCCTAAGCAGGCTTTTAAAAAATCTTAGTGTCTAAGCTGACCCCATACTAGATAAATCAGAATCCCTGGGGGGTGAGACCCAGGCATCAGTATTTTTTAAACCTCTTCAAGGATTCTCCTGGACAGCCATGGATTTGAGAACTCAGGACTTATGCTACCCTTCTCATTAAATGAATGTTTTAGTGGTTATGAATAAGGGCTTTGAAGTCAGAGCTGGATTTGGAATCCTGGTGGCTGTATAGACTTGGACAAACCCTTTAATATGTTTGAGACTCAGTTTACTCAACTATTATTCAGTAATTTTTGTTCCCACTCTGTAGGGTTGTTTTGAGCATTAAATAAGGTAATATAAAAACTCAGCAGAGCACATGGTATATAATGCACAATAAATGTTAATAATCTATATAAATATAACTGTGTTATTAATGATAATTATTTATGAATTTCAAACCAAATACTCTGTGTGGTTTCTAATACATACTTCGCAAATATAACTGTACTTAAACCTGAATTATTATGTGTAACAAAGTATCACATCTATGCTGACTCACTGAATTCAGGCAACCAATTTGGGCCTTAGAAGCACTCTCTCATTTAAATGACACAAAGGCAGAGTTCAAAGAGCCTCAAATTCACCTCCTCCTCATACCTGCCACCACACAGATACATGACACCTCCAAAGCAGCTGCATCATTTGAGCCTGACTTGCAGGTGAAAGCTACTCATAAATTTCCTCAGGTTTTATTAGAGGGAATTTTTAAATCTTCATTGACATGGGAAGAAAGAACTCAACAAAAATTCCAGTCACATTTTTTTCTTATTTACTCGGTTCCTCTGGAGTGTGTGACGACTTGTTTTCCTTTAGTTGTATCTGAACAGTTTGACATATTACTGTGACAAGGTTACTTTTTAAATTGATAAAAGGTTTGATTGTGTCAGTGCATTTGTCAAAACTGTCTGACACCATGTATAATGGACTCTGCATTCAGAGCCCGGATGGCACTTGAGTCTCCTCTTACTATTCTGCGTTCAGCCCACACCTAACCAGACATCCAGCAGGGTTGGGTCAAAGTCGGGGAGATGAGCGTGGGTACAAACACTCCTACTTTGTTCCCCTGGCTTTTCACTGTAGGAGCTTCTCCTCTCTCGTTAAATGTTAAAGTGACATTTACAGCTTCCTTTTAAAGGGAGGATGCTAGGATGTCAGAGCCTGAGCGAGGAAAACATTTACCCAGAAAAATGAAGGCTGGGGCAGCTGACTTCCTAGTCTTCAGGTGATGATTGGAAGTATGTGTGCACCTACCCTAGAGTTCCCCTGTTTTTCCTTTATTCTGCTTAAAGCGGCCTTGTCAGCAGCGCATTCACTTTATAACAGAACAATTCACTCTGTACCTGCAAGGTGCTGGCCTTAATTCCAGATTAATCACTTGGAAGTGAGGGCAATCTGGCTGGAGTTTTCTGAAAGTATTATATTAATTAAAATTTATAAGTTATGAGAATGGTTAGATAAAAGGTAGATGTAGAAAACATAAACACATTAATGATTTTACTTTCCATTAAAAATTCTGTCCATTATGTTAAATACGTGCCTTTACTTTTCAAGACTAATCTCAATGTGTTTCAAGGGGATGTTTAGAATCACGTAATAGAGGTTATCAATTTCTCTGAGGAAACAGAGCTTAATATGTGAAAAATCATTACACCACCAAAATTTTATTTGGTCCAAAGAAGTTGCAATGCTCTCTCTCTCTCTCTTTATGAAGTCAAATTTATCTTCCCTCACTTCCATATCCCCCTTTTGAGATATGCATAAATGGTGCATAACTCAAGTATTCCACCCAGAGTCTCCAACTGATAACCCATCTTATGAATATAATTGTATAATCAATTGGATTTTCAGTTTTCACTATATTAGCCTTGCATGTTTTAAATACTGCAGCCACTAAATATTTAATACTATATTGATGACCCATTCATGACAGGGTAAGAAAAAGAAATTAACTAAAAATCAACTAACTTGGGTCCTCTTTTGTGCTACTTTGTTGTTTCTTTTGGAGTTCGTTTGGTTAATTGTCTCTAACGTCCTTGTTTTTTAATAGAAAAATAAATGCATATGAAAAAAGACATCTTTCACCACACATAATTGTTCCCCTACCACAAATATTAATTCTCACACCCTCTTCTCTGACCATTAGTTATTCTGTTCCAGCTCGCTCTTCAACTGTCCTGCTCTGTTCCTTGATCTCCTAAGGTCTTTTCTACTTGGCAGTCGGAATTATCTCTTTGAAACAAAAATCTGACTCTGTCACCTTCCCGTTTGTTACAATTCAATGATTTCCTTCATTGAAACAAAGCTCCTAACGTGACATACAAAGGGATCACCATACCCCCTCCATGTTTCCAGGTCACATTGCCCCAGGCTCCACTCCCTCTCTCTGCTATAGCAACTTGACCCTTCCTCAGCCCCTTGTCTTTGCCATGTTCCCTCCAGCCATTGGTTCTGCACACATGGAGTTCCTTCTGCCTAGAATGCTCTTCCCTTCCTTCCTCATTTAGTTAAACCTATTTCTTAGCTCAGAGATTCCTTTGCCCATTGCCTTAACAAGGTCTCATCCCATGTTACAAATCCTCTTATTTCCATGCTCCTCTCTTTTTTTTGCATTTGTAGTTGCAATTTTATATCAAATCACACGATCATTTCATTGATTTCCATTTTCCCTATCAAAATATAATCTCTGCTAAAGCAAGACCTTTATCTAAATGTACTCACCACTGAATCTTTAGCACACTATCTGGTATGCAGCATAGGTACTCTGTGAAAATTTCTTGATTTTCCTTGAAATTTTTCAAGATAAAGACATTACAAGGTCTTGTTTGCAGGGCAGAAATAGAGACACAGATGTAGAGGACAAATGTATGGACACCAAGGGGGTAAAGTGGCAGGGGGAGGTGGTGGTGGTGGGATGAATTGGGAGATTGGGATTGACATATATACACTAATATGTATAAAATGGATAACTAATAAGAACCTGCTGTATAAAAAAATAAATAAAATTAAATTAAAAAAAAAAGACATTACAAGGTCTTTAACACTAGTACTTCCTACAAGACACACAATGCCATATATTCATCCAAAACATAGGTATAACTAGAGAGATTTTCCATAGAGTAAAATCATTCTTCATGTCTATTCTTTAGTCTTGCCTTCTTTCCTTGACTTTACTTGTGATCCAACCATAGGAGCTTTGATGATAAATGTGAATGGAATCCCTTAATAAGAATTTGCTTTCAGATAATACATTGAGAAATAATGTAATTTCTTTCCTTTAATATCATTTTCTTGCTGTTCATTAGTATTCATATGGATATTGTATTCTAATGCCAGATAATTTGCTATGTCTGTGCCTTTTTAATATATCTCTGTTTTCTATTATTTTATTACTATGGATATTAGCAAATATTGCATTTCTTATAAGGGAATAGTAACTCTGAAAGTTCTTATAATTTCATAGGAATAACCATGGAAAATTGATCCTGATGGCAAGATAATTGAAACCTACAAATATTATCTGTTTTGTAGGTAACATTATTTTAAAGTGTTGGATGAGTCATAGGAATGCAAGATGATTTGAATCTTTAGAAGAATGCTAATTTAACAGAGCAAGGGGCCCTCTAAGACATCACCACTACAAGAGAGGAAACCAGGATTTTACAAAGGGCTTACAATGGTCTCTAACAAAGGCGTCCCCAGCTCTCAGGTCATACTCATGCAGCTGAATCAGCTCAGGCAGTGGCCCTGCCAACACTGTAAAAGGGGACTGGTGAAAGGTGACCAGCGTAGGTTTTACTGCTAACTAGTGAGGGCCTCAATGAACTATCAGACTTTTAAAGTAAAAAATATTTAAAAGATTATCATGTATAAACAAATTATTTTATACGTGGGGAAAACCAAAATTAAGAGGGGACAAGTCACTTGTCTAGGGCCACATACCCAGTTGATGGCACAGCCAGGAGTGAAACCCCAAACTCTCAGCGCATGGCTATTTCCTCTACATTATGCTGCCCGGTCACATTAGTTCTCTCAGTTTCCCGGAAAGCAAACCTCAGCAATAAACCTCAGGTCCAGACCACTTCAATAACGGAAGAACCCACAAACATTTTTACCATAACAATAACATGGGCCAGATCTTATTAACCAGCAAAAATTAATATGAACAAGTAACCACTACCCTCTGTGCCCTTGGCATTCTTTAAATTTCTCAAATAAACAGAAGAAACACAAACAAAACTTTTTTTTTCCCTCAAACATAATGTTCTTGTGCCACTAAATCTCTTTCCTGAGTTAAAAATGCCAATGCAGACTTTAGGTAACCCTTTCCATTTATAAATTTCTGGCAATATTCTTTGCAGAAATGGACACTGATACAGAAATTCATAGTATAATGCTACATCAGTGGTATGTTCATAAACCAGCTCTCAAAAAATGAAACTACATAGAATTTTAAAAGTTCTCATTTATAGGGCTTGCTGATTCCTGTGATATAAATACTCCCACCATGGCCGATTTCAAGATACTGAGTCTGTAACAAATCACTCAAGAATTCCTGAATATTTAACCATTGGCTCTGGTGCCTCAGTCAGAGGCAGCTGCAGTACACCACTGGTACTACAGGAAACCTAGAAATAATCAAACCCAGACCACTCTTTTATACGAGGAGATGGAGGCTCAAAGACAGTAAATGATTTGCCACAAGATCACACGGTGGCCAAGCAGGTTATAATACACCACCTCAAATACCTTCACATATTTAGTGAGACTTTCTGCGTTAGGAATAGTCAGTGGACTTTATATTAATGTAGAGACATGTGGATGAAAAAGGTCACCTGCTACATCAGTAAACAAAGGAGGTTGTGGACACCAAGCCATCAGCCACTGCAGCCATCCTGGGTATCCTGAGGAGATTCAGGATGAAGAAAAGCAGGATACTGGCCCTAGATAGTTAAGGTGCAGCTCCAAGGGATGATGTCAATGAGCCCAGACTCTTGAATCTGCCCATACACAGAAAAACACTAAATTCATTAACTTGAGATGCCTGGTTTTCCTTAATTAACAGTAATCTTTTCATGTTCCTACTACCTGGTTTTTGTTGCAAAAACTCCTGTATCTCCTGGTTCCTCCCTTACCTCTTCAGAGCTGTCCCTCAGAGCTGTCTGAGAAGCTGCCTCCCAGGCTTAAGCCCTCAGCAAGTCTGCCCAATAAAACATAATTCTCAACTTTTAGATTGTGCCTTTTTTTTTTTTTTAAAGAAGTATTTCTCAAAAAACCAGCAGCATCAATGACAACACCAGGGAACCTGCTGAAATTTACATTCTCCGGCTGCACCCCAGACCTAGTGAAATCGCAATCTCAGGGGCCCAGAAATCTGTGTTTCAACAAGCTCTCTGAGTCGTAGAGAGCAGTGGGAAAGAATCTTTCCTTAAAACCCAGCAATATTTTTTATGAATAAGATTCACACACAAAGATAATAGCTGGCCTTCTTTTTCACATCAGTATCCATTACAGGAGATTATTCACCTGAAGCTTCTAACATAAAGTCCGTCATCTTTCACATTTTCAAAGCCCTTATTTATCAAAATAGTTTAGAATTTTCTAACTCTAGCAAAAAAATTAAAAAATGTTGAGTGATTTACCTTCCAGTTCTCAACCTCAACATTTTATAGACCAAAACCTAACATATTTGTATATCTTAGCCCTGGCACCTTTCTTTCTTTTTTTTAAACTGCTTTCAAATAAATATTTATTTTTCAATGTTCTGTCTTACCTCTTTCACAAATCAAGGCAGTTGATACGAGCAGGGTGCCCCTACCCTAGTCTACATACTGCCTTGTCAACTGATTATATAGTTATTTATGTATTTGTGTTTTGTTTAATCTGCCACTTCCTGTTGTTTTGATATTTGTTCCCAATCTTCAAAACCAGAACAAAGGCAAATAAATACTATCTGCCTTGTTTTCCTCTTCCAATATTTGAGAGGTTGGAAAATTTACAAAATAAATATCCTCTCAACCTTCTTATAAAAGCATTGCAAAACAGCAAAAGAAAAACTGAGTAATAGTTTCCCCCAACTTAAAAATACCCAGCTAACGCACAGTCAAGTGACAAATAGCTGCACTGATATTACTTTGAAAATAATCAGACAGCAATCTAAAAATCCAGGCCTATAGTTCTTAATTTGTTATTCACTATTCATTTAATTTGGAGGGTAAACTTAAATATGTTTAATTGATTTGCACAGAAATAAGAGAGTTAATAACATAAGTGTTGGTAGATAGTAGATGAATGAAAACATTTTGGAAGGGCATTTAATCACTACCGTATTTCCTGGGAAATATAAAACTAGGTGAGTGCGGTTCTTGGCTTTGGTGGGAATAGCTTCACTGGACTTGGAAATAGATGTTTTCAAGGAAGCAAAAGGATTAGCCTTCTAATTTTCCAATTACCTGGTCCCGGCTGAACTTACATTTACCAAGCAAGAACTGACCAAAAGAGCTTTCCAACACAGTAGGTGACCATCCTGAAATCTACCACTTCTGAGTTTTTGCAATCCCCATCACTAATACCTCTCCAAAAAAAGAGCACAGTTTCTTTCATGAGATTCATCATTGATTCCACCAACCACAGGTGTGAGAACCTACCAGCCACAAGGTGTGAGAACCTACCAGCCACAAGGTGTGGGAACCCACCAACCACAAGGTGTGAGAACCCACCGGCCACAAGGTGTGAGAACCCACCAACCACAAGGTGTGAGGACCCACCGGCCACAAGGTGTGAGAACCCACCGGCCACAAGGTGTGAGAACCCACCAAGCACAAGGTGTGAGAACCCACCGGCCACAAGGTGTGAGAACCCACCGGCCACAAGGTGTGAGGACCCAACTCCATGACTGCTCCTCATCTTCCTGGTCAATACATGCACATCAGCCAGCATCCCTATGTCTCTCTGTTCAAGAACCTTCTCTTTCAAAGCAAAAGGCAAACGAACTCCATTCCCAAAATAAGCTGGACTCAGATCTTAAATTTAAGTCCCGTTTCTACAGCAGAGTCTTCCTCACCGGGTACACTGGGTGCCAAACCCAACCCCATATGGACGAGCCCACGTGGGCAAGGATGCGGTTGGAAACGGCGCAGAGGGCGGGGGGCACTTACGGTTGGCACAGCTTGATTAGGTCCTGGTCAGTGGTGCCTGGCGGGAGGCCTCGAATGTACAGGTTGGTTTTACTCAACTGTTCCCCGCTGCTGTTGCTGCTGCTGTGGTTGCTGCTGCTGTTTGTGCTGGGGCTGGGAGGAGCCATGGGGTGGGGAGCTGGTGCATAGGACTGCTGGAAACAGAAAAGGCTGTTACTGGAAAAACAAAGCCAGCAACCTATTCCCAGGCCAGCAGAGCAACTCGAAAGCAATGCAAGCTTCTCAGCCTCTCCAATCCACACATGCACACTCGTGTTCATGTCCCTACTCTGGGGTACTTCCGGGAACATCATTTGCTCTCCCCCCATCTGGCCCTGCATTTGGATCAGCCTAGCACAGTTCTCTCCTGGGTGCACCGAAGCTCTGGCCCAGCTCACCTGTGACAGCCAAGCATCTTTGCCTTGCCTCTACTCCGTCTTCCCTCCTTTTCTCCAAAGAAACTTCCTCATATTGCTTTCCTCACCATTACTCTCCAGCGTGATCACTCTATAAATAGCGATGCTATGAATGAACCAATGAGTGAATGACTCCATCTTATCTCGTTCTCCCATTCCCAAATCTGCTCCTTCATGGTGAATGCCCTTTATTTGCAAACTGAGCTCCTATTCTCTCGTCTTTGAATCACTCTGATTGAAAGTCTCAGCTGAGGCACTACTGACATACCGGACAGGATAATTCTTTGTCGCTGGGGCTGTTCTGTTCATTGTAGGCTGGTGGCAGCATCCTTGGCCTATACCCACCAGATTCTAGTAGCACCCATCCCCCAGTTGTGGGACCAAAAATGTGTCCACACACTGCCAAGTGTCTCCTAGGGTGGGGAACTCTCTCCCAGTAAAGAACCACTGGTCTAACCTGTCACACTGTGTTATTACAAAATGTAAATGATAAGATGACCCCCAGTGACTTGGAGTATGCAATGTGAGAATCTTTATAATTATACATGCCAGAATTAGGAGATATATTACACTTTATCCTTTATTTCCTTTTCATACAGGCATATCTTCAAAAGTTCTAAAATTACACTGACTGTCTGGGTTTGAGTCCGTGATGTGTTTATTATTGGCTGTGTGACCTTTGGGGTGCCTGAACCTCTCTGAGATGCAGCATTCTCATTAATATGAGGAGGATAAAATTAGTACTCCCCTACATCATAGGGTCTTTACAAAAACTCAATGAGTTAATGCAAACACAATGGTTCCTGGACGTAAGTAAGTGCACAATAAGAGTTAGCAATAACAAAAACACAAGAAATAATGGTGATAATGGGAATTCCCTGGCGGTCCAGTGGTTAAGACTCCGCACTTCCACTGCAGGGGGCGTGGGTTCAATCCCTGGTTGGGGAACTAGGATCCTGCATACCATGCGGCACCGCCAAGAAATAATAATAATAATGATAATATTTGTGATTCATATCTGTCTTGCAAGTGATATTAGTCTTTAAATCTATCCCAGATTTTCTCAACTATAATCTAGAATGTTACGTAAATACACAGTGAATGCATCAATCATGATTCCAGTGGGGACACTTTGGCCGAGGTCTAACCTGAAGATTCATTAGCTGTTTTATCAGGGGTAGGAGGTGAGTACTTATCCAATAGCAAGTGGATGCTTCGTAAACACTCAAGCTACATCCCACACAATAAAAACTGAGTGATCACAGCAGTTAGCTCATAAAGACAGGAGGCTGTGTCCAGTTTTGTTTCTTGCTATAATAATCCATTTTATACCATCCAGGATTTCAGATTTGCCCCAGTCCATATTCCCAACTGGCTATAATACAAGGCCTCTTGGATGCAATATGTGAAAATGTAACTCATTCCCTCTGGTCTCTTCTCTCCCATTCCCCACACAGCCACCCACCCATCACAAAGACCCATTGCTTTCCATCTTGCTGTCATTCTTGCAGCCTCCATGCTAGAAACCTTGGTGTTAGCTGCATTCAACCACTTATTCAGTATTACTTAATCTATGAGCAACATTTTTAATGTACAATTTGAAAATGAATTACACGGGAGAATACCTTCCGTTCTCAATACTTGAATACAATAACGGGTATTCATTGCCTTTTGGAATGTCATATCTGCATAAAGCTGAATAAAGTTTCTTGGCTGAGATTAAAAAAATATTCCTTCTTGACTTACGAATTCTACTTCGCTCCTCCGACACCCCAGAACACTTAAGCTCTACCTCTTTACGAGTCTTGCACTTAGTAGGTGTTCAATACGGCCTTGCTGAAGCAGTGTCCTGGTCTGTGTATCTCACAACAGAACAGATGGGATTTATCTTTGACTTCCCTCCTGTGCGTTATTCTTTTAAATTTCCCAGGGCTTTTTTCAAGCTGTTTCTTACCACTTTCACCTCCCCTCTCTCCAAATTCTTTGAATTCCATTCTGTACTCAGGCTTCTTTTAAAATGAGGCTTTGTTTAAAGCAGTTTTTCCCACTGCATAGCCTTTAAAACCACCAGGGAGCCAGAAAAGTGTGTCTAGCTTTATGTGTCACAGATCAGATGGACCAGTTCAGACCGAGCGAGCCCTTGACTGATCAAATAAGAAAACACCAACTACAGGATGATCAATCTGTGTTGACTTAATTCTTTTTTTGCCCCAGGGGTCTTTGCAAGCATTTCCATAACCGGACACCATTTAGTAAATTGCATGGTGCCTAAAACAATAAATGTGCCCTCCAGAGGGCCCAGTGGGAAAAAGTAAAACAAAACGGTCAAAGCGAATCGAAGCTAGGATGAGTATAGGGAACTTGTATGCATGGAAATGAGGTATATAATCTAAAAATAGGAGTGGAAGCACCAGGTTCTTGTAGAGAAGGATGTATTTCAAAAGCCCTTTAAAAATACATACAATGAAAAGTGGTTTTCTATGCCCTATTCTTGTTTGTGAGTTCTAGAAATTCTACTGAAAGATGTAGACGTTCTCAGTCTTATTGAACCAATCACTTCACAGGTTTTAAGAGTCAGTGCCAACACTCTTGCTAATCCTTAATATTTTCATTTATCTGTTGATGATACACTGAACAATTCAGGTAGCAGTCTACATTGTAAATCATTCTTTTGTTTTAAGAATTATAAATTCCTTCCTTTCTACTCATTTTCAAAATACACATTCTTTAATCAACAAAATGTTGGGAGAAGGTTCCTAGAATGTCTGATAAATGCATAGGCTTGAATTAATTTGTGAAAAGCAAAAGCAGTTTTGCATACTCTGGCTGCCAAAGACAAATGACCAAACTATGGCATCTCTAAAAAAAAAAAAAAAAAAAAAAGGAGCGGCAGTAACCTTTAAGGGTCAGTGGGTCACAGCAGCCACTTTCCTGATTAAAAGTGGCTCTGATTGCTTTCTCAATTCTTTGTTTTTAGATGGATTTGCAATTTTATCATTGATTAACGTTTAAATCATTTTGAGGTACTAAGAAAGACATTTTAAAATGTTAGTTAAAAATATTATTTCCCTCAGATAACATTGGCTTTGCTATATTGATCAAAGTCACACTTTATAAATCCTATTTAGGAAAGGTAAGGACTTAAGAGTCTGGGGGTACAGAACACTGTGATGCTGAACTGTACCAGGGCAGGCCATTGCTGTGAATTTGCAGTGTTAGCTTGTTAAAACCAGTAGGAGCAGCAGACTTCAGAAGAGGGTCTTCAGATGGTACTGGATTGAGGAGGGGGATAGAGGGCTTGTCCTGAAGCTGCATATGCTTGGCAAGTATGCAGATTTTTCTTAGATGTTTATTCATGGTGGTAATGCTGGGAGGGTCTGTTAGGGATTCTTACATGGGGGCTAAAGCCCTCTTAGCCACATGTCGGGGCTGTTAAAATCAGCCAATCAGTACCAGTGTCCTCTTTGGAAAATTAAATAAAATGACTTAGCATCCGTTTTGGAAGATGCTATTCTTAAAATAACTATTCAAATAATTAGAGGTAACATTTGCCATCTGCTTGCTAAGCATGTTATATGTTATCTTCACAACAGCCCGATGAGGCAAATCATTTTCTTCTGGGTTTACAAATGAGAAAACTGAGGCACAGAAAGGGCAAATGACCTTCTCAAGGTCACGCAGCTGGAGCCCCAGTTTGAACCTAGGGAATCTGACCCCAGAAGCCACACAGTCCCACACAACACTACATACATAACCTCGCCTCTTCATGATATGGGCACCAATAAACACAAAAGGTTTCCTTGCAATGAACTCTGCAGGACGACACCCTGCCGGGAGCTCTGGCCCATCCAAGTATAAAGGGGGAGGAAAAGAATGAAGATGATAAACAGCATACAGTCACAAGGAAGGTTAACAAGCCCTTTCCCTCTATCAGAATTTAAATGAAGTCCATCTTAAATTTAATTTCAAAGGGGAAGTCACCATCAGAAGCGAGTGTGTTATGAGTTTTTCAAATAATGTCAAACAAGGGGGTTCATTTGTCAAGATTCATGGTTTGTTATTTAATAACAGGAAAATGAAGTGGCTTGTAGATCATCCTAAGCAGCTGATTCATTTAGTGTGCTTTGTTAATATGCCTCATTTTTCAAGTTTGAAAAGTGAATCAACCAGCTCCTCCTACATTCTTGGAAAATGTGTGGTTTGGAGGGCAGCCCGTTTGTGTTTTTAACCCTTAGGTACTTTGGAGATAAACTGGAGAGGGATGTGAGTTGTGTTTTTGTTTGTTTGCTTGTTTTTCTGTTTATTTTTTTAAACAGAAAGCATTTGGTACATCAAATAAATGTTCACACATCAATAAAATAAATCATTAAAAATCGTCTTTTATACAATGTCAGGCTACATTGGATGAACACCTGTCTGAAGGCCGTGTTGTAATGCACAGACATTAACCAGGTCCTTTTAAACCAGGGTCTCCCCTCCTTGGCCCTACTGACATTTTGGACAGGATAGTTCTTTGTTGTGGAGGGCTGTCTTGTGTAGGATATTTAACAGTACCCCTGTCTTCTACCACTAGCTGCCAGTTGTGCTACTCTCCCCCCAAGCTGTGACAACCCAAAATGTCCCAGATATTGTCAAATGTGCCCTGGGGTTATGACATCGTCCCTGGTTGGGACCCACTGCTTTATAGAGATCCAACCCCTCTCTTTGAAAGGCCAATACAGTCACCGTTGTGGAATAATGACAATAACTCAATGGCCTAAAACTATTCATTGAAACACCCCTCACCTCACCAAAGTTCAACTTCTTACCCCCAGTACCTTCACCCTTTGTAACTAACCCTCTGCCACATTTCCTTTGCAGCAGACTAGGTCTGAAACATACTTCTCCCTCTGATTGAAAACATAACTCTTTTACAAAGAGAATTTTAAATATTTTCTGCATGCAATGCCTCTTGTCTGGGAATCACAGGGCCTTGCTGTCAAACTGCAGTCAATTCTCTTCCCAGCGTCTGGTTGCTGGCAGGATCCTGAAGCAGTTGGTCTGGTGGTTTTGGGTGGCCTTGGACTCCATCATGCAGCAGTCTGCTCTGCTGATGGTCTCCACAATTTGTTTTTATTCATCTCCAGTGCAAGAGAATTTGTACTCTTTTAGCCACTCAAGGGTAAAGCCCTGGATAAAGTCTCCCGTGAGACTGACATGCCAACTCTTTTACTCTCCAAAAATGAATACAGACCACATTCCTGTCTCGCATCATACATTATTTAGCCTGCACGTACGCATGCAATCTTTTGCTCGGTGGATGCTGCTGTGAAAGGCTGTGGGATTCCTCTCCCAGGCAGGGTCATTTCCACGTAAACTTGTTTCTGCAGACCTGTTCTCTGAAAGAGTGGATGTGACAGGAATCATGGCAATCACTGTGGTGTCTGTAATAGCCTCAAATGAGGGTGAAGAAGAATATTGTCCATGCAAGCAATAAGAAATGCAACTAAATTAATATCTAAGGCAAGCCATGCGACTGTAGCCAGAGTTTCATAAGCCATATACAGGATGGCTTTGCAATTTTATGCTAGGCAATTGCCTCTCCATTCTGGAGACTATGACTGTAGAAAACAATCATTTCAGTTATACGTTTTATAACAGAGTTTGGCGAAAACCTGCTCCCCTTCACTTTGCCTATCCAGAGCTCAGATATGGAAATGAGTACTAAAGGACAAAATTCCCTACAAAAGGCATTCATTTGCACATTCTGGCCACTGGCCTATGTAATAGCTGCTGTCAACAATGGTAACAGGATGCTTAAGAGCTCCAGATTGCCCGCTGAGAATCCACGCCGCCACTAACTAGGCACTTAAGCCTCTAGTCATGAGTAAAAGACGGATTATGATTATCTTACCTCAGAGGTCAGTTGTGAGGCCTTACTTTGTAAATTGCACATAAAATATTTAACACAGTGCCGGGCACAGAGTCAATACTAAATAAATTATTTTTTGTTCTTAACATCTGCATCATCATCAGGAGGCAGATCCTTAAAATGAACACGGATTTCTCAGTCCCAGTTGGAGTAATTTACCTTTCAGGGGGAGCTACAAGAGTCAATCTTCTTTTTATAGGTATGGCAGCCACTATTCTTGAGATGAAACTATGTCATTAGAACTGGGGTTTGCCGTTTTTATCAAGAACCAAAAAGCACTAAGCACTGATGAAACAATCATTGTGGATGGAATGGATGATTAATTTCAAGGTATTTACACATCACTACTGCGGTTTGATTAAAATTCTGTTAGGATGAGATTCACTTTTGCACTAAATATTAGTATTTGAAAACCCCAGCAGTTGCATCATCATACATTGCTCTGTGCTATTTACAAATAGGCTTAATCTGAAGTCACTGAACTCCATTCAGAGGTTTCAATATTAAATGACATTTTAAAATTCACGGTACTTGGAAACACAAGTGAAGTGGTTATTGTTCATTTCAAGCAGCTATAACCCAGTTTCATTAATAAATTTACAAGCTTGAGAAGAGTGACTACTATAAACGATGGAATGACTTTTTATAAAGATTGCTCAATTCTCCAAATGTCAATGACATCTGGTCTCTGCCCCAACCCTTCTTTTAATGTGGCCAACTCTTGATCTTTTTAAGGAAAAATAAACAAAATTCAGACAGACTTAGAAATTTGAGGTGCTTACTTAGTTTAAAAAGTCAAGTCTAGGGCTTCCCTGGTGGCGCAGTGGTTGAGAATCTGCCTGCCAATGCAGGGGACACGGGTTCTAGCCCTGGTCTGGGAAGATCCCACATGCCGCGGAGCAACTAGGCCCGTGAGCCACAACTACTGAGCCTGCGCGTCTGGAGCTTGTGCTCCGCAACAAGAGAGGCGGCGACAGTGAGAGGCCCGCGCACCGCGATGACGAGTGGCCCCCGCTTGCCGCAACTAGAGAAAGCCCTCGCACAGAAACGAAGACCCAACACAGCCAAAAATAAATAAATTAAGACATTTTAAAATGTCACCCTCCACTTGGAATAACTGGGCTGCATGCCTATGTCTTACTCTAGGGTGACTCTAAAAATGTACCTTACAACACCTTTGGGATACTTTTGAGAACAAAAGAGTAGATATTAATAATTAAACCAGGACACAAGGTATAAATTGAAACCATCCAAAGCAAATTGGAATAGTCACCCTATAATTACTTTCTCTATATCTCCATCTCACATATTCTTCTAGTATAACCTAAAATTCTATCCCATGCCATGGACTTTTTTGTTTATTACTTTAGACCTATTTCACTTTTATCTCTTGTTCAGTTTCTACATTCTTAAAATCTACAAAAGGTCACAAAATAATGAACAAGAATAGCAGAGGCTAATGTTTGTTGAGCATATATTTTATGCCAGGCACAGTTCAAAGAGCTTTATACTCACTGCTTTATTTCATGATATCAGAACTTTTAGAGGTAGATCCTATTATTATGCCCATCTTGGAGCTGGGAATACTGAGGCTTGGGCAGGTTACGGGTTTTCCAAGGCTGTTTAGCTACTCTGCAGCACGTCCAGGACCTGAAGCTGGGCGGTCTTCATTCCAGTTAATCCCAGATTTAACCTTAGATATGTGCAGTCCAAGACAGTAGCCACTAGTCACATGTAGCTATTTAAATGTAAAGATAATTAATTCAAATAAAGTGAAAGAAAGAATTCAATCCCTCAGTCACACTAGCCACATTTCCAATGTTCAAGACCACTGGCTACTAAGTGCTATGTCGAACAGGCAGGCACAGAACATGGCGATCTTGGCAGAAGTCCTACTGCACGTGCTGATGGAGCTCATTCTGGCAATTCCAAGGCCCTGCCTCCCACAATACCCTACGCATATATAGCACCTCAACGCACTAAGCAGAATAATTGTCGCAATGTCTATGCTGCTCCTCATACAGTTTTAAGTGCAATTGATCTCCTTTCAGTAGAGACCACATTTCAGTTTTTTCTCCCTCCTGAGTGGGTCTAGATTTTGGTGTCTAAAATCTCTCTCTCAACTGATACCTCCCCTGACCCAAAGTAGTCATCATTAAAAGAGATTTCCAGGAAGTCAAATATAATCTGTGGGAAGGACAAGATGTATTTTATCTGTTTTTAACTAATAACCAAAGTTTCATATGTATCGCAAAATTGCTGAATACCAAGAAACGAAAGCAACTGAGGTAAACTGCTGGTACAGAATAAATGTCTCTGTTTTTGGCAGACGAGCTTCATGTCTGAGAAGGAAGCTTTGCATTTTCAGTACGACATCATGTACTTCACCTGCACATTCCCCAAAAAAAGAACACCCCGACCCCATGTTGTCTGCTATTCTACCAACCTTATTTCTCTCTAAACTAGACCAAGGCGAAAAACAAGAATGCTCTCGTATAGTGAACTACTGGGGCAATTCAGCAACTTCATAAACAATAACCCATATTCCATGACATAAAATAATTGTGTTATTTTATTAGCCAATTCATTCATATTTTATTGTTGCAGCAAAGTTAAATGTGAACAGAAGCAACACTTTGAAAGTCCTAAATCTAAGAAATTTAGATTATAAAACACAATAATTTCCTCAAGAAGACAAAGAGCACAGATCAATTAGTTGTGACAGCAATTAATACCTACAAAGTAATTGCTTCATTATAAAAACTGAAAGGAACACTTGCGGATAATTTTCTATGAATACATTTTCAACATTTATGGTATTTTGGGCCGAGATGGTAACTATGAGAATAAATTAATGCTCAAGTTCATGAAAAAAAATGATCTGATAATAAAATGAATATTACACATTTATATTGTTATCAAATTTATGATAATTTTAAAATCAGAAACATATGAGATATTTACACATTCAAACTTCTATTTCTCATGATCATAAACCTCTATAAGGGCTCCTTTTCCCAGTATATTTTCAGTCAATCCACCTTGTGCTTTAGAGAGTTTCTGAAACCAAATCCAATTTTTGATGCATGTTCTTTTTTGTATGATTATTGGAGAGTTTTTTTTGCACGGGGATATTCTCCATAATCAACAGAATGAACTATCCCCAATAATAGGACAGTCCTGCTTTTCCTTCTCCAAATTACTCTCGTCCTTTTAAAATAAGTGATTAAGGCTTCAGAGACTGGCAAAAAAAAGGGTATTTGCCCTTAATTGGGAGACTCTCCAAAGACTCAAGATGAAGAAGGAAGTGTTATTGTCACTGTACAGCCACTAAGACCCTAGATCCTGAAGCCACACCACCCAGGTTTCAATCCTGCTGTACCACTCATTGTCTGTATGACCTTGGGCAAATTACCTAACTGCTTTTGCCTCAGTCTCCTCATCTGAAAACGGGATAATAACTACCTTAGAAGATTGTAAACATTTCAAATGAGTTATTATGTGGAAAGTACTGAGAATAAAACCTGGAACACAGTAAGCCTTCTACAGGGGCTAGCTACTATTATTACATCAATCTTAAAGCATTTTTACAATACTCATTGTTATTATAAACAAGCATGATCTGTTGAGTAAGACGTGTACTGGTTGGTCTCTTGAATGGTTTAGTGAACTTGAGTTTGCCTGGTTTAAAATCTTCCAATGCAAAGTAAACAATCCATTGATGCTTGCCAAACTGAAATTCTCTCCATTAGAAACCAAGAAATGTCATTCTTCAATGAGAAATTAGGTTCAGTTAGTACTATTTCAGCTACTGATACTAATTGCCTTCAGATAAACTGATGACAAGACCCTCAAAAGAATTTTTAAGATAAACATAAACTTTCACAAGGGAAGTCATTTTTAGAATATACAAATTTTGAGAAAATATCTACAAATTGTGAAAGTGCTCATTAAAATAAGATCTAACTTATCTCCTGTGGAAAAACGCTTATGGGTTAAATAACACACTAACTACTAAATGTCTACCCTCTTACAAGGAATTTTATATACACAAAATAAACTGTACCAATTTCATAGCTTCCAACTCTAAAAATAATTAGGTTTTTTAAAAATTATTGCCCTACAAGAAGACTTTGTGGGTAAACAATTGCTTAAACTGCTTATTTCTGTTTAATTATCTCCTTCATTTCTAACAAGTATGATATGTGTCCTATGGTAACTCTAGCAAATAGTTTATTGTATACAAATGGGAGTCATACATATTTACGTTCCGAAGTACTTACTACACATCTCCAATATTCCAGAGAATGATTTTATTTTGTTTTGTTTTGCTTTGGTTTGGAGAATCCTATGTGTTACTTGGCAAACAGAGATACGAGCCCTTTTCTAAAGGATAATCACTAAAAGAGTTTTTGAAGAGTGACCATTGCTTTGCTTCTCCAAAAGAAGCCACAGTTCTTGCTCTATTCCGTAGAAGGCAAATTGACCAGAGTGAGGATCAAAACAGAAAACTAACTCAGAATTAGTACTATGCTGGTATTCCAGGTCTCTAAGGAAAAAAACAAAAACAAAACCAAAAAAGCCCTGATGTATAGGTTTGCTGATTTTTGTCACATACGTAATTTTATTTGGCTGATTTTAACCTACTAACAGTTCAACAACTGGCTGACAAAATTTCTGAAAACTTAGCCATCAGCTTTCACAAATGGTACCAGCCAACGCCAGGGCCCCACTGCATCACAAACAGATGTGACCACAGATGAAACGCCCAACATCCTAGAAGACATAAACAAAGGAAAGGGTTTATATGCATATAAAGAAGGAGCTAGAATATCCTGGGAAGACAGAATAACAATTTCTTGGTGGTTTTGTCTCAGCTTCTAGAACTAGAGGGCACCCTGAGAGGGTGCGAGGGCAGAATGTGCAGACGGATGTAGTGAATCTCCATGATCTAATGATGTAACAGTACAGGAAACATAAGAACCCCTTGAAGAATGATGGACTCAAAGAAAACCTGCCTCTCATTAGCCAACAGAGAACTCCTTGAAAAGAAAATATTTTTATGTCATCACCCCTTGATGTACAAACACTGGAGACCCACTTAAACTCTTTAAGGGCAGACCGTTAACTCCATGAATCTGATCACATCTTAAGCAGAATCAAAACAGAGACAACCAAATGTAAGAAGCTAAACTATGACAACATCCATCACCAAAGCAAAAAGTATAGTACTAACGATTGCAGTAGTGATAAAAGCTGCCTCCTTGAAATCATAATATCTGTAATTTTACAAGGATTCTGTAATTCAGTAAATGGGTCTAATGAACAGTGTGTGGAGTTAAACATTTTAATAAGCCAGCTTTACATATTAAGTTCTGTATGTAACATAAAACACATATGTATCACAGCACCCCTTCTGCTTATAACCAACATCATACAGAACCCAATACTATGGCAGATAATGGGTAAGCAACTTGTTCAAGTTTATAAGACATGGACAGGAAAACAGCCTAGAATTACACTTCCTTATAGTTTTGCAAATAAACTATTTCTTTCCGATATGTAGAATTCCTGAAGCTGCTAGCTTTAAAATTTCTGTCCAGAATTTTGACTTGAAGAAGGGGTCTATTTAGAGAAAATTTATATTATACCAAAGAAAGACCAAAGAGTTCTAATTCTCAGATAACCAATACAAATTTAATCTGTGCTACATATGTAAAACAGAACATATGAGAATTCATCATGTAAGTGCAACAATAATATATAAAAGTAAATATTATTATGAGAAGATATTTTAAAAGATAAAATATAACCAGTGACAATTACTCTTTAAGTGTTAAAGAGACAAAAATAGAGAAACAGTTCAGGCAGGTAAAGTTAGCATAGAGTTCTGAGCACATATAATTGCAGGATAGAAAGTAAATAAAAGATAGGAAAATTGATATACACCAAAATGTGGTCAATATTTACATCTATTAAAGGATAAGAGAAACAGTGCCAATGATAATTCTTATGAGAACATCTATTTCTTTTATTGTAAGTTACACTTCTCATAACAAATTTAAAAAAACGTATTTTACTACTCAGGTTATTGTTTTAAGTATGGGAATGAATAGAACTGTGAAATGGTCAACTTTTATAACCAGAGTTCTCAAAGACAATAAATGCAATTAATTTGATTGCTTTTTCTAGTGGTTTACAGAAATCAGAGAAAATTACTTTCATAATAATAGAGATAAAATAAAATGAGAGAAGGTACTTAACCACATGGAATTTTCTCTACCACTGTGGTGACTTTTACTCAAATGAGTTATGGCCATATTTAAGACATTTTTCGGCAAAGGAATATTTTTTAACTAGTAGAATCCAGCATCCTCTGGTGTTGGGTTCTGATTTCAACAGAGGAAAGTAAAGATGCCCAAAGTGCAGACTACACCACAGTGGCAGAACTCCTTCTTAATGCCTAAAGTCCTCCAGTTTAGGCAAACAGAAGAATGAGACCCTAATACACCCACCACTAGCCGAGAAGCACTGTTTGGGGTACAGTCTGCTTTCCATGTCCAAGGCTGCCGAACTCTCAGACACGGAGGCCGACTGTACCACCCTATTTCCATTTCATACAAGGGATTTGAGCATCTGTGGATTCTAGTATCTGAGGGAGGCCCTGGAACCAATCCTGGCAGGTAACAAGGGACGACTGTACTACAATACTCTACATTGTTGACTGTCTACTCACCTCAAGGCTGGCTGTGCTATGTGCAAAGACAGGTTTCCTTTTACTTACTTAGATCCCACTAGTCATTAATTTCAATCAGTACTAAGGTGTCTGGCAAGGCCAGTTAGTGTCATATGTTAGCAGTTTGAGAATGACAGACAGACACACCTCTAATCTTGGCCACCAGTTCCTATTGTGGACACACTCTACCATCTTGTGTGAGCACAGAGATAACGACAAAAAGATGCATGTTTTGCATTTGCTTCCTCATCATGAGAAGACTGAAAGTGGGGTGACCCGATGCGTTCCATCTACTTTGAGCTACTTATCATACCCTGGCTGGTCAAATAAAGATAAGACTTGTTTATGAACGGAAGAAAATGAAAATTAGGTCTGTAGCTGATACTTTACTTCTAGTGACCAAGCAATATCCTCTTGTCTTATCCCTACCTAATCTTACAGATTCTTTTTCATAAAAGACACAGAGGGATTGGGAAAATTCAGAAAAATGATCACTGACATTCCAAATTTGTTCATTATATAAACCTCAATTTCAATGGGTGGTCTTCCTGTGGGCTAGAATACATCTTATATATTCTGTTATAAAATGACTCCATTATTATTTAGCATTTAATATTTAATTATATAACATTTGTTTTAACGGAGTAATGATAGGTGGTAGATAATCTCTCTCCATTCAAGATCATTTGTGTACTTCTGACAATACTTTACTAAATAAACTAGTTATAATTCCTGAAATCCTCTACATGGAGTAATGTTACAGGTCGAGATCTTAACTTTGGTTTATATTCTGCAGTTTTGATTTGAACCACTTATCTATGATTTGAACCAGTATTAAAGTTCTGGTTAAATATATTTCTCAAATACTATGTTATGCAGAGAGTGGAACTCTTTTTAAACTGCACTGGGATATAGAGTATTAGGGAATAGTAATGTGTTCCACTAATATATAAACCACTAAGACATTCTGTAATTATAAGAATTAGAGGATGAGGATATTATAGAGTAGAGCTAGATGACAGAACGTAAAAAGGGTGAACACACAAAAGCTGAAAGCAACGGATGCCACTAGTCCCTTCCTGCTGCTATAACAAATTACCATAGGCTGGGTGGCTTAAAAACAACAGAATTTTATATTTCTCACAGTTTTGAAGGCTGGAGGTTCAAGATCTGAGGCCAGCATGGTTGGGTGAGGACCCTCTCCCAGCTCCCAGATTATCCTGTATCCTCACAGGGCAAAGGGGCAAAGGGTGTTCTGTGGGGTCTTTATAAGAGCACTAATCCCATTCACCAGGGCTCCACCCTCGTGATCTAAGCATCTCCCTAAGGCTCCCCCATCTTAATACCATCACATTGGGCATTAGGATTTTAACACAGGAATTTGGTGGGGGGAGGGGACACAAACATTCAGATCGCAGCAGGTGTTTAATTCCAAAATGGTCTGCATGGTTGGGCCAGACATTAAGATTATGTACTTCATTATGAAATTAAGATCAACCCCCTAATGCAGGGAGAGATCCAGGTTTTGTAGTACCTAAAACTACAAACTGGGGGCAGGAGGATTCATTAAAAAAAGAATAAAATTTATAAGTATAAAATTGGTTACAAAAATGAATATTCATTTAGAATGAAAAAGTGTTGCAACAAATCACCAATTTTAAAAAGCTGATAAATTTTTTTAAAAACATAAGCATTGAAAGTGTTGAAATAACAATGTTAACACCCTGACACACTTCAAAAATAATTCTCCTTCTTTTTTGTCTGCATACTCTTTCTCTCATAATATGACAGTAATTTCATAATATTTTCTGTAGAGAGAATAAAAAAGTAATTCTGTCTGTCCTCTAGTGGCTGATAGAGAGGCTTTTTTTTAGGAATAGATTTTATTTTTATTTTATTTTATGTTTTATTTTTTATTGGAGCATAGCTGATTTACAATGTTGTATTAGTTTCACGTGTACAGCAAAGTGAATGAGTTATACATATTTTTAATCGATAGTTTAGAATATTTTTTTTCTTCAGCCTCACAACTCATTAATGGTAATGGCTTGTAAATGGTTGGGAAGACAAATTTGGGGACAAAAAATTGGGAAGAATTTTGCATAGACTTATCTTTTGGCTTCAGATCTTGCAAATAAATCTTTTTCTCCTCCTTCCCATATACTTGCAGTGTTAGGGGCCGGAGGCAACACACCTAACACACTAGGATCTCGTGGTCGGGTATGACTGCCACAATGCCCAGAAGATCACACAGTGGGCAGTTTGAGATTCTTGGAAACCATTCTTACCACAGGACAGCTAGTGTTAACACAAACATGCATGTATCCAGACTAAGTTCATCTCTACCAGCCTCCCCTCAGCGGAATTCCAAAATACCACCACCACTTGGGAAAAGTGAGGATGGGGCAGCTGACATGGAAAAGGACAGGGTCTTAACCAGCTGTTATCAAAATATCTTTTGCAAATTTTCCAAGCCCATATGACCATGTGAACACACTTCTAGGCAACGGAAGAATGTGGCTTTTGTGGGGCTAAAGTTTATGTGTCCAATTTGGATGGTCATTGGACTTTTTAAGAAGAAGAATACAGAATGAAGATATAAGATTAGATGTAGGACTATTGAAAAGGGTGGAGAAGAGGAGGGACCCTAAAGCTTAATGCTGCCATCTCTTCTCCACCAGCCTCCCCAGCCTCCCCTCCACCCCTCCCCATACCAATCAGGGATTTCCACTTTCAGATGTGAGTCCTCTGTGGTCATTTGCACCCATGCTTTCTCACATGTTGTTTTTTCCGCCCACAGCCTGCTTTCAGCCTGCATCCCCTGGTGTCCTTTTCCGGATACCTGCTGTGCTTCCGGGCATCTCCACGTGTTGCCCCAAATCACGGCAGCAACGTTTCATAACACATTATGTCTTGAATGTTCAACTTTAACTTAGCAGCCATTTTTCACAGACCAACTGTGCTTTGGTGACTTAACATCTGGATACATCTGTTTTTGATCTTCATGGCTCTGTCTCATCCGGGCAACCAAGTCCTGCTTATGCTTCCTTCGCTGTGCCTCTCACATCTGTCTTTTTCCATTCACTCCCTTGCCTCTGCTCTTGTCTGGGAGCACTTCACTTCACATATGGATCAATATTCCTGTCTCCAAATTGTGTTTCCTGTTCCCAGGCTCCAAGTATTGATACTGTAATCTGTCCTGCACACAACCTTAAGCTTTATCTTCCTAAAACAAAACTTAATTTTCACACTTTATCCAAATGTTAAAAAAAAAAAGAAAGAAAATCATGAAATGCTAAAGAGTATCTTCCTTCAACTGATATTCAAGGGCTCTAGACCTTTTTTTTTTTTTTTTTTTAGAGCTCAGCTTTTTATTGAACGTGTTACTAAAGAGGTTTAGTCAAAAAGACCAAAGCCCATGCCACCATCAGACTCTTCAGATTCTTGTTCCTTTGCTTCTACTTTCTTATTCTCAGCTGGGGCATCAGTGGCGAAGGGGGCAGGACCTCCTGCTGGGAAGGTCCACCAGCCCCCACATTGCAGATGAGGCTCCTGATGTTGACATTGGCCAAAGCCTTTGCAAACAAGTGTGGCCAGAAAGGTTCAACATTTATACTGGCTGCTTTAATGAGGGCATTGATTTTATCCTCAGTGCCCGTCACCTCATTGTGGTCCAGGATGAGGGCTGAGTAAGATGCAGGCGAGCTCCAAGACAGAGGCCATGGTGCAGGCAAGTGCTAGGCGGGGGCTGCCGGACTCAATGCTAGTCGCGGGATGAAGAGAGGGCCTCACCCCAAGGACCAAGCACCTTAGCAGCAGCTGAGGAAAGCTGGACCATCTTCACACAGTCTCCGTGATCATTAGCACATAAAAAAAATTCTTATTTCCAAATGTTCATAAATTTTACTCTCTTCTGTCTGCAAGTGATTCTCTTTTTTTTTTTTTTTTGCAAATTTAGAATAATGCAACGCCTTTGCTAAAAAAAAGAAATGATCGTTTTTAATGCACGTCTGAGTACCTATGACTCAATAAAGGATGCCAGTTTCTACAGTTTGCTGGTTTTCCACCAAAAAATCCAACACAACCAGGCACTTATGAGGGCTCCCTTGAGTGATATCATCTCAAAGGGCAGAAGCGTATTTGCATATTTCACATTTACAAAGATGTGAGTCATACAGATCTTCTTTAAGCAGGGAGACTGCTCCGTTGTGATGGCTCCCATAGAGATGACCTGGGATTGTCCTTCACAGCATTCATCAGGCATGTCCTCATTTTATTCTATTAGGAGAGAAGAGAGAGCAATGCCAGGCTGATCGATGTGCCGGTGAGTCTTACGGCTGTATTTTAGCACGACCTATATTACAGGAGTTAGGCAAATGTAAGAGAATTTACTACTCACAGGGTAATGGCTCACTGCGGCGTAAGGGTGTCCCAAACACGGCCTGCTCTTGCTTTATTTGCTCCCCAGTGCTTGACTGATAGTCTTTTTCCTGTTTTGCCTTACTTTTTTTTTTTTTTTTGCCTTACTTTTGAAAGCATGGATTCTCTTGCCTTACTGATCTCTTTATACCCTTATCATTTTCCCCTGAGTTATTTGGCGTGATGGCAGCAGTGCGACGCCGAGGCTGATTTAACCTCATCCCCCAAGTATGCAGCCCTGAGCTCAGAGTCGAATATTTTAAGACTGAAACATGTAACACATCTGTCAGGCAATGATACAAATACAGTCCCCTGTCAGAATGAATGAATGAGGTAATCCAGAGTATGGATAAATTGCAGGGAGATGGAAGATGCTAGAAACTGCGTTTTGCCAAAAAGCATTTCTGAGTAATTAAGTTATTTGAGGGAGAATGATATTCCTTTGTTTGGGGTTCGAACTCATTTTTTTTTTTAACCAAGAGACCCTGGTGGTAATTGCTAAAGAATGAAAGTGAGGTGAGAAACAGACTCAGCTATACACACATAATGGAAAAAGTGTGTGGTCCTTTTCTGGGCTATCTCATGAGAAGGATATATTTTTTTCTGTAATATTTTGTAAAATTTGCTTAACCAGGTAGCTCCTCTTTACGTGATTACAGTCCCACTTTTGTATGTATTTATTACAAAAACCAGACACGAGGATAAACCCAGAAACCACTAAAAATGCTTCAACATTGATAGAAATGGACCTCATCATAAAACCTGAAAAAATTCTCAACAAAGAGAAAGTAATATCCCCAAGTCAGTTGTTTATACTGAAGGTATATAAGCTCCTTCCCACAGGGGAAGGGTGTGAAAGGATAGATATGTCAGATACGTGATTAGAAACGAGAGGACAAGTAAGTCAGGCAGAGAAAGACAAACACCATATGACATCGCTTACATGTGGAATCTAAAAAAATGGTACAAGTGAACTTAATTACAAAACAGAAGTAGAGTCACAGATGTAGAAAGCAAACTTATGGTTACTGGGGGAAAGGCAGGGTGGATAAATTGGTAGATTGTGATTGACATATACACAGTACAATATATAAAATAGATAACTAATAAGGACCTACTGTATAGCAAAGGGAACTCTAGTCAATACTCTGTAATGACCTATATGAGAAAAGAATCTAAAAAAGAGTGGATATATGTATATGTATAACTGATTCACTTTGCTGTACACCTGAAACTAACACAACAGTGTGAATCAACTATACTCCAATAAAAATTAATTTAAAAAAGAAAGAAAGGAGAGGACAGAGTGCAGCCTGTACGGGGAAGGTTAAGTGAAAGGAAGGAGGACTACGTCCCTGGTTCCTCATTGATCATTCAACTGGGAAGATCATTCAACTGGGAAGTTCCCAACTTTACACACGATTGGCTCAGTTATTTATAACTTGGGATGTGCCATTTGAAGCAGCAATTCAGTTCTGTGAATGGTCCACGCACACTCAATTCTCTTCATCTGGAAACAGAGGTGAAAATCTCACACTGAAGATCTAAGATAACAATGACCTGGCAGTGCCATGTGAGTAGAAGTTATCACTAATCTCATTTAACCCTGCACGCACCTAGAATCCTAGTGTCCTGATACCATCTTCAATAATATCTCAATGTGACTCTTACATACAACTAGAACTGTATTTATAAGTACGTGAGTTATTAGATCTTTATTAGGATAGGACTGTACATCATAGTCTAGTATCTTCTCGAGACTATACTGGATTGTTCCTTATTTTTCAGCTGCAACTTCGAAGAGGAGAGAAATGATGTCAATGTTCAAACAGGCCACTTATCCTTTTTTGTGCCATTTCACCTAATCGTGGTGTTTGAGAGTTTGGCAAAGTGGAATCTACTGCCTCCAGATCAGTGCTCTTGTTCTATGTGGGATGCCCTCCTCCTGGCTCCCACTGGTAGGAGAAAACCTACATATCCTGACTCAAATTCCACCTCCTCTGAGAAACCTGTATCACAGGCAGATTTATCTCCTCCCTGCTTAAGGCTCTATCTAGGGGTCCTTTTCCTCCTGCCTCTGATGGTGATAAATATTCTGTGCAGTATTTCATCGTTTAGTAGCTATCCCTGACTTGGCACACTGGAGAGTTGAGGACAGGGCGTGGGGCCCTGACCCTCAACACTTATGTATATACAGTAAGTCCCCTACATACGAACCTTCAATTTGTGACCTTTCAAAGAGGCGAATGTGCAGCTGGTTCCAGCAAGGAACCAGAACCTGCGCCATCATTGTCAGGCGTGAGTGAAATTGCAGCTTGCCCTCCATTTCCTATAGCTGATGATCCTTCAGCTCTACCATCTCCCACCTCCTCTCCCTCCTCCAGTCAGTAACTCTTCTTGCCTGTTCACTCAGTGCCAGGCCCTGTATGCCAGCTGTTGTACTATACTACTGTGCTTTTCAAGGTACTATACTGTAAGATTAAAAATGTTTTATTTTTTTGTTGTTTTTTATGTATTATTTGCGTGAACTTAAACAGCTGATTGTGTTCGTTGGGTACCTAGGCTAACTTTCTTGGACTTAACGAACCAATTGGACTTAACGCGCTCTCTGAACAGAACTCGTTCGTATGTAGGAGACTTACTGTACTGAGGACCAGTCTTTCAGTTGGTACTTAGTCATTTGCTAGATGTTGAATTTTACCATAAAAATCTTGTTAATAGTGATTGTTCTTGGTAGATCCAGGGATAATCCAGAAACCTAACCCCCAATTACATTCTTAGTTTTATGAGATAAATGTATGCTGTGCTATATGGTTGTGAAAACATGGCATCTTGAGGAGAGGCTGTGCCTGCCTTTCTACTGATGGGGGCCTTTGTGAAGAACAGAAAAAAGGAGATATGGAAAATAGATCTCCTCCTTTCTTCTCCTTCTGCAACTCTCTGCCAAACACCTGCTAGCCTGCTGCTTATAGACAGAGTTATAGCAGCTGGGCTGAGCCAAGAGAAGTTACGGAAATATATTTACTCATCACTGGCCAAGAATACACTCATCTTTTCAAACATAGGACAGTCACACATATCTGTGAAAACTGTGAGGGAAGTGAACTCCATATTCTAGGTCTAATTATACATGTATCAACTAAATTTTGCCTGTTACAAAAATACAGAGATAGAGAGAGCTCATAAGATCTTTGTAAATATCAATACATGTAAATAAAGGTCTATTCCATTATAAACTGAACTTGTGTATACTTGAATTAAAAATTCATTTGCCTATCAACATTGAGACATAATTTTTAAATTTTGATTTTAATAAGGATATTGAAATAATTGTTACAATGTATTTTTCCAACTAGTTTGGTAAATAACTTCTTTCTTCATATCACATCCTCTGATGGCTATGGGACATGAACATAAATTTCTTTCTGCTTCGTATCAGATTTGTGTGTGTGTTTAAAACAATAAAAACTCAATTCAGTGGCTATTTGTGAGTGATGATGGAAAAGATCCATTCTTTGCTGGAAAAGAAATATATTTGTCACAAATAGCCACCAACTTCAGTGGAGAAAATTATTTGCACACTGAACAGGGAAACTGCCAAAGTGAAGAACAGAGCATCTGCTGTGGACAAGGGTATAATTATCTTGCTCATCCAAACACTGTTGGGCGTAAAAGTTTTACTCTCTCTGGCAAGATGCTCTGCTCAGACTTTTAACACAACATTATTAGCAAATAATAACTAGTTTGGTAGTCCTGTCAATAACAACAGTCCGTTTTTTGGACCATTTCCTGAAAAATGGAAAGCAGACTCTAAATCTGATGAAATTAACCATTTAGGTGCCAAAATGATCAAAAGCATCAGTCCTGTCCCATCATAAACCTTTCATATACCTGCATACATCATTTGACATAGAATTGTGAATTTTTCAAAAAGAAGAAACATTTTATCTTTCTGGTTCTAGATTATAATTTACTGTACATTTCTATGAACTATTTTCTGATCCTTAATGTTTTCTTTCCCAGCTTGGTGAGGCCAACATTACTTTTATGCCACTCTACCTTCATTTAGAAAGAAACATGAGTGGACCATTCTGGTAGACCAGATGGATAAAAGAAGTTTGTGTATAATGAACAGATATCAATGATCATAGTTATAGGCGCTTTTCTGAATCTGCTGTTGCCAATTCTAACTTTTCTCTTGGGATTTCAACTTGAGATGGGCAAGAGACTTGAGTATGCTCATAAAACCATTGGAACAAGGAGGTTAGACTTCCTTTTCCAATTGCTTACAGGTAATTGTTGTCTTTTTTAAAAAAGAAGAAAGAGGGGATAGGAATCATGAGGCCATTTCCAATCAATGCCTTTAATAGGCAGGCCTGTTGAAATAATGTCATGCCACTGTTTTTCCCCAAAACTTCCAACCTGTATCAGCAACAGCTGACAAGTTCCAGCTAATTTGAAATTGTGTGTTCTCTCCTGTGAAGATCAGACCACACACACAGTATTGGAAAACACCCAGTAATACCATGATTTCTCAAACAGAGGGCTCATCATGTTCCTTTTTCTGTGCATAAAATAATAATGTGTCCTTTTTATTTAGACTAGAAAACTTTTCCATCCATTTAAATTTTATTCTTTAGTAGCGGGGGAAGAGGAGATCAAATATTAAAATCTATAAAAAAAAAAAGTAGAAGTGACAATTTCCTCCAAGGTTGGTGATTCCAGACACTGGCACAAATTCATCCATCTGGGTGTCTCAAGAACATATTCCCACATGAGGATCCAAAAGGGAAAGTGTCACAGAACTGACAGATGGGCTTCCCTTGCCTAGATCAGCCTAATGGAGCTTTTAGGCAATTTGCATACTAGTTGTCAGTGACAAGGTGTGTGTCAAGGACTTGAGAGCGGCCAAGAGAAGCCTCATGGAAGACATGCCTTCATGACTGATGTGTGTGCGTGCTGATGGGCAAAATTTGTTAGGAGGCTGCCAGTTTAATGGAAGCACTTTTTTTTTTTCCTTTCTGAGTTACTGGCTGCAGCAGTTCACTATAGGGTCAAGGCCAGAATAATCTTCATCCCAAATAAAAGACACACTGAAGTCTCGTTCTTTCTTTTGGTAAATCACACCCAAAGTTGTGTTCTCATGCCTTCACTTTTTTATTACATATGCATTGGAAATATTTTTTCTAGCGTTATGGTTGAATATTTAAATGTTGAAATATTGACAGCTGCCTGGTTTATCGAATCTCACTATCTGAAATAAAGAAACAGTGGCTAACAAATTGGACAAACTACAAGAAGTAAATAAATCTGTAGAAACATACAACCTGCTAAGACTGAATCAAGAAGAAACAGACAATTTGAATAGACCAATCACTAGTAGTGAAATTGAATTTGTAATAAACAAAACTCCAAGCAAACAAAGGTCCAGGACTGGATGGATTCACAAGGGAATTCTACCAAACATATAAAGAAAAGCTAATATCCACCCTTTTCAAATTGCTTTAAAAAAATTGAAGATGACAGAACACTCCCAAATTCATTCTACAAGGCCACAATTACCATGATACCAAACCCAGACAAAGACACTACAAAAAACCAAAATTACAGGCCAATATCTTTAATTTTGTATAGATGCAAAAATCCTCAACAAAATATTAGCAAATCAAATCCAACAACATATAAAAAGGATCATACACCATTATCAAGTTGGAATTATTCCAGGAATGCAAGGATGGTTCAATATTCTCAAATAACTCCAGGGGATACAACACATTAACAAAAGGAAGGATAAAAATCACATGATCATCTCAATAGCTCTAGAAAAAGCATTGGACAAAATTCAATATCCATTCATGATTAAAAAAAACTCTCATCATACTGAATATAGAGAGAACTTATCTCAGTATAACAAAAGCCATTTATGAAAAAACCCACAGCTAATATCATACTCCATGGTGAAAAGCTGAAATTCTTTCCTCTAAATTCAGGAAAAAGACAAGGATGCTCATTCTTGCCACTTTTACTTAATATAGTATTGGAAGTCCTAGCCACAGCAATCAGACAGGAAAAATAAATAAAAGGCATCCAACTTAAAAGGGAAAAAGTAAAACTGTCACTATTTACAGATGACATGACGCATTATATAGAAAACCCTAAAGTCTCCACCAAAAAAACTATTAGAACAAATAAATGAATTTAGCAAAGTTTCAGGATACAAGATGAAGTGTACAGAAATCTTTTGCTTTTCTATACACTAATAATGAATTATCAGAAAGAGAATGTTTAAAAAATCACATTTAAAATCACATCAAAAAGAATAAAATAGGGCTTCCCTGGTAGCGCAGTGGTTGAGAATCTGCCTGCTAATGCAGGGGACACGGGTTCGAGCCCTGGTCTGGGAAGATCCCACATGCCGCGGAGCAACTAGGCCCGTGAGCCACAACTACTGAGCCTGCGCGTCTGGAGCCTGTGCTCCACAACAAGAGGCCGCGATAGTGAGAGGCCCGCGCACCGCGATGAAGAGTGGCCCCCACTTGCCGCAACTAGAGAAAGCCCTCGCACAGAAACGAAGACCCAACACAGCCATAAATAAATAAATAAATAAATAAATTAAAAAAAAAAAAAAAAGAATAAAATACCTGGGAATGAACTTAACTAAGGAGGTGAAAGACCTATATTCTGAAAACTATAAAACACTGATGAAGGAAATTGAAGATGATACAAAGAAATGGAGAGATGCCCCATGGTCTTGGCCTGGAAGAATTAATATTGATAAAATGTCCATGCTACCCAAAGCAATCTATAGATTTAATGCAATCACTATCAAAATACCCATGAATTTTTTTCACAGAACTAGAACAAAAATCTCCTAAAATTCATGTGTAACCACAAAAGACTCTGAATTGCCAAGCAATCTTGAGAAAAAAGCAAAAAGCTGGTGTTATCACCCGCCCAAACTTCAGACTATACTACAAAGCTACAGTAATCAAAACAGTATAGTACTGGCACAAAAATAGACAAATCAATGGAACAGAACAGAGAGCCCATAATTAAATCCACACAGCTACAATAATTAATCTCTGACAAAGGAAGCAAGAATATACAATGGGGAAAACACAGTCTCTTCAATAAGTGATTTTGGGAAAACTGGACAACTACATGTAAAACAATGAGATAAGAACATATCCTCACACTATATATAAAACAAACTCAAAATGGATTAAAAACCTAAGTGTTAAGACCTGAAATCATAAAACTCCTAGAAGAGAATATAGGCAGAACACTCTTTGCCATAAATTGTAGCACTATTTTCTTGAATCATCCTCCTATGGCAAAAGAAATAAAAGCAAAAATAAGCAAATGGGACTTAAAAGCTTTTTCACAGCTAAAAAAAAAAAATCAACAAAACAAAAAGACAAACTATTGAATGGGAGGAAAATATTTGCAAATGATATGTCTAACAAGGGGTTAATATCCACAATATATAAACAGCTCACACAACTCAATATCAAAAAAATGAACAATCCAATCAAAAATGGGCAGAAGACCTGAATAGACATTTTTCCAAAGAAGACATATAGATGGCTAACAGGTATGAGAAAAGATGCACAACATTGTTAATTATTAGAGAAATGCAAATCAAAACCACAATGAGGTATCACCTCATACCTGTCAAAATGGTCATCATCAAAAAGTCTACAAATAACAAATGCTGTTGAGGTTGTGGAGAAAAGGGAACCCTCATATGCTGTTGGTGGAAATGTAAATTGGTGCAGCCACTATGGAAAACAGTATGGAGATTCCTCAAAAAACTAAAAATAGAACTACCATATGATCCAGCAAATCCACCCCTGGGTATATATCTGGAAGAAAATGAAAACACTAATTTGAAAAGATACATGCACCCTGATGTTCACAGCAGCATTATTCACAATAGCCAAGATTTGGAAGCTACCCACATGCCCATCAACAGATGAATGGGTAAAGGAGATGTGGTACATATATACAATGGAATATTACTCAGCCATAAAAATTAATGAAATTCTGCCATTTGCAGCAATGTGGATGGACTTAGAGAATATTATGCTCAGTGAAAGAAGTCAGAGAAAGACAAATACTGTATATCATTTATATGTGTAATCTAAAAAAATAAAACAATTGGATGTATATAGCAAAACAGAAACAGACTCATGGATATAGAGAACAAACTAGTGGTTACCAGAGGGGTGAGGGAAGGGAGGAGGGGCAAGATACAGGTATGGGATTAAGAGACACAGATTACTATATATAAAATAGATAGGCAGCAAGGATATATTGCATAGCACAGGGAAATACAGCCATTATCTGGTAATAACTTTTAATGGAGTATAATCTATAAAAATACTGAACCACTATGCTAGACACCTGAAACTAATATAATACTGTAAATCAACTATACTTCAATTAAAAAAAGAAACAGGGCTTCCCTGGTGGCGCAGTGGTTGAGAATCTGCCTGCTAATGCAGGGGACACGGGTTCGAGCCCTGGTCTGGGAAGATCCCACATGCCGCGGAGCAACTAGGCCCGTGAGCCACAACTACGGAGACTGCGCATCTGGAGCCTGTGCTCCTCAACAAGAGAGGCCAAGATAGTGAGCGGCCTGTGCACCGCGATGAAGAGTGGCCCCCGCTTGCCACAACTAGAGAAAGCCCTCGCACAGAAACGAAGACCCAACACAGCCATAAATAAATAAATTAATTAATTAATTAATTTTTTTAAAATGTGGATATTGAAAACGTTAAAAAAAAAAAAAAAAAGAAACAGTAGCTGCCAAAGCCAATGTGAATATTCCTGTTGCTTATCATATTCTGGAAAGTTTCATCCTAATCCTACAGTCTACTGTAGGATTGTTTCAGTGAAGCAATGCAAGAAATTAATTAGAGAACCATCAGTTCTATGTGTTAATATATTGCGTTCTCACAACTTGCTCTTTTGACTTTGACCACATAAATTATCTGCCACCATGGTTGGAAGGCACATGGGTAGCTCCAAATGAACACATCTTTCATAATTTACACTCTATTATAATGCCCTCTCATATTATGCTGGTCTGGACCATAATAATTTTCTTTGACCAATGGTTATCTACAAGTTTGACACAAGTTGTTTTGATAACCACTTATACATTGGGATTTATTCTCTTGAGATGCATTGTCTTGTAACACAGCCACTATCCTGTAAGGAAATTATTCCAACAGCATAATTTCTTGAAATGGGTTTTTACAGATAAGCTTTAAAGACAATAATGTATAGTCACTGAAAGGAAGACTATGTTAAGAGTTAAGGCTAAAACATGTGCCATTTCAGTCACAGAATATTCTGCAGGAGAGAGAGGCTCCATGGAGATTCCCTGGAGGCCAAGACAGCATATGGAGAAAGAGGCCATGGAAAGGAGAACTGAGGTGCCCCAACCGAGGGTTCTCCACAGAGCTCTCTGATAAACAGATCTGTGTACGTGACCCTAGGTGGCACCACATGGAGCAGAAAGCCTACCAGGTCAATGTAGAGAATCACAACCTTATTCAAAAAAATCAACAATTTAATAAGCAATATATCATACTTGTTTTTAGCCACTTTGTTATCTATTGCTAATTTTTATGCAGAAACAGATAACTGAAATAACCACTTAAAAATGCAACTTTTTTCCGAGATCCTGATGGACAGCTAGCTAACTTGCCGGGTGACATTTAATCTGCCAGAGGCTGTTTTCTCATCTATAATATGAGCAAGCTGAACTAGGTGACCTCAAGTTTCCTTCCAGCTCTGAGAGTCTATTTCATTCTGCACTGGGATTAGAATAAAGGTTGTTAGCCATCTGACTGCAACAGCAAACTAATCATGCAACATTGAAACCTTCAAGGGAAGGGACTTTAGTTGGCAATCCTGGTGCAATATAAATCCACCAGATAACAAAACATCCTTTGTGAAAAGGGCTTCAATCTCAGCCTCATCATAGCTGAACATTTTTGATGTAGATTCTTCAACTCTGTATTATATATATTCTGAAGAAAACAACTGTTTTGTGTTAGTGATTACACAATATGAGATGTGTGCTTTTCAAAAGAGCTAGGATCTGCTGCTGTAAGTTCATTCCACTATTTAGAAAGAAAAGGAATAAAAATATAATGTATATGATGACATCAGAGAGTCAGAAATCTGTACCTATTTACACATATAATTTCCCTAAGGGTAATTTAAACACCATTATCAAATGGTTTACTCTGTACCAATTTAGTACCAAGAATGAGATTATGATTGCTTTTTAAACTTGAGGACCTTTTTTTTCCCTTAACCATCATTTTTATAGTGTTTGTGGTGTGTCATACATTGTTCCAAACATTATACAGATGAGGAAACTGAAGCATATAAACATTAGGTACACAGTTGACATGTTAGAGCTGGTCTTATATCCCGGGAAGTCTGGTTCCGGATTCTGTATCCTTACACATAAATGTACTGTTTTGACCCCTATGAGAAGTAAACCCAAGATCATGTTGTTATCTGAACCAAATTCTGACCGAGTGAGCTAATTAACATGATAGATATATTTAAAACGTTGAAGAATTATGTCAGAACTGTTTAGAGATATGAAGGTATTACAGAAAAATCAAAGACCAACTTAAGTCAAAACAAATCTGTAATTTGGATGCAAACTAAACCGAAATATTTTATTTACTCAGTTTTCAAAAAGGCACCTATTTTTAGAAATGCTTTCTCTAAGTTCTGCAATGTCTCTTAAAGACATTAATATTTATTCACTAATTTTATTTCCATTCATAATGTGAATTATCCTATTATTACCCAAGTGAGAATATTTACACACATGCCAGAAAATCTCAACAACCTAATTTCATGATGTTGATTTATCCAGATTAGCTTTGGGGATACTGATTTGTACCCACTGTAAACAGGACTGCGCTAAGAGTCATTTCAGCCACAGAAGCAAGTGTGATGCCCGAGTCTAACTCAGTTATCTCTTAGGGAGAAAGGGGAGGAGGCTGTAGGACTGCTTAAGCGCCTGGTTAAATGGAGACCCTGGAAGCATCTTCCCAGACTGAGATCTTTGACTCTCTGTAACCTAATCACACTCAGATATCGCAGCGGCCTATATTATAATTCTTTAACTCTGCATACTTGAATCAAATTATAATTAGTATATAGTATCTGCCTGTACTAACATCCATTGACTATTCATGTTTTAATCAAATTATGCTGAGTATATTGATGAGCAAAATTGCCCCTACTGTTCAGCCATAGAGCACAGTAGCAGAGAATGGGACCCTGAAAACTGCTGAGGTTTGCATACAAGCTTCCTCAAGGTCATGCTACCTTGGAGAGGTTATTGAACCTCTCTGAGCCTCAGTTTCCACATCTGAGAACTAAGGTTAAAAATAGTACACCCCTCTTAGAGCTGCTAGGATGATTCAGTGAATGGAGCAGATGTGAACGACTTAGAACAGTCTCTGGGACTGAGTAAGCACGTGTAATTGTTAGTTATCGTGATCATTTGTATTGTTCTTGCTCATAACTTTATTACTGAACTGCACTGGCATCTACATTGTGTAGATGAACTGCACTGGCATCTACATCTACAGAGTGTACCAGGCAGTTCTCCATGCGAGAGCTTCCATTCAGGACACTATGAGAACAGCATGTGTCTGATTTTCATAAATATGATTTTTATGATGATCACACTTAACATTAAGATCACTTCTTCCTTGGCATTAGAAACCTGCATATAGGTAAGTGACTATAAAACACAGACAGCACATTTGAGCATTTAAAAATTCTGCCAATTTTAGCTATAGCTCTACAAGTTAAATAAAAAGAAGTGAACTTTCAATAGAATGACATTTTGCTAATCCTGTCAACAAAAAGTAAAAATAAAACAAAATGATTAAGCCAAAAAAGTGTGCATGTCTGCGTGTGTGAATACACAAAGATGTGACATTTTTATTTTTTAATTTTTATTTTATATTGGAGTATAGTTGATTTACAATGTTGTGTTAGTATCAGGTGTACAGCAAACTGATTCAGTTATACATATACATATATCTATTCTTTTTCAGATTCTTTTCCATTATAGGTTATTACAGAATATTGAGTAGAATTCCCTCTGTTATACGGTAGGTCCTTGTTGTTTATCTATTTTATATATAGTAGTGTGTATATGTTAATCCCAAACTCCTAATTTATCCCTCTGCCCCACATTTCCCGTTTGGTAACCATAAATTCTAAACACAGTTAGACGTCTAGTTAAGGGTTATCAACAACATTTTTGAATGCAAAGCCCAGTTTTGGTTTCTGATGTATGCAGTATAAATGTTTGCTAAAATATTGAATGACAAGGCAAGGGGGTTGAATTCAACAAATCATGTGTAAGAAATGTTTGGCTTGATTATCCAGGGGGAGTCGTGATGTGGTTTAATGAGCCAGACCACCTTTCATTAGGACACAGAAAGGGGCTAGGAGTGCCATTTAGGGAGTGTAGCTGTCTGAAAAGAAGGCATTGCTCTGTGCCACCTTTAAAGATTACAATCGCAGCTTTTAGCGCAGATTTCATTTTTAATAATCTCCTTAAAAAATCACTAAAAATATCACCCCACTGTGTAATTTGTTTCCTTCACGCTGATGGCACTCCCACTGTTTAAAACTAATTGCTTTTTTACATTCTCTTAAGGTCAGGCTCAACAGAATGAATTTGAAGACAGCATAACTATGAGCCTCAACTGTTTAACACATCGAGAGCAGATCACGACGCTGATTGAATGTCTCCTTCAGAAACGTGCTGAAGATATTTACTTTAATTTGCCTCTAGGCAAACATCACAGTGACTGGCAGTGTAACTTGAAGGTTTGTTAAACATAGTCTGGTGTTTATTTGCCTCTCTCTGGAAAATAGTCTAGAAATTACATCCTTTTTAAAAATTCAACAACTAGGATATGCAGCAGGAAAAAAATTTATGTCTACCTTCAGTTGGAATTTTTGTGAGGACATTCAAGTACTGTTTTAATCTATCTAATCTATCTCTTTCAAGATGGCATATAAATTCCAAAGTTGTGCAATCTCTTCACCTTTTCCTAAAAGTGGAAACTCGGAAAACCAAAACAACAAAGTGTGTTGTCCAAATCAATCAGTAGCTGACCAGGTACACCTTGAGTGATTGCAAATATAGCTGAAAGGGCTGAATTTTCCCCACCGCTGTCAGTGACAAATGAAGCAGACAGTTGAAAAATAGCCATACAATTTGCAGATTGAGTTAAGCAAGATGTGTTTAAGCAAATCTGTGTGTGTGTGTGTGTGTGTTCCTGCATGACTCATTCATCTAATTAGTACACACTCCCCCTGTTCCTACCTTACCCAACATACATGATGACCACATGTGTGGCCAAGGGTACTTGCAATATATCAAAAATCAATGAGGCTCAGTATGAAAGTCATGTACCCTGATTTGCCACAAAACCAATTTAAAAAAAACAAATGAGAGGATTTATGGATTAAGAAGTATTGGTGGTTTTTTTCTTTTCTTAGAGATGCTTAAGAATAAAGAATTTTTAAGAGCATGACCTGACATATATATTTTCTGTGATTTTTTTTTTTTAACATGGGCGCAGGACCATACACAAAGTCTGGAAGTCAGTAACCAAAAGCACCAACAGTGGTTTGCCTATCTGCAGTATCTATTTTCTCACAGAAAGTTGTGACCATCTTGAATTCTTAGAAACAGCATGGAGCCTTCCAAATAACTTGTTCATGAAGAATCGCCAACTTTCCCATTATGATCTCATTTTCTTTTGAAAAAGACTGTTTAAAATCCATGAAAACTTAGATTTTGGTCCTAGCATTTAAAACACATCCTAAAAACATAAACTCTAGACACAAAGTGACTAAGCACAATCATTCACCCATGGTTATTGTGACTTTTAAGTCTAGATAAACGTCTTCTTCCATTCCTCCTTTTATTATCATTCATGAAAATTCAGAGAGGGTGAGGGAACAGTCTAGCATTAAAATCATTCCACAGTTGAACATTTATCCAAGACTACAACAGTTAACAGCTTTTATAGTGATGGTTTTGTTGCCACCTTTGGGTGTGTATTTTTCACTACAGGTCTTGGGAGAGAAGAGGGAGCCGGTGACCTCAGGCTGTAGGCGCTTTGCCATCTTCAGAACTGACCTACTTGTAACTCAGTACCCTCACTTCGGTTAGTGAAGCAAATGGAAGTTTCATCACTCAGGGCTGACCTGCCAAGGCACCATCCTTATGCCACCTGGAGCCCTCAGGGGACAGCAGGGGGCATAAGGGGGGTGTCCCTAGAAAGTCCAGAGCTACTCAGGCAGTCATGTCCTCCCTCGAAGTAGCTGGTCCAAAGAGCCACTACCCTGCAGATGATGTGACAATTAAGTGACAACTCTGCAAAAATAGAGCCTGTAAACCCTCAACTAAAAGATGCTCTTTGCTCATTTGTTTACATGGGGCCTAACAGAGACCACGTAGATAATAGGCTGGATAGCACAACTAGTAAAAAGAAAATTCTATCAAAAAGGATAGAATCGTAGGATTTCAGTGTATTCCCACTTCATTTTATAAATAGGGAAAAGAATTTCAGGGAGGGAAAATCACCACCCCAAAAACAAACCACAGAGCACTCTAAATGAGTTAGGCTCCAAGTGTGGTCCGTGGGCAGGTGCCAGTCTACAAGCCGAGTCCAGTCTGCCACAAGTTCAATTACAGAAATCGAGAGAGAATGCTTACAAATGTGGATGCCAGTTTGATAGTCACAACATCCAAACGTCTGGTTTCACCCTTTACAAAAGCATCAGGCTGCAATGGATTAGAAATAAACAAAAACTCCATCTTCATCGTGGGTCGTTGAAGAAGCACCCCTGGGAATCAGCATCTCCTAACTTCTGGGATGTTAGTGTCTCCACCACACCTTCTTGGTCTTTTCTGCAATCTGGGCTATGACGATACTGCATAGTCCAGTTGAGAAGAATGCTGATATCAGATATAACTTTATATCAATAGGAAAAGAACATAAAACTAATTCAAATGTCTATTACCGAGAAGTTTCAGGTGGGAGAAAGGAGAAATCACTGAGCAGTTTGAGAACTACATCACGCTGTCTTTGGGGTCAGATTTGTATACCTTTTAAAATGTGTTTGATTAGTTATTGTTTTCCTAGGTTAGGAGCAGAGATAAGGAACTTATTTCTTTACCAATTAAGATCTTTAATCATATATTTGCAATCATATTTTATTAATGACAGAAAAGGAGAAAAGTAAAAATGATTGATTTTCACCAACCTCAATTGCATTTCATTGTTTCAGCCACTTCACCACGGGCTTTCCAGAGAATTTCCAGCGACCATCATACTGCCCGGGAAAAAGTTTTCAACAGCCCTGGAATGTCCTTCTAGAAATCCCATTGCTTCCTCAAGTCTGGCCTTTCTTGTGAACCTCACAATGGATTGGGCCTCGAGTTGGAGGTACCGTTCTTATAAGTCCTAGATCAGCTTTCTCCAGCTCAGGTAACCAGGTAAAGCTGACCCCTAGAGCCTTTCCACTGCTTCTACCTAGAGCCAGATCTGGTCGGATACACACAATATTCGCTTCCTTCAGCCACCCTTCAACTTAAACTGACAGCAGATGCTCCACATGTTTTGCTCTAAACAAGTACCTTAAATATATGAGACCAATAGCTTTTGGGAAAAGAACTGAATCCATTCATGTCATGTCATTTATTTCCTTTGACTTTTCCTCCCAAACTTCAGCTTTGGCACAGCTGGGCACTTCCCTGTCAGGATAAGGAAATACATTCAAATACAGCTATGATTCTGAAAGAATTATAGGAAAGTAGGAGATTAGGTATGCTTCTTTGCTTGTTTGTTTGAATTTGTAACTTTGTAATCTTTTACTTTGCTTGAGAATAGGACATATCTGATTGATTTATGATCAACAGCTCAATCCCCCCTCCCTTTTATTCTCCTATTTTAAAACATTAAAGGATCCTCTTATACTTTTCTTCACTGTTCCAGGGCCTTGTACAAATTAAATGCTCAGTAAATAAAGTATAAATAGCTATTGTAGGAGATCATAGTGGCTTTTGTCTCCCTCTGTTTGGAACCGTGGAGTTACTTTGTCAATAAATTCAAATTCATTTTCATAGCCCTCCATCTGAATTCTTTATTGACCCAGCTTGAATATCCTCTGCTGTAAAGTTCTGTGCCACAAACTGCAAACTGTGTATGTAGAGCACCGCCCCCACACCCCCACCCCGTGAAAAATATAAAATTTAATCTCACTTCCAAATCCATAAATATGCTTCTTTTTGGAGTCAGTACAGGTTATACAGGGGGGCCTCCAAGATCTTCTGATCTCTGACCAATTATACTTCTATTCAAGACTACTTTGCCATCAAATGGGAAAACAGTTCCAAGATCTCTCTGAAAAGATCAATATAGTTAACCCACATGATGAGAAAACAAAAAAGATAGTCAAAGCACATCTCACAACTACTTTATTATGTTAGTCACAGTTTTGGTTTTTGGTGTTATAAAAACCTACATCATTGCTTAATCTGTTCACTCGCAGAACATTTATTGAACAAAACTCTGCATGGAATACAAAAATAAATAAGATGCAATGCCTTGAAATATTTTGACTGATTTCGAACACGGGCAGTTGAGCTGTTTGTGCATTTGGCTACATACAATTCTGCTGGAATCTTCAGTTCTAACTTGAATTATTGGTTGTAGACATTCTAGATAACCTCTTCCTTCATTAGAATAATTTTTCCTGCACCCCTGTCTTTAATGATTGGAGGGCTGTATAGCATCTACTATTTTTTCAGATATATATCCAAAAGCCTAGTCTTCAGTATATTACTAAGAGTTCTTTTCATCATTGTCACTGTAAAGTCATCACTGCGGCATAAAGTGGAGCACAATGAAAGTGGCTATCATCCAACAAGTAACACACACCAGCCGGATGTCTGTGCTGTTATCGAAATTACAGTATCGGCAGCTACACTAACATGCTTGACGTTTAAAATGCTTCACTATGGGGCAACTTGTTCAAAGCTGTCTTTCTTTAATTTGAAGCAATTTCCCCTTTTCCAGGTTAAAAAAATTAATGGTCATACCATGACCACGAGAGAGAAAAGAACTGTAGCAGCTGTCTGAACACTGAGAAGAATAAAACCACAGCGCAGAAGTTTTTCTGGAAAGGGAGTTTCTCTGTTTAAGAAAGTTTAAAGGATAAATTCAAGTTCAGTCTTACTTATAAGCAGTCTCTGAAAGAAGGAAAGATTTCTATCCCTCAGTTTCATTTAGAACTTCCCACGATGTCATTATTACACATCTACATTACTTTATGACACTAAAGTGATTATCACTGTTTAAGTTAAAAGCCAACCTAGTTTGGTTATAACTTTTCTTCTTAAATTCTGCCCGGGGTTTAAATAAGCATTTGTAAATATAAGCAATCCTCCTTCCTGAAGCTCTGCATCCATGAGGGCATCACATACCCTCTCATGATGAAAAGGTGCTTTGCTCTGCAACCCTCCACCCTGCCTGGCAAATGTTAGACTGAAGATGCACATACTGTAAAGGCAGAGGCCTGAGTTAGATTTCATGTCTCTTTCACAGAAGTACACATAATAGTTTATAACTTAACTTTACCAGTGATATGGTGGAATCTTGCTCAAATATTTGTTGAACCAATGTTAAATACAGAACATAACATTTTTAATAATTTGTAATTAATATGGGCTATTTTTAACAATGAGTGATAGATGTTTCTGGAAACTCTATTTGACTTATTTATATCCAGTACTATGTATTATTTATAATAGATTTTATTTTTAGAGCATTTTAGTTTCACAGCAAAACTGACCAGAAAGTACAGAAGAGAGTCCCACATACCCCCTGCCCTACACACACACACCCTCCCCCATTATCAGCATCCTGCACCACAGTGAGAGACCTGTTACAATCAATAAACCTGAATTGACAAGTCATTGTCACTCAAAGTCCATAGTTTACATTTGGGTTCACCCTTGGTGTTCTACATTCTATGAGTTTTGACAAATATTTAATGATGTATATCCACCATTGTAATATCACAGAATAGTTTCACTGCCTTAGAAATTCTGTGTTCCACCTATTCATCCCTCCTTCCCCTCAACCCCCGATCTTTTTACTATCTTCATAGTTTGCCTTTTCCAAAATATCCTATAGTTGGAATCATACAGTATAATTGGTTTCTCAGATTGGCTTCTTTCACTTAGTAATATGCATTTAACGTTCCTCCATGTCCTTTCCTGACTTGATGGTTCATTTTTTTTAAGCACCAAATAATATTCCATTGTCTGGATGTTTCAGTTTATTTATCCATTCACCTATCAAACAACACATTGATTGCTTCCAAGTTTTGACAATTATGGATAAAGTTGCTATAGACATTTATGCATTTTCTTTATTCACTTAATTGTTTGTTTAGTTTAATTTTTTTTTCAGCTAGGATTCAGTCATGGATTCTTTCATTTTTCTTGGCAGTTCTTATTGAGATTTCAGAGTTTCTTTAACTGTAACTAATGAAATGATTAAAACACTGAGAACATTTACCTTCCACTGCATTTAAAGAGATGGAAAAACTGTTAGAACTAACAAACAAATTCAGTAAAACTGCAGGATACAAAATCAATATACAAAACTCAGTTGCATTTTTATACATCAGCAATGAAACATCTGAATGAGAAACAGAGAAAATAATCTGGTTTGTAATAGTACTAAAAATAATAAAATACTTAGGAATACATGTAACCAAGGAGGTGAAAGATCTGTGCACTGAAAACTATAAGATATTGATTGAAAAAGACACAAATAAATGGAAAGATTTTCTGTGCTGTGGATTGGAAGAATTAATATTGTTAAAAAGTCCATACTACCCAAAGGAATCTACAGATTTGGTGCAATCCCTATCAACATTCCGATGGCATTTTTCACAGAAATAGAAAAAACAATCCTAAAATTTATATGGAACCAAAAAAGACCCTAATTAGCCAAAGCAAGCTTGAGAAAGAAGAACAAATTTAGAGACATCACACTTCCTGATTTCAAATTATACTGTAAAGGTATAGTAATCAGCACAGTATGGTACAGGAATTAAAACAGACACATAGGTCAATGGAAATGAATAGAATCAAGAGCCCAGAAGAAATAAACCCATGCACATACTGTCAACTAATATTGACAAAGGATCCAAGAATGCTCAGTGGGAAAAAGATAGTCTTTTCAATAAATGGTGTCAATAAAACTGGATATTCACATGCAAAAGAATGAAATCTTATATCACTCACAAAAATTAACACAAAATGGATTAAAGACTTAAAGGTAAGACCTGAAACTATAAAACTCCTGGAAGAAAATATAGGGGAAAAGCTTCTAGACACTGGTCTTGAGAACAACAGTTTGAATATGACACCAAAAGCACAAGCAACAAAAGCAAAAATAAACAAGTGGGACTACATCAAACTGAAAAGCTCTGCACAGCCAAAGAAATGATCAAGTGATCAACAAAATGAAAATGCAACTTAAGGAATGGCAGAAAATATTTGCAAACCACATATCAGATAAGGGTTAATATTCAAAATATATAAGAAATTCACACAACTCAATAGCAACAAAATTCTGATTTTTAAAAGGGCAAATGACCTAAATACAAATTTTTCCAAACAAGACATGCAAATGGTCCTCAAGTACATGAAAAGGTGCTCAACATCACTAATCATAAGGGAAATAGAAATCAAAACCACAATAAGATATCACCTCACACTTTTTAGGATAGCTGTTTATCAAAAAGACAAAGATAACAAAGTTGGCGAAAGGGATGAATGAGTTCTGGGATGTAATATTCAGCATGGTGACTACAGTCAACAACACCACATCATATACCTGCACCTTGCTAAGAGAGTAGAACTTAAATGTTCTCGCACAATATACACACAAAAATTGTAATTATGTGAGGTGATGGATGTGTTAACTAATTTTATTGTGGTAATCATTTAGGAATATATACGTGTATCAAATCATCATGTTCCACACCTAAAATTTACACAATGTTACATGTCAGTTATATCTCAATAAAGCTGGAAAAATAAAAAAGATGGCAGAAACCCAGTGACACAAGCATTGGAAGATAAATGGTGAAAGTTATTATCCTTCCTCATATTATCTTCTATGGGTTTTCCTTGTTTGTTTTTACTCTGCTGTTTTCACCTAGGTTTTAAAGCAATCTCTTCAGCCATTATGACATTTACTCTTCCATCTGGAACTCCTAACTCTTCCCCTGATTTTCCCTGGTCCCTTCCAACCTTGGTCAGTATAGGGCTATAAGGGCCTCCTCTCATGCTCCCACAAATATTCCTGCCCCTTCTGACTGCCCTCCTTCTCTCTTGTAATATTTTAATCTCTCCCTTTTCCTACATTGGCTCCTGGCAAAATGCTCAGGTCTCTCCAGTGTTTAATATCCTTCACTGGATCCTGCTTTCCTCCCAAGGCTCTGTTTTCATCTTCTCTCTTTAACTTTTGAGCTTCCTCAAAGGGTCATCCCCATGTGTTTCTTCTATTCCCTCAATCTGCTCCCCTTCTCAAATTCCTCTCATCTGAGTTGTGCTGTAAGCACTCTAGGATCACCCTACCCTGTACGGTGAGATCTGAGATCTCTGATCACCCAAGCCAGTGGGATTTTCTCGGTTGTCATCTTTCTCAGATTTTGGAAGTGGTTGTACTCCATATCACTCGACATTCTGGAAACTACATCTGTGGCTTCCAACATTCCATTCTTCTACCTTCTGTCCACAATGTGTTTGACTGCCCAACCCTGTCCTTTTGGGGATGCTTGTTCCTCACCTCCCTCACCGCCATGTGATCCAGGAAGGCATATCTCAAAGGCTCCCTTCTCAATTCTCTCTCTCCTGCTTGTAATGCTTGCGACAATGATTCCCAATACCAAATCCAGAGCAGATCGGTATTTCATGTTACTTGTTTGCCATGCTACTGAAATAAATAGAATTTAACACATTACCTTCCTCAGGTATGACTAGTGGGGGGTGGGGGGAGAGAACAAGACCACTCCCAGTCAACTGGACTCAAATCTGAATCACCACTGAATTTCACTGTCTGACCCCATATGACATCAGCAGATAAAATCAAGAGCTGTAACTGCATCTTGTTCTCCTTCCCTCACTCTATGTGCCCTGCTTCTTCTCTAATTGAGTGCATAGCAATACTGATTACATCAATATCCTACCCCAAAAGCTTCAGTGGTTTCTAATGACACAAAGACTTGCATAGATCATTTTACTTTAGTATTCACCTATTCTCCAAAATGAACTTTCCAGTCCAAAGTCTTCTATTTATAGTCCATACCCCATGCTCCGGGCAAATGTGTCTACTAATTCTCCCTTAGAAATGTCATGGTCTTCTTTGTATTTTTCACCATGATTCCTACCATTTTTCCCCATAAAACTTGAACACATCCATGGAGAAACATCTTAAATGACGAAAGGTCATAGGAATGGAGAAGAATGATCTCATTTGGCTGACCAAATAGGATCTTTCAACCTGTTGATCCCTACAGACATTGGTTCCATTTTGGGCTATTTATTACTCTCCATCTGGTCTAAAGTTAAGTAGCATACTTCTCCTACTTGCCATGCAATTGTAAGGTCCTTGACAGCAGGTAATTTGCTTTTGTTTTGTTTTTTTCTGGTTTTCTGTCTTAATTTTTTATGGTAAAATATGCATAGAATAAAATTTACCATTCTAACCATTTTAAGTGTATACTCACATTGTTGTGAGTACACAGAAGCATTTGTCTCTAAAATATTTTTATCATCCCAAATTGGAACCCTGTACCCATTGTACAATAACTCCTCATCCTCCTTCCTCCCAGCCCCTGGTAACCAGTATTCTACTTTTTGTCTCTATAAATTTGATTACTGTAGGTACCTTATATAAATGGAATCACAATATTTGCCTTTTTGTGGCTGGCTTATTTCACTTAGCATAACATCTTCAAGGTTCATCTATGTTGTAGCACGTGTCAGAATTCCTATAGCATCAGCACAGTGTTTTGAACTTAGTAGATACCCGATAAATATTCCTTGAATTCACTATTTGTCTCAGAATTAATTACAGACAACAGCATTTCATTGACTTAGTAGGATTATCAAGCTTTTCTCCCCAGAAGAGGTGGCAACTAGACTTTTAAACATTTTAATTATTGCTAATAGCTGAGTGTTCTGCTTGTACAACTTTTCTGCTTCTGAGTTGACAAAAATTGGGCTATCCTTTTGCTCTATTTCTTTAAAACCTGAATACAATAACCTGGTGCGTATATAGGGACCCCCACAGATTCCTTTCCCTTTTATAATCTTTCCACCTAAACATTCTTTAAAAAAAATATATATATATATATATATATATATATATATGTATGTATATAAAATTCGCTCTTCTCTTGGGATATCTGGCAAACACAGTTGGTTCCCTGATGCAGCCTCCATCCTTCGTTCTACCTCTTTCCTTGTCTAGCAGCCTTCCAGCTGGGAGTGGCTTCAGGATATTTCTGGCCAAAAAGGTATAAGTGGAAGTCGGCTGAGCAAGTATTCAGGAAAATTCTTACTTCTCTAATCAAGATAATAGACTCATCTGGCACAAATCTTTGGCTTTTGTTCCTCTCTTCTCGGCTTAAGTGGGGCCTTGAACATGGTCATTTTGAGATACTGATGTCATCAGGGTATGATGGCTGGAGATTCTTTAGCTGTTTTGAGACCATGAGGCTAAAGCCAAGGTGCTATGGGTGTCTGAAACTTTTGAGCATCTCCTCACTCCTGGAGTGCTTCTCTCAGCTTTCTTTTATAAAAGACAAACAAACCACAATTTTTAAAGCTCCTGATAAACATTCTTTTACTTATAAGCAAGAGCATTACTTCTTAAGCAGGATGCTCAGTTAAACTGCATCTAAGCCGACCTTCAAATTCAAGTGCTTTACTACTAAATTATTACTCATCTGAGCTTGTGAGATGAGAACATATATAGCAATGTGTGCGCATATTTATGTGTATATGTACATAACATATACATATATGTATATGAATGGGGCCACAGCTGTTTGAGCTTTGGGCTTTGTCTGTTTATTTGTTCCAAATGATTATGCCCTGTAATTTAAGAAAGGAAGTTCAAATTTCTGGGGACAAGAAAAGGAGATGAGGCAGGTCTAGAAGGAGCAAGGAGGCTTGATCTAGAAAGAAGTGAATTTCCAAGGCTGGCAGTCAGTCAGAAACACTGCCTTAGCACTGGCAGCCTGGGAGCACAGAAAACAGAAACGCCTTTCTGAGATCTACACAGTGATTCACACTCTCAACAAACATTTCTCAGATGTACAGCAGAAAATTGTCACAAAAACACCAAAGCCCTTCTCTTCAAAGCTGAGTTCCAAGAGCCTAAATCACATTCTCTCCTTTATAAGCGTCTTCCTGCACGGTGACACGCCATAAAAAAATAGACTGGTGGAGATTCACAGTGCCTGGTTTTATTCATGCTATGTAAACATTTCTCGGGTCACTTGACACTTGCAGCACATGATGGTCTTGGAAGGTGAGGGTCTTTAAAGCACTCTTACTGTGTACCCATCTAACAGCGTTTCCAGAATCCTAGTCACAAACTGTCATATGGGCAACGGCCATGTGTTCTCTCTGGAATTCTGCCAACAGGGTAGAGCTGAGAAAGATCTTTTCATCTCTAATTCAGAAGAATTTTTAAGTCACAAAAATAATTCTGGCTTTTGCCAGCCTAAGATCTGGTTATTGTCAGTTACAAGATGATTTTGTTTACTCCCATAGCTGTCACATGGTTCTAGGAAGTACAGTTGATGAGATGTTGGCCACTGACATCTTGAGGACTGCAGAGATGGGAGAGGGATGTGCCTCACTGGTCCATAAGCTCCTTCTCTAACCTAAAAAAGCTCTGGACAGACCGTCTTAGAGCTGGAGAGTGAAGTCTCCAAAAATTAAAGAAATAACACTGCTGAATAAAATAATAGCATGCCAGCCATGGCAGGAGTTGTTGTATCTGTGTCATCTCATTTCATCCCCACAAGAATCCTCTGAATGGTATTGTCATGACCTCCATTTGACAGACGAGGAGTCTAGGGTTCAGAGGTTGGCTTATGACGCTCACCCAGGTAACGGGGGGTAAAGAAGAGACAAACTCAGGTCCATTTGGGTCTACAGACTTTCTACTCTCATTGATGGCGCTGAGAGTAGCTGCGTGTGTAATTCCCCAAAGGCCACGAGGAGATTTCAAAGCCTCTCCCACATCCTTCCTTTCTCACCACACTTCCAGGACTTGGTCATCATAGAGGCATTTCTTCTATTTATTCTGTCACTGATCCCAGAGCAAGACCCTGCGGTTATGGGATTGCCTGCCTGTAACTCTCTGGTGGCTAAAATGGAGAAAAGCCTGGAAGAGAAGAGTTGTACGTGGGGAACTTAGAGGATGTGAAGGAAGGAGGGAGAAAGGCGGCCAGTGAGGGAGAGGACTCTAGGGGCACGGCTGTCTTAGGTGAGCTCATGCTTCTCTTGAAGACTAAAGCTAGGCTGCCTCCCTCCTTCCAAACTAGCCCAAGCCAATGATTGCACTGCACATGCTGAGCAGAAATGGTAAAAAGTTGTGGGCAAACATTCAACACAGGAACCATTTAAGATCAAGGTCAATTTTCGTGATAGTACCACCACAAATTGAGAACTAATTGACTCTAATTTATGCAAAGAACCCTGGGATATTAAGGAAGAATATAATCAGTATTTGAAAGTGAATAAATTTAAGTGTGGACCACGGGAAACATGTTACCAAATCATGCTATAGTATGAGCCTATAAATGGATGTTTTAGACCACATAACCAAAAGCTCAGTGAATGAATGGGCACTTTGTGTATAGCAGGCAAACTCATAAGGTGCCTAGGTAACCCGGCCACTGTGTATGTAAACAGGCATTTACAAAGCATCAGTTGGTTTACTCTGCCTGCAGTCCTCCCCTTACAAAGTGGTTTGAAGCACATATTGCATTTGTGTTCCTAACACATATGGGACACAGACATTTGAAAATGAACTTTGTACAATTTCATTATTAAACACTCAGCAGGCTTCAAAGACAACTGCATTTCATTAATAATAAATAATAAAAATGAAGACGCAGTAAAATATTAACATATCAAACACCTCCATGGTGCTATTTTTATGCACGAAACATCTTCCCTTCCCAAAAGACCAAGTCCCTGCCTGACTGTAAGTTAGGTATTTAGAAAAGAAAAAAAACTCCTTCAGAGGAGTCAAGAAGTCTCCACTGCGGCCCTAGGTGGTAAGCGAGTGCCTCATTATTTTTTAAATTTTTTTTTTAGAAATAATTTCAAATACAGAAAAGTTGCAAAAATAGTACAAAGAATATCCAAGATACCCCTGCCTTTTCCTCATTCTCACCTGTCACATTCTACCACACTTACCTTAAATTTGCTTTTCTCCCTATCTAGACCTCTCTATTCATCCAACCAACTCTCTTTCTCAGACATGTCTTTCTGAGCCAGCTAAGGGTAAATTGGTAAATTGTGGCCTCAGTGTGAGTTGGGATTGAGGGAAGGCGCAGGAGGGGCAATTCATAAATTAAAACAGGGTGGTCTGGATAGATTTAATTAATAAGTTATCATTTAAACAAAGTCTTGAAGGAGGTATGACTACCTAAAGGAAGAGCATTTCAGAGAGAAGGAATAGACAGTGTGAGAGAACTGCAGCCAGGCCATGTTTGAGGCTCAGCAAGGAGGCCACTGTTGCTGGAGCAGTAGGGTGGATGGACCAGAAAAGTACCAGGAGATGCAAAGAGGTGAGGGATGGAGAGCTCACGGGCCTGTGGCGGGGGGCGTGTCTCAGAGGCCAATGTGAGGGTGATAGGGAATCATTAAAGGGTTTGGGGCACCAAAGTCACACGATCTGATGACTTACATTTTAGTAGGACCAGTAGGGTTGATATTTTCATTCTATATGGTAAACCTGGTTTTGCTAAACCTGATACTATTAAATGGTATCTGGGTAGCTAATTGTTATTCTCTCTTTACCCTGACGGTTTTGCATTCCATAATTAATTTAATTTAATTTAATTTATTGTATATGTGTGTACGTATGTAAAACTTGGGATATATGTCTCTTAAATCATCTCCACTTGAATTATTTCATTCTTCAAGCTTCTCCTTTGTTCACCAACAATAATTTGAAAAGGCCCACTCCTTTTCCTTCCTACATTATACTGTGTATATTTACATATTGGTGTTATATCTGGGATCATAATTTCCTTGAAGGAAGTCCCATTCATCTTTTAATTCTTAGTTTCTAGGTCACAGAATGGGTCTCTATAATGTTGATTGAATGACTACACATAGAAATAGGATATATCATATGATCCAGCAATCCCACTCCTGGGCATATATCCAGACAAAACTATAATTCAAAAACATACATGCACCCTTGTGTTCATAGCAGCACTATTCACAATAGCCAAGACATGGAAACAACCTAAATGTCCATTGACAGATGAATGGATAAAGAAGATGTGGTACATATAGACAATGGAATACTACTTAGCCATAAAAAAGAACGAAATAATGCCATTTGCAGCAACATGGATGCAACTAGAGATGATCATATTAAGTGAAGTAAGTCAGAAAGAGAAAGACAAATACCATATGATATCATTTATATGTGGAATCTAAAATATGACACAATTTAACTTATCTACAAAACAGTAACAGACTTACAGACATAGAGATCAGACTTGTGGTTGCCAAGGAGGAGGGGGTAAGGGAGAGGGATGGATTGGGAGTTTGGGGTTGGTAGATGCAAACTATCAAACTATTACATTTAGGATGGATAAACAACAAGGTCCTACTGTATAGCACAGGGAACTATATGCAATATCCTGTAATAAACCACAATGGAAAAGAATATAAAAAAGAATGTCTGTATGTGTGTAACTGAGTCACTCTGCTGTACAGCAGAGACTGGCACAACATTGTAAATCAACTAGACTTCAATAAAAAAGAAATAGGATATATCTGTACATATGATCACATGGTATATTATATTACAAGCCATGGAAAAGATTCTGTCCTGCTAAGTGTTAAATAAAAACATCAATATTCAAAAAAATGCATATTATTTTGAGGACTGTTCCTGAAAAATGCTAAATTTCAAATCAACTTTCAGATTTTGTAAAAAGGCAGGAAAACTCTTAAAAGGCTCACCTCTTCTGGGGCAGCATTAGAATGCAAAGTGACAGAGATCTCAATATATCCCCTTATATGTGTTCTCACATAGGTACATATTAGAAGTTTACAATTCAAAGTCTAATGATAAAAAAAGTGGCTCCTATCCTTGGGATGCCAAGACATCATTTCACGTCCATCAAAGATTTTGCTTCACCTTTGTGGCATAGTTTTCACTCATAAACCAGCAAAAGTTTACTCTTTGTTAAAGGAATCTGTGAAAATAGTGGCTCTTTCAAAAAAAGAGGAAAAATGTCATCAGGGTGAATTTAAAGCTAAGCTTTGGAAGAAAAGTTCTAACAGGGAAAAGAGAAGGTTCCTTTGTGGTTTCTCTGCAGACACTGTGCCATTTTGCAATGCTGATGCCTGGCAGGACCTCTTTCCACCTGAGGAAAGGTCACAGAAAGATCCTTCTCTGTTACCATTGCCAGCATAGACATGTAGTAATGACTGATCACATTAAGCCAATTAATATACACATGTAATATTTCCCCTACTGTGGCAGTCATGGTTTGTTGTCTAAAATATTTTATTATCTGAAATTTTAATAAATTACCTAGAAGACTATTATCCACTAGGCAAAGGTTTAAAAGCTTTAAAGATGATACACTATTTAATTAGTAGGAGTGAATATGATGGATTAAATTACATTCTGTTTATTCATCCACTTTGTAAATATTTTGTAAATATTTACTGAGTGACTCATATAATCCAGGCACTAACATAAGAGCCAGGATACAATGATGAAAAAGACAGTCTACTCTCATGAGTGATATCTTCCAAATGGATGAAACAGAGAAGGAACAAGTAAGCCAAAATAAGGTAATTCCAGATATGGTAATACACAGTTCCATTTGGTTATGTCTCATGGTCCACCTAATCTTTTCTTTATTTTTCTCTATATTCTCTTAATTTAATTGTATTTGTCATAGGTGTAACTCATTTATTCTGCTAAACATCAGTCTCATAGTTATACTTCTCATTTAGTGGTCAGCGAATTGCATAATGCCATTACTTTAGATTTCTGTAGATAGTTTTACAAACTCCAGAACGACAGACTATGACAATATGAAGTGCGTTAAGTCACTGAGCAGTTACACACTGAGGTCCTCAGTTACTTGATTTTGTTCATCCCTCCCTCTTGACTGTTGAGGAAGCAGTGACTGCAAAGTTGAACATCTTTTTCTAAGAATCTGAACCATACCTCTTCCTCCCCCAAACCTGCCCATATAACATTCACAAGTATAATTGGGTCACCAACTGGCATCAGATTTAAACAGCATTTCAAGAAAAGTTCTATGAACATAACTAAGATTATATCAATGGCAATAAGAGCATTTGTACCTGTGTCTCTCCCCACACACTCTCACCAATCACAAGCTCAGACGACCTTTCTGTCCCTTTTCTAGTTGAACTCCTCTAGTAAAATCAAAGACAGCTTTTTGCCCAAATTCAAAAGCTTGTTCGAAATATTTTCTTTCATTTTTTTCTATATACTTAACAATTGCTCTACTGGACTTGTTGCATCTATTTTCTTTCAAGGTCACCTTTCATTTCCTCTTTTATTTTTCTCACTATTTCTTCAAATCTTTCAATAGATCACCTGTTTTTGCCATGCTTGTATTGGATAATACTCCACCAAATAATTTTTAACAAATATAAAGTTGAGTGGTGTGATAGAGACTCAGATGGTTTAAAAGAATTTCAGCAGAGAATTTTACTGTGGTATCTCTCATCTATGGTACACTAGTGTACTCCGTGACTCTCCAAAAAGGTTGTACACATTGTATTTCATAAACTCGAAGACATGCATTTTTTTTCCTACAAAAAAAAAAACCTTTGAGATGGAGATGTTTCTATAATCAAATAATAGTTTAATTGGCAGCAATTTTTTTCTTGGCTGTACATTAAAAAGTGGTCAATATTACGGTCAACAGCATCTTAGATTTAATAAAACATATTAATAGGCAGTGTCGTCCAAGCTTATTTGACCAGGAAATTGTATTACATCACAACATATTGGGTTGGCCAAAAAATAATATCACACAAAAACCCAAATGAACTTTTGGGTCAACCTAATACCTCTTTGAATATGTGGCAACAGAACATATTTTGGGAAATATTGTGTAAAAGCCATATTTCCTAAATCTATTTATTTTGGAGCAGTGAAATTTTATCCTGAATTTGGAAATCGCCAACCTATCTACCAAGGCAGGGGAAACAGTGGCAGAGGGATTTTTGTAATCTTCAATTTTCAAAAGAATTTTAAAAATCTCCGTAGCTTTATTACTCATTCAGAATGGAATCTGAGAGAAAGCTGTGCTAACATAAATTAAAACTTTAGTTTTTAGCAGGGGTGGAACCGAGGGGACTTTTTATAGGAGTCCCTTAAAATCTCTCCATCTCCATCACACTCTCACCAAAGCCACGAGAAAGTAAGCAAAGAGAGTGAGCCGGCCACTTTCACCAGCAATCCCCCACCCTTCCTTCCACTCCAGTTCCCACTCCCACCCCCAGGGAGCAGTTCTGGAGCCTGTAATTGAGTAAGGATCTACTTACTCCTGGTGAAGCCCCAAAAGCAGGAAACAAAACTACACTACAGCCTCCATTTGTGGACAAGAACGAAGGTTGCAACTACTCAAAACTCAGAGGATTATGGCTCATTTTATTTGGGACGAACTTCTCTGGTCCTACCCAGTGTCTGTCACTACAGAGAACCATAGAAGCAAGAAAGACACTTTCACTAAATATGTTTATCACCATCCAACTCGATGTGAAATTTAAACATTGACTTGACCAGTGATGCTGAAATAAGACCTGCAATGCCTGCTAATCTGACCTTCAAATTGGAATGTCCTTAAGGGTGTCAGCCCACAATTAAATTATGCCTGAGGACATTCAGAGGGTTGCACACACCCCTCCACAGTTCAGTTTCTATGACAAAACACTAGTTCAGGTATTTAAACACCAATGTACAGGCAGCCATCACAGAGCCAAGCAGCTCTGTAGCTCAAGAGTGGCCTTTTCCCCCATTTTTTTCTTATTGAATTGTAAACTTGTCTTATCAGAGATTTGAATCACTGTTCTAGCAATCTCAAAAGTAGGCTGTTTTAACAAAAAATAAAAAGCTAAGCTTAAGGCAAGGAGGGGAAATAAGAAGCCATGCTAGGGGCATACCTGGGCGCTGGGGGGAAAGAAAGCAGAGAGTTGATCTTTTTGTACATTTTAATTTTTTTTCTTACCCAGAGGGAGAGTCAAACTGATTCCGTTGTGATCACATCACTATTCTCCACGAGGTAGAATAATTCCCCAAAGGGATTCAATTAAACAGCACTTTTACATTTTTTAAAAATTGAGAGGATTTAAGTTTTAGGTAAGTGCTATCCCCCTCTACCCAATTCCTCTCAAATGCTCAGACCAACCAGCACTGCAGGAAATTGCCTAACGATGTGTCCATATTAAAAGGAAGGGAGACATCCAGTCTGCAAGCTCTTTCTGTAGGAAAAAAAAAATGGTATCTTGTTGCAGCAGAAAAATTTCACCACTCTACAGATTGGGGAGGGGACAGGGGACACAAAATGGTGTTTACTCGAAATGGTGTTTCTTTAATTGGCCTTCCTGGAAAGCAAATAGGGGTTAAATATTGAAGTGATTTAAAGACAAAAATCAAAGCTATGCACAAATGTTTGTTATTCACTCAACATATATTTATTGTGCACCTGCTCTGTGCCATGCACTCTTCTAGGTGCTAGAAATCCAGCAGGGAACAAAGCACACATCCCTGAAGTTTGCATTCTATCGTTGAGAGTCAGATAATAAACAATCTATCTACCTACTACTTAGGAGAAAGGTATATGGGAAGCTAGGAGGAGAGAGAAAGGTGACATATGTGTTATATATGTATGTGTGTATACATATACACACATACAAAAACATATATGTATATATGTATACCTATGTATTGTATATAGTTCGGTTCGGGAAGCTCTCTCTGAAGGGTGACATTTTGTTAGACACCTGAAGAAATAAACAAGCATAACTGGAAGTGGGGGTGGAAAGAGGGTGGGATTGGGGTCCTCTTACACGAGGAATAGGTAAGAGGCCAGCGTAGCTAAGATGCATTACCTAGGAGAGAAGAAGAAGGCAAGGCAGAAACGTAACAGAGCCTCATAGATGTTTATAAAAGAAAAAAACTTCTGCTTTTACCTTGATTGAGATGAGAAACTTATGAAAGCTTTGGGGCAGAAAAATGACATGAACTGATATATGTTTTAAAAAGTTTACTCTAGCTGTAGAGTGAAGAACAGACCTTAGGGAAGCAGGAACAAAACAACGTCATTAGTTAAAAAGTTATTGTAATAATATAGGCAAAGAATTGGTTTGGACTGGGCTTATAGACGTGAAAATGGTGATAAATGATCAAATAGAGCCATTAATATTTGCTCATGTGATATATGAGAAAAAAAGAGAAGTCAAGGTTGTACCTGGGTCAGATAGAGTTACAGAGTTGCCCTTTATGGAGGTTGTAAGGACTAAAGATAAAGCAAGTTTGAGAGGAAAAGAATGACTTGTTTTGAACATGTTAACTGTGGAATTTCTATTTAATATCCACAATGGAAATGCTGGTTTTCAGTTTTCTACAAAGTCTGGTGTTTAGTGGAGAAGTCAAGCTTAGCAATATACATTTGGGAATCATCGAGATATAGGTGACGTTTAAAGATGCAAATTTTGATAAGCTCACTAAGGACATGATCAAGACATTCAGAAATTCCAGGACGGAGCTCTGGAGTCCTCCAGTATGGAAGTAAGGGGAAACCAGCCAGGAAGACACAGAAGCAGCAGATAGTGAGCTAGTAGGGGCACAAAGGAGAACAGTGTCAAACAATCCTCGTTTTAAGAAAGAACAGTGGGTGGAGTGTGTCAAATGTTGCCCAGTATTAACAGTACAATAAGATGGAAATGGCCCATTGGACTGGGCAACAAGACATCCTTGGTGACCCTCACAAAGTAGGGGTGATTAGGACATGATGAGAGTGGCCTTAAGAGAGCAGGAGGAGGGCGAGTGGAAACAGTGAAGAGACTTGTCTCTTATGGAGTTCTACTTTATAATTGGGCAGAGAAAAAAAATAAAAAATTAAAATTAAAAATTACTTGAAACTTGACAATTTATAAATAAATAAAAATTAAAAATAAATTAAAATTTAAAATTAAAAAATAATTAAAATTAAAAAGTTAAAAATTAAATAAAAAATTATAAATAAATAAATAATTGGGTAGAGAGATTAGGCAGTCACTGAAAAGAAAGTGAAGCTGAGAACTTTCCATTTTTTTTTCTCTTAAAATGAGAAACCTTACAGCATGTTTGTGTGCTGAGAGGAATAACTCCATTGGAAGATATGGTGGTGGGAGCATTTAAAAATTTTTCTTTTGTTTGCTTGCTTGTTTCTATGGTTTCAATGAAATAGCAAGCAAGGAAGAAAGAGAAGAGAAAATGTACCAACTAGTCATCCAGGAGGAGTGGGAGCACTGAATACAACAGGGAAATCCAATATTGCATGGTAGTAATAAAGGATGGTTTGAGGGGAGGGGTTGTGAATTTCAGCTGAGACCAGGTAGCAGGTAGAGTGTTTTTCTCCTGTCAGGTTCATGAGAGTTAAAAGAGAGAAAGAGAGAGAGCTGGATACAGCCAGGATTAGAATTTTACCAGAGTCGTTCAAAGGAGGGAGTATGGGATAAGGAAGTTTATATATTTATATAAAAGAGAGTCATAATGGTCTTCCATGAAGCCTAAGCAGAGGAAGGAGGGATGAGGGGGAATGAGGAAATAAATGACAAAGAAAAAACTACTGAAGCAATGGCTCATTGTTCCTAATGAGATTTTTTTTAAGGGTTAGAATCAGAATCCCCAAAGCAGTGAGCTAGAAAAATAGGAAGAAATTACCCAAGTGTAGGAGCCCTGGAATTGGGATTACAGATGGGTTTTAGTAATTGGTAATGACAAGGTCTGGGATATGGCCATTGGATGAGTGGCTGAGGGAGAAGAGAGGCGAAACTCATTGGAGAAGAGGCCAAGGAACTGAGATGCCAGGGTCCTAAAATCACCAAGAATATGGCAGGATCGATGTGGGATACATGAGTGACCTGGAAGGGAAGGGGTGTGGATGAAGGATGGAGGGGAGGTGGGTGATATGGTTTGAAGACTCATGAGACTCAAAAATGGAGGTGTTTACAGAAAAGAGAGTGAGAAGGATCTGAAGATGGCACCTGGGAAGGCCCTCTGGCACCAGTGGGGTGCAGTCTCCCAATCTGAGGTGGTTTGAAGGGAAGCAGTGTCTTCTGGGATATCAGGTTTGAGTTTGAGTGAGAAAGTGAAAGAAAGAGACCAAGAAGAGTTTGAGGGTAAAAGAGATGTTGTCTAGAACTCTGGAGTTCTGGAGAACCCAGGAAAAGGAGTTGGATCTGGGTCAGAAGGAGGAGTGGACAAAGCTATGAGGGATCAGGGTGTGAGTGTGAACCAGACAGCCTGGGGCAGCGTGTGGCATGGCATTAGCCCTGAAGGTCTGCTGGGTGTTACAAACAACTGAGGTCATTGCAACATGTGCTCAGGGACAGCACGTCAAACACTCTGGCTCATTTTTCTCCTTAAGGAGCCTGTCTTCTGATCCTGTCCTTCTGAATGGCAGTGCTCTGTGCCCTCAGCTGGGCTGGGCTGAGCACACACTGAAGACCATCTGTTATTAGGACTTTCCCTCTTTACCTTCCTGTTCCACACAGGAGGCAGGAAGCCCTGTGTCAGAGATGGGAAGGTCTATCCTGCAACACATTTTTTAAAAATTTTATTTATTTCTTATTGAAGTATCGTTGATTTACAATGCTGGGTTAATTTTTGCTGTACAGCAAAGTGAATCAGTTATACATAAATATACATTCTTTTCATATTCTTTTCCATTATGGTTTATCACAGGATATTGACTACAGTTCCCTGTGCTATATGGTAGCACCTTGTTGTTCATCCATTCTATATGTAATAGTTTGCATCTACTAACCCCAGACTCCCAATCCTTCCCCCCCACCCCCCTCCCCCTTGGCAACCACAACATTTCTTTTTTCTAACCTCAGGAGTTACCAGATCGTATATCTCTGCTCCAAGAGCACTGCCTGGGACAGCTGGAATTGTGGTGACAAGGAACGTATGCTCATACTTTTTCATTTAACCAGAACAAGGTAATCTGAGCCAGCTAGAAAGCATGTCTCTCCTGCCGGCTCACAGCACTGAGGAATGTCCGAGGCCCTCGGGAGCAGGATGGTGATGCTGAGCAGCGTGGGGAGGAAGGAGACTGCCTGCTGGTCGCCAGTGCTACCCTCTGAAGTGCCCATCTCCTTCCAGACTTTCCAACGTAGACTCCAGACACCAGCACAGAATCACACTTATATATTAATATGGTTAAGACGTCAGATGATTGTCCTTGATAGCAAAACTTCCTTCCTAGTTTTACGGCCTGGGTGGTTTAATAAAACATTCCAGACCAGAAAGCAGTAGCTGTTGGCCTCTGTCTCACTCACGACCCTCCTTCAAATCCCGTCAGGGGTTATTGAATACGTCTGGAATCTTTCTGGCTTATGTGTTTTCAGTTTTCAAGCAAAGTTAGAATTCCATCTCATATTTAGATTCTTTTCCATTGTAATTTCATAGTTACCAACCACCTCAGGGTAATGGCTCACCTCAAAGTTCGGTGGGTATAATACGTATTATATGGTTAAATTAACATGTATTTTAGTTGTTCACTATGGGCTAAGTACCTTACATGCATTATCCCATTAGATCTTTATAATAATTCTAGGAGGTAAGGGGTAATATTGCCTACAATTTACAGTTGAGACACTAAAATATTGAAAACTTATGACCCCAGGATCCTATAGTAAGTAGCAGAGCCAGGATTTGAACTTGGGTGTTGATTCCTGATTATACATATTCTTAGCTACTGCAATACACTGCCAGATACTGTGTTAGGCGCTGGGTGGGGAAGCTGATGAAGACGATGGACCTAAAGGAGCTCACAGCCCAGTATGGAATTAGATATTTTATGCTAACAATATCATGCTATCATCTGACGCCTAGGTGCTTACCCACACACAACATTTTGAATCACCATAAATGTAACTAGCCACCAACATTGATTTTTAAAGCATGCTTGTAGACTGAGAGGAATCCTTCTTGGTAAATCAATTTATGAGTGTCATAGAAGAAAGATTAGTGTTAGAGAAATAACCTTCTGCAGCCTTTTCCCCATCTTAAAGGAGTCAGCAGCATCAGCAAACATGGAGAGCCAAGAGATGGGCGTCCAGAGCCAGAGCTGGACAGAGCAGGTTGTCTTCTACAGGGAACCATGAGCTGCAAGAGGACCACGTGCTATTCTCAAAAAAGGACTATTTCCATTTAAGTTTCAATTCTTATTGAAACACACTAAACCAAAAGAAAAACACAACCTTGACTTATTTATGAAATCAGAATGTAACAGTTGCCATGGCAGAGATCAGCTTCCCTTCATAAGTAGCATCTTTTTATAAGTAGCATCCCCCAATTAAAGGCATTGTTACTTTGACAGAATATATCATCTGTGACACTGCAGCCTAGAGGCCTGAGTACAGGTGAAGGTCGGCTTCACTAAGCCATTCTCTCTTCGACACCTTGTACCTTAAACATTCTGTTTTGTTTTCTCATCATAAGGATCATCTAATAATGTGTGTCAATGAATGTGTGTGTGTTATTTTTTTCTTTAATCAACCCTAGATTTTGTTTATTTGCTTAAAGAGGGTTAGTAAAAGAAATAGGAGAAAAATATCAAAATTCAGAATGCTATCTATCTAAACTCTATGTTAAATTGTAAATGATTGTATTAGTTTGTTTGAATGATGATAGAACAGAAAGGGGGTATAATTTTTTTAAAAAAACCTGAATCACCACATATCTAGAGTCTATAGTAAAATTGGAAAGGTATTTCAGTGGATCATACTTTAGGTGTTGCCTCCTCAAGTCAAAAGAATGTGTTGTTTCCAGGACCTCAATGAACAGAGCAGTCATCTGATGAAACCTGTTTGATTTTTAGTGCTCTCAACAGTTAACTGAAGAACTTTTAATACTTCAGAGCACATATACCCCATATACCCCTTCCCCACCCCCATACATAGTGGGCAAATTTCTTAAGCGAGGCAATTTAGATAACGCAACAGATAACTTGCAACCTTGAAGATGCAGGAAGTAATACACATTAAGGAAGAGATCAATAAAATACAGGTCTATGCTTCTCCATGTACATTATCACATGTGTGAGGCCATTCATGTCTCCGTGCACCATACAGCGACTGCTTCCCTGTTCCCATTTACTATCCATGAAGCAAGCCAGTCAAGGCAAACGTTCTGTCCTCTATTGGCATAAGTAGGTGATTTACTTGAAATGAAATTGGCATTGTTTTTTGACTAAGACAACATGAGAACTAAATGTCTTCTAAAAATTCCACATCTCTCTTTGTGTGTGAGTTGTTTGTGGAGGCATCTGTATTTTGTGAGTATTGTGAGCCTTCAGACGTCTTTACCACAGCTCTGATTTTATTCAAAACTGCAGAGAAATGCCCGTGTAATGGCAACATTCACTTAACAATTTTTTTATCATAAGTTTTTCTAATTCTCCAGTAGAAAGAGAAAGAAAGAAAGAAAGAAAGGGAGAGAGGAAGAAAGAGAGGAAGGAAGGAAGGAAGAAAGAGAGAGAAAAAGAGAAGGAAGGAAGGAAGGAAGGGAGGAAGGGAAGAAGGGAGGGAGGGAGGGAGGGAGGGAGGGAAGATGGACAAGAGTTTCCCCACATAGGCTGTGTGCACTGTTTTGTTTCTTTCAGGAAAGAGAAAGGAATCTGATTCCACAGCCAACACAGAATACCAAACACATAAGGTAACATTAATAACAACAACCACTAAGACTACAGTGAACATATCCCTTCCACCCAGGTACCACATGTTTGATATCTGACCCAGAGAGTCATTAGCTCAGGAACAAAATGAACCTCTGCAGTTAAAGCCGGGGGTGGGGGCGGGGGGGTGGGTGGGTGGGTGGGTGGAGATATGACTTAAGGGTTATCACGTGGATTAAAAGATAAAGATTTCTGGGCAATGTGCTGCTGGCACTGATTTGCTGTATAAGGTTAAGAACATCACTACCTCAGTTCCTTTTCTACTATTTTCAAAACAATGCATCCTCCTGCCCCTCACCACACAGAGGTGACATTACAGGAATCCATCCAAATTTCATAACCAATCCCATTTAACCAGGCTGGTAGCTTGTGGCTGCTTCCGGTTATTGCCTTAGTAGAGAAAACAGGCAGCACAGACCATTGGTCCACTCAACACCAATCTTCTGGACCACATGACCAGAGATAACATTGATAAGCACCCAGCACTTCGACCACCTTGCTCCTCCCATAGGCTCACAATTTCCGGAGGTGCTGCAGGATGGCTGTAGTAAGGTGACAGTCATACTAAAGAGCACAAAGTGTTCCTCAGCAGTTAACAGTGAAGAGCAGGAGGTCGTCACATGACCTCTTCCCCTTCTGGACCTTTCTCTCACACTTCCTCAGAGGCCCAAGGGGCAGGAAGGAAATAAGACAAGCTTCCACAAGGTAAATGACAAATGACACTTTTGCACATGATGTATCGCATGGGCTACCAAGAGACACAAAAGAGGAGATTTACCACCATATTTCATCTAGGGCAGGACAGTGTACACTTCAGACCTGTGCTTTTGGAACTACCTGAAGGACCGTTTTCCTCCCAATCCATCATGGAAACATAATGTGGACTGTACTCAGGTCAGATGCAAGCCCACACAACTTTCACAACACTTTGTTCAAGGGGACAAGACCGCTGATCACACACTTGCTCCCAATTCCATACTCATTGCAGACCTAAGACAAGCAGTTCACAGACTGGCATCGCGCTATGTGGAGTATGGGATTTGGAGTCTCACTGCCCGGTCTTGACCTTGGCTCCGCGGCTCACTTACCAATGTGTGTGACGCAGACAATTTACTTAATCCTGTGTGCCTCAGCCTCCTCATCTGTGCAATGGGGACGAAAACAATAGCCACCTCATGGGCTTGTGGTGAGGACTGAAATGAGTTAACATACGCAAAGCCACCAGGACAGCTACAACAATACCAGGCACACAGGAGCCCCTCTGTGTGAGATTTTATTTCTCTTGTGTGTTTTCATCCATAGCCCAGCTGGCTTTGCCACCTGTACACCTCAAAAGGGGTAGAGCCACAAATAAGATGGTGGAATATTAGTAGCCTTTGCCACTTGTCAGAACAAGCCATATTTATCTCACACACACACACACACACACACACACACACACACACACACACACGGGGTGGGTGTCTTTCCCCAGTCCATCCCCACTGTCTGTCATTTGTAACCTGCCTGAGAGGCCCTGAGGCAGGATTCTAACCACTGGTTGGGGGTCTCCTGTTCCCTCCTTCCCTCTTCTTTCTGGTCCCCTTACTCTCTTGCTCCTTCTCTCTGTCGGAAATGCTCCCCTCTGGGTCCCTGTAAAACTTACTCCTCCTGTTTCCACAGGTCTCACATGAAAGGCTGTCTCTTCCGTGTCCTTCCTTGACCACTCTGAATCAAGTCTCCTCCATTCTGAAATTATTTATCATGTGTTTGTCTTCCTCGGTGTGGATCACACGATATCTGTAGTCTTCACTGCTAACCCTCATCTGCACCCTGATATTTGACATGTAGTAAAAATTCAGTAAAAACCTGTTGAATCGATGAAGTGTATTTCTCTATGAATCTGAAATAAAATTTAGTAGTTTCCCTTTGATCTTGTTTCCTTGTTACTCTAACTTCTCTCCACCTTCAAAAAACGTACTCTCATTCAATCACTCATTCAGTATTTACTAGGTTACAGGTACATATCAGCACTCTTAGGTGCAAAGGGGATGGAATAATACATTGGGTTGCTGCTTTGAAGGATTAGAGAAAAATGATGAACAAATAAACCTTATAAAAACTGACATGTGCTCTATATGGGAGCTTGTGTCTGTGTTTGTGTGTGTGTCTGTGTGTGTTAGTGTGATGCTCAGAAAAGTGGGAGAGAAACACAGAGAATGGCACAAGGAATTTTATCACAGTGGATTCACAAAAGGCTACAAATTTGACGCTGACCTTGAGAGAAAGTCTCTAGGCATACAAGACAAAGATGATACTCTGAAGGTGAGAAATAGTTAAACCAGGAAACCCATTTCAAAGAAATTATAAAATAAATGAGCGATCTTATTCCAAATCCCAATCGAGCTTATTTGGAAAATAAATTCTGTCTATTCCTATATGCCTGCATTTTGATTTTATACATTTTTGTTTTAATTTTGATGTCATACTTAACAGTTAAGAATGATAAGATTAGAAAAAATCATTCTAAGAGTTTCAGTAAAATTCTGTCTTAGCAAAGACAGCATCTGCAACCAAATCAGAGCTGCAACTAAAAGAATATATATCAGGAGAAAACTTATTTATGTTACAAATAATCAGCTGAACACATGCATTTGCATGTTTATCATCTTTACTTGTAACAGCTAACACCACTTGGCTAACCAGTAAATGTGAATAATACTTTACAACTGTAGGATGAGACTTTTTTCAAAATTATCTCATCAACATGATCTCATTTAATCCCCATAATACCCCTGTGAGATACAATGACAGGTATTTCAATCTCTATTTCACAGACAAGTCAGCTGATAGAGAAGTGTTAAGGGACTTATCCAAGGCTGCAAAGTGACCTAGAGGCAGATCAGAGATGAGATCTCAGGAGTTATTCCACTATAACTTTTGGCTTTCCCTGGCCACCAAAGCCCAAAACGGAATCAAGACTTCTGCGTGTTAAGGTTACAGTATTTGAAATTATATCAATCTATATATGCTGATCAAAAATATATGCAACAAGAGTCACTTTTATTCTAGTAAAATCCTTGCAGAAAGACCAGACTTGAAATAAATTGGTAACAATTTTAGGACTACCATCACTTTTTTGCTGATGATTAGAATGAAGCCTTTAACACATGATTTCAACAAGCGCCATCCAAGCCAGTGAAGCAGACATACATCAGTGTGCTCGACACCTGTCTTGGTGGGGTTGGCCATGGTATAGTAGCATCACTGGGCAGGGAGGTGACCATCCAGCCTACAGAGATTGGTTGGGAGGTGGACACACACGCTCCAAGCCACACCCATTCAAGTTCTCCCGGCGTTTTTAATGGAACTTTTGGGAAAGAGTCACTCTGGTTTGGTGATGGGCAGCTCTGGGGCTTCTGCAATCCTGAAGCTACTCCATCAACACAGAGGTGAGGGAAGAATTACTAAGAAAGTGGACACAGGTGAGTCACGTAGGCAGCAGCGTAACTGGGGGAAGGAGAAATCCATAGGAAGGAGAAAAGCAAAAATAAATGTTAGTTTTCCCTGGACCAGTAGTTCTCAACCTTGCCTCCATATGAGCATCACCGGGGAGTCTTACAAACTCCCACTGTCCAAACCTCACTCCAGATCAGCTAAACCAGGACTTTGGTTCTGCCCATGTCCACCTTCCTGTCCAAGGTCAGCACATCTGACCACCAGTGGTGCCCGAGGTCTTCTGGCTTTGGCAGAGGTTCTGTGGAGGTAGTAGAAGTTGGTTCTTAAACACTAAGAAATGGAGCCACTAAGAAAGAAGCCAGCAGAGGGCTGATCAAGAGGCGGACTTTACCAGATAGCACTGCATTTTTTTTTTTTAATTGAAGTATAGCTGTCCACAATGTTGTGTTAATTTCTGCTGGGCAGCAAAGTGACCCAGCTATACATATATACACTCTTTTTCATATTCTATTCCAGTATGGTTTATCCCAGGAGATTGGATATAGTTCCCTGTGCTATAGAGTAGGACTTTATTGTCCATCCATTCTATATGTAATAGTTTGCATCTACTAACCTGGGTCCATCCCTCCCCCACCCCCACCTTGGCAACCACAAGTCTGTTCTCTCTGTCTGTGAGTCTGTTGCCACAACTCCACAACAACAGCAACAAAGAACAACCCAATCAAAAAATGGGCAGAAGACCTAAGTAGCATGGCATTTAACACACTGTGCCTTTTCAACTGCTCCTGTGAAGCCTTCAGAATCACTGCCCTGCTGCTGCTTTCCTGTGGGTGGGAGTAAGCCCAGTTGAAGCCAATTTCAAGCTACCAACATCACATCACAAAATGCAGAGTTGGGAGAAGTGAGCAGTTGCACCCCATTTTATGATATTTTTACCATATGGATATAATAAATGTTAAGAACTTCAAGAGCACAGATAATAGCAAAACCCAGTAAAATCATTACGAAGTGGTGAATTTTGAGTATTGCCTTTCTGAAATATAATTTATTTAATTACAAGTTTCTATAGTGTGATTTCAAATAATGACTGTGTTTAAAAACGATCTTGCGAGGGCTTCCCTGGTGGCACAGTGGTTGAGAATCTGCCTGCCAATGCAGGGGACACGGGTTCGAGCCCTGGTCTGGGAAGATCCCACATGCCGCGGAGCAACTAAGCCCGTGTGCCACAACTACTGAGCCTGCGTGTCTGGAGCCTGCGCTCCTCAACAAGAGAGGCCGTTATAGTGAGAGGCCCGCGCACCGCGATGAAGAGTGGACCCCGCTCGCCACAACTAGAGAAAGCCCTCGTACAGAAACGAAGACCCAACACAGCCATAAATAAATAAATAAATAAAATTTAAAAAAAAAACCATCTTGCGAAATTCCTAGAAAATTTAAAAATTGGTTTTCACAAGTGTCAACTTAAAAAAATGCACAACGTGAGAGTGCGAGTTAAGTTTTATTGGGGGTAAAATGAGGACTGGAACCCGGGAGACAGCATTTCAGAGAGCTCTGAGAAACTGCTCCAAAGAGGTAGGGGGGTAAGGTCAGCATATATGTGATTTTGGTGAAGTGGAAATACATCCGATCAAGAACATACTTTTTGTAGAAGTTTTCTGCTAGTCTCGTGAAGGTTACTTCTCGTCAGGAGGAGTAGACGTCACCATGAAAGATTTTAGTGTTTTTCTAGATATGAGGAGATACAAGAAATGGGCTCATAAAATTGGCTCCTGAAAATATCTAACTATCTGAAGACCTATTTTCCCAGAGCACAGAGTGTCTCATTTCAGCTCTCCACCCTGAACTCCTTTCAGGGCGGTGTTGAAAATCAGCAGCTGCAGCAGCACATGATTTAATCCTTGTAGAGGTAGATGGCAAGTGCCCATGGCGAGTGCCAACTGTAGTTGACACAAGCCAGGTGGAGCTCTCTGTAGGATACCATCCATACCTTTTACAACTTCAGGGATGTATTCTCATTATAAAGCAACTCACCAGATGCAAACTAGTATATATGGGATGGATAAACAACAAGGTCCTACTGTATAGCACAGGGAACTATATTCAATATCCTGTGGTAAACCATAATGGAAAAGACTATGCAAAAGAATGTATATATATATATATATATATATATATATATACACACACACACACACATATATATACATATAACTGAGTCACTTTGCTGTACAGCAGGAATTAAACACAACACTGTAAATCAACTACACTTCAATAAAATGTAAAAAAATAAAAACTAAAAAAATAAAATATCAGATGGGAAAAAAATAAAACAAATAAAGCAACTCACATTGACTGAAGGGCTCTTGATCCAGGTCGGGAAAGACCCACCTTCACAAGTTTATGGTCTTGTTCTTGCTGACCTCTGCCATTTTGGACTGGTTGCTACACTCAGACGGAGGTGAGTCAAAAGGGCCCTAGTCCACCCTCACTCATCCTCTCTTCCCTGTAAGCACTTGGTGTCCCACCGCCCCAGCACTAAACCCTCTCTCTATGCAAACTGCACAGCACCCTGGCTTTCCTTGCCTCAGTGCATTGAGTCTAACGCTCTGATGCTAACCACCTACTTCCAGGCAGAATTTTTAAGGTTTCCAGGGTCACCAGGCAGGATACTAATACAGCATTTGATTTGCATCATTGTGCCTCCAGCTCCAAACATTCCTCAGTCATTTTTAATGCTAAAAAGGCTTTGATTACTTCTGAGAACACTACCCACCCCTCTCCTCCCCTTTTCAAACAGCAAAGTCTAGAATTTCATTTCCTGCAAACAGGCACTCTGAAACCAGCTAGATGAATATCAAAAGTGCATTCCCCTAAATGATAGCTGCTTTCCAAAGGATCCCTCAAGGCTCAATTACTTGCCACTTCTTTGCTTGGTTTCATATGTTAGCATTCCTTCGCAGTCTCCAGCAAAAATCATAAGGGCCTTAACCACTGATAACAGTCTGCAAACAGGGAAAGTCATCATTACCATTCCTTTAACCAACACCGAGGGTTTCCTACCCACAAGGTCCGGGGGCCAAGTCTGACTCTTGTTTCCCTTTTACATCTTTTAGTTAATTGCTTCAATTTGTTCCATTCCCATTCACTTTCTTTTGCTAAATCACAATTATTCATCACATATGTGCAGCCAGGAGGTTAGGGAGAACACCCAGCTGGTATTATTGGGAAGCCAGAATTTCTTTTAGGGGGAAGATTATCCTTGGTGTGACCCAACATTATCCTTTTCTTTTTTTTTTCTTTTTTTTTAACTTTTTGCCTAGTTTCAGAAGCTGCTTATACCCGGAATAGCAGTGCTGTGATTCACTGGGTTAAACAGACAGAACAAATTCAATATTAACCCACAAGGGGCCATGACATCACCACTACAGGCATGTGGCCTCCAGAAGACACTCTAACATGAGAAATCCCAGACACTAATTCAGAAAATAAGTCCAAGCATCCTGCCTTATGGAATTAAACATTCAGAGGAAGTTATGTGTGCCTAATCTTAGAATTTTGCCTGCTAGTTTTTTAAAATTTAGAATTAGGTTTACTAATGTATAAGCACAAAATAGAAGGAACATAATTGAGCTCTTACTATATTCCGAGCACTGTTCTAATGGCTTCAAGTGAATTTTTTTTTTCTCATTGAAACATCACAGTAAGGCTGTGAGGTAGCTCCTGTTATCATTCCCATTTTACAGATGGGTAAACTTGAAGACAAATCTCTTTTGTTTTTGTGTTTTTGCAATAGTAATTCTAGGCCAATTAATAGTTTCTCTTTTCTCATTGGGAAGACAGATGTGCTTGATCTCCCCAAGACATTTATTACTAGAGGAACCACAGTACAACTGGGAGTAAGAAACAGCAATCCAATATTTGAGAAACACTACAATTAAAAGAAGCAAGTAGAATTATTTTGTTGCTTATCAGTTTATGGAGACATTGGAAACTCTGGCTCCCAAGGAAGGCATTTAAAATTTTTTTCTCACAATAGTTTCCAACTTAAATTTCTGAAATATTCCTGTTTGATTATTCACTAGAATATTTTCTTATTTGTCAGAAAAGGAAAATAAGGGCACTTTAGCTAGCTTATCTTATTACAAACACATACAACCAAGAATTAATACAGTTTTTTTAAACAACGTATTTAATCTTTTCTCTCAAAATGAAAGCGTCGTTTTGGCTAACTTTCATACTTTAACTGTTTAATACACTGTGATTACTAGTGGTGATCATTGGAAGATTACAACTGCTTCCCTGGTGCCCCCCACCTCACCCCCACTGTATGCTTTTGGGCAGTGTTTTTTATTCTATGATTTTGTATACTTTTCTTTGAATCCCTCACACCTAAGAGAATACTGATATATGACTGTTATATAAAAAATGTTTAAAGGATTAATGAATGAAAGAAGCAAGAAATCTTTTAAAGGTGATGAGGCTATGGGAAAATAATTCAGAAAGACCTTTTGTACTTAGAACTGATTGAAACACAGCCTGATTCTCCAAACTCTAGATTAGTCAAGTTTTCTGGTCTTCTCTCCTTCAGAACATCGTCTCCATCTTCACGCTGGATCTTTCCTGCAAAACCTAGATCAAATGTAGATCCTTCCTTGAATCTACCATGGCAAAATGATCTGTGCTGTCTCCTGCCCCTGTTTTGTATGATGCTCTCTCTCTCACACACACGTACACACACACACACAGATACACACCGAATTAATAAAATCACTGTCATATTTTAATGTAACAGCATTAATTTGTGTATATTACCTCTCAGTTCCTTGACAGCAGTGACCACGTTTGCTCACTCAATAATGCTGTGTGTATGTGTTTCCAACATAATTCTACAGAGAGATATTTAAACCAGAACCTGGTGAATAAATTTGCCTGGCAAATTTTTTGGCTTTCTAACACCAAAGATTGCCCCACCCCACTGGCAAAACCAATCAAATATCTGTTTCCATCTCAAAGATGAACTATTTAAACTTATCACGTTGTGCCTGCCTTTCTCCAGTCCACACCCCTGCACCATACAAGTAAACCCTCCCAATCCCCAAACACTAAGCATGCTGAGATGATTCTTACAGTGGTTGAAAGGAACACGGGTGTAGGTGAACCACTATGTCAGAGAAGATACTTCCTGTTCCACGTACAAAATACCAGCGTTTGCTCAAGGAACCATGAGGACACAGCATCTTGGGAAGCCCCATTCAACTCACTGCTGGAGCTCTGAGCCAACAAAGGTAGCATAAAAACCAAAACACAAAAATGGTATCAGCGATCGTGACACACAGACATTTTTATTCCTCTCTTTAAAATGTCAGCTCCTCCTGACAGCTGGATCCAGCCACTGGACATAAGAAATGTTTCGATTTGTGAACCCCTTCCGTCTTTGCCACGGAGGACGACTTCAAACAGCCATCAGTAAACAGCTTTCTCATCACTCCAGCCCAGACTGAATTCTAATCAAGGTCTTTTAAATGCCATTGAACAAATCTATATACTATGGATTGTTTTCTTGTATGCCTCTAGCCAAATGCTATTCACTGGGTCATTTATTATTTTTAGAAAACCAAAACAATCCACACTGATAGTATAAATTATAGCACATCTAGAAGCAGCATCCAGGCATCCTTGGTAACTTAATAATAGAACTGAAAGAAGCTTTTAATTATTCCTCCTCCGGTAATTTATTAGACAGTCTGAATCTAGGAATTGCATGAGTGGAAGATCCAGGTTTATATCACCATTAATCAACAGAAACGTTCTGGTCTGCAAATGCGCTAAAAACCAAGTACTAAAATCCAAGGAGTACGCATAGTTGAGTTCAAAGAGAAATAAAATATGGAAATTTTAAAAAGTCCAACAGATTATCCAAAGCAATATATCTAGCAGGAGTCAGGAATTCTTAAATAGGTTATTTAACATAAAAATGAATGTCCAACTTGCAGGGAACTTTTGATAAAATGTTTATGTAAGTTGTAATTTTAATCTAAGACGTGAGATGCAGGGTCAACTACGACTATACTCCAACCTGACTCAATGATGCCCAGGTGAAATCAACAAATGATGTCATGATTTACTCACTTTATCTTGAGAAAAGCCCATCAGGAAAGCAGTAGAGTAAACAGCAGACCACTTAGCTGCTCAAGTTCTTTACATCTGTAAACAAGTCAATTAAAAAGACTTCCCAGAATCACATGTCATACGGCCTGTCTGTCCATCATCTCCGAATGTATGAAAGGAAAACCACAAAGCCACTTCTCTGGGCTATTTGTTAGAGAGACGTAATTGTAGGCTTCAAGAAAATGACATCTGAAAGAAGAGCTGGGCCTGCATTGTATCCTCAGATTAATTAAGCCAGAGCCTTGGAGGTTTGGCATTGAAGTTTCAGAAAGAGCTGCCTTTTTGCTGAGCAAAGTTATTTCTGTAAATCAGGGTTGGAATTGGGGAGTCCTCACTGTCACCATTTGGGGACCTTTTTACTGGACAGAAAGAATAATTTCAGCTACATTCATTTCTAGGTCCAATAATCCATTCTACACTAGTTTCCCATATTTCTCTCTTTCTTGCCCCTTAGCTCTGGACGCTGGGACACGTTTCTGCTGGTTATGCCAATATTCCCTCCTTCCTTGACCCTGTCCCAACCATCAACAAAACAAGCCAAAAGGAAATTTCAACAGTTTTCTTAATTTACACACCATCATTTTCTTCATTGCCCGCTCTCTCTTCCCCATCTTCAAACTGTGTGTGGGTATGTCGGGGACAGTGGCTTAAGAAGTTTCATCTGAACTACTGCAAACACTTGTGAGATTGGAAAAGAGAAAAACAAATTGGGGATATCTCTGATTCAAGAAATTTAGAACAGTTCTTGTATATTTTTTCTGTTCTGTTTAAATGTCAATGAAGCTTTACTTTTTAACAGCCTCTACTGAACTCCTGTTTTTCATTAGTGATGTGAAAGATAGCTCAGATTGAAGCTGTAGAATTCATTAATTCATGCAACAATATTTATTGAGCACTTACTAAGTGCCAGGCAATGTACTAGGCATTGTGCGAAAAGTGATGACAAATTTGCTCCCTAGCCGTCACTCCAATGAACATAGATCAATCTCTTTTGGCTTTCCACATATCAGTATAGACACTTCCATCTCTCTGGGTGATCAGGCCAAGTACCAACAATAGGGTTTGCTGAACCAGCTTCACTCCATACATCCCTCCATGGACCTTGGTGGTCTTTTTTACTAAATGATACAATGTCAGACTCCTTTCTAACTTCTAATGGCAAGCTAGTTCAGGCTGAAACTTCTGTATTTTAATAAAAAGTTAACTCAATTGATGGCCACGTAAGTATCCGGAATCCACATACAAAGAGACATTTTGCAATTCTATGACTAGCACAGGGTCTGAAGAATTAGTTACAGTTTCAATGAATTCCATGCACAAAGTAGTCTCAGTGTCTAGAAGAGAGATGCCACAGTGATTCTCTTATTTTCATCCAAGGTGACATCTTGATCATTGGTTTATGGATGTTTCAACATACCACCCTCAATATTTCTTTTCATTTACTGGCTTAGAACACAGGAAGAAACATAATAAAATCAAGTGCACTCTTGTCCTTCCTGATTAGTTATAATCTAGTTGTAGAGAAAGTGCATTACTGTCCTTTATTCTTCTAGTTTCACCAAAATATTTGATTAAGAATGGGGAAATATTATTTGTCTCTTTTGTAAAAAACAAAACAAAAAACTTATCTTTTCTTCCAAGAACAGTACATGTTCTTTATAGGAAAAAATGGAAAATATAGAAAGTCAGAAAGAAATAAAAAGTAATTATATACCTATCAAGCAAATACAACCACAAGTTTTAAAAGCTGTATATCCTTTAAATTTTGCTATGCTTTGTTGGTGATTAAATAACATTTATGGTGTTTTCCTGATTATAAGGGTAATACATGTTAATAACAGAAAATTTGGAATATACAGAATTCTATTAAAGATAAATTATTTGATTCTAGCAGTGTTCTTGTTTTGACACATTGCCTTTCCGCATCAAGTAAAATATTTTTCTGTCTTGTTTCCCCTCTGTCTCTCTGTCTCTTTGTTTCTTCTCTCTCTCTCACACACACACATTCACACACACATTGTATGTTGCTTTCTTAACATATCACAATTGTTTTTCAGGTTATTAAATGATTTTCTTAAAGGTAAGTTTTAGTGGAGACAATATTTCACCATATAGATGTAAAGTAATGGAATGCTTACATATTAGAATTAAATTATTTTTCTATTGTAATTATTGATGGGATAAACATCAATTTTTTTAAAATTACACTATAACTTTATCCATAAAATGGAATACCACATCAAATTATTAAGCATGTTGAAGACTTCTCATAAATATCACATATTTCACCAGAAAGTTTTTACACAATTTTCACCAGAAAGTACATACAAATATATAGTATTTTTCTCTTTCAGCTTTTCCATGTGTTTCCAAATATCATTTTATTTTTTACAAAATAGTTCCACCACTGTTGGACATCTGAGTTGCTAATTAACCTTTACAATTGTTTTTGATTCCTTGATCAAGGATGAACATGCTTTTCTAATAAAGACTGACTTTCATTTTCATTTTTAAAGCTGTAGATACAGAAACAATGGCAAAGAAGTCATCGATAAGTGTCACAGCTCAACTAGATAAAGGATAAAAGACTGTAAAGAGATGAGCTTAATTTTATTTGTGTCAAAGTAGTTGCTTTGCTGTGTGGGGTGTTTAGAAAATTCTTGTCCCGCAAAATAAAAAATTCCCTCTAGTTAGGCCAGAAAAACAAATTTGTAGGAATCTTTCATTAGAACCCTAAGTTTTTTTTTTTTTTAATATTTCTCAAATAGATCAATATAGATACGTGTGGTTAGGTAATGTCTGCATATCACTAATAACAGAACTGTCACCTAAGTAATCCTATTTTACTTTTTATATTAAAAGAAATAAACCTGACTTCAGTTACATTTTTACAAAGAGTGATTTCTTTACCTGTCCCAAATTTAGATGCACATGACAGTGAGGAATATTCTTAAAGATGAAAGTTGGTTCAACTCTTATTTCAGCCTAGCATTATTTTTTTTCTCTTTTTTTAAAAGATTTATTTATTTATTTTATTTATTTTTTTTGGCTGTGTCAGGTCTTAGTTGCGGCAGGCGGGGTCTTCATTGAGGAGTGTGGGATCTTTTGTTGTGGTGCACGGGCTTCTCTCTAGTTGTGGTGTGCCGGTTTTCTCTTTCTAGTTGTGGCACGCGGGCTCCAGAGTGTGTGGGCTCTGTAGTTTGCGGCACACGGGCTCTAGCTGAGGCGTGAGAGCTCAGTAGTTGTGGCGCGAGAGCTCAGTAGTTGTGGTGCGTGGGCTTAGCTGACCTGCGGCATGTGCGATCCTAGTTCCCCGAACAGGGATCGAACCCACGTCCCCTGCATTGTAAGGCGGATTCTTTACCACTAGACCACCAGGGAAGTCCCAACCTAGCATTATTTTTGGAGATCCAAATGTTTATTGCCACTTATATGTATTATTTTTTTTTCCTTGTTTGATACAGACAGGAGGATTAACCAGTTCTAACAATATTTGAATTATGGGAAAATGCTGTTATGCTAAATTTCTAAACTGAATGGCAATTGCTTAAAATTTTAAAAGGAATATCTACTATATAGTATACTTTTCCTAAATCTTTTTGATATCCTTACTTTGAAAAAGCAAAGCTTAATGGTGAATTTACATGTTATTGCTTTCTGCAGCCTTCCTCACCTATAGAAATTGCCATTGTCCCACCCATAGAAATTGCCATTTAGTGTGGCAAGGCCTTTTCCAGAATCTCTCTGTTTGAAAACTGCAATTTAATGCAATAATTTCCATCCATATAAATAGATGCTATCGGATGCTCTTGATAGTGGTATTAATGGAAGCTGGGTCAGACTCTAATACAAAATATCAAAAAGTATTTTATGGGATCTTCCTTAATAGCCCTTGTGAAGTCTATTTTCATTAATTAGGTCTTATTTTTCACTGAGTTCTTCAACATAGAGAATAAAGAGGACTGTGTAGGGCTATGGCAATCTGAACTCCACAAATTATTTTAGGCATCAGTGACTCCATGAACTCATGATGCTGGCAAAACTTTGCAGGAAGGGATAGGTCGGCAATCCCAATACTTCAAGCTACAGGAAAATGGAAAAAGCATAAAAGGCATATGCACCTGAAGCTCAGAAAGCCAGCACACAGAGAAGTGAAATTTATTATTCTAATGACTTTCCCAGCATGAGACTCTCACCAGGAGACACATGTCTGTGCATCTAATAAGGCCACAGAGATCGGGGATTCCTGAAGGACTCCCGTGGCTCTTTCCAAAGCAGCCTTTTATAGATGGGGAAATACAAAGTACGTGAAAAGGGTGCAAGACTGCTACTATCTACACTGCTTTGCTGCTAGCTACCCTCACATGTATTCCTTGGAAATGAAGCCAATTTTGGCCAGCAAGCTCCAATTAAAATATATAGGTTGTTTTAAATGCTTATTCATATTTTGTTCTTGAAGCATGAGAAATCCTAGATCCGGCTCGCTGGAATGTCTCACTTCCATGGCATATATAACTGGGTCTACAACATCTAGGTCCCTCCAAGTTCATCCTTCTCCACTTTATCAGCCCTTTTATGCAATTATAAATGTTTATGGACATATACCCATACATCTATTTTTATATAATACTGTGATTATTCTACATGCATTGTTTTGCCAGGTTAGTACTTTGTTTTTCAGTAAATGATATACCTGAGGGTTTCCAGTGTCATATATGCAGCTGTATCATATTTAACCAAACCCCCTCCACTTTGGGCCTTTAGTAGGTTCCAACGTGTCTACACAGGCCATCCCTGTGCATATATCATTTTGTCCACGTGCACATAATTCCTCAAAGTAGAAATTCTGGACCTAAGATATTCTGATGGACATTTCCAAGTGGCCATCCAAGTGGCTTTTCTGATTTAGTCTGTGAAAGTAACCATTCCTGCACATCATAATTATCCATGTGAGGTGATACAGGTCTTATATTTTTAATCCATTTGATAGCAAAAAAGCTTTCTCATTGTTGTTTTAAATTAGAACTTAACCTCAATCATTCCTTTTACGTATTGATGTTTCATGAAACCTTGGGTTAGAAAGCCTCAGTAGGAATTACTTTATATAGTCATCAGGTCTTGCTAATGTGTTTGTGATTATTCACAGTGAAGATCCTGGCCCACAAAGTAGGCAAACCCAAATAAGAAACAGTCTACTCCTAATTCTTTCCAGGCTCGTGTCTGCCCAAATGTACTCCAAATTAAATGTATCATGTCCCACTCCTTCTTTTTTTTTTTTTCTTATGGTGTGTTAGTTTCTGCTTTATAACAAAGTGAATCAGCTATACATATTCATATATCCCCATATCTCCTCCCTCTTGTCCCACTGCTTCTGAATTAAGTAGTAAGCTGCCTCAGGGATTATAATGAGGCAGTCCCAGATTTAGGCCAGAGCATGAGGACATACCAAATTCAACCAAAAGTCCTAGCAGGTAAGAACATAAATCAGAATTAGAAGCTGAAGCTACTGTCAGGTGTTTGGAACAGACTTGTCTCCAGGGCAGGTGGGACAGAGGCAGAGTTTCTAAGTGGCCCAGGATGTAAAAGAATGGGAACCACTTATTTATTCCTTTGCATGCAGGAAGATCTCAGAAAGTATTGATATTGGAATGACATTCCAAACAGGACACTACCCAAAGGACCAAAGAACTGCAATGGGGTGGAGTTGCTCCTTACCCGGAAGTAGGTTCTAAAGTCAATATTAAGGCCCAATTATAGTCAAAACTACATGTTAAAAATACCTGATGTTATTTGTACAGTACACTGTACATGGTCCAACATGGAAAATAGCTGTAGCATTTGGGAAGTAACAACATAGGTTAAAATTGTCACTATATCCACTATTTTCCCCTTTGGAAACTGGACATTTGTATGCAACCACTCGTGTAAGATCTTGTAAAGGCTGTACCCAGTGTAAGACCATCCCTCTTTATACATTTCCAACCAAACAATACCCAACTTTTCTTGAGTATATTATCTCATTTGGTCCTCCAAGGAGCTTGATGCCATAAGTGCTATCATTAACTCTCTATTTTGGGGGGAAAATGGTCTCTTTTCACATAGGAGGTAGTAGGTGTGTGAACGCATATACACACTCACTGAAACACACACATATATTTCCCAGTAAATATTATTCACTATGTAAACTTCAGACTGATCACAGGATGTGTACAAATTACCTACTGTTTAAAGCAATACAGTTATAAAGAAAAATCGATACGCTTAACAATGACAGTTATTCGTAAATATTTTCATATGCATATTTAGCAATAATGGCCAGAACACTCATGAATACTTATTTAATAGAATGAAGGTCATTAAGATCACATTTTGGATGGAGGTTAACCAAGCTCTCTGAAACTAAGAAATACTGTTATTTCTCCAGAGGACTTTTTGGCCCAATAAATTGCCTTAAGAAAATATCCTCTTGAGGGATAATTATGATCTAATTGCTTGAGATCTGAGCACCACAAAATTTGCCACTAGGGCAACAAAACATAGAGTAAATGGATTTTCCTATCACTACTTTATTGAGAGAGCTGTGAAATAAAAAGACAACGCGACAGAGGTGAGAGAAACTGTCAGTGTGAAACCCGCTTCTCAAGAATGATCTTGAAACACCCTTAAACGTCTGTGTTCAACATCATCTGACTTGTGAATTCAACTAGCACTGGTCCTACTTCATCAGCATGTTTCTCTGGATGACGCACCTACCATGCAACCAATGAGTGGACCTTACAAAAATAAAAGTGACCATGATTACAGTTCTTTTTAGTAACTTTTGTTTTTACAGGGTTCACATAAAGTTCTAGAAAGAACAGACAAAATTACGATATCTTGATAGAAATCATATCAGGGCCTGCTGAAAGGTGAGAGAGCAGAGCACTGGCTGGAAGGAGGAATATGGGAAATTTCTGGACCCACAGAACTGTTCTATATCTTGATTGGGGTGATAGTTAAGGCTATATACTTTTACAAAAGTCAGTGAACTGTAGACTTAAGATCTGTGCTTTTTGTTTTACGTAAATTTTTCTTCAGTGTAATTTCCATCAGGATTTCTTCTTTGGAAAAAAAAGCAATTTCCAGTTATCCAAAGCGTTCCCTTTTATTTTGGAAACAAAGGAGCACACTGTGTAGTCACTGATGTTTTGGAAGGCTAAATGTTGCTGTAATGAGGGGCATGTCTTTTCTGGGATGTGACATCAGAAGATGAACAGAACGCCTACTTTTTTTTTTTTAACGTACAGATTTCCCCATAAGAGTTACCTTGTTTGGCTAAAGAGTGAGGTGTTAGGAAGCTCCAAGTTACTAGAATTGCCATTTGTAATGAACATTCTAAGTGCACTGATGACAAATGTGAATTAAGCAGCAGGCCAAATGAAGCATGTGTTAGAAAACATACAGTAGTTTTTCTATATTGCTTTTTCTTAACCAAATTTCATCTTTTCAGAGTTTATTATGAAGGCTGTTCATGAAGAGGCATAAGAGCAGGGGTATTATAGAGACAAATTTTTATTTTAATTCAATTTAAAACAAAATAAGTTATGTACTCCCTATACACGGCGGGCATTGTGATGACACCAGGAACGGAAAGGTAGACAAGATTGTGTGTTTCCTTAGTCAGAGAATATCCAGTCTGGCAGGAGCCCAGGCCCTGAAATGAATAATTACAACACAGACAAAAACTGAGGCAGGGCTGCTGTGGATAAAAGTATGGGCTCTGGAACCAAACTGTTCAAATTCTGGTTTGCACTTCCTAGGTGTATAATCTTAGACAAGTTGTTTAAATACCTTGTGCCTCAATGTTACATCTGAAAATGGAATGGATAAATAGTATCTATCTCACAAGGTTTTGAAGGATTAAGTAAATTCACAGATGTAAAGTTCTTAGAACACAACCTGGCAGAGAGTGAGTGCTATGTAAGTAACAGGGAAACACGTGGCCGCCAAGGGCACTTCCTCTTGGTCAGTGTCCGCTCTGCCAGGTGTCCTGAGGTTGGCAATGAATGCATCATGATTGCAGAGCCTGATACTGCTCAAAAGAAGCACAATCTGTCTCCTCTTGTGTTAACTCCATGGAAATCCATGAAAATCTGAATCACTATGTAGCTGATATATACAGAGAGAGAGAGAGAGAGCCAGAACGAGAGGAAGAGACAGAGACAGAGAGACACACAGAGAGAAACACAGACACCGAGAGAGAGACAAACAGAGATGGTGTGACTGTGAGAACCAAGGCTATGGTCTGCTTGAGAGTTATATTTCACACCATAAATGAACAAAGTTGTACTATGGCATGAATATCTGGCAAAAATATTGTGGAAATTAACATGCACACACATGTAAACAGGTACATACACCTTTCACAAACATCTATGCGGAATGAAAGAAAGAGAGCAAGGGGATGTTCAAATGTGTGAGTATTTCCTAATTCTAGAGTTGGGATAATAACTCTAAGAAAAGTGGAAAATGTCAATGACTAATCAACAAATTGTAAGAGCAATTTTAAGGCATATTTCCTAAGAAAACTTACCATTAAGTAAAAACCAGAAACAAAAAGAAACCAAAAACAAACGAAAACCCCTCTCACTTTTACTGGAGACTAGGACTGCTGCCAAAGCATCTGGATCGCATACTAATCTGTGTCAGGTAACAGGATTTCAAATGTTGTAGAGTCCAGATGAAGAACTCATCTACTTCTAAAGGACTTTGGTTCACACCTAAAATAACTCTGCATACGTTTATCAATGAGATTTGCTAATAAGAAACTGCATATGTATTAAAATACAAGTGTTAATCTCTTTTTTCTGGTTTATAATTTTAGCTCATCAAAGTCCACATGCCCTTTGGTAGAAACTTCCAGGCAATAATTAATTATGTTGTTTAAAACATTATTGGCTGTTTTGGGTATCTTAAGTTGTGAAGATTAGAATCCCATTAGCAAAATCATCAAGTGAAAAATACATAACTCTATTTGATTTGCTATACAGAGATTCCATGATGAATAATTAAAGCATCCCCACCAGGACTTCTGGTTTCAGATGGCAGAATGAAGCATGATTTCAAAATCTTCCTTCCCGCAAGCCTAATTATAGTAAGTAAAGGAAGAAAAAAAATGCCCAGCTGCAGTCAAGCAAAAAAAGAAGCTGGTGGCCACTTAAGAAATAAATGCTCCTATGAATCTATACTCCTTAATCGACACAAAAAAGGCACAGTTCAAGTCCAATATTGATGCTTAAATAACCTGAACAATAGAAATATCTGCTTTCTTTATACCAACTCAAATGCATGTACGCGTGTGCGCGCGCACACACACACACACACACACACACACACAGAGTCGAACGCTGTCATCACTGTTGATAGGGTAAAAAGAATCAGTTGCATTTAATCGAGAATATAACAAGAATGTGCTATAATTTTAAACTGCTTTGTAGGTATTAGATAATACAATCAGATAAGAGAAAGAAAAAATTATAAAAATAGGATATCAAGAGACATGTTTATCATTAATCTTAGGTAATGTGATTATGCTTCAAGGAAATATTAATTTAAAAATATATTAGGAACACTAGGAGAATTCTGTAAGAGAGTGATATGTAAAGTTATAATCTAAATGTAGAAAATATAATGAAGAGATAAATCAATTTTTAATAGTAAACAAAAATATTAAATACTTGGTATAAATCTAAAAGAAATCCACATTGCTTACGTGAAGAAAATTTAAAATTCTACTACATACCATGGCAAATTTGGTGAGTGAATAGATATGCTATGAACTATAAAAGGAAGACAGGATAGTATAAAAAGGTCAAATTGTTCAAAATTAATCTATAAATACAAATGAGTCCCCCAAAATACCCATAAAACACTGTGACACATGTTTGTGAAAATGAACAAAATGTTTATCTCAAAGAAAAGACATAAAAACTTGAAGAAAATTTTTGAAAATGAAGATTAAAGAAAGGAGAATAGATCTAAATGGTATACAATTAATTACAAAATAATAATTACTAAAATTGTTTTGGGGAGAAAAAATGGACTTATAGTACATGGAATAAAATTAGAAGAATTCAGAAATATAGCAAAAACATATGGAAATAAAATCCATGGTACAACTAAATTTCAGATCCCTGTGGAAAGAAGAATTATTCAATAATTAATGTTGGGACTGTAGATACAGTTGATTGGATTTTTAAAATTACATATATGAACTATAATGTATATATGTGTATATATATCATAAACATGAACGTATGTGTGTATATGCATATGTGTTTGTGTATTTTACCCCTTACACTAGAATATAAAAATAAATTCAAAAGGTCTAGAAGAAAGTATGGATGAATTTATTCATAATATTTTAGTGGGAAAGCTATTTTAAGGAGGTCTAAAAACCTAGAAGGCTCAAAAGAAAAAAATGTTAGATTTTATACACACGTATTTTAAACTTTTGTACGGCAACAATATCATGAAATCAAAATGCAGAAAAGAAATTGGGGAGAATATATGTGCTACGTCAGATAAAATGTTATTTTCTTAATTTATACAGAACTCAAAAAAGTCAGTAAAAAGATATACAATCTAAAATAAAAATCTGTAAAACAAAGAGTAAGTTTCTAGAAAAATATACAAATGATGGATAAAGGCGATCTAAGCTCCTTCATAATGAAAGAAATGTATAAAAAAATGAAGTTGCATATTTCACAGTTCAGATTGGCAAAAATTTGGAAGTTCAGCAGTCCAAATGCTAGAGAGGTTATGAGAAAAAGCAGATGCTACTGGTTAAAATATAAATGTATGGATCATTTCTTACAGGCAAGTTGGCAATCTCTGAAATAGAAGAAACCTCAGGGTTCCTGTGCTCTAGTGTTGAGACTTAGGAATTTATTACAAGGTTCATAAAGATATATGTATAATAATGTTCATCACATCATTGTTTGTATTAGCAATGAAAGCAGTCATCAAGAATGCACTGATTGACAACATTTTGGTACCCAGATTACAAGGAATGTACTATTGCTATTAACAAGGATGAGGTAGAGCTGTAGGAGAGAAAGAAAAGGTGAAGAAATGAGGGAAAGAAGAAGCAGCTGGTATCTACATATCTCTAATGATAACTTTATATACATATATGCAAATATAAATATGTACACTTTAAATTCTCTAGAAGAACAGGCAAGAACTCTTAGAAGTGCATAGTTAGATTTGGAAAGAGGAAACAGGACACAGGAGAGAAGATGTTCACTTTTCCTTTCATAGCTTTCCATCCTATTAAAATTTTCTTAACATGCACTTATATTTTGGTTTTATTTTGTTTGGTTTTTTTTTGTCAAAAGGCATTATCTGTGCAGTAGATTATGGACCATTTTTTGTTTTCTCTTTAAATTCCTTAATATTAAACACACTACTTAATATTATGTTTGAAGTTTATTCTCCAAATAATCAATAACCATCCGAATGAAACTAAGCTGCTCCACATGTGTGATGTTGATTAAGGCTCATCCTAGGCAACCACCTTGTCCTAGAGCAGACCGTGAGATTTGTTCTATGCGTCTTCATGGCCTCTGTACCATCTACTACACTGCCTTGCAGATATAAGATGCTCATGCAATTTTGTCAAATGAAGACATTTTAAGAATGTATTAAGTTTTCATTTATTCTATATGTGGTCAATTAACTGAAATCTACCTATAGAATTTTCTGTTCCATGAATCCAGACCTGGAAACATCTGTAAGTAAATTGGTAATCTCCAGAGTGAATCAGTCCTAAAACAATCTGTTCAATTTATAAAAACAAAACAAATAATCAACAGTGTTAATGAATAGGAACACGCATCCCTTAATTCTGAGCCACAATTTTATAATGACAATTTTTAAAATTCCTTTACTTTCAAAAATGTTTAAAATGAACTGTTAGAGTTATATGAGTAAATAGGGATTCATTGGATGGCTTCACAAAGAGAGAATGGAATAAGAAGTTTTAAAAGCTATTAGAATTTAAATTATTTGTAATGGTATGTTAAATAATTTTTTTTTAGAATCTGAAAAAGAGCAGATATATATATACATATAACTGAATCACATTGCTGTACAGGAGAAACTAACACAACACTGTAAATCAACTATACTCCAATATAAAATAAAAATTAAATTAAAAAAAAACTACCACAAAAAAATAAGGTACAAGGATATATTGTACAACATGGGGGCTATAGCAAATATCTTATAATAACTATAAATGGAACATAACCTTTAAAAATTGTGAATCACTATACTGTACACCTGTTACATATGATATTATACATCAACTATACTTCAGTAAAAAATAAATTTAAAGAGAAAAATTATATTCTTGTAAAACCGAGGTACGAAGATAAAATAGATAGCAGACCGCTGAGCAAGTTGTAATAACATTTGTAAAATGTCAGAGCAGGGCATCCCTGGTGGTACAGTGGTTAAGAATCCGCCTGCCAATGCAGGGGACATGGGTTCAAGCCCTGGTCCGGGAAGATCTCACATGCCGCGGAGCAACTAAGCCCGTGTGCCACAACTACTGAGCCTGTGCTCTAGAGCTCATGAGCCACAACTGCTGAGCCCATGTGCCAAAAGTACTGAAGCCCATGTGCCTAGAGCCCATGCTCTGCAACAAGAGAAGCCACCTCAACGAGAAACCTGCGCACCACAACAAAAGAGTAGCCCCTGCTGCCACAACTAGAGAAAGCCCGCGCACAGCAATGAAGACCCAACGCAGCCAAAAATAAATAAATAAATAAATAAATTTATATAAAAAAAGAAATGTCAGAGCAGAATGACAGGAAGCTGGTTAGATGGGCTTAAATGTACATTGAGTGTTAAAAAATGGTGCGGGCCCAGGAAACTGAGATGGAAGAAGGACATGCGAGAAGATGTGTTTGGAGAAAGTAGTTCTGTGCTAACCCCTCAACTCAAGCAGAGAGAGGAGCCTCAGAAGCACCCATCAAGGGCTGAGTGCATTGGCTCTGAGTTAACAGGGCCAGAAGGACTGTGCTTGGTCCCTACTTAGAAAATGGAGAAAGTGAACAGCTGGTAAGCTGCTTTGGGTGCAGATTAAAGGGGGGGGAGGTCTGGGGGTGGCCTTGCATACTCAGACTTTGTTGGAGCCAAGGATGCCTGTCTTCCCTGGACAAGATGTGGGTTACAGAGGAGAGGGGGACAGAGCCAGGTGCAAGCATTTCTGTCTCCTGTCCAAGCTGGGCAGGCTGCACCTCCAGGGGCTGAGCTGGGAGCACAGGGCTAGAGAATAATGATCATCAGTGTCACAGTTGGGCTTTCAGACATTCATGGTAGAGGCCTCTGAAGATACTAAGAATGTTCCCAAGAAAGAAAGAGACTTGGGAAGAGAATGCAGAGCCATCTCACGACAGAGGTCAAGTGAGAACTTCTCTGTCTTTCTCACCCACCTTTCCCTCTCACGCTGACACCACCAGGGTCAGGGCAGCAAGGATCTGCTGGAGGGAAAGACAGACAGACACACGGTGCCTCCTTCTTTACTCTGAAGAGTCCATTCCACTACAGACTTGAGCTGGAGTAAGGGATGCAATCAAATGTGAATCTACATTTTTATTAAAGATTAATTATTGGGTGGGAACTATATATTCTAATTTCTGAATCAAGCCTCAATTTGCTAAAATCCATCCCACATCCCTGTGACCTTACTGAATAAGGAGGAAACTGGAGCTCAGAGAGTTTAAGATTTTTTTGCCAATTACTCTTCAACTGACTAATAAAAAGCTGAGACTCTCAACTGCATTTCCATTATTGTATGGAACCCCTTTTAAAAAATAAAGAGTGATTTGATTTGACCTTTTTTTTAGCTTTTTTTTAAACCAATCTGTATCTTTTTCTTTTTTTTTAATTTAATTTTTATTTTATATTGGAGTATAGTTGATTTACAACGTTGTGTTAGTTTCAGGTGTACAGCTAAGTGATTCAGTTATACATATACATATATCCATTCTTTTTAAGAATCTGACCTTTTTTTTAAATGAGTGGAGTCAACAGTGAAAAGTTCCCATGGCCTGAGGGCCACCACAAATATGTGGCGCTGTAATAAAGCCTGTTGATGAAGTGCATAAATTAACTTTCATTTTCTGGAGACAGTAAATGCAGTGTTTTGTCTGAATATATGCACCATGAACAATGCAGCGTTTTATAGCATTCCTTCTATGCATAACCCCACTTGCATATTATTAATATTTCCTGACTAGATTAAAAGTCTTAGAGATGATTTTGCCTGAAATGTTTTAGTTCAATGCCCCCTTGGGGGAATTATTTTCAGCCTTAATTAACTTAATTGACAAGGCAACCAAGAGAATTAAAATGAGAGAAAAACAAGAATATTGAGAAAAAAAAATAAGGTTTCCCACTTTATTTATAAAGAGCCCCTGAAACTCAGTGTGTAGCAAGAACGTGCAAATCTGGAATGTTCACTTATTACTGAGTTCATTACCATTTCATGTACTTGGTCAACCTTACCCTGTGCAGTTATGTTCTTTCCTGAAATGTTTTGAATAGGCTATTATTACGACCACCAATCTAAACTTTTTTTAAAGCCAGTATCATCTAAAATAAATGCCTCTGTGCTTCACATCGCTAGCAATTTTTATCATAAAAGTATGCATTCCCTCCCTCTTAAGGGTGGCCGTCACAATGGGTTTTGTTTGGAGAAATAAACTGAAAATTTAATTCTGTCCCCACCCTGCACTCCTCCCAAAGTAAAGCATCTGAATTGTAATTCCAGCCAGTCTCCCTTCAGACCTTGGTTCATGAATTTCAGAGGTAAAATGGTCACAGCCTTGGGAACTGTGTGGAATCCGCATAATTTACTATTTCCTGTGATTCATCAAAATGCCATTCTTCCCAAGAGGCCATTTTTTTCCCCCATCGTGGACACACACGTACACTCACACACAAACATACCATAGATAACTTTAATTATCAAGAATATACAAATAGACTATAATTTAAAAGGATTACAAGTGTGTTTAGTTACATTAAATTAAAACAAACAGATCCCTAAACCACTCTTTCTCCTATGAATTTTTGTCTGCATTCTGCGAGTAACAAATAGAACCCATTTATTAAGTATCTTTAAAAATTACAGACCTGGAGTGAGTGGACTTACCTACATTTACTTGTCACTTGGAGAACACGAACTTGCATTCAACTTGAAAGTGCTAGAAAGTTGACCTATGCTTTATAAAAATTCTCAAACACTTTTAGATCTTACTTTAAAAAGAAAACGAAGTAAACTACAGGAGTCGGCATGATGATTACGGCCTCCATCCTCATTTTCCATTCTCTCACTGGCGTCCAGAGTCCTCATATTTCCTCTTGGGCACCAAAGGAATTCCCGACATTCTTGGAGGAACTCCTTTTTCATGTAGCCTAAGGCATTCACTGAAAATCCACCACTAGGCTTTACAGAACCCAAAGAGCAGGAAAGCCTGAATTCTGGTAAGAACTTACTTCTCATGTACTTCTAGTTAGAAAGTTCCAGTCAACAGCTACTGACATGTTATGTTTGAAGCCCCAAAATTCTTTCTGGTAATATTTTCTTCCTGCACGAACAGCACCATCCCCACAGTGTCAAATATCAGCTTTTCTAGAAGCTAAGAATTTTAACTAAGCTATGTGTGCAAAGAGGCCTGAAAATATGGTTCCATTAATGCTTATTAGCAATCCACACACCAATGGGTCTATGATAATTCAGGAGTTCCAAACCCATAAGACTGAACTGCCTTCACCAGAATTCACAGAACGGAAAAGGCCGAAAAAACCAAAGTGTGAACAGAAAGCAAAACTTCATAGTCTTTTCACTTTGCCATATTCAGAAGCACTGCTCTGGCTGCCTCAACACACACACAAATATTGAGCTCCTACTCTGTGTCTTCTGCTGGTGTTTCTGTATTCCATGTACTCCTCTAAAGTAGCAGCAAGTAAATATGTGGTTCTTTTGATTGAAAATTAATTTATATTAACATGGGCCAACTCCAGGTTTACAGATATTCTCTCTGTTTTTGTACCTGTCATCCCAGGCAGCAAATCTGCAAAATGGGCTTGGATGAGAGACCCAAAGACTCACAGAAAAATCACCAGGATAAAAATAACTTATACTTTTTCACTTGTAGCATCCTTTCCATAAAAGAATAACCCAAGTCGAACATACACCTTCATTTTCCCCTCTCTGTATCAAAAAGTTGGTTTCCCCTGGCCACGTGTACAGTCTGCGGGTATGCCCAAACCATGTTTCTCATTAGTTTGAAACACTTCTCTTACTCCAAATTAATCATTTGATTTTGCTGTCAACGCCTGTGTCAAGACTTCCATCAAACCTGTTTCCTTAATGGTCCCCTCTGGCCATGGACTGCCAGCACGTCCCTTAAAACGTCAGACCCACACATATGCCGGATAACACACATTTTCAGGGATATTCTAGTAAGTTGCATTACAGCGTGATGAGCTTTATATTTGGATGAGAAAATCATGCAAGCCAAAAAATGTACAGACAGAAAGGGCTGTCTCTGATGAAAGGGCTTCCTATGGGGAGAGGCATTTTATTCTTTTAGTGGAATCCCCATCAAAGCAAGAGGAGAAACCAAGGTTTTAGATCAAGCTTAGATCAAGCAAGAAAGAGGATGCATGGGAGATAAAATATCCTTCTTCCTCCACAAATGTTAGAATATAGTACTTCCTATTACTAAACATTCCTCAGTCAAGAAAATTTAAATCTATAGCTTTCTGTGATAGAATTAGATAAAGCCATGATTTTCAGGAGACAATTTATCATTCTCAGTCCTTCTGTTCCTCTCACAAGGAAAATTATGGACAGGACTCTCAGGTAGAATTCATTGAACGAAGAATGGAAATTGCTGTCCCTCAGTACATGAGATCATTTACAATCATAAAAGAAGCCTAGATGGATGGGAAGGCCCCAGTCAATAGCTCACTTCCACCATAACTAAGAGGCTGTCCTGGAAGGAAAATAGTGCACCAATGATTTCACTTCAGGTTTTTAACAAGACAAATATCGCTGACATCACATTTGGCTAGATGGTGTTTGCAGGAGGGCTGAAATTCGACATTGGGTAACTAACAATCCTACAGCCCTTTGTGAAAAGACTTCTGGTTGGGGTTGAAGTTCTCAAAGAGAAATCTTCAGGTCCTGGGCTGGGAGTCAGAGACAACAGTCACTGGCGGTGTCTGTATTCTCTTTTCTGGAGAAGCCCCTTATGGGGAGATGGCAAAATAATCTATTTTGTTCATTTCCTCTGTGATTACATGTTGAAAATTTTAAATTATCCTTTTTGGGAAGAGAGAAAGGGAACCACATACATAAAAATTGTTGGCTTAAACTAGTTCCAGAAAAGGTACCAAATACTGGTAGCATACACAAAACAGAAATTTTACCTTTCTAATCAGTAGCCTGCTTGCACATAACAGCTAATTGATTTTGGACTGCATTTAAGACATTGGCCTCAACAAAGGGAATACAGTTTATAGACATGATAGTCCTTATGAAACTAAAAATAGTAGCTCTGGGAACTTGCTCTCTACCAGCAATTCCCAAAAGAAGATTCAGAACTGGTGAACCCAAGCAAAACCAAGGACGATTTCCAGTTGCCCTTGTTTAGTGAAGGGAAAGTTTTTAGGAGACAGTGTCTGTTATACTTTCCAGGAATCAAGCGACTGCTATCGTGTGATAAAACTACTGACCACATTGTATGGTCGAAACTGTTTAGCCTCTGTGGGACCCAGCACAGCACCTGGTCTACAGCATGCCATCAAAAATAATGGATGGATACCATAAAAAAGAATGAAATAATGCCATTTGCAGCAACATGGATAGGCCCAGAGATTATCATACTAAGTGAAGTAATTCAAACAAAGACAAATATCATCTGATATCACTTATATGTGGAATCTAAAAAATTATACAAATGAACTTATTTACAAAGCAGAAATAGGCTCACAGATAGAAAACAAACTTGTGGTTACCAAAGGGGATAGCAGGGGGTGGAGGAGGGGAGAGGGAGTGAGGGATAAATTAGGAGTTTAGGAATAACATATACACACTACTATATATAAAATAGGTAAACAACAAGGTCCTACTATATAGCACAGGGAATTCTATTCAATACCTTGTAATGACGTATAATGGAAAAGAATCTGAAAAAGAATACACATATGTATACATATATATATATATATATGTATGTATATATACCTGAATCGCTTTGCTATACACTTGAAACTAACACATTGTAAATTAACTATACTTCAATATAAAAATAATGGATGGATAAATATAAGAAATGCTTACCTTTACAAATATGACTGAGTTTAGTTTCTTTGCTTTAATAGAAGGAAGGTAGGAAAAGAAGGAGGGAGGGAAGTGGGGAGGAGGGAGGGAGGAGAGAAAAATGTGATCTTCTGTCTGGGATCAGTATAGGTGATATCAATCCCAGCTTTGCCACCCATCCTTTGGGCAAGTCCCTTAGACACATGCCTTCACCATACACACCCCCAGTGAAATAGGAACACTGCTGCCTATGCCTGCAGTGCAGTTCTGAAGCACTGCATCCTTGTTTAGTAAAGAACAAGAACAGTGGAGACAAAGGGACCCACTACTAGTACACACAACTGGGGATGGAGAGGTGGTCCCAGTTCAAATCTGGGCTCTGCCACTTACCAGCCATGACCTTTGGATCAAAGGCAGCAGAGAAATTAAATTTATGCCTCTATAACAGATTCTTTGTTTTGTGAAGGAACCATTAAAATAGAGGTGTTTTCTGAGGGGCAGAGAGTTAGAATCAGCTTTCCTGGTGCTTTCAATTCACCAACATTCCTACCAAGACCTAAGTGCTATTCCAGTGCAGGAAACATCATCTTCTACCTTTGAAGTTATGAAAATTTTTCTGCAATTTGGTATTATATACAAAAGAAAAACTTGCTCATAAGTAAGGGGAACATATGAGCCATCTACTTAAGAGAAACTACAAAATATTAATTATACAGATGTGTAAAATAATTTTCAAGTCTTAAGTTTTATTTTGAAAGTTTCTCAAATTATTCACTCAGACTAAAACAATTAAGATTTTAAATATCATTGTCCTTCTTTGCCTATTAAAGTGGTTTATTTAGACTTAGCTACATTTATCAACGTTGGTATTAGTAGACTTAAGTAGAAAACACATGGTTTCCTCAGGTAATTGGTTGCATTTTTTAAGAGAAACAGAAGTCTCAATACAGCATTATTTATGTCCAGTTCTATAAGATAGTTCACTCAGACCAGAAATCATAACCTCTATTGAATGGACTCACACGTGCTCTTTTTGTTTATATATATTATTCAATACATTATTAGATAAAAACATCAATGCAAGCACATCATTGAATCTAGCTACATATACAGATACAAACTTTTCACCTTTTCAGAAATTGTTTTTCTACTGAATAGCAACTATATAAGAAACCAGTATATGTTTAAACATATACATATATGTTTATGTTTAAACATAAACATATACAGCTTAAAGATATACTATATGACATTCCTCTGATTAGAATTTCAGTCTCCACTTTACACATACCAATAAATCAATTTTTCCACCAGTAAATTAGCCCAACAGAAATTTGTTACTGGCTTCTCAACATTTTCTTCATCTTACAAATTTACAAAATTTAGTAAAATTTTATAGCGAGAAGGGTCTTTGGGGGATTGTCTCCAACTCTTCCTCAAGTGCATGAGCTGTTTCTACAATGTGTGGAAACCTTCCTGATTTAATCACAATTTGTAAATTTTTAATGTACACTTACCTAACTAAGCAACTGGTCAAATTATGAGTAGAACATAATGTTCGATGCTATATTTTTGACAACTACGGAAATAAATTCCTCACACACTTGGTAATACTGAGGCATGGTTAACTGATCCATTATGGTTTTGTAATCTAAATCTTAAATTATTTATTTATTGTACTCTGATCCTTAAAGATAAACTTGAAGAGACATTTTTTTTTCATTGATTCTTAACTTTCAATACCTCAGGCAAATAGACATGAGACAAAAGTGCAGATTAGCAGACAACATTGGGTAATGCACAGGAAGATTAATTTTTGCATATTCCAAATCCAGAAAAGCAACTAGGTAAAAATATAATAAAACCAAGAAAAGATTCACTATTATCTATCCATTGGAAATTGCCTTCAAAGTTGATTTTACAATTGGTCAGCTTTTCAGTATACCAGTGAGTGGTAAAAAGAAGTAGGTCTCAAATCCCCATGGATGAGCTACTAAGTCCTTTGTAAAGAGCACAAGTATCTATTTTCTGTTCACATTTGAAGCCTCCTTTCTAGGAAACAACTCAGAACTCAGCAGAATCTCTTCTCGATTTTTACACATTATTATTGTGGAAATGCATTTCCCTATCACACTGGAATCCTTCAGCTTTCAGCCTTCTCTAGACCCCAGCTACCCCAACTGTATCCCCAGGGATGCAATCTTACCAAACACATGATGTTTTATGAAAATTAAACCAAAGAGGTGAGGTTCCACAGACAAGAAAAAAAATGCCTCTTTGGTTTTAATCCAATTAGCAGTGTTTGGCATGGTCCCTAAAATGAAGAGCTGAGTTCTACATTCTCAGAATGAAAATGACTAGTTTACTTCCTTGTTTAAGGGTAATTATTATTTTAGACGGTCAGAGATGGAAAATCATAATTCTACACTTGTTAAGTAGGTAGAGATTTATAAAGGATCATAAACTACTGAGATAAATGTATCCTGTTACTTGACAGTAGTGACCACAGGAGAAGCCAGGCTGGTCCAGGGACAAGAAACAAGACCCAGGTCACTGGTGCACTGTCCTGGTCTCTGATGGGTTCCTGAACTGAGCAAGTAGCCCTAGCTTCTTGAGCTGTAATAATCTTGTTGATCAAATCAAATAGTTATTACATGGCTTACTTCATATGAAAGACTAGTAATAAAGAAAGATCATAGAATAAACATACTTAGAAAAATTCAAAATGTTTTGCTGAGACTGCAGGGTAATATGGAAAGAACATGGATTTTAAAATTAATACAGATCTGTGCTTTGAACCCTCCAGTGTGTGAAAATGGGCAACATAACTTAATTTTCCTGAATTTTCCTCTACTTGAATGAAGGGTGATAAATCTACAGAGTTGTTAACAATTAAAGGAGAGAATATTTGAAACATTTTGATTGTTTGGTATTTCTTAATATCGCTCTTACGTAATTATTAGTTATCAATTTAATTACATATATTATTAATGAAAGATTTTACTGCTTATTTTTTTACTTTATGTATGCATATGTATAAAAGTGTTGTAGATGGATGGATGGATGCATGCATGATGCATGCACGGAGGGATAGGTAATTTATTTATCTTTCTCTAACAAGCCAATAGGAGTATTGCCAGTGGTCAGCTCTTCCTATTCACTGCAAGAGTGCTGTAGAGCTTATGACAATATCTCACAGGGTGCAAACTAATAAAACATAGAAGAATATGATTAAAAAGCATCAAATAAAGATCACCTTTTATCTATTCAAAAAGGAATTAGCTCAATCTAATTTTTAAAGGATATATATATAAAGGAACAGGATGATCAAAAACACAAAATATATTATATTTGCTACCATTTTTGTTATACCACTGAAACACTGTGATATAATTATCTTGCCAAACCAAAACAACAACAAAACAAAAGCACATAGAAGAAACTGAGATACTTGATATCTCCTAAAAAGTAGAATTGCTTACAAGAGATTTTGTGATAAGACCAGCTTTGCTTTTGATATGATGGATTCAGACAAAAGCCATTCTCTCTTCTAAGGACACAGTTTTGGAACAGAAGAAAATAATTGGTGTTTTGCCAAATCTCCCTAGTACAAACTTGGAATTAATGTTAGAAAGACTACGAAGAAAGGGTAGATTTTGAGACACGTTCAACTTTCAATTTATTTGGCCGTTAAAGAAGGTATTACTCCATTCTCAAAATCCTCCATTAAGTCAAGAGGGAACTTTCAATACACAATGTTGAAAAAAGACTTTACAAAATTGCATTCTGTCATAAGATGGCAGTCCAATGGTGATGCACATTGGTCAAAAAAGAGGGCAAATACTTTGAAAAACTTAATAAAGGAAGACAGTCTCCATGGGCACAAGACTTGTGCACAGGGCTATGACTTAGAAGGACACTGCCTTTGGTTTAATTTTCTGCTGCTGCCATCTAGCAATTCCTAATAATTTCTTAACAAGGGGACTCATATTATCTTTTGCACTGCACCCTTCAAATTATTTAACCAGTCCTGAGGGAAGACAGAGAAACTGCTAAAATCTCTCCTTAGATGGGGCTGAAGTTTCTCTGATCTAGGATTGTTGGAGAACACCGCCTTGATAGAAAAAATCTGTCAGTAAAGACCAGTCCTCAACAAAAACGCAAGACTATGTTTACATCCAGCTCTATCTCATCTTTTTGCACCATTCCCCTGGTGCATCTTCTTAGGGGCTCTTATTTCCCTCCTTCCTGCAACCAACACAATATGCCCCTCACCCCACCCCAGAACATCACCTGAAATCAGAACTCGGCACCATTTTGTGCTTTGCCATCAATAGTTTGTTTATTCTCGAGGCATTTCTACTTCAGGTCTTCCTCGAATTTATTAAAAGTTCTTTCCTCTGAAAGGGAACACTCCTACACTATTGGTGGGAATGTAAATTGGTGCAGCCACTATGGAAACAGTATGGAGGTTCCTCAAAAAACTAAAAATAGAGCTACCATATGATCCGGCAATCCCACTCCTGGGCATATATCCAGACAAAACTATAATTGAAAAAGATACATGCACCCCAGTGTTCACAGCAGCACTATTTACAATAGCCAAGACATGGAAACAACCTAAATGTCCATTGACAGATGAATGGATAAAGACGATATGGTATATATATACAATGGAATATTACTCAACCATAAAAAAGAATGGCATAATGCCATTTACAGCTACATGGATGAACCTAGAGATTATCATACTAAGTGAAGTAAATCAGAAAAAAGAAAGACAAATACCATATGATATCACTTATATGTGGAATCCAAAATAGGACACAAATGAACATATCTATGAAACAGAAACAGACTCACAGACAGAGAGAACAGACTTGTGGTTGCCAAAGGGTAGGGGGTGGGGGAAGGAAGGACTGGGAGTTTGGAGTGATCTAGCAGATGCAAACTATTATATATAGAATGTATAAACAACAAGGTCCTACTGTATAGCACAGGGAACTATATTCAATACCCTGTGATAAACCAGAATGGAAAAGAATATGAAAAAGAATATACATATGTGTATAACTGAATCACTTTGCTGTACAGCAGACATTAACACAATATTGTAAATCAACTATATTTCAATAAAAGTTTTTTTTAAAAGTTATTTTCTCTGTAAAAGAAATTTCTGGCACCTGTGATGTATCAGGAACGTATTATTCTAGATAGGGATTCTTGCGAGAACGCTTGGAATTATAGTTGCAAGGCAACTGCTTACTTAATACCACTGGCCCCCTCACTCGAGACATGTGACTTTCCTGATAACGTCTTGTTCTTTTTTAAAAAGTGATAAGGTTTACTTAAAGCCCGTCTATTTCACAGCGCTGCCAGGAGTTAAATAACAGTCACGCAGCTTTCCGCCCCCCCCCATTGCTTAATAATCATGATTCATGACTCTGCTCTCCAGCCATTTTTGAACAACAAAAGGTCAGAAATTCTGCATCTGTGAGGACCTGCAGTCACTTCCAGGTGCCCCCATCAGCACCTGAAACCAGACAGAACCACAGATCTCTTATCAGGCATGCTCCAGAGCCCTTGCCCCCAAGATGGTTTCATTTGCAAATGCCATTTGTCTTAGTCTTGACTTCTGCCAGACAGAGATAATGAAGTAAATCTAGGGTTAGCAAAAAGGGAATCCAGGTCTAGATCTAGAGAAATGAGGCTTCCCTACTCATCTCCAGAAGAATTATGGCCTGGGCTCTAGAGAAAGCAGGTGTTTCCAACCAACTAACCCCACTCCACACTCCTGCCCAGGAGGGGTCTCAGGCAGAATGAGAGGGCAACAAGAGAGAGAGGATCTCGGAGTCTCCGGGCTTGCAATGGCTGGCCTTGCAGGGGGGCTTGCCAAAAGAGATGCCAGTTAGCGACAAACATGGCAGAGACACAGGAGACACAATCATTTGAAATTTGCAAGGGAAGCACTGGCCAAGAATCATATTGAAATTGATAATGCTGGTCCACTTATCCACAAAGGGGGGACAAAACTGGCTCTAAACTGCATTGGAAGTCCAGCATAATGGCTGATATGGTGGTTGCTTAATAACTCTAGATTTAAAAGGTAGTAATTTATGAAAAAATGAAAACTAAAGTACTTATGTAATAAGAAAGAAAAAAAAGAAGGGAGGGAAGGAGGGAGGGAGGAAAGAAGTAAAAAAGGAAGGAAGGGAAAAAGGCAAGAAGGCAGGAAGGAAGGAAGGAAGGAAGTTAGACCTGTATAACCTGAATAAGTAGACCAGTAGTTTTTAAACATTAACCTGCATAAGCATTACCTGGAGACCTTTTAAAACAGGTTGCTGGGCGCCCTCCCCCCCCCCCACTTCCTGATTCAGTAGGTCTGAGGAGGAGTCTGAGAATTTGCTTTTCTAACCAGTTCCCAGGGTGATCCTGAAGCTCCTGGTCCAGGGACCACACTTTAAGAACCACCACTCTACACCTTTATAGGAAAGATTCTATTCTAATTTACAAAGGACATATTGTTGGGTGGAAGGCAAGCCAATTACTCTTTTTTTGTGCCTCAGTCGATGTCAATCTGCAGAGTACCAAACATTTTATTTGCTTTTATATAACTCACAGATGAAGTATAAAACGTGCTAAGCCTTATTTATGATATTTAAGATGCTGGAATTGATATTTTATAGCTGGACCATAAAAATGAATGCAAATGAAAGACAAAATACATGTGAAGGTTGCTCAAAAAAGCCTAAGGAGGGCCAATCAGGACTCAAAGAAAAGAACACAGACAATACACGTGGATTCTGTTCCACTCCGTCCATTGTTAACTGGCCTTAGGTCTTGGGCCTGTCACTTAGTGCTGTTAGCCTCAATTTTCTCATCTAAAAAATGGGAAGGCCAGAGCAGAAGAACAAAGTTCCCTCCACGTGCACCATTCCAACCTGGGACACCGGCCGTCACTGGAGCTGTTTGTTTTTTCAAATTGCTTGCTCTTTCCTAAAGCACAATGACCAGATACTATTTTGTACCATAAATGTAATTTGGAAAGATCAGTCTTGCCAGACCTGTCCCTTAACTATGCTCCTTGGAACACAAAGCACCAGTAGAGACAAGCAGTGTTGTGAGGTCATTTCGTAATTGTGTCCTAGGTTTATAACGTGGTTTTAGCATCACATCAGTCCTTGGTTCTGTGCAGCTACATATGACATCAGAACACATGTGGAAATCTGAAACAGAATTTTCCCTAGCGTGTCCCTAAAGACTATGGATAACTTGGGCCTCGCAGCAACCGTTTCTCTAAGAAATAATGTTGATCATCTGGGAGAAGTTTTCAACATTTTTTATCAGATATTCCTAAAATCATATGCCGGATTGCTAGAATTTAATCCTGAGATAGCAATGTTTTCATTAATTTATAAACACCTCTGTAAATGTCTATCAACTTTAGATTGAAGTATTTTCCTTAATCATCTCCACAAAATAACAAAAAGGATAGGTGTGGGGGGTTAAGAATCATCAAAGATATTATCTATACTATTGTTCCAGGGTTAATTTTAGAATTTTAAGCATGTTGCCATGAAATTATCATGACAGCATTTTTTAAAAACAGTTTCAGATTTTTCTGAAACTCTGTACATTAAAACACCAAATAGTGTTAGAAGGCTTGGAAAAAGACGGTACGCAGAATTTGAGCTTCATTTTTTTCAAATTATTTAAATATGAATTTGACCAAAAATATCAAGATTTTGCCATTTTTTCCTCTTCTAAGGGTGAACACAAAGGCAAAGTAGAAGGTTTCCGGCCTGGGTTTGAATGTCTGTTAGTATTTATCGGCCAGTTTACCTTTGGTAATTTGCTAAACTTTCTGAGTTTCCGTTTTCTCAAGTTAGAGTAACTGATTACTCAGATATACTAATCCTATAATTTAATCTTTATAGGATTAAATGAGAAGATATATATAAAGTCCCTTTCGTGACGCCTAACTTGTGGTAGTCAATTACTAAATTAGAGGCGTGGTTATTGTTCTTACAAGGGCTCAGCTTTCCTAGAAGGCAAACCTTTGGTTTGGCACCAAAGTCACTGCCATCCAGGACTGTTTGCAGATCAGGCTGTGAACAGAACCTTACAGGCTGGCTGTGTAAAACTACGTAAGAAAAGTCAGCATTGGCATAGGTCAGCAGACCTCGATTGATCATTTTCACTCCTTGAATTAGAGTTTTATGTGAAGGTTGACTTATGGTAACATAAGTGGGGCCTTGATAACAAACATATTTACTATATAATATTTCAGATCAGAAAGCATCCTTGAGCAGAATAAGTTGTACACAAAAGTACATCAACTCTTAAGCCTGTGAAAATTAACAGAAAGCCTGTTTCCAACTGTGCTTACCCCACAAGACATGAAGAAAATGTCAAAATATTTTTTCCTACTTGTTGGAGCACTATTTTTAGATGGTTTTTGAATAGAGAACACATATTTGTTAAAGACGCCGAATTCATTCCAGATGGAGGCTTCACTGTGAAGTGATGGGCTGCAAAGAGCTGGTTTTCCTTTGTTAAGAAAAACCAGAAAGACTGATCAGCTGAAAAATTCAGGTTGGCCAACCCAGGACTGAGAATGTCCATGAATATTTTATAATCATTTTTCATACGTTTAGAACAGAGCTCCCTTCAAAAAGAAAACACAAAATCAAAGACAGGGAGGGAGGAGTTAGAGGAAGGGAGAAAGGAAGGGGGAGTCGAAGGCAGGAGAAAGGGAGGGAGAGGGAGAGGGAGGGAGAGAGGGAGAGAGAGAGAGAGGGAGGGAGGGAGGGAGAGAAAGAGAGAGAGGGAGGGAGGGAGGGAGAGAGGGAGGGAGAGAGAGAGAGAGAGAGAGAGAAGGAGGGAGAGAGAGAGGGAGAAAGAGAGAGAGGGAGAAAGAGAGAGAGAGGGAGGGAGAGAGAGAGGGAGGAAGGGAGGGAGAAAGAGAGGGAGGGAGAGAGAGAGGGAGGGAGGGAGAGAGAGAGAGAGAAAGAAGGAGGGAGAGAGAGAGGGAGAAAGAGAGAGGGAGGGAGGGAGAGAGATAGGGAGGGAGAGAGAGAGGGAGGAAGAGAGAGGGAGGGAGAGAGAGAGGGAGAAAGAGAGAGAGAAGGAGGGAGAGAGAGAGAGGGAGGGAGAGAGAGAGAGAGGGAGAGAGAGATAGGGAGAAAGAGAGAGAGGGAGGGAGAGAGATGGAGGGAGGGAGAGAGAGAGAAGAAGAGAGAAAGAGAGGGAGAGAGAGAGATAGAGGGAGGAAGGGAGAGAAGGAGAGAGGGAGGGAGAGAAGGAGGGAGAGAGAGAGGGAGGGAAAGGGAGAGAGAGAGAGAGAAGGAGAGAGGGAGAGAGGGAGGGAGGGAGGGAGAGAGAGAGAGAACTTCAGGGCTTTGTGGTCTAATCTACCTTCATTTAAACCCTTCCCGGTGAAAACGCATCTCTCTGTCGATCTCTGGGATGGTGACTGCCCCACTGGGGCTTTGGAATGCTCACACTTCAGACGTGACAGGCGCTGTACAATGGGCAGTCCCAGAGTTACGAGTTTCTCCCACATACCAAATACATGAAGTAGCCCTGGAGTGCTTGGAAGAGCTTTGGCTCGGGGCCACCCTGTAACAAGAACTTGCTTGGCAAAGAGCTGCTTGAAACACATTTGCTGTGTGTATATCTGGAGCCATTTCTTTCCCTTCCAGCCCCTTGAAACTGACATGGGTGGGCCAGTTCTCTGAGGACGTCCACCACTGAACAAAAAGCAAAAGCCTGACTTTCTAGAATTTGCCCCATGGGCTGTGTCCACAATTTCTGCTAACCGATTCTCCTGCTTTCCATGCCCACATGCCTTATAGGTGTACATCCCACATTTTCCACCGTGGGGAGCTGAGCCTTGAAATATTATATTAGTAAGCATTCTCGTAGGGAATTAAATCAAAACCAGGAAGCAGGCAAATACTGTCGGCTCTATCACAAACCTGGCAAAAAAGGAAGAATGAAAACACCTACGACACCCATAGTGGAGTCTCACTGCAGCCATGAACCCTTTAAAAAATGCCAAACATAACTTAGAAGCCGACTCACTCTCCAGTATGTTAACAGCAAGAAAGGCGGACCTACAGTCAGGAGGATAATGCCTGCTATTAAAACATAACTGATGAATGTTACAAAAAGAGTATTTGTCATCAAACAATGCTTCCATTGTAAAACAATTTCACCCTATGCATGAAAGATTCCAAACGCTAGTACAGCATTCAATTTGATACTGGAGCTTTATCATATTATTTCATGCGAAGAAGACTTATATACTCAATCTGTCTGACAGCTTTGCATATAAAGAACAGTTTCTGCATGACAAATGTGGCAAGCTTATTAAGTTACCAACACACTGCCAAGCCATATTATCTCAGCGACAGCAGACCCCAAATATTTTCAAGTGATTTTTTAAAGGGGCAATGTGGGAAAGCCAGGACAACCACATGTTCTGACTTTAATAAAAGTCACAATTGCAAGAACATTTACCTTATATCTAATTAGAAAAATCATCCATAAGCCTCATTGAGCCCATATTTATTCTGTCACAGACTTTAATTTTTTGAGGTAGTTGGAAATATTAGTTTTTGATTTATCATTTACTGCCTCACAGTTGCAAAACAAAAAAAGCTATTAAACTGGATATAAAAACAGACCACTTTTTCTTAAAAATAGAGACATAAGGGACTTTACAAACATTCTCGTATGATGGGAAAAAACAAACTATTAAATAATGCAAAAGATTACTTTAAGAGTGTACGTAATCAAAATTGGGAATAGAAAGTAATTCAAGCATCGCTTCTTGCCCTTTTGGCTAAGATCAAGTGTAGAAAGTAATTTAAGCAGACTAGCCTCCTAATTTCCTCATATTCTTGAAGACACATTTACACTCAATCTGGATATGAACTAAAAACACTAAGTTATATTTGTATTGCAAACAGGAATTGTAAAAAGCTTAATCATGTATAATGAAAACAAAAAGATAACAACTAGGACTCTACTATTAATATCATTAACTAGTTCCACTAATAAGCATTTGCTAGGTGTCAGGTACTAAGCTAAGAAATTTAGACACAATTTTTTTTTTCATTCTCATATCAACTCTCTAATTCAGTGCCATTGTACAGATGAGGGGAAAAAAAAAAAAACCCCATAAACTATACAACTTGCCTAAGGCCATCAGGCTACAAGCAAACCCGAGTCCCTCTGATTCCCGAAGCACTGACCTCGTAACTACTCTTTTACTGTATTTCCTCACACAAATGAAAACTAGATGGGGTTGTCAGACTATCAAAGATCATAACCTAGTCATACTAAAGTAACGAAGACAACTTTGCATCTCTGCTCTTATTCTACAATGACCCAGAGGAGACACAGCTAGTCAATTATCCAACAGATTGAAAGTCATTTTGTTTTGTTTTGATTTCCCTCTATCCAATATGGTCTAGAGTTCAAGAAGAATGGGTTCATGTAGTGGAATTTTCAAAGGCATGTTTTTTATGTAGCCCCATGACTTTAGGCCACCACTCCAGCACTGAATGTTACATGTGTTGATTTCTACCTGGGCAGAAAACCTTGAGAGCATCCTGGATGCCAGTGGCCACTGACTATCTCACCTCTGGTCATAAGAATAAGGGACAGAATCTACCAGGTAGTATCATGCCATGAAAGGGACAGACAAGTGATTGAAGATAGTCCAAGTTGCAATTTTAGACCATTTTTACCAAGACCATTTTCCTTAATTTCTCTCTGATATAAAAGCAGCATATGTAAATATTACTATACACATAGACTTCATATTCATACACATATACAAATTTAGTAGGATATCAACCAAATGAAAAAAATACATAGTCACTGAGTAAAAGGTTAGGTTTTCCTGCTACTAAAATTTTTCAATATTTATTTTCCGTTACTGAAATTTTTTCATATTTAAAAGAGTAGCCGAGAAAATAATAACAAGCAAAATCATATGCTAGTCTACAGCAAGGGTATGAAGTCATCCTAGAACAATGTCATGATTTAATTATACTTTGAATTCTCATTTCAGTGTCAGCCTGCTAATGATTGCAGGAACATGCAACGTAAGTACAACCTCCTTATTTATTTTTCAGTGTTGTCAATTATGGGTTCGGAAAATAGCTTTTTGCACTTACAAGAAATACGGTCCCAAGTTCGTTTGCTCCTTGCTTTATTTATTCAATATTAATTTGAAAAATATTTATGGAGCTCCAACTGTGTGCAAGACACACACAGAAGGAGGGTGGTTAACTGGCTGTTTCAGATAGGGCTAGGGTTAGGGAGTTGAGAACAGTAGGAGACGTTTAAAGAGTTGAGAACAGAAGGAGACATTGACACCACAATGAATGTGTTGTTCTCAGTTGCAGCAAAAACTTCTGGAACATTCATGAACAGACAAGCTATCCTTGGTGCCTCCAGGCTAATTCAACACTGCAGTCAGGTCAGCTCTCGTTCTCAGAAAGATACTCATTTCTAAGATAAAGCATGTTTCTCAGTTAATATTCCTAAAGTATTTGAGAGAGAGAGAGAGAGGAGAATAGGCTGAAAAAAAAAAAGTTCTATTTGTGGATAAAGACCCACAGGAAAGAGCAAAGGAGGTGAGTGAATGATCATGACTGGTTCTTGTTGTTTTGTCCCCAAATGCATCACTTCTTCCTACCTTGCCATTGACCCTTGATATTCTGATATTTATTTATTGGGGATATAAAATTTTATTGGACTTAGAAGAGATAAGTCAGACAGTGTTGCAGGAGCTGAGCTAAGTAAACTGAAACAAAAGTGGCAAATCAGTGACCCAGCCGTGGGGACTTTATCATCAATATGGATACACTTAAGTCCTTTCATCAGTAGAAGGCAACAAACAACTATTGGGCAGCTTTGGAGTAGAAGACACCATATGTATGATTTGCTTGTCATGGTTCTGACAAGCTGGTACCCCCTAGGAATTCACAGTCGAGTTTGAGGACAAATCTTGTAGCTGGAGGCAGCACGTAGCTTGTGCTCTAATAGGTGGACAAGCTGCTTTCAGAAGGAGAACGAGAGATGCAGCACTTGAGGAGAACTCCAGGAAAGGGGACCCACTTTGGGTTTGAATACCAAGTAAGCTTTGCTATTTCAAAAAATGCAAAGCAATATTATGGACAAGCCCCTTTCAATCTTGGAACAAAACTCGTGATTTCCGTGGGCAGGATCAGATGGGTTTATCACGAAAAAGCATGCATGGAAATCAGCTCATTTACCACATGAGGTGGAAAAGCCTGACTTCCCATTCTCAGTGGATCACAGAGCAACGGCTTGAGCCTGGTTTGCAGGAGCAAAATCCAAGACGAGGATGGGCACGATTTACTGAAGAAGTGTTCCCAGGATAAACTGGTAAGGGAGTCGGGGAAACCTGCCAGGGAAGGGAAAGAAACCAAGCAAGGGTATTTTCTAGTGAAATGCTACAAGGGGTAACTTCAGTTTGATCTCACTGAAGACCTAAGGACTGCAGGCTGCATGTTAGGGCTTGTCCCAACTAAAAGCAAGGGAGCTGGGCTTTCATACACACCAGGGAGGACATGAACCCCATGGCACCTCAGCTTTTCAGCAGCCCAAAGGCAGCACTCTAAAGAAAGTCCCAAATGCTGGCCAGCAGAAGCAAAGCATCCAGGGCCTGGGTGATGGGAGCTCAGAAATGGCAAAAGGAAATCAAGGAGATGTGGGTATGGTGCCAATGCTGGGTAGCACAGGTGGATGAAAAAATGGGCGAGGAAGCTCCTTATCCAGTCTCCATAGCCAGTTCTTTTCTGGGACAATTCCTGAGCCACACTCTCTTAGGGCCTGTCCAGCCAATGTCCTTGTCCCAACACTACCACAAGCATGCCAGGATAGCCCCTAAATCATTGTGTTAATGTAATGCTACAATTAGAACACATAGGTAGGGAGGAACATAACTGGCTGTGAAACTCACACATCTGCGAAGTAATTTCATGCCAGTGGCACTACCAATTCAATCACCACCCTGGGCGGCAGATTTAATAGCTTAATTTTCTAAGGACTGACAGCATCCATCCTAGCAGGCTCAGGACAAGGCTGCATAACACAGCATTTGGTGCTGTTTGTTCCTGTAATTAACCCCCTTCTAGAAGCATTCCACAGGCTGGGCAGGGAGGAAAAAGTTAGCAGGGGAAACTTCAGCACAGCTTCAATATTTAGAAGACAGAAGGTATCATTACAGGATTAGTAAGCAAGGCTAGTTCAGCAATAGGGAAGATAGCCAAGGAGGCTGTGGGATTATTACACTGGAGATAATGAAGGCTGAGAATAGACACCCACCCAGAATGGATTTCATGAACAATAAAAATCTATCCCGCTCTTCTCAGAAAGGAGATGAGCTATGTGTTTCACTCAAGGTCTCTTCCAGCCCAAATGATTTCATAAATTAGATAAAGTCGTTTAGTTTAAAATAGCACTTATTAAGTATGACTTATTCCGAAGTGTATCCAGTACAGGGGTGATGGAAGGCAGAAGCTATTGAGTGACACATATAGCTGGAACGATAAACCCCGGCTGGCACCTATAAACAAACACCCACTCTGAAAACAGGACCAGGAGAATCCAGGAAGGCAGGTTTCTACAGTGGAGAAATAGAGACCAAAATACCACATTGTGGTGTATTTGAACTTCAGGTATTTGGAGCCTGAAGTAACAGTTTCAAGTGTTGAGTCTGTGCTTTGTTCAAACACTGTCTGATGTCTATCATGCAGATGTAGAGCTCTGAAGACCTAGTCTATCCTGGCGACTGAGCCTAGTAATGTCATAGAGGGCTAGCTAAATTTCACAAAGATCAGAAGGGTTGCATGGGACAGATGGTTCTGGAAGTTGGAGGAATGAATACACTTTTACAGCATTCTGGGAACGTGAGAAGGGGTTCAAGTTTCCAGATTTGATCATGGTCTTTTTAGGTCAGGAACAAAATTTTAAAATTCCATCAGGGAATAGAAGACCAGCTCTCCACTGAGACGCTGGGTCTGGTTAATTAGGCATCTTGTCTGGCTTGGAGCTTGGCACACTGAAGCACTCGATTTTCTTTGAATGAGTGAATTGAGACAATGATAAATCTACCTATTTAACTCTCTGCGGTAACCTCTGGCCAAACGAGGTACAGAGACTAAGAGATTCTCTACCCTTTATCCACTTTTTCTATGATGCTCTTCTACGATTCAACTCAATAAATTATTTCTTTCAGTTTCATTCTAAATCTTTCGCTAAATCCTCTTGCTGGGGAACTAATTCTGTGGCTTTCATTGTATATGCATTGGACACAAGCTAAGTATAGAATCTGCTGTGATTTTAAAATTTTCGATTCTGATCTTAGAGCAACACAATAAATTACTGAAACCTCTCAGCCACCTGCCCTTCCAAATTTTAATTACACCATGAGCTCTGGAGAATTGTATATACATTTTAAAGTCCATATGCTTACACTGGTAATTGATTCATGAAGATGTGGATGTGGTTATGCCCTGAAACCAAAAGGGTTACCTTCAAAAACGTGGAGAAATATTAATTTTATTATACGGAGAAAAGAGATAATATATTGTGGAATTAAAACTCTGAAATACCTAGAATGGCTAAACAAGGTCCTACTGTATAGCACAGGGAACTATATTCAATATCCCGTGATAAACCATAGTGGAAAAGAATATGAAAAAGAATATACATATGAATAACAGAATCCCTTTGCTATACAGCAGAAATTAACACAACATTGTAAATTAACTATACTTCAATAAAATAAAATTTTTAAAAATACCTATATTACCTACAAACTTGAAAACATTAATTTACTTTTCAGAATAAAGAAATGCTTTTGGTTTAAATTTCAGAAAATTAATAAAATCATAAAATCATAATTCAGTATACATTTGATAAAGATACCCCAAATGATAAACCAAAAATGAGTATTTTTAGATCTGAACAGTCTTTCATTTTTCAAAAATATTGATTCAACACCTATTATATGTAAAGCCCTAGACTAGGGACTAATGATACAACAGAGTCGAACACTGTCCTCAGCTTCACAGCCTTTAGACTAGTGAAGAATCAAATCATGTAAATGAATGTGAACTTGAAGTTGTGAACTTGAAGTTGTGAACTTGAAGTTGTGACAAGTGTTAGGAAGGAAGTGGTGCTCTGAACACCACACAGGAGAGTCTGACCAAGCCAAGGAGGGCAGGGAAGGCTTGTAGGAGCACGGGAGACCCGAACTGAGATTAGGATAGAGATGCTAACAAGTGAAGGAAGGAGAGATTACTTTCTAGGCCGTGAACATGCTGGTGGCATTAGCTGCCAAAACACTTACCTAGAGGTTGGGGGAAATGAAGACAGATCCCAGAGTTCTTAAGTCATCTACCTATTGCATGGAATCTGTGGAAAGCAACAGATCATCCTAATTCTGGGGTGAAGAATTGGGTGGTAGGGGATGATGGAATTTAAAAAGAAGTGAATAATACCAAATATCCATTTTGTGTTAATCTTGCAAGCTTTCAGTTTTCATTTTCACTTATTCACATTTACAGTTAACACTTCTAACAAATCACAGTAACTACTTCTAATAAACAATCACGAGCTCACTGTTCTTATAGACTTTTCATTTCAACAGTCGAAGACATGCCCGCTCTCATATACTCCTGGGTTCAATAGAAAATTTGCTAATTTAAAAAATCTTACAGCCAATAAGCCAAAGATTTTATAGTACTATGAAACCATTTGAATGTGCTCATTGTTTAACTGGAGAGGCACTCTGAAAACAGTTGAAGGGCGATTGCAGTATAAGGGGCCATGGGCAAGCCATACTGATGCTATAATAGACGAGATCAGAGTAGGTCCCACTAAGTGAGCACACTGCAGAATGATGCCATTCTCTTTCCTTTCTTTGTTCGTGAATAATCATTTATTGATAAAAGAAGGAAAGCACCCAACAACCAAGATGCAGGGACTAATATTGCTTTCTCTCATACTCTAAAAAACACTCCAGAGTGATGAATGATAGTTCTTTGGTGCTAATTTTGATTAACTGAAAAAGCAATAGTGAGTTACACATAAATACTAGCTTTTATTATCAGCTACAAAACAGGGAGCCCAATCCTCAGGTGAGATAAAGATACAATGACTAGAACACCCTCTTGTGATAAAACTCTCCAACCCCGAGTACCGGTTAGTAATATATTGGGTTGGCCAAAAAGTTTGTTCGGTTAGTGAATACGTTGTTCAATAAAGTTCTTGGTGAAAATGAAAAATGTCTTTTATTTTTACTTAAAACCGAACAAACTTTCTGGCCAAGCCAATATCTGTGTGATCAACAGTACCCACACACCAACAAAGAATTCACATCCCAGGACGAGTATTTACTCCACTGGGATAATTTAATATTTTTCAACAAAGGTAAAAGTCCCACTTAGATAGTCTACGCTAACAGGCTATTATTTTTCCAGATTAGAGGAAATAATAAAAATAGCAATAATATTAAGTAAACAGGAAGGGAAGGAAAAGGAGGAGGGGGAGAAGTAGGAGGAACAAAACCTCTCATTTATCCTCCACTCCAAAGTTTTAGATTTATTTTTTGGAGAACACTCAATTCTGTCTATGGTCTCGAGATAGCCTGAATTTTTACAATTAAATATGAACACAGGCCTTCAAAACTACAGGAAAGATCAATTAACATAAAGGCATAATTAACAAAAAGACTCAACACAACTCATACGAGTCTATTGCATTCATCATCATCAAAATCAACACAAATATGAAGCAAAGGAGATGATCAAAGAGAACCTGTAGACTACATTCAAGACTAAATCTTGACCTTATTGCAAATAGTAAAGAAATTGGAGAGTTTGCTTTAGACTTTCAACTTTCAGGTCATAGTGGATAAGCACTTCTTTCCCCACTCTCAAGATCTTCCTGAACATTAGTCTCCCATCTTTTTTAAAAAGATTTATAAAAAACTTCTTCCATACAGAAAAGGAGTCCAAGAGTAAGACTGAAGCATTGCTAAATATGACAATATTTACTAAGCATAAAACTACAGACCAGACACTGGGCTAAGGAGGGTGAGTACAGGGTGACCAGGACCTGGGTTTCTGATGTCAAGTGCTCACTAGTTGGTAGCAGGACAGTCACATAAACAAATATCTGGAATACACTATAATAAGTACCTTTAAAATAGGAGTAGGTATACGGGACCATGGAAACATAAATAGGAGAAAATTAATTTTGGATGGCTGGGGTCAGAGCTACAGAGAGAAGACTTAGTTGTGTGGAAACTTTATTTGGTAATAAGATGTCTGAAAGGTATGGAGGTTGATGAAGGTCTTTCTTGGTAAACAGAATGTAATTCTCAAAGCCATGACCTACGGGGGAGGGCAATTTGGGCAAAGAACAGGTATAGAGAGTTTGTGAAAAAAACTCAGTGACTGGAGGTGAATGGCATGCCGTGCTAAGGAGTTCAGTCTGTATTTATTCTACAAGCAGTGAAGAGAGATGGGATCTGTGATGGTTAATGTTATAGGTCAAGTTACGTGGAGGAAGGGATGCCCAGAGAGCTGGTAAAAGGTTATTTCTTGGTGTGTCTGTGCAGATGTTTCTAGAAGAGATTAGCATTTGACTCAGTGGACTGAGTAAAGAAGATCCAACCTCACCAATACAGGTGGACATCATTCCATCCTTTGAGGGCCCGAATAGAGCAAAAAGGTGGAAAAGGGTGAGTTCTCTCTTTCTCTACTTGACCTACATGTCTCTCCCCGGACTCCATCACAGGCCTTTGGAACTCTGACTGGGAATTACATCATGGGCTTCCCTGATTCTCAGGCTTTTGGATTCGGACTGAATCATACCACAGGCTTTCCTGTATCTCCAGGACTTCTAGGCCTCCAAAACTGTTTGAGCTAATTCCTGTAATAAACTTCCTCTTATGTCTCTCTCTATATATACTATTGGTTCTATTTCTCCAGAGAACGCTGATTAACACAGGATGAATTTACTCAGGAGAAACATGATACAAACTGCCTTGTAGGAAGATAAATTTGGTGGCAATGAGAACGTTAGACCCACAAGGAAAGCCTGGAATTCAGAGTGACTTTTCAGAAGAAGGCTATAATCCTAGTGGTAGATCATGAGGGCTTAACCTACAGCTGTGCACAAAGTTCATAAAGCTTGGATGGAAAGGTAATTCCAGAGAGAAATGCCCCACCGCACAGCACTACCCAGGTGGCCCAGCAAAGTGAATGAAATAAGACGCCAAGGGTGTCTAGAGCACAAAAGAGAAATAAAATAATACTTTAAGGGCATCATAGCACAGGCAATCTGGTGGCAGCTTTTTGATGTCTTAACTAAGATAAACATTCTATTGAAATATATGAAATTGCCAATGTTCAAAAGCGTTTTTGTCTATGAAAATGACAATTTTACATGATTCAAGCCATAAGCAACTAAGAGGCTGGAAGGGCACCCATGAGTTTGGACAAATGTCCCAGTCATGGCAATGCTTTGTATTTTTTTTAGCACTTAATGGGTCAGTGGTTTTCTTTCAACGGAATCTTACTTTGGCTTTTGAGGTTTACATTTTTAGATTTAATTTTTGGAATAGATAATATATTAACATGTTTTTAAAATTTAATAATTACAGAAAGGTATAACAATGAAATCCCTCCTTCCATTATTCTTCAGCTCACCCATCCCCTGTCACTTATGAGTAGCTTCCTGGGTTTCCTATACAGATTTCTTTGTATGTTTACTAGTTACAATAAAAGCAAAAATAGAATCTGATTCCCCACCACTTTTTTCACAAAAGGAAATATAAAATTCAAATTGTTCTGCACTTTGATTTTTCACTTAACAAAATGTCTTGGAGATATTTCCAAATTAATACACAGAGCACCTTCTGATTCCTTCCTAGAACTGCATAATGTTTCATTATACGGATATTTATTGTTTACTCAACGTGTCCTCTGCTGATGGACCTTTGAGTTGTTTGCAATCTTTCTTATTACAAACCATGCTGCCATTCATAATCACCAGCATGCAACCTTTCACCTGTGTGCAAATAGATCTGTGGGATAAATTTCCATAAGTTGGGATCTCATTTTCATAACAAAAAAGATATAAAAGTAGAAGAAAGATCATAACAGAGAGAAAAGAAGAAAACAAAAGAAATAATGAGAAGAAGGAAAGAAGGAAGACAGGCAGATGAGGAAAATCAAAAAGAAGGAAGGAATGAGAAAGGAGAAAAAGGAGAGAAGAAAAGAATGAAGAGAGGGGAAAGCTGTTGACTTCTGCAAGATTCTAGGAGGGGAATGATTCAACTGTAGTGCAGGGGGTGGAGGGCTTAATGGGAAACGTCAGGGAGTCCTTCAATGCTGGGAGAATAGAACAAGGAAGCCGCTCTTCCTGTCTAAACAACCCACCCACTACGGCAACACAGGGGAAATACACTCCAAGGCTAAAAAATACAGCACACAGAACCCGAGATGTGGCCACTCCAGGTTATACAGCAATAAGAGTGAGCCTTCCAGACCAAAGCCAAATGCTTTGAAAAAGAACCAACTACATGTAAAGACCTGGCTCTTGAGGCCATTGTAAATCATATGAGTCAAAATGGTGCATAATCTATAAATAGTTAAGAGGTTTTAAAAGAAGCTCACAAGTATATATTCTTTAGATACATCTACAAGTATAACTAAATCACTTTCTCTATACCTAAATCTAAAACAACATTGTAAATCAACTATACTCCAATATAAAAGAAAACTTAAAAAATAACAGTAATAATTTTTTTTAAAGTATGGAATATGGAAACAGAATTTTAAGTTCCAATCTCACAAGTTCTACTACTTCCGTTGGTTCCAAACCCACTAATATGTTCACATTCTACTAGCAACTTTCACTTACAAGCCATGCAGCCTTTGAAAAGTTACTCACTGCTTCAATTTTCTAAAAAAATAAAAATAAAAAATAAAAGAAGCTCGCAAGAACAGTGCACATAGAAAGGGACAAAGAAAAAGCTGAAGAAGAAAAGAAGAACCCAGACCAGAACAAAACGCTGTGCCTCTTTACTCAGCATCAGTGGCTAATGCTCTCAACTGGGTCCCCCCAGAGGCAATGAGAGGGTAGAGGCAGTGCTCATGACTTGCTTTACAGAAGTGAGTGCATTTAAGTTCCGCACACAGTAACATCTACATCATCCCACTCCACTGAGTTTCTCTGTCCTCTTAATAAAGTCCAGAGTTAAAAATAAAAACAACATTTTAAAGAAATCTATAGGTATTGTTAAAGATAGTAATTTGTCTTGCAGTGAATGTATTTCCAGCTGACTGGGCAAATCCTAGAAAACAAACCCCATATCAGAACCTTGTTGGAACAAGGGGAATATCTGACCAGCTGTGCCATTTTGTTGGCTTCATTCGCATTTTCCCAAAATGCCTCCAACAGCCTAATGCCTTAAAAAGTTTATTTCATGCCTGAGACTGCAAATATCCTTAAATGAAAGCCATGAGGGAAGTGCCAAGGAAGGATGTGGATGATATTAAGAGATACTAAATAGCTGATTAAAAAATTTCCTCTCAAACTCATTCATCTAAGAAGAGACACATTTCAGAAAAGAGAAAAAGGGATCCAAGTGTATAACAGACATGTTACACGTGGCCTCTGACTTTCATTTCTTTCTGTTGTTAATTTGACTTCAGTACTGGAGTTATGCATGCATTTTAGGTCATGTAAAGATGAGAATAATGGAAAAAACATAGAAGATTCGAATCTCAGCATTTCCCAACTTTCAGTTATGACAGTCCCCAGTTCACCGAATGATCAACACTGCTCTGTCCAAAAATTCAAAAGATCAAGGCCATAACATGAGCTAGCGTACGGCTTTGATTTGTTCACTATGGTAATTGCACATAATTCTGCAATTATGGTAAATTCCATTGTGTCACGCAGGCCTATTACAAAAGTCAACTTTACATGAAAAAATAAACTGAAGTATATTTCTATTTTTCTTTAGAAAAATAATTTATATATAAATATATACATATATATATATATATAAGCTGTATATCTGTTATTTTGACCATCATTGACATTTATATATGACATTTGCACATTCAAACCCAGATATTTCATGAGTGACATTCAGTTTGAGCCTCAGTCCTTCTTAACTTGCCAGCACCAACTCCTGCTTGGTTCTGAAAAATGAAACTAGAATTTGATGGTCTCCATGGCAATGCCAAGTCTACATCTTGGCACACTGTATGCTCTTAAATAATACTTATTAGATGAATGAATGACTTTTAGCAAGAAACATCAGAAATATAATCTTCAAACAATGGGCTGCTCCAGAGTTCCAAGCAGTCCCAACAATTCTGCACACTATTCATTCAGTGGCAAAGAGGTGCTACTCTGTTTAACTGAAGTCGCTAAAGAGCTTATGGCAATCATTTATAAACCCTCTCCCTGGCACGGGGTTTAAGTACCTCCTAATGCTCATGAAAATTAACTCCAAGGAACTATCTACAAATCCTTTGCATAGAGTGGGGTTTCCTTATATGACATATTTCCTGAAATACAAAGACCAGTAGCTGGAGTGTGGCCATTTTTCCCCCCCACATATGAAAAATGATTAACAAGGCAACTGCCTTAGTTTGGACTAGGTGGTTTAAGAGAACTGCAATCAAGAAATTGCAAGACTCAGATTTTCTACTCATAAAATGTACCTCTTATATTCACCAGATCTATTTGAATGTTAAAGGATGAACTTTTTAAGTTGTTGTTGTTGTTGTCTTTTACTTTTATTTTTTAAGAATGAACTTTCTAATTTTCTCTATGGCATGTGGAGGCTTATGTTAATTGAAAAAGTTTCCAGAATATTGTATTGTAATGTATCCAATATGATTATAGCTTAATTAGAATTTATATCTTTATATGTAAATAAAGACAACTTCTGGGTAAATTCAAAGCAAAGAAACAGAAAATACTTTCACTAGATTAGAAATTCTAACTTTTCATTTCCCTGGTGCCTTGTATGATGTCTGGCTCTTGGTAGGGATACAGTAAATATTGGTTGACTCAAAGAAGAAAGGCGGTAGGAAAGAAGGGAAGGAAGGAAGGAAAGGAAAGTGAAGGAAAGAAAAGAAAAGAAGAAAAGGAAGGAGAAGAACTCTTCACAAAGGGAGTATCCCATAGAAAATTCTATAAAACACTAACCATAGTACCTGGCAAAATCACTGTTAACTCTCTTTCCACGTTTTATCATGGACAATCTTGTAATTAAAAACCACTACTGGAAAGGCAGAGTCAAGATGGCGGTGTGGGAAGACATGAGTTAGCGTCTCCCCACACCTAGGGCGCCTGCCGGCAGCTGGTGGGGGACTCTCATGCCCAAGGAGATGGGAGGAACCCTAAAGTGAACCGGTAGGATGTAGGGGGACTGAGGGGGGAGGAGAAGTGGAGGACAGACAGGATCCACGTCCCTGAGGCTGGGGAGATCAGGAGAGGCAGGTGGGAGGAGCCATTCGGGAGGAGTGGGAGAGGAGTGGAAGGTGATTGCCCCATCCACTCGGCCACAGGGAAACTGCTGAGTTCCCAGGCCAGTCCCCTGCCCTCCAAGCCCCCTCCAGGCTGCGTGGGTCCTTGGGGGCATAGGAGGGAGGCCAGGTAGACCAGGAGAGGCAGGTGGGATGGGCCCTCCCAGACCCCAGACCAGAGGAGCAGGAGAGAAGAGGAGGGTGTTTGCCCCACCCACTCAAGCTCAGGAAGCCTGCTGGGCTCCCAGATGAGGTCCCCTGCCCTCTGAGACCAGGGATGGGGGGCACGCCTGGGCCCCTTCTGTTCCTTGAGCCTAAGCACCACCCCCCACAGCCTGGTGGTTCCTGAGCATTGGTACACCCACCACCCAAACCTCACCCTTGCCTAGGCCCTGCCCTCCACAGCCAAGGCCTTTCTCCCACCCCCCCTTTTTTTTCTCTTCCTTCCTCCTCTTTTCTTAATATTGTGGTACTGATGTACCTTCCGGTTATTGATTCATCTATATTTTTATTTTTACATTCTTTCTAACATATATGTTAGTTTCCTAGTCTAATTTTATTTTTTACTTTGTTATTGTTCTGTTTGTTTTTTTTTTGCCACCCCACGAGGCTTGTGGGATCTTGGTTCGCAAGCCCAGGGTTGGGCGGAAGCTCCTGCAATGGGAGCTCTGAGTCCAAACCACTGGACTAACAGAGAACCTCAGACCCCAGGGAATATTCATGGGAGTGAGGTCTCACAGAGGTCCTCATCTCAGCACAAAGACCCAGCTCTATCCAATAGTCTACAAACTCCAGTGTTGGAAGCCTCAGGTCAAACAACCAGTAAGACAGGAACACAATCTCACTCAAAAAAAAAAAAAAAAAAATGAGATGGCCAAAAAAAATGTCACAGATGAAGGAGCAAGGTAAAAATCTACAAGACCAAATAAATGAAGAGGAAATAAGCAATCTACCTGAAAAAGAATTCAGAATAATGATAGTAAAGATGATCCAGAATCTCGGAAATAGAACGGAGGCATGGACTGAGAAAATATAAGAAATGTGTAACAAAGATCTAGAAGAACTAAAAAACAAACAAACAGAAATGAACAAAACAATAACTGAAATGAAAAATACACTAGAAGGAATCAATAACAAAATAACTGAGGCAGAAGAACGAATAAGTAAGCTGGAAGACAAAATGGTGGAAATAACTGCCGAGGAGCAGAATAAAGAAAAAAGAATGAAAAGAATTGAGGACAAACTCAGAGACCTCTGGGACAACACTAAATGCACCAACATTCAAATTATAGGGGTCCGAGAAAAAGAAAGGGTCCGAGAAAAAGAAAGTGTCTGAGAAAATATTTGAAGAGATAATAGTTGAAAACTTCCCTAACATGGGAAAGGAAATAGTCACCCAAGTCCAGGAAGCACAGAGAGTCCCATACAGGATAAACCCTTGGAAAAACACACCAAGACACATATTAATCAAACTAACAAAAATTAAATTCAAAGAAAAAATATTAAAAAAGGAAAAACAACAAATAACATACAAAGGAACCCCCATAAGATTATCAGCTGAATTTTCAAGGGAAACTCTGCAGGCCAGAAGGGAGTGGCAGGATATACTTAATGTGATGAAAGAGAAAAACCTACAACCAAGATTACTCTACGCAGCAAGGATCTCATTCAGATTCTATGGAGAAGTCAAAAGCTTTTCAGACAAGCAAAAGCTAACAGAATTCAGCATCACCAAATCAGCTTTACAACAAATGCTAAAGAAACTTCTCTAAGCAGGAAACACAAGAGAAGAAAGAGACCCACAAAAACAAATGCAAAACAATTAAGAAAATGATAATAGGAACATACATATCGATAATAACCTTGAATGTAAATGGATTAAATCCCCCAACCAAAAGACACAGACTGGCTGAATGGATACAAAAACAAGACCCATATATATGCTGTCTACAAGAGACCCACTTCAGACCTAGGGACACATGCAGACTGAAAGTGAAGATATGGAAAAAGATATACCATTCAAATGGAAATCAAAAGAAAGCTGGAGTAGCAATACGCATATCAGATAAAATAGACTTTAAAATAAAGACTGTTACAAGAGATAAGGAGAGACACCAGTTAATGATCAAAGGATCGATCCAGGAAGAAGATATAACAATTATAAATGTTTATGCATGCAACACAGGAGCACCTCAATACATAAGGCAAATGCTAACAACCATGAAAGGAGAAATCGACAGTAACACAATAATAGTAGGGGACTTTAACACCCCAATTACCCCAATGGACAGATCATCCAAACAGAAAATAAATAAGGAAACTCAAGCTTTAAATGACACAATAGACAAGATAGATCTAATTGATATTTATAGAACATTCCACCCAAAAGTGGCAGAATAAACTTTCTTCTCAAGTGCACATGGAACATTCTCCAGGATAGATCACATCTTGGGTCACAAATCAAGCCTCGGAAAATTTAAGAAAATTGAAATCATATCAAGCATCTTTTCTGACCACAACGCTATGAGACTGGCAATCAGTTACAGGAAAAAAAACTGTAAAAAACACAAATACATGGAGGCTAAACAAGGAGCTACTAAATAACCAAGAGATCACTGAAGAAATCAAAGAAGAAATAAAAAAATACATAGAAACAAATGACAACAAAGACACGACAACCCCAAACCTATGGGATGCAGCAAAAGCAGTTCTAAGAGGGAAGTTTATAGGAATTCAATCTCACCTCAAGAAACAAGAAAAATCCCAAATAAACAATCTAACCCTATACTTAAAACAACTAGAGAAAGAAGAACAAAGAAAACCCAAAGGCAGTAGGAGGAAAGAAATCATAAAGATCAGAGAAGAAATAAATGAAATAGAAACAAAATAAACAATAGCAAAGATCGATAAAACTAAAAGCTGGTTCTTTGAGAAGATAAACAAAATTGATAAACCATTAGCCAGACTCATCAAGAAAAACAGGGAGAGGACGCAAATCAGTAAAATTAGAAATGAAAAAGGAGCAATCACAACTGACACTGCAGAAATACAAAGGATTATAAGAGACTACTACAAACAGCTATATGCCAATAAAATGGACAATCATGAAGAAATGGACAAATTCTTGGAAAGGTACAATTTTCCAAGACTGAACCAATAAGAATTAGAAAATATAAACAGACTTATCACAAGTAATGAAACTGAAACCATAATTAAAAATCTTCCAAAAAACAAAAGTCCAGGGTCACATGGTTTCAGTGAATTCTATCAAACATTTAGAAAAGAGCTAACACTAATCCTTCTCAATCTCTTCCAAAAAAATTGCAGAGGGAGAAACACTCCCAAATTCATTCTACGAAGCCGCCATCACCCTGATACCAAAACCAGAAAAAAGATATCACAAAAAAAGAAAATTATAGACCAATATCACTGATGAACATAGATGCAAAAATCCTGAACAAAATACTAGCAAACAGAATTCAGCAGCACATAAAAAGGATCATATACCATGATCAAGTAGGATTTATCCCAGGGATGCAAGGATTCTTCAATATACGTAAATCAATCAAGGTGATACACCACATTAACAAATTAAGGAATAAAAATCATATGATCATCTCAAGAGATGCAGAAAAAGCTTTTGACAAAATTCAACACCCATTTATGATAAAAACTCTCCAGAAAGTAGGCATAGAGGGAACCTACCTCAATACAATAAAGGCCAAATATGACAAACCCACAACAAGCACCATATTCAATGGTGAAAAACTGAAAGCATTTCCACTAAGATCAGGAACAAGACAAGGATGTCCACTCTCACCACCCTTATTCAACATAGTTTTGGAAGTCCTAGCCACAACAATCAGAGAAGAAAAAGAAATAAAAGGAATACAAATTGGAAAAGAAGAAGTAAAACTGGCACTGTTTGCTGATGACATGATACTATACATAGAGAATCCTAAAGATGCCACCAGTAAACTACTAGAACTAATCAATGAATTTGGTAAGGTTGCTGGATACAAAATTAATGCACAGAAATCTTTGGCATTCCTATACCCCAACAATGAAAAATCAGAAAAAGAAATTAATGAAACACTCCCATCTACCATTTCAACAAAAAGAATAAAATACCTAGAAATAAACCTGCCTAAGGAGGAGAAAGACTTGTACTCAGAAAACTATAAAACACTGATGAAAGAAATCAAAGATGATATAAACAGATGGAGAAATATACTGGGTTCTTGGATTAGAAGGAACAATATTGTGAAAATGAGTATACTACCCCCAAAAATCGACAGATTCAACGCAATCCCTATCAAACTACCGATGGCATTCTTCACAGAATTAGAACAAAAAGTCTTACAATTCGTATGGAAACACAAAAGATCCCGAATAGCCAAAGCAATCTTGAGAAAGAAAAACGGAGCTGGAGGAATCAGGCTCCCCGACTTCAAACTACACCACAAAGCTACAGTAATCAAGACAGTATGGTACTGGCACAAAAATAGAAATATAGATCAATGGTACAGGATAGAATGCCCAGAGATAAACCCATGCACATATGGGCACCTAATTCATGATAAAGGAGGCAAGAACATACAATGGAGAAAAGACAGCCTCTTCAATAATTGGTGCTGGGAAAACTGGACAGCTACATGTAAAAGAATGAAATTAGAACACTACCTAACACCATACACAAAAATAAACTCAAAATGGATTAAAGACTTAAATGTAAGACCAGATACTATAAAACTTTTAGAGGAAAACTTGGGAAAAACACTCTGACAAAAACCACAGCAAGATCTTTTTCAACCCACCTCCTAGAGTAACAGAAATAAAAACAAAAATAAACAAATGGGACTTAATTAAACTTAAAAGCTTTTGCACAGCAAAGGAAACCATAAACAATACAAAAAGACAACCCTCAGAATGGGAGAAAATATTGCAAATGAAACAACAAAGGATTAACCTCTAAAATATACAAACAGCTCATGGAGCTCAATATCAAAAAAACAAACAATCCAGTTAAAAAATGGGTGGAAGACCTAAATAGACATCTCACCAAGGAAGACATATAGATGGCCAAGAGGCACATGGAAAGATGCTCAACATCACTAATTATTAGAGAAATGCAAATCAAAACTACCATGAGGTATCACCTCATGCCGGTCAGAACGGCCATTATTAAAAAACCTAGAAGCAATAAATGCTGGAAAGGGTGTGATGAAAAGGGAACTCTTCTATACTGTTGGTGTGAATGTAAATTAATACAACCACTATGGAAAACGGTATGGAGGTTCCTTAAAAAAATAAAAATAGAGCTACCATATGACACAGCAATCCCACTACTGGGCATATACCCTGAGAAAACCATAAGTCAAAAAGAGACATGCACCACAATGTTCACTGCAGCACTATTTACAGTAGCCTGGACATGGAACCAACCTAAGTGTCCATTGACAGATGAATAGATAAAGAAGATGCGGTGCATATATACAATGGAATATTACTCAGCCATAAAAAGAAACGAAACCGAGTTATTTGTAGTGAGGTGGATGGACCTAGAGTCTGTCATACAGAGTGAAGTCAGAAAGAGAGAAACAAATACTGTATCCTAATGCTAATGCATATATATATGGAATTAAAAAAAAAAAGGTACTGATGAACCTAGTTGCAGGGCAGGAATAAAGAGGTAGACATAGATAATGGATTTGATGACATGGGGTGGGAGGGCGAAGCTGGGGCGAAGTGAGAGTAGTATTGACATATACACACTACCAAATGTAAAATAGTTGGCTGGTGGGAAGCAGAACCATAGAACAGGAAGATTGGCTTGGTGCTTTGCGATGACCTAGAGGGGTGGGATAGGGAGGGTGGGAGGGAGGCTCAAGAGGGAGTGGATATGGGGACATGTGTATGCATATAGCTGATTCGCTTTGTTGTACAACAGAAACTAACACAGTATTGTGAAGCAATTATACTCCAACAAAGAGCTATTAAAAAAAATAGATAACTAATAAGGACCTACTGTATAGCACAGGGAACTCTACTCAATACTCTGTAATGACCTATATGGGAAAAGAATCTAAAAAAGAGTGGATATATGTATCTGTATAACTGATTCACTTTGCTGTACAGCAGAAACTAACATGACATTGTAAATCAACTATACTCCAATAAAAAAAAAAAGGAAAAAAAAATACCACTACTGGGATCCATCATAATATCTAATTTTTAAAAGTCAATAAATAAAATAAGGCATTAAACATGTTTTGTTTTCTTCCTAAAAGGAAACCATGCAAAGCCACTTAGAGTTACTGAGAGGAGCAGAGCAGTTAACAGAGGAGGGAGGAAGCTGCCAGGACTCAGACTGCAGTAGTTGTAGCCCTAAGCTGAACACCTCTAGCCAGCTGGGTGGCTTTGACCTTTATAAATTTGTAAGTTGCTTTCATTTTTAGCCATGTAACTGATTATTGTATCCATGACAGCAGGAAGTATATGGAATCAGTACTGGTGTTGAGATACAATTTGCTATCATGTTACGTAATACATCAAGATGATATTAGTAGTTCATAGTCAACCGTAAGAAGAAAAAATACAGGTTGATATACTGCTATTTCCAATTTGGATCTTCATTTGTAAGGAATAAAAAACTACACATGCCAGTAATATTTCACAAGTTGAAAAAAGCTCACAAACTAAAATGTGTCCCTTATCTTATCATTTAGAAACAACTTGTGAAAATTATAGAATTTAGCCACACAAAACACGCTACCATCGGGAATCACCTGTGGTCAAATTATTCCTATATTTTCCTATTTTCTGTAAGTTAAAAAAATTTTTAACTTTGAGGTAACTGAACAGGGTACATCATTGGTTAAATGGGAAACAGTAAAAAATTGTCTGGTTATTTCACTTTATTTTGCCCCAGATAATAATGTCAAAATGATTATTTTTAATTCATAAGGAAGTTCCTAGGATCATTTATTCAAGGAAATAGGCTATTGTATTAAAAAGTTTGGGAAACCTTTATCTGGTACAATAAAACACTTAATTCAAGTGACTGCTAGGTGTCTAGCAACCTGTCTATTCAGGTTGTAAATGAGGGAAAGCTCAAGGGAATTCTCTCTTCAGATTCTTGCCCTATGACATGAATAGGACATCTAGGGGTCATTTGGCACCTGCATTGGCTAAATATTTTATGTCTTAACTCAATCTATTCCTCAAAACATACTGGTAGTGCAGGATAGAGGACAAAGCTCAAAGATTTCCCCAAAGTCTTAGAAATAAAGAACACCAGAGCCTTGGTTCATATTCTATCCTCTCTGCTTCATAAGTCTATTCTTTTCACTATCTCACATTATATTTACCTCACCTTTCTATAAAGGCTATTTTTATCTGGCATTTCAGAAACTCTTATAAGCCTCCCACTTAAAAAAAAACAAACTAGTTACTTATTCAAAGTCTTAATTCATAACTAAAACTAATATCCTTTCTCCAGTTCATTTCGGGTGACTCTGAGTTGCCCAAGTAGCAAAATCATGACTGAGAAGAATTAGCTAATAAAATAGAAAATCCACTTGTTAGCAAAAGTTTCTTTTAAAAATATTCCTCCATAAGTGAATAAAACTCTCTCTGATTATTATTCCCAGGGATTAAGCATCTTGAAGTGATGTATGTCATGACTGTAAATTTTTCTCTGTGATAGGATAAATGTCTCCATTTATATGCCACAGAATATTTCTAAGAAGGAAGGTGATCCAGTTTATTAAGCAATGAGTGGCTACTTTCACCTCTGGAAAGAACATTTTTCATGACATACCTGGAAGACATTTTTAAGGAGTTTGATATTTAAGAGTTAAAACAAAACCAGGCATTTTGAACCTTTCAGAGAACCCTGAATTTACGAAGTCCTCTTATTTGGTGGAACCCCCGTCCCTTCCAATCCACAGTCAGCTGAAGTCTAATCCCAGCACGAGATTATCTCCTTGCTATCAAAAGTAACTCAGAATCTTGTGCAAAGGTCATCTAGATAGAAAATTGGATGTCTCATCTGAGAAAACAAAATCCATGGACTTAATGAGGTAAGTCAGATCCTTTTACACAGTAGGGATTGAATCGAGTCCAATCTCAGAGATTGTCATGGGCAGGGTCAGATTTAAAACCTGAGTCTTCAGAATCTCAAAGCTGCTTTTTCCGACGGTGTGCCTACCTGAGTATTTGTGGAGGAGGTTTCAGAGGGCAGGGTTTGATGGGGACTGAGTCATTACCTCCTATACCTACCCTGATGACATCTCTGCCCCTTTTCATATACAGTCAAACAAGTATCAATCAAGGGAAATTGACCACACGAGCCAGGCAGGCAGTGGAGGCCCCCAGAGCTCACTTCCAGAGGGGAGATACAAGCAAAATGAAAGGAAGAGATATCTCTCAGCAGTTGGCATGTGAATTCCATTTAGGGAGAGGAGGCCTGCCTTTACTTTGAAGGTCAGACCCCGAGGAAATGCCCTGAATGAGGCAAGGGAAGAGTTTTGCGGCTCTGGGGTCTGCATGATGCTCAGGAATGGGCAGAGTGGACTCTTCCCTTAACTTATGCACTTTGTTCCCAGTTAGGGCAGCGTCCCCTAGCTTAGCATCCCAACCTTTTGGGATCTGGCCTCTGGCATTGTCCGCAGCTCCCACACCTACCCCCTACCCTCAGCTCCCATGGCTCAAGTCCAGTGAAAGTGTTTGCCATTCCACAAATACCTGAAACACTTTACTGTCTCCTTGACTTTTTACAGGTTTCAGGGCTGTCTCATTGCCTCTTTAACTATAAATTCCAGTTTTTCGTCAAAATTCAGTCTAAAGTTAGGTTTCTCCAGGGTAATTTCCTTGATTCCTGATTTTGATGCCCTTACGCTCTCCTAGTATTCTGATCATGCTTCTATTATAGCACTGATAAAACTGTAATCATTGATTTTCATATTTATTACTCACTCTAAGCCTCTGGAGGTTTGGGATCTTGTCTCACTCAACTATGTGTCCCTGGCACATAACACCATACCTGGTCCACAGTTGGCACTCGATAAATGATGAATGTGTGAATGAATTAATGAAATGTCCAAAGGAAGGGGCTGGTCCATGATTGTCTACATTGGTTGTGACTTTGGGCAAGTCACAAACTCTATCCGATCATCTAAAGGTCATCATTCAGAATTAATCATGAATCAGTGCCAGAGGATGACATATTTCATGGTAAGGGGCTCTTGTATTTGAGGAGCTAAAACAATGAGGACCTGCCTTTTGAGGGCTTTTAAAAAGTGTGATGTTGGCCAGCCAGCTGACACACAGGGGCATCCATCTTTCTTGCACAGTGCATCTCCCTCTCCTAATGGTGCTGTTTCTGGTACCCATGTTAGGACCTTCTGCATCTTTAGGCATCTTCATTTCAACTTGCAACTGATGACTAAGTGACCTCAGTTCCTATAGTCCTAATTCACAGGATTCCTGACTACCTATTTTACTAACCTAAGAAAAAGTTAGTTAAATTAATCAGGAGGGATGGGTACGGCATAAAATATAAGCTTTGCTTACAATCTCGTAAAGACACCAAATTTTTATGAATGTCACAAATGCCTGCTTTTTCTAGTTGGATTGACATATACAGAAGAAAAAACAGGAAATTAATGCTGAAGATTCTCAGGACAAAAGAAAAGTGTTTAACAGGATCCCAAACAGGGTAATTTGATCTTTCCCATTATTATCCTGTATGTACCTACAAATCAGAACAGGAAAAGGAATTCTTGAAAAAAAAATTAACTAAGATGAAATAAGATACTGCATTCATCACTGAAATTCAACTATAAAGAGGTTAAAGCTGTCTTGTAAACTCCAGATAAAAGGTTCATAACTCATTTCCATTGGAGGGTAATAAGACAAGCTGTTCTTTCCATGAGTGGAGGGAACAAGTGTAGTCTTGTAAGAAGAAAACTAATGGTGAATATAAAACGTAGTCCCACTACCTCTGGAAGAACTCTGTAGTTTAACTGATATGACATCACTGTGTTCTTGACCTTTTATAGTCATTAGGGAGAAGTATTCCTTCTCAAATCTTTAGTACATAAACACAAAATCCCTTTCACATTTCCTAATTTCTTAAATACCTTAATTATTTGTGTTTAGTTTCCTTTATTTTCATGTATTTCTGTGTGTGTGTATGTGTTCATTATATGTATTTATTGATTCTTGTTTTTTCTATCCCATTAACCTTAGCTTTTATGTGTTGTCTCTGTGGCTTCTGAATGGCTGCAAATTCATTACACATTCCTCAGCTTATCACACTAGGGATACAACAGGTGAGATTTTTCCACTATAGATGATTTAAAGCTTTCAGGTTCAGATAAAACCTAAAACCAGAGAGACAGAGTGAACAAAACTCAACATGCTACTGTAGCTCTCCTAATGGACATCCCATTTTACTCTTTGAAATATAAGGGTAAAAAAATAATTTTATTCATTATATTGTGTTTGCTTTCTGAATATATCATTGTTCAGATCTATCATAGCTTAGTCTAGATAAGCCAAAAACATATTAGCAACCGACATAAACCTTTCTAAACAAGAATAAATGTTACCATAAAACTGAATAGGCTGTCTTTTAGACCTATTGTATTTTGATTTAGGGCTTTTCTCAAATGTTGAACTGAGTCTTTTCTAAACTCCTTTTATCTCTAAAAACGTTTTGAAAAAAGAGTGAATCTCAAAGAATAAACTAAATCTGGTACATGACCAAAAGAGCAATGAAAGTATAAAACTGAACACCAAGTTACAGTCTTAGACAAACTTTACTTTGGTGTGTCAATATATCAATATTCATTGTTCACATTAGAATCACTAACATTTCTACAGATGAGTAATAATGGTATTAGTATTTTTCACTCATTCAATAAATGTCTCTTGAGTGCATAGGAATTAAAGTTTAATCCACATAGCCATTTACACAAGGCTCATTTCCAAGAAGTGTATAGTTCAGAATAGAAAATAATACTGTACTGTATACTTGAAATTTGCTAGGATAGATCCTAAATGTTCTTAACACACACACACAAATATAACTGTGTGAGGTGGTGGATATGTTAAATAGCTTGATTGTGGTAATTAATTCATTATATATTTATATATATATCACATTTTTATATATATATATCACATTGTATATACAACTTTATATATACCTCAATAAATCTGGGGAAAAAAAGAGTGGTTGAATTTTGGGTAGTAGAATTGGAGTAAGGAGCATTTTGACATTTTATTCTATACATTTCTGTTTGACTACTTTTCAACCAGAATATTATTGCTTAGCAAGATAGACAGATAGAAAGAAAATAGATAGATAGAAAATAGATAGATAGATAGAAATTAGATCGATAGAAAATAGATATAGATAGATAGAAGATAGATAGAACGAAAATAGATAGAAAATACATAGATAAATAGATAGAAGATAGATAGATAGAAAATAGATAGAAAATAGATACACAGATGGATAGACAATTGATAGGTAGATAGATAGAAAATAGAAAGACAGATAGAAACTAGATAGATAGATAGACCATAGAAAATAGATAGAAGATAGAGAGATAGATAGATAGAGAGAGAGAGAGAGAGATAGATAGACAGACAGATAGAATATAAATGCCTCCTCCTTCTTTACTTACAGGATAATTAGATAAAAGCTTATGAACATTTTAAGGTTATTAATAAATATTGCCACATTGCTTTGTAATAGTGCCAATAGAGTCTAATTTGTATGTTTTCTTTTCCAAGTTAAATTTCAAGTTAGATTTTAGCAAGGGCTATGATTAGACCAGAGATGGCCCTGCTCCTAGGCCTAAAAGCTTCCAACTGTAAACATTCAAGCTCTATATTTCTGACTGAAGGCATTTAGAATTTTTCCCAGTCCTGGATTCCCCAAAGTCAAATCCAGATAGAGGATACAATGCTATTTTGGTATATTTCTTACTGATCTCATATGCCAGCTACTGGAATCACTTTACCAAGAAAAGCACATGCTTTTTGTGGCACTTTAGAAAAGAAAGATTCTAATTCAGAAAAATGCAATATAAGACAACATTCATGGTTGATACATGAAGTTAGGTTTAATATAACCCCTCCAGTTCATAAAACTCATTTTGAGATAAAATTTGAAACTTGAATTCAAAGTGGAGGTCCCTCAATGAGCCAGCTCCCAGCCTTATGCACACCTGGCTCCCTCCACCCCCAGGCACCTGGGGAAAAGCAGAACACAAGGCTGAAACACAGGGTACCTGGAACTGAACCAAGGTCAGGGCCATGGTCTCCTGACCCTTAGGCAACAACTTTATCCCCTAGACACCTTTTATAAACCTCAGGTTGTACCGGACTGGGCTCAGAAGCCACACCGACTCAATAGGCCTCCTGCCTTCTAGCTCTGTGGTCTTGGAAAACTACTTAAACACTCTGTACTTCAGTCTCCTCATTTGTAAGCTAAGGATACTAACAGGATAGTAAACCCCTGTCGTACCCTTTTAAATGGGATCTAAATATTCAATCCAATAAAATATGAGCATGCATTTTTGTGAGAGTCATGGGATGAACAGAGTTAGCTAGCTGGCTGAAAGCTCCAGGGATCCTGGAGCTAATTCCCCATTACACAAGGTCCAAATTTGTAGGGTACAGTGTCATGGCAATGAGCTTGCTGCGAGGACAAAGTTAATATGTCAAATACCTAGAGTGGGGCCTGTCATGGAGTCAGTGATATAGACAATGCTTGCTATTATCGCTATGTATGCTTCTTCCATGACTATGACCCGACACAGCCGCTGCTGCAGCACCACCAAGTAGAGAAAACCAAAGAAAGAGAATTTGCCGCTGACCAAGCAGCAAGAGGATGGCAAGAAGGAGCAGAAAGGAGATTTCCATGTATCTGTTCAAGGGTAACCCCTCTAGGTTTTACTGACTATTCTCCACTCATCCTGAATTTTCCGTTTTGCCAAAAACTATAAACAAACTCTGGGAGGGAATAGGGCCAAGACTTGAGGCTGGCATTTAAGAGAGAGTCTCTATAAAAGAGACTGGGTGGATATTAAGCACACTGTCCATCTATAAACTCATCTCTTGCTTGGTACCCACTGCTTGCTCTGGAGACAGAAGCTCTCCTTCCAATGGGCATCGTGCCTTCCTAACAAAATACTGTCTACCTGATGTCTATGTACCAGCAGCTATAGATGTTCCCATGAGAGAGTTGTAGGATCCTTGAGGGGGAAAAGTATTGCTTTGTAGCTAGGAAATTTGGGAGGTGGTGGTGGTTTACATCTCCCTTATTAACATCATGACATTTAATGTGACACTGCTGCAAGTAAACCACGTCCCCACAGACACCCATGACCGGTACCCCAACCTTCCTCGCTCCAGGCAGGGGTCCCAGACTGGAGTCTGGAAAAGCTGGCCACACAGAGCTTTCAGGCCCACAGACGTAAAAATGAGTCTTGGTAAATGTAATGGTCATAGACTTAACTTCTTTTCTCTTCTGGAGGCAGTAAGTTTCATAATACGATTGCAGAAAGAGAAAGACATCAGTGCTGAGGACAGTGAGAGCCTTCACATGCTTCCTACCTCATTCTTGTCATGCACTAAACAGGACCAGATGTTTCAACAAAGAAATGAAGCCAGTCACCCTGCATTTGATTTGTGGGACCACCCTTACGTGAAATGCCAGCTCATCGTTCCAAGGTTTTAAAAATGATGTGTGTAACAAGCGAGATAAGAAATGTGGACATTCCTTCAAAAATGTCATTAATTATATGATCCACGGATGGTGAGAAAATGCCTTCCAGGTCAGCATTGAGAAATGTGGAGATTATTTGCAAAGGGGTTGGAACAAGGGGGGACTCTCGTCCCTCTGATGCCTCTGTCATGAAATGGGAGAATGACACGGTGGGAGTGAGGGTCCAGGAAAGCAGAGCCGAGGAGAGGGGCAGATCAAAGGCACCTAGAGTATTCCATGGTTTCCAGGGAATAGAAATTTAGCAAAACGTAAGTGCAGGGAGACACAGCACATGCACATTTAATTCATGGGAACTCAACTCTATGCTTGTCAATGTGCTGGTTTGGGGGAAAGATAAAGAAGGAGAGAGAGAGAAAGGGGTCAAGAGATGAAGATAAAGAGACAGAAATAAACCAGGACACGCAAATATACAGGACACGAGACAGAAAAGACACAAAAACACAAATGCAGAGAGTTAGAGAGGAAGCAGGAAGAATGAGAAGGGATTAGTGACCTACGTTTGTGGCCACTTGCTACGACCAGGAACTTATAACAGAGGATGAGCTCTGGTCCTGAAAGACGAATTTCTCTTCCCCTGGTCATCCTTGGTTCCCTTATGTAAGTTGAACAGTTCAGGTTTTTAAAAATAGAGCATATATTGCTCAAAAAACGGGTTCCCTAAATGCAAATTAATCACTTTATCTTATGCTCAACCAAAGAAATAGAATTCTAGAGGAAAAAAAGTAGCTGGTTGTTTAGGATGTTAAATTTCTGATCATTGCCTTATAATTTAGAATGTGACTCCACTGTTAGACTATAACCCTGGAGGTGTTATTCTGCACAAGATGATGAGGACAAAAAGTTTAGGAAATGGTGGGTTCACCCAATTGAAACAGGCTTCCTCCCTTCAGCTCTTCTCAGAGCCTGGTATACACTGATGGACACTGAGCTCTCCATGATGTCAATGGATGGTGCAGCCTTGCCCAAGCAGACTTGGAAAGTCCTTTCTTTTACAAAGTACACCTCAGAGTACAAGTGCATTGTGGAGCCACTTTAGGAATCTCTGATCCAATGCAAGCCTTCTCATGTCCCCTTTTCTTGCCTTCTGCTAGCCAAGTATATACGCCATCATCAAGCAAATCTTCCTAAATGGACATTTCATTGCATGTTCCTGTGCTTCGTACCCTATTGTGGTTTCCAGTTGCCTAAAACTATAAATCTCAAACTTTCCCCAAACACCTGGAATAACGGACAACCCAGGAACATATTCCATATTTATTCCCTGGCTTCACAAATCTTCTGGCTCAATACCAGCTTCCTTTGATGGTTTGTATATCGTGATAGGAGAGACACATTCAGAATAACAAGTACCTATTCCTCAATCAATCTGGCAGCCAGTGCCCATCACACTCAGACTTCAGCCCAATTTTCTTTTTTTTTCTTTTTTTTTAAACTTTTTAAAATTTATTTTTTATACAGTAGGTTCTTATTCATTATCTATTTTATACATATTAGTGTATATATGTCAATCCCAATCTCCTAGTTCATCCCCCCACCCCCACTTTCCCTCCTTGGTATCCGTATATTTGTTCTCTATATCTGTGTCTCTATTTCTGCCTTGCAAACTGGCAAGTATCATTTGTATCATTCTTCTAGATTCCACATATATGCGTTAACATACAATATTTGTTTTTCTCTTTCTGACTTACTTCACTCAGTATGACAGTCTCTAGATTCAACCACATCTCTACAAATGACCCAATTTCGTTCCTTTTTATGGCTGAGTAATGTTCCATTGTATACATGCACCACATCTTCTTTATCCATTCGTCGGTCGATGGGCATTTAGGTTGCTTCCATGACCTGTCAGCCCAATTTTCCATCCTACCTGTGCCCTTCCTTCCTGAGGCCTGGCTATGGAGCATAAAGTAGTCTACAGAAACTGTTATTACATTCTTCCAACCCGGATTGATTGGCGATCTCAATTTCAATTAAGATGAGAGCCATATTAGAGAACAGGCCAGGCTCTCTAAAGATAATAAGAGAACCCAACAAAGAAATGCAGCTCGAGTCTGTTTGCACATAACAGATAATGTCTAGTTTTGCTTATTAGCTCTGTTTATCAACCAGGACCACACTCGGCAGCCTTCTTAACCTACAGAATCAGGGATAGGATTGAAAAGTGCCTATGGCGTAGACCACAGAAAAGGCAGCACTCAGGTGTACTAACACAGGGGCACTGTCGATATATAACATCAGACATGGATTTGGACTCACTGAGAGTTGTATAACACAGAGTAAAAGGTTTTATATATTGTTTTGCTTTGCTTCACTCTTATTTAATAACAGAAAAACTCAGCGGAGATAAAACACTAGTTTATATAAAACAAATAGAATAACACATGACCATCAGAGCCATAAACACAAGCAAATATGCCAGATGCTGCTTCTCAAAATGCCACATGACAGTAAATTTTCATCGCATGAAGTCACCCCAAGGAGTCTACCTTGAGGGATTTTTCCCTCCAGCTTTAGCCTAATAGCAATGAGAGAAGATGGGGCTGGAAGAGATGGGTCCTGTGACTTTCCTTTGTTTCATTTCCCCAGGAAGAGAAAAATCTTCCTACAAAACAAACAAAAAAATGAATCTTTTTGTTTAAATAAATTTATTTTATTTATTTATTTTTGGCTGTGTTGGGTCTTTGTTGCTGTGCACAGGCTTTTTCTAGTTGTGGAGAGCGGGGGCTACTCTTCATTGCAGTGTGCAGGATTCTCCTTGCAGTGGCTTCTCTTGTTGCAGAGCATGGGCTCTAGGTGTGCAGCCTTCAGTAGTTGTGGCATGAGGGCTCAGTAGTTGTGGCTCGTGGGCTCTAGAGCACAGGCTCAGTAGTTGAGGCACACGGGCTTAGCTGCTCCACGGCATGTGGGATCTTCCTGGACCATGGTTCGAACCCGTGTCCCCTGCATTGGCAGGTGGATTCTTAACCACTGCACAACCAGGCAAGTCCCCAAAATGAATTTAATATTAACATGTTCAGGAGATTGGTTCAAGATGGCGAAGTAGAAGGATGTGCTCTCACTCCCTCTTGCGAGAACACCAGAATCACAACTAACTGCTGAACAATCATCGACAGGAAGACACTGGAACGCACCAAAAAAGATACCCCACATCCAAAGACAAAGGAGAAGCCACAATGAGATGGTAGGAGGGGCGCAATCACAATAAAATCAAATCCCATAACTGCTGGGTGGGTGACTCACAAACTGGAGAACACTTACACCACAGAAGTCCACCTACTGGAGTGAAGGTTCTGAGCCCAACGTCAGGCTTCCCAACCTGGGGATCTGGCAATGAGAGGAAGAATTCCTAGAGAATCAGACTTTGATGGCTAGCGGGATTTGATTGCAGGACTTCGACAGGTCTGGGGGAAACAGAGACTCCACTCTAGGAGGGCACACACAAAGTAGTGTGCGCATCAGGATGCAGGGGAAGGAGCAGTGACCCCATAGAAGACAGAACCAGACCTACCTGCTAGTGTTGGAGGGTCTCCTGCAGAGGCGGTGGGTGGCTGTGTCTCACCGTGAGGACAAGGACACTGGCAGCAGAAGTTCTGGGAAGTATTCTTGGTGTGAGCCCTCCCAGAGTCTGCCATTAGCCCCACCAAAGAGCCCAGGTAGGCTCCAGTGTTGGGTCGCCTCAGGCCAAACAACCAACAGGGAGGGAACCCAGCACCACCGTGGCATCAGCAGACAAGTGGATTAAAGTTTTACTGAGCTCTGCCCACGAGAGCAACAGCCAGCTCTACCCACCACCAGTCGTTCCCATCAGGAAACTTGCTCAAGCCTCTTAGATAGCCTCATCCACCAGAGGGCATATAGCAGAAGCAAGAAGAACTACAATCCTGCAGCCTGTGGCACAAAAACCACATTCACAGAAAGATAGACAAGATGAAAAGGCAGATGGCTATGTACCAGATGAAGGAACAAGATAAAACCCAAGAAAAACAACTAAATGAAGTGGAGATAGGCAACCTTCCAGGAAAAGAATTCAGAATAATTATAGTGAAGATGATCCAGGACCTCAGAAATAGAATGGAGGCAAAGATGGAGAAGATGCAAGAAATGTTTAACAAAGTCCTAGAAGAATTAAAGAAAAAACAAACAGAGATGAACAATACAATAACTGAAATGAAAACTACACTAGAAGGAATCAATAGCAGAATAACTGAGGCAGAAGAACGGATAAGTGACCTGGAAGACAGAATGGTGGAATTCACTGCTGTGGAACAGAATAAAGAAAAAAGAGTGAAAAGAAATGAAGACAGCCTAAGACACCTCTGGGACAACATTAAACACAACAACAATCGCATTATAGGGGTCCCAGAAGGAGAAGAGAGACAGAAAGGACCGGAGAAAATATTTGAAGAGATTATAGTCAAAAACTTCCCTAACATGGGAAAGGAAATAGCCACCTAAGTCCAAGAAGTGCAGAGAGCCCCATACAGGATAAACCCAAGGAGAAACACACCGAGACACATAGCAATCAAATTGGCAAAAATTAAAGACAAAGAAAAATTATTGAAAGCAGCAAGGGAAAAACGACAAATAACATACAAGGGAAGTCCCATAAGGTTAACAGCTGATTTCTCAGCAGAAACTCCACAAGCCAGAAGGGAGTGGCACGATATGTTTAAAGTGATATGAAAGGGAAGAGCCTAAAACCAAGATTACTCTATCCGGCAAGGATCTCTTTCAGATTTGATGGAGAAATCAAAAGCTTTACAGACAAGCAAAAGCTAAGAGAATGCAGCACGACCAAACCAGCTCTACAACAACTGCTAAAGGAACTTCTCTAAGTGGGAAACACAAGAGAAGAAAAGGACCTACAAAAACAAGCCCAAAACAATTAAGAAAATGGTCATAGGAACATACATACTGATAATTACCTTAAACGTGAATGGATTAAATGCTTCAACCAAAAGACACAGGCTCACTGAATGGATACAAAAACAAGACCCATTATATGCTGTCTACAAGAGACCCACTTCAGACCTAGGGACACATACAGACTGAAAGTGAGGGGATGGAAAAAGATATTCTATGAAAATGGAAATCAAAAGAAAGCTGCAGTAGCAATACTCATAGCAGATAAAATAGACTTTAAAATAAAGAATGTTACAAGAGACAAGGAAGGACACTACATAATGATCAAGGGATCAATCCAAGAAGAAGATACAACAATTATAAATATATGTGCACCCAACATAGGAGCACCTCAATACATAAGGCAACTGCTAACAGCTCTAAAAGAGGAAATTGACAGTAACAAAATAATAGTGGGAGACTTTAACACCTCACTTACACCAATGGACAGATCATCCAAACAGAAAATTAATAAGGAAACACAAGCTTTAAATGACACAATAGACCAGATAGATTTAATTAATATTAATAGGACATTCCATCCAGAAACAGCAGATTACACTTTCTTCTCAAGTGTACATGGAACATTCTCGAGGATAGATCACATCTTGGGTCACAAATCAAGCCTCAGTAAATTTAAGAAAATTGAAATCCTATCAAGCATCTTTTCTGACCACAATGCTATGAGATTAGAAATCAATTACAGGGGAAAAAACGTAAAAAACACAAACACATGGAGGCTAAACAATACGTTACTAAATAACCAAGAGATCAATGAAGAAATCAAAGAGGAAATAAGAAAATACCTAGAGACAAATGACAATGAAAATACGACGACCCAAAACCTATGGGATGCAGCAAAAGCAGGTCTAGGAGGGAAGTTTATAGCAATAAAATCTTCCCTCAAGAAACAACAAACATCTCAAATAAACAACCTAACCTTACACCTGAAGGAACTAGAGAAAGAAGAACAAACAAAACCCAAAGTTAGTAGAAGGAAAGAAATCATAAAGATCAGAGCAGAAATAAATGAAATAGAAACAAAGAAAACAATACCAAAGATCAATAAAACTAAAAGTTGGTTCTTTGAGAAGATAGACAAAATTGATAATCCATCAGCCAGACTCATCAAGAAAAAGAGGGAGGGCTTCCCTGGTGGCGCAGTGGTTGAGAATCTGCCTGCTAATGCAGGGGACACGGGTTCGAGCCTTGGTCTGGGAAGATCCCACATGCCGCGGAGCAACTAGGTCCATGAGCCACAACTACTGAGCCTGCACGTCTGGAGCCTGTGCTCCACAACAAGAGAGGCTACGACAGTGAGAGGCCCGTGCACCGCGATGAAGAGTGGCCCCCAGTCACCGCAACTAGAGAAAGCCCTCGCACAGAAACGAAGACCCAACACAGCCAAAAATAAATATAAAAAATAAATAAATAGATAAAAGATTACTATAAAAAAAAAAGAAAAAGAGGGAGAGGACTCAAATCAATAAAATTAGAAATGAAAAAGGAGAAGTTACAACAGACACCACAAAAATACAAAGCATCCTAGGACACTACTACAAGCAACTCTATGCCAATAAAATGGATGACCTGGAAGAAATGGACAAATTCTGGGAAAGGTATGACCTTCCAAGACTGAACCAAGAAGAAATAGAAAATATGAACAGACCAATCACAAGTGACGAAATTGAAACTGTGATTAAAAATCTTCCAACAAACAAAAGTCCAGGACCAGATGGCTTCACAGGTGAATTCTATCAAACATTTAGAGAAGAGTTAACATCCATCCTTCTCAAACTCTTCCAAAACATTGCAGAGGAAGGAACACTCCCAAACTCATTCTATGAGGCCACCATCACCCTGATACCAAAACCAGACAAAGATACTACAAATAAAAGAAAATTACAGACCAATATCACTGATGAATATAGATGCAAAAATCCTCAACAAAATACTAGTACACAGAATCCAACAACACATTAAAGGGATCCTACAACATGATCAAGTGGGATTTATCCCAGGGATGCAAGGATTCTTCAACATATGCAAATCAATCAATGTGATACACCATATTAACAAATTGAAGAATAAAAACCATATGATAATCTCAATAGATGCAGAAAAAGCTTCTGACAAAATTCAGCATCCATTTATGATAAAAACTCTCCAGAAAGTGGGCATAGAGGGAACCTACCTCAACGTAATAAAGGCCATATACAACAAACCCACAGCAAACATCATTCTCAATGGTGAAAAACTGAAAGCATTTCCTCTAAGATCAGGAACAAGACAAGGATGTCCACTCTCACCACTATTATTCAACATAGTTTTGGAAGTCCTAGCCATGGCAATCAGAGAAGAAAAAGAAATAAAAGGAATACAAATTGGAAAAGAAGAAGTAAAACTGGCACTGTTTGCATATGACATGATACTATACATAGAGAATCCTAAAGATGCCACCAGAAAACTCCTAGAGCTAATCAATGAATTTGGTAAAGTTGCAGGAAATTAATGCACAGAAATCTCTTGAATTCCTATACACTAATGATGAAAAATCTGAAAGAGAAATTAAGGAAACATTCCCATTTACCACTGCAACAAACAGAATAAAATACCTAGGAATAAACCTACCTAGGGAGACAAAAGACCTGTATGCAGAAAACTATAAGACACTGATGGAAGAAATTAAAGATGATACAAACAGATGGAGAGATATACCATGTTCTTGGATTGGAAGAATCAACATTGTGAAAATGACTATACTACCCAAAGCAATCTACCGATTCAATGCAATCCCTATCAAACTACCAATGGCATTTTTCACAGAACTAGAACAAAAAATTTCACAATTCGTATGGAAACACAAAAGACCCTGAATAGCCAACGCCATCTTAAGAAAGAAAAACGGAGCTGGAGGAATCAGGCTCCCAGACTTCAGACTATACTACAAAGCTACAGTAGTCAAGAGAGTACAGTACTGGCACAAAAACAGAAATATAGATCAATGGAACAGTATAGAAAGCTCAGAGTTAAACCCACACACCTATGGTCAACTAATCTATGACAAAGGAGGCAAGGATATACAATACAGAAAAGACAGTCTCTTCAATAAGTGGTGCTGGGAAAACTGGACAGCTACATGTAAAAGAATGAAATTAGAACACTCTCTAACACCATACACAAAAATAAACTCAAAATGTATTAGAGACCTAAATGAGAGACCAGACACTATAAAACCCTTAGAGGAAAGCATAGGAAGAACACTCTTTGACATAAATCAGAGCAAGATCTTTTTTGATCCACCTCCTAGAGTAATGGAAATAAAAACAAAAATAAAAAAATGGGACCTGATGAAACTTAAAAGCTTTTGCAAAGCAAAGGAAACTACAAACAAGACAAAAAGACAACCCTCAGAATGGGAGAAAATATTTGCAAATGAATCAACAAAGGATTAATCTCTTAAATATATAAACAGCTCATGCAGCTCAATATTAATAAAAAACAACCCAATCCAAAAATGGGCAGAAGACCTAAACAGACATTTCTCCAAAGAAGATATACAGATGGCCAAGAAGCACATGAAAAGATGCTCTACATCATTAATTATTAGAGAAATGCAAATCAAAACTACAATGAGGTATCACCTCACACCAGTTAGAATGGGCATCATCAGAAAATCTACAAACAACAAATGCTGGAGAGGGTGTGGAGAAAAGGGAACCCTCTTGCACTATTGGTGGGAATGTAAATTGATACAGCCACTATGGAGAACAGTATGGAGGTTCCTTAAAAAACTAAAAATAGAATTACCATATGACCTAGCAGTCCCACTACTGGGCATATACCCAGAGAAAACCATAACCCAAAAAGACACATGCACCCCAATGTTCACTGCAGCTCTATTTACAATAGCCAGGTCATGGAAGCAACCTAAATGCCCATCGACAGACGAATGGATAAAGAAGATGTGGTACATATATACAATGGAAAATTACTCAGCCATAAACAGGAATGAAATTGGGTCATTTGTAGAGACATGGATGAATCTAGAGACTGTCATACAGAGTGAAGTAAGTCAGAAAGAGAAAAACAAATATCGCATATTAACGCATATATGTGGAACCTAGAAAAATGGTACAGATGAACCAGTTTGCAGGACAGAAATTGAGACACAGATGTAGAGAATAAACGTACAGACACCAAGGGGGGAGAACGGTGGGGGCAGGGTTGGTGGTGGTGGTGGTGGTGTGATGAATTGAGGGATTGGGATTGACATATATACACTAATATGTATAAAATGTATAACTAATAAGAACCTGCTGTATAAAAAAATAAAATAAAATTCAAAAATTAAAAAAAAAAAAACTTGTTCACTCACAAATATGGTTTCTAAGCCTCTCAATCGTGGTCTTGAGAATTTCACTAAACATAAAGGCTTTTAAAAAAATACAGAAGCCTAAATTCTTGGATTCAAGTATTTTTAAGAATTCCAATGGAAAGCATCCAAATCCACCACACGTGTTTCTTGTACACTTAGTAATAGTTTCCTCTGTTTGAAAATTCCTCAATTATTGGAACTGTAAAGCAAGAAGTTCTACTAAGAAGAAAAATTTGCCTTTGCTTCTGCAGATATGACCTCTCCCAGGCCCTCCTGGCTCTCTCACAGAAGATGACCTACTTTTCGGAGATTAAAGTTTTCAGACATGGTCTATTTCTACTTTGTCCCAATGCAAAATTTATCTCTGTCCTCATCTACCCTTTCTTTCCTCCTTTCTTGGAGGAAGAAGTGATTATAGATTAGGTTTCTAAGGCCAACTGTCCCACTGGTGCCCCTGATCTGTTCATTATCTGCTCCCTGGATTCAGGATGTGTGTTTAATGGCATCTCTTACCTGCTTCCTCACACCTCCAATCCATCACGGCCACCTCCTCCCTTCACTGAAATCACAAATACTCTCAAGCCTCTTGATTTCAAAAACACCTTCCATTAATTACATGATTCCAGTTTAGGGTTTGCCTACCTTCCAATTTTCAGTCTCAAACTTCTAGAAAGCATGGACTACAGTAACGCCTTCCACTAAATTTTCAAAGCCTTCTTCACCTGCCCTCCAGCTGTAACTATTTTCCCGAAAGTCAACAATGACCTCAAATTACTAAAGGCAGTGCATTGTTTTCTGTCTTCAAATATAGTCGGCCCTCCATATTCAATCAAGGCTTGGGTGGAAGACATTAAGAAAAAATATTGGATCCATGGTTGGTTGAACCCTCAGATGTGGAAGCTGCAGATATGGAGGACCAACTGTAAGAACCTTGAGCATCCCAGGTATCCACCCCCCAGCGGGGAAGGGGTGAGGTGTACTGGAACCTATATCCCTTGGATACAGAGGGATAATCATACCTTAAACTCTTTCTAATACATGAACTAACTAAATACTTTTCTTGTTATGACATTTCCTCTTCCCTTTGCTATCATAATACTCAATTCTGTTTCTTCAATCTCTCTGAACAATTCTTTTTTAAAATTTATTTTATTGAAGTATAGTTGATTTACAACGTTGTGTTAATTTCTGCTGTATAGCAAAGTGATTCAGTTACACACACATATATATATATATACATTCTTTTAAAAATTCTTTTCTATTATGGTTTATCACAGGATATTTGATATAGCTCCCTGTGCTATACAGTAGGACAGTGTTGTTTATCCATCCTATATATAATAGTTTGCATCTGCTCATCCCAAACTCCCAATCCATTCCTCCCCACCACCACCCTCCTTGGCAACTACAAGTCTTTTCTCCATGTCTCTGACCAATTCTTGCTCCTTCACTGACTAGCTCCTTAATATTCCCTAGGATTCTGTCCTTGAATTGTTTTTCTATTTCCATTCTAATCTTGTTTGCTCTAAAAGCTCTGCTGATGACTCCCAAATATCAGTAAAATGATAACTCTGGTGCCTACCTCATAGGTTGTTGTAGGGATTTAATGAGTCAATACAATACAACACAAAATCCTTGAAAAAGTGTTAGCTATTGCTGGTATTATTCTTAATTTTATTAAATCTGAATCTTTATTCCAGATCTTTGTTATAAGCTTCAGTACATTTTTTTTCTTGTCTCTGTACAAATTTCTAACAGACTTGGAGGCAGCTCCAGGTAGCCGACAAACCTACAAACACTTCCATGCTCGCATGTCCAAAACTCAGCTCACTGTCACCTCCCCAGGACTTGCTCTTCCTCCTAAGCCTCCTCCTCAGGTGAGAATGTCCCGTCTTCAGGGTCACACCAGCATAAAGCAATAGATTCACCTTTGAAACCTCTTTACCCTTTACCTCTCTACCCATTCCTCGAACCCAATGTCTGCCAACACTCCCTCGACAACTCTTCACTTTCAACAGAACTTTCTGAAGCCAGAAGTTCATAATCTGTTACCTGGGTTAATTTGATAACATCCAACCTGATCTCTTGCCTCCAAGCTCTCTTTAGCATCTCCGTCCTAATCAATTATGGAGTAACTGTTCACAACGATTGTTGTCTGATAATATCGTCCCACACTGAAAACAAGACTACAGCTCATGATCTTCATGAGAACATACAGATTCCTTACCATAGCGTTCAAGGTCTTCCTGATTTCCGACCCAACTTTCTTTTCCAGTTTTTTCTCCCTGTTTTCCACCACTATCCTCTATTCCTCTCAAGTGCATCCTTTCCAACTCTAGACTTCCAACAATGCCAGCCCTACAGACACTGCCACAGGAGTCTAGGCATTCTTCAAAATGCATCTCAAATAACACATCCTCCATGATGTTTTCACCAATGGTTCTGGATTGACCTAATCATAAACTCTGGCCCTGGCAGGTTTCTGTACCTACTGTAGGACTGAACCCGTTCTATATCATATACAAGGCAATATGCTCTTGTCTTAAATCCCTTCCCAAATTATAGACTGAGATCTTATTTAGTAATTTCATCCCCCTTATTCATTCAGTGTTGACAGAGTGCTTTCCATGAGACTCTGGAAGTGCAATATGAAAATCTCTCTGTCTCCTCCAATGAGCCAACTCTTTCAATCAAGCAGAGTACCTGGGAGATGGCAGGTGCTCCGTAAATATGTGTAGAATGGAATTGTCCCTAACCTCACAGGTGAAATAAAGGTACTGTGAATTCAAAGACTTCTCCAAATCTCCTGACAAGCGAGTAACTAGTGGAACTCTGCATTTATCAGTTTTATGTATTCATTTCAATTGCCAGAGCACGCTATCCCACAACTGTTAAAAAACAGTTTTATATAAAGTTTTATACTACTTTACTGGTCTACAAAAATGTTATTACACAAAAACTTGGGTTTCCTATATATAGGCTTACATTTTTAAAGCAGTGAAGAATCTGGTATATTTTCAGTAAATCTAACTCAAAAGCAAAGTATGAGTTGTAATTTTCTTGATCCATATAATTTACCTATTTATACATTTAATGATTTATTAATTCACTTATTCTTCTACCCTGCAGGCGGCCTGCTCCCCTTAATGTTCTCTTAAAATTTCACCACCAAAGACAGACACCATCTATGTGTTCAGTGCTCTACCCGAGGCATCTCATTTGTTCTGCTCAGGCTTCACCTTTGCACTGAACAACATCACCATCCCAGGAAACACAAACAGTGCAGTGATGAGTCACCCCAATCCTTCTGGGTTTCCCTGTTCATTCCCAGCACAATCCTGACCTCCAGAAAACCCTTCTCCCAATATAGACCACCACTTCTAGCCAAGCTAGCACGGGAAGGAACTGTGAGCTACTATATAAATAGAGAATCACATGCCTATTCATTGCAGCCGCAGCTGTAAATGAATTACTCAAAATACGACCGACGCACATGCATAACTGCTTATAAGCAATGCAAAAATATTGACACTGGAGAGAGCTCGACCTTCCTGCAATCCTCCACTTACGATTTCTTTAGATAAAGCACAATGCATCACTTAGCTCTGTGACCAGCCATGGAAAGGACACGAATGCAGGTGGAGACATTTGCGGAGGAGAGTAGAGTCAGAGAGAGAGGAGAGGATGCTCTCGGGCTGCCGGAGTTTGACGAATGAAATGGAAATAGTGGCAGCAGCACTAGCAGCTATGTTAAACAAGGTCACCACATGTAGTGGTGAATATATTTTTAAAAGATGAGTTTCCTCTTAATTGTGTGTTTTCTTCATTTAACGATTAAGTTAATATATGGCTTTTTGTCTAGCAGCAAGACACAAGGCCCGTGGTTACGTACTGTACCTGCTATAAAACCAACAAGACTCAGTGAAGGGCAGGGGGAAGAAAGAAGGGGAAGGGAAAAGGAGATTCATCTTTATCCTAGGAGGTAGGATGTGAGCGGGACTTAGAAGATGAAACAGGCAGGAAGGCCTAAGGAAGACTCCAAACAAAGGAGACAGTGCAGCAAAAGTCAAGCAGATAGAACCCCAACTTGATCAACTGAAAGGACCTTTCTGGTAAGGGAGACACTGCATTCTTTGGAAGTAATGACTGCTTCTTCCTTATATAAACATTCACATCACAAGGAAGGGAGGGATAAATCTGAGGTTCTGCTCTATTTCCCCAGAATATGAAATATCAATTCTTTGTCTTATTAGTTGACATTTATTAAATACTTACTCTGTATGAGTTAGGGTTCCATGGTTGCAGGTAACAGTGATTGATTCTTACTGTCAAAGCAGAAACATCTGACTGACTAGAGCAAAAGCAAACCTAAAGAAGCAAGCATCTAAGACAGGAACCAGAGAGGCTGCGGGAATCTAAGCTGAAGAAGCTGATGGACAGTTAGCTAAAGTCAACATGGACAGATCAAGACACATCTTCTTGGAAAAGAACATCTGCTTTCTTAGATTTGGTCAAGAGTCTTCCTTATGTCCAGATGCCTTGCCCCATGATAAGTAATTTAACCAAAACCATATCCAATAGATTAGTTTCCCAACAAGAAACTGGGGTACAATTATAAAAACAAGGAAGAATGGGTGCTGGGCTAGCGAAATCCAATGTTCACAGCATGCAGATTTCAGCATAGAGAAGAGAAAAGAAGTGTCAAACAACACACTGGCATGGAGTGTGCACACACATGTGTGCTATTGCTCTCTCATGTGTTTTTAGACCAGCTGGTGAACACCCTCTGTTCTGCTGAGGTTCTTGCTTCCTTCGGACCACTCTGACCACTGAGTTCTAATGGGACCCAAACTCTGCATCTCTGCATTCTATCTTTTGCTAAGTACCTTCAGGTGTTTTTAAAAAGAAGAGCAAACTTTCCCTAAACAATTTCCTCTGAAAAGCCAGTTTGGTTAAAAGGAATGTGGATAATCCACTGTAGGTACCATCAATCCAATTCTGGTAGAATGGAAATTCAGAAACAACTTGAAGAATCAAAGAGGACATGCTGCTTTGATTTCATGCTCTGGTCAGCTGGTGGAGCCTCCTGGAAAACTAGGAGGGTCCCAAGGAGGTGACAGGCACCGCTATCAATTATCTGTATCTTTCTAGCTGAGAGGGATGGGATGGTGAAGCTGGCCATTGTATCTGAGGTACGTAGGTTCATTATTGTTATCAGACAAAGGAAGCATGATCTTGGCCTATAATCTAGCACAGGCACGGGGAAAACAGAGCCAGATACAGAAAGAAACCTGACCAGCAGCCGGTTACTCACTCAGCGAATGTTTATTGAGCACGTACTTTGTGCCAACCCTTGTTCTGGGCTCTGGGGATACAGCAGAGAACAAGAGAGACTAGATCTCTGTTCTTGCAGAGGTTACATTTTAATAGGGAAGGCAGATAGTAAACAAAGAAGGAAAAAAAAAAAGAAAAATATCCAGTAACGGTAAGAGCTCTGTGTGTTGCAGGGAATGAAAATATGGTGAAGCAATGGAGCTTGACTGGGGGATGCTTTTAAACTGGGTGGTTTAAGCTAGGATCTGACCAACAAGAAGAAACCATTCCTGTTCAGATTGGGCAGAGTAAGGGAGGAATTGAGGCAAAGGGAACAGCTCTTGCCAAGGTCTCGGTGTGTTGGAGTAACAGAAAGAAGGCCATTGTGGCTGGAATAGGAAAGGGTGAGGGAGACAGGGGTAGGCGATGAGTTCATAGAGGTGGGCAGGGGCCAGGTGGGTGGTTGGTCATAAGGGCAGTTTCTAAAGGGAAAACTCAGAGGATGTTTCCAGAAGCAGTCACTGTGGATGTTCATTAGGATGGTGGGGAAACCAGGAAGGCAGTCAAGTCAGTAAAGAGCCATATCTGGGAATTTGGGAAGTGACGTAAGGGAGGGCTCAGGTCCCTGGGATGCAGCAAAAGATTAGATTTCCGTAAAGAGGAAGAGGATGGATCTGAATCTTGCTGGGGATCCAGAACCTCCCCATGAAACCGCATGGTGCACCATCAGGGCAGGAAGGTCCCGTAGAATAACTGAACAGTTAGTGAGGAGGGGGTGAGGGAGAAAGCACGGCTCTGCATTCTACCCAGAGGTGGTCTTATGCAAAAGTGCCAGGCATTGGCAGTACCGTGGTCAGGTTACCACATCCCATACTTGGGTGGGCAATTTATTCCCAGGATCCTCCAAGTGGTGAGGTGAGAGCTATGATAGCCCTCTTACATGAGCCAAGATTGGGTTAGGCTTTGTCTGCAGGGTTATGACCTCAGTGGATCCAACTGTAAGAAGCTGAAGAAGGCAGAGAAAGCACTAAAGGGTGGTGAGTCCAGACATTCTCGCAGTGCCTTTGGAGTCTTACCACCCATTCTAAATACCAGTTTGATTTAAAATATTCCTTAAGAATAACTACCATTACTCAAACACATACAAAGAACCACATACTGGGCAAGTTGCAAACATTATTCCTAATCCTTGATTCCAATTATAGAGAGGAAAAAAACTGAAACCCAAAAATGATAGTAAATGATTAGAATCAAGTGTTTATGATCACTTTTCCCCATTATGACAGAACATAAAAGCAAACATATATGGAGTTCTCTATGAAAAGAAAAATAATTAGTCTATTCCCCTCTATCAACTAATGCATATTTGAAAGTATAATTTCAAATGTATGGACCTAGTACAATAGGCCCACAATCCATTCAGCCTTATTTGGAACTCTGATGTATATTTTCCCTCTGGCACCTTTTTAAGAATATATTCACATCACCAGGATTTACTCTTTGAGGTTTTTATAAAGAAGTGTCATCCTGTGCTACAAAGGTTAAAAAGAGAAATTCAGTGAAAGTGAAGTTCACTTTCAAAGGTAAGCAAAACAGACAGGTTTTCTAATGCAAATATGTGTTTCTTAAATTAAATTAAGGAAGCGGCCTCGAGGTTAAGGTTTGATCGATTCTCACTCTGACTTTAGCACCGGAACCTGATGCCAAGCACCACACTTCAGACTAAGACACCACAAAGGAGAAACACCCCACAGGCAGTGGAATATTTTGACAGTGAACCTTGCCTTTGGATCCTGTCAACTGCCAGGTTCAAGAGATAATCAGACTCCAGTGGAAGGTTATAGTCTCAACTTTACAATGAAAGGGCTAGCCCTAATGCCTTCAAAGTTCCTTTCAGTTTTATAAAATTCTCTAGTTCTGTTTCCTAGTGAATGAACAAATGCACTGCAGGTAAAGTGCTCAGAAAAGCAGAGGAGTGTCCATTTAGGCCTGGCTGTTGGCTGTTCATAGGACCCAGCATTTTGCTGTCTTGGTGAATTTATGGTGGATCATGGTTTTTCCCCAGCCTTGCAGATTTAGGAACTGGACTTTTTCAGCACACACTGAGATGATCAGAATCCTGGGGACAGATGCAACCTAACTCAACTCACATGAGACTAATGTATAAACCAGAAGGCCAATTTATCATAGATAACACACATATTATGATCAGCATATTCACATTTTGCAGAAATAGTAACATGGGGAGCTTGCTAATAAAATGCAGTTTAAAAACAGAGAAACAATGCCGCGGAGCAACTAAGCCCATGCGCCACAACTACTGAAGCCCGCGCACCTAGAGCCCATGCTCCACAACAAGAGAGGCCACAACAATGAGAAGCCCGCGCACCGCAACAAAGAGTAGCCTCCACTTGCCGCAACTAGAGGAAGCCCGTGTGCAGCAACAAAGACCCAACACAGCCAAAAATAAAATAAATAATAAAAATAAATACATTTAAACAAAAAAACAGAGAAATAAACAGGCAAAAGTGATGTTTTTCCCCAGACCAGGTTGAGTCACATAGCAGAGACCCCTTCTGTACTGGCAAGAATGCTTGGATTTCAGGATTCAAAGTTCCTTCCCCTTGGACAGGGCACCACACATGTGTTCAACTGTCAGTCCTTTCTGTAACATAGTTTTTTCTCTAGATAGCTTTAATAAATCACTGATTAAACTAGATTTTCATACATTCTTGAATAAATATTGCTTTTCCATATGTACTGGCAAAGTCAGTTAATTTTAACTATCAGAAGGCAAACTAGTCTTTCTTTTTGCCAAGATCCTGGGGATAACTCACTGTGCTCCCCTTGAAGTCTCTTTCCAATCGTATCATAAATGTATGAAGGTACCAGGGTCAGGAGAGGTAAATCACAAAAATAATTTTAATTACTTAAATTACAGGCAAATTTAAATCTGGATAAATGGCTGTAGAGTACATTATAATAATCAGGAAGTGCCACCGTCAATACATTACAACAGGCTATTTGGTGATGTAGTTGGATGGTTCTTTGTGAAAGGATGGTTAAGTGAAAATGAAAGTGGGCTTCAAAATCATGTTTCCTAGAACAGTGTTATTCAATGTGTGGTCTGCAGGCCAGCAGCATCAACTTCACTTAGGAGATCATGAGAAATATTTCTTAGGCCCTACCCCAAACCTATTGAGAAGGAAGGAAAGAAGGAAGGAAGGACGGAAGGAAGGAAGGAAGGGAGGGAGGGAGAGAGGGAGAGAGGGAGGAAGGAAGATCCACCAGAGGATTATTTATGCATGCTAAAGTTTGAGAACCAGTACCCTAAAGTACAACTTGAGAAAGAAATCCCACAAAATAATCAGTTGGTCAAACAAATAAAATAAACAAATAAATAAAAACTAATCATTTAAGCAAGCCTGCAAACAAATGAAACATCGCCAACTACCTCATGCTCTCTAAATAAAACTTTTCAAAAATAGGTCCACACAAAAGAATCACTGCAACAAAACAGGAAGTGAATGGCCAAGGACAATTGCATGTAAAGATAAAATTAAAACCTGGAAAAGACGATTTCAGACTTTAAGATAGGTTGAGTTTCCGCTAGCCCCGTTTTCTAAACTCTCTGAAGTTTATCACTTAAATACTCTTGCTAGTAACGAATTCTTTTCTTAACCTTTGCAAGAGCTTTGCCATACTGAAGATGATCTTAAACCAGAAGTACATGCAGGGCCCAGGTAGGGAGCAAGGAGCATGAATTCTCTTTAGTATCCCCTCTACAATCTCAGCTTTGTCCTTACTTCCGGTTATCTCACTCACACTTATCACATCAAATGTCACCTCCGTGTAGGTGACACCTAAATCTGTGTTTGCCATTGGACTCACTTCATGCTCAGATCTTCCTCCTTGCCTACAGCACATCTTCATCTGGGAGTCCCATTGTCACCCTGAAGTTACATTTCAAACTGGATCATTGTCTATTTTCAGATCATTCTCAGCCCCTCTCTCCAGCCTCCGTGTCACCTACCACACTGCCCTTTTTCCAGTCCCTGATATTTCGTGCTTTCCTGTCTATGCTCATCCAGGTTTAGCTTGATATCCTAAATGTTACCCTTCTGCGCCACTACATCTTGCAACATACTAGTAATCAATCCAAAACACTCCTTTTATGAATGTTTCTTCCCTCCCAGTGAAACAATTTGTAAGCGCTTCCCTCTACTAACTGTGTGGCTCCCTCTTAACTTGTCATCATTATTTTTTGGAAACAACTTAATTTCCAGTGTTAATTGTTTAAGTGATCATCAACTCATACTCAAAAGTCTTAAAAAATGTGTCATCCAAAAACCCAAACAAAATCATTCCTGTTTTTTTAGGAACAGGTGAACATAGGACAAGCATAAACAGGCACACACAGACATACAGGATTTTAAAAATAGGTTTGGAATCCTTATACCTTATTTTTAAAACCTAACAATATGTCATTTTCCCTGGTCAGTATATCCATATGCATAGATTTCATGGCCGCATAAGTGTTTTTTTTGTAAAGATATAACAGCATTTATTTAATCTACACCATATATATGGACATCTAGATTGCTTACAATCTTCTCTATTAAATACAGTGCCGCAATAAGCACCTTTATACACCCATACTTTTATCCCTTAGCAGGTATTTCTAGAATTGAACTTGCTGTATAACAAGGCATGTACATTCTTAAAGCTTTTGATACATTCTTTCAAACTGAGATCCAAAAGGTACCTATGTGTTAATATTCCCCTGAGTATGAACAGTGTGTTGGGAGCCTCTGCCTCCCTATAATTCAATGTACTCTGGCTGTTAAGAAATGTTTAACTTCTAAAAAATCTAGCCAGTAAAAATAATATCTCACTGTTATTTTATTCACCATTTCTTCGACTATTAGTGACATACTTTTGAGTGCTTGTTAGCTATTTCTATTTTTTTCATTTGTGAATTTTTCTCCCTTTTATTATTGGAGTGTTTTCATTTTCTTTTTGTCCTGTTGAATAGTAGGAGCCTATTTTATACCCAGAGTATTCAACCTTAGTAATATTACACTGCAAACCTTTTTTATAACACTGTTTACTTGCTTTTTACTTTAAATTATGGTAGGGTTGTGCTAGATGAAGATGCATAAATATGTCTGTAGTCATAATGTGGGAATTGCATTAAAAATAAAGAATTTTAAGTCTATCACTCTTTTCATTTATAGTTTATGCCTTTGGAATGAATCATATAAATCTACTCCCTCTACAAAGATTATACAATAGTTCACTTTTTTCTTTTCTGACCTCGAAGGACTTTCAGTCATTGCTGTGTTCTGGGAACCCAACCAATTCCCTCTGCTACCCATTCTCTGTTCCGGCAAAGTCTGATTCCTCACTGTCTGGTATCCCCCCAGTTGTACCTCATGCCTATGTCATGTTCCTGCTCTAATTCCAGCAGGAGTGCCCACCCATCCTTCCCTGACTTCGCCAATATGCCAAATGTCCAATTCCTTTGTTCTCCTCCAGACTCACCCCAAACTCTCTTCTCCCTTCATGGCTCTTCTTGCCCAAACAGCCCTTGTCTCTTCTCTTTAAGTCAATGTCACACAATTTAGTATCTAATTACTCCCTTTTGTTCCATGTGTCACCTCTGTTTCCTCAAATAAATGGTCGTTTGAAGAGCAAGAATCATAGTATAACCTCCTTCTGTCTTGAACAAACTGTTACCAACCCCAGTCCTTAGACTCTCTAATCAATAGAAACTGATGAGAGGACACCAGAGAATTGCGGGCAAAGCTTTATGGGGACTTGGGCCAAGGCTCAAGACAGCAGAAGCAAGAGTCAGGTGCCCACGCCCACTCCCCTGCTTGGGTCCTTAAGTGGGGTAACAACGGGGTAGATCGGTGGGTGGGGCAGCAGATGTGGCTTAGATGGTCTGCCCACCGCCCTGGAGGTGCAGGGATCATGTACAGGACCCTGCTTTGGCTCCCAGCAACTCACAAATGGCAGTTGGTTTGTGGCCATTTTGTACCTTGTTTGTAATTTGCCCCAACAGCACATGCATGCAATTATTTTTAATCATGTACAGTTTCTTTGTATCCTGTTGCTTAAGAAGACCTTTGTCGATGTGCAAGCACTGCTGTAAAGGGTCCCAGGTCCCAGCCTGTCTCAAAACCCCCTATACAGGGCCAGCCTAAGGAAGGGCTCTATGAACGTGCATTGATTGACACCTTGGATTTCACATTCAGAAATTCCACGTTCCAAGTCACTTCTTAATAACTATAGGATACGAAATAAATTGGCACAGCACTGGACTATAAGATATTATAATTCAACAGTGCACAAACACTGAAAAATCTTAGTTCCTCCTTTTCCAAAGCATCTTCAAGCCAAACATACACGAAGGTGTGGGAGACAGCAGGTGTACACAGACACCTGTTTTTTGCTAAGTCAATATTGACTTGAGAGTAAACATGAGAATGAGCAAGAATAAAGCAAATACTTTACAGAAAAAAAAAGCCAAACACCTTGAGGAGAATTTCACCTTTATATTTCCTTCCTAGTTCTATGTATCTTTGGAATTGAAAGTGCAGTATTATTTTGAAATTAAAAAGGAATAAAGAAAACTATAGCAGAAGCACAGATAAATATGGAGTAGTTTCATTCAACTTTCCAGAAGATTCTACAATCAATTAAAGGATGTTTAGAGAGTGAGAGCACAGCCTACATACAGGTCATTGTTGTAGGGTCTGAGAGCGAGATAAGGAAGAGGAGGACGAGGATTCTTTCCTCTGGGGGCTGAATTATTCGGAAAAAAACAAGGGGAAGAAAAAATGGTTAAGTGCCCAGAAAGCATAAGTGTTATCAATAAGTGTTACTAGAGTTCAGGATATGTAACAACTTCTATGTCATCAGTTGACATTTATCAAGCACCTACCAGATGCTGGGCAAGGACTGAGGGTCACCCAGCTGGAAGACCTTTGAGATGGCCCTTGGGTTTTGAGCATGAAGATGTAGGTGAGGGAAGCCATTACAGTTGGAAGAAGATTAACAAATAATTACAATTAAGTTCAGCGATGTTACATGTGAGCAAGTTTGATAATATTTGAAAACTCAGTGTAAGCTGGAGAAACTAAAAAACCTCAATTCCTTCATTCCCCAATGAACAAGTCTGGAAAATTATCTAGTTAAAACCCAATACCACACCCAGAGCCAGTGCTGGCCTCACTCAAATCATTTTTAAACACGAGCTCACTCAAAGCATTTTTAAACACGAGCTATAGCTCTAGGGAAGCAAGGGCTGACACCCTACAAGATGGCTACAAGAAAATGACACCCCTCCCTCCTCTAATTTAGTTACTTTTGGGGACAAAAAGCATCCTGGGAACTTAAATGAGGAAAGTGCAAGTATTGTGAAATATAGCAATGTAAAAACCAGACAATTTCTCAACAGATTCATCTCAGACTGCAGGGTGAGTTTTCTATGAAGCACTGAAGCAGACCTGCATTGCTTTCCAAAACAAAACCACAATAAAAAAATCATGGAAGAAGTATGAGAAATACTGAAAGCAAATCTCTCTACATGATTTCAATCCAACTGATGGCAGAGATGGAGGCCGGAGAAACATAATGGAAGTGCAAAGAAATGTTTCAGTGAAGGGCATTGATCTAAGCTCTCATAAGGATTTGTGGTCCATTATATTCATGTATCAAGTCAATTTTAGGCTTCTCAGTCCCTCTCTTCTTACCGTTATCACTTATAACAATCTCTTGGAGTTAATAGTTCTTATTTATATTTTATCATTTTCATAATATGTTAATATATTGGCATTCTTTACAGAACCCTGAAACATATTACTACTAGTCTAATATTGATCATCAAGACATTCTTACCAAATAACTAAATATTCTTATGATGGGAAGAAGTGGCAGGAAACTGAAATATAAAAAGGTCAGGAAACCCTGGGGATATGGTATTAAAGCAAGTTCTAGAATCAAAAAATTTGGCCTCCCAGACGTCTCTCTCAGAGTCCTTTCACCTAACCAAAGCGCTGTTTTCATTTCTGATTATTAAATTCCTTTTCCAGACTTGGTTAAAATGTTTCAACTTGCATTAAATATATATGAAGTACGGTATACTGTTGCTTTTTAAGCATGGGTTAAAAAATGGTCGGTATTCTAGTTGTAAAAAGAGAAAATGCTAAATTGGCCTTCCTGTGTTGAACTAAGCTCTCCTTCTCATCTCATATACAAAATAAGAGAAAAAAGTCATCCTTGCAGGTCTATGTTTAGGATACTCCCTGAGTTTCCAAAGAGGCATGTGGAACTTGATCATCAAACTTTAAAAGGCTATGAAATATAAATACATTAAATAGAATTAAGTGTTATTAGAAATACATGTCCTTGATTTACCTTTTTTATAGGAAGAGCAAACAGTTGAGGCTTTATGATCTTACTGTCTTCTAGATGGATTTCAGTTGGTAAATATTTCTATATCAGCCCAGCATAGCATCTTCTGCATCTTTTGTTTTCTTCTTTTCATTGCCATGTTTTAACTTTAATTAAAATTTATATTGGAAGTGAGAAACAGGACAAGTACAGGGGGAAAAAAGAAACAAAATCAGATTTCACTGAGGTTCATTAGATTTTCCAGAGTCATTTTTCCAGCTCAGTTAATATACCAAGATATTCCTCCTATGGTCAAGGAGCACCAAACAAGTCCACCAGATGAGGGCTATCACAAAATATAATTTTGCAGTATTCCCAAGATAATAACATAAAAAGGAAAATCCTGATGTCCAAGTTCTTGGGACACGAATATTTGCTCTAGTACAAAAATGCCTCAGCTAGATTCCAACCGCTTAGGAAGATTTGGGCTGCTTGAAGCTGTCCTCGCCTGCTATTGCTCTTTCAACTTGGAATATGCGTGGCAGACAAAGCAGATCAACCTGGGACACAAGTGTGGTCCCATGGGATGGACAAGAAGCAAAGAAATGTTTGGCCCTGCTGACCCCAAGCACCACTGGGATCCCCATGAGGGTGTCACACACACACACAAAGAGACATTTCTTCTTCTGCCAAATGTGAGAGGCTCCCTTTCAGCTCAAGCCTCAATCCGGAAGTTCGTCTTCTCACCCAAAGGAACAGACTTTAATAACCCTTATCACTCCAACACAAAGGGGCAGGTCAGTCCCACAGGACACAGAATCTTCAGCTTAAGAATCCAAGCACTTAACACATATCTATGGAACCTAAAAAAAAAAAAGGTTCTGAAGAACCTAGGGGCAGGACAGGAATAAAGATGCAGACGTAGAGAATGGACTTGAGGACACAGGGAGGGGGAAGGGTAAGCTGGGACAAAGTGAGAGAGTGGCATGGACATATATACACTACCAAATGTAAAGTAGATAGCTAGTGGGAAGCAGCTGCATAGCACAGGGAGATCAGCTCGGTGCTTTGTGACCACCTAGAGGGGTGGTATAGGGAGGGTGGGAGGGAGACGCAGGAGGGAGGGGATATGGGGATATATGTATATGTATAACTGATTCACTTTGATATAAAGCAGAAACTAACACACCATTGTAAAGCAATTATACTCCAATAAAGATGTTAAAAAAAAAAAAAAAGATCAAGGGTAGAGCAATGCCAAGAAATGAGGAAATGATGGCGGGTATTGCTTAATGAAAAGAAAAAAAAGAATCCAAGCACTGATGTCAATCCTTGTGTAATAAGGAACTCATCAAGGCATTTTTCAGTGTTTAAAAGGAAGCAAACCTGCTTAGAAGATAAATGATTCAATTTTCAGTATTGAAATGAGTACCTTGTACATTTATTGTAGCATTATTCATAATGGCAAAACGGTGGCAAAAAAAATCCATGCCCATCGATGGGCAACACTTGCATAAAATGTGATGCAAACACACTAGAAACAATTACCCTGACAATTAAAAAAAAGGACATGTCTAGTGAACTGGGGAGAATGCACAAAGTATGTTTTCCATTGAAAAAAGGAGTAAAATAACCTGCTCAGTTTGATCTCAGATACCATAGATCTGACTGTATGTTTGTATGAGCATAAAGAATGTTATAGAAGGGCACATATGATTTTTGTATTAACATATGTTATTTCTGAGAGTTCTTCACAGACCAGTGTGGTGTGCAGAAGAAGATTATTAATATTTTCAATATATATCTTGAGTTGTTTCACTAGATATGATTAGTCTGGATTACTTTGCAATAGAAAAATTTACTAAATGTTGAGGAATTACATATATAGAGACTATATTTTCTACAAATGGTAATAAGAGCCTTGATGCAAAAAAAGAACATGGTAGAGGAAAAAAAAAAATACAAAACTGCAGAACAAACATAAGAGATTCAACACAACTTGGAAAAATCAAGAGGCATCCAAACCAAAAACACAGTTTGCAGCCACAACTGGGCTATTGTTTCCATACATTCCTTAGTGAGGAAGCCCTTGAAGTTGACATCAGAATCCCATCTTATATCATCTATCGTTACTTCGGACATATCTTTATACCTGCTTAGTTAATTGTATAGGGAAACAAGAGCTTTCTTTTCCCAAAATAGGCATTTTGTCAGTCTTATTTGATCTTTGAAGTTGTCTTTTCAAAATTTTCAGTTAAAAAAAACCATATTGCTGTGGATATTTACATGGCATAGGGAGATAATATATGACTATTATACTCAAGATTCTCTGTCTCAAATAAGAAAAATAGACAAAAAGATGGGCCTAGCACTCAACCCATCTCCTAGCTGCGTCTTCTGAGTTCACCTCCTGATATGTCCAACTCTCCGCCAACCCAAGGAAGGAAGCTGCATATACAAGCTGACAGTCTTGGCAACTGCTCAGGAATGGCCTCTCCAGTCCCCTCAAACCACCACCACTGCCATTTAGTCCTGACCTCCTTGCTTATTCTCATCCCCAATTTCCAAATACTGGCTGTCTTTGAAATCCACTTCTGTCCTTCCAAGTTGGCATGCGTTCTGATGTTCTTGCTAGCATCTTGGGAAGCAACACTGTGTCAGTTTTTCTCTTCTCTCCTCTTCTCTTCTCTTTTCTCTTCCCTTCTCTTCCCTTCTCTCTCTTCTCTCTCTTCTCTTCCTATTGCAGTTTCGGACTTAGCTCACCTGCTATCACAGTGTGTCCCATTAGCTGCGTACATAACCTAACTCTAGCCAACAGTCCTGGGGTCCTAGTGTCCCACATGTTTCAGGGGAGAAAGGTGGGGTAGGGAGTGACATATCAGTTGGTATATGTAAAAGAATTTACTTTAGTAAGACTTATTTCTGCTACACAAAATGCCTTTTGACATAAAGCATCACAGAGGTGAAGGGAACATTCAGCAACTCTGGTTTTAAAAATCACTGCCTTCAGCAACAGAGGACTGCATGAGACACACTGAACAACACAGATTAATACATGCTAAAAACCTTCTGTTATGCACTCAGCCTGCACCAGGCACTCTACTGGATCCTGCGGGGCATTCAAAGATGAAGACCCTGTGGTCCTAGTCTTCAGGGGGTTCACAGACTAACTCTGAAACAAATCTGATCCTGATAAGTAAAGGTCTATTTGAAAGCCAAAATTAGATTTACAACCAAGCAAGAAAAGAAAGTCAAAATCCAATCCACTCTACCTTGGAAAGAAATGGGAAAAAATAAAAAGCAATAACTAAAAAGATAAGAGGAAACTGAAAGCAAAGGGAACAAAAAGGAGGAAGAAGTTTAGGAGCTAAAGGCAGGGAGGCAAAGAAGGCAAATCCATAGCAGACAAGTTGAGGATAGGAGAAAAGGGGTGAGAGGGAAAGGGCCAGGGGAGTGGAAGCTGTGAAACAGAAAGAAAAGAGTTAGTTTCCCAGGAAGGACAATCTGGGAAAGGCAGGGAGATGGAGAGGATGCAGTGTAAATGTGAGGTCACTACAGACAGACATCCTAAATGGAATAAGGATGGAGAAGTGAGTAAAATGAACTTGGCAGAAAAGACAGACCATGAATAATAATAACAATAATAGCTAACTTTTCTTGGACCTCTATTGACCTAAACTGCAATGACCATGTTGAAATCTAGACACTCTTTCACCAGGACCCACCCTCTAACATATGAATGTGCTGAGAGCCAGGGCACTTAAGCACGATTGCATTCATATCTTCAATTCAACAGTTCTGTGGATCCCTGGGCACATCAGTGGCCCTCAAACATCACTGCCATCTGGTTAGCATTGTACAATTCTTACGCCAATACAGCTTTGCTGGTTTCATAACTTATTCTATTGGATTACCCCACTCAAAGCCAGATCCTTTCTACATAGAACAACGGAGCTTCGCTCATGATTATATTTTTGAGCAGATAAAAATTTTATATGAACATTTTATACATAGAAATTTCAAATACGTGTAAAAATTTTATTTCAATATCCTTCTAAAAAACACCTTTGTTTCCAGTCAAAAGCATCAATAAGGCTTTTATCCAGGTCGTCGGTAGGAACGAGTGATGGGTAAACCAGAACAAGAAAAGCAGGCGCTGGAAGTTATCAAGTGCATTGATATGTGGAAGCAGAACAAAGCACTAAGCTGTCCTCAGAAGCATTGATTTTTTTACTTTTTCACAAGACACCAAAAGTCTCAACTATATGACTCCTCCAAATCAAGTTCTATATTCACATCAAAGTTTTTCCCGAAGATGGTTCTTTGATTCTTAAACTATCACTTCCTTTGCAAACAGCTCTTATCCTTCGCCTTTGGAAAGGAAAATAGTCAAATTCCAGACATTTTCAAAAATAAATTAGAACTTGATAACATTAGCCTCTTATTTTCTCTTTTTTCTTTTCTTTGTTTTATCTTTCTTGGTGCTTCTCCTAAATCACTTGTAAAATTAAAATCATGGAACTGCCAGTTTTTTCTACCATGCTATTGACAGCCTCATCATTACAGGCTTTGAGGATCATTAGAATTTCCACAATATAAACAATAAACAATGAAATTGGGGAAAAATTAGAGTCAATCTATCAATAAGATTTCTAAAAAATTCTATCAAGAATAATGGAGGAAAAAGAATATATATCTAATTTGCATAATACATTATCAATATATCTCAGATCATGGGAAGATACTACATTTTTGAAAGAAAGTAAAAGTTATTAGTCATCCGTATTTTGGTGAGACTCATCCCTTTTTGCCATCAGCTAGCAGCAAAAAACGTATTAGACCTGAAAAGAATGAGTATATGTCTCCTTAAGACCACTTTGCCCCTCCATATTTCTCAGTGGTCATTTAGCCTCAGAGAAAATCAGAACCATCGAAACAATTCTTAAAGTTTCCAGAAATGTGTGTGTGTGCTTGTGTGTGTGTGTTTTATGTTTGTGAAAAAGAAATCAAAGCTTATTCATTGAATCTGCTGATGAAATTTGGTGAGATCTGGCTAGAGGGCTGGGAAGGAAAACTGAGTAAGTAGGAGGAGAATCAAAACATTGGGTGACCATGAGAATTCTCCCTTCAAGATTGTGGGAGGGGAGGGAGTTTTCGGGTGTGAGCATATGCAGGGGTCTAGAGAGACAGAGAAAAGTCCTTCTTGACTGAGGTGGGGGAGAAGACCATGCTCTGGACCTGGCATCCTTGTTTTCTTATATTACTGAAAATAATAAAAATCAGAATAAAAATGAAGGAAGCATCGTGCTTGGCTTAGGGCTAGAGAAGCAATATCTTCAGGGTGCTCACCCACTGTGAGAGTCATGGTGGATCTGACTGGGGTGTGCATATGTGCAGACATGTCTGCTTTCAGAGGCACACAGATGTTGCAGGGTTGACAGGGACCTCTGGAAACCAAGAGAAGTCATCCAAGGTGAATAATCGTGGACTTGGGGAACAGGAGGAGGTGGCCGTTTTAATACATGTAAAAAACCCATGACCCTATTTAGAAACAGAAGAATTTAAAAGATTATGCCATAAAATAACTACTGTGCCAGGAACTTGCCTCCTGCTTGGACCCTAAGCTGAGAGCCCAGGGAAACACCTGTTACAGTCAAGCTCTTTTTCTTTCCAATTGGTAAACAATTCTACCAATTGCACAATGAAAAAATTCTGTGAACCTGGCACCCAGATCTGGAACTCTCAATTGCTCTCACCACCAAAGGTCAATCCAATGTATCTGCTTGTGACATATTTTAGCCAAAGAATGTTAATGACATTTTCCAATACACTGTGCTGTTCTAACACATGTCCCGCCCTGGAAATTTGGGATTAGTAAAATACAGAGATATCTTGAATGCCAAAATGTCACAGTAGGTAGAGATATGGCCAGCTTTTCAGGCTCTCCGACCACTTTAGGGACCCACAAAAGCACTGACAAGATGAGAAAAATGTATTGCCTCCAAACGAAAAAGAAAACTGTGAAACCAAAATTAGCAAACATTTGTTTCTACAAAGCATAATACATTGCCAACTTTATTCATTGTTCTATTTAGTAGAGACCGAAATAATCTTTCTTTGTACCTCAAGAAGATCTGTAGATTAAATTTTTTTCATTTTGCAAGAACACTTACATATGCAAGATGGTAAGTGCACATAAATTCACAAGCACACATAAATGAATTTACTCGTACTCAGAGAGTTTTAGTGGCAAAATAATAAAAACTCTTTCCATATTTTATTGCAAAAAATATAATTTGATGTGGAATATGAGTACACTTTAATATGTTTAATATATTTGTTGAGAAGTGGGAGGCTCCTAAAGTGTTCAGAAAATATGGAGGTTTTAGAATGACCCTTTACTTCTCCCATTGTTAAAGGACATCACTAAATTTGGAGAAAAATTCTTCCCTGTTCATGGATAAACAACAAGGTCCTACTGTATAACACAGGGAGTTATATTCAGTGTCCTGTAACAAACCATAATGGAAAAGAATGTGAAAAAGAATATATATATGTATAACTGAATCACTTTGCTGTACATGTGAAATTAACACAAACTTGTAAATCAACTATACTTCAATAAAATTATTTAAAAGATCAGAATTCTTCCCTGTTCACTGACCTATTCCCTTGCACTTTTTCCTCATCTTTTTCCAGCTTATCAACAAAATAAAACACAAGAACAAGCCAGAAAGGGAAAATTCCCTGTTGCTAACATAAATCCAGTTGTCCTAACAGATGAATAATAAAGTGTAAAGTCAATGGTTAATTTTTTGGAATAAATTGAGAAAAGAACATCAGAACTTTATTCTTTTCAGATTTCCCTGCCTACCTAGATTACAACACAACATCCTTACTTCTGAAGGCACAGTCTCGACTGGTATGCCTGGCAATGAACAAGAGACCGAGGGGCTGAAAGCCAAGACCAAGGCTAACACAGGAGCTGTCACAACCTTTCAAGGGACTAGCATCAAGCTAAAAAAAATCTGCTTCTCTCATCTCTCAAGAAGAAATTCAACATCATGGGTATGTCATATGGTTTTCTTGTATGATATCCCTGAAAACAGTCTGAAATTTTCTTCCAAGCTTTGTACACACTTCTTCAAATACTTCATCTACTCAAAACTATTTGGGGAACTTCCCTGGTGGTCCAGTGGCTAAGACTCTGTGCTCCCAATGCAGGGGGCCCGGGTTCAATCCCTGGTCAGGTAACTAGATCCCGTATGCCACAACTAAAGATCCTGCATGCTGCAACTAAAAGATGCTGCATGCCACAACTAAGACCTGGCACAGCTAAGTAGAGAAAGAAAGAAAGAAAGATTTTAAAAAACTATTTGGGACTTTAAAAGTATATTTGCTTAAAAAATGAAAAAATAAAGAAAGAGAGAAAAAATGTATATTTGCTTGAATTTTAAGTTACCTTAGTTCTAAGTTATATTCAGGATGCCACCATCCAATCTGTGTGAATAAGTTTTAAAAGGGGCAACCTAAGAGTTTACAGTCATCAGTAATAGCCTCAAATATGACTTGCATACGTAAGAAAACCTTTTAAGAAATCTTAAACAGTTCCAGAGAACCAGATAGCATTCTGTTTCCCATTTTCCTTTTCACTAAATTGTCATCAATCAGAAATCTAACTAAGATAAATAGCAGCCCCTAGATAAAAATAGGAAGACTTCTCCAAAATTCTCATTAAATTCTATACATGATCCATATTCAGCTTGAAAACCACCAGTTAAGAATGAGATAAACAGAAGGTCACCTGCATCTGGCAATACATGCCAATTTCTTAACCCTACGGTATAATGATAGGAAAACTAATTCTAGAACAAGTTAAAAATCAGTTCCCCAAAACACTTACTACCAATATTTAGAATATCATGAGATTTATTTTACTTCTATTATGCCTTACTTTCCACACAACAGGAAAGGATATTATCAGGGTTGCCTTGACTGTGTATGTAGTCTAGTTTATTTTGGTATTTGTTAGTCATTCATAAAAACAAAATTCAGGGTTCCATTTACTTTCATTAATTCAGGTAACAGGGGCTTTGAGGGGGACCAAGAAGAATACCTAGCGAGAAAGAGAGGAAAAGAGAATGTTTTTGTTTATGCGTCCTGGAGAAGATATTATTTTTCTCCTACAATACCATGCACTCTGGTTACTAGAGTATTTTTTCCCCGCGCTTTAAAGGTTACTATTCAGAAATTCAGGGATTTGAAGGTTTTGCAAACTCCAGTCAAAATAGCATTTCATCTATCAATTGTTATTTCCACATGTACATGAGCTCTTAGATTCATTCATGAAACTAGGGCTGTCAGGATCTTAATGAGATCAACTGGTTTAGCCAAACACATGCATCACTATTCAGCTCTTACGTCACCTGAAGAGAGCAAGTATTCGCATAAGGCCTAATTTTACCCACTCAAGGAAGAAAACTTGAACCACGACAAAGCCAGCAATGATGATTAAAGAGTGCCTGTCACTTGGCCTCATCCCTGGGAGCTGTTCTCCACCCACTCCTGGGTGATAGGGGTGTTTCTCCGGGTGCCCTGGACTTAGATGTGGTGAAGGATGCAGACAGTTTCCTGTGTCAAGCCTCCAGAGTCGGCAAAGCAGCGCTTGATCTGCTCCGTAGAAAGCGCTGAGGACCCAAACAAAAACTCAACAGTGGCACAAATCCAAGGTCATCTCCCAAATATCCCTAATATATCAAAGCAGCCTCATCCATCTCAAAGCAAGAGTCACAAATGCTAAGCCTGGAAGGGATCTTAGGGAACTTGTCCTAGAAACTAACTCACTGACACACAAGTCAGAGAATTCTCCCAAAGAAAAGCAGAATGAATGTCTTATAATTTACTCTCCATCCTCTAGAAATTGGATGTATATTAGAGGTTGATGTTCTGAACAGCAAAACTTCATTCAGATATCTGATTCTACATGGTATATATTTCCTGACCAATAAACCTACATGGAAAAATAAAGTTATGTGAACAAATTCTCTGCCAATATCAACTTGAAAAAGAAAAACTGAAAACCAAAACAAACACAAGCCAATCCTACCTCTGTCCACACCTCTTCTTGCCTTTTGAAAATTGCTTTTGAATGTTTGAAATCTGAAAATAAATAGCCAATTCTATAGGCTTTTTCAAGGCCCTGAAAATGATCACTTAGTAATAAATCTTTTATTAGTATTAGTAATCCTATAGATTGATAATCTCTAGAAGACGAGAGATTATAGTTTTCATGAACAGTCTTTCAAAAACATTGTAGTTAAAGCCTCTTTACTATAACATCCCTGCTAAAGAAATAGAAACAAAAGTTGTCTCTTTGTGTGACTATGTAATTTTTAACACTAGCAACAAAATATTAATATTCATACCAAACTGAATATCATATTCTCAAACATCTTAAAAAAGAATCACACTGCTACCTATTTTGCTCTAAGTCGCTGATCCTTACTATGTATCACTCTTTTGTTTAGGGATAAATGGCCTGAAGGTTTTCTTACAATAGTTCCATAGATTAAAGTAGCAACGAAACAGAGAAGAAAACCATTTATAATTTCAAAACAGAAAGGAAAAACTTCACTTTTGCTTTTTGAATGTGTGCTTCATGGGAATAACTTTCATCTTTCCATCTGTATTTCTTTCAGATCCATTCAGTAACTATGTGTTTTGCAATGAAATGGCATTCCATATTTAAAATAAAAATTGGTATTTTATGTTGGTTTCCATTTTCAAAGAGCATATTTTTAATCACATCCAAAATAGTTCAGCATTTTTCCCACTACTGCCAAAAATAGCAACACGTACCCTCAACACAACGTATCATAACATATCCTCAACAACACACGTATCACCACACACATTTCTGCTCTTGGGCTCCCCTCAGCCCCATCTGTACTCTTGCTGCGAACAGCTATAGCATAAAAATGTCTCTTCTCACATGCTTTTGATATTACACTATTTAATCACATACAGCTGTGGCTTATGAGGCTGTTACAAAACACAATTTTAATGTAGTACTTGCAGTCAATTTTGGATAAACATCAACCATTTACTCTGAATAAGAAGTCCAACACTCCAAAGATTTTCTTTTAAAGGAAAACCCTGGTTTTCTTAGAATTTGGCATGGGCACCATTGTGACTGAGACTCCTCTCTGCCAAAAAGACTGATAATGTCAAAAAGGATTGTGTAAATCATATTAGTGCAAAAACGAAGCTTTCTAGAATTCCTGGAGCCAGAAAGACCTGGAATGATGTGCATCCTTCCTTCTCTATGGCCTCTTCCTTCACGTGGCCCCTACCTCCAACCCTCAGATACATTTTATTACTTCATGGAAATAGGTTTGAGTTATAATTCTGTTTTTCTTTTTCCAAATTGAGAGAAAATGAAAGGAAAATGTGTTGGAAAGATACTGTTCAAAGAAATATACATGGTGTTTCCCTTAAGTTTGGAATTATTCCAAAAAAAAAAAACCACCATGAACTTTTTACATTTCTACTCCTTTTAGTAGGCACCAAACTTAGTGTTTGAAAACAATGACGACATTAGAGAAAGAAAATCCCAACGCAAACAAAGATTTGGAGGAGTAAAGAAAAAAAAAACCAAATTGAAAAGGCAAGGTAGCCTCTTGTTTCTATGTTTCTCTCATTTAAAACCAATTAAAACAGTATACATTCTAACACGAGACAAGATCGATCATCATTTCATGCTATCGTATAACCCCCCGGAAGTGAAAGAAATATGTGGAGTTATTCCTAAAAAATTCTCTTGCCAGAAGATTTTTAGAAAACCAGTTTTATACGTTTCAGTCTTTCAAAGGAAAACAGTACCTGGGAGTTTTCAAGGCTGAAACATACAAAACTGGTTGGTAACTGGCAAGTTACCAACTCTGACTATCAATGCAAATCTGAGACAGGAAGTACTAAGGAAATTCTAAACTCACTCCCTCCCTCTGCAAGATTTTCTACATTTTCATGTGTGAGGAATGTGTGAAGGGTTGTTTTGTTTTGCTTTTGTAGGACCTGTACATTCACATCTTTAAGAATATCCTTGGCCCCACGGGAGGCTCCCTCTTCCTTTGCAGGCCGCCCTGGCCTTGTGTTTTCAAGTGTCTGCTCTTTTCATGGCACAACTGGGGTCCAGCTAGACTTTCAGAGCCGGGCGGCTGTCCAGCTGCAGATGGCTGGAAATTCAGCCTGAAATCAGTGTGCTGGTGATGAATTACTCCTCCACCTGACCCCAACTTCACACCAGGCTCTGAACAGAATCTGAGTACCACCAGCCAGGGAGACCTGGTCAGGGTTCCATGATCTGAACCCCTTTCTTCAAGGTCTTCTGGGGAAGCAGATGGCCAAAGAAGGGCAGGCAGCAGACTGATGAAAAAGCAGAGTGATTAGAAACTGCACTGAACTGGGAGAAATAGAGTGATATGGCAAGGGCGTGGAAAGGAAGAAAAGACAAACTTGCTGTGCGTGCTTGGGTGAGTTTTAAAGTTTCATGAAGATGACTAAAGTTTTCTAAATATCACATATGAGAGAAATACCTATTTCTCAACTGCAAAATATCAACTCACCAGACTGTTACCACGTTTTACTCTTTAGCTTTCCCAGTTCAACTCATTTGTTTTTCCAAGAAAACCCCCCCAAAGTACCTCGAATTCAGATTGAAATTCACCCTGGGTCTCATAATGCAATAGCAACAGGTTGGTTATTTGGAATGGGCTGTAACAAAATTTTTGAGAAATATTATGTTACAACTTAAGCAAACATCATTACATATATTATCATTAAGCTAAGAAACTATTTTTTGGTCTCCTTTCTCTAAAACTTGCTGATTATTATGGGTGGCTTTTCCAACAGCAAATTCGTTTTGATGAAACTCTTTTTTTTAAATCCAGTTATGTCTCTTATTGAAATATTATGACATGTCACCAAAATTTCTTCATTACTTCTAAATAAAAGTAATGTTCTTTTTAGAAATTGCTTCTTTGGCTAGGATAACAAAATCGGTCAAAAGGAAAATTGACAAGTGACAACTTTGAATGTGAGGTCTGGGAGAGTAAGCATGTTATACCCACATTACTACTACAAGGTACAACAGCTACAAGTCAGCCATGGGTTTTCCTTTTATTTGACTTACACATACATTTTTCTAATATAACATTTTAAGCATCTGGAAATTTATTCAAAGAAACAAAAGCATAAGTATCTTATTTCTATTTTTTTTTTCTTTTTAAGCAACAAAGTGAAGAGATTGGTTCTAATGTGATGGGTAATAAGGGGAGCAGAGAAAGCAGGGAAGTGTCACAAGTTTTTCTAAAACAAATTGCATTTGAGGAAATGGAAGACATTTGCATTTATTTCTAAATCCGTTTTCATTTTGTTTTATCATAAGAAAATAGCAGCTGCATTTAACACACATATTTAGGTAGAAAGAGAAGGCTCAGTATTTTGGCATTTTCTGAATGAATACAATAATAAATATCCCATGAAGATTTTCCAACCAAAACTAATGTCAGCAAATAGCTTTTGTGGGTTAGTTAAAAACACCTGAATTTAGAGAACAGTTTAAGGCACGGTATCACCAGAATATGATTTTTGTTGTCAACCACAGAATTCTATTTTTATCAACCATAAATGTTCTTTACATATCAGCATCATTTTAAAAAGCAATGATTTTAAAATTGGATTAAAACTACAAGCCAAGGCTGGAAGGACAGTGGATTTTATGGAATTCCACCTAGGCTTAGCAAATAAATCTAAGCAGCATGCATTTCCTTCAAAATTACTATAGGTTATATTTTGAGATATAAGTGTAAAAGGAGCAAAAACTGCTACCGAAACAACCCGGTTGTTTTCATGCTATGCTGGGGTGTGATGGGACTTTATTATACAATGCGAACGCTGTCAGAAAGTTCCCATATTTTAAAATATTGCACATTGACCCTTCCTCCCATTCCCTGAGTGCCTAAGTTCCCAAACAGGGCACATTTTCATATCTTCAGCTTCCAGGAATGTCATTAATGTCTGTCATTTCAGAGCCACTGTAATGATATTTGACAACTTCACAGCACTGTCGAAACTTTACAACGTAATAATCAATATGAACTACCATGATAGCCAAAGTAGCTGATCTTATACTCCCTGCCACCCAGATCTGATTACCCAAATATCAGCTGAGGTCGCCTAGTGGATCTAACTTCTTTAAAAATGTTCCAGAAGTTGATGGCTTTGACTAGCTTGAAAGTAACAAGATCCAGATGCTGCCTGTCTACACAACACTAAACTACATAGGACCCCAAAACAGATTTATTTTTAAATTCCCTCTCTATTTTTCTAGCTCTCTTTTCCCTCAACACCCCATGTTTCCTCTTTACCCCAAACAACACACACACACACACACACACACACACACACACACACACACACTTCCCACCAGTGTAGCTGGTCCTGTGTCTTTAATATAACGTGTCCGACATTATTTCCTGCTAGCAATAGGTTAAAAGAAATCTCAAACCAAAAAGCAATTATTCCATTCATTTTGATCTAAAGTTTCTTTTCTGAATAGACTTCATCGGAGAAAACAAGAACCAAAAAGAAAGCATGAATTTTGAAACATTTGGAAAAATTTAGCCAAATGACTAAAGGGGATGGAATGTGCGATATTTTTCATGCAACCTTTGTTTGTTGTTTCTGTTTCTTTGGGGGATGAGAAATGACTATAAATTTCCCCTTTTAACTTGTCCTTGCTTTGCCATTTCTTTGAGGAAGGCAGGCAGCGTTCTCTTCCCAATCCCCCAAAGAGTTAAAACTCTAGCCACTGGAGCAGGCGGGCTGGTCTATTTATTTCAGCAGCAGCCCAAACTAAATGCTCACAAAGGCAAAAAGCAGTGTGAGTCGACCTTGGAGGGGCAGGGCAAATTGTAAAGCGACTGAGAAAGGAAGGGAAAAAAAGAACAATCTTTAATATAATACTGAAAGTCTGCTGCCTGATCTGGTTTACAAATCAGCATTGTTTGGTGAGAGAGAATAAATGAGAGCTAACTAAGGCATGAATTACCAAACCCTAATCACAGCACCCAGTCCTGGTGACAGCACAGATCACTCAGGCATGCCTTGTTCACTCCCGGTGTATTTATCAAGAACACGGTAGAGTCTGGCTAATGCAATATAAAATAATATCATCCATAAAGGAATACAATCCATGCATTCAAGGGGGAACAACCAACATCTTTCCCCCAAAATTAAGTCCGATGTAATTGACAAATTGGAGCAGTGATTTCACACCTGAGAGTCTTCCATGTCTGAACTGCAGGATAAAGTTCATGATTGGCATGACCCACTGTTCAGTGACGTGGTCTTGCCACTGGCCCCCCTCATGATCATCTGAGCACACACATAAAGCCTAAAGTATTTAACCAATTCATGTCCAATTATCACCAGTATATTTCATCCTTTTTCAAGACCCAGGCCTCCTGATGGCAGCCAACGTCTAGCTTCTAAAAGTAAAGAACATCTATTGTAAAGCTCCTAAATTCACTCTCTAGCATCCTAATCATCCTCAGTATAAAATAAGGCCATTAAAAAAAACAAAAATGCACCCAAGCAAACTCTAAGAGACTTGAATTAGTTACCGTGTACCTTCCCACACCCATCTTTCATTCTACACTCAGCGGTTAAAAGTTTGAGTCGCCCCCACCCCGGCGTGTCCTATCCAGTGGGAAAAAACCTTTTAGAGCCACAAACAAAGAAGAGCTCACCAGAAAAGCCCCTGAAATTGTATTCTTGTGCCTGACCATTACTGTTATGATCTCCTTTTTAACAACCCTGCCCATCTGCCAAGGACTTGACGGATATCAGGAACACCTAGGCAGCCAAATAACAACAAAGGAACTCAAGTAAAACTATTATCTCTCCTTAAAGAGAAAGCACCAGTTCCAGGCTTGTTTTCTTCTTACATCCTTCTCTGCTTCATTAACTCCATTGCTATGTTACTAATTTCAAAGAAGCAGGAAGAGGTGATGGGGTAAGGGGAGGGAGGCGGTAAATAATAATTCACATGCCTGTCTGTTTCCCATCCCAAGTGCATAAGGACACCCCACTGCTGCCAGACTGTGGAGCGAGCCATACCTTGGTTTGGAGATAATGAGGATAGTAGTAAGTGTACTGGGGGTACATTTGTGGCTGATCCAGGCGTTTGCCCATGTAGCTGGAATCTCTATCTCCGAGGCAGGGAACTGGATGACAGGGTATGTGCCCCAGGCCGAGCTTCCTCTGGAACCACTATTCCTGACAGTCCCGATGACTGATGAGGCTTCGGAGAGTCTTCCACCACTCACTAGTTCCAACACAGCAAGAATTTTAAAAAGAAACACACCAAAAAAAGAGGGAGGTGGGGGATCTGTAGGAAAAACCCCACACAGCCTCCCCAGCTCTCGCCTGGGGTCCACTTGGGATGAGGCAGTTTGTTCTCTACCCGGCTGTCCGTAGTGATGTCAATTGCCAGCGTTTGTAAAGGAAAAAAAAAAAAAAAAAAATCAAAGTCCTTTTAGCACAACTCGGAAATCTTGCAGATCAGCTTCCTGTCTCCTGTGTGTCTCTTTCCCCACCTTAAAGAAAACGAAAAAAAAAAAAAAGAAAAAAAAAGGAAAAGAAAAAGGGGGGGGGAGAAAGAAACAGAAAGGGGAAAAGAAAAACTAAAAAAAAAAAAAAAAAAAAAAAACCTCTCACAGCTCAGTTGCTGCTGTGTCCCTCCCAGAGTGACATGGTGTTCGGTGCTTGTCCTGTCCTTTCATTCACGTCCCCTCCTTCCAGCCAGTGGGTGGGACCCGGAAAGCCCCTCCAGGGAGCAGCGTACGCAGTCCAGAAGGCTGCAGTCTTTCCTCCAAGGAAAAAAAAAAGGCTGCTTCAACCCCTGCTGCAAGCAAAGTTCCGATTCCCTCTACTGGCTATCTCGAATAGCAAAGCGGTTTTTGCAGCAAAGCTGCTGCCGCTGCCGCTGATTCCCGGGGAACTCAAATGTGGGCGGCGGATGATTCCTTATCCTTCCCTCCATCAACCCCGCACAAGAGCTGCCTTCTTTGCTTTGCTTGCCAAGTTTCAAGGTAAGCCACACTACGAAACAAAACACAGCAGACCCCGGGAGGGACAGGAGGACGAAGGGAGGAAGGGAGAGAAAGGAAAAAAATCAAGGCAGACGGACTAAGCTGGCTGGTGAAAATGGAAAAAGTGTGTCCCGGATGCTTTCAAAGCCTGTGAACGCACTAAAAGCCGAAGGAATCCAAGACCTGCTTTAGAAACTAACCTTTTACTTCTCGGAGGACGTGGAGGATGGTAAGTATTGAAGAAATGTTGTAGTCTACTCCAGGACTGCTCGTAACAAGCCAGGCATCACAGATCACAATTAGCAACTTATCATAGCAGAAATAATCAATCTGATCATTACATCCATTTTGTAAAAATCAAAAGAGGTGTCCCCTTCGGTTTATGATCGTCTTGATAAATAAAATCACTGTTTCTCTCACTGTTTATCTCTTTATGATTCATGGAGGCTTTAATCACTTTCCTGATATCATCATACACAAACACAAAGAACAAAAATCATAATCACTTGGCAGGGTGTTTCTCCACCAATAATAAGTAGTATTCTGACGTGTCTATCAGCTGCTACATTATAATACAGATTGTTTCAGAGGAAATATATTTCCTTAAAGGGTCCCTTTTCAAGGCAGGCGAGGCTAAAATTAGACGTGCCAGCTGTGTTTTGCTGAGGGCTCACGCATGCCCAGAGCGTGGGCAGACCAGCACTGAACTCCTCTCGACTTTGTCAAGTCGGCTGTATTCTCCCCAGCCCAGAGTCGCCTTTTCAGATAAAAGGTTCCTGGTACAAATCCAGCTTCCTAGGCAAGAAGACTAGAGAATGTGGTCCCATGTACAAGCCCTACCACCCCTGTGGCAATGGGCTTCCTGCAGGGGTCTGGTTTCTGGGAGCCCTGTGAGTGCAGGTAGGTTCCTTGGAGACAGATCAGGATGGTGGGCACATAGTTTTATGTTTGACTTTTGACAAGAACGACGATCGGAAGGAAGGAAGGGGAGAGGGTGGAGAGTAGGAGGTAGAAGCCCTGTCACTGAGAAAATTAAATCAAGTCTGCCAATGTTTATGTGTTCTTCTGGGACTCAGAGGTCTCATCTAGAAAATGGAACTACTTCCAACTTACCTAGCTGGAGAGAGTCAACTGAATCAGATACTAAATAAAAATCCCATTGATTTCAAAATTCTTTGCAGCATCTCACTGCTCAGACAATAGAGTCCTGACTTTTGGTATACTTTTCAAGTCACTTAAAAACCTAACTTTCTTCTCCAGAGGCAGACAGTAGACCCTGTCCCCCACGTTTGATGCCTGAGTGACACTGCCCTGCTTTCAGGACTGGGCTGTGCTCTCAGGACCTTTGGTCATCCCCTCTGCCAGGGGGGCTCTCCCAGACCCACCTTCAGCAGATCCTCCAGCCCACTCTTTGGTCTCAGCACCACCCACACCCAGTGGCTTCCTATGCACTCTGGCTTTCCCACAGCACCTTGTATTTACGCTAATATAATGCTCATCCTATGTCACTGCCTATGAATTGCTTGTTTTCTCTATGATGCTCTAAAAGCATCACGAAAAGCAGGAAAGGAGGAGGTCCCATCATTCTTGTTTACCTTCATCTTTTTAAAAACTGGCATGGCGTCTGGCACCAAATGGTTGCTCCGTAAATGTTTGAATAAGACATCTTAAATATGAGACACAACTCACATCCATCTTTCAGTACATTTCTGGGTGCAGGGGATATAGTGCTACACAGTTCAGAACAAGGCGCCTCATCCATCCGATGCCACTGCCCACTTCATACAGTTATTATGAGAATTCACTGAGTTAAACATGTGAAGCATTGATAACACCTTGGTACTTATTGGATCTGCTCAATAAACACAAGCTGCACCTGGGGAAGAGCATCCCAGGCTGAGGGACCAGTAAGAACAGAAAGCCTGGCAACAAGCATGTGTCTTTGGAATGTGCCAGATATAGTGCAGGGGCTGGAAGGGAGCAAGTAAAGAGTAGAGGAGTAAAGAGTAGAGAATGAGGCTGGGACCAGATCTACAAGCCTTGGTGGAATTTGGTGGGGAAAGCTAAATTAGTGATGGTTAACAGTACAGCCAGGACTCTATCCAAATCACCTTCAATGACAGAATGCTGTCTTCCTAAATGAAAGATTGGGGTTCCTCCAAATTATAAGACACCTAGGATCAGTATCCTAGATGGCTTCTGCCGATGCGGCCACTTTGGACAAAGGACATCAGCATTCTTTCATTCATAACTGCCAAGATGCTCCTTAAAGGGAAAGGATTACTGTCTTATTTACAAATAAAAGGCCAAATAAATAACTCCTCTCAGTGCACGCTATAGCCCACTTATATGCAAAGTTCCCAGTATGTGTCAATACTATTAGCAATTTCTACACAAATTGCCACTTTCCAAAATCTATTCTATTCCATTGGATTATCGGTATTTTCTGGGCATTAATTGTCATTAGCTTAAGAACATTCACTGAACATTTAAAGCTTTTCTTAAATAATGTAAAGACAGTTTAGCCCTTGTGAGGATCATAAAACCTGTGTTTTATTCTTTTTTTTTTTTTTTCCCCTCAGAGATCCCAGTAGCCATGGAGATTCGGGGGGCAAGATAGTCATGTCAGAAATAGTTTTTATATCATGTCTGCTCTGTTGGAGCTGCAGCACTTTCCATTTAAATGATCAAGTTAAGGTAGGCGGGAACTAGTTTAAGGCACTCTCTAAATCAGAAGCCAGCTGTGTGCCATTTGCCAAATAAACAAATTTTGTACAAATCCAAAAGCAGCAAACTGCATCAAAGGGCATGGACTCTTATAGATTCACGTGATTCACAGCACAGACTGGAGAGGCACTCATTTAAGACAAGTTCTTGGCTAACAGAATTGAGAGGATGTTTCAGACATACATCCAGAGATGGGGAAGTGATGGTATTGAAACAAGGGTCAATTGGGTAGAGACAGAGACTCTTCTGGTTTGCTCTTGACCTAGCCACTCAGATAAGAACTGGGTCCCCTCTCTGGATGATTGATTGATTGATTGATTTTAATTTTTTTTTTTTTGGCTGCGTTGGGTCTTCATTGCTGCGCATGGGCTTTCTCCAGTTGCGGTGAGCGGGGGCTACTCTTTGTTGTCGTGCGCGGGCTTCTCACTGCGGTGGCCTCTCCTGTTGCAGAGCACAGGCTCTAGGCGCGCGGGTTTCAGTAGTTGCGGCACGCAGGCTTCAGTAGTTGTGGCTCACGGGCTCTAGAGCGCAGGCTCAGTAGTTGTGGCCCCGGGGCTTAGTTGCTCTGCGGCATGTGGGATCTTCCCAGACCAGTGCTCGAACCCGTGTCCCCTGCATTGGCAGGCGGATTCCCAACCACTGCACCACCAGGGAAGCCCTGGATATTTATTTTTGTAAATTACAAAGACTTAGTCAAAAGTAAAAGAACAGTAGAGATATAAGGAAAAACCATAATCACATTATCTTCAAAAGGAGTATTCTATTTTACCTTTAAGAAAGACATCTATGACCTTGAGTAAAACATAAAAGGCAAAAATTGTGGCATTTCCTGCCCTCTTTATTCAAGCTTGTGAAATCTCTTTCCAACCCAGCAGTTGCCAAATGAGTATGAAACATAAAAGTTGTTTGTTTGTTTTCTTAAAGACAAGATGGTAGGTTGCAAATTCCAACATTAATGTTACAACTTTCCTTTCTCCTACTGAATCCTTACCAATGGTTTAAGAAAATGTCTGAGACAAATGAGAAGAAAGAGACTACCATTCAAGTACGTGTGGCCCAAACTTAAACGATAATTGAATGTAAAAATATTAATGTAGATAAAGACAATAAAAATTAGCCTTGGAAGAAAATTTCAAGCCTCAAGACAAAACTGCAATGGACTATAGTTCAAGACAGTTAAGTAGAAAAGCAAGAGCAGTTTAAAACAATGAACAATATTAACTTCAACAACACTTTATTGAGCCTCTATTCTGGGCCTAAAAAATCGAGGGTACCAGTATAAATACGGTATCATCACCCACCTCCTCAAAGAGACGTACAAATCAATACGTCTCAAACTTCAACCATTCACAAATGACCTTAATGTTTTTTCTCATATCTGAGTACCAATTTGAAACAATAAAAATAATTTTCTTTAAGTTGGCTCAATTTTTTCTGAAATCCATGTGAACTTTATTAGAATTCTAAGCAATAATATACATAAAGCTCATGTTTATTTTGCTTCTATTATCTTTTTAAAAAATGCACACGATCCACCAACTCTCTATATACATTTTTCGTAGCACTCAATACTGTGGCGGGCGCATCTGGATCTCCTTTACCACTAGGATTAGCAAGACTCACACTTCTCCATTTCATTGAAAGTAGGAACGGCCACATGACTTGCTATGCCCAATAAAATATGAAGCTTTTACGAGCGACACCCACAAAAGCTTTAACTGCTGCTCTTTGATTCTCCAGTCCACTCTTCTCTGAGGCAAGCATGTGCTGATATGGAGTAAGCATCTCAGAGGGGTGAGAACAGCTGCCTTGAATAGTCACCTGGACCAGCCACTGACTTGCCATGCATGAGAAGTAAACTTTGTTGGATTATGCTATTGAGATTTGGTGACTTACCACAGCATCACCTAGCCTACCCTGACTAATCCAACATTACTTGTCGTTTGATTCTGTATTCATTGGTTTCCTTGCTTGAGTAGCACCCCCGCTAATATCTAAGCTCCACAAGGGAAAGGAACATATTTGTCTTGTTCCCTGTTATATCCCCAGCACCTAGAGCAGTCCTTGGAATTTAATACACACTTAATAAATGTGTGTTAAATAAATAAAATGATGATCTAAAATCATCTCATTTACTTATCAGTGGTTAATGCATGCTACTTTAGGAAATCATGGAAGGTGAAACGAAACATATTCACAAAAAGTAAAAACTGAAGTTTCATAGGGAACCCTCCTACACTGCTGGTGGGAATGTAAATTGGTGCAGCCACTACAGAAAACAGCGTGGAGATTCCTCAGAAAACTAAAAATAGAGCTACCATATGATCCAGCAATCCCACTCCTGGGCATATATCTGCACAAAACTCTAATTCAAAAAATACATGCAACCCAATGTTCATAGCAGCACTATTCACAATAGCCAAGATATGGAAACAACCTAAATGTCCATGGATAGATGAATGGATAAAGAAGATGTGGCACATATATGCAATGGAATATTACTCAGCCATGAAAAGAAACGAAATTGAGTTATTTGTAGTGAGGAGGATGGACCTAGAGTCTGTCATACAGAGTGAAGTAAGTCAGAAAAAGTAAAACAAATACAGTATGCTAACACATATATATGGAATCTAAAAAAGTGATTCTGAAGAACCATGGGGCAGGACAGGAATAAAGACGCAGACGTAGAGAATGGACTTGAGGACACGGGGAGGGGGAAGGGTAAACTGGGACAAAGTGAGAGAGTGGCATGGACATATATACACTACCAAATGTAAAATAGAAAGCTAGTGGGAAGTAGCCACATAGCACAGGGAGATCAGCTTGGTGCTTTGTGACCACCTAGAAGGGTGGGTTAGGGAGGGTGGGAGGGAGACACAAGAGGGAGGGGATATGGGGATATATGTATACATATAGCTGATTCACTTTGTTATACAGCAGCAACTAACACAACATTGTAAAGCACTTATACTCCAATAAAGATGTTAAAAAAAATTTGTATGTATTAATTAAAGCACTAAGCATGAACAATTTGTAGCTGTTTTATAAGCCTCAAGAAATGAACAAGTCTTGTAAATTTTAGATTCATTTATTCAAAATATACTGACTTTCTTTTCTCTATGCTATTTCCCACCTCTATCCTATTATATGTATGCATGTACGTTTATAACATTATGTTTTTCTGATTGCAAAAATAATGATTCACATTGTACTTTTGAAATGCAGAAAAGGGAAAAGAACATTTTTAAATACTACAATTCAAAGATAATCATTCCTCTTAAAATTTTGGTATATGTTCTTCCAGGTTAGATATGTATTCTCTTTTACAGAGCTGTGAAAATATTGTGGAAACTCTGTGTAACTTTTTTAATATAACAATTACCTTTCCATGTCCTTAAATATTTTTCCAAAACATGACTTTTAAATAACTCTGTGTATGTTTTTACTGTAACCTAACTCAAAAACGTTCTGGAAATTGGTAGAATATAAAATATAAATAAATATTAACCATCATAGCATAAAAACAAAATATAGTGTATATATATATGATGGAATATTACTCAGCCATAAAAAAGAATGAAATAATGCCATTTGCAGCAACATGGATGGACCTAGAGATGATCATACTAAGTGAAATAAGTCAGACAGAGAAAGACCAGTGTCATATGATATCACTTATATGTGGAATCTAAAATATGACACAAATGAACATACCTACAAAACAGAAATAGACTCACAGACAGAGAGAACAGACTTGTGGTTGCCAAGGGGGAGGGGGTGTATGGGAGGGAAGGATTGGGGGTTTGGGATTAGCAGATGCAAACCATTTTATAGAGAACGGATAAACAACAAGGTCCTACTGTAGAGCACAGGGAACTATATTCAGTATCCTGTGATAAACCATAATGGAAAAGAATATGAAAAAGGATATATGTGTGTGTATATATATATATGTAACTGAATCACTGTTGTACAGCAGAAATTAACACAACATTGTAAATCAACTATACTTCAATAAAATTTTTTAAAAAATTTTTTTCATGGGAGGAGAACTGCTATCATACTGAACACTCAGAAGAAGGAAAGTGTTCTTTCACTGACTATTTGGAGTGAGTACTGGGGTGTGGTGTTAACTAGTTAAGAGATAAAGAAGGCAAAGAAGTAAATGAACACAGATATAGATGGCCAACTACATACTGGACATTGGAGGAGATGCCTATAAATGTTTCCTCAGTGAAAACTCACAAGTACCTGGGAACTGGGTATGATTTTTCACACTTTACACAATTGAGAAGGAGCAGGTTTAACTACCTGATCCACACTCACCCAGTTTTCACGTAGTAGAGGAACACTCCTGCCTCATTTCTGTATAAGGTCCAAACTCAGGCTCTTTCCTCAGTGTCCTTGATTGGAATCTTAAATGCTTTACTCCAAAATTGGATGAGAAAACCTTTGTGTTTAAAACATAAAACTCACAGTATACAGAAACATCCTAAATAAGTCACTTATGTCTTCATAGCAAACTGGAAAGAAAGAGCATGGCTGCCTGTCATACAGCATAAACTCTATTTGGATGACAGATGTGATGGTTAATATACAGTTACATGTGTCAACTTGGCAAGGTTATGGTGCCCAGTTGTTTGGTCAGCACCAGTCTAGATGTTGTTGCCAGGTATTTTTTTAGACATGATTTACACTTAAATCAGTAGACTTTAAGTAAAGCAGATCACCCTCCATAATGTGGGTAGGCCTCATCCAATCAGTTGAAGACTTTAAGAGTTAAGACTGAGGTCCCTCGAGAAGGAAGGAAGTCTGTCTCCAGACTACAGCTGGACTAAAGACTCAACACTAGCTCTTCTCTGCATCTCCAGCTTGCCAGCCTGCCCTACAGTTTTGTGATTAGCCAGCTCCCACACTCATGTGAGCCAATCCGTTAAAATAATTTGCTCTCTCTCTCTCTCTCTCTCTCTCTCTCTCTCTCTCTATCTCTCTATTTATGCAAATACACATCTGACTACTTGTGTTTCTCTGGAGAATGTATTAATAAAATGAAAGAAAATATGGCAGCAGTGAAGGTCAATGAAATGGGCACTCTTATACATTTCTATTAAATGTCTACTTAACAAAATGTATGGCCTTAAAAATCTCCATCCTTTTCACCCAGTAACTTCAGTTCTAAGAATCTAAAAGAGATCATCATTAGCATTTTAATGGTAAATAACTAGAGAAACCTGAATGTCCATCTCTAGGTGATTAAATAAATTACAGTATAAAGTATAATTCAACCATTAAAATGATCCTTAGAAAACATTTTAACAATATGGGAAATGCTTAACTTGAATAGCTAATGGAAAAAATAAAAATTCAGAAAAAACAGAAGATTGTACATGCAGTAGGTTTTCAACTATGAAATATAAACACATAGACAATAGAAGAACTGCATCAAAATAGCAACAGTGAAACTTTCCCTTTCTGGTGGGGTTATTGGTGATTTTACTTTTCTTTTTGACAAATTTTGGCATTTTTCCAATTTGTCTTAAAATCAGCATATGTTTCATTAAGTGAAAGAAACATTGTTTAAAAATATATATATATTTCTAAGTAAGGTTTTTATTATTAATTGAGAAGAAATTTTTAAACTCCCAGAAGTGACGATATCAAAATAAATTACATGTGTATTTTAAGTAGCCATTTACTCCTTACCTGAGACAGCAATTTAAGAAAAGTTTAAGTTTTTAAAGTCTGGAAGCATCAATTCTACATCAAAAAAAGGTCAAAACTCTCATTTAAGACCTAAAGACTGGGATTTCCCTGGCGGTCCAGTGGTTAAGACTCTGTGCTCCCAATGCAAGGGGCCCGGGGTTCGATCCCTGGTCAGGGAACTAGATCCTACACTCTGCAACTAAAGATCCCACATGCCGCAATGAAGATCCCGCGTGCTGCAACTAAGACCCGGCACAGCCAAATAAATAAATAAATAATTTAAAAATAAATTAATCTAAAAATATTAAATAGCCATTGTCTTAAAAAAAAAAAAAACCTAAAGACCTATTCTCTTATTCAATGAGGATAATGAAAAAATAACGGCAACCAATGGCAGAGGACATAGCTTCAAAAGGATTAAAATAAAACTGCATCGTATCTAAGATTTTATTTTTAACTTCAACTAATTCTGCCTTTGTACTTCTAAGTTTCTCATTGAATTTATTTGTAAAAAACATTGATGCAGCTCTGCCAGCTTGTTTACAATATGTTGTAGAAACGAAGAAGGTTTTACTTTTGGTTTATCACTATGCCGCCCTGTATATTTCCATGCAAAGAATGTCACTATTTCCAGTCCATTGAGTCAATTTGGTCCTGATATAACTGGCAGATTCTAGTGGCCGTTCTTACAAGTACACCATCTGCCATGACTTGTGCTATTAGTGGGACCAGAGCTTTGGAAAACCCCAAACTAAAAGCCTCAAGGTAGAGAAAGATGAATAGCTGCTTTGTTACATGGGAAACACATTTTTCTAAAAGGAAGATCATCACTTTGTATCAACTGTCCAGCTTCCACCTGCCAATAGCTAAGCAAGTTGGGTTGATATGGCCAGATTTGATTGGCTAGACTGATTCCTCTTGCTGGAAAAATCCAGAGTTGCAGAAGTCTAAGCTGAAAGGATACTACTAACTAGAGTTACCATATAAAATACAGCACACCTAATTCAATTCGAATTTCAGAAAAATGGTATGTTTTTAATATGACTATATTCCAAATATTGCTATGGAATATTTGGGTCATACTTATAAAAATTATTCATTGCTTGTCTGAGATTCAAATTTATCTGGGTGTTCTGTATTTTTAAGTTCCTAAATCTGGCCAAACCTACTCCTAACCGATGCACTGACACAGTTCACAGGCCTTTCAGAGGACACAAGAATTGATAGAGTTTAAATTTAAGGACAACTGGCAATGCCTAATATTTTCAATCGTCTTTACACTCAAACCAAGACAAATGTGCAACATTTGTCAAACCAAGACAATTTGTGCAACACTCAAACCAGACAAATGTGCAAAATACAAGGGAAAAGGCGGTCAGGAACAGCGCTACCTGAGTGTGGTCCCCAGACAAGTGCTGATGGGCAGACCCTACCACATCCACTGAGCACAGGGCTCGAGGCTGAGTGTCCATCAACTTTATAGGAAGAATCTTATGTCTCCTGTCTCTAAGTAATGAAAGTGTGGACTTGTAGTTTGAAAGTCTGCTTTTTGCATTTCATTTTTCTAGTAATTTACAGAAATATCAGCTAGTCAGTTAGAAATAAACAAAAACGAGTCTTTCACTGGAGAGTTTGAAAAGTGCCCATCTAGGAAATACACAATTGTCTTATGTCCTCTCATTTCTATTTGCACATTTCTAGTGGTGAAAACATTGCATTGATGTCTTTTCCGATTGCAATACAAAGAATAATGAAACCCACATGAACTACAAAGGAAAATATTCGTTCCTGCAAATTTCTTAACTCACTCTCTTTTCTTTGTCTATTCCTTACCCTCTACCCTATGCCACCTTCCTGACCCCAGGGATGACATTTAAGAGTACCAAACCCAGGGTACGCAGGGCTTCTGACTGTGAGTGACTGACCCTGGAGAAATCAACTTCCTAGCTGGAGCCTCAGTTTTCCCAAGTGTAAAATGAAGGTTGTGATTAGGTCATTTAAGGTCCCTTTCTGACTCCAGTATCCCACGGTCCCAGGATACACTTGTTAAACCAAGTTGAGACTACATCTTTTTGGCTACAGGGGTACACTGGCTGGCCCCAAAGTGGATGGGAGACTCACACCAGCATCACACCTGAGGTTGACACACCTGAGCCACAGGCTTTGTGTGACTCCCAGCCATTCCCAGCAGCTGTGTGCTGGGAGACTCCAAATCCAAAAGCAGCCTGCCCTGTCATAGGGAAGAACAAATCTGACTCCATATTAGATCTGTTTCTTTTACTTTAACCTTTGTATTTGATTGACTTTGCTTCGCGTATAACCTGAAATATACAGGATAGCCCATTCTCAAGGCTCTGACCTTTAATGGTTTAACTCTTTTCTATTCATACAGAGGTAAATAGTTGCAGAACTGAAAATAACATTTTTCTTGTTGGAGGTTTACAGGAACCTCATGACTTGACCTACCTGGACCAATGCAAGAACAAAGGATTCTGACACCAAGAAGTTTGCAACAACTAACCACGCCCCTCCCTCACCTGGCCATTAAAAGTGCTTTGCTGAAACCCTTCGGGGAGTTTGGGGTTTCCTCCCATTCTCCTTGCATGACCCTGCAATAAACTTTTCTCTGCTCCAAACATTTCGGTTCGTTTGGCCTCACTGTGTGTCGAGCATGAACTTGCATTCAGTAACAGCCCCGCACGGATTATGATTTGCCTTCTAGAGATGACATCCCTGAGCGGAACTAAAATAAGGCCAAACAGTTACCTGACTCTTTAGCCAATGTCTCGAAAATAGTTCAATCCCGGGAAGTCGAGATGCACCAACTGTCCCACCCAGGGGTTTTCACTATTCTGAATGTTTATGCTCATTCCGCAGTCAGGAAATGTAATTATTCGTTTTTTCTGTAAGGAAGTCTATGACCGAAGGTAATGGGGGGAACATAAATGTACTGACTGTTTACTGAGACTCATAAATGCTAAGAACACAGGCAAATAATTGCTGCTTGGAGATTTGTTTTTGTCGTGTAGAATCTTCATTTTTAGCAATTTAACTACTAAAAATTTCCCCAACTGGAGGAGAATTATTTAGTCGGAAATAAAACTTAGCACCTAATTCATTCCCGGCTCCGACAACTTTCATCCTTTCAGAAAAGCGGCTTTCACATAAAATGTGCAGAAGGTAGCTTGTTATATAGGGCTAGTAAAACTCAGAGGTAATTAGTATAAGCTAAACCTCTAAATAATAATGCCAAGTTTTTAACTTTTGCAGAGCCCTAGGTCAACATTTACTAATAAATTCTCTGTTTTCCTTTGTGAGAGATAAACATTGTTACAAATTATCAAGAAATTTTTAAAAAAAAGAAAGAATGAATGAAGTTAAGAAATCTGGCCAATTAGTAAAGAAAAGTGGTTAAAGCTCAGGTCAGAATTTAGCAAGAGCCATCAAATACCTACACCTCTTCAGAGTTAGGAATTTAAGAACAGTGCTCATTCATGGCTGGGATGGGCCATGGGTCAGACTGGGCTCATCTTAGGAGAATTTCTGGGAAGGTTTGGCATTGCAGGGTGGAGAAACCAGTGTGAAGACCCTGGGACTTTGGGACCCCGATCTCCTACCTTAACTGCCGCTGTGACAGGTAAATGATGACATTGTGTGCTGTCACACAGTGGGTGCGAGGGTGGGTGGGGGGCGACACAGAGAGATGCTGCAAATAACTCAGCCTGTCAGGGCGCCCGTGGCACCTTCCCTCCCACGGTGGAAGCCGTGTGAAACATGGCAGCTCACTGCCTCAGCCCCTCCAGCCCCGGCCACCTCTCAGGTTCCCCAGATCGCTGCCTTTGCAAGCAGAGTTAAAAGCGAACCACCCCAACAAAGGAAGTTTCTTTTTTCCAATGCTGCATAAGATCCCTTACCAGCTCATCTCTTTTCCTTCCTCTCTACTTCCAGAGCGGAAGAGAAGTGAGAGTGTTGCAGGATTAGCAGCATGGCATCGAACAGTCCCTTGAGGGAGGATACAGAGATGGCTTGTCGCACCTCACTTCGGGGAGCAGCACAAAGGAACCCAGGGACAGCACACCTCCACAAAGCAGCGGTTGGAAAAGGAGACATCTGGCCCAGTGATGCCTTCTGCTATTTCTCCCTTAGGTTGGAAATGCTGAGTTCTTGGTCCATAAAGAGGGCAGATTATTAAGAGGAAAATAGGAAAGCCAGTCTATTTCTCAGCGTGATGGATTCCCATCAAACCAGATCTGGTACAAGGTGCCTCACTCTTCATCTCTATCTGACAAGGGGTGTGGGGGGCTTGTAGCAATACTTGGGTTCATATTGGCTTGGAGACTGAGACAGATTTTTCTGTTCTCTCCGGGAGAAAGATACACATGTTACTCAGGATGGGGAGACAGGCAGGGGATCCATGTGCTGAAACGGACCTCTGGATTCCACGTTTCCGATGAGCAACCATCACACAGCAGCTGTTAGAGGCTGCTGTCCAAGCCCAGCTTATTTCTTTTTGCTGCAAAGTCTAAAAATTAGGTTTGTTTCCTGGTAAAAAACAATGCTGTGTCAAGACCCCTAGAAAAATCGTACAGTGTTGTTCCATAAGCTGGTAATGGAAGGACCTGTCCATTACAACCAGGGATAAATGTATTGGATTCAATAAGTTTGGTTTGGGAAATCACTTTCTGTCAGTTCCAGGATAACCAATTATCCTTGTTAAGATGAGGTGATGTAGAAATATTTCACCTCCCCATCCATAAACATTTCTTTCCTCCCAGAACAAGAATGGGCTGATCTTCTAGGTCTTAGTGTTATTTCTTTTTTGTTTGTTTTAATTTTTTATTTATTTGTTTTTTTGGGGGAGGAAATGTCATCTTTTTTTTTTTTTATGATATTTCTTTTCAAATGAAGAGATATGATTTGCATACCAGGTGCAGTTTTCCTTTAGTCTTTGTGTAAGTGCCTGCCTTTTAAAAGACTCCTAGAACTAAGATCCTGACCACTTGCCCTTGTTAAATATCTGGTGATCCTTCTCCTCAACAGATGGGAAGGGCCTCCTGATATGCCCCTGGCCTCATTTCGGTTTGGGTAATTGCATTCTGTTGACTTGAAATTTCCCCACCAGTTTCATCTGCCTGGGATATGATGCCTCATTCTCAGCCCTGAGCTGCCTGGCATGCCGTCGGAGGCTGGGGAGCAGCTGGTGGATTCCACCCAGAAGTGGACGCATTTTAGTGGCAGGTGCAAAGGTTTTCTTTGGCTGAATACAAATTCTAACCTAGGAATAAGCTGCATGGATGCTCTTTATTTATTTATTTTTAACATCTTTATTGGAGTATAATTGCTTTACAACGTTGTGTTAGTTTCTGCTTTATAACAAAGTGAATCAGCTGTATGTATACATATATCCCCATATCCCCTCCCTCTTTTGTCTCCCTCCCACCCTCCCTATCCCACCCCTCTAGGTGGTCACAAAGCACTGAGCTGATCTCCATGTGCTATGCAGCTGCTCCCCACTAACTATCTATTTTACATTTGGTAGTATATATATGTCCATGCTACTCTCTCACTTCGTCCCAGCTTACCCTTCCCCCTCCCTGTGTCCTCAGGTCCATTCTCTACATCTGCATCTTAAGTAACTACCGGGAAACCAAAAATATGAAAGTATCCAAAGCATAAATATGAATTGGGATGAAAATACACTTTCACTAAAACCAGTCTATTGTGTGATCATTTTGCACTCCATGAATCTTACCATTCTTCTAGATTTGAATTTTGACAATAAGAATAAATAATTCACATAAAGCAGACAACTCTTCTGAAAGGAAGAATTTTATGCACACACACACACACACACACACACGCACGCACACACACACACATATGTATGTCCCAGCTCTTATCTCCCTCTGGAGTCTTCCTCAGTTTGGAATAAAAGCAACTTTCCCCAGGAAACCACATTAGGTGCCCTATGCATACCTCCTTCGAGTAGGTAACACATTTAATCGTAATGAGCTTATCTCCTGTACCAAACTGGAATCTCAAAAACTACCCCATCCATTTTTGTTACCCCAACACCAAAAACATAATAGGTGCTTAATAAATGAATTAAATACAGACTGCATAGGCCAAATCTAATTAGTCTTAAGCTCTGATCCAGAAAATACTATTTCTAAGGGCTGTGAATCAAGGTGTGTTTTTTTCAGATTCACACACCTGGGCGAAACCCTGGGAACTTGGTGGTCCATGTCACCATGTCACACAGTCGTGGCCACCTCAGCTCGAGGGAACAGTTCCTGCCAGCACAGATTCTCTGCATGGAGGGCCCCTCCTCCAGCAAATGGCACCAATGGCTGGACCAGGGAAGCCGAGGGCCAGGGTGGTTGCACAAAGGCTGCGCTGAGCTACCAGCGGAGGACAGGTGCTAGTAGATACATGTTCCTGCCTCTCAGCCTTCAGGCAGACAATCTGCAAGCCTTTCTGTCCCTTCTCAGGATGCCTCAGTGAAACTGATCCCCACTGACCAACTGCAGCTTTTTTTTCCCCTGTAAACGTTTTAGCGTGACCTTGATAACACTGTGGACTCCTTCCACTCTCCTCTTACTTCAGGAAATCACCTCCAGACACACTTTCTGCACACAAGCCCTTGCCTCAGTCTCTGAGTTGGGGGGGAACCTGAACGGTGACAGCTTGGGGCATCCCCACACTGACAGTCACACCACCCACGTGTGCACATGTAATATACCCATTCCTCCACCCTCCGTTTCCTTTCCCTGTCATAGGACAGAAAAATAATATGAGGAGCACCCCAGTACATATAGGCTGGCAGATTATAGGTGATGCTGATGCCAGGAAATAGTGGGGACCACTAAGACTGTTCCTTGATATGTCTTCTGAAATATTAAAGATTTCAGCTCTAAATATCCTGTCTTACCAATGAGGTAGGAGTCATTCCCAGAGTCTCATAATAGAGGAACAATCCAGATTCTGCCTCATTTTAGCCTCTGCAGGTCACCGTAAATTAGCTTAGAAGCCCCAAGCCTCCGTAATGACTCGAGCTGACTTGCATCCTAATTTGGACTATGTGGCAATCTTGCCGATGCCATCTGCATGCGTGCGTTAGTCTCACACTGCCCTGGCCCATGGGGTGGAAGAAGGTTTATGTAGTAGGACCAGTCACTGTCATCCCTGCTTTGTGTAGATCATCAGCCCTCACCAAAGAGGAGGGCTGGATGAAGCCCAGAGGCCACCATCGTACACCCAGGCAGCTGCGGAAACCAAGGGCAGGGTGTCGCCCAAGTGGACTACCCTGGAGTTACCAGTGTCATACTTGCTGCAGGCCTGCCCCACTGGACACATGAGACAGAGGAAGGTAGCAGACAGGTGGATTGCAAGGAATTCTCATCAGTTTTGGAGACACTGGTGCTTAGACCCCTGCCTGCCGCAATGTATTCAAACTAAGGCAAGAGCCTGATGTAGCAGCCAGATTGAGGCAAAGCTGGACAGAGGGACGCAGAGGTTCTCAGTTCATGGGAAAGACTCTGACAGGTTAAAAGTTATATTAGAGAAGGCCTATGAGGCACATGGATCATCCTTTGATTTTTGTAAAATTAGTAATTTTTCATCTGACTGTAAAAGCTCTACCTTTTCACTGTAAAATGTTGAAATGCAAAATCGTATAAAAACAAATTCACATATCTGATCTCATCTGATTCTACAACCCAGAGGTAATTGCTATTAGTATTTGGTCTATTTGCTTCTGGATTTTTTTTTTTTCTCTATGAATAATAAATATATATTTGTCTCTCTCTGTGTCTATCTCTCTGTCCATCTCTGTCTCTCTGACTCTGTCCATATATGTGACATCTGGAGAAAATACTGTATTTATATCTTCTTGTACTTGTTTCTTCCAACAATATATGGTGAGCATTTTCTTTGAAAACAACATATAATGGGGATATAAATTTTAATTATAACATTTTATGATTCTCTATTATAGATATATAGGTTGTTTCATATGTTTGTTATCACAAATATATATAATATATATTCTTGGGGTTTATTCCCTTTTGGTGTGGATTCTGGAACTCCTTTCTGTAGCAAGAGGCAAAGAAAATGCCCATCAGTGGATAGTGCCAGGGTCAATCACATAACAATGCAAGCCACCCTCAGCATGTTGATAGCTGTCCTCACGGTCACAAGATGGCTACAGATATCTTCACCCGCCAATATCTGGAATTGGCTACCTTTTCCTCCTTTTCCTCCTACCTTTTAAATAACTTTTACTAGAAGCTCCTGCCTCAAGGAGTCTTCTCCTCATGTTTTATTGGACAGAATTGGTCACATACTGTTTCCTAAGTCATTCACTAATGAGGAAAATGGAATTACAACGATTGGCTCAAACTACACAAGACATACTACCCTGCTGAGCCTGGGAGAAAGGTCGTTTTCTCAGAGCAAATGGCTGCATATGGCTTAAGAATGGAGCATGTACTATAGATCAAAATTAGAGCCCTCCAGAAAAGAAAGAGGGATTTAGGGGGAATTAATTTGGGTAGGCAAAACACAATTGTCTCCAATATCAGATAAACTTGTTTGTTACCCTCTCACCTACATTATAATGCTCTTTTCTCTGATAATATTATCCTTCCTTAATTCACCACCTAGGCACTTTGTTTTCCTTAAATCAGATCTTTGTTGGTTCTCCACGAATCTTCAAGAAGTTAACAGAAAAATGAACATGACAATGATAATGAGCTTGAGATCTTGCTCTCCTTGGGGGCATTTCTGTTCTAAAAGGAAGTTCTGGAAGATAGAAACATCTTCAAGATCTACAAGAACAAAGAAATAATGGGGCCTGGCAGGCACAGAAGGGCTCGAGGCCCTCTTCACCTCATCTCTGCTCCCCTGTTCCCCCGCTCACTGGCCTCCTGCCCTTCCACCAATAGGCCAGCTGACTCTCGTCCTGGAGCCTTTGCACTTTGCTTTCCTCTGCCTAAAACAGGCTTTCTTTGGACGGTCACTTGACTTAATCCCTCACTTCTAAAGCTCTCTGCACATATGCCACTTTATTAAAGAGGTTTTTCTTAATCATCTTACATAACATAGCACCTTCACTTCATTCTTTACCCTATTACCCTGCTTTATGCATGTTTATGGCACTACTAACCACCTGACATGTTATACGTGCGTTTATTGTCTTTCTCCTAAGTAGAGAGTAAATGCTATGAGGATGGAATTTACGTTTGTTGTGTTTTTTGTTTGTTTGTTTGTTTTTTACTGTTGGTTCCTCATACGCATTCCATAAAATTGTGGAGAAAGAATTGGTGGCTGGATGGATACTTTGGCAACACGAAACTTAAATGGTCATCTTCTTGCTTAACCTGGATCATAGCAGAAGTCAAGTAAGACCTAATCCTGCGCAGGCATCTTTCTCTGTCATAACCAGTGATGTCCGTAAGTCCAAGTTAGTCAATATTTCCCTTATTTAACCTACTTCCCTCTAGGCAAGGCCTTCATTTTCTAGGCTGATCTGTATATTTTGAAATCTACACAGTATCTATCTTTCTAACATGAAATAAAAGGTGAGTTCCAACTTAGAGAAATGAGATACATCATACAATTGTAATACTATCTAATTAATAAAATGTGTTTTAATTCTGATTAAAATTTATTTTGCATGCCAAAAATAGTCATAAAACCATATCTCAAAGCCATGAGAAATATAAGTATGCAACAGTAATTTAAGAAGTAAGTTACTGTATGAGTTGGAGTTTCCATTTGATGTTGTATTTGATACACACGCACACACACACAATGTTTCAGAGACTTTCAGGCAACATGCACACATGGACATGATCGCCGACATGAAACTATGAAAAAGCCCATATTAGAGTTCAGAAAAGGATGTACTAGGAACTACAGCTACCTACCAAAGAGCAGAAGTGATTTCTGTTAGTTGTGGTATAAATATACCAGATGGACCTGAAGGCAACCAGACAGCACTGACAGACAGCTGAGGGGACAGCCTGTCTGAGATAAACATGGAAGAGATTCCAGCAGAACCTGGTAACACCCACTGTGCTGTGCATGGGGACAGTGGCGGTCAGTGGGTATATATTTAGAACCCGCAAGCATCTCTGGGGAGACCACGGGATACAGGAGAGCATGATGAACAGCCTCTCTAGGTCTGCATTAGGTGAGCAAAGCCCAGGCAGGGTTGGAGGAAGATCGGGTAACCTCCAACTTAGAACAAGGGCACCCTTTCCTGACAACGAGCAGAGTTCTGCCCAGCTAACTCTTGGCTTCCACACCAAATTCAGAGAGGAAATTTTTCGGTGAGTCTCCCAAGCTAAGGAGCTCTGAAATGACAAGATGAAAAAACAGCAAAACCCAAACAGGTCCCTTCCTGAAAGACTTCTGCCCACTGCTCCCCAATCTCTGACAGATCCCATCCCAATTCTCAATTCTGTACATTGGGTGATATATTCTATTTTTGGAATGCTATAAAACTTTTGTTCTAAATATCATATTCTCAACTAATATTTAAGAACGTAGAATATCCTTATGTCATAACATATATTAAGCGAAAAATTTATGCAGTAGTAGGTAGTATAGAATTACAACCTTAAAATATTTTATATAAATAGCACATACACTAATCCATACAAAAGTACTAGATAAATATACTCTATTATGGTAACAGTGTCCCAAAACTTGAAGTTATTTTTATTCTCCTACATCATATGTTGTATAAAAAAAAATTTAATTGGCTCTTTATTCCAAAACATATCCAGAATCCAAACACTATCCACCACTGTCCCCACCCTGGTCCGAACCACCATCATTTTCTCCTAGATCATCATCATCCTCGTCAGATCCCCTCATTCACCTCTTGATAGGGTGCCTGGCTTCCTTCCTGGCTACCCCATGACCCATCGTCTATTCTCCACACAGCATCTAGTGTGACTGTGGAAAATATGTCAGATTCCCCTGCTCAGATTCTCCAGTGGCTGCATCTCACACTCCTTTCATAAGCTTCTCTAGTACTTTCCAGACATCATCTTCAGCTACTGTCCTCATCTGATTCTCGTCCGATCACACTGGCCTTCCTCCTGGGCCTCACAGTTGCTGAACACCCTCTCCTCTTTGCATAGGCTGGTCCCATGGCCTGGAACCCTCTTCATTTAAATAGTACCCCCTTCAAGATTTTCATGTCACCTTCTGGAGCAATCCTGCCACTGCCCCAAAAACCCACCTCATCTTTCTGTTCTCACCAAGAGTCTCCAGCCTTCCTTCCTAGGGCCACGTGGCATCGTTCCAGAAAATGAGATTCTCATAAAATAGAATGTGGATGGTATACTCTGAAGTTGTGTGCAGTGTGAAGACCTTCCTTTCCTTTTCTTCATCGCTCTTATCACCTTCTAACACATTGTATCCTTTACTTTTGTTGTTGTCTATCTCCCCCTATGGGACTGTCAGCTCTGTGAGGGTAGGAATCACTTTACTGCTAGAGCCTCAGTTCCTAGACCAGTGCCTGGCACACAGTACATGGAATGAATGAATGAATCACAGGGTAGTAGAAATAAAAGTGATTTTTCTTTTATTCCATCAATGAGCTATATTTTCTCTATTATTTTTAAAACCAGAAAAAAATATAAAAAGTTAAAAAATGTATAACATTGACCCTTTCATTGCCCTTTTTCTTAGCTTGGAAAATAAATTTCCTGAACTCAAACTAAAGAACAACTAAAGAAGAATACCTGTTTAAACTATTGTTGAGTTGAACTCCCAGTAAAATACATCTAAGCTCTGTGGTTATTTCCACAGGTTATCCCACTCCCACTGACTCTGGTGTAGTTTCTGATCAATCATGATGGTGGGAGATGACCCAGTTTCATAACGTCTGAAGCTATTCAATTTTTCTATGATACAATTCCATCTTGAGCCAAGTTGAATGGTCCAGCGGAGAGATGGTCTCACATTCTCTTAAAAGGTTATCCTTTTGGCTTTCTTTGAGATATTGTTTCTTAGATAGGAGAAAAATTGAAACTTATATCTGAGGACCAAACTATGAGATGAAAACTTTTTCTGTGTTACCTTCACCCAAGGGAGAAACAATTCTGAAGACTTATACTTTCAGTCCTAAAAATGTTAATGACTGCAAGTGAATTTGAACCTATCTTTAAACCACTTTAAAATATTACTTTTATCAGTTTAGACACTAACCAATTGAAAATTTTGTTATTTTGTAAAATATCTCAAAGCTGACTGTCCAACAATGGTACATAAAATCAAACCAACAAACAAAAAAACAATAAATGAGATTTGTTTTTTTGGCTGCTCTTAGCTTTCTTTAACATGGCAGCAATTTCCTCTGTAATAACAACTCAAAACCAAGCAAAGACATACCAACCATAAAGGAGAAAATAAGTCTGGTCAACAGAGACTTGGGACCCACCATTAATCCTTTAATAATGGTCCAGAAATTGATTTACCTCTTGCTGTTATTTTGTATCTGGAAGTTCAACTGAAGACATCATTTTGTCCTCAGCAGGGACAGTAATTTTGATGCTAGCCTCTGTGAATAGCTTTGTATAATTTATATAGTTTTTAATTTTGGTAATAGCGACTAGCTGGTTAAGGCAATAAGCCCTTTCTATCACAGACTAAATAAAGAAATCTCATGTTTCAACTAACGAACTAAACTAAACCATAATGAGTGTGACTGTTTCATTTCACTTGGCTGTTGCTCAAAGAAGGTTCATTTTAAAATGATTCATTGTTAATATGTATAATGTTCACACTAATATTATGATGTTCACACTAATGCTGGAGAATTAGAAAAACATCAGTCTGTAATAGAATGACCCATTACATCAGCCAAAAAATTCTTGTTTTCACTGAATTAATGGTTTTGTCCTTGGCTTTTTACCTCCTGAAGTGAGACAGGTGCTGGGGAAGCAATGGGCGGGGACTGAAGATGGTGCAGCATACCAGGTCATGTGGATGAGCCCCATCTTTTGAACTTGTCAATAGCCTCACTAGTTTTATACTTTGTGCTGAAGATTAAAAAATATATGCACATCTAAATAGGCACTTCGCCAAAGAAGACACAAGGACAGCCAAAAGGCACATGAAAAGATGCTCCACGTCGCTATTATTAGAGAAAAGAAAATTGAAACTACGATGAGGTATCACCTCACACCAGTCAGAATGGCCATCATCAAAATGTCTACAGATAACAAATGCTGGAGAGGGTATGGGGAAAAGGGAACCCTCCTACACTGTTGCTGGGAATGTAAGTTTGTACATCCAGTATGGACAACAGTATGGAAGTTCCTTAAAAAACTAAATGCAGAGCTACCATATGATCCAGCAATCCCACTTCTGGGCCTATATTTGGAGAAAACCATAATTCGAAAAGATACATGTACCCCAACGTCCATTGCAGCATTATTTACAATAGCCAAGACATGGAAACAACCTAAATGTCCATCGACAGATGAATGGATAAAGAAGATGTGGTACATACATTCAATGGAATATTACTCAGCCATAAAAAAGTATGCAATAATGCCATTTGCAGTAACATGGATGGACCTAGAGATTATCACACTAAATAAAGTAAGCCAGACACAGAAAGACAAATATCATAGGATATCGCTTATATGTAGACTCTAAAAAAATGATACAAATGAACTTATTTACAAAAGAGAAAGAGACTCACAGACATAGAAAACAAACTTATGGCTACCAAAGCTGAAGGTGGAGGAGGGATAAATTATGAATTTGGGATTAACATATATACACTACTATATATAAAATAGATGAACCAACAAGGACCTACTGTATAGCACAGGGAGCTATACTCAATATTTTGTAACAACCTATATGGGAAAAGAATCTGAATCACTGTGCTGTACACCTGAAACTAACATGGTATTGTTTTATTTTTTCTTTTTCAACAGGTATTTATTTATTTAATTGGGGTATAGTTGTTTTACAATGTTGTGTTACTTTCTACTGTACAGCGAAGTGGAGTTCCCTGTGCTGTACAGTAGGTTCTCATTAGTTATCTATTTTATACATATTAGTGTATATATGTCAATCCCAATCTCCCAAATCATCCCATCCCCACTTTACCCCCTTGGTGTCCATACATTTGTTCTCTAGGTCTGTGTCTCTATTTCTGCCTTGCAAACAGGTTCATCTGTACCATTTCTCTACATTCCAAATATATGCGTTAATATACAATATTTGTTTTTCTCTTTCTGACTTACTTCACTCTGTATGACAGTCTCTAGGTCCAACCATGTCTCTACAAATGACCCAATTTCATTCTTTAACATAGTATTGTAACTCAACTATACTTCAAAAGAATATATATAAATATAATATATATGCACAAGAAAACACTATTTTCAATATTGTATATACCATTCTAGCAAATCATAGTAGTCACTGAATAACTATTGATAAACGTAGTTAATAACCTCTTCTCAGATATGACACATAATGATTATGTATGAGAATACCATATACTTGTCCTCGACCAAAGGTAAGTTTCAAAAAAGTATATGCAGATTCTATCAAAAGTCCATCCTTATGATCAACTTAGAAGTACAATAATTCTTACAAACTCTTGTATGTACTGTATTACTTTAAAGTCATTTAAAATAACCCATTGTGAGTTAATCTCAGAAATTAAGTTAACAATCTAATATTGTAAAAGTTGAAATACAACTTCTTTCTACTTGCCATTTAGCTATCAAGATTTATATATTTCCAAATTTCATGCACACTTTTGTTTATGAACATCTCTGAAAGCAGGCTGTGTCACATAACGGAAGATAAGAAAGTACTGCATTATAATTTAATAGGAATTATTGTGTTTTCCTTCATAGTAGAACAGTGAAATATAAAATAAAGATGTGTTTTGCAATCAATGCTTCTTGAATTCGATGAAACACAGGAATAGACATTGTTTCCCTGGCTCAATACCTAGATCTGTAGTATGATATTATCCCTGACTGAAAGCTGGTTAAATAGAATCTAGGATAGACAGCCGAGTGGCCCAAGCCTCACACTTAAGTCACATAGCACAGCACTTGCAAAAAGTGAGATCTCAACACATGTGAACTATCCCTCTCTTTGATAGCCATCAAATATCTGAGTATGAGTAGCAGATGCTATTTCTGCCCCCTGCCCAGATCTCCTTTACCAAGCCAGTGTTCCCATGCCCCCACCTTTTCTGGAGGCTCCCCTTTAGCCTACAGAAGGCACCTCGTCCAGAGTTGCTGGGAGGTTACAACTACCCACTTCCTGGGGTGACTCATGACCAAAGGCATAAAAGCTCAGCTCATTTGCCTAAAGGCAGGCAATGCTCTCTCACGATCCAGAGCTTCCCCTGGGACCAGGCTGAAGCTGGACTCCTGAAACCACACCTCTCCAATTCCGTCCATTTCCTACTGGGTTCCCCTCACTCCCTTAAAGGTTTCTCTTAAGAGCCTGCTTTCAATAAATCACTCACAGAGGAACTGCCCAGTCTGCTTGGAGAGAGTCCCACCTAAGAGTCTGTTTCCTCGTGTTTCAGCTGGGTGTGGGATTTCTACTGGTTTCCATGAGGTGTTTGGCCAACATAATCCTGTGAAAACAACCAGTTGAACCTTGGGGAACCATACGTGTTTATATATCTGCCCTCAAAGTCTCAGAGGAGAAACAGATATGTAAATAGGCAAACACAAATAGTAAAATGCACACATGTAAGAGACGCTACAGAAACACAGGAGAAAGAGTGATAACACTGCCCAGAATGCCACTGAAAACTGCACCGAGGAGGTGAAATGTGAGTTCACTCATGAAGACATGAGACTGGCTCAGGTAGACAGAGGGAAAAGGCAAAGAAATCAATAAAAAATAAAAGCCTACGTAATACGTGAGCTCGCTTTGAAAAATTATCGTCCAACTGAAGGAAAAGTACATATCCCACACTCCTTGAATCACTTGCTAGGACTCTGAAAGCAAGTGGATATTCATAAACTATTGAAATTGAAATAAAAAACTCTCAAGGAAATCTGTCAGGGAAGAGTAGAGTGGAAATTAGTGAAGTTGAGAAAAGCGTTAAAATGTTTGTTTTTCCTTTGGGCAGAAATCTTTTTAACAAGTGTGTTATGAACTGAAATGGGTTCCCCTAGATTCATATGCTGAATTTCTAAAATAAAGAGAAAATGCCAAGTAGTAACACTCAGAGGTTTGAGAAAGCGTGTTGTGTTCCCAAAACTGCGAGTGGTTTGGCATGTAGGATGTAAAGACACAAACTGGTATGAGATCAGTGTGTGAATACACACACACACACACACACACACACACACACAGAATTATATACAATTCATGATCAATTACATGATGGAGAACCAGTAAAATGTAAGTAGGAAAAGGATATCACTCGATTTTTAAAAACTGTAATTGTTTCACATTACGTGAAGTATGCATAAGAAAAGAACTCAAAAGGTATAAAAAGATATAAAAATTGGGTTTGATAAAGAGGACTCTAGTGCAGCACAGAGAATCTGGGGAAAGAGAGTGGATGCTGTGGGGAGGGCAGCCAGTTGAGAGATGCAAGAATGGAGGTACCCAAACCTCAGGAGGGAGGGGAGTACAGGCCCCTGGGGGATTGGTCTGCCCTTCATTCTGGTCACAAGCACTCAATGTGTGTTGGGCCTGTTCTGTCTCTTGCACTTAGTAGGTAAGCAGGCAGGCACATAGACAGACCCTCTATGACACACAAGGTCAGGCTAAAAAACTTCACGGAGAAAGCCCAGGATAGGTTCTTGAGGAAGAGATGGGCTCACACATCCCTCGGCCCTGTAATGGGTGTCAGGTCCCTTTGTGAAGATAAGAGATACTCGTCTCTCCACTGAAGTGGACGTTTCTGAATCTCAGCTCCGTAAAGCCATTTCCATGAAGTTGATGGAGTCACATATTTTCGATTTCTCTGTAAATCACCATTATGCTTTTGATGAGCACATAGCAAGCTATTTAACAAGAGCCCAGAGAAGAAGAGTAAAGGTCTAAACTAACACAGTGATCTAGGGAAGGAGAAAGGGGTGAGGGTATAGGGAGGACACAGAAAGATCTATCTGGTAAAAATAAAATAAATGCAAATTGACTATCCTTTGAAGGAAAGATAGAAGCAGCAAATACCTATTTATGCCACCTTAAAAATGCCTCAGTGTTCATCCACTAAAATGATATTAAATAGCCTAACATTTGTTAAATCACAAAAGTGTATCAGTTCACAAAACTCAATTCAAGAGGGGCAGATAAGGAAAAGGGAAATAGAACAAGAGCTATCTACCTATGCCATAAAAACAAGATACAAATGTTTAAGCTAGACCTGCAAACTAGGAAAACAAACAGAAAGGTACTATTTTTCCCATACAAAATTTCACTATTAAACTACTGGTGCACTAATTACAGCCGTGAATCACAGCTATGGTAGGGATAGAGTAGGATAATTAAATAGTCAGATTAGAAATCCCACTAGGGGATTAAGGACAGAAAGGGAATTTTGAGGGAGTTTGGGAGACTATTGTAAGCTAATGACCACTCAAGAATCCAGTAACCTAGCAACAATCTACACTACTTTGAAGGAAGACCAGGTGCATCCAAGTGCCAGACACACTCAAGCCACAAACCCTGATAAAACACAAGACAACAGATACAGGGTGTGAATCTTGTTACATGAAGTCAAAGAGTTGATAGTCCTTGAAGACTAGCATTTCTGCATGCAGCCGAGACAGAAATATAGGAGAAAGGGGACATTATACCAGAGCCCAAGATGAATTACCATATTTTAGTATATGTGACCACACTTCTGCTAATACACATATGATTTAATAGCACCATGACAGTCCTGGTTAGACCATATAGGGTCAAAGGAGGAACAAATCATGTAAACCTTGATGTCTAATCATGTAAACCTTGATGCTGAATTCTTTCTGCAACGAGACAAAAGGACCTGAGCTTCAGTAAGTCCTGACACCAGGTGAGCGGTTTTAATCAAATGACAGTGGGTTCAAGTCCCCTCCTAGTCAGGGATTGTGGGTTCAAGTCCCAATCTGAGGTGCAAGTGGGTTCAAGTCCCAGCTCGTGGGTTTGAGTCCCAATCTGAGTTTTGGCTGGGTTCAAGTCCCACCCAAGAAGGAGTGAGGTTTCAGCTACACGGCATTGATGCTACTCCAGTCTCCTCTTGGCAAAGCCATATCCCATGACATTAGGAAAGCAGGTCCGAACCCAGCCAATGGCTAAGTATTGTCGTTAAGTATCCAATGACACACACCCTCCTGCCAAAAATGAGCAGGCTCAGCTAGGAGCTCTTTCTGTTAGAAAGGAGGTTTGCTGAGGTGTGGAAACTTTTGTTGCAAGGAGAGAGCAAGCAAAGACTTATCCTCCCTTTGACCAAAGGGTTGCACCTGGCAATGACTCAACTCCTGAATGTCAAATGAGAGTTGACTGTTCACAGCTGGCCCAGATCCCTTATACAGAGCTGGTAACCCCCATCCTCCAGCTCCTCTGCATGCCATCTGCTAAGGACTCACAGTTGCCCAGCTTTGCATAACTGCCCACAGGTGACACCTTGCTATCAGGGAGAAGGACTTTATAGTGTGACTTAAGCTCTGGAGTCCCTTGAGGATGAGGTCAGGGCTCACTATTTCCACCCTTGAGCACATCCTCTTTCCTATTGTTTCCCTCACTTCCTTTAAAGTATTTCTGTTTGTCTGTTTCCTGAACAGCACTCCTGACATAAATCACTTAAACCCAAACTCCTGCCTCAAGATCTGCTAGGAAATCTGACCTAAGACAAATGGGTTAAAAACAAGATGACTGGTTTCAAATAAAAACTGTCAACCGAGATTTTTAGCAAGAAAAGAGAACACTATTTAGTGATAATATTCATAATCCTAACAATACTGGTAGAAAAAGAGATGCTTCTATTTTATTAGGTCTCAAGATAACATAATGGTCCAACAGAGAGGCGTTATGTACTAATTATCTGTGACAACAGCAACATTACATCAGCAAAGCCAACTAACAATTGCATGTTGTTTTCCTTTGGAATTGTATTTCCAGTAATACACCACATCACCATATTTGTATGTCATTAAGCATGTGACCTTGAAAAAAAGTTGCATAAACTCTCTGATCCTCAGCTTCTCTATCAGTATAAGGATGCCTTCCTCCTGTGATCAGGATGAATATTAATGAGAGGGTCCTGAAAAGCAATTAGCATAGTACCTGGCTCTCTCCAAATATTAATTTCCTTCCATTCACCTACCTTGTCACCATCAATTAATATTTCTTTTTAAAGTGCTGGCTTATTACGCCTTAATCAACACTAAGATTTAATCCAAGTTTATTCTTTTGTCATTGCTGAAGATGCTGTGATCAGTATGAGTGACTATTTCCCATGCTTCCGGAAAAAAAAAAAAAAAAAAAAAACCAACACGAGAGAGGGATGGGATTAGCTCAGTTACTGTAGTGGATATTTGTGTTTTTACCTGTTTAAATAAACAATAAAATTTATTGTTTGTTTGTTTGTTTGGTAATAGCATGCTATTTTTTCCCTGGGAAACAGTCCCTCTGCATTTATGAATTTTTATTAAAGATGGTCTCCTACTCACAGGAGGGTTGAGCACTGACTCAACTGAACCAGTAAGATTCATTTCTCAAAAATGCTTGTCTAAAAAAAAAAAATGCTTGTCTTGGGTGACCTCATCATGGACAATATGTGGCATTTCTTCCTGACCACAGTAATGCCCAGAAGAGAATGGAGTCCTCATTATTTTTTGTTCCTTGATCTCTCAATTTCAGCTCTTCTTTGACAGGGCTTTGGTTTCTCAATCTACATATCATTTCAATAGATTGCTTCTATTGTTATTAGACAGAGATAGTCTCTGTTGCCTGCAACCAAAAGACCTACTACAATGACTCAAATTAAAAATCTAATAATTTCAAAAAGTCTTTAAAGAGGGACTTATGACTTCACATTCTAAAGGGGAATGGTTTAAAGAAAAGGCAAATGAAGAGACCATTCTCAATTTTACTTGAAGGGATCAATATCATAATTATTCATAAATATATATGATGTACAGAATCACTTGCCAGTTCTGACGCCAATGGATTACATATCTTAATTAAACCTTTTTGACACTAAAAATATATTATATAGGGCTTCCCTGGTGGCGCAGTGGTTGAGAATCTGCCTGCTAATGCAGGGGACATGGGTTCGAGCCCTGGTCTGGGAGGATCTCACATGCCGCGGAGCAGCTAGGCCCGTGAGCCACAGCTGCTGAGCCTGCGCGTCTGGAGCCTGTGCTCCGCAACAAGAGAGGCCACGATAGTGAGAGGCCCGGGCACCGCGGTGAAAAGTGGCCCCCACTTGCCGCAACTAGAGAAAGCCCTCGCACAGAAACGAAGACCCAACACAGCCAAAAATAAAAATTAAAAAAAATATATATATATATATTATATAAATGTTCAGGTACCACTTTATGCCCCTTTTATATTCCATTGATGTGTTTTATAACATAAGCCCCTGCTCAATCTAAAAATTAATATATTAACAGACTTTAGTATCTCTACCTTTGGGGTTGGAAATACAAATATTAATGATATTTTCAAATTACAACTAAGTTATGGCAGAATGGAAGACTATCCCAGACCTTATGATTACAGATGAATTCCTAGGAAGCTAACAATGCACTATTTTACAGGGTATGTCCTAGTATCTATTGTTAATCTGCCAAATAGGAATTAATATGGTAGCAGCAGACCCCGACTAGTACCTGGATGATTCTCACAGTTAAGAGAAGCGTCTGTCCAAACATGCCCTCCATCCATCCCACCCTTATTGCCAACATGCAATCCCACCACTGGGCTGCATGCAAATATGCTTAGACTAGACAGGCAACAAAGACACCAGGGCCTCCATGGAACGTTCAGCAGGAATGTTCCTGGTCCATGGAAATGTAGAAAGCCCAAGGTATTCTGGACACCAAGTACAGGTTTCTAAGGTGCTGTGACATTCTCAGTATCTCTCTCTTCGGTTTTAAGCCACTAAGTGCTCCAAGTTCTCCTACCCAATCCCTTATATCTTCTGTTTCTCTTAGAGAAACCACTTCAGGTCGAGTGCATTCCATTGCAAACTCATTCATTCACTGATATTCGTTCATTCAGACATGTATTGCTTGGCAGCTATGTGCAAGGATCCCAGCTAGACTCACTGAATACAATGGGGAACAAAACTGACAAAATCCTGACTCTTACATTTTTGGGGGTGGGGAAGGAATGGGCAAGAAGCAGGTAAATAAATAGGCTAAGTAGACAATTTCAGATAGTCATAGGCACTATGAAGAAAATAAGTAAGATGAGTTGGTTGAAAGGGACTGGTTTGGTGACCAAAGAGGATGGTCAGAATTAAGTTTGGTAGTTCGAGAGGGACTCTCAGGGGAAGTGACTTTCTTATCCTATAAAGGTGTCAAAGAACTGTAGAAACTGACTTAAAATTGGAGGGAAGAGCAGAGGCCACCAAAATACAGCCACAATGCATTGGTTATTTCAGTGTATCTGTCCCACTGGCCTGTATCTATCTGAAACACACAAACACAGGATATCTTAGTTTTAAAAAAAGATCTTAAATCTCCTCGAAGCCACACACTTTATCTGGGTTGCAGTGTGCTTTGTAAACATAAAAGATAAAATGACTTGGCTACCTGAAATGCTTTGTTCCTTGAGAAGAAATCATTCTCTTTTTTCCCCTTTGGCATATTGATTACTCATTAATCCAGCAAAACAAAGGATTAATTAATCTTTATGGTTCAATGAAGAATAAATTAGTGCAGTTTAAAATGGGCCTGATCCAATATTACAAATTGGAGGAAATGTTCCTCACACTCTCTCTCCATTCACTTCTCCAAACCTAATCTCCGGAGAATGGTCTTGGAAGACTGAATTTACTTTGCATGATATTTTGTACTCTTGCTCCTTCTTTAGAATTCAATCGCTTGAAAAGAGCTCATTGCTTTTCCCAAATCCCACTTTAACTATTTCCAAACACAGAAACAGTACCATTTTTAAAGAGGGCTTTAGACATATCACATATCTGAAACAAAATTTTCCTATGTAGAAAACAATTTGAATAGCCAGTTTTTCAAAACGGAAAATAATACAATAGCCACATACATTGAGGCATTTACATAACTGTTCAATTATTTCCCTTGTTGAATGAAAAGGACTCATACCTACCACATTCAGTCAGGATGCCTCCGGAAACTACAAAACATGAGGTACAGCCTCTGAGCATTTCAGGGAAAAAAAATGGTGTGCTTTCTAAAGTTATTCTGTTGGTTCCAAATAGAGTTTTTTTCTGAGCTATAAAAGAATCTAATGTCAGATTCTCAGAATGCACTAAGGGGTAGGATCTACACTTGTGAAGAGAATCCCCTATTTGAATAGTCAATATCTAGGATATGATATCCCCCTCAGTATCCCCTTCCCATTTTTGTTGCAATTATATCAGTTTAAAGGAATTATGCACCTAGATTTGGCCTCTGGATTCTTAGCCAAAATTCCTACAAAGAGGTAGCACTTGAAAAACTGGAGAAAGAAAAACTTAGGACTAATCTTGATCTCCTACAAGCTTATCTTTATTATTAGATATTCTAAGACAATGATTTTGTTTTCTGTTTCTCTCTTTGACAAGAGATGATAATTTTCAGGTATGAATTTTAAAACAATAGATGAAAAACCAGCTCTTTCTTTTAATGTTAAAAAATAAAATCTTGTCATAGACTACATCATGGATATTCAATATTTATTTCTAGGGGCTTCCCTGGTGGCGCAGTGGTTGAGAATCTGCCTGCCAATGCAGGGGACACGGGTTCGAGCCCTTGGGAGGATCCCACATGCCGCAGAGCAACTAGGCCTGTGAGCCACAACTATTGAGCCTGTGCGTCTGGAGCCTGTGCTCCGCAACAAGAGAGGCCACGACAGTGAGAGGCCCGCGCACCGCGATGAAGAGTGGCCCCCGCTTGCTGCAACTAGAGAAAGCCCTCGCACAGAAACGAAGACCCAACACAGCCAAAAATAAATAAATAAATAAATAATTAAAAAAAACAAAAAAAAGAGTCCAACAGGATTTTGAAAAAAAAAAAAAAATTTATTTCTATAATATAGTATCAGTGTATGTATTGGTATCAAAAGGACACTCTCTATGGCCAAGGGAATTTACATGTTGTGTTCTGACAATACCACGGTTGAAAGAGTTCAGGACTGGGAATGAATATATGTGCTTTCTCATTCACGTATAGTCACATTCCCTACCTGTTTGGCAAATTCCTCCAATTCCCTGGAGGTCAGCCTTCTCACCTGGAGAAAGAGAGGTTCCGATCAGATGAACTTGAAGGTCATTTCCAACTCTAAAATTGTATGACTCAGTAATTCAGCTGTCTACTCTTAATAACATAGTTAAAATGAGGTTGGCTTTGGAGTCTATATTTACAGACCAGGCACCTCTGGCAAGATAAAGCTTTCAAGGAGCCAAGCTGGTAGTGAGATGAGGAAGCCAAGGGGAATTGTTGATGTTGCTGGTAAAGAAGCACGATGGTTCTCCATCGAAGAGGCCCCCAGGCAACCGGGGCTGTGCCCATAGTCACATGACCTGGAGACCAATACTCAGAAGTCCCTGTGAAGGAGGGTAATGCTCACTAAAACGCTGCCCTCTCTATGGCTTTGTGCTCAGATGGGCATAGGATCAGAACCTGTACTGAGAGCCGACCCAGATGTGGGGAAGACATCTGTAAGCCTCAATCTCCACATCTATAAGATGGGCACTGAAAACCATACACCTCCTTGGGTTTTTGTGAAAGTTAAATAGTGGTTGAAAATCACTTAGCATAATATCTCATTATTTTTAGCAGTTTTTATAGATCTCTCTGACTTTCAGACAGAAAAGAATCTGCATGGAAGTCCACCTACACCATATGTTTTAGAAACACTAAATCATTCCAACAGCAGGTCCAAAGATGTTCTCAATAGGTAACAATTTACTTCCTTAAAGTGTTTGGTTTTATTAAAACAAGCAAAACAAAGGTAATAAGGTTCTGCATTTAGCTGAGCATTGGTGGGCACATAATTATAACCAAGCTCCATGAATCTGACAGCCAATTTCAAGCTGGATTTTATGAAAGTGTATGCACATCATGCTGCCCTGTTTGGAACACAGATGACATACAAATACAGCAGCACTAAAATCCAGCGAACCACTTAGAGGCCCACAGAACACCAAAAACAACTTCAGTATACAAACTACAAGCCTGGAATCCCCACAACGTTGATGTTTGTCATTGGTCATGCTGGGCAGACCAGTCTCTGCCTTCTGATCTAATCTACTTCAGAATGACTGTGAAGCCGACAGCTATGTCAGAGCAAGTGAAAAAATAGATTCAGAACAAAGGGGAGACCCATCTCTCTAGGGCAACTCCCTCTGGAACATACACTAAGCTTCAGTGGAATGTATAAATATTTCATTCAATATTTTGTATGACATTCCTCCCATGATTTACATATGTCTGACCCATTACTTTAAAAAGTACATTAATGTCCCTTGTCAACAGTGTCTCCTCTATCTGCCCACCTCTCTTCCTTATTGAGCCAGGGGAATTGGAACCCTAAACAGAATCTGTGTCTGTTCTGTATAACATCACAGCGTATTGAAACTGAACAGGACCCTGTGGGTCTCATGGGCACAAAAGCCTTTCTGTGTCCCCCATTTCTTGATTACAGGAAATAGGCTTCATTCAGCCTCCATGACCTTCTCTGAGCTCCAAAGGGCAGGTCCAAAGAGTTGTTAATCAGGGAAGGGAGGGGACAGGGAGACAAAGGAGGAGCAGTCAAGAGAAACAATAGTGCAGCCTTGGGGCAGGGTCCTGGTTCCCCCTCAAGGGATACACACAATATCTTTGAGTTGTTTTGCAGATACTGAAACCCCCACCAGGTGGGAGAAGTTAACTGTATGCTGCCCACAAGCACATAGACCCCAGACCGGTTGGAACCAGAAGGTTGATGATGCTGACTCCCAATTACCTCACCACCAACCAATCAGAAGAATGTCCATGAGCTAATGACACCCTCTTTGAACCATTCCTATAAAACTCCTCACTACCCCTTCCGGGTCGGGACACAGAGTTATCAGGGCATTAGCGTGCTGTGGCCTCCTTTGCCTGGCAAAGCAATAGAGCTATTCTCTTCTACTTCACCCAAAACTCTGTCTCTGAGATTTAATACAGTGTTGGGGTACAGAGGCTGGATTCGGTTTCAGTACCAAAATATAAACTCATTTATTTTCTTTTTGTAGAAGTGTACCTTCCCTCGGAACAGCTGCTTCTCCAGGGTGTTTTCTGTGTTTTGCTTTCTTTCATGATATTTGAGAGAGATGAGAGTGGCTTCTGGAAAAATGGCATGTGGAGGAAATGAGACCCTGCACTTTCTATTTCTTTTGGGATCTGAAAGGGAGCAGTGAGATAAATGGGGGACATGCATGGAGAGAGAGGGAGGGAAGACAGGAGTTGGTGTGAAGCTGTTAGAAGGAGCTAGGGGTCCATTTCCGATCTCACAGCTGCACCAGGGGATTCAAGGACACGAAATGGGCAGGATCCACATGGCCTCCTTCAACTGCTGACTTTTGCCTTTGCAAATTATAAGAAAACAAATTCCACTATAAAACTCTTAGAGGAAAACATAGGAAGAACACTCTGACATAAATCACAGCAAGATCTTTTTTGACCCACCTCCTACAGTAATGGAAATAAAGACAAAAATAAACAAATGGGACCTAATGAAACTTAAAAGCTTTTGCACAGCAAAAGCTTTCGTCTATAAACAAGACGAAAAGACAACCCTCAGAATGGGAGAAAATATTTGCAAATGAATCAACGGATAAAGGATTAATATCCAAAATATACAAACAGCTCGTGCAGCTCAATATTAAAAAACAAACAACCCAATCAAAAAATGGGCAGAAGACCTAAATAGACATTTCTCCAAAGAAGACATACAGATGGCCAAGAGGCACATGAAAAGATGCTCAACATCACTAATTATTAGAGAAATGCAAATAAAAACTACAATGAAGTATCACCTCACACCAGTTAGAATGGGCATCATCAGAAAATCTACAAACAACAAATGCTGGAGAGGGTGTGGAGGAAAGGGAACCCTCTTGCACTGTTGGTGGGAATGTAAATTGATATAGCCACTATGGAGAACAGTATGGAGGTTCCTTAAAAAACTAAAAATAGAATTACCATATGACCCAGCAATCCCACTAATGGGCATATACACAGAGAAAACCATAATTCAAAAAGACACATGCACCCCAATGTTCATTGCAGCACTGTTTACAATAGCCAGGTCATGGAAGCAACCTAAATGCCCATCGACAGACGAATGGATAAAGAAGAAGTGGTACATATATACAATGGAATATTACTCAGCCATAAAAAGGAACGAAATTGGGTCATTTGTAGAGATGTGGATGAACCTAGAGACTGTCGTACAGAGTGAAGTAAGTCAGAAAGAGAAAAACAAATATCGTATATTAACACATATATGTGGAATCTAGAAAAATGGTACCGATGAACTGGTTTGCAAGGCAGAATTAGAGACCCAGACATAGAGAACAAACGTATGGACACCAAGGGGGAAAAGTGGCAGGGGATGAACTGGTAGATTGGAACAGACATATATACACTAATATGTATAAAATAGATAACTAATAGGAACCTGCTGTATAAAAAAAAATAATTTAATTTAAAAAAGTTCCAGTGTTTAAGTAGATTGGAATAAATGCAATATATGATTAAACATAATCCCCACCCGGTGATTTTCACGTGCTAATGATGATGCTACTTAGATTTAGAAACATGTGGGCCAGAACACTATAGCGTACCAAACAAGTCAGGAAACACAGGATTTAAAATATGAATTACATTTTTTAATAATATGATAACTATGATTTTTGTTAACCTCCAGACACCTTTTCAGGGAACTGGCTCAAAATTTAAAACAATGGAGTCAATTGCTCATCCAGAAAAAGCACAATGGATATACCATTTCCCCATTACCAGATATTTTGGAAACTCTCAAGCGTTCCTGGTCCCCCAAGTATAAACAGAGCTGCACTGATGGAGAACAAATGTTCCCAAGTGGATTTGCATTTTCTCATTCAGTGAAAGGTTCCTGTGCAGGTAGGTCCCTGGTCAGGTTGCCCTCCTGTTTGTCCCTTGCAGCCCCTCCTCCCCCATCCCCCACAAGAGAGGTGCCTTGGTGCACAGGTTCCCAGGTTCCTTATGTTTCCCAGGTTCCTGGGCCTGCTGGCTTCTACCTGGTTTCCATCTGGCTGGAGACTGGATAGCAAGGAGAAGGAAAACGTTATTCCCTCCTTCTTCCCTGCTTTTGGAGGCTTCTCTGTCAGCAAGTAGTTTCAGCTTTTACCACTTGGCACTGGTCCAGGGCCACAACAGCATTAGTTTTCCCATCTGCCTCAGCAGGGGGGGGTGGTGGCTTCCTGCTTTTGACAATCTCAGGGATCCCTGTTTGGTTCCTCAGTTCCTTCATCATCTGTGTAGACAATTCCCTACATCACATTCCTTTTTTTTTTTTTTTTTTAAATTAGCATAGATTCTGTATTTCTGGCTGGACTTTCACTGACACAGCTCCATAGTCACTGACAGACTACTCATTTTTCCTTCATTCATTCATCATTTCTTGAGTACCTGTATGGGGCACATACCATTTTAGTTGCTAGAGATCCTGCAGTGGCTGTTCTCATGAAGCTTCATAAGTTCCAGGAAAAGAGACAAAAAATAAAAAATGTAGAATAATAGATAGTCGTTGTGAAGGGTAGAGAAGGAACACCAGGCGATGCGAGGGTGGAACTGAGCACGACTTTAGCTGAGACAGTCAGGGGAAGAGTTTCTGAGGAGGCTCCATTTGACCTGAGATGTGACGGATGAGAGGGGCCAGCTACGTAGCGGAAAAAATATTCCAGGCAAAGACAAAGAAACTCAAGCAGAAGGAGCTTAGAATAGTGGAGCGAGAGAGAAGCAGGGAAGGGAAAGCTTGGAAGAGCAGACAGAGGTCAGGGTGGAGGGAGAAGGCTGATCATGGAGGTAAGAATGTGAATTTTATTTTTCTAAGTGGGTTTGGAAAACATTGGAGAGTTTTAGCAGCAGTAGGGGTCATGAGTACTTGACAGTTTTAGAAAATCACTGTGACTGCTTTTTGGGGAGTGGGTTAAGAGAGGGCAGTGTGACTGCGGAGAGAGGAATCACCTCTGTTGCCAGGTGACTGTGGTGGTGATGGTTGGATGAGGGTGGAGAGGGTGGCTGTCTAACCACCATCAGAAGGGGCAGCAGACAGGATGCTGATGGTAAGAAAAAGAGAAGAACGAAGTGACTCTGATGTGGTTTTTTGTTATTTTGTTTGTTTGTTTCAATCCATTTTTTTTTCTGATTTTTTTTTTATTCTACATTTTTTAATTGAAGTATAGTTGATTTACAACTTTGTGTTAATTACTACTGTACAGCAAAGTAGTTCAGTTATGTATAGATAAACATTCTTTTTTTTAATATTCTTTTCCATTATGGTTTATCATAGGATATTGAATATAGTTTTCTGTGCTATACAGTAGGACCTTGTTTATCCATTCTATATATAAAAGCTCAAAATGACTGTGATATTTGAGCAGCTAGATGGATACTGAAACCAAAAACCACTCCTCATCATATTTCTGTTGCCTTACTTGAGTTAACTTTCTTTTCTTGAGAAGTATTCATACATGGATATTAACCAATATAAAATATAAATAAATATTTGTTTAATTCCCCAATGTGTTAGTCTGAAAACTTGCAAACCTCTGCGAATGTTATAAGGACAGTGCTATAAACACCCACATGTTACTTTGCCTAGATTCACCCATTTTAACATTTTTGCTACACCTATTTTGTCTTATGTTCTCTCTCTGTAACCCCACACACGTACATAGACAGATTTTTTACTGAAACATTTACAAGAAAGAAGCAGCCAATGACACTTCCCCTCTTGATTATTCAGCATAAATCTAAGAACAAGGACCTTCTCCTGTAGAACTGTGCAAAATTCCCATGAATTTTGACTCTCATGTAACACTATTAGCTAACATAAAGAGCTCCTATTCAAATTTCCCTGATATTCCTCCAAAAAGAAAAAAAAAAAATGTTTCTCATAGCCCTTAGGACACTAAAAAAAAAGGAAATCCAGTATCCAGTAGTGAAGGATTATTTGTTTCTCATGTACCTGTAGTCTCCTTTAATCAAAAATAAAACATTTATTTATTTATTTATTTATTTATTTATTTAGGCTGCGCCAAGTCTTAGTTGTGGCACACGGGATCTTCGTTGCGGCATGTGGGCTTCTTAGTTGCAGCATGTGAACCCTTAGTTGCAACATGCACGTGGGATCTAGTTCTCCGACCAGGGATTGAACCCGGGCCCCCTGCATTGGGAGTGTGGAGTCTTACCCACTGGACCACTGGGGAAGTCCCAATCTTGACTTTTTTTGAATAGTGCAAACCTGTTAAAAGCTCCTCAATGGGGATTTGTCTGATTGTTTCCTCATGATTGGATTGAAGGCAAACTTTGGCAGGATTACTACCTAGGTGATACCATGCCCTTCCTAGGGTTATCAGTCAAGAGGCACTTAGATCTGATTATGGGTGATGCTAAGTTTGATCACTTAGTTAAGAAAGTGGCTTTTGGTTTTAACCAACACAATTTTTAACAGCCTTTGTCAGCTTCTTCCATCCTTAATTCTTCTCTACATTAATCTCTTATTGCTATTTAAAATGTGGGAGTAGCCACTCTACAGAATGTGCATAAAAAATGTCCACTCCCTTTAGGAACATTCAAGGTGGATGGCTCTCTGGAAACATAGGGACATCAGTAACAGTGACAGTGAAAGAAGACGCTGTGTGTGTCACTCATCTTAAACAAGCAACTGGGGCCAGTTTCCATCAGCAATAACTCCTTGGAGAAGAGTTAGAACATAGTGCGAGTAGAAAATGATACACAGACCTCTATTTCAGTGATCAAAGAAAGTGGATTCTTTCATGCATAGTGTCAATCATTTGCTTGAAATAAGTGTCCCCAGCTAATTCTGGGAAAGGAAACTTACATGTAATGAGCAAATATTTATGCCAGACAAAATGCTGGACATTCTTGTATTTGTTTTCTCAATTAACCCTCAGGAAAACCTCATTATTTTGTAAGGAGCGATGGAGACTCAGGAAGATCCTTTAAGTTTCAGGAGCTCAAATTCTCAAATGTAATTCTCAGTATCAATTCTCAAATACTCAAGGTTAATATGTGCCAATTTATCATTTGAATCTATGTCTAAAATGTAGATACTTTCCAGCCAAGCCTTGTAGCTTCACAGAGCATATCCTTTAGCAACAATGTTTAGAGTCATCACACTTTTCCTTGATTATAATCATGAAAGGGGATGGAAATAAATTAAGAAATTAATTAGAATACAAAAACACCTCGCTTTTATCTCATCCTTTAAAGAAAGGTGGGAAAAGAAGAAGATACTGTTTTCTTTTTTTCCTTTCAACTATAATACCTTCTGGAAAATTACAAATAATCAGTCACTGAGAACTGGAAATATAACACTGTGTTTAAAATCTGAATGTAAGTTAAAATCAGTTATATAATGAATGCAAGTGTTACTTAAATTTTTTTTTTCATCGTTTTCTCTGTAAAATTCTTTCCTATAATTTTTAATTCATAGAAGCAATACTTGATGGCTGGCTGGTATTGATAAGCCCATTTAAAGGTTTACTACTTAAATCCAAAGTCATTGACTGGTCTATGGAAAATTGGTCCATACAACTGAGGGCAATGGAAAAATTGGCAGGAATAGTATATATTCATTCTTTCCAATTACTACAACTGAACTACAGGCCAATTACAGTTGAGAATAACAATAACTGTTGAACATTCTCTCTAAAAATCCTAAGACTAAGTAGAATTGAGTAAGATACAGCTCCTATCCTTAAGTGGCTCATAATAATCTATTTAGCCCTTAACTTCTTGATCCAGGAATAATAGCAAGAACTATTTCAACAACGTTTCTTTCAACACATTACGTTGGGAAAAAATCCCCTCCATTTGTCATATCATGTCATTTTTTCAATCATCCTCAACTTTCTCAGGAACTGTGCCTTTTAAGACAAATTTTAAGCAAGTGGGGAAAGTGGAAGACTTGAAATATAAAAACAAGATGAATATTTTCTTAGTGCAATCAGTTTGTTTTATATCACTTTCTAACATGTCTGGAATATTACAGCTTCATGAGTAATGCAACAACAATAAGCAGTTTTAGGCAAAGAAAAAAAAAATAACCCTCATACTTCAAGTTTCCTCACCTTTCAATTTTAGAAAATTGGTGCTTTGCAGTGTTTTGATTTTGCTTATTTTGACTGTTTGTCTTCCTTAAAGCATTAAGATCAGCAAGTAGATAAAGTGTTTATAAAATATTTAATTTAAAAATAAAGAATTTTCCCTGGAGGATCTCCAATTCTTTAAAAAATTGACTCTCCAGTTATCATGTCTTTATTTGATAAGCAAAAGACCAGGGGTTTTGATATTTGGGAGGGATAAAACTTAGATACGCAGACTATTTGAATAAAATTTCCCAGAATGACATAATAGTCAGCATGACAGCGGGAGAGAATAAGGGCAAGAGACAAAGACCAGAGAAAGACAGATGGATTTCTGAATTTCATTCTGTACTTTAAATTCCTGAAATGCCCCTCTTCCTACCCCCTTATAAACATTAACACCATTTGAAAAATGAATAAATACAAGAAAACTGAATGGACATGTTTCAAGAAAGGAGAAGATTTTTGAGTTCTATTCCAGCTCAGAAATCATTCAGCTTCTGAGAATTTGGAAAATTCTCTGGTAATTGTTGTGCCTCCGTAAATGAGGGGATTGGACTAACCTCTCTTCAGCTCGAAGATTTCACAACTCCATGATTGGAAGTTTAAAGAACTTTTCAGTAGCCCATTGCTCCTGGGTATAGAGTATCTCTATGGCCTAGGAAGAATCTGAGATTATCTGACACAGCTTTATAATTTTTAAAATAATAGCTAAATTCCTTTGCTATGTGCTTATTTCTTAAGCAGTATGTGTGTGTGTGTGTGTGTGTGTGTGTGTGTGTGTGTGTAGCTTTATATCAAAAATATTAAAAACTTACCATCTCTTATCCTGCAATAAATTTAATTCGGACATAAGACTTTGGCAATTGATTCTTGGACCCTAAAACTCCCAGTCAGCCGACTGAGCCAGGTCATCCCAAACATCTCATTAAGCTCTCAATAATATGAACAAACATTTTGTGCATTTGAATTTTTGGTCACCACTTACAGTGCTATGTTGGGATTTTACTAATATATCTGAGTGTATGTATGTATTTATCTAAGCAAATATAAAGTCAAAAGTGGTTGCTTTCTTTCTTTTAGCGTGAAAAGTTTCTGAATTGTCAGTAGAGAGGTGAAGAGACAGGTTCTTATTTCAAAGATTCCAGTGGACTTTCTGGATGCCTCCAGATCCTTTCTGCTGCAGGAATATTTCCTGATCGATGGTTTCACAGCTGCAGGACACTGGCCAGACAGTCCCAAGAGAGCCATTGTTGCAAAGCCATTAAAGAAAGAAATATATTCAGATGGTGTCAATAATTTCTAACACCTAACTATTGGAAATTCTCACAGACACAATGCAAATGGGCTCTCTCAAACAATTCTCCATCCTAGTTTCTTCCTCAGCATTTTTACAGACAGAATTTTTTTTCTCTCCCCAGTTGAACAAGAAAGAACAAAAGTAGATTCCCCAAAGGAGGAATCATTCGTACTAAGTTTCTTTATGTAGGTCACCTCTGATGTGTTCTTGGTTGCATTTCAACTGCTAAATTTCCCATGTCAAGCTTTCAGTTCTGATGGCTCTGCACATAAATTCTATTGCTTTCCAAAAGAATAATTGTTTAAGTTCCCTGTTTGAATGTTGAAGGATGCTATATGTTCCACAGATGCTCAATACATTATTGGTCATGTTAGCAGTATGATACAAAATACTAAAATATTTTACATGGAGATGTCTCTGTGTATGTACATTATAATATGTTAACAGGAAAAACTGTTGTTCATTAAACTAATTTAAGGAGAGTGACTATCACCTATATTCAAATAGACTGTAAAAGTATATCCTTTGTTGTTAGCAGTCTACCGTATACCAGGTTAGTTTCCCTAACTTTTTCCCTTCTCCAGATTTACGTCTTATAAATATCTCTTGAGCCCATGTCCTCTGCTCTATTCCAAATGTCATTGGTTCAGTTTAAACCTTTGGCAAACCATTCTACACCTTCCATCTTCAGATCTATCCTCTACTCTACCATCATATGTTTCTACAAAATAGATCTTGTCAATTCACCTCTGCTTAAGAAAATTCCCTCTTTCCTCACTAACTATGAAAAAAGATTCAAACACCCTGACATGGCATTCGAAATCTCTGATAATCTGTTGTTAATTTATTTACTCAGCCTCATCCATTTGTGTGTTCATCAGTCAGCAATAGGATGAAAGTGCCCCTTCTAAAATATTTATTGCCCAGAAGAATGTAAGCTCCACAAGGGTGTGGATTCGGATTATTTCTTTCACTAATGTCTACTAAACATCTAGAACCCTATGTGAATGAAAAATATTGCCTGCCATATCAGTAAACAAAGCATGTTGCAACCATCAAGCCATCACATTACAGCCACCCCTACGGTGAGCCCTGAGGGAACTCAGGATAGAAACGTAATGCCTACCATCAAATCATCAGACACTGCAGCCACCCCCCACTCCACCTAAGGAAACTCAGGATGAGAAAGCACAGGATACTGGCCCCAGATAGCTGAGGTGCATTTCAAAGGAATGATTTCGGTGAGCCAGCCTCTTGCATCTTGCTATACATAGAAAAGTGCTAAATTCCTTAACTTGAGATGTCTGGTTTTCTTTAATTAACAGTAATCTTTGATATTCTACCTGATCTTTGTTGGAAAAACTCCTGTATATCCTGGCTCTCCCCTTGCCTCTTCAGAGCAGTCCCTTGGAGTTATCTGAGATGCTGTGTCCAAGGCTTAAGTCCTCAGTTTTGTCCACCAAATAAAACATAACTCTCAACTTTTAGGTTGTGCATTTTTTTTCAGTCGACACATATTTGGCATTAGGTAGATGCTTAACCGATATTTTTAGAATTAATAAATTTAGCAAACTTGCTGAGTGCTTATTATGTGTGACATAGAGAGCCTGGCGTTAGGAATCTGTGATGAAAGCCATTGTCTCTATTTTTAAGGAGCTGGTCAGTGAAATTGACATTTCTAATGAATTCAGTGTGTATCTGTACATATCACTCTGGTTTCTGTAGGAAGCAGAGTCATAATTCATTGATCTGTATATCCTTTGTTGCAAACTAAGCGTTCATTAAATGTTTACTAAATAAATTAAGCTAAGAATGCAATTAGGGCAGCATGTCTGAAGGCTGTGGTAGGCAAAATAATCTACCACCCCACCCCCGCCAAATATGACCAGATCCTAATTCCAGGAACCAGTGAATATGTTACATTACATGATAAAGGTGAAACATTTGCAGATGTGATTAAAGATTAGGAAGCTGGAGAGGGAGAAATTATACCAGATTATCCAGGGGAGCCCATTCTAATCACATGAGCGTATAAAAGTGGAAGAGGAGGGAAAAAGAGGGAGTCAGAGAGAAAGTACTTGAGAAGGACTCAATTTGTCATTGCTGGCTTTGAAGATGGAGGAATGGGAACAAGAACCAAGGAGTGTGGAGGTTTCTAGAAGCTGGGACCAGTCCTCGGCTGAGTCAACAAGAAAACGGGTCCTACAACTAACTGCAGGGAATTGAATTCTGCCAGCAGCTCAAATGAGCAGGAAATGGAGCCTCCAGGAAGGAATGTAGCCCTGCCAATTCCTTGATTTCAGCCTGTTGAGATGCTTATCAGACTTATGACCTACAAAATTTGTGTTGCTTTAAGCCACTGAGTTTGTGGCAATTGTTATGGCAGCAGTAGAAAACCAATACAGAACTCGCCATATCCTTGGAAGACTGGCCAAAGTGAACCTTTGCCTTGGGTTCCTGTGACCAAAAAGAAAACGATCATCCTTGAAATTCTGACAGTACAATCTCAACATTTTTTGCAAAGGACATACACAGATAGAAAATTAGCTACATTTCCAGATAAAACAAAAGTGTTCTTCCAAAATGGAATTTAGGTAAACCATTTTCCAAGATGACGATGGCTTATTGAATCATTAGTGTCCTAGGACATCAAGCTGTACTATTAAAAATCTATACATAAGTAGCCTTTGAAATGTGTTTTCAAATTTTTATGCCCTTGAAGGCTAACTTTGACACCAGGGAGATTCTGAGTTACAGTTTTCCTCTCAGTCCAGAGATCAGCAGAAAAGGACCACAAAACAATGGCCCAAGAATGACATTTTGTAAGTCAGACAAAGACAAATATCATATGATATCACTTACATGTGGAATCTAAAAAAATGATACAATTAAACTTATTTACAAAACAGAAACAGACTCACAGACATAGAAAACAAACTTATGGTTACCAAAGGGGTAGAGATAAATTAGGAGTTTGGGATTAACAGATACTCACTAATATATATAAAATAGATAAACAACAAGGACCTACTGTATAGCACAAGGAACTATATTCAACACCTGTAATAACCTATAATGGAAAAGAATTTGAATTTATATATATATATATATATATAACTGAATCACTCTGCTGTACCCTTGAAACTAACACAACATTGTAAATCAACTATATTTCAATTTAAAAAAAGGAGGTAAGGAAGCACAAGGCTATGAATTAAATAGGAAATTTCCTTAGCCATGAAAAAACAAGTTGGCACCAGGCTGCCATTTACATCTGTGTAGATCACAATGGGCAAGTTGTAGCTAAAATGCAGGTCACACCTGCTCACCAAGCCATGTGCTCTGGCCTGAGGCAGTGACCCTCCCAGAGGAAGGGGCCTCCAGATGGCAACATCCTAAGGCTGAACAGATTATGTAAGGTACAACTTCACAAAGTCTACTGCAAGAACAGCATCACCTGAAGATGTGTTATGCAGTGGCCCTAGACGTAGTTTTGTTGTGTGCTTGCCTAGAATTCTCCAGGCAGGCTGCCTTCCCCCAGAAGGTTAGTGTTTTCTAATTCTTGCAATGACATCACATATGCTAACAGTGGCTCTGGTTCAGCCTCACAGAGGAAATATGTGTTTGCTTTTTATGTTATTGTAGCCAGATATAGAAAAGTAAAAAAGGACACTAAACTTGGGTTTGTGGGGAAAAGAAAGTGGTCTCAGTGTCCCACTCTCAAAAAACACTATGGAGGTCTTAAGTCTCTGTCCCAGGTAGAACCCAAATATAATTTCAGGAGTTTAAGGCATCCTCCATGGTGCATGGTACAGTCTTTCTCAAGCTAGAAGGCATGAAAATGGAAAATCCACCCAGAACCATTCCCTTATTCTAAGTGTGGACTCCCCTCCAAAATTTCCCTGCTTTGGGTCTCTGTTCAGTGCTTTCTGATAGCTGTTCTTTACATTTTGCCCAGAGTTTAGTGTTATCTATAGAAAGGTTGGTCTAATATGAGTTGCTCTATCGTATTGGAAGCAGAAATCATCCCTAGCTTCACTTTTGTCAAATGTGTCCAGGTGTCACTCCGAGGGTCCAGATTGAAGCCTTTGTCCTGGCATACGATCCAATCTAACATCTTACTGTACTGAGCTTTTGGGCTTCAAGAATTGAAAAAAATATGGTCACCCTACCCATAAGACACAGTAGCAAGAAAACTGTATCTTCCAGAAGACAAATCAAGAATAAGGACTCATGAGATAGCAGGAAGGGTTTGTTTCTATCTACCTTTTACCATAGGAGAGAGCATTCTATCTGAAGACACCCTGGGGAGGGGAACCTATTTCTATGTTAATTATGATAATACTCTGCCTAAGTACTCTTTTGCTAAAATTTAATCCCATTTTCTCTCTTCCTGTACTTTGTATAAATTGATATTGTGTTCCTTTCTTCCCTAAATTTAGCCTTTATATACTTCAAGAGAATTAGGAAATCATCTCTTAGTCATATCTTCTAGATTGAGTAACCCTAATTCCTCTTTCTCCAATCATAAGTACTATTTCACTTCATTTTAATCATTTGCTATGCTCCTTCACTCTGAACAGCATTCCAAATCACTTTTTGAAAATACAAGCCTGACCCTATGACACCAAAACACCATTCCTAGGTACATACTCAAGAAAAATGAGTGCCTATGTCCACACGAAGATCATGGCAAGAATGTTCTTAGCAGCTTTAATCCAAGTATCCATTCACAGAAAGATGGATAAACAGATTGGAAGAGATTCAGACAATGAACTACTACAAAGCTATGAAAATGAAAAGCAAACAAATAATAACTGAAAAAGATCATGGGTGAATCTCAAAACTATGTGTAGTGAAAGAAGTCAGACTCCCAAAAATGCACTCCACATAATTCCACTTTCACCCAGTACAACATGGAAAACTAATATATGGGGATAGAAGTGAAAAGATTGGGTTACCTCTACGTGTGTATATATATGTATACATGGGGGCTGAGGGTGGGAGGGGTCCCTTTAGACTAGAGAAGGGATGAGGGAGCCTCCTGGGGGAGGTCGAAATGTTTAATATCTGGACATGGGTGGTGGTAATATGGGTGTACCCAGGCATGTATGTACAGATGTGTGTGTGGATGCATGCGTGTATGCATGTGTGTTTGTTTGTGGATGCAAATCAAAGCCAAACATTTCTCAACAAAGAAAGCCTTCCTCAATGATGAAAGACCTCCAAACTTAAATCTGCAGCCTCTGATCTTCCCAGCAGCTCTTTGTACCACTTCCTAACAGAAATGAACATGGAAGAAAAAGTCTCAGGGACTCTTATGAAAATAGAGACTGTTTTACAACAGATCCATGAAAATATCAGCAAGACCCTTCCAGCTGGGAAAGTTCATCTGATGGAAGAATGTTGTCTACAGATGCTTCATAACATGTCTGCAAGCAACTTAAAAATCCTCAAAAAACAGTAATTAAATATGTCAACTTGACTGAATGCAATATCTCTGGGTTCCTGACTTAAAATGCCAGGTTGGAGAAGTGGTTATAAGCCTAGAAAAATGGACAAGGGCTTTGAGGTAGGATAGCCCTGAAAGTGGGCCAATCTCCTGTCTCTACCTAGTTATGTTACCCCATGAAATCCTATTAACCTTGGAGGTGTTCAGTTGCCTCATCAGGAAAATGGGATATTCAGAAAAATGTCATAGCATTCTCTGAGAATTAGGTGAAATAGTATATAAAAAGGGCTTAGTAAAATGTTGGTAGACAGAAGAGAAATTATTAATACCATAAAATTTTTGACAAAGGAGGTAAGAATACACAATGGGGAAAGGACAGTCTCTTCAATAAGTGGTGCTGGGAAAACTGGACAACAAAGAATGAGACTGGGCCACTGTCTTCCACCAAAAACAAAAATTAACTAGCAATGGATGAAAGACTTGAACGTAAGACCTGAAACCATAAGACTCCTAGAAGAAAACATAGGCCATAAACTCCTTGACATCAATCTTGGCAATTTTTCAGATTTGACACCACAAGCAAAGGCAATGAAGGCAAAAATAAACAACTAGGACTATATGAAATTAAAAAGCTTCTGCACAACAAAGGAAACCAGCAACAAAATAAAAAGCAACCTACTTTTTATGGAAGGAATGGGAGGAAATATTTTCAAATCATATGTCTGATAAGGGATTGATATCCAAAATATGTAAAGCAACAGCAAACAAAAAGAAGAAAAAATCAATTAAAAAATGGGCAGAAGATTTAAGTAGACATTTTTACAAAGAAGACATATAGATGGCCAACAAGTACATGGAAAGACTCTCAACATCGCTAATCATCAGGGAAATGCAAAGCAAAACCACAATGAGATATCACCTCACACCTGTTAGAATGGCCAGCATCAAAAAGACAAGAAATCACAAGTGTTGATGAGGATGTGGAGGCAAGGGATCCCTTGTGAACTGTTGGTGGGAATATAAAATGGTACAACCACTATAGTGGAGCTTCCTCAGAAAATTAAAAATAGAACTACCATATGATCCAACAATTCTACATCTGAGTATTTATCTGAAGAAAGCAAAAACACCTGCACAGAAAGTATATATGTACCCCCACGTTCATTGCAGCATTATCTACAGAGGGGCGTGGAAAATTGGGAGGTGACCATGGTTATGTCACTGTGTATATTTGTCAAAACTCACAGAAGTGGACACTAAGAAGGGTGATATTTACTGCATGTAAATTATGCCTTAATAAAAATAAAAATAAATGACTATTCATGTTTTAAGACTTTGCCTTTCTATGAACTTGTTCAAACATATGAATATAATAAATCTGCCAGGGAAATTATTCTCCTAAAAACAGAAGCAGTGTTATTAAAGTAACACTCTGAAAAGCAATTATACTCCAATAAAGATGTTAAAAAAATAAATTAAGAAAAATAACACTGAGCAAATCTAGGAGTAAAATTTAGGAAGTGTATGCTAGGGAGTTTGGAAAGGTAAAAAAGGGATATAAATACAAAGTGTAGTAAGAGCTAGCCTTTGTTGTTGTTGTTGTTTAATTTTATTGAAGTATAGTTGATTTACAATGCTGTGTTTAATTTCTGCAGTACAGCAAAGTGATTCAGTTTTATATGTATTCTTTTCCATTATGGTTTATCACAAGATATTGAATATAGTTCCCTGGTCTCTATATAATAGTTAGAGCTAGACTTTGAAAGTCACCTCAAAGAAGATAAGGAAGACAAGTGTCCCTACAAATCAGTTGACTCTAAATCTTGGAAATGTATTTAGATAATTCAATGAAAACTACTGTTCCACTCTTTAATTCACGGAATATACATAAACAGATCTTGCCATTAAAATATGTCATTGCAGAAGAAGAGCTCCATGGTTTCATGCTGATTTTGAAAACAGGAGAAGGTGTAGTAACAGAAGTAAGTATGAAGATAAGGATAATGGAGGGAAATACTGTATGTTAGACAAGGGCTATCTGATGGTGCTCGCTCCCTTATCTGGACCTTTCCCTGACACCACGCATGCCAGGCCTCATTACATACAGGATCACTGCAAACAGAAGGTCAGGGGCAAGGATACAGGACAAAGGATTTGTAAACAGAGAAAGGCAACCCTGTGTAATCAAAAAGCTTCATCTCCATTTGAAAAGGAACCATTACACTGAAATCCTTTCCCATTTTTATTGGATCTTTCAAGTCATTTTTAAGAATAACACACCAAAAACTATCCTCTGGGTGTAATATAAATACTACTCATAATAAGCAAGAAACAAGATCCAGAAATATATTTGCTTCTCATGTTAGGAAATCAGGATGTAATATTTTACACAGTCAAGAACTCATTGGAGAAAGAAAAAGAACTATGAGGAAAGAAGTCAAGAGGCTCTTCTTTCTAAGCCACACTATTTATAATGCTCTTAAAGAGGTTTGTATATTGTGTAATCATGATGACTGAAACCACAATTTGCCATCAGTTCTATATTTAAAGAAAAAACTCTGGTGGTCTCCTAGCTCACAATTAATTAATGGAAAATTTTCTTAATAGCTATTGGAATATTTTTCTACCTAATTCTTTTACTTGAAGACCAGCCAAGTGTCAGTCCCAACTCTGATCAAGCAAGCATAACCCCCTCCATGACATGCCGTGGTATTCGCTGGCACAGGCTCAGATGGTGGGCTTTTTACATCACCAAAAGCAGTTCAAGTCCTCTGCCCCACACACCTTGCAGCTACCCACTAAATCTCCTCCAACTGATGCTATGTGAAGGTGATTCAAAAATAGTAAATATTCATACATAGGTTCAATCAAATACCTTCTTGAAAAAATAGAATTTACTTACATGGTGAAAGCACAATTTAGACATTCATCATTCACTCATTAATTCATTCAATTAATATTTATTGAGGACCTAATAATATATTCCAGGCACTATTCTAGGAACTAGAGAGAAACAATCATAGCCCATGCCCTCTAATAGGGGAGACAGACAATAAAGAACGTAAAACAAACAAAATAAAAAAGGATCAACAGGGAAGACAAATACGACCACTGAAAGCTCAGAGCATCTAACCGCAGCCCAGTTGAAGTTCTACACCTATGTACAGCTAAAGAGTTTTATTTTTCGTGCTGCCAGTAAACGACACGCAGAGCTAACCAAAGCTATTCTGCTTACACCTCTTTTTATGATCATTGTGGAATTCAAATGAGATTCAAATGTGCTGACCTGTCGCATAGTTTACACAAATCACTCTGAATTATTTTAATCTTTCATGTGGAACTGCTAAAAATTCTGCTCTCTTCCATGCTTTCACATTCATATAGATAATAAATTAGATGATTTCCATTGTGTTCTTTTCATTGTTGTGTGTATTTGTCCTCCCATCCGCTCTAACTCTTCTTCGGTAAACAAGAGAACCCCCAGCAAAAGAGCCTGCTCACAGAGCTTCAGAGCCTCATTGTATTGGAACAGCAGAATTACAAGAGGATTAAATAACCGAGCTGATCAATATACATCCTGGTTCTGACAACATCAAATGACCTGATGTGTTCACCCTCTTCCTCCCCTCCTAGGTCCAATTCCACAAGCCAACCTTCAAAGATGGGAGGTGAGGGGAAGGCAACAATGACTGCTTTAAATCAGATATCAAATTTGTGGCAGCTCCTTAAAGCTATCACAGAAATGCTCGACTTGACCAGGTCAAATTTTATTTGTCTTGTACTTTTATCACTCTCAAAGTTAGTGCAACATGTCTGCCATAGAAATAAGGAAAACAAAAATGAACTGCCCCATTGGCATGTCAGATTAAAAACACGTGGATTGATTTTATACTTTTGAAATAACCAGCTGGCTTGAAGCCTCTCCTACTTTCTCTGTTGAAAGATTCTTGTACTCTTGGGACTCAAAGAGAAGCATTAGGTTGGATAAATGTAGTACACAATTCTGTTCATGATGATGACAGCGGTAAACATTTACTGAGCACTATGTACTAACTATGTACTAGGGGTGACGCTACATGATTTGTGCACATTACCTTATTACGACTTCTCCTTCCTATTTGCTTATTAAATTGCTCTCACCTTCCTGAATCCTCCACTTTTTCCCGATCTATTGCTTTCTTCACTTATTTTAAAAATGCACTTGGCGAGGTATACCCCCCACTTGCTACTTACCTAGAAAATCAAGTAATTAATACATGTGCTACACCTGAGTGGCTAAGCTCGGCTGAAGTTCCACAGAGAGACAGCCGGGTTCCACTGTGGATGTAAGATCACCAAACTCAAAAGGGAGCACGGCATTGACTGGCAATCGTCGTCCATTTCTTTGATCGACTTAACTTGTCATCGTCTGCAACAAACTTCAACCTTTTCTATTCCTCTCAAAGAGCCAACTACTAACCCTTCAACTGCCCCTTTCTCCCTTAATCTCAGAAGATGACTCTGCCTTTTACTTTGGTGAAAAAAGTTGAAGCGACCAGATGGAAAAGCCCTCACTACCTTCTACTAAAACTGTAAGTGCTACAGCTTCCTTTGTCTTTGACCTTCATGACCCCTCATGTTACTGCAGTGGGAAGCTCTTCCCATCATTTAAGCCCAATAAGCCCATTTCCTTCTTCTTCCTTTCCTATTATCTTCTTCCTTCTCAGTAACTGTTATGCTTTTCCTGCATATTCCTGTACTGTATAATCAGTTCTTCTCAACCAAATCATGCCCATCAAAATTTAAATATGCTCACATCTCTCCCACCTTAAAAGAGTCCCTTCATCCGTCATCCCAAACTCTTTACATTCTCTCTTTCATTTCATAGACAAACTTTTTGAAACAATTGACTCCACATTCAATATCCGTACCCTCAATCCACTTGATACTGGATTCTAACCGCAGCTGAATGGAAACAGCTCTAGCTGGGGCACTGTGATGTAGATGGAACTGCTCATTTTATAGAGGTAACAGTAGTGAAGCTGGGATTTGAACTCAGTTTGATTCTAGAACCCAGGATCTTGACTAATAAATTAGACAACATTAAAAAAAATTAACTTACATCTACCCAAATTACAAAATCATTAACATTCTGGCCTAAAATTTCAGTCTTGGATATTTACCTTATAGGTATATTTACACAACTCAAACTGGCATACGTACTAGGTTATCCCTTATTCATAGCAAATATTTAGAAATAAATATGATGTCCATAAACAGAGGATTGGACAAATAGATTATGTCATGTGGGTAAAATGGAACATTATGCAGCTGTACAAAAGACTGAAGATGCTCTCTAATTGTTGGTAAATAAAGATTTTAAAGACACACTAAGTTTTTTAAAGTAAGGTGACATTTTGTGTGTAGTTTGCATAAAAATGAAGAAAAATGAAAATATTCTTGTTTGCTTATTTTTACATAAAGGACATAAGCACACACAAATAACAAAAATGATCACCTTATGTTGATGGCTGTTGGGAACTGGGCAATAGGAGAAAGGAATAGGAATGTGATTCAGCGTAGTATACTATAATAAGAGCCCTCACTGGCTGAGAGAGTCTTTTCTGCCAGATCCAGTTCTAAGCATTAAATATATTAACATATTTAGTTTGTACCTACAAAGCAGGTGCTAATAGTATCCTTACTGTACAGATGAGAACACTGAGACACAGACTGGCATATAATTTTTCCAAGGTCACACAGCTAGTATATAGCAGGACAGAGTGGTTGAGGCAGTTGTCACATCATCCACAAGCCTAAAATATTTACTGCCTGTTCCTTTAAAAAAAAGTTTGCTCATCCCTTATGTTGATAACATGAGCAAACTGTATCTATGACTCCAGGTCAAAAAAGATCCAACCCTATAATATACAGAAGCAAGATGTTCTTTTTCCTGACTCGGTAATGTTACAACAGCTGTCCCTACAAGCCATCCATGGCATCTGTGTTTTTAAATGATTTTGGGTTTGTTTTGCTAAATCATGAAATGTACATTGTTATTCTCAAACTGCTCAGAGTCTTCCCTAGATCCGGAGACAATTTGTAATCTAACAGTAAAAATACTTGGTTCTGAAACATAACAGTGATATTTGAGGACAGAATGCCAGGAAACACCAACACGATGTTTTGATGAATATTTATGAGCAACTCCACCTGGCCTTCCAGTTTCCCATGCTTTGTTGCTAATGTTTTTGTGTCTGCATGGAAGGGTGTGTGTGTGTGTGGCAGGGGGCATGTTGAGGAAAGGGAGAACCATTCTGAGCCTACCTCTTGAAGAATGACCAAGTATGCTGAGTTCAAACTTTTACTTCCTTCCTCCCTTTTATGAGCCCTGACTGCGGATCATCTTTGAACCTTAACTGTAGAACACTCTCCTGACTCTTACATATGCACTGTCTTCATTCATGTACTTATCACCCCTTTTTCCTGAAACATATTTTTTCCATTTCTCTTCCATCATTTCCATCAGCACACAGGCATGCTGTTGTGACTCCTTCCAGTTGACACTAATTTCTTTCATTATCTTTACAAGAACCCTCACTGAAAGACCTTTTTATATTTGCCCTCTCCAATGACTCTCTTCCATTCTCCCTTGAATCCATTCCAATCAGGCTATTTGGCCCCTGCTACCCACTCCACTGAAACTGCTCTTTTCAAGTCACTGAAGAGTCACTGCCAAATTCGACATTCAGTTCTCAATGCTTATTCTACTCTACCTTTCAGCAAAATTTCAAAATTCAGCTATTGTAAATAGTGCCGCAACGAACGTTGGGGTGCATGTATATTTTTGAATTATGGTTTTCTCTGAATAAATGCCCAGGAGTGGGATTTCTGGATCATATGGTAGCTCTATTTTTAGTTTTTTAAGGAACTTCCATACTGTTCTCCATAGTGGCTGTACCAATATACATTCCCACCAACGGTGTAGGAGGGTTCCCTTTTCTCCACACCCTGGCCGGCATTTATTGTTTGTAGATTTTTTGATGATGGCCATTCTGACCAGTGTGAGGTCATGATTTTAAATACTATTGTTATCCTGATTAGCTCCTGCACTAACTATTAGTTTTCAACTGGAGTGAACCAACAGTATGCCTTTGCTGTCTTGCATGAAGACTGTGCCAGCTCCCCTTCCCTCTGTCATAACCTAGTCTGTAGAAATCTGGATTGTCTGGACAATCTGTAGATCACCACACTGGTCCAGCATACGGATGGCATCATGCTGATTGGACCTGGAAAACAGGAAGTAGCATGAGGTTTAAATGCCTTACTAAGACACATGAATGCCAGAGCATAGGCAAGAAACAGAGAAATTCAGAGGCCCTCGACCTCTGAGAAGTTTCTGGGACTCCAATGGTCTGGAGCAAGTTGAGGCACTTCCTCCAAAGTGAAAGACAAATTGCGTCAACTTGGACTACCTGGAATTAAGAAATAGGCATAAAGCTAGTTTGGTATCTTTGGGATTTTCGAGGCAAAATATATCATATTTCAGTGTGTTGCTCCAAACTATTTAAAGGGTAACTTTAAGGCTTCTGATTTAGAGTGGGGCCCAGAGAAAGAGAAGATTCTGTTACAGATCCAGGATGTAGTGAAAGCTACTCTGCCCTTGAGGCCTTATAACCTGGCAGGCCCGGGGGGACTAAAGTGTTTGTGGCAAATATGCGTGTCTCATAGTCCTGCTAGTAGCCTTCAATAGGACAATCACGGTGCTGACCTTAAAGCTTTCAGAGCAAGTCTTATCCCATTCTATGATAACTACTCTCTTTATGAGAAATAGCTCTTAAATGGCCACTGGGTTCTCCCAGTGCTGTACACTTGACTGAGAGACATCACTTGACCATGCATTCTGAACTGCCCACCATGGTATTTGACCGATCAAACCAGAGAATTGGGCGTATGCACCAGCAACTCACCAGGTGGAAATGGGCTATAAGAGATGAACCTGGAGCATATCGTGAAGGCAGACACAAGTGATGTCATCAAGTGATTCATACATCACCTGCTCCTGCTGCATTGTCTCTCTACCTCAATCTATGCTTCAGGCATACAGGGCATCCTTATGACCATTTGGGCCTGGTTTATAGCGTGATATACTGAAAGCAACTGGAAATAGATTGCTTCAGCATCATTGCCCCAATCTAGAGTATTTCTTAAAGATGGAAGTGAACGGAAAACATCCTGCTAAAGAAAATTTAAACTGAATATTCTGTTGTTCCTTTCTCTAGATTCAGAGATAGCTAGAGGAAAAGGTCTACATTGATTCATGGGCAGTGGCTAAGAGTTTAGCTGAATGGTCAGGGACTTGGAAAGAATAGATTGGTGACAAGGAAATCTGGGGAGAAGGTATGTGTATAGCTCTTTGAGAAAGGCACATGCAAAGATATTTTTGTCCTCTACGAATTATAACCAAATATCATTCACGACAGAGGAGGCTCTCAGTGATCAGATGGCAATGGAAATACATTCAGGGATGCCAGTCAGCCTCTTTCTCTAGCTGTTCTAGTGCTTGCTGATGTGTTTGTTAAAAAAGTAACCAACTCAGCAGAGATCGAAGGTACGCATATGATGAAAAGCACACACTTTCCTCTTCTAGGCTGTCTAGGCTCTTACCATTACTGAGCAACTAACTTGCAAACATTAGACACCAACACAGAGCCTCCTACAGGACACCAATCCCAGGGAGACCAAACAGCTACGTGGCAGCAGGTTGATTATACTGGATCCTTCCATCCCAATGGGAGCAGCCGTGTGTCTTCATAGGTGTAAACACTTGTCATACTGATTTGCATTTGCTTTCTGCAATGCTTCTGACAACATGACCATCTCACAAAACATCACTTCTGACTAAAGAACTCATTTTACAGCAAAAGCCCAGCCACAGCTTTGGACCCTGTGGACTACACTGGGATTTACCACATATACCATTATCTAAAAGGAGATGACCCAATAGATCAGTAGGATGGCCTATTGAAAGCTCAGACGAGGCCTGTGTTGGAAGCGACACTCAGAAAGCTCGGAGCACTTACCTGTAGGATGAAGTACAGCTTTGGAACCAGGGGCTGTGCTGTTTCTGTCATAGTCAGAATACTATGGTGAAAGGAAGTGTGGGTCTTCTCGCTATTACAACTAATATTCCACTCATAAAGTATTGGCTTTCTGTTCCTCTAAATTTGACTCCGCTCATTTAGTCATTTCAATTCCCAAGGGAAGAAATGGTCAAGGTGATGCAACAAGAAGTCCACTGGATTGGAAACTGACACCATCACCTGGCCATTTGGGGCCATTGGTGCCACTAAAGTATTAATAGGCAAAGGTGATTAAATTATTGTTTGGGTGACTAATGTCATTTACCTAGAGGAAATCGAGTTGATGTTATACAGTGGGGGCAGGGAGGAATACACGTGGAACCTAGGAGATTTTCTGAGATGCTTCTTAGTCATTTCATATCCAATAGTATAACTTAATTGGAAAACTATAGGAAAACACAAAGACGCAGACATTGATCATTCAAACCTTTCAGAGATGAAGGCCTAACTTAACCCACCAACTGAAACACTGTTGAGAAGAAGGACTGGCTGATGAAATAAGAAATAAGCAATAAGAAATATGCAATGAGTAACAGAAGGAGAGTTATAAATATCAACGATAGCCTTGCTCCAAATGAAATGCGAAGTCTTCACCTTGGCTTCACAGTCTCTATAAGCTCTGTGCCCCAGAAACATCTCAGACCCCATGTCTTACCGCTCTCCTCAGGCTCACTCTGCTGCAGTCAGCTGCTCTCGCCGCTCCCAGGACACCCAGCACCATCACCACCCAGGGTCACTGCACGTGCTGTGACCTCTGCTTGACCTACTCTTCCATTTCAAAGTCATCTCGATTTAAATGTGCCTGAGAAGAGGGCCTTTCCTGACCACTCACTCTAAATACCCCAGGTCATTTCTCTGTAATCCCTACCTTACTCTGTTTTTCTTCTGATCATATACCACAACCACATGACAGATCAAATCTTTATTACCTACTTAACTATCTGACATTAATATTATTTTTAAATATTTCATTTTATTTAAAATATTATTTAATATTATTCATTTATTAAATGTACTGTTATAATAATATTTAATAATGATATTTATTTATTTATTTACTGTTTTTCTCCCCCTCCAGAATGTAAGATCCACAATGTCAAAGTTATTATTTTTGTTCACGTCTATATCTCCCTCCACTGCCTAATATAATTTCTGGTATATAGTACCACAATCAGGATACTTTTTTATCTGGAACTACCCACCTACCCTATATTCACTTTTGAAGCAATCAAAGGATTCACTGCTGTCATATGTTCAGCTCCTCCAAATATGTGACCTTGGTAAATGAACACAGTATTAATTACAGATCTGGATTCATCACTTAATTAGTGACACACAACTTTATAAAGGCAATGCCTCTCTCACAGTGCCAAATTTAGCCCTTGACAATTTATCTGCCCTTTTTAAAGGATTTATTTACTGACTAACTCTTAGATCAGAACCCAATGGAAAGGAATGAACAACTAGTGTTCCATCAGTACTGAAAGGCCAAAGACTTCCTCAATATTATCAGGTTGTCAAGCCTCTGGTCTATGTTTTTACCTCTCCTAGAAAACATATGCTGTCCTGCACTCTGTTCCTGACTTAAGCAAAATCACGGGCTAGTCCTTACCAGGGAACGAGATTGTACCTGTAGGCATTATGGGTACATCTGTTCTCTTGTGATGCTGTTTTCAACACAAAAGATGCCCATACACCATTAAAGATTCCACCCTAATAATTCCACGTCTATGTTCTGCAGAGACAAAACAAGGATGCACCTGTTATATCTGATGACTATCGAAGTTATTCTGTAACTCAAGTTTAATGTAAAACTATTTAGAGAAGGAACTGACCTTGAAAGAATTTGGAGAAAATATGAGGAGTTAATCCACTTCAGCGCAGGTTTCTGCTCCCAATAGCTGTTCTCTTTTTACCTAGTATTTGTATTTTGTTGGTACATGATCATCAAGATAAAACTTGATTTTTCAGCCTTTCTTTGTAAGAAAGTGTTGCCATGTGACCAAGTTCTAGACAATGGATGTGAGATGTAATGTGCCAACCTCTCAGTTACTCTTAGACTTTTATATGTGATGAGTTATATTCATAAATTACTTCAATTGCTGTTATTTGGGGTGTCTCTTACAACTTTCAAACTGATATCCAATATGTCAAGAGTGTTAACAGACAACACAGCACTGAGTTCTCACTTCTTCTATAATATAGTATAATCTTTAGGAGCATAGGCTCAAGTCAATCTCTGGGTTTGAATCCTAGTTCACCATTTATTAGCTGTGGGACTTTGCTCAAGTGATTTCACCTCTTTGTGATTCATCTCTTCGTGTTTTCAGTAAAATTGGGACAGCACTAGTGCTACCATTCAGATTTGTTAAATGCCATGAACTACTATGTCTAACAGGCTTAGAACATAACCTGGCAGTCAATAGGCATTAACTAATCTATTTATTTAAGAACGCCCCAAGGCCATTCAAACATTCATCCAAGTTTTTATCAAATCAGTGAAGCTTTCTTTTTGTTATGCAAGTTTCATTCTCTTCGAGCTGGTGTGGCAATTCCTGCTTGAGGGAGAACTGAGAAAATGTCTTGATAAGCTCAGTTGAGCTAGGTGAGTTCCACTGGGGGAAAGTGAGTGGAGGCGGCTGCCAAAATTTTTAAAAAAGAGACTTGATTATTCTGAAGAGAGCAAGAGGGACGGTTTTATGATGCCAGGGATGAAGAATGAAAGAAAGGTAGGAAGGAAGGAACGAAGGAAGGAAAGAAGGGAGGAAGAAAAAAAGAGGGTGCAAACTAAGAAGATGGTAGAAGGCTGTGTGACAGTTGTTACCTGCTCACTAGGGTCGTGAAATACCCAGTGAACTTACTCACGGTCAGAGAAACAGTGTGATTAAACATTTTTAGGAAACTGATGATGGAACTGAGTTTCCCATTCCAGTTAATATGAAATAAAACAGGGACTTCCCTGGGGCTCCCAATGCAGGGGGCCCGGGTTCGATCCCTGGTCAGGGAACTAGATCTCACATGCCTCAACTAAGACCCGGAGCACACCATCACCCTGATACCAAAACCAGACAAAGATATTACAAAAAAAGAAAATTACAGACCAATATCACTGATGAACATAGACACAAAAATCTTCAACAAATTACTAGCAAACAGAATCCAAAAACACATTAAAAGGATCATACAACATGATCAAGTGGGATTTATCCCAGGGATGCAAGAATTCTTCAATATATGCAAATCAATCAATGTGATACACCACATTAACAAATTGAAGAATAAAAACCATATGATCATCTCAATAGATGCAGAAAAAGCTTTTGACAAAATTCAACACCTATTTATGATAAAAACTCTCCAGAAAGTGGGCATAGAGGGAACTGACCTTAATATAATAAAGGCCATATATGACAATCTGACAGCAAACATCATTCTCAAAGGTGAAAAACTGAAAGCATTTCCTCTAAGATCAAGATCAAGGAACAAGACAAGGATGTCAACTCTCACCACTATTATTCAACATAGATTTGGAAGTTCTAGCCACAGCAATCAGAGAAGAAAAAGAAACAAGAGGAATACAAATTGGAAAAGAAGAAGTAAAGCTGTCACTGTTTGCAGATGACAGGATACTATACACAGAAAATCCTAAAGATGCCACCAGAAAACTCCTAGAGCTAATCAATGAATTTGGTAAAGTTGCAGGATACAAAATTAATGCACAGAAATCCCTTGCATTCCTATACACTAATAATGAAAGATCAGAAAGTGAAATTAAGGAAACAATCCCATTCACCATTGCAACAGAAAGAATGAAATACCTAGGAATAAACCTACCTAAGGAGGTAAAAGACCTGTACTCAGAAAACTATAAGATACTGATGAAAGAAATCAAAGATGACACAAACAGATGGAGAGATATACCATGTTCTTGGATTGGAAGAATCAATATTGTGAAAATGACTATATTACCCAAAGCAATCTACAGATTCAATGCAATCCCTATCAAATTATGAATGGCATTTTTCACAGAAGTAGAACAAAAAATCTTAAAATTTGTATGGAGACACAAAAGACACTGAATAGCCAAAGTAATGTTGAGGAAAAAAACGGGGCTGCAGGAGTCAGTTTCCTTGACTTCAGACTATACTACAAAGCTACAGTAATCAAGACAGTATGGTATTGGCACAAAAACAGACATATAGATCAAAGGAACCAGATAGAAAGCCCAGAGATAAACCCACACACTTATGGTCAACTAATCTATGACAAAGGAGGTGAGGATATACTATGGAGAAAGGCCATTCTCTTCAATAAGTGGTGCTGAGAAAACTGGACAGCTACATGTAAAAGAATGAAATTAGAACACTCCCTAACTCCATACACAAAAATAAACTCAAAATGGATTAAAGACCTAAATGTAAGACAAGACAGTACAAAACTCTTAGAGGAAAACACAGGAAGAACACTCTTTGACATAAATCAGAGCAAGATCTTTTTTGACCCACCTCCTTGAGTAATGGAAATAAAAACAAAAATAAACAAATGGGACCCAATGAAACTTACAATTTTTTGCACAGCAAAGGAAACCATAAACAAGATGAGAAGACAACTCTCAGAATGGTAGAAAATATTTGCAAATGAATCAACAGACAAACAATCAATCTCCAAAATATACAAACAGCTCATGCAGCTCAATATCAAAAAAAACCAAACAACCCAACCAAAAAACGGGCAGAAGACCTAAAATAGACATTTCTCCAAAGAAGACATACAGATGGCCAAGAGGCACATGAAAAGATGCTCAACATCACTAATTATTAGAGAAACACAAATCAAAACTACAATGAGGTATCACCTCACACCGGTTAGAATGGGCATCATCAGAAAATCTAAAAACAATAAATGCTGGAGAGGGTGTGGAGAAAAGGGAACCCTCCTGCACTGTTTGTGTGAATGTAAATTGATACAGCCACTATGGAGAACAGTATGGAGGGTCCTTAAAAAACTAAAAATAGAATTACCATATGACCCAGCAATCCCACTAATGGGCATACACCCAGAGAAAACCATAATTCAAAAAAACACATGCGCCCCAGTGTTCGTTGCAGCACTATTTGCAATAGCCAGGTCATGGAAACAACCTAAAGGTCCATCGACAGATGAATGGATAAAGAAGATGTGGTACATATATACAATGGAATATTACTCAGCCATAAAAAGGAACGAAATTGGGTCATTTGTAGAGATGTGGATAGACCTAGACTGTCATACAGAGTGAAATAAGTCAGAAAGAGGAAAACAAATATCAAATATTAATGCATATATGTGGAATCTAGAAACATGATACAGATGAACCAGTTTACAAGGCAGAAATAGAGACACAGATGTCAAGAAAAAATGTATGGACACCAAGGGGGGAAGGGGGTGGTGGGATGAACTGGGAGATTGGGATTGACATATATACACTAATATGTATGAAATAGATAACTAATGAGAACCTGCTGTATAACACAGGGAACTCCACTTCGCTGTACAGTGGAAACAAACACAACATTGTAAAACAACAATACCCCAATTAAAAAAAAAAAAAAAAAAAGTAGGGGCACATAGACGGCTCTGGTGTGCTGGCAATAATCTGTCTATAGACCTACATGGTGATTATAAGCTATTAATTTTATAATAAACTTTTGAAGTATATATTTTACAGTCTTTCACAAATGTATTTATGCTAAACTTCACAATAAATTGAGGTTATAAAAAAAAAAGAAGGGGCTTCCCTGGTGGTGCAGTGGTTGAGAGTCTGCCTGCCAATGCAGGGGACATGGGTTCGAGCCCTGGTCTGGGAGGATCCCACATGCCGCGGGGCAACTAGGCCTGTGAGCCACAACTACTGAGCCTGTGCGTCTGGAGCCTGTGCTCCACAACAAGAGAGGTCGCGATAGTGAGAGGCCCGTGCACCGTGATGAAGAGTGACCCCCGCTTGCCGCAACTGGAGAAAGCCCTCGCACAGAAACGAAGACCCAACACAGCCATAAATAAATAAATTAAAAAAAAAAAAAAAAGAACATCCTCAGACCTCATATTAGCCAACATCAACCTCTTCCTCCAAATAAACTTAAAAAAAAAAAAAAAAAAAGAAGACCCAGCGCAGCCAAAATAAATACATAAATAATTAAATAACTTGGAAGGAAGGAAGGAAGAAAACAGAACCTGGGCAAGCAGTAGCAGAGTTGAATACGTTAAGTTACTTGTAAGTCATTTCTAAGTAAAAATCTTAGAAATTTGTTAAAAGATACTCTAGGATAAATCCTTAGGCCCCCTCAATGCTGGGACCTGGAAGATTGAGTCATGTTCAGGTGGCTCTCCACTGAGGAGGTACATCCCCTCTGCCCATCTCTATCCCAGGGAAGTTGACCACATTCTCCCTGGAGTTTCCATTGAACCACATACACACTTCTTTTCTATCAGCTGTTATGTTGTAGTGAGTGTTGCTATTTGTTTCTTAACATACCTTTCTCTCCTTCTAGAATGTGAATTCCTAGTTGTGGGTGTTGTGTTTATTTATGTCTATACCTTTAGCTTGCAAAAAATGCAAGTATTTGTTGAATGAATGAGATAAAATAACACCTTGATATCCACTTTTCTATTCATACTCACAGGGAAAGAGAAGAGGGTAGTGGGTTCAGCCACCTATGATGAGTAAAGGTATTGAAAGAAGAAAAACTACAACTATTTCATCATGTGCTATTGTGATAATCATAGTAGCTTATCTACATATTATATTCTGTCAAACAAAATTGCCAGTGGCCAACCACTTTTTAAAAGACAGGCTTATTTCAGAGGGAAGGGCACAGAATTTACACAAAATATCTACTATTTATGTATTGTAGTAACATCTTTCATTGCACTGATCAATAGAAGCAGGGTAAGTATCTTAGAGCCCCAAATGGGGGAAATCTTTAGTTTTATGCTATATCATCCCCTACATAAATCATGACTTTTCTACTTCCAAAAGCTTCCAGGTTCTCTTTATTTATTCAGTTTTTTAAAATCAGTGGAATCTTGCTTTGAAAAAAAAATACAGGAACGTATGTTAGTCATCTGGGAATGAGAAAGGTGGTGGGAGACATTTTGGGAAATATTTAAAGTATGTACAGGTAATAAGAAGAACTCTCTTTCAGCAATATTGACACTGTTACCCTTAGTTCAAGGAATTAGGAATTTTGGAGAGGTTAGAGTTTGGTTAACGTTTTGTGTTTTCAATTTTATCACCATTATGCATGTGTGCCGATTAATCCGTTAGTTTACATGTGGGTGGTGGGAATGTGCAAAAAAAGAAAACAATAGGAAGTATAAAACAAAATTCCAAGGCTTTGAGCTCTTCTATGAATGAAGCTGGATATCTTTGGCTTGCTGGGCCCCTGCCCCTGCCAACTCCAAGTGTAATCAATAGAATCTGTTAATTCAATAATTATCAGATGCATTAAACATGATTTTTTTCATTATTCTCATTCTGAAGTATTGCATTTTATTTTTGAGTTTTAATATTCTTTACACAGGGAGTCCATCTGGGGCTTTCGATTTTAAAATCTGATAGAGTTCATCTGTGGCAGAGTGAATGCAAATAAAAATCAGCCCAACTTAGAAAGGACAGTATGTGTGGCTTGAGCAACTTATGGTGGAAACAGAAAGCCCCAGTGTATTATGCACAAAAGAATCTCATTACTTTCTACTGATGGATGGCATTTCTTGGCAAAACTGTTTTGCTCCTTAATAAAATGCGCAGAAGTACCTCAAATCCAAAATTTTAAGGTGGCAGAGAAAGAGACATAAAAGATGCACAGCAAATGGATGGGAGATTGAGGTAGATCAAGACAAAGGAGGTAGACAGATTCATGCAGAATACAGACACCCGTTCATTTAGCATGTATTGATCTAGTTTTAATCTGCAGCATAGCTTTTCATGCCTAACACCCCACTCCCCATTGCCACTGAATTACAGCACTTCTAAAGTTGGCTTTAAAATTCTTACTGACTCCATAGACCCCCACCCCCATCACCTATCAGTGGCATTTGGAATCATTAAAGATTTGCAAACATTTCAAGGATGGTGATATGGAAGAAAGCATGAACAGAAGCTGAAGTGGAGGCAAGTAGGGCACAAGGGATTAAAGAAGAAGGGTTAGAAGGGCAAAGTAGGGAAGCATGGAGGAAGCAGCCCCTGCCATGGGAAGAGGGCTTCTGCAAATGCAGTGGCACCAGGAAGAAACGTGCTTAGCTAAGACCCACATACGAGATCAGATTATTTGCTCGCTTAGTGCTATTTGGTAGATACACAAATACCAAATTATAGCTACTAATTCATTTGATTTGTGAAGCCCCGCAATTTTTTTTTTTTAACAGGTCTGTGCTTAAAGCAATACTAAAACCCAAAAGGATTAAATTATAATGTAGAATCTTAATCTGATGAGTTACTTTTAATCTTCATTATATTTGTCCAACAGTAATTCAAGGAATTAGAACAGGGCATTTATAATATCCCGATTAACAAGGGGTTTGTTCTGTTTTTCCACTTCAGCCAAATCCTTCTCGTGACACAGTTTATTGGTGAAAAGCATACCATCTGATGTTACCTTTAATATATATCAGTTTCCTGACACTGAGTCAGTTCCTAGTCTTTGAACCTAGGTTTCCCTCATCTATAAAATGCTGATAACAATAGCCTCTATCTCACAGGCGATTAATAGAATTAAATGAAGTCATGTTGAAAGAGTTTTGTTCATTGCCAAATGTAATTAGCACTCAATAAATGTTAGCTGTTGCTCCTATTATTATCATTAGGTTCATCTCAGACACAATGTGTCCAAGGAGACAATGTTCCCGTTTGGAAATATACAGTATAAGAACGAGAAGATCTGTTCAAATGCCATGCATCAGAAGACAGAATTTTTCCCAGAAAAAAATAAATAAATAAAATTTAAAGAAAGCAAAACAAAACAAAAAACTATGAACTACTATTTACTCCGTTCCTTTTCCCCAAATCCTGGGTCATCTAAGGTTAGCCACTTAATCTTCTTGTTTCTTTGTATCTATTACATTAGAGAAGATAACACTGTGTGCTTCATAGTATTGTTTTGATAATTATGAAGTAATGACTTTAAATGGGTTAAAAAATACTAATATTTATGCCAGACTAAATGATATTGACCAAGAAACATATTTAGCAATTATGAATAGCTTAGATAAAATAGAAGAATTATTTAAATCTTCTTCACCATACTGCTAAAGATTTTCAGATTACAGCCTACCTATTTTGATTAATTTTATTATCTCTATCTAAACGTGATAAACAGATAAAACAATATGCTTTTGAATCTTACACTGACGCTAACAAAATGTGTGAAATAAAGGGTGCAATAAATGCCAAGCACCTGTTTTAATGTAATAGGATTTCATGTGATTTTTCATAAAATCATCTGGCTTTCTTTGGCTCTTTGGGAATTGTTCTTATCATGAGAGCATAAATTCTAATGTGTACTAACAACAGATACTACTATTGTGCATTTCTTTTTTGAAATATGCACAAATAAAAAAGTTTTAAAGATGTAGCCCCAGTTTTCTTTAAGTGTGATTTTCAGGAAAAGCCAACAGCTACTCTCTAACCATCAGAGAAAAAGAACTCCAGGGGAACCAAAAGGAAATCCATTTTTCAGCCTCAAAGAAGGGAGAAACCATCTGTGCTAAATCATAAAACAAATGCACTGAAAGTTTATATCAATATACACATGGGAAGGAGGTTATTTACTCTGTGGAGGAAAAAATCCTCGTTATGTTTAATCATGTGAATTTCATGGACAAGTAGACTCCTAAACCATTTTTATGCTTAAAGAAAATACTTAAAATTTTCATCTTAAAGAAATATACTCAATCCACTGTCAATTAAACTCCTCAAATAGAGCCAAGCTTAGAAACTTCCTTATCTCTATCCAAAAATGTCCAGGATTTAAATTCTGGAAGGGAGTATTAGAAAACGAGTTATTCAGTTATTCACATCTTTTCATGTTAATTCTTTCTCTCTAGCAATCTCTCACAGTACTTTTTTTCACATTAACTGATTCTGCCTGTGGCCTCTCAAAGGTCTAACACCAGATTAGCCAAGGAAAAGACACAAAACATTGAAGTAAGAAGGTGGTAATTCTGGAGGGGTAATTGTTACTGTTTTTAAATCAGGTTACTAATATAATGTATTTTAAATAGATTTGGGTATCCGAGCAATACTCAAATAACAAAATGTTTCTATATTTGAGTTCAGAATGAGGCTTGCCGTGAACCCATCCAAAGGAATTTATGACTGGAAGTGATAAAGGACCCTCATTATAACTCCATCTCATAGCAGGAGGTCCACATTAGATCTCTGTGAAATATTAAACTTGGAATAGAAACAGAAAATAAGAAAAGACTTCCTGAAAAGCAATTGCAATAGACTTCAAAATAATTTGCTATAGCTTGACGATGAAGAGGCTGACTTTATAGTTCATAAGCACTTGAAGTTTTCAGACTTATAGAAATTTTTATAATCAATATCAATAGTGATAGATTAAATAGAAGTTTTGTTGCCTTGTGAGGGCAAAAATAGGTCTCTAACGTGAAAAAAATACGGAGTTTAGCTAGAAGGGAGCAGTTCCTAGAATTGAAACATTTCTCTAAACAATTTAATGAATAATGAAATTTCTCTCAAAGTTACTCCTAACAATAGAAATAGCCTGTTTTGTATAAATAGGCTAAGAGATAAATGGAAAGACATAGGCACAAAAGAAAATTGTAAATTTTAGAGTTTTTATTAAACATGGGCTAAATGTATTTTAAGAATTCTAATGGGTTGTGCCATAAGAATCTGCATAAATGAATTCCATACCCACGGTCTACATTGTATTCATCAAAATCTGTTACATGCTGAGATAAGTCTATAAAATATATTCATTTTTTTGTATTTAAAATTTCACTCCATCTGAATAACTTTCTATTTCTCTACTGGTCTTTATGAATACTTTAATATTCATGTCCATTGTGTAAATGAAAAGCCAGCTTGTCATTTGGTTATATGCAAGATTCATAAAGTTTGATTTCTGAAATAACATCACTTCCAAACTTCCCTTCCTCATGCACTGTTGCCTCTAGTCAAATATCTGGCATTCTCTCTCATCTTATTTATGATCTTCAGATGCGAACTTTCTCTATCTACCTTGACAGCTGAAAAGTTACACAAACTATTCTGGGGAACTTTTCACTTTTCACTCAAAGCTCAGGCAGCAGTTATGTACTGAATACCTCCTGTGTTAGCTCCTAGGATATAGCTGCTGGGATACAGCACTCAACATTCTGACTCCAAGAATATATACCACAATGGGAGTTTGTGATGGATAATAGGCTGTTAGGAGAGCGTGTGAAATCTAATTTGTCCAAGGCAGTTAAAATGAGTTTCCCCTTTGCATCCCCAAAACACAAAATCACTTTTATTGTCTACAGACATCAGTCTAGTTGTTAAAAGGACAAACCATTAAAGTTAAGGATTTTGTCTTTAATGATATGAATACCCATAAAATGACACTCTGGTTTTCAGAGTTCTTTCTTTTTAAAATTCATTTCTTCAACTTTTTATTTTAATAAGGTTTTGGGTAACTTACTAAATGTAACCTCTAGAACATAAAGGAAATGATGCACATTCCCTTCTGCATGGCTTTCTCCTCCTCAGAACAGCTCTTGTAACGAATCTAGATGTGATTTTACAACTTTCTCAACACAGCACTTCAAGTACTGCTGTCAGCTGGCTAGCTGAAGAAATGAACCCTCCTTACCATGTTTCACAGAAGGGTAAGTTCCCTGAGAACAGAGCTGACATTTTCGCCATAGAGGCCAGCACATTGGCTTTACACGGAGAAGATGCTCAAAACATCATAGAAATAGAAATCCATAGAAATTCTAGGAGCATGGAACTTGGAAAGAGACATAAAATCTCCTCTAATCCAAAGACCTCATGTTATAGATAAAGTTGGGCCTCGAGAGAATGATGATGCATTAAAAAAAAAAGATAGGCCTTTGCCTTGCTGTTCTGTTTGTTTTTCATGACCTCCCCTGCACACAGCTAACTAATTTTTCAAGATTCCACTAAAGGACCCTTTCTTCTGTATCGTCATCCCTAGTAGAAAACAAAGGCAGTAAATCAGACTTGGAGCTGCCATGGCACTTTCCAAACCTTTACCCTTCTCTTGTGATTCTAATGATCTGTATGTGTCTCTTATCCCCTTAAACTATGAACTCCTTAAGTGATTACATCTTACTCATTTCTGTACTCGAAGCATCTAGACCAACATGTGGTACATTGCAGATCTCAATAAATATTTGTCAAAAGAATAAATAAATGAATGGATGAATATATAAGCCCTTTTCAATTTGAAATAACATGTGTTTTGAAAGACTATTGTAAGAACTTTGTAATTCAAAATGCATTTCCCTGCAAAACAAATTTATATAACATTATGCAGTAGTATATTGTTTAACCACAGCCTGTAGCAATGTTTCAATACAGAAGAGGATGAAGTCAGGAAAGACTTCCTGGAGGAAGTGATACCTCCACTGAGTTTAAAATGAAGGGAATCTTAAATTACTCCCTTTGTCCCCAGAAGAGAAACATCATTTGATTCAAGGAGTCTTCAAGTTCATCAAGTCCAAGGAAATAATAGGAGTACAATGAGCCTGGAAGAAGGGAACAGTCCCCCAGCGGGACCAGGAAGAACAGAGTAGCGGGGATAGCGATGGAGGAGGGAAAGATGAGAGCTGCCGAGTGATGCGGGGATGCACGAAAGAATGAATGCATCTATGATTCCGCCTACACTCAAAACCGCTTCCTTGATCCTAGAAGAAGGAAAAGCTCTGAATGAAGCAAAATAGGAAAAAAAGAGAGCTTAAAAGTCAGGATGGTCCAGGCATGATGGAAAGTTCAGAACAGACAAGGATTTTACAAAGAGAATGAGAGGAACTTAATTGTCAGGATGCTGGATTGAATCAGAAATATTTGATTCTAATGATGCTAACATTTTCCTATTAATATAACATTAAATATTTACCACACTTTTTCACCTATGTTATCATACTTTGCAGAGAATACCAAGTCAAAATTTACAAATAATTTGCCCAGAGTAAGGAAACAAGTAAATGGCAGTCCAGACACAAACTTAGGTCTTCTGACATTATATTATCTGCTCCTGGTACAGCGTCGACCTTACAAGACATAATAGGAAAGCTGGATGATAAAGAAGAGATAGCAATACGTCAGTAGAGATTACCTGGTCTAAATGCCTTAAGTTTTCTTCTAAAAAGTATCACTCGACTTCTTCTTTCAGCTGTATAGAGTGTTTATATCTGTTTAATCTCCCCTGAAAATAATTACAGAATTCTCCCTATCCTTAACAGGAAAAAAAAATTGTTTTTTTTTTAATCTTTTAAATTATTCATGCATTAGTTGAATAAGGAAGAACAAAAGGGAGACTTTCTACCCTAAGATGCACATATCATGTGACAATTTCAAAGTTCTACCAACTCGGTTTCCCAAGTAGAGGTTTTCCACACAGAGCATCGCACTGCAGGGCCCTTGTTCTTGGTCATCTCACATCATTTAAGGAAGATAAATCAGTGGCCAACTCCTCCACCTACACGTCTCGTGTTGAATTCCTTTCATTTCCCAGGATTCAAGAGTGAGCTTGCATCTGTCCTCCTTAGATGGACAAAAGATGCCATGAGTATAAAATAAAATGAAAGAAACAGGAAGGCATTGAAAGAAAAATTGAATGACAGGGTTAGAACAGGACTCTGTGCTATCTTTTATCCTTAATTGGTTGAGGATTTCCAGTGGTCTAGGTTTTGAGGGAAACATAGACTCACAGTGATTTAACCTAATAATCTAGCCTTCAGAACACATAGCTAAACTTAAGGAAAGTTAGATGTCAAGAAAATAGAATGAAAGTAGCGGCACTTTGAACCTTTGAACACATATAAACTCTAAAAATAACAGGCTAGACGGTAGAAAAAAAAAAAGGATGGTTCATTGGATAATCCTACGAGTTAAATTTGGAATAGGGTTGCCATACATTTTAAAAGAGGGGAGTATTTGCAAGCAATATTTCTGTATAAAACACTTTGCATTAAGTTCCACAAGTTTTCTTATGTCACAATAATTTCATTGTTGACAATGATTAAATATGACTAAACTTCTTAATGTAAGAGCAAAGCATATTTATTATAGAAAATTTTAAATTAAAAAATATTAAAAACATCTTTTGTTAAATATGCATTGGCTTGGGAACCATCTCAGTGGTTTCTGTTGTCCGAACTTTTAAGATGGCAGAACACATTGCTTTGCATCATTTCATGCATGGACTAGAAAAAAGTCTGCAGTATTGACTAAGAACTTGGTTGAAAGCGTGGTTACATTGTGGCTGGCAGTGTGGTTTTGGAGTCTGACTCTGGTATAAATCTGACTCTTCTTCAATGGCTGTGGGACCCTGCAAAAGTTATTTGAATTCCATGAGACTGTTTCCCCATTTTTTTCAGAGGGACAATAAAATTCACCTCCCAGATTTGCTGAAATGATTAAATGAGGTAATGCATCCAGAATGCTTAGCAAAGACCTCTGTACACAGAATCAGGGAAGATCTGCAGGCTCTGCTTAAGGTGGTCCCCTGCTTCCCCTCTCTCCAAACATCCCACTCCCAACCTCCATCCATAAGCTTCAGCCAGACCCCCTTTCTTTCTGAGCTTCAAACACACTTGGCTTGTTCTGACTCTGGCCCTTTGCTTTCTGTCTGGACAGCTTTTCTTTGGATTTTTGCACAGCTGACTCTTTCCCTTCCTTCAGAATTTTATCTCAAGAGAAATTCTTTCTCTCATCATGCTCCTTAGAAGAGCTCCCTTCCCTCGGCTGTTGGTCCTGAAACTCATTTACTTTGGTGTTTTCTACACTGCATTCATCACTATCTGTAAGTCTTACTTACACGTCCACATACATGTCTGTCGTCTGCTGTGCTGAGTCAGAAGGGATGCTCCAGACAAGTGAGAACCTTGTCTGTCTTGTCTAATATTGTAGCACTTTTGGCACAGACTGGCTTCGTACTCAATAACGTATTTTCTTTTTTCCAAGAAACACAGCCACATTTCCCAGCTTTCCTCGAAACCAGCATGACCCCATGGCTGAGTTTCCAGCAAATGGAATGTGGTGGCAGTGACCTTTGCTCCTCAAGGCTAGATCCACAAAGACCTCCCAACAGCCATTCTCTGTTCTCTCCTCTCTTCTTGGCGAGTTGGATGCAGAGGGTCCTGGAGATGACGCCAAGGCTCTAGGGGATGGCAAAGCTGGGAGGTGTTAGGAAATGAGCACCTTAATCACTGTGCAAAAACCTTCACACAAATAAGAAATAAGTGCCTCTTTTGTTTAACCTCTGAGATTTGAGGGTTTCATATGGCAAACAGACATAGGAAAACCTGAACAAATATACTACAAGACCCAGGAAACTGCCCACCATAGTAGGTGGTATGGGCTGAATGTCTGTGTCCCCTCCAAAATTCATGTGTTGAATCCCTAGCCCCCCAATGTGATGGTATTTGGAGATGAGGGACTTATAAAAGTAACTAGGTAATTAGTTTATGAGGGTAATGCCCTCATGATGGGATTGACACTCTTAGAAGAAGAGAAAAAGACCTCTCTCTTTCTCTGTCTCTCTCTCTCTCTTTTTCTATTTCTTTCTCTGTTTCTCAGCAGTAACTAAGGAAAAGCCATGTGACCACACAAGAGGATAAGCTGGCCGTCTGCAAGCCAGGAGGACAGCTCTCACCAGAATCTGATCATGCTGGCTCCCTGATCTCAGACTTCCAGCCTCCTGAGCTGTGAGAAATAGATGTCTGTTGTTCAAACTACCCAGTGTACAATATTTTGTTATAGCAGCCCAAGCCGACTAAGGTAGTAGGTACACAATAAGTATGTAACAAGTATTGATTAAACAAGCAAAATAATTAAATTAGTGGCATTTTGTGCCCAACCATATCAGGTGTCTGTGCCTGACTATATCGTCTCAAAGTGGGCTGAAGAAAACGTCACTCTGCCGTAAAAAGTTCCATTCAGATGATGCTTGAAGCTCTCTGAGGGGTACACGATGTTAGAGACTGAGGAAACTACACCTCCTGGGCTTAGAGGTTTAGTGAACATTAACATAAAAAAGAAACTAAAGGAGATTTTGGTGCGCAATGTTTCTCATCCCCTGCATGGACATTTCCTGTTTGGTGTCATAAAGGGAATATGAAGGCCCCATAAAAACCTAAATGAATTGTGCTGTAAATGTTAACTGCCCTGACAGCAGTGCGGAGGCCGCTCCAGTGTGGGGCTGCCACCGGGGCATCTCTGCTGAGAGCCTCAAAGCCAGAGTCACGGCCAAATGTGGACATTAGACACGGCCCCACCCCCACCAGAGGCTACACTCTCCTTCCCGTTGCCAGCCAAATGCTTGGCCAATTAAAGTTATATTTGTTGAAACAATATAGAGCTCCCCACCCTGAAAAAGGCTGCTTCACAAAATATTCCTGTGCATTTTCATTATTAAATCCCAAAGTGACAATTATTAGCCTTCAAGCCATTATCTTCCAAAATGAGCCAGAGTTTTGAATTTATGATCACACGAAGCCCATCATGCTTATCCTTAGGACTTGATAACAAACACATTTTGGGAGATTTAAGAAACTCATCATCTCAATTTAAGAAGTAAAAGGTGTGAGCTTCAGATCTATATTCTAATAGATGCAAACTATCAATGAAGGAGAAAAAGCGTTAGTTACATTTTAAAAAAATGTTTTACCAGTGTGGTTTGGGGTAGATTTGTTGAGTCATGTACCATTTCTATTTTTCATTCTTTTCTGCAGATGCCTTTAAGAACTTTTACTACTTGTGGTGCCATGAGAACTAAAAGAATTCTAGTGATTGCTGCATTGAAGTGCTCGCCTCTGCCACACTGAGTACTTGCATCCAGGCCACTCAGAATTGGTGACTTGGCTCCATGATCCCTGCACAGAATGGCTGCCAAATATCCTGGCATGAGAAACCCCTCAGATGTGATCATTAAGCTTTAGAGTGGTAATCCTTTTTTATATGCCACTGTAGAACAGGAAAAAGGCAAGTACTGAGGTTTTAATTTTTAAGAAATATTTTATAAATATGAGAAAGTATAAACCACATATGCAAATACATGTGTCCACATCACCCAGCTTCAGAAACAGAATATTAACAGGAGAGTTGAGGTACCCATGTACCTTCCCAAATGTTCCCTCATATTCTGAATTTTGTAATTTTCCTGGGTGTTATTTATGCTTTTCTATGATTCTGTCATTCACATTTAAAACTGTTTTCACTAAAACCTTGATTTATGGAATAAGGATTAGAATCCTGAATATATAACACATCTTGAAAAAGTTTTACAGTACTAAATTAATAAATATTCTGTTGTGTTTTGTTTTGTTTCATTTATGTCTGCTGATTTAAAAGTATTTAACATGTAACAGATCAGATAAGATAACACTGGTGAGAATTTTGAGAATCTCTTCTTATTTTAAAGCATCAAAACTAAAAGATTTCAGGAAACAAACCCAGACAAATCCATTAGTTTTTAGCATGGTTAGGTCTGTGATGTTTTAGGTTAGGTACAAATAGTGACAAAAATACCAATTTGCAGGTGATATAAATATAATTCTATTGCTTTTATGATGCAAATACAGTGCAGTAAAATGGCAAGTATCTCTTCAGTTACACTGGTTTATATTATCATTCTACTTTTATTTAGGGAAGGAGCTAACTTCATTATAAAACTATGAATGGTTGACAAACACTTCAGATGTTTGGCCTCTCCAGTGATGAAAGAAATGCAAAAAAAAAAAAAAAAAAAAGCATACTATTTTCACCCAGATTAACAAAAGTCTAATTGCCAGATAGTACCCAATATTGACTAGAGTGTGGTGAAGCTTACCCTTGTCAACATCGGTGGGAAGGCGACCTTGCAGCTACAGTAAAAATTTTAAATGAAAATATCATTAGTCACAGCAATTGTGTTTCTCCAAAATAATACTAAGGAAGCAATCTTACAAATATATAGGGATATACACACACACACCTATGTACACATTGCATGTGTCTATACATGCACATATTCACTCTATCATTATGATAATAAAGAAAAATGGGGACCACCTAAATGGCCCCTAAATAGGCAAGATTTAGATACTTCATATAAAGCCATGTTATTATATTTTATGCAACAATTAAAAGGAAGATGGATTTTATATTTCTAGCAAGGAAAGGATCTTCATGATACATTGTTAAGTGAAGGAAAGGAAGTTAAGAACAGCAAGCATAACGGGCTTCCATCTCTGTTAAGTCCTGTTTTGACTTAAACTTAAGAGAATTCCTGCAGGGATAACACTGTTTGTGTCCCAAAGAAATTCCTTTATGGACTTGTCTGGGATAGAATCTGAGGTCCCAAGGGGACCTGAGTAAATGCGGCATTTTTCTTTCCCAGAGAACTTCTTGGTGGTTCCATTGATCATGAAGAGAAAGAGAATGAGAAAAGAAGTTACTAGAGTGGGGTACACAGCCACCCACTGCACTGAATGCGTGACCCCTCTCAACCTTCCCTCAAATGCCCAACGCAAAAATCCTAAAATAAAAAAATAAAATAAAATAAAATCTGGCTTCTTTGTTCTGATTATCCTAGAAGAGGGATGGGGGAGAGAAGAGACAGCCATTGTCTGCCTTGTAGTAAAAAAAGAATTTCTCAAGCAACACAAAAGAAGGGCTACCCATTTTTTTTAAGTTTGATTGATTTTGCTACATTCAAATTAGGAACACTGTTCAGCAAAAGATACCATAACAAATGAAATAGTAGCATCCAACTGAGAGAAGATATTTGCTATATACACACTGTCAAAAGATTATTATCCAGCTATATAAAGAAACTCTACATGTAATAAGGAAAAAGACAAATATCTCAGTAGAAAAATGAAGAAAAGACAGTGCAAGCCTTTCACACAAGAGGAAATAAGAGAGACTCATGTTCAACCATAAGTTGGGGCACAGCTGCCATGTGGCATTGCCTACACAGCTTAAATACAGCACACCCTACAACCCAGCAACTCCACGCCCTGGCATAGGCAACAAGTGTGCCAGGAGACAGGAAATCAGCAGCATTGTTCATTGTAGTAAAAACAAGAAACAGCCCACATACTCATCAACAGGAAAATGGATAATGGAATTGTGGCATATTCAAACAGTTTCATAATACAACAGTGAAACTGAATGAACTCTAGCTAATTACATTAAACGGATGGATCTCAAAAACATAATGTTGCACAAAAACAAAAAAAAATTGCAAAATACATGTAGTATTATACATTTCACATTTTTGTAAAGTTCAAAACTAGGCAATGATATGTTTAAGTACCTATATGGGGCAAAGCTATGAAAAAAGGCAAGGAAATACTTAAAACAAAATCCTGGATTATGGTTACCTCTGGGGGCTATGAAGAAGATGCATTAAAGGAACTTCAAAAATATCAATAATGTTCTGTTTCTGAAGCTAGCTGTTGAATTTAGAGGTGCATATTTTGTTGTATTTTTTGTGATTATTTCTCCATTAATATTTAAATGCACATCTAAGTTTGAAGAGCAATTGAAGGAGAAAGAACATTCACAACCAAAAAGTCTCTGAAAGGATAAATCATCCTCTATGGCTAGGAAAGAAGGAAGCTGGAATTTTCACTTTAACGTTCATTCCAAAAGTTTAAATATTTATCCCAAAAGAACCTGTGCTAATCTTGTCATTGAAAAGAAAAGACCCAACCTTAATGGGTCTTCATACATGAAGGATTAGGGAGCTGCTCCAATAAGTCGAGCTGATAATGCCAATGCCATCCAAGTTCACTGCCTGTGATCATGGCAAAGCTAGGCCTTAAGAGGCAGCATGGAAAGTCCCTTCATAAAAGTTATTGATAAAATCTGCATTTCCTAAAAGGGTGAAAGGAGCTAATCAGAGCATTTTGGTTTTAATCTTAAAATTATTTTTTTTCTTTTGGAGAGGGATTCATTACAACGGAAGCATATTTTGCCTTTGTTTCTTTCAAAGACTCTGTTGAACATGTTTGTGAGGCATCCTTCACTCTCATGGGTAACAAATTACAGACAACTCTGGTAATTTGTCAGCCCCAGCATTTAGAACACTGCTAGATCACAAACCAAAACCTTTCCGTCTCATGTGCCTTTTTGTAACAGTGGTGCCACTTTTCTTCCTTATCATCTTGAAATTCTTCTCATGTGTCAGGTTCCTTGTTATAAAGAGAGTTTAATCTCACTCCAGTGCTCGTAACCAAATTTGAAAGAGGCCAGGCTGTCAACTAAAGTCTTTGAAAATGGTTTATTTCTATAGTAAATTGATTCATCGATGATTTTATTTTTTTATATTTATTTATTAATTTTGGCTGTGTTGGGTCTTCGTTGCTGTGCATAGGCTTTCTCTAGCCGCATCGAGTGGGGGCTACTCTTCGTTGTGGTGTGCGGGCTTCTCTTTGAGGTGGCTTCTCTTGTTGCGAAGCATGGGCTCTAGGCACGTGGGCTTCAGTAGTTGCAGCACACAGGCTCAGTAGTTGTGGCACGCAGGCCCTGGAGAGCACGGGCTTCAGTAGTTGTGGCACATGGCTCAGTAGTTGCGGCACATGGGCTCTAGAGTGCAGGCTCACTAGTTGTGGCACATGGGCTTAATTGCTCTGTGGCATGTGGGATCTTCCCAGACCAGGGATTGAACCTGTGTCCCCTGCATTGGCAGGTGGATTCTTAACCACTGCACCCAGGGAAGTCCCTATTTTACTTTTTAATATTTATTTATTTATTTATTTTTGGCTGTGCCAGGTCTTAGTTGCAGCACACGGGATCTTCATTGTGGCATGCGGGATCTTTAGTTGCAGCATGCAGACTCTTAGTTGCGACATGCGGGATCTTTTAGTTGCAGCATGCAGGATCTTTAGTTATGGCATGCGGGATTTAGTTACCTAACCAGGGATTGAACCTGGGCCCCCTGCATAGGGAGAGTGAAGTCTTACCCACTGAACCACCAGGGAAGTCCCTCACTGATGATTTTAAAATTTACTATTTCATGTGATGTTGTATTGCATTTAATCAATTTTAATGTTAATTTTTAAAAAATTATCAAAGCAGGGGATATTTAAAAAAAATTAAACTCACAAACCCGAGAACTGCTTGGAGGTAGGTTTGGGCAGCCTAAGATCCTGCCTTGAGTTCCCACAATGTCTTAGGAAATCCAAGCTCTGCCACAGGAGGTATGGACCAAGCCTACATGGATGGCTGTATCGATTCCCCAGAATGTCTGTGCTGGATACTCAGAATTAAGTGGTGTCAAGCCATGCATTATGGAGGCGGGTAAGGGATTGTTATAGAGACTCGGCCATGGGAAAGGAGACCATCATGGCTGGGAACTGAACAAAGGGCATAAACTACACCAGATGAAACCTCAGCTCTGGGAAACATCATGGGAAAAAATAAAGGTCAGGAGGGAGAAGCAGGAAAGCCAGGATTCTTAACTTTATCTGGAAAACACCACCTCTGGGGAGAATACCGCATGAAACAGATGTCATTTAGATCTTAGGGTCACTAGAAATGACAGACTCTGGGCAAAGTTATAATGGTTTCCTGGTCTTGATCTATTAAACAGGATATTCAACAGCCAAGAAAGAGAGAGGTTGAGATTTCCAGGCAGACACATGTACCTGAGGGTCTCTTGATAATTCAAATCCTGAGCCCCAAGTTCTTAAAGAAGATGCCATCCAAATAGTGCAAACTGGGAGCCTGGAAGCCTTCTCTGATGCCCCAAATTAACATTGATTTCTTTCCTATTTTAGTATAACTTCTATCTATTAAGAGATTTATAAGGGATAAGCCTGTGTTAAATAGCTATGAATGTATTATCTCATTAAATTCTCACAATGACCTCGGGAAGTAGGTTATAAGTTTCCTATTCTATAGAGAAGGAAGTTGACTTAGAGGCTCAATAACCTTGCCCAAGGTCATCAGCTACTAAGTGATAGAGGTGGGATATGAACCCAAGCTAGTCTGATTCCTGAGTCCAAATGCTTAGCTGATTCCTCAACCTACCGTGTTACAAGGATCCACATTTAGTATTTGAGAACCACTGGTTTAGAACCTTGTTACCATTATCTAATTTCAGTCTGTTTCCTCAGATCTCTTCTCCACTAGCTTTTAAGCATCTTGAAAATATGGACACTTTGTATTCTTCTCCATTCCCTTCTTCTTCTACCCTTCCTCCTACCACTGTCCCCACCCAGCACAACGTCCAGCTTACAGCATATGCTCAATTAATGTTTGCTGAATGAATACATGACCTCATTCAAAGTTTAAGAGCATTGAGTGGTCAAGGCTGGTACTCAGCTGCTCCAAGTAGTATGTACAAACACTAGACAACCAAAACTGTATAGTCAGGAAGCAAGTGCACTTCAATGAAACAAACTTTAGCCCCTGAAGGATTATGCACAAGAAGGAGGAAAGTTTAGGACAGTAAGACCAAGAATATACTCCTTGAGACATGTACAAATGGGCAGCCACCAACCAGCCTCATAGTGAAGTAGAAGCAGCACAGTCGATTTAAGCTTGGTTTTATATATTGTGATAAAGGTAGGAATTGGCTTTCAGTGTATGGTTTTTAGAGCTGTGTTCCAAGGAGACTTAATCTTCTAGGGAGATGCCTCAGGGCATGCTGGGAGAGGCAAAATAACAGAAGTCTGGGCCCCTAGAACAGATACTGTTAATTGCTTTTGCAATCCTCATTTTCCTTTTTCTGTACAATAGAACCTTGACTTTGTTTAGCCCCAGAGGATAATACACCTAGCCCCCAGGGATAAATTATAGTTTGTTTAAACCAGTGCTTTTCAAACTTTCATGTACAAACAAATAAACTGGGGATCCAGATAAAATACAGATTCTTATTTCATAGGTGGAGACTAAAGTCCCCAGGTGATGCTGTTACCATTGGTCTCCAGACGATATTTTAAGTAGCGAGGTTCCAAACCAATGATTCTCAACTATGATTGCAGTCACCTGGGTAAGTTCTGCTTTCATTGGTTAGGAGTTAAGCTTGGGATTAGTTTTGTTTTGTTTTTTGTTTTTCTTTTTAAGAAAAACAAACAAAAAAAGATCTCCAGGCAATTTATTTATTTGTTTTTATAGACATTCCAGCCCCCAGGGCCTTTTTTATTTTTTAATTAATTAATTTATTTATTTATTTTTGGCTGCGTTGGGTCTTTGTTGCTGAGTGTGGGCGAGTGGGGGGCTACTCTTCATTACAGTGTGTGGGCTTCTCACTGCAGTGGCTTCTCTTGTTGCAGAGCACAGGCTCTAGGTGTGTGGGCTTCAGTAGTTGTGGCATGCAGGCTCAGTAGTTGTGGCACATGGGCTTAGTTGCTCCGTGGCATGTGGGACCTTCCCGGACCAGGGATCGAACCCGTGTCCCCTGCATTGGCAGGCGGATTCTTAACCACTGCGCCACCAGGGAAGTCCTCCAGGCAATTTAAATGCGCCTGGTTTAGATCCATGTTGGGAAGTCTGTTTTCCTTTGCTTCATGTGAGTCTAAAGTTGAGCAGAAAAACCAGTTCTGGTCAATGAGATGTAAGGGCAAGTCTACCAAAGGAATTCTGGGGAAGATTCTCTTCCTTGACAAAACTGGTGCAAGATGAAAGCTCCTGCTTGCTTCCCTCTTTCCTGAGGTGCTGCTGTATTAAATGAAATGTCTGGAGTTGTGGGTGTCATCTTATGCCTAGGGAAGGTGACACCACAACACTGAGGGTAGCGGAGAAGAAAAACAGAAAGAGCCTGAGTCCTTGATGAGGCTGACCCACTACTGCACCAACATGGAAACATCTATTATTCCAGCTGCTATTTCTGGGCAACAAACCATCCAAGGCTGTGACCTAAAACCATGGCCATTTTGTAATGCTCACAGTTCTGAGGGTCAGGAATTTGGACACACTGAGAATGGTTTGTCTCTGCTCTCTCACGTCTAAGGCTTTAGATGGGAAAACCTCCCACAAATACCTGGGTGTGGCTCAAACAACAAGAGAATGGAGTCACCTGAGGGCCTCTTCACTCACACATGGGGCGTGTGGGCTGAGAAGACTGGAAACCAGGCTCAGCTGAGACCAGAGCTCATACATACAGCCTCTCCATGCAGCTTGGGCTTCCTCACAGCACGGTGACTGGGTTCAGAAAGGGGGTGTCCTGAGAGAAGGCATTCAGAAACCCAGCTTTTTAAGAGAGCTAGATAAAAGTACATGGCCTATTCTTTCTCAGCTGTATGTATATATCCCTGGGCTAAAGGAGAAGAATAACGTATCCAGAAGGATGCACCTTGATCTGGAAGTCATGCAGCATCACTTCTGTCACATTCTGTCCGGTAGAAGTGAGTCACAAAGGCCAGTTTCAGGAAGAGGGCACTTAGATGCCACTTCTTGGTGAGAGAATGGCAGTGTCACATAGCATAAAAACACGTGCGATGGATGATATTATTGCAGCCATCTTGGCATATAGAAACGTGCACCCTACTTCCAGACTTTGTATTAAGACAGTCAATATGCATCTCTCTCTTTGAAGCCACTGCCAGCTGGATACTCTGTTATCTGCAGCAGAAGCATCCTAACTGATAAAATTCCTTACCCCAACTTCAATGAAGGTAACTGTGTTACTATTTGTTTTGTATATTCAGTCTTGTAGGAGATTTTATGAGTGTGGGGAGACCCATAGCCTTAGAAGTGATGAAATGTGAGAGATACAGATGTGTAGAGATATACAATCTCTTGGCCTTTGGAACATCTGGGCCAGGTTGGAGGCTGAGTCCTGAGCTGTGAGCGGCTTCACTCACTGTGAACAGGTTCCATGACATGAAAAAAAGTTTAGAAAAAATTACCGTTGAGTAGTGGTCTTCAAACTCTGTTAACGTGTTCCTAGAAGAATTTTGAAAACTTCCATACCTTCTTTCCCATTTTTAAGTTATCTAAAAGCTTAAATGAGCTTTCATTATGAGCTTAAATAATTGCACAGAGATACACAGACAGCTGGGGAAGACTGGAAGCCCCATTGGTTTAGGGAGCCTGATTACTCATCACATGAGGCGTCTCCTTCGTTGGCGCCCCTCTGGGATGTTTTCACACCATGAGGGAATAGACCAAAGTAAGGTTTATGTGCAAAGAACATGCTTTCGTTTGTAAAGGGCTGTGGTAGGGAGACCATATATCTTCTCAAGTTGAATATTTTTGAGAGTAAAAGGGAACACTATTAATAACGACTCTAAGGAAAAAGCATAAACCAGGAAAATCGGGATAGTGAGCCTAGTTATTGGAATACTAGTAAGTTATAGGGCAAGCCAGTTTACAAAAGAAAATTCATGGAAACTGAAGAGCTGGTCATTATTTCACTGAAAACTGTCCATTTTCAGTACTCTTTGAAATGTTTTCCATTTATTTCCAAAGTTGGTGGGTTGTGTTGAAACATAAAAGTCCTTATATAGGAAAAAGGAGACTTGCCATCTTTTCTAATGCCTTCTATAATCCTCCCAAAGAAATGCTTGTCCCTGTCCATGGCAGTTCTGGGCTCAGGGAGCAGCTAGTAAGGCAACTGGGTGCCATGGACATAGCGAATAAATACCTTCATCGTGGGATAATGTCCTTTCTGATAGGTTTGCAAAACCCTTGTTTTATTTGACAGCTTAACTCTTGATGGAAGGCCGTTGTTCCTGGGCTTTGAAAATAAGTTTCTAGAGAGGGAATCTCCTGGAACCTTATTCAAGAACTAAAAGAGAGAGTCCTCTAGCAAGACAGTGTTGTGGTCCCTCCCCTTTTCCTGGCAGGATTTTTTCTAGAAAGCGAAACCCAGCACCCACTCTTCCTCTCCTACCCATCTGCTCTTCTCTTGAGAGAGACAGGGCCTCAGCAACAGCCTTCACAGCCTCCTGGCAACATCAGCCCCCAGGCACACGCCCACTACTTTTTAATTCACTTTACCTCTTTTTTTCTTTAGCTGTTTCTGCTTTGTCTCCATTACTAGCTGAGTTGCACCTGGTCACTGCCTCATGATTGGCACGAAGAGAAAATGACACACAGGATCCTGGCCTCAGCAATGAAGATCAGATACTCCCCATCTACTTTTTATCTCTTCCCACTTCCCGTCTCCATCTCTCCCAAATGATGACACCATTTCAGGTATGGGAAGAGAAAGGTGCAAGTTAGAACAGAGGCAGGGGTCATGGAGAGCTCAGCCTGCATGAAGGGCAGCCCAGCAAATCCCCTTCTTTTATGATTAGCACGATCCCCAGTCACTTAATGGCTATCAGTTCATAGGAAGTTGCTGGAAATTTGATGTAGTTCCCCATGTCAAGTCATAAAGCCAACAGGGTTACCATTCAGCTGCTGACCAAAGAATCAAATGAAAGATCAAAACCAGCACCCTAGTCAATATACTATTTGGAAATTATTGGAATAATTTTACAAATGAAATGTATTAGAAATAATATGACTAGGTAAGAAATGTACATGATATATCATTTTAACTTCCGTAGTCAATAAAAAGAGTATGTTATATTTAATAGTTGACTTATCAATTATATTATTATACTACTTGAATATTTTGAATATTAGTTTTTGCCACTTTATATCCCAAGTTGAAGAGGCCACCTTAGATGTCTGGATATGTTTTCTTCATTTGCATGTTTTTTTTTTTTTTTCTTTTACTAGTGCAATGGATTAAATGTTAGTAGAGTCTTAATCACCTTGCCTTCACATTTTCTTTTAAGATCTATATTGGAGTGGCTATCATCTTATTTTATAACTGGAAAAACAGTGGGTTCGGAACAATCAAATGTATGCCAGTGAGTTTCAATAATTTTGAATTTCCATAGAATATCCATTTCAGTCCTCTACTCCTCAAAAAACCCCTCTCACATCATGTCCCTCAGTGAAAAGTCTCATCAATTTCAGGAAGCTCTGAATAATTACCTAATGGCTCAGAATCAGCCACTGAGTCACTGGGTAGTATTGTGGTAGCTGAATAATCGTCCACGTTCACAACCAAATCCCTGGAACATGTGAGTGTTACTTTTTTTCTTTTTCTTTTTAAATTTAATTTTATTTATTTTTTTATACAGAAGGTTCTCATTAGTCATCAATTTTATACACATCAGTGTATACACGTCAATCCCAATTGCCCAATTCATCACACCACCACCACCACCCCGCCGCAGCTTTCCCGCCTTGGTGTCCATACGTTTGTTCTCTACATCTGTGTCTCAATTTCTGCCCTGCAAACTGGTTCATCTGTACCATTTTTCTAGGTTCCAAATATATGCATTAATATACGATATTTGTTTTTCTCTTTCTGACTTACTTCACTCTGTATGACAGTCTCTAGATCCATCCATGTCTCAACAAATGACCCAATTTTGTTCCCTTTTATGGCTGAGTAATATTCCATTGTATATATGTACCACTTCTTCTTTATCCATTCGTCTGTCGATGGGCATTTAGGTTGCTTCCATGACCTGCCTATTGTAAATAGTGCTGCAATGAACATTGGGGTGCATGTTTCTTTTTGAATTATGGTTTTCTCTGGGTATATGCCCAGTAGTGGGGTTGCTGGATCGTATGGTAATTCTATTTTTAGTTATTTAAGGAACCTCCATACTGTTCTCCATAGTGGCTGTATCAATTTACATTCCCACCAACAGTGCAAGAGGGTTCCCTTTCCTCCACACCCTCTCCAGCATTTGTTGTTTGTAGATTTTCTGATGATGCCCATTCTAACTGGTGTGAGATGATACCTCATTGTAGTTTTGATTTGCTTTTCTCTAATAATTAGTGATGTTGAGCACCTTTCATGAGCTTCTTGGCCATCTGTATGTCTTCTTTGGAGAAATGTCTATTTAGGTCTTCTGCTCATTTTTGGATTGGGTTGTTTGTTTCTTTAATATTGAGCTCTATGAGCTGTTTATATATTTTGGAGATTACTCCTTTGTCCGATGATTTGTTTGCAAATATTTTCTCCCATTCTGAGGGTTGTCTTTTCGTCTTGTTTATGGTTTCCTTTGCTGTGCAAAAGCTTTGAAGTTTCATTAGGTCCCATTTGTTTATTTTTGTTTTTATTTCCATTACTCTAGGAGGTGGATCAAAAAAGATCTTGCTGTGATTTATGTCAAAGAGTGTCCTTCCTATGTTTTCCTCTAAGAGTTTTATAGTGTCCAGTCTTACATTTAGGTCTCTAATCCATTTTGAGTTTATTTTTGTGTGTGGTGTTAGGGAGTGTTCTAAATTCATTCTTTTACATGTAGCTGTCCAGTTTTCCCAGCACCACTTATTGAAGAGACTGTGTTTTCTCCATTGTATATCTTTGCCTCCTTTGTCATAGATTAGTTGACCAGAGGTGTGTGGGCTTATCTTTGGGTTTATATATTGTTCCATTGATCTATGTTTCTGTTTTTGTGCCAGTACCATATTGTCTTGATTACTGTAGCTTTGTAGTATAGTCTGAAGTCAGGGAGTCTGATTCCTCTAGCTCCGTTTTTTTCTCTCAAGATTGCTTTGGCTATTCGGGGTCTTTTGTGTCTCCATACAAATTTTAAGTTTTTTTTTACTAGTTCCATTAAAAATGCCATTGGTAATTTGATAAGGATTGCATTGAATCTGTAGATTGCTTTGGGTAGTATAGTCATTTTCACAATATTGATTCTTCCAATCCAAGAACATGGTACATCTCTCCATCTGTTGGTATCACCTTTAATTTTTTTCATCAGTATCTTATAGTTTTCTGCATACAGGTCTTTTGTCTCCCTAGGTAGATTAATTCCTAGGTATTTTATTCTTTTTGTTGCAACAGTAAATTGGAGTGTTTCCTTAATTTCTCTTTCAGATTTTTCATCATTAGCGTATAGGAATGCAAGAGATTTCTGTGCATTAATTTTGTATCCTGCAACTTTACCAAATTCATTGATCAGCACTAGTAGTTTTCTGGTGGCATCTTTAGGAGTCTCTATGTATAGTATCATGTCATCTGCAAACAGTGACAGTTTTACTTCTTCTTTTGCAATTTGTATTCCTTTTATTTCTTTTTCTTCTCTGATTGCCGTGGCTAGGACTTCCAAAACTATGTTGAATAATAGTGGTGAGAGTGGACATCCTTGTCTTTTTCCAGGTCACTGTTTTTCCTTTAATTCTTCTAGGACTGTGTTACAATTTGATTACTATGTTACTATGTGTTGAGGTAGGTTCCATCTAGGTCCACATTCTGGAGAGTTTTTATCATAAATGGATGTTGAATTTTGTCAAAAGCTTTTTCTGCATCTATTCAGATGATCATATGGTTTTTATTCTTCAATTTGTTAATATGGAGTATCACATTGATTGATTTGCATGTATTGAAGAATCCTTGCATCCCTGGGGAAATCCCACTTGATCATGGTGTATGATCCTTTTAATGTGTTGTTGGATTCTGTTTGCTAGTATTTTGTTGAGGATTTTTGCATCTATATTCATCAGTGATATTGGTCTGTAATTTTCTTTTTTTGTAGTATCTTTGTCTGGTTTTGGTATCAGGGTGATAGTGGCCTCATAGAATCAGTTTGGGAGTATTCCTTCCTCTGCAATTTTTTGGAAGAGTTTGAGAAGGATGGGTGTTAGCTCTTCTCTAAATGTTTGATAGAATTCACCTGTGAAGCCATCTGGTCCTGGACTTTTGTTTGTTGGAAGATTTTTAATCCCAGTTTCAATTTCATTACTTGTGATTGGTCTGTTCATATCTTCTACTTCTTCCTGGTTCAGTCTTGGAAGGTTATACCTTTGTAAGAATTTGTCCATTTCTGCCAGGTTGTCCATTTTATTGACATAGAGTTGCTTGTAGCAGTCTCTTAGGATGCTTTGTATTTCTGTGGTGTCTGTTGTAACTTCTTTTTCATTTCTAATTTTATTGATTTGAGTCCTCTCCCTCTTTTTCTTGATGAGTTGGCTAATGGTTTATCAATTTTGTTTATCTTCTCAAACAACCAGCTTTTAGTTTTATTGATCTTTGCTATTGTTTTCTTTGTTTCTATTTCATTTATTTCTGCTCTGATCTTTATGATTTCTTTCCTTCTGCTAACTTTGGGTTTTGTTTGTTCTTCTTTCTCTAGTTCCTTTAGGTGTAACGTTAGATTGTTTGAGATTTTTCTTGTTTCTTGAGGTAGGCTTGAATAACTATAAACTTCCTTCTTAGAAGTGCTTTTGCTGCATCCCATAGGTTTTGGATCGTTGTGTTTTCATTGTCATTTGTCTCTAGGTATTTTTTGATTTGCTCTTTGATTTCTTCAGTGATCTCTTGGTTATTTAGTAATGTATTGTTTAGCCTCCATGTGTTTGTGTTTTTACGTTTTTTTCCCTGTAATTCATTTCTAATCCCATAGCATTGTGGTCAGAAAAGATGCTTGATATGATTTCAATTTTCTTAAATTTACTGAGGCTTGATTTGTGACCCAAGATGTGATCTATCCTGGAGAATGTTACATGCGCACTTGAGAAGAAAGTGTAATCTGCTGTTTTTGGATGGAATGTCCTATAAATATCAATTAAATCTATCTGGTCTATTGTGTCATTTAAAGCGTCTGTTTCCTTATTTATTTTCATTTTGGATGATCTGTCCATTGGTGTAAGTGAGGTGTTAAAGTCCCCCACTATTGTTGTTACTGTCGATTTCCTCTTTTATAGCTGTTAGCAGTTGCCTTATGTATTGAGGTGCTCCTATGTTGGGTGCATATATATTTATAATTGTTATATCTTCTTCTTGGATTGATCCCTTGATCATTATGTAGTGTTCTTCCTTGTCTCTTGTAACATTCTTTATTTTAAAGTCTATTTTATCTGCTATGAGTATTGCTACTCCAGTTTTCTTTTGATTTCCATTTGCATGGGATATCTTTTTCCATCCCCTCACTTTCAGTCTGTATGTGTCCCTAGGTCTGAAGTGGGTCTCTTGTAGACAGCATATATATGGGTCTTGTTTTTGTATCCATTCAGCAAGCCTGTGTCTTTTGGTTGGAGCATTTAATACATTCACATTTAAGGTAATTATCGATATGTATGTTCCTATTACCATTTTCTTAATTGTTGTGGGTTTGTGTTTGTAGGTCATTTTCTTCTCTTTTGTTTCCTACTTAGAGAAGTTCCTTTAGCATTTGTTGTAGAGCGGGTTTGGTGGTGCTGAATTCTCTTAGCTTTTGCTTGTCTGTAAAGCTTTTGATTTCTCCATCGAATCTGAATGAGATCCTTGCCAGGTAGGGTAATCTTGGTTGTAGGTTCTTCCCTTTCATCACTTTAAGTATATCATGCCACTCCCTTCTGGCTTGCAGAGTTTCTGCTGAGAAATCAGCTGTTAACCTTATGGGAGTTCCCTTGTATGTCATTTGTGGGTTTTCCCTTGCTGCTTTCAATAATTTTTCTTTGTCTTTAATTTTTGCCAATTTGATTACTATGTATCTCCACGTGTTTCTCCTTGGGTCTATCCTGTATGGACTCGCTGCACTTCCTGGACTTGGGTGGCTATTTCCTTTCCCATGTTAGGGAAGTTTTCAACTATAATCTCTTCAAATATTTTCTCTGGTCCTTTCTGTCTCTCTTCTCCTTCTGGGACCCCTATAATGCGAATGTTGTTGCATTTAATGTTGTCCCAGAGGTCTCTTTGGCTGTCTTTATTTCTTTTCATTCTTTTTTCTTTATTCTGTTCTGCAGCATTGAATTCCACCATTCTGTCTTCCAGGTCACTTATCTGTTCTTCTGCCTCAGTTATTTTGCTATTGATTCCTTCTAGTGTATTTTTCATTTCAGTTATTGTATTGTTCATCTCTGTTTGTTTGTTCTTTAATTCTTCTAGGTCTTTGTTAAACATTTCTTGCATCTTCTTTATCTTTGCCTCCATTCTTTTTCTGAGGTCCTGGATCATCTTCACTATCATTATTCTGAATTCTTTTTCTGGAAGGTTGCCTATCTCCACTTCATTTAGCTGTTTTTCTGGGGTTTTATCTTGTTCCTTCATCTGGTACATAGCCCTCTGCGTTTTCATCTTGTCTATCTTTCTGTGAATGTGGTTTTCATTCCATAGGCTGCAGGATTGTAGTTCTTCTTGTTTCTGCTCTCTGCCCTCTCGTGAGTGTTACTTTACGTGGCAAAAGAACTTTGCATATGTCATTAAGTTAAGGATCTTTGGGTGGGGAGATTACTGGATTATGTGGGTGGGCCTTTAAGTGTAATCACAAGCATCCTTAGAAGAGAGAAGCAGAGAGAGATCGGACTACAGAGAAGGCAGAGTGAAGATGAAGCAGAAATAGGTTTGAAGATGCTGTGATGCTGGCCTTAAAGATGAAAGAATGGCCCATGAGCCAAGGTGTACAAGGAATGTAGTTCCAGAAGCTGGAAAAGGCAAGGAATAGATTCTCCCCTAGAAGCTCCTGAGGGAGTGCAGCCTTGCCAACAGCTGATTTCAGCTCAGGGAAACCCATTTCAGACACTTAACCTACAGAACTGTAAGAGAATAAATGTGCATTGTTTAAAGCTCCCAGGTTTATGGTAATTTGTTACAGCAGCCATAGGAAACAAATGCAGTGATGTACAACAGGACTTTCTTGGTCAGGGAGAGGTCTAACTATATTCTGAGATTTCTATAGGCTACTGATACGAAGTTAACTAACCAGGCACTCGTGGGGTATCAGAATTCCTCCGTAGCAGGAGAACGAAACATCTACTGGCTGCACAAACATCACACTGGCTGACACCCTTGTAACCCTAGTAACCCCAGGAAACTAAAGAGCTGGAAATCTTCAATCAAACCAGTAACTTAAGAAAAAGGGCCAGAATCTCACAAGGCAGACAGAACATTTACATCTTCATTAAAGGCTACTAAGTTATATGACTCAAGAAAGTCACTGGCAATCTCTTCAGACCAGAATTCCATTTCTGTGGTTTTAACCACAAAACCTCTGTGGATCTTACACTACATGGCAACTGTGGGATCTACTCTCACATTTTGGAAGCTAAATTATTTCTCCAGTATTTTGACTTGCAATAGGGACCCAGGAAAAAGTTATGAGGTGGTCAACATTTTTATATGTTATCATAAATGAGCTCTCCAAGTTTTCCTATACTGGACATCTGGTTTATTATCAGATGATATCATTCTTTTTATAAGGTGGTAACAGAGCTAAATGGGCACTGATATTGGAGTCAAGAGTTTAATGCCATCTGATTAGGCAGGGGAGGAAGACGTGAAAGAAAAGTTTAAATGCTGAAATAATGGAAGAATGTCCAGTAGGCTTTAAAATTGATCCTTAGAGTATCCTTGAAATCGGAAGTACAACACCCATGACTATTTTTTAAAGTATTTTCTAATCTTTTGCTTCTACTTTCCATACTTGACTCACTTTACTCTCAGTGGTGTAACAAAAGAAAGTATCAGTTTCTGGATTTTGAAGCACAAAAAAATGGCTAGACATCCTGTAATTATCCCAGTAGTTTCCAAGACAGAATAACACCTATTCTTTATTCCAAGCTCCAGACCTAAAATTGAATATCTTATAAATACAAGTACCTCTCTGAGGAGTAGAGAGGTATATGCACATTTAAATTAAATGATTAAAAAGAGTTTTATCTGAGGTACAACTATGGGATTGTTCTCAATATGTAAATAAAGACTAATGGTAGGGAGTATAATACATATAATCCAACGGATAAGAATGCAGGTTAGAGACTAGACCGCCACGTTTGAATCTCAAGCCCCACTACCAGCTGTGTAACTCTGAGTGAGATGTTAATTTTTCTAAGCTTTATTTCACTAATCTTTAAAACGATGATAATAATAGTACCTACCTCCTAGGGCTATTGTGAATATATATACATATATAATACACATAAACTTGCTCAGTACAGAGCTTGAAAAATATTAAGTGCTCAATAAATGTCAGCTACTTATAGATGACCTTGAGGCCAATAAGAATATGAATTGAAATAGTACATTAAATTATAATTTGTCATAATCTTGTTTGACAAATAATGACTGAAGGGAAAAAGCTAAGGAGACATTTTAGATATGCAACTGGTTACTAAAAATTTTTATGTAATATATATACAACTTGTCTTTTATTAGTATGAAAACAAGTTGCATATATTTTGAACACCAAAAAGATCAAAGGATATATAAGAAAAAGTCATCCTCTTACTGCAGAACTTCAATTCCATTCTACAGAAGTATCCCCACACACGTACACAGACATGCACACATGCATTTGTGTGTGCATATGTAATATTATCCCAATTTGACTCCCAGATTTCCTTCTTTTTCTGCTACTAGAAATTCTTCATCCAGCAGCCAGGGTGAGCCCTAAAATATACTAAATTATGTCATTTAATTTCCTTGCTTCAAACACTCCAATGGTTTCCCATAGGACTTAAATAAAATACAAACTCCCTCTGCATTACAAAGAGCTGTGCGCTCTGGTCGCTGCCTTTCCTTTTGACCTTACCATCTTCCATCCTCCCCAGACCAAGCTCGGGGCACACTGGCTCCCTCTGGATGGAGAATATTCAGGCTCAGTCTGGCCTCAAGTCCTTCACTCTGTTTCCTCTGCTTGGTGTGCTCTTCCTCATGATCTCTGCATAGTTCTATCTCTTGTTTTATTCAGATCTCAGAGGAAACCTGGCTCCAACTGAGGACTTGCTGACAATACAACCCACATAGCCACCTGGTCCTTCTCCAACATCTCAAGCTATTTTGAGTCTGCATAACATTGAACACTGCTGTATATTTTTCTGGTTTGTTTGCTTCCTTTTATTTATTCATATGTTTATTTGTGTAGTTGCCAGCTTCCCTGTTCCCTAGAACGGAAGCTCCCTGAGAGCAAGACTTGGTCTTTTTCACTCCTGTGCTTCTTTCACCTGGAAGAACTCTGGAATTCAATAAATGCCTAATCGTGCTTCAGATATTTTTGAAAGAATGGATGAATGAAAATGAATGAGGTTTGTTTAGGTTCTTTTTCCAAGTACTTGTAAAAATGTTGCTAGCATCGTCCTTGGGCATACATCTTGTACATGTCAGTTAATTGCCAAAAGTTTAATTATTGAGTCAAAGGTATGTGCAATTTAAATTTTCATAGTTTTTCCAAATCGCCTTTTAACAGAGTTATACCAATTTACATGATGAGTGGATACCTTGAGTCTTCTCTTAAGTGACTTTATGTCATGATATTGGAGGCAAATTATCTCAATTTGGGATAAAGCTTGGGACACTATGATTTCATAACCTTGCAATGCAAAAAGGAGAGCCAAAGTGCAGAAGTCACAATGGCTCTTCTGAACACTGAAGAATACACATTTACTGATGATTAGAGGAATTAATGTGAGAAGCATGCATACCTACTCTTAAAAATATTTTTTTTTAATTGAAGTATAATTAACTTACAATATTATATGTTTCAGGTGGACAACATACTGATTCAATAGATTATACTCCAAATAAAGTTATTATAAAATTTTGTCTATATCCTCTGTGCTGTATATTACATCCTTGTAACTTATTTCTTGTATACCTAGCAGTTTGTACCTCTTAATCCCCTTAAGCTATCTTGCCCTTGCCCTAATCCCTCTCCCCTCTGGTAGCCACTAGTTTGTTCTCTGTATCTGTGAGTCTGTTTCTGTTCTGTTTTATTTTTTAGATTCCACATATAAGTGAAAACATATAGTATTTGTCTTTCTCTGTCTGATTTATTTCACTAAGCATGATACCCTCCAGGTCCAGCTACGTTGTCACAAAGACAAAATTTCATTTTTTATGGATGAATAATAATCCATTGTTTGTGTCTGTGTGTGTGTGTGTGTGTGTGTGTGTGTGTGTATCACATCTGTTGGTGGACACTTGGGTTGTTTCCATACCTTGGCTAAATAAGGCTGATATGAACATTAGTGTGCATACATCTTTTCAAATTAGCATTTTCCTTTTCTTCAGATAAATACCCAGGTATGGTATTGCTGAATCATATGGCAGTTTTATTTTTACTTTTTTGAGGAACCTCCATACTGTTTTCCATAGTGGTTGCACCAATTTACATTCCCACCAACAGTGCAAGAGGGTTTACTTTTCTCCACATCTTTGTCAACACTTGTTATTTGTTATCTTTGATGATAGCCATTCTGGTAGGTGTGAGGTAATATCTCATTGTGGTTTTGAGTTGCATTTCTCTGATTATTAGTGATGTTGAGCACCTTTTCATGTACCTATTGTCCATCTCTATGTATTCTTTATTTTGGCCATGCCATGTGACTTGTGGGATCTTAGTTCCCCAACCAGGGATTGAACCCGTGCCCCCTGTAATGGAAGCACAGAACCTTAACCACTGGACCACCAGGGAATTCCATCTGTATGTGTTCTTTAGAAAAATGCCTATTCAGATCCTCTGCCCATTTTTAAATCAGGTTATTTTTTAAAAATATTGAGTTGTATGAGTTCTTTACATATTTTGGCTATTAACCCATATCAGACATATAGTTTGCAAACACCTTCTCCCATTCAGTAGGTTTTTCTTTTCATTTTGTTGATAGTTTCTTCACTGTGCAAAACCTTTTTAGCTTCATGTAGTCTCATTTATTTAGTTTTGCTTCTGTTTCCTTTGACTAAGTAGACATATACAAAAAATACTGCTAAGACCCATGTCAAAGAGTGTACTACCTAGGATTTTCTTCTAGGATTTTTATGGTTTCAGGTCTTACATTTATGTCTTTCATCCACTTTGAATTTACTTTTGTATATGGTGTGAGAAAGAAGTGCAATTTGATTATTTTGCATGTAGCTGTCCAGTTTTCCCAGCATCACTTGTTGAAGAGACTGTCTTTTCCTCACTGTATGTTCTTGCTTCCTTTGTCATGGAGTAACTGACCATATATGTGTGGGTTTATATCTGGGTTCTCTATTCTGTTCCATTGCTCCATGTGTCTGTTTTTGTGCCAATACCATACTATTTTGATGACTGTATCTTTGTAGTATAGTCTGTTACAGAATGTGATACCTCTAGCTTTGTTCCTTTTTCTCAAGATTACTTTGGCTATTCAGGGTCTTTTATGATTCCATAGAAATTTTAAGATTATTAGTTCTAGTTCTGTGGAAAATGTCATGGGTATTTTGTTAGGGATTACATTAAATCTGTAGATTGCTTTGGGTAGTATGGACATAGCAGTATTAATTCTTCCAGTCCATGAACACAGGATACCTTTCCATTTATTTGCATTGTTTCAACTTTCTTCATCAATGTTTTATAGTTTTCACAGTACAGGTCTTTTACCTCCTTGGTTAAATTCATTCCTAGGTATTTCATTATTTTTGATGCATTTGTAAATGGGATTGTTTTCTTGAATTCTCTTTCTGATAGTTCATTATTAGTGTATACAAATGTAAGAGATTTCTGTATATTAATTGTGTATCCTGCAACTTTACTGAATTCATTAATAGTTCTAATAGATTTTGGTGGAGTCTTTAGGGTTTTTTACATATTTGTTATCTGGAAACAGTGAAAGTTTTCCTTCTTCCTTTCCAATTTGGATGACTTTTATTTCTTTTTCTTGTCTGACTGACATGGTTAGGATTTCCAATACTATGTTAAATAGAAATGGTGAGCGTGCGCATCTTTGTCTTATTCCTGATCTTAGAGGAAAAGCTTTCAACTTTTCACCATTGAGTATGATGTTAACTGTGAGTTTGTCATAAACGGCCTTCTGGTGAGGTATGTTCCCTCTACCTAACTTCGTTGAGAATTTTTATCATGAATGGATGTTGAATTTTACCAAATTCTTTTTCTGTATCTATAGAGAAGGTCATGAGATTTTTATCCTTCACTTCGTTAATGTGGCATATCACACTGATTGATTTGCAGATATTGAACTATCCTTACATCTCTGGAATACATCCCACTTGATCATGATGTATGATGCTTTTTATGGATTGTTGAATTTGGTTTGCTAATATTTTGCTGAGGATTTTTACATCTATGTGCATCAGGGATATTGGCTTTTAATTGTCTTTTTTTTTTAGTGTCTTTGTATAGTTTTTGTATCAGGGTAGTGCTGGCCTTGTACAATGAGTTTGGAAATATTCCATCTTCCTCAATTTTTTGGAATAGTTTGAGAAGCATAGGTATTAACTCTTCTTTTAATTGTTTGGTAAAATTCCCCTGTGAAGCTCTTCAGTCCTAGATTTTTGTTTGTTGGAAGTTTTTTGATTACTGATTCAACATCAAAACTAGTAATCAGTCTGTTCAGTTTTTTTATTTCTTCCTGACTCAGTCTTAGAAAATTGTATTTTTCTAGGAATTTATCCATTTCTTCTAGGTTGTCCAATTTGTTGGCATATAATTGTTTATAGTATTCTCTTATGATTATTTGTATTTCTGTGATATTGGTTGTAACTTCTCCTTTTTCATTTCTAATTTTGTTTATCTGAGCCCTAAATCTTTTTTCTTAATGAGCCTGGCTCATCAATTTTGTTTATATTTTCAAAAAACAGCTATTAGTTTCATTGATTTTTTAAATTATTTTTGTTGCTATTTTATCTCCTCTCTGATCTTTATTATTTTCTTATTTCTTCTGAATTTGGGCTTTGATTTTTCTTCTTATGCTAATTCCTTTAGATGGAAAGTTAAGTTGTTTACTTGCAATTTTTCTTGTTTCTTGGGAATAGAAATAGACCTGTTTTGTTATAAACTTCTGTCTTAAAACTGCTTTTTTGCATCCCATAGATTTTAGGAAGTTATGTGGTTATTTTCATTCATCTCAAGATATGTTTTGATTTCCTCTTTGATTTCTTCATTGACCCATTGGTTTTTTATTAGCAAGCTGTTTAGCCTCCCCATGTTTGTGTTTTTCCCCCACTTTTCTTCCTGTATTTGATTTCTAGTTTCCCACCCTTGTGGTTGGAAACAATGCTTGATATAATTTCAATCTTAAATTTATTGTGACTTTTTTTATGGCTTAGTATGTAATCTATCCTGGAGAACATTCCACATACACTTGAAAAGAATGTGTATTCTGCTGTTTTGGGGTGGAATATACAGTAGATATTTACTAAGTCCACCTGGTCTGATGTGTTACTTAAGGCCACTGTTTCCTTATTGATCTTCTGTTTGGATGATCTATCCATTGATGTAAGTGGGGTATTAAAGTTCCCTACTATTATTGTATTATGGTTAATTTCTCCCTTTATGTCTGGTAATATTTGCTTTATATATTTAGTTACTCCTGTATTAGGTGCATACTTGTTTGTGATTGTTATAGCTTCTTCTTGGATTGACCCTCTTTTCATTATATAATGCCCATTTTTGTCTTTTATTACAGACTTTGCTTTAAAGTATACTTGGTCTGATATGAGTGTTGCTATCCTAGCTCTATTTTCTTTTCCATTTTAATGGAATATCTTTTTCCATACCTTCACTTTCAGTCTGTATGTGTCTTTAGCTCTGGAGTTTTTGTTTGTTTGTTTGTTTTGGTAGGCAGCATATAGATGGGGCTTATTTTTTTGTTTGTTTGTTTTTTGTTTGTTTGTTTTTATCCAATCAGCCACTCTATGTCTTTTTTGGATCATTTAGTCCATTGACATTTAAAGTGCTTATTGATAGGTATGTATTTATTGCCACTTTGTTACTTGTTTTCTGGTTGTTTTTGTAGTTCTTCTCTGTTCTTTTTTCTTTTAGTCTCTTACCTTGTGATGTGATGACTTTCTTTAGTGTTATGTTTGGGTTCCTTTCTCTTTATTTATTTTTTTGTGTGTATCTATTGTAGGTTTTTGATTTGTGGTTACCATAAAGTTCATATATATCAACCTATAACTGTATCTGCTTGTTTTAAGTGGATATGGCTTGCTTTTAAAAGCCTCTCATTACCCAGGAGTCTTATGTTTATATTTTTAGCAGAAAACAGATGTCTTCCTAATCAACATTCATCATAATTTTTCCAAGTGTGTAAGTGTAATTTACAACAACAAAAATCTTAGTGTATTAGAATTGGATTGAGACTCAGAAAACAATGGCAAAAACAGGTATCCTGTTCAAAAAGATTCTCAAATTCCATGAGTTTCTCTCCACTAAATGTTTCTTTCTCTTGCCTTTTGAGTCATCTGTGCCAAGAACCTCAGAGCTCTGTGTAGTAGTAACTGGAAAATACTCTACTAAGTAATTTATATCTGTATGTTAATATCTGTTTAACTATATCAACAAGGCCACTGATGAAAGTGGGAGCCTATAGGCTCCAATGACTGTTCTGTGCCACTTTGAAAGACACCTTCTCCCAGTGCAAAAACAACCAACTAAATTCATAAGCAACAGCCAGGAGAAAATAAAACCAGAGACCTACATACATTCAGCCTTCACACTAACACCATTCTGAAAATTCTGCCAACCTATTTCACCTAGAAATGACTTTAAATAAGACATCAATTTTCAGCAAAAAATCATCCAAGCATGCCATTTAAATGCCTAAGATATTCTCCATTGCTCATCTCTTTTACTCAAGAGTAGCATATTCTTGCTTTAGAAGAGTTATAACATTGGAAATACTGCTCACTTAATAGAGAGATACCAACTCTGGATTCAAAATGTACCTGCATAAAGCATCCAATTTACTAAATAAAGAAAAATGGAATACTTACAGCAGGATGTCCAGTACAGTAGGTATAGCTGGCATGTGATTGATAGTGCAAGCTTGCTCTTGGAAAGGAGTATGTATTCCAGGCTGGTTGGCTGCTGTTCCACTGGGAGCTGAAGCCAGGACTCATGGTTACTCGAGACTTACTGGTTTGGTAGGTTCTCACTGTGGAGCTAGACTATCAAGAAGAAAGAAATGCAATGTAAAGACAGCTCTGTATAGAACCCAAGTCAGCTGTGTATAGCAGTGTGCATTCCCATGTATGATCAAGGCACAGGACTTGGCTGGTTAAAGGAAGTGCGTGATTTCCTAAGAGGAGGCATAAAATGCTGTTCTGACTAGGATAAAAGTGTTTTCTCACTATTAGAATTTTGACGATCACAAAGCACAAAGGCTCATTGAAATTAATCTTATTGAAAATAGTTTTTCTTAGTTGTAACATGTAACTCCATCCTTCAGGAATGAGATACGCTTTACTGGTGACAGTAATGGTGATATTTTCAATTACATAAATATCCTTTCATTACAAGGTTCACCTTAGAAATTCACCATTAGTTTTATCTGAATTCAGTAAACAAATATCTTCATTTACAAGGGCTGGATCGAGGCACAGGTTGGTTCCTGACTCCAAATGGTCTTCAAATTCCATGAGGCTATGACTCTTCTGTGGGGCACATCAGCAGAAATCTGTACACATTTCAACGTGTCACCATTCCACTACTTAACGACAGAAAAATGATGAAGGATTTGAAATCATCATTTATCCCCAACTGGCCCAATGTAATTAAAAATAGAGGAACCGGAAAAAATCAATTTGTCAAATGTTAAATATATCTAGTTGTTCATAATTGTATATGGGGTAGAATGGACTGAAAACAAAATTCACTTGTGTCTTCTGTCCTTCTTTGTCCTCAGATGGCCATGGCATATAAAGCATATAATAGTTTCTTTTCAGAGAACACTTTCTATCATCAAATTGCAATAGCTACTTACCCAAGTAGCACAGTAACTTTCACAATAAATTCTATTTATAAATCTATGGGCACATGCCAACTCAATCACTGGGAAATGTGCTAATCTCATTGCCATTATATTCATAAAACCCAGTGGGGAAGAAACTTTCATGTGAGATTGTGTTTCCCATTGGGCTAGAATCTTTTTTTTTTAAATTAATTAATTTATTTATTCATTTTTGGCTGCATTGGGTCTTCGTTGCTGCGCATGGGCTTTCTCTAGTGGCGAGCGGGGGCTACTCTTTGTTGTGGTGCGCAGGCTTCTCATTGCGGTGGCTTCTCTTGTTGTGGAGCACGGGTTTTAGGTGCATGGGCTTCAGTAGTTGTGGCACACGGGCTCAGTAGTTGTGGCTTGTGGGCTCTAGAGCACAGGCTCAGTAGTTGTAACGCACAGGCTTAGTTGCTCCACGGCATGTGGGATCTTCCCGGACCAGGGCTTGAACCCGCATCCCCTGCGTTGGCAGGCAGATTCTTAACCACTGCGCCACCAGGGAAGCCCTGGGCTAGATTCTTATGCCATTAGATAGAGGAACAACTTTTCTGAAGACAGATTTGGGCATCTTAAAATAACCAAAAAGGACTTCCCTGGTGGCGCAGTGGTTGAGAATCTGCCTGCTAATGCAGGGGACACAGGTTCGAGCCCTGGTCTGGGAAGATCCCACATGCCACGGAGCAACTAGGCCCGTGAGCCACAACTACTGAGCCTGTGCGTCTGGAGCCTGTGCTCCACAACAAGAGAGGCCACGATAGTCAGAGGCCTGCGCACCACGATGAAGAGTGGCCCCCTCTTGCCGCAACTAGAGAAAGCCCTCACACAGAAATGAAGACCCAACACAGCCAAAAATAAATAAATAAATTAATTAATTAAAGTTAATGGGTTATTTAAAAAAAAAAACAAAACAAAACAAAAAAAAATTAAGGACCTCAGCAATTCAAAGGTAGTAGTCAGATCTATTTCTCTCACAATAGCTTCAAAATATTTGGCAAGGGAAAAGTAAATTTAAATCACTGATTTACTTACAGACAACTTAAAATATTTAAAGCAAAAATTGGAGAACCAATTAGCCTTGTTAAGGTAGACAGATTTACTTGACTATCTGTATCCAGTCTCATCCCCATCATCACCCTAACCATGTGTGCTATCCAAGTGTTCAATATGTAATAGAGAAGAACAAATCTGACTCCATATTAGATCTGTTCTGTTGCCTGTGCTTAGTCATGCTGGCTCTGCATCTTTTGTAAAAGAATGCTGCCTATTGCCTGAAATATATAGGATAGCCTATTCTCAGGGCTCTGATCTTTGAGTCAATTCATACAGAGATAAAAAGTTACAGAACAGAGAATAACATTTGTCTTGTTGGAGGTTTACAGGAACATCATGACCTGACCTATGTGGACAGCTGCAAGAACAAAGGATTCCTACACCAAGAAGTTTGCAACGACTAACCACGCCCCTCCTTCACCTTGCTTTTAAAAGTGCTTTGCTGAAACCCTTTGAGGAGTAAGGGGTTTTTTGGGCATGAGCCACCTGTTCTCCTTGCATGGCCCTGCAATAAAACTTTCTCCGCTCCAAACTCTGGTGTTTCCGTTTGTTTGGCCTCACTGTGCATTGGACACACAAACTTGCATTTGGTAACAAATAGCTCAATGAGATGTGCAGGTGCAGCAGCACAAAAGCACAGACTATTGCACACCTCCTTAGAACAAACCTGTGCTGGAGCAACAATAGTGGACTTCTATAAAATTAGGATATTTGTGCTTGGTTCTAGGTACAGAAGCTCCATATTTACATAAAAAGCCCGTATTATTTTTTTTACCACATATACAGTCACTTCAAAGACTAAATGAGCCCACCCACAAAACTGCCTTTGGCACTGAAAATATCTTCGTTTCTGCATCTATGGACACTAAACCTAATCACTCTCACTAGGTCAGTTGATTCTATAGGTAGCTTCTTCAGACTAGACATGTTTAGGTACTTTATCTCTTTTCACATCTAGATTGGCTCAGGGATTTTTAAATTCATGGAGAAGCAGGCAGTATATGCATAAGTAAGTTTGGAAATATACTCATCTCTTAGTTTAATTATGTTCCCAAATAACATCAGTCTCTACTCAGTGATTTTATGCATGGAGTCTTCCTCCTGCACATTCCTTTCTCTCCTTTTGCAAAGCTCATGCTCAAGTTACACCTGTATTTGGTCCCATTCCCCCATGATGCCTGTGGCTTTGGTGGCCCCTTGCCTTCCTGCTCTCACAAAGCTCTCACAGTGCTGCTCAAACACTGTAGCATGTGATTATGTTGTTTTGTATTGTTTCCTTACTATGTAAATTTCAGCTCACCAACCAGGCTGAGAGCCTAATGAGGTCAAGTTCATGTGTTGCCTTTTCTACAGCTCCAAGGAGTGTTTATCCTTCTCGGAGCCTCTAGCCATTTGACCTGTGAAGCCTCTAACCATGTTTATCCCCTCACCATTGCAATCATCTTTCTCTTGGACTCCACAACCCTTCTGGCTATACCTTCTTCTCTCTCTCTTCGTTTGCTTCTCTTTCTCTTTGTTTGCCCTAAATGTGGTCTTTTGCCAGGGCTTAATCCTCAGTCTGTGTTCTTCACTCTTTTAACTTCCTTCCTTTGTGATCTCATACATGGTCAAAGCTTTAAAAAGATGATTCTCAGATATCATTTAACAGTACCAACTCTCTCCTAAATTCCAGTTCCAGATCTTAAAATATCTGTTGGATATAGAGGTATAACCCTTAAAAATCACCACAAAGGGACTCCAAGTTGAAATTACAGTGTATAAAATTAAATGAATTCATTGTTTTACTCTAAAATTTTATCTTTTATAATTTTTAAGATTCTGTTCATATTCTGGCAATAGTCTGAAACCAACAGCCTTGAAACCTTAGAAAAACTTTGACTCATTTATCTGTCCTCCAAGTTCCATCATCAGTGTCACCAAATTCTATTGAATCTTTTCAGTAGTTCTTGAATTGATGTTGCCCTTTCCATTCTCATTAGCGCTACGCATTTTTAGGGTTTTAACCGTTTATATCTGAGTCACTAAAACTACATCAAGAACCTTCTACCTTGAGCCTTGATTAACTGTCTACAATGACACTAGATTAGTTTTTTCTAGAAACCTACTTTATTGTGTTACTTCCTGCTGAAAAAATGTTCAGTGACTCTCCACTATCTATTAGACAAAGTCCAAACTTGCTAGTCTTTCATTTGAGATTCTAATTTGATCCTAACCAGCACTGCAAGTCTTATTTTTTTGTCCCTTTTCATATACTCTCAAGCTCCACGTAGATTGTAAATCCAAATATGATTTGTACGACCATGCCATTGTTACAACCCATCTTCCTTCCTTTAACGTCTTCCCCTCCTCTCAGCTCACATTTCAATGATCCTACCAGACTCTACCTTTTCTGGAAAACCTATTCCAACCCTCAGTCACCAGCCCATAGGGACGTTTGCTTCTACCAGGCACTGATATTACTAATTTTCGATCATATTCATCTGGTCCTTTCATTTGTGTGGGTACCCAGGAAATCAATGTCATAACTTCATGAGCATATCATCAAATCTCTTAGTCTTACATACAATTCTTATGTCCCAACATGCATCTTTCTGGAAATGTGTCTCATCTGTATTTCTCCAGAAGAGGATCGCAATGCAAGAACTTGAGTACAAGTAGTTCACTTTGGAAGTAATCCTAGAGATAATCAGTCAGAGAATGGGAAATGTGACAGAGAGGGGATGAGCTGATAAGTTTACATCATTGAATAAGTGATTACCGTAGAGAACTAAGGCTCAATTCCATTGAGGGACCCTGGGAGACAGTGTAGACCACACTTCAGAGTTATTTTACCCAAGTGCAAGGAAGATGGTGTATTTAACCTCCAATTCCCATTCGTCATTGACTGAGAGTTGTTCCTGAAACATTAATCCCCTGGCATTTCAGGCCTGCCCTACACATAGGCCAAAAGAAAGTTCTCATGTATAGAGTTCCAGGACGTTGTATACATGCTCAGGGAAAGTAAGTGCTAAGAAAGCAGGGGCAGACCATTGACAGCATCTGCTGCTGAGTGGAGGACTCCCTGAACTTCTCTGTATCTGCCAGAGAACCCCAGATACTCACATTTTCCTTTCAAACAGCTAAGAGCAGGACCTCAAAAATATTGGTCAAATTGGCTTGACTAAACTACCATTAAGGACTTGAAAGGACAATGCGCAAACATATGTCGGGGTAGTGGGTAAGCATGGTGAAAGGTGCTCAAAATCATTAATCATCAGGAAAATACAAAAATAAAGCTGCAATAAGATACCAGTTCATACCCACTAGAATGGCTGAAACTAATAAGACTGACAACTCTAAATGTTGGTGAAGTTATTGATGACCTAGAACTTTCACATGTTGTCAGTGGAAGGGTAAAATGGTATAGCTACTGACTGGTAGTTTCTTATAAAATTAAACACACTTCTACTTTAGAGCCCAGCAATTCCACACCCAGTTATTTACTCCAAATAAAATATTTTTACACAAAAATGCCTTTATAAGAGTGACCATGGGGACTGCCCTGGCGGTCCAGCAGTTAAGACTCCATGCTTCCACTTCAGGGGGCACAGGTTCAATCCCTGGTCAGGGAACTAAGATCCTGCATGCCACACAGCATGGCCAAAAAAAAAAAAAAAAGAGTGACCATGGCAGCTGTATTCAAAATAGCCCCCAAATGGAATTTACTCAAATGTCTATTGACAGGTAAATGGATTAAAAAAAAAATGGTATATTCATGTAGAAGAATACTACCCAGTGATAAAAAAAAAAAGAATAAACTTCCAATACACACAGCTACATGGATGATCTCAAGATTGTGCCAAATAAAAGAAGATTAAGAATGGAAGAAAAGTTATTTGTGATTTTATGTATTTGAAGTCCAAGATAAGGAAAATATATGTAGTAATAGAAATAAGAAATTGGCTCAATACCACCTCACACTGGTCAGAGTGGCCATCAACAAAGTCTACAAATAACAAACGCTTGAGAAGGTGTGGAGAAAAGGGAACCCTCCTACACTGTTGGTGGGAATGTAAGTTGGTGCAGCCACTATGGAAAACAGCATGGAGGTTCCACAGAAAACTAATAGAATTACCATATGATCCAGTAATCCCACTCCTGGGCATATATCCAGACAAAGCTATTAATATACTTCAAAAAGGTACCTGCACCCCTATGTTTATAGCAGCACTATGCACAATAGCCAAGACATGGAAACAACCTAAATGTCCATCAACAGATCAATGGTACATATGTACAATGGAATACTACTCAGCCATAAAAAAGAACAAAATAATGCCATTTGCAGCAACATGGATGCAACTAGAGATTATCATACTAAGTGAAGTAAGTCAGAAAGAGAAAGACAAATACCATATGATATCACTTATATGTGGAATCTAAAACATGGAGTAAATGAACTTATCTACAAAACAGAAACAGACTCACAGACATAGAGAACAGACTTGTGGTGGCCAAGGGGGAGGGGGGTGGGGGAGGGATGGATTGGGAGTTTGGGACTAGCAGATACAAACTAGTATATATACAGAATGGATAAACAAGGTCCTACTGTATAGCACAGGGAACTATATTCAATATCCTGTGATAAACCATAATGGAAAAGAATATTAAAAAAAGAATGTATATATGTGTATAACTGAGTCACTTTGCTGTACAGCAGAAATTAACACAACATTGTAAATCAATGATACTTCAATAAAAAAAGAAATAAGAAAGTGGCTCCTTGGGGAATGGAGGGGAATTGACTAAAAAGGGGAAAAAGGTACTTTTCTTGGGTGATAGAAAGGCTTGCCATCTTATTCTGGAGGGTCATTACATGAATGCATACATTTGCCAAAACTCATCAAATGGAACACTTGAGATCTGTGCATTTTATTATGTCTCAATTAGATCTCTATCAACAAAAAATACACTGCCACTGCAGAAGGCTGATTCTGAATTTTCCATGGTAATGGAGGATAGAGATGGCCCAGAAAACTGAAGCCCAATGATCCCCAAATCCTAATTTTCTAGACCTCATAATTGGCTAATCTGAGTTCTGCTATCTTTTCCCTCCTTGGCACTCCCTCTGAGAGCAATGCCAGGGAACATGTGACAGCCAAAAGGCAGGCAGCCAGAGAGAAGAGCAAAGAGTCTGGATAAAGAGACTCTGAATAACCGAGAGCTGGCAGCATCATCTGGTGTCTGCCAGCAGATCAGGGGGCAGGGCATGGCACAAAGGAAGGGCCCTCTGACATGCTTCCAGAAAGTACAAAGCTGTACTTTTGCTGTTCTACCTACTCAGTCAGCACTAGCAAACAAAAGGAAGAGAAAGAAAGGGGCAGAAGGAGCCTGCACTAAGTTAATGAGAAAGAATGGAATAAGTAATACTAAGATTTATAGACACAACTGAATGAGTTTTACGAGGAGACAGTAAGACTTAATGTTTACATGCAACGTCCCATCCATCAGACACATTCTAAGTGTTTCATATTTACACTGCCATAACTCATGTATTACTCATAATGTTAGGAGGTAGTTCCTATTATTATCTGCATTTTATAGGCGAGGAAACTGAGGCAGAAAGAAATAAGGTAACTTAAAAACGTAAGGTAATATAACTACTAAGCTGTTGAGTTGAGATTCAGATCCAGACAAATGACTCCATAACCCACGCTCTCAACTACTCTACCATTACACTGTCTTAGTTTGGATTTTCTCTAAAACAGATTTTAAGGCAAGGATTGTTTGATTGTTTGGAGGGTTACAAAAATCAAGAGGGAAGAAAATGTGAGTCTTCGTCAGAAAATGAGAATAAAAAATCTACATGAATGTGCATTATTGAGATGTATGCTATAAAGTAAAAAGCACTGGATTCTCCTGAGACCACTGAGAAGGGTTCAAAATGCCCCCGAGAATTATCCACTGAAAGATGCTGGAGCGCTTGTGGACTGGCCTCTGTCCCCCCACTGGGTCAGAGTTGCCCTCAAGGGAATGATCACCCCCAGCACCTTCAAGCTGCATTTGGGCATGGGAGACTGAGCTCTCTTGGCATCAGAGAAGGGCCTGGGGTGAAGGTGGAGAGACACACAGGTAGACTCAGGTAAGGTGCTGTCAGTGCTCAGTGAGTAAAACTGTCCTTCACAGTTGCAGCTGAAATCAGAGATGAACCAGGGATGGGCTTGTGGGGATTTGACTGGTCACCAGAGGAAGCTACTATAACCACATCTCTGAGACTAGTAAGTACAAGAGGAATGATCACAATAGCAATGTTTATTGACACCTGCTGCTGTGTCTTTCACGCATTGTCTCTCTGAATCCTCAGAACAATCCAATGACAGAGGTGTTGCTATCCCCATTTTACGGAGGAAGAAACTGGGATGTACGGTGGTTAGACAACGTCCCTAAGGACACATTGCTAGAAAGGATACAGAGCTACAGATGAAAAGTTCAAAGAATGCAGAATTAGGGTTGGTTATGTGATTAGCAACTTGTCATCTCCAAAGAATAAGGCTTAGGAATGAACCACATACTCCATCTGAAAGAGATTGAGAGAAACCATTATAGGTATGTATTAATATAAATATATATAGACAATCAACAATCCAAAAAAGCACAAAACTGTTGTAAGATGCAGGCATGAGCACCACTCACTGTATGGAGGAACACCATCTTTCCCTGTTGGTGACATCATTATCACATGATAATGTACCACCGTTAACTCAAGTTCAATTACCATGATGATACAATAGCCAACTCAAACTGCCCACATTTAAAAGTTGTTCAGTCTCCATCAGTGAATGTGCTTCTCAGCAGGAAGAGATTGCAAGATAATTCTAGAAATATAATCAATAAATGTACCCTGAAATTATTTTCAGTATATTCCAATGTAATCTAAAAATACAGCTCAAGTTAGTCTTAAGGAGAATGTTATGTCCTTTATAACGAATACTATTAAAATATTACTTGGAATAAATACACTGCATGGACTAAACGGATCAGAGAGGCCTATAATAATGATTGTAGTAGACATCTTTCACTAGCTTACCAGCCCAGCTGGTCTTCCCCCAAGTCCTGCTGAACACAGAGCATACCTGTGTAGACATGGTTATTACAGGTGACCTCCCCAACCCGAGTCTGATTGAACCAGGTAGTCACCTGACCCAATCTGGGCCAATCAGATGACTTCTCCTTGAAATGTGAAATTGCCATCCAATAATGACTCGTAAATCTCTACTGGGCACTTGAACTAAGAACTGATGCAAAGGAAGAACAGGAGTTTGGTTGTATAAATATAAAAACAAAGCCCATCTGGGAAGAGTCGGGGGTGTAACAGTGAACGTAAGGGGAGGGCTGGGGGGAAAGAAAATTTAAACAGTGACGGAGACGAGACAAGCGACACTCTAGCTACGGGGAGGTGGAAGGAACATTTCAGTTCTGGGTGACTTTTTTTTTTTTTTTTTAACATCTTTATTGGAGTATAATTGCTCCACAGTGTTGTGTTAGCTTCTGCTGTATAACAAAGTGAATCAGCTATATGCACAAGTACATCCTCAAATCCCCTCCCTCTTGGGTGACTTTTATAGTTTTTGGCTCCTTTCTCTCAGAACACCTGGCTGCGCTCCTGATCCTGTATTCCTGTGTCCAGATATTAAATCCTTCTTTCCTGCTTAGGTGATCTTGAGAAGAAATTGCAATTAAATGGCACTGACTGCACAAAGTGAAAGGAGCAGATGTGCGGAAAGAAGCAGAGTTGGGTGACCACATGGCCCAGATGGAGAGAGAAACCAAGGGCTTTCTGGTCCCAGAAGGCCTGTAACATGTTTCATAGGAATCCCGCGAACCGTTCCAGTGACACCCCCTTTGCCTTCACTCATCTGGACGGATTTCTCTTCCTAACGACCACATGGGGGACATGGGTATTCTTTCCCTTCATTCTTTCCCTTCATCCATGTACCTTAATCTTCTCCTGTAAAATGCATTTATTGTTCTTCTACTTTGGCTTTTTAAGCCAGTATTTCCAGTTGACATTAGGGATTCAGTGACCCTTCACTGAAGATTTTAAAGTTGTTTCAGCTCTAAAGCAAGAATCATATAAGTAAAAATAAAAAGCATGAACTGAACATTACACATAATAATGACATCCTGGGTCAAGCAGTTAGTTTAAAACCCTACAAAGTACATGTGAGAAAGACCACCCAGCAGACTGTTAAAGATTCGTTTAGAAATATGTCACCTATATTTAGTTTCTACTCCCAAAACACAGTGTTGTCAAAGGTATCCACACCTCTATTTTTTGTGTAATTTTTTTTTTTCCCATTGTTAATTTTTTTAGCATCACATCATAAACATTGTGGTCTGGGAGGATTAGAAAATGTTTATACACATAGACATATCTGTGCATACACACACATACACACACATGTATATGCACCCACATACATACATTTCTTAAGTACCACAATGAACTTTTTGGTGAGCAAATGTCAACATTGAGTTCACAGAGAGGCTAAATGACTTCCTGTGCATGTTTATTTCCCGTACAGCCTGTGAGGAAGTCTAAAAGGAGCAGTTTCTACCCAACAGCTCTCAGAGTTTCAATAGGTTTTTCAAAGTCCTCTCCCCAACCCGTGCCCCAAGCAAAGGATTCCCGCTGTGTGGTTCTAAAGATCCCACTTACAAGCTGCTGAAAACAGGGCCTGAATGGACAGTAAACCCACCCCAAGCCCCTCTCTGCTCCCTGTGTGGGACAAGTGGTGACTTTGTTCACTTACAAAGGCTGAGAGAGAGAGACAAACTGCCTTGTGGTATAAGAAGCTTCTTTCAAATCAATCCTTTTAAGCAGATCTAAATTACGACACTCAAAAGGAAGAAGGCTGCATGAGGAAATGGGGAGAAACTTTTAAGTCCTTTCCACATCCCAATGCCCCAGAGGAACAGAAAACGTCTTCTCTTCTCTGATGTCTTGGCTTTATTGTTGTTGTTGTTGTGCTGGTGTTTTTTGTTTGTTTGTTTGTTTTTTGACATGGGGATGTACAAATATTTATTTTTTTAATTTAATTTTTATTTTATATTATAGTATAGTTGATTTACAATGTTGTGTTAGTTTCAGGTGTACAGCAAAGTGGTTCCGTTATACATATACATATATCCATTCTTTTTCAGATTTTTTTCCCATACAGAATTACAGAATATTGAGTAGAGTTCCCTGTGCTATCCAGTAGGTCCTTGTTGTTTATCTATTCTATATATATTAGTGTGTACATGTCAATCCCAAACTCCTAATTTATCCCTCCCCCCACCTTTCCCCTTTGGTTACCATAAATTTGTTTTCAAAGTCTGTGAGTCTGTTTCTGTTTTGTATGTGGAACCTAAAAAGATGGTACAAATGAATTTATTTGGCTTTTGTAACATTCCTCAAAGATGAGTCTCTTGTTCAGACTCCACCAATATGCTTCTCCGAGGAAAATCGGGCTTTTTTGGTTGTGTTACTGTTACTGCTGCTTCCTTGACGTGGGGACTGTCTTTATTTTTCCCAAACTGCTTTTTTCATGACTTGTCAGTATCAAGTATCTGAGTGAGCTTTATTTATCAGAGGCCCTTTTTATAAAATAATCATAAAACATGGTGCTTTCTGGCACTTTATTCTACTGTTAATGTCGAGCTTCAAACCTTCAAAGGGTGGAATCTGACAGAACATTCTCTGTGCTCTGCAGGCACCCTTTAGGGACCTTGCCGGCCACTCTGGTGCTTTCCCAGCTCCAACTGAGGGCTGTTCCTAGACTGTAACCCAGCAGGACCCTAGGGGGCCTTCCTGGGACAGACCCTTCCTCCCATATCCTCTGCTGTAGCTCCTCTCTGAAGTACCCAGATAATAGCATCTCATGCATATTTCCTGCGTTTTTCAGATGCTAAAAGACACCACCAAATGGAAGAAATTAACTACTTGATGACCATGAGCATGTAGCCCCAGGCCTATTGGAGCCTAAGGATTGATAATGTTAACCCCTGTGACACTGCTTGTTACCTCAATATCAACCAAATCCGAGAATTGTGCACGAGATGATCACATACCCTGCGACGTCCCCCTCACCTGGCCTTTAAAAATGCTTTGCTGAAGCCCTTCGGGGAGTTCAGGATTTTTGAGCATGAGCTACCCGTTCTTGCTTGGCCCTGCAATAAACCTTTCTTTCTCTGCTTCAGACTCTGACGTTTTGATTTGTTTGGCCTCACTGTGCATCAGGCACACAAACTTGCATTTGGTGGCAAGACCAGCAAGGGTGTACCAGTGACTCCCAGCTCACTCGTGTCCCTGGACCCACCCTGATCAGATGCTCTCTCCTAGACACTGGCAACTGCCACTTCATGATGAGAGAGCCTCTGTTAGGGTAGAGTAAGAAGACACCCTATCCATGACAAAGTACTAATTACAGTGACTCAGTACCTTGAAGATTGGAAAAAGGGTTTTTGGCATGTGTGTGGATGGGGAGTAAATTTCACATTCTCTCAGTTGCTTTCACATACTTCTCTGGGAAAGGATCAGGTAAGTCAGAGCTGGGCTCTGCTCTCTCACAGCTTTTTAACCTTGGGAATGTCCCATACCCTTAGGATGCTCCTATGACAGTGCAGTTCTTGCCAAGAGGAGAGACTGCTGGTACAAAGACTATACTTTCTTTTCCTTCTTGCCCACATCACCTCAGCTTTTAGATTCCTCCTACCTGATGGAGTGGTCACAGGACCAGGGCTGCAACTACAACTGCTGGAAACAGGGATGATTTCTAAGCAAGAAACTGTAACTATGTCTTTTAACCTTTATGTCAGAATCCCTAAGGGCCTGATGGGGTGGGATGTGCCCTCCCTTCATCTGGCACATTTGGGGTTAACAGTGACTGCAGCAGTATGGCCTGGTGGTGAAAATCACCCACCAGCTCTGCACCTCTGTAAACTCACCCTGCCTGAACAGGAGGGGACTGTTCTGGATTAGTTGCCAGCACAGTGGCTAAACCCAATGTCCCTTCCAAAAGTGGAAAAGCTTTGGTATAAATAAAGAGTAGAAGGAAAAGTAGCTGAGGGTAAAAGAATGAATAAGTGAGTATGTAATGAGGGAAATCCAATATTACATTAATCCTGCAAGAGAGGCTCAGAGCAAGAGATGACACTCTCTTAGTTCAATGACACCAGATGTCTGAAAGTATGAAGTTTGCTGAGACCACTCATGTTTTTGGAACCTGACTAGATTAAACGGAAGCCTGCCAACTCAAGTGGCCTCGCCCAGGGAGACAGTTTTCATGCAATATGATGATGGATTGCACTAATTATTAATGACTGAATGGGATCTACAACATTGCAGGACCTTGTGAGTTGTATACCATTTTGCTGTGAGGGGTCCATGGCCAGAGACCAGGGGGTGAGTTGAGAAATAATAGAAAAAATATATATATATATTGGTTTCTGCCCCCAGTTCCTGACACAGAACTCCAAATCCCTTGGAATTTCCTGGGTGACAGCAGTGTCTTTTGTTCTAATGAGGTGACTCTGAGTGGGCTCCTGGATGGGGGTGGGTCACCAAAAAGACCAAGGCATGTTGAGAGGCTTGGAACTTTCAGCCCCACCTCTTGTCCTCTGGGGAGGGGAGAGGGGCTAGAAATTGACTTAGTGATCAATCACCCTGCATGATGAAGCCTCCATAAAAATCCCAAAAGTTCAGGTTGGGAGGCTTCTAGGTGGGTGAACACATGCAGGTGCCAGGAGAGGGCATGGAAGCTTTACGCCTCTTCCCACAGACCTTGCTCTGCATGTAGTTTCCATCTGGATGTTCATCTGTATTTTTTTTTTATCATATCCTTTTATAATGAACTGGTGATCTAGTAAGTAAACTGTTTTCCTGAGTTCTGTGAACATCTCTAGCAAATTAATTGAACTTGAGGAAGGGATCACGAGAACCTCTGATCTAGAGCAGTTGGTGAGAAGCACAGGTGACAATCTGGACTTGTGATTGACATCTGAAGTATGTGGCAGGGGGTGAGGGACTGGTGTGTATGACTGAGCCTTTAAGCTGTGGGATCTGACACTATTTCCAGGTACACAGTAGAAAGGAGTTACATAGAGGACACCCAGCTGGTGTCACAGAATTGCTTGGTGTGGGAAAAACCGCCACACATTTGGTGACAAGAAGTGTCCAGGGTAAAGTGTTCTGTGTGAGTAGTCAAGGGAAGACCCACAGGGGAAATGTGTTTTCCTATTCACCCACCCTGTGCCTCAGTTTCCTCTGAGGTCAAGTTGAACTCATAATAGAATCCACCTTATAAGACTGTCATCGGGATTAAATAAGTTAATAAAACATCTAATAGAGTGTCATACTCATTAGATGTTATTAGCAATTGTTATTGAATTAAAATCCTACTTTTTAAAAAGTTTTAAAACAATACAAACATGTAACTTTGGGAACTGAAATTTATGAAAGCCTTCTTTCCCTCCCTCTTTCCTTCCCTTTTCCCTTTTTCCTTCCCTTTTCCCCTCATTCCCTCCCTCCCTCCGCCCCTCCTTCCTTTCATCTTTCCTCTCTTTTCTCCTAAATGAAAAAAAAAAAAAAATCAAACTAGCAGAGGCTAATTTCTTTATATCTGAGTAATCGAGTCTCATACTTATCTATCTTTTCCACACTAAAAGTCACTTTCCAGCTCATTCCTGGCTCAGCACATATCCAATGAACCCACGGCCGCTACTGCTCCTGCATGAGTGGGTTGGAAGGTGGAGTCACATAGAACATCCCTGGAGGACAGTCCACAGCCCCAGAATGACTGAGCCTGGAATGGGCTGATTCCCCAAAATGAAATTAGCCTATAAAAATGACAACAAGATAAATGGAAACGATACTTACAACTCTTCTAATAGCGTAACGTCAAGAGGTAAGCTAGTTTATCTGTTTGAAGAGGAATTTCCATGCCAGACCGTGAGTGATGCTGGGCCAGGACTTAATCCTCTTCTTATCTCTGCAACTGGAACCACATCTAGCTCAGAGTAAATGCCCCACATGAATCATCCATCCATCCATTCATTAAACACTTATTTAATGAGGGCCCATAATGAGCCAGGTATTGTGTAGAGGCTGGGACTACAACAATGAGAGAGAAACTAATAGAGATTAATAATTAGCAAGGGAGACAGGCATTTGAATAAACACATAAATACTGATTGTTTTAAAGGGGAAAGACATAGTAAAATGAGAATAGACAACAGGGGCCCTACTGTGACGTGGTGGCAGCAGAGGAAGGTGCTGGCTTTAAACTGGAAGAATTGATGTTATAATAGAATCTCGAAGACAGAGAGGAGTGCCCGAGATGAGAGGATGGAACCACTGAAAGAATGGCCCTGATTATGTGCAAGAGGGCAGTTCATGTGTGAAGTTCAGTGTGACACCATATACAGAAATAAAGTAAAATGGATTAAAGACCTAAATGTAAGACCAGAAACCATAAACCTCCTAGAAGAGAACATAGGCAGAACACTCTTTGACATAAATTGTAGCAATATATATATTTTGGTCTGTCTCCTTAAGCAAAGGAAATAAAAGCAAAAATAAACAAATGGGACCTAATTAAACTTAAAAAGCTTTTGCACAGCAAAGGAAACCATTGACAAAATGAAAAGACAACCAACTGAATGGAAGAAAATATTTACAGATGGTATGACAGATAAGAGGTTAATATATCCAAAATATATAAACAGCTCATACAACTCAATATAAAAAAAAACCTGATTAAAAAATGCACAAACGACCTGAATAGACATTTTTCCAAAGAGGAAACGCAGATGTCCAATGGACACATGAAAAGATGCTCAACATTGTTAATCATCAGAGAAATGCAAATTAAAACCACATGAGATATCACCTTACACCTGTCAGAATGGCTATCATTAAAAAGAACACAAACAACAAATGTTGGTGAAGATGTGGAGAAAAGGGAACACTTGTACACTGTTGGTGGGAATGTAAACTGATGTAGCCACTGTGGGGAAACAGTATGGAGTTTCCTCAAAAAACTAAAAATAGAATTACCATATGACCCAGCAATTCTACTCCTGGGTGTGTACCTGAAAAAAACAAAAATGCTAATCCAAAAAGATACATGCAGCCCAATGTTCATAGCAGCATTATTTATAATGGCCAATATATGGAAGCAACCTAAGTGTCCATCAACAGATGAATGGATAAAGAAGATGTGGTACATATATACAATGGAATGTTACTCAGCCATAAAAAAGAATAAAATTCTGGCATTTGCAGCAACATAGATGGAACTAGAGAATATTATGCTTAGTGAAATAAGTCAGAGAAATACATATACTATATGATATCACTTATTTGTGGAATCTTAAAAATAATACAAATAAATGTACATGCAATACAGAAAAAGACTCACAGATATAAAAAAAACTTGTGGTTACCAAAGGAGAAAGAAAAGGGGGGACGAGCAAATTTGGGGTATGGGATTAAAAGACACAAATGACCATGTATAAAATATATAACAAGTATATACTGCACAGCACAGGGAAATATAGCCATTATCTTATAATAACTTTTAATAGAGTATACTCTGTAAAAATACTGAATCACTATGCTGTACACCTGCAACTAATATAACATTTTAAATCAACTATACTTCAATGAAAAAATGAAAAAAATACAACTTTGAGCAAATTGAAGCTGAGATGTCTATGTGTCTACCATATGGAGAACTGTGGGTTTGGTATTCAGTAGAAAATTCTGGGCTGGAGACTCAGAAGTCATGAGTAACTAACACCATGCAAATGGACTACTTTGAAAAGGCATAAAGCTTAAAGCCATCACCAAAGTTATTACAATAAGCTTAAGGTGATGAGCTAATTCAATTAGGCCTAGTATCCAAAAAAAAAAAAAAAAGAAAGAATTCCCATCAGCCAAAGACATAAGGAGTAGCTTATTAGTGGAACATTCTATAAAATTACTGTTTCCATGCTGCAAAGTATGGCAAAGTACCAAGAGTCGTTTGCCCTTGGCATCAAGCTCGTTCTAATATTAATATTACTCATTGAGTTCCTACTTCAAAGGACACAGATGATGGCTAGTTTTCATTCTAAAGAAAACAATGTACTCTCTACCAGCCATGAAAGTCATCACAGATTGAAAAGCTGGACTTGGGTGTCAGATAATTAAGGCTGCAGTAACAAATAAATCTTAGTAAAAAATGGTAATCATCACCCAAGATGATTCAATGGCAATGACCCTCCAACGCATCCCTTCCAAGAAATCCTGCTAGAAGTTATGCCTCTTCAACATTTTACTAGTTTATGTTGTAGAATGTTATCATGCATTTGTTACACACTATTTCAGCAACTAATTAAATAACAGGTATTTACTGTTAACTTACTATGTGCAAGGCACTGTGCTAGGTCCTGCAGAAGGCACAAGGAAGTAACAGATTCTCACGCTAGGTAAACTTCCCATCTATTTGAATGTATCAGTAGATACTTAGTAAATATTTATTGAAAAAAAACCTGCCTCTGCTAACCTCTTGTTATTAAAATTATACTAATTTTAAAAGGTTCTACCAAAATGCAAGCTGTTCTGTGAAGTCTTATTCAATTTGTAGCCCTGCAGCAAATATTAATTGCTCTTTCATCTTTATCATCACATCATTTTGGAACTTATATCTTTTTTTTTAAGTTCAAAAATATTAGAAGATGTGTTTATGCACACATTTATATCTTACCCTATTACAGACACACACACACACACACACACACAGACACTCTCCATCACCTTTTAGATCAGGAGTGGGCAAAATTTTTTCTGTCAAGGTCCAGATAGTAAATATACAGTCTCTGGACCACACAGTCTTGGTAGCAATTATTCGACTCTGCCATTGTAGGGTGAAAGTAACCATAGGCAATCTGGAAGAGAATGGGCGTGGCTAAGTGCCAATAAAACTTTATTTGCAAAAACAGACAGTGGGCTGGATTTAGCTTGCTATAGTTTGCTGAATTCTGTTTTAGACAGTCAACTTTTTAATTAATCCCTGTACTTTCCCTAACAACTAGCATAACAGTATTAAAATAGATGTCACTGAAAGAAAAGACTTTGAATCAATTAATATATTTCTTCATGCAATTACACAAAGCAATTGATTTTGAAATTCAGAAGAAGGATAAGATTACCAAGATGGTAGGTCTGTAAAACAGTGATATTGATGAGCTTGACAGGGAAAAGAAAACAGTGTTTTGGGGGAAAAATTAATATACCTATCAGTATTTTGCTCCATACATCTATAGAACAACCAATTGGAAATATCCTACTGAAGCAAAGGTGAATAGGTCTAAGCATAAAGTTAGAGAACTGTAGGTTAGAGGAACATACTTGTGACAATGCACCAAAAGCAAAACATTTGAAATCATTTTACAAGATCACGTTCCTGAGGAACCAAGTCAACAAATAAATAAATATAATAAAAATAAAAAGAATCAGAAGGCTGAGAATCTGGGGTTATTTATAGGGAAAAGTCAGTTTTCAAGTATGGGACTGCTATGGATTGAATTGTTTCCACCCAAAATTCATATGTTGAAGCCCCACTCCCACTGCAATAGTATTTAGAGATGGGCCTTTTGGAGATAATTAGGTTTAGATGAGGTCATGAGGGTGGGGTCCCCATGATGAGATTAGTGTCCTTATAAGAAGAGATGCCAGGGAGAGAGGAGAAGATGGCAGAAGAGTAAGATGCGGAGATCACCTTCCTCCCCACAGATACATCAGAAATACATCTACACGTGGAACTGCTCCTATAGAACACCCACTGAATGCTGGTAGAAGACCTCAGACCTCCCAAAAGGCAAGAAACTCCCCCACGTACCTGGGTAGGGCAAAAGAAAAAAGAAAAAACAGAGACAAAAGAATAGGGATGGGGCCAGCACCTCTGGGAGGGAGCTGTGAAGGAGGAAAGGTTTCCACACACTAGGAAGCCCCTTCCCAGGCATAGACTGTGGGTGGCAGAGGGGTGAAGCTTCGGAGCCATGGAGGAGAGCACAGCAACAGGGGTGCGGAGGGCAAAGTGGAGAGATTCCCGCACAGAGGAGTGGTGCTGACCAGCACTCACCAGCCCGAGAGGCTTGTCTGCTCACCCGCCGGGGCGGGCGGGGGCTGGGAGCTGAGGCTCGGGCTTCGGTCGGATCGCAGGGAGAGGACTGCGGTTGGCGACGTGAACACAGCCTGAAGGGGTTAGTGCACCACAGCTAGCTGGGAGGGAGTCCGGGAAAAAGTCTGGACCTGCAGAAGAGGCAAGAGACTTTTTCTTGCCTCTTTGTTTCCTGGTGTGCAAGGAGAGGGGATTAAGACCGCTGCTTAAAGGAGCTCCGGAGACAGGCGCGAGCCGTGGCTATCAGCGAGGACCCCAGAGACGGGCATGAGATGCTAAGGCTGCTGCTGCCACCACCAAGAAGCCAGTGTGCAAGCACAGGTCACTATCCACACCCTCCCTCCCGGGAGCCTGTGCAGCCCGCCACTGCCAGGGTCCCGAGATCCAGGGACAACTTCCCAGGGAGAACGCACGGCGCGCCTCAGGCTGGTGCAACTTCACGCCGGCCTCTGCTGCCCCAAGCTTCCCCCGCACTCCGTACCCCTCTCTCCCCCTGTCCTGAGTGAGCCAGAGCCCCCGAATCAGCTGCTACTTTAACCCCGTCCTGTCTGAGTAAAGAACAGATGCCCTCAGGTGACCTACATGCAGAGGCGGGTCCAAATCCAAAGCTGAACCCCGGGAGCTGTGCGAACAAAGAAGAGAAAGGGAAATTTCTCCCAGCAGCCTCAGAAGCACCAGATTAAAGCTCCACAATCAACTTGATGTACCCTGCATCTGTGGAATACCTGAATAGACAACGAATCATCCCAAATTGAGGAGGTGGACTTTGGGAGCAAGATATATTATTTTTTCCCCTTTTCCTCTTTTTGTGAGTGTGTATGTGTATGCTTCTGGGTGAGATTTTGTCTGTATAGCTTTGCTTTCACCATTTGTCCTAGCATTCTGTCCGTCCGTTTTTTTTGTTTCTTTTTTTACTTTTAAAAAAGTTTTTTCTTAATAATTATTTTTATTTTTTATTGTAATAACTTTATTTTATTTTATCTTACTTTAATTTATTTTATCCTCTTTCTTTTTTTTCTTTCTATTTTTTCTCCCTTTTATTCTGAGCTGTGTGGATGAAAGGCTCTTGGTGCTCCAGCCAGGCATCAGGGCTGTGCCTCTGAGGTGGGAGAGCCAACTTCAGGACACTGGACCACAAGAGACCTCCCAGCGCCACGTAATACCAAACGGCAAAGATCTCTCAGAGATCTCCATCTCAACACCAAGACCCAGCTTCACTCAACGACCAGCAAGCTACAACGCTGGACACCCTATGCCAAACAACTAGCAAGACAGGAACACAGCCCCACCCATTAGCAGAGAGGCTGCCTAAAATCATAATAAGGCCACAGACACCCCAAAACACACCACCAGATGTGGACCTGCCCACCAAAAGACAAGATCCAGCCTCATCCACCAGAACACAGGCCCTAGTCCCCTCCACCAGAAAGCCTACACAACCCACTGAACCAACCTTAGCCACTGGGGACAGACACCAAAAACAATGGGAACTACGAACCTGCAGCCTGTGAAAAGGAGACCCCAAACACAGTAAGATAAGCAAAATGAGAAGACAGAAAAACACACAGCAGATGAAGGAGCAAGGTAAAAACACACCAGACCTAACAAATGAAGAGGAAATAGGCAGTCTACCTGAAAAAGAATTCAGAATAATGATAGTAAGGATGATCCAAAATCTTGGAAATAGAATAGACAAAATGCAAGAAACATTTAACAAGGACCTAGAATAACTAAAGAGGAAACAAGCAATGTTGAACAACACAATAAATGAAATTAAAAAATACTCTAGAAGGGATCCATAGCAGAATAACTGAGGCAGAAGAATGGATAAGACCTGGAAGATAAAATAGTGGAAATAACTACTGCAGAGCAGAATAAAGAAAAAAGAATGCAAAGAACTGAGGACAGTCTCAGAGACCTCTGGGACAACATTAAACACACCAACATTCAAATTATAGGGGTCCCAGAAGAAGAAGAGAAAAAGAAAGGGACTGAGAAAATATTTGAAGAGATTATAGTTGAAAACTTCCCTAATATGGGAAAAGAAATACTTAATCAAGTCCTGGAAGCACACAGAGTCCCATACAGGATAAATCCAAGGAGTAACACGCCAAGACAAATATTAATCAAACTATCAAAAATTAAATATAAAGAAAACATATTAAAAGCAGCAAGGGAAAACAACAAATAACACACAAGGGAATCCCCATCAGGTTAACAGCTGATCTTTCAGCAGAAACTCTGTAAGCCAGAAGGGAGTGGCAGGACATATTGAAAGTGATGTAGGAGAAAAACCTACAACCAAGATTACTCTACCCAGCAAGGATCTCATTCAGATTTGATGGAGAAATTAAAACCTTTACAGACAAGCAAAAGCTGAGAGAGTTCAGCACCACCAAACCAGCTTTACAACAAATGCTAAAGGAACTTCTCTAGGCAAGAAATGCAAGAGAAGGAAAACACCTACAATAACAAACCCAAAACATTTAAGAAAATGGGAATAGGAACATACATATCGATAATTACCTTAAATGTAAATGGATTAAATGCTCCCACGAAAAGACACAGACTGGCTGAATGGATACAAAAACAAGACCAGTATATATGCTGTCTACAAGAGACCCACTTCAGACCTAGGGACACATACAGACTGAAAGTGAGGGGATGGAAAAAGATATTCCATGCAAATGGAAATCAAAAGAAAGCTGGAGTAACAATTCCCATATCAGACAAAATAGACTTTAAAATAAAGACTATTACAAGAGACAAAGAAGGACACTACATAATGATCAAGGGATCAATCCAAGAAGAATATATAACAACTGTAAATATTTATGCACTCAACATAGGAGCACCTCAATACATAAGGCAAATACTAACAGCCATAAAAGGGGAAATCGACAGTAACACAATCATAGTAGGGGACTTTAACACCCCACTTTCACCAATGGACAGATCATCCAAAATGAAAATAAATAAGGAAACACAAGCTTTAAATGATACATTAAACAAGATGGACTTAATTGATATTTATAGGACATTCCACCCAAAAACAACAGAATACACATTTTTCTCAAGTGCACATGGAACATTCTCCAGGATAGATCATATCTTGGGTCACAAATCAAGCCTTGGTAAATTTAAGAAAATTGAAATCGTATCAAGTATCTTTTCCAACCACAACGCTATGAGACTAGATATCAATTACAGGAAAAGATCTGTAAAAAATACAAACACATGGAGGGTAAACAATACATTACTTAATAACCAAGTGATCACTGAAGAAATTAAAGGGGAAATCAAAAAATACCTAGAAACAAATGACAATGGACACACAATGACCCAAATCCTATGGGATGCAGCAAAAACAGTTCTAAGAGGGAAGTTTAGAGCAATACAATCCTACCTTAAGAAACAGGAAACATCTCAAATAAACAACCTAACCTTGCACCTAAAGCAATTAGAGAAATAAGAATTAAAAAACCCCAAAGTTAGCAGAAGGAAATAAATCATAAAGATCAGATAAGAAATAAATGAAAAAAAATGAAAGAAACAATAGCAAAGATCAATAAAACTAAAAGCTGGTTCTTTGAGAAGATAAACAAAATTGATAAACCATTAGCCAGACTCATCAAGAGAAAAAGGGAGAAGACTCAAATCAATAGAATTAGAAATGAAAAAGGAGAAGTAACCACTGACACTGCAGAAATACAAACGATCATGAGAGATTACTACAAGCAACTCTATGCCAATAAAATGGACAACCTGGAAGAAATGGACAGATTCTTAGAAATGCAAAACCTACTGAGACTAAACCAGGAAGAAATAGAAAATATGAACAGACCAATCACAAGCACTGAAATTGAAACTGTCATTAAAAATCTTCCAACAAACAAAAGCCCAGAATCAGATGGCTTCACAGGCGAATTCTATCAAACATTTAGAGAAGAGCTAACACGTATCCTTCTCAAACTCTTCCAAAATATTGCAGAGGGAGTAACACTCCCAAACTCATTCTATGAGGCCACCATCACCCTGATACCAAAACCAGACAAAGATGTCACAAAGAAAGAAAACTACAGGCCAATATCACTGATGAACATAGATGCAAAAATCCTCAACAAAATACTAGCAAACAGAATCCAACAGCACATTAAAAGGATCATACACCATGATCAAGTGGGGTTTATTCCAGGAATGCAAGGATTCTTCAATATATGCAAATCAATCAACATGATACACCATATTAACAAATTGAAGGAGAAAAACCATATGATCATCTCAATAGATGCAGAGAAAGCTCTCGACAAAATTCAACACCCATTTATGATAAAAGCCCTGCAGAAAGTAGGCATACAGGGAACTTTCCTCAACATAATAAAGGCCATATATGAAAAACCCACAGCCAACATCATCCTCAATGGTGAAAAACTGAAACCATTTCCACTAAGATCAGGAACAAGACAAGGTTGCCCACTCTCAGCACTATTATTCAACATAGTTTTGGAAGTTTTAGCCACAGCAATCAGAGAAGAAAAAGAAATAAAAGGAATCCAAATTGGAAAAGAAGAAGTAAAGCTGTCACTGTTTGCATATGATATGATACTATACATAGAGAATCCTAAAGATGCTACCAGAAAACTACTAGAGCTAATCAATGAAATTGGTAAAGTAGCAGGATACAAAATTAATGCACAGAAATCTCTTGCATTCCAATACACTAATGATGAAAACTCTGAAAGTGAAATTAAGAAAACACTCCCATTTACCATTGCAACAAAAAGAATGAAATACCTAGGAATAAACCTACCTAAGGAGACAAAAGACCTGTATGCAGAAAATTATAGGACACTGATGAAAGAAATTAAAAATGATACAAACAGATGGAGAGATATACCATGTTCTTGGATTGGAAGAATCAACGTTGTGAAAATGACTCTATTACCCAAAGCAATCTACAGATTCAATGCAATCCATATCAAACTACCACTGGCATTTTTCACAGAACTAGAACAAAAAATTTCACAATTTGTATGGAAACACAAAAGACCCCTAATAGCCAAAGCAATCTTGAGAACGAAAAATGGAGCTGGAGGAATCAGGCTCCCTGACTTCAGACTATACTACAAAGCTACAGTAATCAAGACAGTATGGTACTGGCACAAAAACAGAAATATAGATCAATGGAACAGGATAGAAAGCCCAGAGATAAACCGACACACATATGGTCACCTTATCTTTGATAAAGGAGGCAAGCATATACAGTGGAGAAAAGACAGCCTCTTCAATAAGTGGTGCTGGGAAAACTGGACAGATACATGTAAAAGTATGAAATTAGAACACTCCTTAACACCATACACAAAAATAAACTCAAAATGGATTAAAGACGTAAATGTAAGGCCAGACAATATCAAACTCTTAGAGGAAAACATAGGCAGAACACTCTATGACATACATCACAGCAAGATCCTTTTTGACCCAGCTCCTAGAGAAATGGAAATAAAAACAAAAATAAACAAATGGGGCCTAATGAAACTTAAAACCTTTTGCACAGCAAAGGAAAACATAAACAAGACCAAAAGACAACCCTCAGAATGGGAGAAAATATTTGCAAATGAAGCAACTGACAAAGGATTAATCTCCAAGATTTACAAGCAGCTCATGCAGCTCAATAACAAAGAAACAAACAACCCAATCCAAAACTGGGCAGAAGACCTAAATAGACATTTCTCCAAAGAAGATATACAGATTGCCAACAAACACATGAAAGAATGCTCAACATCACTAATCATTAGAGAAATGCAAATCAAGACTACATTGAGGTATCACCTCACACGGGTCAGAATGGCCATCATCAGAAAATCTGCAAACAATAAATGCTGGAGAGGGTGTGGAGAAAAGGGAACACTCTTGCACTGTTGGTGGGAATGTAAATTGATACAGCCACTATGGAGAACAGTATGGCGGTTCCTTAAAAAACTAAAAATAGAACTACCATACGACCCAGCAATCTCACTACTGGGCATATACCCTGAGAAAACCATAATTCAAAAAGAGTCATGTACCAAAATGTTCACTGTAGCTCTATTTACAATAGCCAGGACATGCAAGCAACCTAGGTGTCCATCATCGGATGAATGGATAAAGAAGATGTGGCACATATATACAATGGAATATTACTCAGCCATAAAAGGAAACGAAATTGAGTTATTTGTAGTGAGGTGGATGGAGTTAGAGTCTGTCATACAGAGTGAAGTAAGTCAGAAAGATAAAAACAAATACAGTATGCTAACACATATATATGGAATCTAAGGAAAAAAAATAAAAAGGTCATGAAGAACCTAGTGGTAAGACGGGAATAAAGACACAGACCTACTAGAGAATGGACTTGAGGATATGGGGAGGGGGAAGGGTAAGCTGTGACAAAGTGAGAGAGTGGCATGGACATATATACACTACCAAACGTAAAATAGATAGCTAGTGGGAAGCAACCGCATAGCACAGGGAGATCAGCTCGGTGCTTTGTGACCACCTAGAGGGGTGGGATAGGGAGGGTGGGAGGGAGGGAGATGCAAGAGGGAAGAGATATGGGAACATATGTATATGTAAAACTGATTCACTTTGTTATAAAGCAGAAACTAACACACCATTGTAAAGCAATTATACTCCAATAAAGATGTTATAAAGAAAAAAAAAAAAAGAAGAGATGCCAGAGAGCTTACTTCCTCTCTCTTTTTATCTCTACCATGTGAGACACAGCAAAAAGGCAGCTATCTGCAATCCAGGAAGAGGGCCCTCACTGGGGAATGGAATTTGCTTGCACCTTGATCTTGGACTTCTCAGGCTCTAGGAGTGTGAGAAATAAATTCCTGTTGCTTAACCCACCCAGTCTAAGATATTTTGTTATGGCAGCCTGAGCAGACTAATACAGGAATGAAGGAGAAAGTTGGTTAGATAATACTAACTAGTAAATTCACCTTTAAGGGAATCTCATTATTTAAGTATAATTATCATTTTTACAAGTGTTTCACAACCATATCTCATTCTACAATCCTAAACAAAAAGCACTTTCTGAGACAATGTTTGCAAATATGAGAAATGGGGTTTAAAGGGTTTAGGTGTGTGCACATAAATTCATATGCATGTGTAAATATGTATTATACTATATATGGGTAAATAGACAATTATAATTTTTGTCACTGTAAATTAGGTCTGATTCACCCAGACCTGTGCATAAGAACATTTTTCTTCATCTCTTCTCTTTTTTTAGATATAATATAGTGAGAGCTTACTTAGGAGTCCATGTAGTTTCCAGGGAATAAGAAGAAGTGAGTAGGCTCTTAGACGAGAAGAATATAAGGAAAAGAATCAAATAAACTTGCAAAGAAGCACCATTCACTTTATAGGTGTGTTTATACATATATGCATATTACATACTTAGACACACTTACAAACATACACACAGAATGAAGAGAGAGAGATGGAGAGAGTGAACATGCTTGTCATTGCCTAGCACTTTGTGTACATTATTTAATTCATCTCCACAACAACCGTGTTTGAGGTCATTGCTGAGGACTCTGAGGCTGGCGCTACCAAGTAGTGAGACTAGGTTTTTTTTTTTTTGAAATCAAAGAAAAATTTTTTTATTAGATTATAGTTGATTTACAATATTATGTTAGTTTCAGGTATGCAGCAAAGTGATTCAGTTAAACATATATATATAATCATTCTTTTTCAGATTCTTTACCCATATAGGTTATTATACAATATTAAGTAGAGTTTCCTGTGCTATATAGTAGGTCCTTGTTGGTTATCTATTTTATATATAGTAGTGTGTGTATATCTCCAACCCCAGAACACATGCTCTTCATCCTCTTTGCTATGTTGCCCTTGACTCAGTGGATAAATCTCAAAACCAGAAGTAAGAGAAGTAACCAGAAGGGTCCAAAAAATGTTGAACAGGGCTTCCCTGGTGGTACAGTGGTTAAGAATCTGCCTGCCAGTGCAGGGAACATGGGTTTGAGCCCTGGTCCGGGAAGATCCTACATGCCTGGGAGCAACTAAGCCCGCACACCACAACTACTGAGGCTGCGCTCTAGAGCCGGCGAGCCACAACTACTGAAGCCTGCGTGTCTAGAGCCTGTGCTCCGCAACAAAGAGAAGCTACCACAATGAGAAGCCTGCGCACCGCAGCAAAGAGTGGCCCCCGCTCGCCACAACTAGAGAAAGCCCACGCACAGAAATGAAGACCCAACGCAGCCAAAAATAAAATAAATAAATAAATTTATATTAAAAAAAATGTTGAACAAATGAGAGAAAGTGAGAGAGAGAGAAAAGAAAAATTGATGGGAGCGGGCCCTCATGAGCCAAGTTTCCATCTGAGGATTTTCTGTATGGGAATGAGCTGCTGCCTGTGATTGGATAGCACCTATCAATCCTACAGATCCAGTGGTAGTGGCTTCTTGGGGATGCTCTGTGCTCACTGGTTGAGGAGCCGTAGTTTTCTAACTCTCTGACCTTTCACCAATCCATCCTCTCCCCCAGTCTCCATAGTTTATACTGACATAACGGGGAAGGCATCCTACAAGATGGCCATTCACCCTATGCAGGCACATTAATGGCCGATGGAAGGCAAGTAGTGAAAGTCTGCTTCCAGAACGTCTGCCTTGAGGTTGCAGATATATTTGTTTTAAATTTTTATTGAGACACAGTTGATTTACAATGTTGTGTTAGTTTTGGGTGTATAGCAAAGTAATTCAATTATATATATATATATAGTTTTATATATTCAGTTATATATATATATACACACACACACACACACACACACACACATATATATATATATATATATGTAAGTCCCCTATATACAAATTTTCAAGTTGTGAACTTTCAAAGATTCAAACGTGTGTTCACATGTCCAATCACGTAAGTTAGTTCACGTGTCTGGTGTACATTGTCACGTGCGTGCATCCTCTACAAGTGGTTGTGCTTTTGTGTACTTTACTGTACAGTACTGTATAGAGTACAGTAGTACAGTGTCTTTATTTCAAGCCCAGCACGTCCGGAAGCAGGCATAAAAGCAGCGGTGACGTAGCTGGTACTACAGTACTATCCAGACATCACTGGATTGTTTTTTCAAGAGGGTAGATAGAATTGAATCCAGCAAGGAACCAGAACTTGTGCCATCAACGTCAAGTGTGAGTGAAATTGCAGCTTGCCCTCCGTCTCCTATTGCTGACGATCCTTCAGCTCTACCATCTCCCACCTCCTCTCTCTCCTCCAGTCAGTAACTCTTCTTGCTTGTTCACTCGATGCCAGTCCCTGTATGCCAGCTCTTGTACGGTACTACTGTACTTTTCAAGGTACTATACTGTAAGATTAAAAATGTTTTCTTTATTTTTTGTGTTTGTTTTCTATGTATTATTTCTGTGAAAAGTATTATAAACTTATTACAGCACAGTACTATGTAGCCGATTGTGTTAGTTGGGTACCTAGGCTAACTTTGTTGGACTAACGAACAAATTGGACTTATGAACACACTCTCAGAACAGAACTCATTTGTATGTAGTGGACTTAACTATATATATATATATATATATATATATATTTTTTTTTTTTTTTTTACTTTCTCTTCCTTTATAGGTTATTACAAGATATTGAGCATAGTTCCCTGTGCTATACAGTAGGTCACTGTTGGCAGATATTAATGTAAGGGAAGGCTGGAGCTTACAGGGGGAGCTTTAGAGTGGGAAACTGCTTCAAAAGTAAACTAGCAATAGTTGGGATGTTGGAATAAAACTGACAGAGGAGTTCCAGTGAAGCCTTGGTTGCTGCACCTGTAGCAGATGGTGACACTGTCAGCAAGAAAGGGATTTGGCAGAAAAGAAACTCTAAAAGAAAGAGAAATTGTTGGATCTTGGAGCAGCATTGAAACATCCAGGTAAGTGTGTGAGAAATGCCTGGAAATTCAGCACACCACTCTTAAAGTTGCTGTGTGAGTAGGAAAGATAAATGGGAATTATCTGTATCTCCATAGTCAGAGAACTGTCAGTATTGCAAAATGGTTTGCAGGTTACACATCAGTAACCCTTTCAGGCAGAAGCCTTGATTTGCTAAGTTGATTTTGAAGATTTTAATTTCTTATTCTTCTTTGGGATGGCTAAGCAGATACAGAAGATTGGGTTTTGCCATCATAAAAGGAAACATGTGGCTATATTAAAGAAGCTAATCTCATATTTCCTGTCATATTGTAAGTCCCAACTTTGTAGGATCAAATCCATAACTTAAAAAATAAATCAAAATATCTTCAGTAAATCATGGTTAAAATTAAGCAATGCATGCAATTTTGTTTGCATAAGTTGAAATTAAAAGTCTTTTAATTTAAAAATGGCATATATTTAGTCTAATTGAAAACATCAAGTACTGTGAATATTATATGTATAATATAATGTCCTGACATTATATTAATGTCCTGACATTATTATTCCCTCTAGAAGCTTCACTACAGGAAAATGTACAATTTCTGTTAATTTTTGTAAAACACTGAGCTTGTAAACTTCCTCGCTCTGCACCCCATCCTGTAACTGCTTCCACCACCGACTGTGAACCTCTGTCCTTCCAAGCTATCCACCAGTACTCAGGCTTGGGGTTCACAAATGTTTTCTAAACTCATCTCAACTTTATAAAAATTTTTTTCAAAATCATAATTTTAAGTTGTGATATTACACAAGGAAACAAACAACAGTTTGGAGCAACAGCCACAGTTCTTTTGATGGCTTTCAAGGCCCTCCTTGATCTTGACCTCCCAGGCTGACCTCCTCCGCCCTCCCCCACTCTCCCCCTTAATCACTTGGCTCCAGCCATACTGGCCTCCCTGCTGTCTCTAAAGTACCCTCAGCATGCTCTTGCTTCAGAAACTTGGCGCTTGTTTTTCCTTCATCCTGGAAAAAACCTCTTCCTCCAGAAATCTCACAGCTGTGTGTAAATGTCACTTGCCAGCCTGTATAAAATGGCACAATGCTCATCCACTCCTGCATGATACATCCCTTATTCTGTGTGGTAGGCACAATTCTAAGATGGTCTTCAAGATCCCCACCTCTTGGTGTATGCACCTTCCATAATCCCAGGACTGTGAAAATGATGGATTTTACTTCCTTGATTAGGTTATATTCTATACACATTTGATTTTACCAAAGCAAGATTATCTGGGTGGACCTGACCTCACCACATGAGTCCTTTAAATCTGGGTTTACAGGTCAAAGACAGACAAAGGAAGAGGTTTACAGAAGCAGGGAGTTTCTCCTGCTGATCTTAAAGAAGCAACTGCCACATGGCAAGAAATGATGAGTGGCTTCTAGGAGCTGAGGACAGTCCCTTGGTAGACATACAGCAAAGAAACACATATCTTAGTCCTATAAATGAAATGAACTGAATACAGCCAACAACTTGAATGAGCTTGGAAGAGGACCCCATCCCTCAGGTTTGATAGCAACCCTGGAAGACACCTTGATTTCAGCCACGTGAGATCCTGAGCAGAGACCAGATGTGCCATGCTAGACTCCTGACCAAAGGAAAGATAAAAAATTCATCTTATTTCAAGGTGCTAGGTTAGTGATCATTTTTTATACAGCAACAGTGAACAAATGCAACTTTTTCCAGTTTTCTCCAAAGCACTTATCTCCACCTGACATATTATCTACTTACTTTTTTCTTTGTTATCTGTCTCCCCTCACTAGAATGTGAGCTCCATGAAGACACAGACTTTATCGGCTTTGTTCACTATTGTATCCCCACCTCCTAAACAGTGTCCAACATAATGGGCTTTTATTGAATATTTATTGAATGAATGAGGGAAACTTTGCAGTTGAAGAGGGTGAATGCTTCAAAAAAGGCAAGGCAGAATCTAGTGCCTGATGGCACAAAGAAAAAGAGGAAGGGTCCCTTCCAAGGAGACTGGCGATTGTCCCACTACACCTTTCAGCTTCTCCCCCTCCTTTCCCCTGGAAATAAGCTGAAGCACACCCTTCTGAGCAATGAGACTCTCTTATAAGTCTCTAGAACAGGTACTAGGAAGCAAGTGTAGCATTCACTGAAGGACTCACAGGAAATCTCAAGAACAAAAATGAACTCCCAACTGAAATGTAAATCAAAACTGTAAGAAGATACTACTTCACACCCACTAGGATGGTTACTATCAAAAACAAAACAAAACAAAACAGAAAATAACAAGTGTTGGTGAGGAGATGAAGAAATTGGAATTGTTGTGTACTGTTGGTAGAAGTCTAAAATGGTACAGCTGCTATGGAAAACAGTGTGTGTGTGGGGGAGCTCCTCAAAAAATTAAAAATGGAATTTCCATATGATCCAGCAATTTCACTTTTGGGTACATACTCAAAATAGTTGAAAGCAGTGTGTCAAAGAAATATTTGCACACTCATGTTTACAGCAGCATTATTCACAGTAGTAAAACATGGAAGCAGCCCAAGTGTCTATAGACAGATGAATGAATAAGTAAAATGCTGTTTAAACATACAATAGAATATTATTCAGCTTTAAAAAGATGGAAATTCTGACATATGCTACAACATGCATGGACCTTGAGGACATTATACTAAAAGAAATAAACTAATCACAAAAATATGAATGCACTTAATACCATTTAAAGATGATTAAGGTGGTAAATTTTATGTTATATGTGCTTTACCACAATAAAAAATTTGAAAAAAAATGACCCCCACAAATCACTATATATATATATATATATATATATATATGTATGTATATATATATATATTTTTAAAGCCAGCAGTTACAATGATACTTGAAATTCAAAAGAAAAAAAAAAAAAAAAAGAACACATACCCAGGGAACTAATGCTGGTAGGGAATTCAAGGCTAAAATCAATAAAATGGGGAAAATTAGATATTTCCTACAGATAGGGAAATAATCTACCCAAAAGATGGAACTTTAAAAACTTTAAGCATATAACTGAAATATATTTTAAGAGCAAAAGGAAGTAGGATGAAAGAGAAAGTGGGAAAATGCACAGCTAGAACAGAAAATTTTAACTTGCCTGTCTAAGAAATTGACAGATCAAATAAACCAAAAAAAAGGCAGTGCTATAGACTAAATATAATAATTAAGAGGCTAAACTAACAAATACATATATATACACATCTATAGTACTTTGTGCTCCAAAAATATCAATAGAATATACATTTTTTCATAAGACATATAATTCATTGACTAAAATGGACTTTGTCTTAAATCACTAAAAAGAAGAGGCCCTAGAAGTTATTCTCAAAAGCCACTCTGGAAAGAAAATGGAAATTAATGCATAAAGACCTCTCCCCTGTCCCCTTAAAGTCAAGGAAATAAACTAAATAAAATAGAAGGAAGGAATTAATGAAAGAAAAATTATGAAACACACACCCAATAAAAAGTAGAATTTATTAAAGTTGAAAGTCAGTTTTCTTAAAGTTCACTAAAAAAGAAGAGAAAAAACTTTTGAAATTATGATTTCCTGGAGAAGAAATAAGGATGAAAGACATCAAGTTGAGGAAAAAAGAAAAAAGACACAAAGAAGCCAACTTTAAAGGGGAAGAAAAAGAGGCAAACAACTTACAGAGGATTATTTGAATAAAAACTTTTTAAAAGTAAAGAAAGGAAGAAAAGAAAAATTATGTTTAATTTGAAGCCAATATATTAAACAAACAATATTATCTAAGAAATATGTATTATATACTATATATACTATGATAGGCTCGCAAAGGAAAATAAAAGGAAGTAAAGCTCTACCTTTAAAAGTCCTGAGAACCAAATAGATTTAGGTATGCGTTTCATCAAACCTTTAATGAACATAATATCTATTTCACATACATATCATTATATCCATATATCCATAATCCTATAAAAGAGAGAAGAAGAAAGAAAACTACCTTGCACATTAAATAGGTTGGTTGGGTAGGCAACTGAAATCCAAATGATTTATGAACATAAATTCAAAACTACTAAATTAAATATTAAAAATTTAATCAACTGTATTCCAAAAAAGAACACTTCAAGATATATTAGGGGTTTCAGAATGACTGAAATCTACTTAACATAATCTATCTATTGTTACTAACCAACTATGTAACTGTGGGCAAGTCATGTGACAATTTTGTGCCTCAGTTTCTCCATGGGTGAAATGACTGTTTGAGAAATAAATGACAGATTACATGTAAAGCACCTAGAACAGCTCCTGGCATAAAGAACTCAATGCATGTTAGTCTCTGTTTATGGCTGTTGTGTATTACGGCAATACATCAATAGCTGAACAAGAAGAATATGTAATATCTTTACTGGTGAGACACTCTCAGCAAATTGGTAAGTAGGAAGCATACTTTACTTAATCAATGACATCTATTAGAAAATTAAGAAATGTTATACATCATGGGTAAATAATACAAATGATCCCATTTTATTCCAGAACTAGATAAGAATTCTGCTACTTGTTCATCACTGAATTGGATATACTAGGCAATCCTAGTATATATAAGACAAGAATAAAAAAAGTTATAAAAGTAAAAAAGGTCAAACTCTATGTCAGGATAACATATCCATCTACATAGGATTAACTTTAAAATTATAGACAAATGAAGAGATTTCAGCAAGGTGGATGGATTCAGAATCAAGTTACATAAATTAATAGTTTTCATATGTACTCACCATATTCAATAAGAAAACTTAATAAGAAAAAGAATCTTTTTATAATAACAATAAAAAATCCCAGGGAATAAATCCATCAGGAAATATGTAATACTTTTATAAGAGAAAACTAAAATACTTTACTTTTAATAGATCTTGACAAACTGTAATAGTCAGATAGAAGGAAAATATACAAGAATATTTGAGCAATACTTAAAAGAGGTAACAACAAGTGGAAATCGTTGCTACCAAATATAACATGATAGTTTAAAGGGTGACTAATTTTAAAAACTGTGAGATAGGCACAAATGTAGGCAACTAGGTTATAGGATCAGAGGTGAGTTTGAAGAATCCCATGTGTATATAAACGTTGAGATTATGATAAAGATGTCATTTCAAACTCTAATGAAAATAATTTAGTATTGAATAACTAGTAAAGAAACAATTGTCTACTTTTTTGTGAAAAAAATAAAAATAGCGTCGCTATATTTCACCACTAAAAAAAACCCCCTGGTGAATTAAAGAACTAAATTTTGTGTGTAAACACAAACACACAAACAACCAACCAAACAACAGCTACAACAAACAATTGAAGAAGTGGCCTCTCTCCTTCCAAGGTGGAAAGAAACTCCAAGTATGACATGATAGCGCTCAGCCTCCATGACCCTGAAAATCCTTGTTGAGCTCTGGTCAAAAAGGTGACATAGGAGGCTTGAATTCAGCTCCTCCTATGGACACATCAAATCTACAGCTACACACAGAGTAATCACCTCTGAAAGAAATTCAGAAATTAGGGAGCAAGTCCTACACATCAGATGAATGAGAAAATACCCACATTGAACTGGGTCTTGGCACACCCTCCACAACTGGGAGGCATTGTGAGCAAAGGAGGAGGCTTGGACGATCCCTCAGTATGTGAAACAGATATTGCTATATACTGCTGGAAGGAATATGAACTCTTACAACCATTTCAGAGAGCAGTGTGGCAGTTTAAATTAAATTAAAATATTTTATATCCTATGGCATCCATTCGTCTTCATTGTATTTCCATAAGAGAAGCAAACCCATAAATGAACAAGGAAGCAGGTACAATAATTTTCACTCTAGAACTATTTTTAATAGCAAAGATTAGATATCATCTAATTGTTAATGAACATGGAAAATTAGATAACCACATTCTACGACAGACTGAGTTGCCCACCCATCAGCCATCCCTTTCTTCTTTCTTACAACCAGAATAGTTGTATTTGCAGTGACAATGTGAAGACTCAATGATATATCACTGTAGGTCTAAACCAGTGATAACCATATGGTTCCCCTTTGCTGGACATTCCCGTTCCCACTGTCCTTTGCAGCTGGTGTAGAACTGACTCCGTTCTGGTGAATAAGATGTAATGGGAAGTATGCTGAAGGGTCCTGCCTTCCTTATAGAAGAAGAGCTACTTTGTCCTGGCCCTTGGCTCTTGCTTTTAAATGCAGGGTGAACAGATGCCAAGACCAAAGTAGTCAAAAAGCATGAGGGAAAAAGCCGACGTGTGAGGATGAGCAAAAAGATGAAGAGAACCTGGGTCTCTGGGTGATGCTGCTGAACCCTTGAACCAGCCCTGAAAATACCAACCTTCAGTTTTCTTGTAAGTGAAATAGCATGTGTCTATATTGTTGAAGCCAAGTTAGAGGAGTTTTGGTTACTCTCAGCCAGATGTCTCCATTATACATACTGTGGAATATTATGTGGTAGTTTTAAGGAAATCATATAAATCTGTATTTACAGATATGTTGTTAATTGTTAAAAGCAGGCTATAAAAAATATATATACACAAAAATATATACACATACACACACACTATGTATACACATATATACACAAATATGTTTATATACATACACACATAAATATATATATATATATATATTATGAAAACACTTCTGCGTGTGTATGTATTGATACCTATATATCTATATAAATGCTTAGGGAAAGGTCTGAAAGCTTACACACCAAAGTGACGACTAATTAAGTTTTGGGGGATGTGTGCCAAGTTGGGGATGAAGGTACAAGTGGGGATCTATCCACTGTAATTGTGATTTCTTGTACAACTAAAAGTAAATGAATAAAAAGTTCAGTGAAATAAAATAATTTAAAATAAAAAGTAATAAAGAGGTGGCATATGCATTTTAGTGATGTCAAAGTCCTACTGAAGTGTATCAAATGGTCATAAACGTAGAATGAATCATGGATGCAAGGTGTTTTTATTATCTGTTCATACTTAAAGCCTGTGGAGGGTGTTGTATATAAATGATCTATTCATACATCTTCAACTATCCTATGGAAAATAGATTTATTTTGCTAAACAAACAAAGATACTGGGAAAGACATGTTCTAACCTTTTAGAGAGATATGGGAAACACAGCCTCCACACACAAAAGGATGCATTTCTCAACAGATGTTGCCATGGAAGGCCTTATGCTGTCCTGTTGTTGTGGCGAGTGCATTCTGAAACAGAAGTAGGGAGTCGCTTTAATCTGTAAAGACTCTCCCATAAATGGCATCCCACAATATTTTCCAGAATCCACCACCACAAGATAGCAGATGGTGATGGCACCAATTACAGAAGACTGTTAAGACATCATATGTTGAATACATCAGAACATTTTTTTTAAGATTAATAATGGAGTTAGACATTAGCCGATAGACAGGAGAAAAAGATATGTTCAAAATAAGATTCAAATGAGATAGAAAGCCAACTAGAATGATAAATCTGCAAGACCAGGCAATCATTGTTAAAACATAGGAAACTTCAGTTTATAGGGGAAAGAATGTGAGCGCTTTCTCAAACTCTGCACATCAGTATGGAGGACCGGATATTTATTCAACATTTGTTGTATGCCTGTTTTGTGTAAAGATTGTGCTGGATGCTTGAAATTAAAACATGAAAGGCACACACTTTCCTCTTATGGAATTACCATCTAGTTTTTGCAACCAAATAACTTTGGAGTGTGATATATAGAATATTACTAATCAAGCAATGTAGAGAAAATGGCCAGGATAGGGAATAATTAGCTCTGTTGGGGAAAGGAGGAAATAAGGAAGCAGTGATGACATAGGACTTGGTCGGGTAGCGTGGCGAGCAATCAGACAAGTTTTGGGAACAGGAGTGAACTGTGCTTTACTGATGCACACATGGGAGGGGCCATGATGGGGCCAGAGGCTGTAAGCAGCTGAGCCAAGCTTGCAGGGCTGCTCATGCTAATGAAAAGTACCTGCCCCGTGTCCTCAGATGTTGGGATGCAACTGCAATGATGTGGCCAGATTGTATTTTGGAAATTTTAGACATGCACCTTACTCTGGCATGGCTGGGGTAGAGGGGCTGGAGGGGCAAACTGCAGATGGACGGGGGGACCAGTTAAGAATCTGTTTCAACAATCAAGGCAAGAAAAGATTAGGGTTTGTGTTCATGCATCCATTAGGTGCTCAAAAATATGGGCTGAATAAAAATAATCTGGGGACTTCCCTGGTGGTCCAGTGGGTAAGACTCTATGCTCCCAATGCAGGGGGCCCAGGTTTGATCCCGGGTCCGGGAACTAGATCCTGCATGCATGCCGCAACTAAGAGTTCACATGCTGCAACTAAGAAGTCCGCATGCCACACGAAGGAGTCCGCATGCTGCAACTAAGAAGTCCGCATTCCACAACTAAGAAGTCCACATGCCACAAATAAGAGCCTTAATCCTGCAACTAAAGATCCCGCATGCCGCAATGAAGATCCCGCATGCTGCAACTAAGACCCGGCACAGCCAAAATAAAGAATATAAATAAATAGATATTTAAAAAAATAAAGTTCCCATTTAAAAAAATAATCTGAAGGATGTTTCCATCCTGTACATATTGAAATAAAGAAAAGAGAAAAGAAGAGAGAGAAGGAGGGAGGAAAGAGTCTAAAAAGGGGAAAAGAGCCTGTATGCAGCACAGGAGTTCTATGTCAATAAAGGGTTAAGTGTTGCAATTGACAAATCCCCAGTTTTTCTCAGTACATACCATTTTCTTTCCTGGTTTCCATATGTTGTTTTAATAGTTCTTTTCCTTAATGACTGTCCTGGAAATGTCCCCTTTCTTCTTTTGAGTAGCCTGCTTTCTATATTAGTACCCACTTCAAATTCTCCTTTTCTATCAGCTCTTCCCACATTCACAATAACCTGTCTCTACTGAAAACAGTACTAGGTGTCCTTGATCATATGATGAATTTTTGTTTTCCTAGCTATTTATGTGTGCTTGTTGCCTTCCTAATTAATGGTAGGCTTCCTAGACTTTGGGGAGTTCTAATAATTTGCATTTCAGTACCTAGCAAAGTGTTGAGCCCAGAGAAGCATCAAATTTAAGAGCCATAAGGGACCTAAAATTACCTTATAAAATCTCTCTTGCTATAAATGAAGAAACTCTCACTCAGAAATATTGAGTCCTACTGAAGACTACATTGTTAGAGAAAGAATGAGGATTCGAACCTTGGAATTTATTCAGTCAGCATTTTTCGAGAGCCTACTATGTACCAGGGCATTATTCTCATATTCTTATATTAAAAGACAAAAAAAAAAATCATGTGGGATTTCAAGCCAGATTGTGCTTCTAATAAGTTGCTCATTTGATGGGAATGGTACGCAGGTGGATTTTGCAGCAGAGGCTGTCAGTCCTTTAGGCAAACCTGAGTCCCTGGGCTCTGCCGAGATGCACCAGGAAGGTTGCTAACAAAAGACGTAAGAGATATTGTACCTGAAAACTCCATCTCTTTCCTAATGATTGAGAGAAGACATATGCTAGATGTACCCAAAAAGAAATGGATTCTGACCATTTTCTAAAAGTGGTCATGACCCAGCTCATGGAAAGTTCCAAAATGAGGAAAACAGAGTCCATGGTGAATCTGAAAACACGCAAAGAAATTTCTCTCTCTCTTTCTTTCTCTCTCTCTCCTGAAAGCAACAGTTAAACTAATTGCAAAGAACTTCGGGTCTTGCACTCAAATTAAATATTCATAGAACTCCATTTATGTGCTGCATTTAGAAGCTAAGAGACTTTAAAAACCCTTCTGCATTCCCAGTAGTCAGCTAATCCATTAGAAATGTGATACCCGAGCTAACCCACAGTAACAGAGTGCCAGCCCAGGAGGCCAGCTGAGCCTGGAGCTTTTTCAAGAGCTGCAGGCTGGGGCTTGAGGATGCTAAGTCATCCTGGTGGCACCACTCTGGCCCTTCTCCCCAGTGAGGTTTATCACCGAGCAGCTGAGTAAAAGAGAGGGGTGTGCTAAGGGGGATAACGTGAAGATAGAGGGCAATGTTTCATGATGACGAAGACGTTTTCTTATTTGGTAATGGCAACTGATTCATCTGTGGCCTGGGGGAAAAAGATCTAGTACTAAAGGAATTTAAATATTTCTTTAAGTTGGACTTGCTTGTAAATGTGTTTACACAGAGAGGGCTGGCTATGGTGTAGACAGGTGGCTTCTTTCCCATATTTATCCATTTTGCATTTTGTTAGACTAGGAGTTAGTAAACTACAGGCCTGTGGGCCACATTCACCCTGTCACCTGTTTTTGTTAAAAAAAGGTTTATTAGTACACAACCACGTCTATTTGTTTTCGCATTGTTGAGTGTATTATTGAGTAGTTACAACAGAGGTGGTACGGCCCACCCAGACAAAAATATTTACTATTTGATTTTTTACAGAAAAAAATTGTCAACCCCTGCTTTAGAAAGATATCAATGTTATAAACAAAGTTCAAATTTGTACTTGAACTAAGCCGCATGGGGCTTTACTGTACTTAACTGTATTAATTAAACACGCATGCATACACATACACACACACACACACACACACACACACTAGTATTAGGAAGGTGAAATTGACAATTCAAGATTTAAGAGAATTCAGAATTCAGGGAAGTTAAATTTCTTACAGTCTGCTATCTGAAAAGGCACAAACAACAGAAAGTGTTTGAGCGTTACAACGCAACCATCACTGAGTAACAGTGTTTTCTATCCTGTCTCCTTGAATGTCCTGCCATTTGTCAGCATTTTCTACCAGCATTACTGGTAGAAACCACATTTTTCTCTCATGGGTCCTCATACCCAAAGAGGGTGGGGAAGAACAATTCATGGAGACAAAAGAACTTGCTTGGGTGAAATCCGTTTGTTATATACCAGATGAGCTGGAAAGCTTGATGGAAGCAATCCTTCATAACCTCTTGCTGTCCTCTGGATGTTTTATTATTTATTCAAAGTATGTCTTCTATGGCACATAAGAAATACATATGTTGCTTCATTTATTATTTACCTGACATGTTGTTGGCAACTAGAGTTGGAAACTAGTTCAGAGTGCAGATTCTTAGGAAAACACCAGGCAAGGAGACCAGAAGACTCAGGCCAGTGTGGTGACTAGGTACATAATACTGGGTGTTTTTCAACTCAAATCCTTGGGGAAAAAAGATGAGGTGGAAATAAATACATAGGAACACTGAGGTTCCGTGTATATATGGATCTTCTCTTCCATGGCAGATGAAAGAACAAATGGGCAAACCAACAGCACTCTCTCCAGGCAAGGAAAAAGTGTTCAGGGAAACAAAATGATGTTTGTTCTTTTGTATCTCTGGAGAGCTACCTTCTTAGAATATCTGATAAGAGCCACCTCGATCATCTCTTGGGCAGTGGGAATGTGACTTTTTATAAACAGTTAACTTATTTAACCTGACCCTACTTTTCTTTAATCACAAACGGATATCATGCTTTCCATTGATCTTAAGATCACATATCACATTTCTAAATCTGGCTCAGTCTGACATTTATTGAGTTCCTACTATACGATAGGACACTATGATTCCAAAGATGAATAAGACATATACCCTACCCTTGATACGTTAGTAGTTTAGTGGAAGAGAGAGAGATTCCAATATATTGCATATATATTCAACAGATCATTCAATATACTGAACATACATTTTTCAGATCATTTCAAGATAATTTATTCCTAAGAACAGGTGTAAAAATTACAATCCTGTCTTTAATGATGTTGCTCCCTAACTAGGAGGCAGATACACAAAATAAATGAATTCAAGATATGCATTAAAATAATGCTTTTACTCATTTTTTGTTCTCAGCCTGAACATTGGCAAGACCAAAAGCTCTAAATGCAAAGAGGAGTAAATATTCACTAGTGCTTCCTGAACGCAGCTTTCAAGAAAAGACAGTTGCCTCTTGACTTTGTATCCTAGACGGCTTCATGGATTCAAAGCTCCTAAAGGACAGGGACTCTGTGCTGGGAATCCTAGTACTTCCCACAGCATCTTGCACACTGTCAGGTGAACACAAGGAGATGCCCATGGTCCCGGAGGGAACAAATGACAAAATGTGGGTCTGCTTCTCAAGGTTGTGACTTTAAGCTATATCACACTCAGGGTCAATCCTGATGATTCAGGACAGAACTCAAATTGCACAGCATGGGTGCCAGGTGCCCACACATCTGACAGCTTCTACCCCTAGAGCAGCTACACTTGGTCTCACTCAGCTTCTCCTATAAAAGAAAGAAATGGTCTGCGCGTTGCCATCACCATGCCTGCAGAGAACCAAGAGCTTCTCACCACAGATCATTCCAGTGCCTGGTACTGTCCATTGCAACAGGTTTTTTAAAAATTTACCTTTGGTCTTTTTATTTACTTACTTCCTTATTCGTTTCTTTCTTTCTTTCTTTCTTTCTTTCTTTCTTTCTTTCTTTCTTTCTTTCTTTCTTTCTTTCTTTCTTTCTTTTCTTTCTTTCTTTCTTTCTTTCTTTCTTTCTTTCTTTCTTTCTTTCCTTTCCTTTCTTTCTTTCTTTCTTTCTTTCTTTCTTTCTTTCTTTCTTTCTTTCTTTCTTTCTTTCTTTTCTTTCTTTCTTTCTTTCCTTTCCTTTCTTTCTTTCTTTCTCTTTCTTTCTTTCTTTTTCTTTCCTTGTTTTTCTTTCTTTTTCTTTCTTTCTTTCTTTCTTCCTGCCTTCCTTCCTTCCTTCCTTCCTTCCTTCCTTCCTTTCTTTCTTTCTTTCCTTCCTTCCTTCCTTCCTCCCTCCCTCTCTCTTTCTTTCTCCCTTCCCTTCCCTTCCCTTCCCCTCTCTTCCCTTCCCTTCCCTTCCCTTCCTCCCTCCCTCCCTCCCTTTTTTACCAATTTTATTGAGATATGATTCACATACAGCACTGTATAAGTTTAAGGTGTATGGAATGATTGGACTTACATGCATCATGAAATGATGACCACATAAGTTTATGAACATCTGTCATCTCATATAGATACCACACTAAGGAGTTAGAAAAAATATTTTTCCTTGTGATGAGATCTCTTAGAATTTACTATCACAACAACTTTCATATGTAATATACAGCAGGGTTAATTATATTTATCACGTTGTATATTACATCCCTAGGACTTATTTATCTTATAACTGGAAGTTTGTAATTTTTGAGAGCCTTCATCTAAGTCTCCTCCCCTACTCCCTGCCTTAGTAACCACAGATCTTATCTCTTTTCCTACGAGTTTTTTTTTTGTTATTGAAGTACAATTGACCTACAACACTGTGTTAGTTCCTAGTACACAACAATGATTTGATATTTCTATACATTTGAAAATGATCACCAGGATAAGTCTAGTTACCATCTGTCACCATGCAAAGGTATTACATAATTATTGACTATATTCCTCACACTGTACATTTCATACCCACAATAATTTATTTTATAACTAGAAGTTTATACCTCTCAATTTTCCTCAACTGTTTCTCTCCTCCCCTAATTCCCTCCCCTCTGGCAATCACCCATTTGTTCTCTGAATCTCTGACTCCATTTCTGTTTTGTTATCTTCATTCATTTGCTTTGTTTAGATTTCACACATAAGTGAAATCATACAGTATTTGTCTTTCTCTCTCTGACTTATTTCACTGAGCATAATACCCTCTAGGCCAATCCATGCTGTCACAAATGGCAAGATCTCATTCTTTTTTATGGCTGAGTAATATTCCATTGCATATATATACCACATCTTCTTTATCCAGTCATCTGTAATAAGTTTGTATGGTGACAGATGGTAACTAGATTTATTGTGGTGACCATTTTGTAATGTATACAAATACTGGATCACTGTGTTGTACATCTGAAGCTAACATAATCTTGTAAGTTAATTATACTTCAATGAAAAAAAAATGTAACCATAAAAAAAAGCTCAGAGTTCTTTTTTCTTTTATTGTTTTGTTTTAATAAAAGAGGTACAAAGGATTGTACTATAAGGCACACTTCCACCTGTTAATATTTTTAACAGCTTTTTTCTCTCTCTTCCCTTCTGTTCTCTCTCTTTTCTTTATCTTGTGTGTGCACATGCACATGTTTGTTTAAAAAAAAATCAATGCTCACCCCATAAATTTACATTGAATAGTACCATTCTCTTAGTGTTGTTATCTGAATAATAAGAGATAAAATTGAAAGGTAGAAGGAACAAGGAGAGTAAAAGAATGAAATGTATAAATATAAACATTTAAACATTATGTAGGTTTGTTACTAATATAACAGGAATTTGATAAACCTTTAAAAATATACTAAAGGAAAGCCTTGCAAGCAGTTCAGGTCACATACATGATTTCTCCAAGTTCATGGATTCACAGAATTAATTTTATAACTTGTTGTTGCAAGTGAACATTTAAAAAATTTTTTTAATCATCTGAATCCCTTTCAGTAGAAATGAAGATGTAGAACCAAGATTCCGGGGTGAAAAGTTCAGTGTCGAAAATATCTTATTTGTCACTGATCTTAGCGTTCTTAAAGACTGACTTTCTTTAATCTGACCAAGAATTAGCTTTATGAAAAAAGTGAATTATACTTTTCTCACCCAAATAAATATTCACTCATAAAAATCACATGTTTAAACCAATTATTCAGACACCTCTCAAAAACATTCTTCATATTTCATCCCATTGGTCTTATATATTGAAAATTCTAAAAGACAGTATCCTATAATTCAACTACTGTATTAGAATTTATAGCACTTAAATTGTTCTGATTTCAAGCTCTGCCTGAGGAACAGTAGAAACTGCAGCCTTATACACAATTTGGATTTTATAACAATGAAATAGTTCTCTAGGAAATATTAATTTATTTTAAAAGAATGTAGTAATACGAGCAGGTTGGTGATAACTGAAGAGTCATATTTTGGAGTTCATTTCCAGAAAATGAGTTGGGCACATAAAGTCTAGAATGCAAAAGGCACCAGGTAGCAACTACCAACGAGGCCCCACAGCGGGCAGCCAGCCCAGGGGTCCTTGCCTCCCAGGGGACATCTGGCAGTGTCTGAGGCATTTGTGATTGGCACTGCTGGAAAAGGCTGCTGCTGGCAGTCAGAGACAGAGAACAGGGATGCTGCTGGGAGTCTTGCTGTGCACAGGGCAGCCCCATGACCCGGAACTTGTCTGCCCTAACAGGTGAACAGAGCCCAGGCTGAGCACCCCTGTGGCTCCCCTGTGGTCCACAGTCTTTTAGGACCTGCCACACCCTATCATTTCAAAACACGCTTCTTCCTGTGTGACAACTATTCATCCTATAAATGAAAATAAACAAAATTAATTTTCTTGTTACTGTTTCTGCAACACCCCTTAACATGACCAGAGGCCCCAACTGGTGTTGCATAACTGAGACTGGACTCATGATCCTAGCTCAGAGCTGACCCAGTTAAATGCAGGGCATTTTGGCACCTCTCAAAGAATGGGGAGGGATGGTATTTTATTTCTCATTCCATTGCCAATTCCTCAAAAGCCTTAAAAAGAAAAAGTACAAGCTCCTAATCACTTAAAATCAGAAAAAATAGAGTTTTTCATCTGTAAGCAGGGAAAGAGCATTTTGTAAAGGTAAAAGATTCTTTAAATTTTGATCTTATCTTCTTGGGGAATTTTCCACATCAGAAATTCTGGGGTTGAAACAATTTATTAGGTTTACAAAGTGCTACTTAATTTTAGCCTCATAAAGCAGAGAAGAGAGCAAAGGACCAAGAATGTATTCTAACGTCAGGACTCCTGCAGGACTGTCCAGAGCCCGGGTATGTGAGTGTGCCCTGTGAATCTGCTAGAACAGTATCTCACAGGGTCTCCTAAACCACTCTTACTACTTTTTAAATAGAACCCTTTATTTGGTTGCATTTTATGGAACTGGCGTTCCACAGAGCTTATTGGGAAAGCACTGGAATGGTAAACCTGGCTCCATCCCAATGAATTTCTCTGCATGTGGAATAAAATCAGTGGTCTTAGCCAGCTTATCTGATGGTTCTATTAGCTAGCTTGTCTCTCATTTAATTGGACCAAGTCAAGCCTTGGAAATGCAGTCATTAGGCTGTTCTAATGGATATGGATTGGATTGCCCTCTCTTTAAGAGCCTAAACCCTTCCAGAGCAACTGGTCATATTCTACAGAATACAAAGCACCCTAGGCATCTCTGAACTGGTGGATTTTCTGTTTTCTTCCTTATTTAAAGAAACAATGCCAATGTATTACTCAATATATATTTAAAACAATGAAGCCACAGAAAAACAGGGATACATGTTATCATGGCTTTCAAAATAGCATTGTTTCTCTAAGTCGAAATGATCAGGGTAGTCTACGTAAATACCTACATACACAGAAAAGCATAAATATAGGTGCAATAATGATGTAGATTTGCAGTGTTCAAAAAGGGGTTTTCGTTGACTAGGATGAGTTTTATATACCGTATCAGAGTGAATAAATCATGAACATTTTTTCTAAGTGTGTTGTCCTTTACTTACTCTACAATACCATTTATCCACGTCCAAAGGATATATGCTATAAGGTACATTTTCAGTTACAGCGAAGGATTTATTTTGATTTGCCAATATTCTCTTTGCTGGATCTTCTTATCAAGAATAAGCATTTGGGGCTTCCCTGGTGGCACAGTGGTTAAGAATCCGCCTGCCATTGCAGGGGACACGGGTTTGAGCCCTGGTCTGGTAAAATCCCACATGCCGCGGAGCAACTAAGCCCGTGTGCCACAACTATTGAGCCTGTGCTCTAGAGCCTGTGAGCCACAACTACTGAGCCCGTGTGTCACAACTACTGAAGCCCGTGCGCTTAGAGCCCGTGCTCCACAACAAGAGAAGCCACTGCAATGAGAAGCCCGTGCACCGCAACGAAGAGTAGCCCCCGCTCACCGCAGCTAGAGAAAGCCCGCGCGCAGCAACGAAGACCCAACGCAGCCAAAGATAAATAAATAAATTAAATTAATTTAAAAAAAGAATAAGTATTTGCTGGGCTGCTGTTCACATTTCAATGTTAGATCTATTACTGTCAAAGCAGTCTCGGTCCATGGTAAATTTGAACCAATAACCTCATTTTATTTAGCACAAGATCCTTATTGACTGAGTGAATCAGTCACATATATGGATGTAACTTCATTATACTGGATGGCATCTTTTTAAAAAAAAGTATAGGTGTTTGTACCCTAATATGGGTGCACATTTAAAAATTAAAATTTGCCCACAAATCTGAGGCAATGCCAAAGGAAAAGTAGAGGAGCAACAGAGTTATATTCAATGTTTTCTTCTTTGTTCAAAATATAAAAGTACTGAGGTGGGGGCAAATAGATGATTCTTTCAAAGAGCTAACTGTATTTATTTGTCCTCTTTATTAATTACAAAACTGTCTTCATTTTAAGTAGTCTGTTTCTTTCTTTCTTTCTTTCTCCCCAACCCCCTTTTCACTCATTCATTCATTCACTCACTCAACATTGTTTGAACCCTTGCCAGGCATTCTACTCGGAGCAGTGTAGTATAGTGGCATTAAATTAGTGCCAGAAAAGACATTAGAAAACGGTGGAAGTAGGTCTGATTCATAAGAGATTGCAGCAGTAAATATAAAAGAGAGGAGCCTAAAAAACCACTCTTGGACAAAAGATATGCTTCAGCTTAATAAATGTTTTCAGTACTTCTTTAAAACTTCCCTTTTTGTATAGTTCAGGGGTCAGCAAACTGTAGCTCAAGGACCAAATTCAGCTGACTGTCTGTTTTTGTACTGCCCACAAACTAAGAATGTTCTTTTTACATACGGTCAGTTGGGGAAAAAATCAAAACAATAATAATATTTTGTGATATGAAAATTATATGAATTCAAATTTCACAGTGTTCACAAATAAAGTTTCATTGGAACACGGCCACACCCATTCATTGATATAACGTCTATGGCTACTCTGGTGTTATAACAGTTGAACTGAGTCGTTGTAATGGAGCCCTTATAGCCCATAAAGCCTAACATATTTACTCTCTGGCCCTTTAAAGAAAAGGTTTATGAACTTCAGATATCGTTGGTCTGAGAAAAGCATTGACACTGTAACTTCAAATTCTGTTATGTTAAAAACAATCAATAAAAGAGTTTCCTATTTATCTATTAACCTATAAAATAGGCTGGAAAAAAAAGATGTTATATCTAAATCCACATGCAAGTATGTGAAGAAGGGATAAAGGAATCACAGTAGTCTACGATTTTGTAGTGACTCTGGGATATAAGAATGAAAATATACCCAAGAATTATTAGATGATCCATCTACCCACTCAAGTCAGCACTCCTTTGATCCTACTAAAATACTAAGTCTGGTTTAAATGAAGAGTTTAGAAAGAATTAAGAGAGAAATAAGGGAAAGATAGAAAGATAGAAACTAAAATAGATACAAAAAGATGAAAGAAGTCAGAATAGTTTAGTGGGGAGAGAAGAAAGCCAAGGGGTGATTTACTACTGGACTTTCAGGCATGAAGAAGGCAAGGCAGAGGCAATGATCTTGAGCTATAGTTGAAGGCACTGAGCTTTCTCATGAGGGAGACTTCTGATAAAGTGTGTTGTTAATCATGAAACTGTGTTATCTAGAAAGACAATTGGTTCTTCCAGCCTCGAAGCCCTGAACAAAACAAAAGAGACATTCATTCATGCTATCCTTTAGAGAAAAATTGATTTACATACATAGGCGGCATTGAGTGACCTCTCAGGATGCTTGGCATTCTGATTATTCTAAGACTACTTCTGCAAATCTAAAAATGTTAATTATGTTCCACAGCAGTTGGGAGAAGGCTGTCAGAGGGATGAGCACATACATGAAGATTATTGTGTCTGCCAGTTGTCCCTATAAAATGGGGGTGGGTAGAGTAAAAACCTCCCTACATATCTTTGTTGTGTGAGCTCAAAACAACTCAGGTCAAGATTCTTCTTGCCAAAAGCAGAGCTTTCCAAGCAGTACTGATATTTTTGGCCTTGGTTTATACTGATCAACAAGCATATGTCTTTAGGGATTAAATTAATTAGAGGAGATTTGCTGGATAATGTTCAAAGACAATAAAATTCCTAAAGGTTTACAGGCCATACAAGTTAGAGCACAAAATGGTACACCTTGGGGGAGGATTAAGAGGAACTAATTTTGTACCCAAAGGACTGTCATTTTCTATCCTCATGCAAAAGGGGGACTTTGCTTCAACAGGTTTCCAACTGGAGAACTAGGTTAATTACTATAGAGTTGCATGTGTTGGGAAATAGGTCCTGAAAAGATGAACTTAGAAATAAAAAGGATTACATGAAGAAACATGAAGTGTAAAAGGCAAATAGCCTCTTTAAACATTTTTTTCAAATGTCCAAAGGAAAGGGAGAGGATATTAAGCTGTTATTTTCCATTTTTTACGTTCTAAAAACAGGATAAGAGAATGTTTTGCCTTAAATAAGCCACAGGATACATTTACAGATGAAGAGGACTAACTTTTGAATAAATTATTTTAAAAGCTGTAGACTTTTCAAAAGTAGGATTATTTTCTATGACACAAATGAACCTATCTGCAAAACAGAAACAAAACCACAGACACAGAGAACAGACTTGTGGTTGCCAAGGGGTAGGGGGGGTGGGGGAAGGAAGGACTGGGAGTTTGGAGTTAGCAGATGCAAACTATTATATATAGAATGGATAAACAACAAGGTCCTACTGTATAGCACAGGGAATTATATTTAATATCCTGTGATAAACCATAATGGAAAAGAATATTTAAAAAATAATGTATATATATGTATAACTGAATCACTTTGCTGTACAGCAGAAATTAACACAACATTGTAAATCAACTATACTTCAATACAAATAAATTTAAAATAAAATAAAGTAAAATAGGATCATTTTCAACTAGGAAGGCTGTATGGGAGCATAGTCCTTCCATACCAGGCAAGAGACAGAGCTACAGCTTGACAGATTTCTGCCAGTCCTGGACAAGCTGTGGAACAAGTCCCAGACAACAAAGCTGAAACAGGTGGCTGCCTGTCTCTACAATGCGTGGGTTACTGAAAGACCCCTGCATGAAGACATCTCCTTCAAGCTCCTGACCCCTACTGTTAGGATCTGCATTTCTACCAAGTTCCCACATGATGTTTCTGCTTCTGGTCTGAGGACCACAATATGGGAAGCATGGGTCTAAAGCCATCTGTGCTTCATTTAACACCACTTAGAGGGAAGACACCAAAGATCCAGCTCTCTCCCTAACTCCTAGCCTTCCACCCAAACACAAACACTTTTACATCATGCTCAACTGGCACATTCTATAAGACTTACATCTAATTAGTCACTGACTGTACAATCACGTTTGGTCATGGCTCATTCTATTCAAAAAACATACAAAGCAGCCAATTTGTCCAGGTCTTGAGAAACAAAATTACAGGAAGAAGAATATTTATTTGGGAAGGGGGACAGGGATAAATTGGGAGATTGGGACTGACATATACACATGACTATATATAAAAGAGATAACTAACAAGGACCTATTTTATAGCACAGGGAACTCTACTCAATACTCTGTAACGGCCTATATGAGAAAAAAATCTAAAAAAGAGTGGATATATGTATATGTATAAGTGATTCACTTTGCTGTACACCTGAAACTAACACAACCTCGTTAATCAACTATACTCCAAAAAAAACAAGAAACAGAAAGCTGCCAATAACAAAAAAAGAATATTTATTTGGCTGAGGGCTAAAAGCTAAGATTCTACCTAGGTCCCCCAACCCCTAGTGCCACAAATTCAATAAAAGTAGAATAAAATAAAATAAAAAAGCTTTTTCAGATTGCAGCTGGCATTTAGAGCCTTCCACAGGCAATGCAAAGGAGAGCAGAGATGTAATGATACAAACAATTGGGAAGCTTGATGCAGGGACTATCTCAGGAAAGTGAAATGCAAGAAACTCATTAAGACCTTGAACCAAAGCATTTATGCCAACATGTGACTTTCACATGCTATTTTCCCCAGGGTTCATATATACCAAATGACAAATATCCTTAAGTTTATCTTATGCTAATACTGATTTACAATGTTGTTTTTAAACCTGTACAAAGGACCATCTCTAAGACTGATTCCTTTATCCAGTCAATATTCAACGACTGGCTAAGAAGCATACCCTTATACAAAAGACACATTCTAAAATATTTTGAGTTAATTGTGCGTGCGTAAGTTGAATCACTTTACATATAGTAAGGGTATTAGCTAATCAAAGTAAACATATAATGAATCATTTGATCAAGTTACATAATTTTAAGTTAAATAATTTAACTCTTTAGTTAGCATTGGTAAGTTTTAGGTTTGATGTAGTAAACTTGGCATGTGAGAAACTGTGACACGACAATTTTATGCTCTTTGGTAAAGGCAACACTTACTTTCATGAAATTTGGCCCCTTATTGTTTGTATAACTTGAGTGAAAAAAAGAACAAGAAAGGGAGAAAGGAGAAGAAAGAAAGGGGACGAGGAGAAGGGGAGGAAAGGGTGGGGGGAGAGAGAGAGAATGTATTTTTTCTCTTTTAAAGGGAGGTGATTTTAAGCTCCACACTTTGAGATTGCTCTGTGAAGGGTCAGCATAAGTAACCATATAATCAAAGGCTGAGAAGCTGGTGAATCCCAGCTAAGGTTCTGAAACATGCACAGTATCTGCAGTGCCATACAGGTACAACCAACTTGTTCTCATTCAGTGGATTTCAGCCAGCTACATGTGAAGGGAAAATGTTAGGATTTAAATGAATTGTTTTACCTTGATGTTTTCAAAGCATCTGACTTCAAGTTCTTGTAGACTTATCCATGTGAATACTTTGTGACCAAAATGCTTAAGAGCCCAGCTTATAAAACATATTTAAATGGTTACGCTTTCTGAAGGTAATTAAGAATTACCAAGAACTCTTAAAAGGCAGAGCTAGGTCTGAGTTTCCCTAATTTTTATAACTGTATATGGCACAGCCGCTTCAAAAGCTTGCATACTCATAGAAGTTTAATAAATCTGCTGACTAGCATGGAGAACATCTCACATACAGTGAAAACAGACTGGCAGATAGTAACATGTCCCTGTTGTGAAATGCAGTTAGTTTAGAACTCCATCTGTTCCCAGACTTCAAAAGTCTGGGGTTTTCTCAAAACCACCGCAAAAGATTTGTGTGTTGTACCAACAGAACTCAGACATTTTATGTGCTTTGGGCCAAACATTTATAAATAAATCCCTATCCTCATAACCAAAAAAAAATTTGAAACTGTAAGCATGCTCCAACCTTCAACAAAACACCATTGGTTCCTGACATGGTCACTGTTTATCTTTCGGATGCATCATTCATTTTACGAAAATACAGTGACAAGCAAATAGCCAGTTTCCCCAGTCTGCAAGGATATTTTCAGAACTTTGCCCTTGAAAAAGGTGGATTTTCCTGTAGTTGTCTCAACAAACTCATTTCAATCAGTTTCTTGCAATTTTCTGTACAGAAACACCACCAGGCAAATATCAGTGATCTAACATCAGGCAAGGTTTCTTCCTTGATAATAAATGTTAGTTTGGAGCATGCTCACAAAGAATCCAGACAGCCCGATCTAACCCTGTTGCAGGAGTGAAGCCTCTGGTGTGGGAGGAGAACCTTCGCTGCCTCTCAGATGTGTACTTCTATCTACCCCTGCTGTCGGCAGCGTGAAACAGAAGAGGCAGACACAAAAGACCTGTCATCTGGGCACTGGTGTAAAACATCTTTCTAACCACAGTGCACAGTCAACTGAGAACATCCTGTATTTATCAGGGATTGAAGTTTTGAAATTGTTCAGCACATGTCAGGGCAGATACTAGAGAGTTAACGAGACTTAGAGGCCACTCTTTGTCAGCATTAATAGTCAAAAGTATAGCATTAGTGTGCAAACTCCAGTTTCTCTTTGGATTTTACAACTATTCCCTGGGAAATTTTGGGATGTGAGTCTGGTCCTAGACTAACAGTTTCTTTTGTATCAGTTGCACGTGTTACAGCTGAGCCAAAAGGAGGAAATAATGATGCTTCTACTACAACACCCTAAATAGTGTTCCAGAAATAACAGAAATTCAATTAATGCTTGGTAAAAGGGAGTGAGCATATAACTTATTCCAAAGTACAAATAGAGAGTGACATTTAGCAGGGAACTTGTGATGGTTTTGCTTGAGTAGTTTCTGAAGAATGACTCAAGTGTCACAAAAAGCTGATGAGTTGAAAAGGAGACACTGTCCCTCGGGTACCAGGAGTATAGAAGTTGGGCGCTTTGAAGGCCCTGAGTCAGCAGGTGGCCTAAAGAAGCAGCAGCCATGTGGCTGTATGTAGGTCTAGCCCTGAACCAACCAGTGGATGCAAGAAACACAGGGCCCATGTGACAGTCTGACAGCCACTGAGTAAGAGAACAACCAAGACAGACAGGGATCACATGAGAAGTGGGGAAAACCAGGGCCAGTTTGGACCTGAGGCTGGGATTAATGCTAAAGTCAAAACAAGGCAGAAGGCAAGGAAAACGCTAAATTAGAAACAAGGGAAGGGGCACCACGCATGATCGAAACTTGATTACCTCTGGATATCTAGAAATCCAACGCTCAAGCACTCATCACAAACTCGGATGACTGTAGGATCAGGCTGGTAACCTAAGATGGGAACCTGGTGGCAGAGAATAAGACACAAGGGAGCGGGGTGGGAGGGGGCTGGTCAGCCCTAGAGAAAGAGATATCTGCCATCACATCCTGGCCGCTGAATTGACCTACCACGCTGTGTTGCAAAAAGGGCCCGGGGTAAGTGAAGGAGTTAGGAAGACCAGTGTACAGCAAGAGGTCTGGTGGACAGGAGTTACCTGCTGGAAGGTCAAGCCAAGGGAAATTTTACAGTAAATTGGGTCATTTATTTATCAGCTGAAAGTATAGCTACAGAAAACATGAAATTTATAACACATCTGCCTATATTTGATGCCGCCTCCAATTTGTGCTCAGCAATTCTATTGAGTTTGACTTAAGATCTCTAAATTCAGGAAAAGAAGCTTGAAAGATGAACCATACAGCATTATAAAATGTGTGTTGGCCCGGTGGGGTGAACAGTTGTTGGAGGATTGGGGAATGTAAGTGCCAACAAGTTGAGGGGGCAGTGGGCAGGGGAAGAGTTAACAACAGATTAGGTGAAGGCAGTCACATTACAGATAAAATAGCAATGTCATGTCACAAAGCTAGAAGATAGAACAGGGCATCATGAAAACAGAACAGGCAGCAAGCAGGGATGAGTGTGCATATCCATGGAGTGACTATTACATGGAGGGCACCCTGGGCTCCTGCAGGGCTTTGATGACCAGAGGCCGGGGTTGGAATCCCAGTTCCGTCACTAGCTGTGTGACCATAACCAAGTTAGTCAACCTCTCTGTAGCTCATTTTTCTCCTCTGGAAAATGGGGATGATAATAAAAATGGGGCCATCTCATAGGGCTGTCAGGAAGGGGTGGAGGAGTATTTTCAGAGCGCTCAGAACCTGTCTAGCAGGTAGTAAGTTTCATGTACGTTTACATACAATTGCACTGGGTACTTAACAAACATTGTTTTATCAAATCCTATCAGCAAATCTGCAGTGTAGCGTTAGTCCCAGATGACATTTCATAGATGAGAAATTGAGGTTCAGATCCTACCTAAGATCACAGGGCTAGGAGCTGGCAGGGCTGGAAAAGGAGTCCCACCCTCCCCTACCTCGAATCCATATCCCACTACCACCAGCTTCAGGCCACGATACACAGCGTCTCATTCCAGAAGCCCCCTGGCAATATCCTCTATATCAGGGTTTCTGTTCCTAAGAATTGCTTTCCCTGAATACTTCTTACCTTTAAAAAATTGATCAGACCCTTCACCAGGACTGTGAGAAATTGTTAAATCACACCTAACCATGATGGGAATTAAAGGATAGGAAGGGAAATAGCTTTTCTCATGAATATGCAAATAAACTTTAAATGGCATCTACATATTTAAAACAGGCATTAAGAGGAAATGTGATCCTCTGTCTGAGACAGAATGGATGCTGGATAACAGTCTGTGGAAACCAGCATCTTAACTATTGTGAGTTATACCATCATTGCCTTGAAATTTTTGGTCTAAATGTGAGCAACTCTAAGCCATGCATAAGAATAAAAGTGAAAAAAAAAAAAAAGAGGAGGAGAAAGTCATGGAAATGGCTTTTTTTTTTTCCAGTAATTATGAGAAACTAGGTTCAGAGTTGCTTTTGTAGAAAAACTGACTGCCCATAGCCCTAATACCACATCTGGAAATCCCAAGTTCTGGCATGAAAGCATTATGGACGGGCCTCTGGAAAAACCTCTTGCCAGGGAGAATTGTGGATTGTGAGCCATTCATGCCGAGCTTGGAATGTTACTGTCCCATTAAAGTTTCCAAGGCCTTTCCCCTAAGAAGCTTTATAGGCATCCTGGGCAGGCCTGGCCCAGAGCTTCAGGACTCAGAAGAAATTTGGAAAAGGAAGGTTTCTAAAGAGGGAAAATAGAAGTAAGTATACGGTAAGAGAGAGAAGGAAAGCAAAGTAATTGTAGAAAATTGTTTGGAGGCAAACTTGAATGGGCTATTTGAAAACAAGAAAGATAGAGAATAAGAGAAACAGAGAAGCAAGAGAGGGAGATGGAAAATGTAAACAGACAGCTAAGAGACAGGAAAGCAAAGGAGGAAAATTATGAACTATGTAATGATATTTCATGCCACAGAGTCCTCAGCATGTATGGACAATGGCACTCTTCAGAAGAAATTCTCCACACCTCCTCCTTCTCTGACACAGAAAGTCTTACAAAGCATGGAGGAAGGATGGGAGGGAGAGAGGAGGGGTGAAGGCCTCTGTTTCCCTATCCCACCCCCACGCCACCGGGTTTAGGGTTTACTCCCAGCTCCCAGGGCCCGGGAAATAGGCAAAAATGCAAGAGACGCGGGTACGCACTTTCACCCAGAGTTCAAAAGCAACCTACAAATCATTCATGTGTCTATGCCCCAACGTCTAACGCAGGACATGGATGGAAAAGCAGGTACATCAGGGAAGAAAGCAAGAACCGAGCCTTCCTGCTTTCTTCTCTGTCCCAAGTGCTGTTTGGCTTTCGCATTCCTCATACCCCAGAGCCACACCAGAGGAAGGTACTGACAATGCCTGGCTCTGTGCAAAGGGAGCAGCTTCAGTCCAAGAATTCACAGGGACAAGGTTTCTCCTCACACCTGGGACTAAGAAGATGAGGAAGATAATAGTCTCCCATGTCACCTGTCAGGAATTAGTTACCCCTACGCCTCAAGCCAGAGCTGCTGACCTGGATTGGATGCTGAAATTGTGGTTCCCAAGAAGGGTCCTGGCTGCTGCCCAGTTAAGGGGTCCCCTCCCTCTGACTTCAAAGCCCGCCTGTTGGTGACATTAGCAACTGCAGAGATGAAAGCCCTGAGGAAATCAGTCTGTAGGGAGGGGACTGGGGCTGGCAGTTCTGTGTCGCTTTCATCCTGAATGAGAAGATGACAGAGAAAGATACAAAGGACTTATTGTACGCTGAGCCAGACAATCCTGACTTCGGGGGGAAAAAAGCCCAATAAGTGCATGTTTCTCTCAGAAGATTCTATTTTGATGAAATGGAGATATTCCACCAGATTCCTCACGTTTGCTCTCTCTATATATTTATTTTAAAAGTGCAGTATTTCAGTGATGAGGGGACTTTTGGCTGAAGTGTCTACTGCATGAAAGATATAAAATTATTTCTCAAGTCCAGAGAAGTATTAGGTTGACCTTCCCCATGTTCTAGCTTATTAGTTCTTAAACCCTGTTGAGTAGCATGAAATTTAATTTTTACTCCCATCATGGGAATTGGTAAGAATTACGATCCTCATCATGACCTCACATCCCATGAAAAATAAACTACTGAACCAAGTGTATGTGTGAGCCAGCTCTATTTTAGCTAAAAATGACAGAAAACTCCAAATCCAGCTAACTGAAACTGCAAAAGAGGAATCATTGCCTCTTGTAACTATAAAGTCCAAGAGGAGACTAGCTTCAGGTATAGTCTGATCCAGGGCATTAAGGGAGTGACAAGAGCTGGTTTATCTCTCCATCTCTTAACTAAGCTCACTGCAGCCCGTCTCCATATTGGCTACTCTATCAAGCAACCTCATGATGGCATGATGGCAACCAGTAGTAGCTTCCGGCTTCCACCCTTACAAGCCTAAGTCAAATGGAGGGAAAACAGAGTGAGCTCCTAGCAAAAGCCCCGTAAAATCCCAGGTTTTGCTCTGATTAAATTGACCTGGGTCACATCACCCCTGAGCTAATCACTGAGGTTAGGGACGAACCAGGCTCTGAACAGGCAGGCATGAATTACAAGTTACCTTCTTTGAGTTACCACACAAACCTCATGAACTGAAAACTGGAGTTTTTCCAGAGAGAAACTGTGCTGATTTTACCCAAAGAAGGGTATATGGAATCTGGGCAGGTACAACAAAAGACACACACTAATGCACGGTAGGATATTTCAGGGATTTGCTGGGAGTATAATTCCTCTAGTTGTACTCGAAGGCAAATAGGTGGTAACAGACTCAAAAGCATTAAAACAAAAACTAGGAGATAAAGTTTGAAATTGATAAAATTCTATTTTTCTGTAGATTTTTGTTACAGAAATGTTATTTCTTTGTGTTCCTGGCTTACACCCTCTAACCGCTTTGCTAGACACCAAGAAGGAGGGTGCTCAGGGCCTGCAGGGCTGGCTGTCCAGGTGCTGCCCCTCTCCCGCCAGTGGGCAAAGTCCAATGACACAGCATGTGAGACGCAGTCACCATTACTGTCCTGGACCCATTCCTCGGTGGGGACCAGTTGTCGAGTCCCTACCATGCACCAGATGCTGTGCTACGTACTCTCAGCACAAAGTCTTTAACCCTCAAACCAAGAGACTTTATGTCACTTGTCTGAAGTCACACAGTTGGTAAATGGTGGAGCCATGATTTGGACCAAAATTTGTCAAATGGCCCTCTAGGCTTTTTCTAGGTACATCTTCTTTTGTACTTGGAGTTTAAACATGTTCCCACTCTCCCAGTTTCAATCTTGAACCTACTTGCAGGTGTACAGTGCATTTTTCCTGAAGCTGTGCTGTGCTGCGCTGTCTTGTGTAACAGTTCTGGTCACTTTAGCACTGGGGCTTTCCAACACTGTGAGTATGAATAGACTACTAGACCCATTTATTAACTGTCTCAAGTCAAATTAGATGAATTTTCCATCGCCTAGTATAACATGTGCCTTTTCATTTCCATTCCCTTCTTCACAGTGCTCACTCGGAAGTCCCTCCAAATGCCATCTGTCACTAGTCCATCTGTCTCCATGTATCAAAATCTTACCCATTAAAGGTCTACTTTAACTAATTGGTATAGCCTTCTGGAAGATAACTTTGCAACGTACATCAAAAGTCTTAAACATGAGCATACCCTTTGACCCAACAATCCCACTTCTCAGAATTAACCTTGAGAAAATAAAGACGGCTGCATGGAGCTAAATAAACAAACACACACACATACACACATATATTGTCATGTTAATTTTAAGAGCAAAAGATGGAAACATCCTAATTATTATATGGTGGGGCACTCACTGAATAATTTATAGTCATCCATTTTATAGAGTAATATACAATGATTAAAAATAGCATCATAGGAGAATAGCTAATAACCCGTATAACAGTCACAATATACAGGTTACAAAACTGTGTGTACAGATTGACCCAATTATGGAAGATATACTGATTGGCCGTTCCGGGTTTACTCATGATCCTCCTCTATCTTACTCTCTGATTGTAAGTTCTACCCATTGGGAGCTCTTGACCTCTGTTTTCCAGCCGGGTTCAGCCAATTGGAAGCCCCAGCACAAGATTTGAGACACAAGGAGAGGAGAACAGGGTGTGTTTTCTCCACTCTCTCCCTGCGAAGTTGCTTGGGCTGGCTGAGTCTATTGCATGAAGGACACTGCTTCTCTCAAGGTCATTTTCTCTACTGGCTCTCCTTCCAAGTTTTAGTAACCACACCCTCCCCTGATTCCTTCACTAACAGCCTAAGTTTGGTAACAGCTCCTTTACTATTACTAGTCTTGATTTCCTGCACCACCCCCATGCTTCCCTTATGTTTTACCCACTCATAGAATTTAACTCTGCTATCTGTTTTCTGCTAAAACCTCAACTAGCACAATACAAATACAAACACAAACACACTCATTCATAAATGGTGGGAAAAACCTTACAACAATACACCTCAAAACCCAACAACGCGTATCTCACTAGGTGGTGGGATTATGAGCAATTTTGATTTTTTTCTCCTTATTGCTTTTCTGTACTTTCCAATTTTATACAATCAATATATAATACTTTCAGAATATGAAATAACCACAGGTATTATGTTTTTACAAATCTAACTTATGACCAATGTTAGCTCTTCAGTAAATCCTTCCCTGATCATACACCCTCTAAACTTACCACTCTCTAAACTGAATTTTTCCACCATTTATTTTCTGTGCCATCTATGTGACACTTACAACTTCCCGGTATTGAAGTGAGTGTACGTATTTTGTTTACACCAGCCTTACTCAGTGGGCTATTTAAGATAGCACAATTTGTACACAGCACTTTCCTTTTTGGAGATTAAAATCTCTTGGAGGGCAGGGACCATGCTTTATGTTCTCTCTATCCCCTACTGTACCTATTACACAGTAGACAATCAGTAAACATGGATGGAATAAATGAAATCTATAGAAGAGATTTAAAATCTCATTTCTGTCATTTCAACTTCCTTCCTATCAACTCTCCTCTATAAGCAATAAAAATGAATTATTTGAATTCAATTTCTCAACACATCCATCTTCTAGTGAAAGTGCAAATCAGGAATGAAATAGCTCGCGGCAAGCTGGCAGAAGGACGGGAGAGAAACAAGGTTGGAAAAAGCTGCTATGAAAGAGCAATACTGAGTTCGTGGATTATGGAGAGGTGACTAAGTTTTAGGACTGAGCTTTCTCACTAATGATAAACCTTGAGATTTTAGTTTCAGACTTCTAAAATTTATCATCAGAGGAAGAAATATGAATAGCGGTATTTGGATTAATGGGGGTCATCATTATTCACTGTGGAAAAGAAAGCAGCTAGACTAGAATCAGCCTTGCAGAAGATCAGATTGCGACCTGATTCCCAAAGCATCATTTTTTACTTGCTATTTCTATTTTTCCCAACCTCCTACTATAAATAGAAGCAGTGAATCTAATAAGGTGTTTGAATAGTCACCAAATGCAATTTTCTAAGTTCAGCTTTAGCAATGAATGATGTACCCTGAGACAGTAAAATGCTACCCTCAGAGCCTGCAGGGGAGGCTGGCTAAAGTGAAAGAAAGTTTCCACCACCTTCTGGAGATGCCTTTGGCATGGTCCCCACTTCTGAATATCTTATCCCTATTGGGTGTGTAGCTACTTTCAACAGATTGACACAAGATAGCACAACCCTGGGATCAAAAGCCAATCCACATAAGCCACTAGGAGAAGGAGCTCTGTGTCTCTCGATTCAGGGGTTCTGAGCAGTACCTTTAGTAGAGCAGGTGAAACAAAGTGAAGACACGGTAAGCCTGTAATTTATTTCCATTGACTTCCATAATGGAAAAGGAGGGATGACTTGTCTACAACATCCCTAGGAAGTTCTGGATCTTACTGTCTCATACAATTTTATTTTATTACAATCTGAATTCATACACTCTTGGTCTCACCCTTTGTCTGTAATACAATTGCCTTTCAATGTTTCCCAGACCACCTGTTGTTCAGCTGCCTAATACGTGCTTCCAAGTGGCTTTTATTATTAAAATAACATTATCAAGAGGAAGAAGCCCCAGGACGAATGGCAAGAACTGAGCATGTCCAGATGCAACCAGTGCTTCTGATTTACTGTCTGGAGGTGCAGTGGTGCTCCTGCCTCAGCCCAGTCATCTCAGCTGTTTTCATACAATATTTGTTCTCTCAAATTCAGTAATTTAAAGAACCTGTTTATTCCTACCAACTGAATACACAGCACAATGCATACATTTTTCTTGATAAATCATTTTACTAAATACACTCACTGTACTCAGCTCTTAACTAATGGATTCTCTATTCTAGTACAATAAGGGTTTCCCTAACTATTCTTATACATTGCTACCAGCATCAGGAATACACCAAGCTACATAATTCTTCACTGCCCCCCTCAAGATGCAAAACTCTTCACGTCTCTTGTTATTAAAATCTGCTCTCAGAATCGGATCAACTAATTCACCTTGAAAGGTAAATGGTTAGTTTAAAAAAAAATGGATCCAGTCTTTCTAGATGTTTCTATTCTAAAATATAAAATGTTTAAGTGGGAAAATTTCTTGACATAGGATTTCAACAATAGCGGTAGGTAGTGTGTTGTTGGGGGTGTTTTTAGGGGAAAATTTCATGGAGCTTTCCCAGCCCTAGGACACAGACTCAGGAAGGTCACTGTTGACCTTGCCTCTGTGTCAGCCAGTCCTGCATAAGAATAAGAGCACTACCAAATGTAAAATAGACAGCTAGTGGGAAGCAGCCACATGGCACAGGGAGATCAGCTCAGTGCTTTGTGACCACCTAGAGGGAAGGGATAGGGAGGATGGCAGGAAGACGCAAGAGGGAGGAGATATGGGGATATATGTATATGTATAGCTGATTCACTTTGTTATGAAACACAAAATAAAACCACTGTAAAGCAATTATACTCCAATTAAGATGTTAAAAAAAAAAATAAGAGCACTCATAACACATCAGTAACAATGTTTACTGTTACTACTCACACTGTCATTTATTAAGTGCCTTTTCGCTTCAGAGTTGGGATATGAATTTTAAAATTGTTATTTCATGTTTACAACAATTCTATGGAATCACCTTGTTATTCTCAATTTATAGTGACAAAATATAATGTGGTTAAAACCACCCAACTAAATAAATGGCAGAACTGGGATTTTAACTCAAAGCTGTGGGATTCTAATACCCATGGTCTTAACCATTATGGTCTGTATTCTAGTGATCTCAAACAGATGGAACTTTTAAGAAATTCACTGCCTGTATGGGAAAAGAATCTAAAAAAGAGTGGATATGTGTATATGTATAACAGATTCACTTTGCTGTACTGCAGAAACTAACACAAAATTGCAAATCAACTATACTACAAAAAAATTATGATTTAAAAAAAAGATATTCACTGCATAGACCTATTCTTGTCCCATAATTTCTTGTTTGTTTTTCTCATCTCTGTTCAATATCTTGAGGATAAGGTGATTCATCATATTTGAAAAATTCAAGTTTTTCCTTAACCCCATTGTTTATCTAGTCACTTTTATGCTCCAAGGAAAGCTTACTTAGGTTAGATTTTTCCATTAAAGTTTTTTCCTCCCCCAGCCCTTCCAACTCATAAAAAATATATTAAAGGGGAAATGAAAGTGTGCATTTACATTATTGGGGTCCCAGAAGGAGAAGAGAGAGAGAAAGGACCTGAGAAAATATTTGAGGAGATTATAGTTGAAAACTTCCCTAACATGGGAAAGGAAATACCCACCCAAGTACAGGAAGCACAGAGAGTCCCATACAGGACAAACCCAAGGAGAAACATGCCAAGACACATAGTAATCAAACTGGCAAAAAATAAAGACAAAGAAAAATTATTGAAAGAAGCAATGGAAAAATGACAACATACAAGGAAACTCGCACAAGGTTAACAGCAGATTTCTCAGCAGAAACTGTACAAGCCAGAAGGGAGTGGCATGATATACTTAAAGTGATGAAAGGGAAGAACCTACAAACAAGATTACTCTACCCAGCAAGGATCTCATTCAGATTCGTTGGAGGAATCAAAAGCTTTACAGACAAAAAAAAGCTAAGAGAATTCAGCAGCACCAAACAAGCTCTACAACAAATGCTAAAGGAACTTCTCTAAGTGGGAAACACAAGAGAAGAAAAGGACCTACAAAAACAAACCCAAAATAATTAAGAAAATGGTAATAGGAACATACATATCGATAATTAGCTTAAACATGAATGGAATAAATGCTGCAACCAAAAGACACAGGCTCACAGAATGGACACAAAAACAAGACCCATATATATGCTCTCTACAAGAGACCCACTTCAGACCTAGGGACACATACAGACTGAAAGTGAGGGGATGGAAAAAGATATTCCATGCAAATGGAAATCAAATGAAAGCTGGAGTAGCAATACTCATATCATATAAAATAGACTTTAAAATAAAGAATTTTACAAGAGACAAGGAAGAACACTACATAATGATCAAGGGATCAATCCAAGAAGAAGACATAACAATTACAAATATATATGCACCCAACATAGGAGCACCTCAATACATAAGGCAACTGCTAACAGCTATAAAAGAGGAAATCGACAGTAACACAATAATAGTGGGGGACTTTAACGCCTCACTTACACCAATGGACAGATCATACAAACAGAAAATTAATAAGGAAACACAAGCTTTAAATGACACAATAGACCAGATAGATTTAATTGATATTTATAGGACATTCCATCCAAAAACAGCAGATTACACTTTCTTCTCAAGTGCACACGGAACATTCTCTAGGATAGATCACATCTTGGGTCACAAATCAAGCCTCAGTAAATTTAAGGAAATTGAAATCATATCAAGCATCTTTTCTGACCACAACACTATGAGATAACAAATCAATTACAGGGGAAAAAACGTAAAAAACACAAACACATGGAGGCTAAACAGTACGTGACTGAATAACCAAGAGATCACTGAAGAAATCAAAGAGGAAATCAAAAAATACCTAGAGACAAATGACAATGAAAACATGATGATCCAAAACCTATGGGATGAAGCAAAAGCAGTTCTAAGCGGGAAGTTTATAGCTATACAATCCTACCTTAAGAAACAAGAAAAATCTCAAATAAACAATCTAACGTTACACCTAAAGGAACTAGAGAGAGAAGAACAAACAAAACGCAAAGTTAGTAGAAGGAAAGAAATCATAAAGATCAGAGCAGAAATAAATGAAATAGACACAAAGAAAACAATAGCAAAGATCAATAAAACTAAAACCTGGTTGTTTGAAAAGATAAACAAAATTGATAAACCATTAGCCAGACTCATCAAGAAAAAGAGGGAGAGGACTCAAATCCATAAAATTACAAATGAAACAAGAGATGTTACAACAGACACAACAGAAATACAAAGCATCCTAAGAGAAAACTATAAGCAACCCTAAGACAGTAAAATGGACAACCTGGAAGAGATGAACAAATTCTTAGAAAGGTATAACCTTCCAAGACTAAACCAGGAAGAAATAGAAAATATGAACAGACCAATCACAAGTAATGAAATTGAAACTGGGATTAAAAATCTTCCAACACACAAAAGTCCAGGACCAGATGGCTTCACAGGTGAATTCTATCAAACTTTTAAAGAGCTAACACCCAGCCTTCTCAAACTCTTCCAAAAATTTGCAGAGGAAGAAAAACTCCCAAACTCATTCTATGAGGCCACCATCACCCTGATACCAAAACCAGACAAAGATACGACAAAAAAGAAAATTAAAGCCCAATATCACTGATGAATATAGATGCAAAAATCCTCAGCAAAATACTAGCAAACAGAATCCAACAACACATTAGAAGAATCATACACCACGATCAAGTGGGATTTATCCCAGAGATGTAAGGATTCTTCAGTATATGCAAATCAATGAATGTGATACACCATGTTAACAAATTGAAGGATAAAAACCATATGATCATCTTAATAGATGCAGAAAAAGCTTTTGACAAAATTCAACACCCATTTATGGTAAAAACTCTCCAGAAAGTGGGCATAGAGGGAACCTACTTCAACACGATAAAGGCCATATATGACAAACCCACAGCAAACGTCATTCTCAATGGTGAAAAACTGAAAGCATTTCCTCTAAGATCAGGAACAAGACAAGGATGTCCACTCTCACCACTATTATTCAACATAGTTTTGGAAGTCTTAGCCATGGCAATCAGAGAAGAAAAAGAAATAAAAGGAACACAAATTTGAAAAGAAGAAGTAAACCTGTCACTGTTTGCAGATGACATGACACTATACACAGAGAATCCTAAAGATGCTACCAGAAAATGACTAGAGCTAATCAATGAATTTGGTAAAGTTGCAGGTTACAAAATTAATGCACAGAAATCTCTTGCATTCCTATACACTAATGATGAAAAATCTGAAAGAGAAATTATGGAAACACTTCCATTTACCATTGCAACAAAAAGAATAAAATACCTAGGAATAAACCTACCTAGGGAGACAAAACACCTGTATGCAGAAAACTATAAGACACTGATGAAAGAAATTAAAGATGATAACAACAGATGGAGAGATATATAATATTCTTGGAATGGAAGAATCAATATTGTGAAAATGACTATAAGACCCAAAGCAATCTACAGATTCAATGCAATCCCTGTCAAATTACCAATGGCATTTTTCACAGAACTAGAACAAAAAATCTTAAAATTTGTATGGAGACACAAAAGACCCTGAATAGCCAAAGCAGTCTTGAGAGAAAAAAACAGAGCTGGAGGAATCAGCCTCCTTGACTTCAGACTATACTACAAAGCTACAGTAATCAAGACAATATGGTACTGGCACAAAAACAGAAATATAGATCAATGGAACAAGATAGAAATCCCAGAGGTAAACGCACGCACCTATGGTCAACTAATCTATGACAAAGGAGGCAAGGATATACAATGGAGAATAGACAGTCTCTTCAATAAGTGGTGCTGGGAAAACTAGAGAGCTACATGTAAAAGAATGAAATTAGAACACTCCCTAACACCATACACAAAAATAAACTCAGAATGGATTAGAGACCTAAATGTATGACCGGACACTATAAAACTCTTAGAGGAAAACATAGGAAGAACACTCTTTGCCATAAATCACAGCAAGATATTTTTTGATCCACCTCCTAGAGTAATGGAAATAAAAACAAAAATAAACAAATGGGACCTAATGAAACTTAAAAGCTTTTGCACAGCAAAAGCTTTCGTCTATAAACAAGACGAAAAGACAACCCTCAGAATGGGAGAAAATATTTGCAAATGAATCAACGGATAAAGGATTAATATCCAAAATATACAAACAGCTCGTGCAGCTCAATATTAAAAAACAAACAACCCAATCAAAAAATGGGCAGAAGACCTAAATAGACATTTCTCCAAAGAAGACATACAGATGGCCAAGAGGCACATGAAAAGATGCTCAACATCACTAATTATTAGAGAAATGCAAATAAAAACTACAATGAAGTATCACCTCACACCAGTTAGAATGGGCATCATCAGAAAATCTACAAACAACAAATGCTGGAGAGGGTGTGGAGGAAAGGGAACCCTCTTGCACTGTTGGTGGGAATGTAAATTGATATAGCCACTATGGAGAACAGTATGGAGGTTCCTTTAAAAACTAAAGATAGAATTACCATATGACCCAGCAATCCCACTACTGGGCATATACCCTGAGAAAACCATAATTCAAAAAGACACATGCACCACAATGTTCACTGCAGCACTATTTACAATAGCCAGGTCATGGAAGCAACCTAAATGCCCATCGACAGACGAATGGATAAAGAAGTTGTGGTAAATATATACAATGGAATATTACTCAGCCATAAAAAGGAAAGAAATTGGGTCATTTGTAGAGACGTGGATGCATCTAGAGACTGTCATACAGAGTGAAGTAAGTCAGAAAGAGAAAAACAAATATCGTATATTAACACATATATGTGGAACCTAGAAAATGGTACAGATGAACCAGTTTACAGGGCAGAAATTGAGACACAGAAGTAGAGAAAAAACGCATGGAAATCAAGAGGGGAAAGCAGTGGGGGATGGGGGTGGTGGTGTGATGAAGTGGGATATTGGGATTGACATGTATACACTGATGTGTAGAAAACGGATGACTAATAAGAACCTGCTGTTTAAAAAATTAAATTAAATTTTTTTAAAAAGCGTGCATTTATTCCAACCTTCATACTGATCAAAAAGAAAGAAAACACATCAACAAAATACTATTTTGTATTTTGGTGTTATGAGAAAATGTCGTAAGTTGATGATGTTATGAGAAAATGAGTGCTTTCAAACAATACTGGCAAGGGTACAAATTGGTAAAAGTTTTCTAAAGAGCACTTAGACAATATGACCCAGGAATTCCACTTCTTAGAACTTGTTTTAATTAAACACTCAGAGATGCACTCAATGGTTTATGTATGAGAATATCTGTCTTTGTAGTAGGGGAAAAAAAAAGATGAAAAGAGCCTAAATATGTAATAATGGAGGACAAGCAAATAAAATTCGGTACATTTGTATGACAGTAACTGGAAAGTTTTCAAATAATTTTTTTTTAACATCTTTATTGGAGTATAATTGCTTTACAATGGTGTGTTAGCTTCTGCTTTATAACAAAGTGAATCAGCTATACGTATACAGGTATCCCCATATCTCCTCCCTCTTGCGTCTCCCTCCCACCCTCCCTATTCCACTGCACTAGGTGGACACAAAGCACCGAGCTGATCTCCCTGTGCTATGTGGCTGCTTCCCACTAGCTATCTATTTTACATTTGGTAGTGTATATATGTCCATGCCACTCTCTCACTTTCTCCCAGCTTATGCTTCCCACTCCCCGTGTCCTCAAGTCCATTCTGTACATCTGCATCTTTATTCCTGTCCAGCCCCTAGGTTCTTCATAACGTTTTTTTTTTTTTAATTCCATATATATGTGTTAGCATATGGTATTTATTTTTCTCTTTCTGACTTACTTCACTCTGTATGACAGACTCTAGGTCCATCCACCTCACTACAAAAAACTCAATTTCGTGTTTTTTTTTTTTTTTTTTTTTTTGGCTGAGTAATATTTCATTGTATATATGTGCCACATCTTCTTTATCCATTCATCTGTTGATGAACACTTAGGTTCCATGTCCTGGCTATTGTAAATAGAGCTGCAATGAACATCGTGGTACATGACTGTTCTTGAATTATGGTTTTCTCAGGGTATATGCCCAGTAGTGGGATTGTTGGGTCATATGGTAGTTCTATTTTTAGTTTCTTAAGGAAGATCCATACTGTTCTCCATAGTGGCTGTATCAATTTACCTTCCCACCAACAGTGCAAGAGGGTTCCCTTTTCTCCACACCCTCTCCAGCATTTATTGTTGGTAGATTTTTTGATGATGGCCATTCTGACCAGTGTGAGGTGATACCTCATTGTACTTTTGATTTGCATTTGTCTAATGATTAGTGATGTTGAGCATTCCTTCATGTGTTTGTTGGCAATCTGTATATCTTCTTTGGAGAAATGTCTATTTAGGTCTTCTTCCCATTTTTGGATTGGGTTGTTTGTTTTTTTGATATTGAGCTGCAGGTGCTGCTTGTAAATTTTGGAGATTAATCCTCTGTCAGTTGCTTCATCTGCAAATATTTTCTCCCAACCTGAGGGTTGTCTTTTCATCTTGTTTATGTTTGCCTTTGCTGTGCATATGCTTTTAAGTTTCATTAGGTCCCATTTGTTTATTTTTGTTTTTATTTCCATTTTTCTAGGAGGTGGGTCAAAAAGGATCTTGCTATTATTTATGTCACAGAGTGTTCTGCCTATATTTTCCTCTAAGAGTTTTATAGTGTCTGGCCTTACATTTAGGTCTTTAATCCATGTTGAGTTTATTTTTGTGTATGGAGTTAGGGAGTGTTCTAATTTCATTCTTTTACATGTAGCTGTCCAGTTTTCCCAGCACCACTTATTGAAGAGGCTGTCTTTTCTCCATTGTATATTCTTGCCTCCTTTCTCAAAGACAAGGTGACCATATGTATGTGGGTTTATCTCTGGGCTTTCTATCCTGTTCCATGGATCTATATTTCTGTTTTTGTGCCAGTACCATACTGTCTTGATTACTGTAGCTTTGTAGTATAGTCTGAAGTCAGGGAGCCTGATTCCTCCAGCTCTGTTTTTCTTTCTCAAGATTGCTTTGGCTATTCGGGGTCTTTTGTGTTTCCATAAAAATTGTGAGGGCTTCCCTGGTGGCGCAGTGGTTGAGAATCTGCCTGCCAATGCAGGGGACACGGGTTCGAGCCCTGGTCTGGGAAGATCCCACATGCCGCGGAGCAACTAGGCCCATGAGCCACAACTACTGAGCCTGCGGGTCTGGAGCCTGTGCTCCCAAAAAGAGAGCCCGCGATAGTGAGAGGCTCATGCACGGCGATGAAGAGTGGCCCCCGCTTGCCACAACTAGAGAAAGCCCTTGCACAGAAACGAAGACCCAACACAGCCAAAAATAAATAAATAAACTAACCCCAGTCATTCTCAAATAATTCTATAAAAAAAAAAAAAATTGTGATATTTTTTGTCCTGGTTCTGTGAAAAATGTCATTGGTAGTTTGACAGGGATTGCATTAAATCTGTAGGTTGCTTTGGGTAGTATAGTCATTTTCACAATGTTGATTCTTCCAATCCAAGAACATGGTACATTTTTCCATCTGTTTGTTATCATCTTTAATTTCTTTCATCAGTGTCTTATAGTTTTCTGCATATAGGTGTTTTGTCTCCTTAGGTAGGTTTATTCCTAGGTATTTTATTCTTTTTGTTGCAATGGTAAATGGGAGTTTCCTTGATTTCTCTTTCAGATTTTTTCATCATTAGTGTATAGGAATGCAAGAGATTTCTGTGCATTAATTTTGTATCCTGCTACTTTACCAAATTCATTCATTAGATCTAGTAGTTTGCTGGTAGCATATTTAGGTTTCTCTATGTATAGTATCATGTCACCTGCAAACAGTGACAGCTTCACTTCTTCTTTTCTGATTTGGATTCCTTTTATTTCTTTTTCTTCTCTGATTGCTGTGGCTAAAACTTCCAAAACTATGTTGAATAATAGTGGTGAGAGTGGGCAACCTTGTCTTGTTCCTGATCTTAGAGGAAATGCTTTCAGTTTCACCATTGAGAATCATGTTGGCTGTGGGTTTGTCATATATGGCCTTCATTATGTTGAGGTAAGTTTCCTCTATGCCTACTTTCTGCAGGGCTTTTATCATAAATGGGTGGCGAATTTTGTCAAAAGCTTTTTCTGCATCTATTGAGATGATCATATGGTTTTTATCCTTCAATTTGTTAATATGGTGCATCATGTTGATTGATTTGCGTATACTGAAGAATCCTTGCATTCCTGGGATAAACCCCACTTGATCATGGTGTATGAGCCTTTTAATGTGCTGTTGGATTCTGTTTGCTAGTATTTTGTTGAGGATTTTTGCATCTATGTTCATCAGTGATATTGGCCTGTAGTTTTCTTTCTCTGTGGCATCTATGTCTGGTTTTGATATCAGGGTGATAGTTGCCTTGTAGAATGAGTTTGGTAGTGTTCCTCCCTCTGCAATATTTTGGAAGAGTTTGAGAAGGATAGGTGCTAACTCTTCTCTAAATGTTTAATAGAATTTGCCTGTGAAGCCATCTGGTCCTGGGCTTTTGTTTGTTGGAAGATTTTTAATAACAGTCTCAATTTCAGTGCTTGTGATTGGTCTGTTTATATTTTCTGTTTCTTCCTTGTTCAGTCTCGGAAGGTTGTGCTTTTCTAAGAATTTGTCCATTTCTTCCAGATTGTCCACTTTATTGGCATATAGTTGCTTGTAGTAATCTCTCATGATCCTTTGTATTTCTGCAGTGTCAGTTGTTACGTCTCCTTTTTCATTTCTAATTCTATTGATTTGAGTCCTCTCCCTTTTTTTCTTGATGAGTCTGGCTAATGGGTTATCAATTTTGTTTGTCTTCTCAAAGAAGCAGCTTTTCGTTTTATTGATCTTTGCTATTGTTTCATTTATTTCTTTTTCATTTATTTCTGATCTGATCTTTATGATTTCTTTCCTTCTGCTAACTTAGGGGGCTTTTCGTTCTTCTTTCTCTAACTGTTTTAGCTGTAAGGTTAGGTTGTTTATTTGATATGTTTCTTGTTTCCTGAGGTAGGATTCTATTGCTATAAACTTCCCTCTTAGAACTGCTTTTGCTGCATCCTATAGGTTTTGCGTCATCGTGTTTTGATTGTCATTTGTTTCTGGGTATTTTTTGATTTCCTCTTTGATTTCTTCAGTGATCTCTTGGTTATTAAGTAGTGTATTGTTTAGCCTCCATGTGTCGGTATTTTTTACAGATTTTTTTCTTGTAATTGATATTTAGTCTCATAGCATTGTGGTCAGAAAAGATACTTGATATGATTTCAATTTTCTTAAATTTACCAAGGCTTGATTTATGACCCAAGATATGATCTATCCTGGAGAAAGTTCCATGAGCACTTGAGAAGAAATTGTATTCTGTTGTTTTTGGATGGAATGTCCTATAAATATCAATTAAGTCCATCTTGTTTAATGTATGATTTAAAGCATGTGTTTCCTTATTGATTTTCATTTTGGATGATGTACCAATTGGTGAAAGTGCGGTGTTAAAGTCCCCTACTATGATTGTGTTACTGTCGATTTCCCCTTTTATGGCTCTTCGCATTTGTCTTATGTATTGTGGTGCTCCTATATTGGGTGCATAAATATTTACAATTGTTATATCTTCTTCTTGAATTTATCTCTTGATCATTATGTAGTGTCCTTCTTTGTCTGTTGTAATAGTCTTTATTTTAAAGTCTATTTTGTCTGATATGAGTATTGCTACTCCAGCTTTCTTTTGATTTCCATTTGCATGGAATATCTTTTTCCATCCCCTCACTTTCAGTCTGTATGTGTCCCTAGGTCTGAAGTGGGTCTCTTGTAGACAGCATATATACTGGTCTTGTTTTTGTATCCATTCAACTAGTCTATGTCTTTTGGTTGGAGAATTTAATCCATTTAAATTTAAGGGAATTATCGATATGTATGTTCTTATTACCATTTTCTTAATTGTTTTGGGTTTGTTATTGTAACTCTTTCCTTCTCTTGTTTTTCCTGCCTAGAGAAGTTTCTTTAGCATTTATTGTAAAGCTGGTTTGGTTATGCTGAATTCTCTTAGCTTTTGCTTGTCTGTAAAGGTTTTAATATCTCTGTCAAATCTGAATGAGTTTCTTGCTGGGTAGAGTAATCTTGGTTGTAGGTTTTTCCCTTTCATCACTTTAAGTATGTCGTGCCCCTCCCTTCTGGCTTGCAGAGTTTCTGATGAAAGATCAGCTGTTAACCTTATGGGGATTCCCTAGTATGTTATTTGTTGTTTTTCTCTTGCTGCTTTTAATTTTTTTTTTTTGTATTTAATTTTTGATAGTTTGATTAATAGGTGTCTTGGTGTGTTTCTCCTTGGATTTATCCTGTATGGGACTCTCTGTGTTTCCTGGACTTGATTGATTGTTTCCTTTCCCATATTAGGGAAGTTTTCAACTATAATGTCTTCAAATATTTTCTCAGTCCCTTTCTTTGTCTCTTCCTCTGGGACCCCTATAATTCGAATGTTGGTGCATTTAATTTTGTCCCAGAGCTCTCTGAGACTGTCCTCAGTTCTTCTCCTTCTTTTCTCTTTATTCTGCTCTGCAGTAGTTATTTCCAATATTTATCTTCCAGGTCACTTATCCGTTCTTCTGCCTCAGTTATTTTGCTATTGATTCCTTCCAAAGAATTTTAAAATTTCATTTATTGTTATGTTCATCATTGTTTGTTTGCTCTTTAGTTCTTCTAGGTCCTTGTTAAACATTTCTTGTATTTTCTCCATTCTACTTCCAAGATTTTGGATCATCTTTACTCTGAATTCTTTTCCAGGTAGACTCCCTATTTCCTCTTCATTTGTTTGGTCAGGTGGGTTTTTACCTTCCTCCTTCATCTGCTGTGTGTTTCTCTGTCTTCTCATTTTGCTTAACTTACTGTGTTTGGGGTCTCCTTTTAGCAGGCTGCACGTTCATAGTTCCCGTTGTTTTTGGTGTCTGCCCCCATTGGCTAAGGTTGGTTCAGTGGGTTGTGTAGGCTTCCTGGTGGAGGGGACTGGTGCCTGTGTTCTGGTGGATGAGGCTGGATCTTGTCTTTCTGGTGGGCAGGACTGCATCTGGTGGTGTGTTTTGGGGTGTCTGTGACCTTATTATGCTTTTAGGCACCCTCTCTACTAATGGGTGGGTTTGTGTTCCTGTCTTGCTAGTTGTTTGGCATAGGGTGTCCAGCACTGTAGCTTGCTGGTCATTGAGTGGAGCTGGGTCTTAGCATTGAGATGGAGATCTCTGGGAGAGCTTTCGCCATTCGATATTATGTGGACCTGGGAGGTCTCTGGTGGACCAATGTCCTGAACTCGGCTCTCCCACCTCAGAGGCACAGGCCTGACACCCAGCTGGAGCACCACAACCCTGTCAGCCACACGGCTCAGAAGAAAAGGGAGAAAAAAGAAATAAAGATATAAAAAAATAAAATAGAATAAAAATTAAAAAAGAAAAAAGTAAGAAAAAACGAAAACGGACAGACAGAACCCTAGGACAAATGGCAAAAGCAAAGCTATACAGACAAAATCACACAAAGAAGTGTACACATACACACTCACAAAAAGAGAAAAAGTAAAAATATATATCATTGCTCCCAAAGTCCACCGCCTCAATTTTGGGATGATTCGTTGTCTATTCAGGTATTCCACAGATGCAGGTACATCAAGTTGATTGTGGAGATTTAATCTGCTGCTCCTGAGGCTGCTGGGAGATATTTCCTTTTCTCTTCTCTGTTCGCACAGCTCCTGGTGTTCAGCTTTGGATTTGGCCCCGCCTCTGCATGTAGGTTGCCCTCTGGCCTCTGTTCTTTTCTCAGACAGGACGGGGTTAAAGTAGCAGCTGATTAGGGGGCTCTGCTTCACTCAGGCAGGGGAAAGGGAGGGGTACGGAATGCGGGGCAAGCCTGTGGTGGCAGAGGCCAGCGTGACATTACAATAGCTTGAGGTGCACTGTGTGTTCTCCTGGGGGAAGTTGTCCCTGGATCACGGGACCCTGGCAGTGGAGGTCTGCACAGACTCCCAGGAGGGGAGGTGTGGATAGTGACCTGTGCTTGCACACAGGCTTCTTGGTGGCTGCAGCAGCAGCCTTAGCGTTTCATGCCCATCTCTCGTGTCCACGCTGATAGCTGCTGCTCGTGCCCGTCTCTGAGCTCGTTTAGCTCGTTTAGCCCGTCTCTGAAGCCCCTCTCCTTGTGGCCCGAAACAATGGTCTCTTGCCTCTTAGGCAGTTCCAGACTTTTTCCTGGACTCCCTCCTGGCTAGCTGTGGTGCACTAGCCCCCTTTAGGCTGTGTTCACGCAGCCAACCCCAGTTCTCTCCCTGGGGTCTGACCTCCGAAGCTGGAGCCTCAGCTCCCAGGCCTCACCCGTCCCGGTGGGTGAGCAGACAAGCCTCTCGGGCTGGTGAGTGCTGCTCGGCGCTGATCCTTTGTGCGGGAATCTCTCCGCTTTGCCCTCTGCACCCCTGTTGCTGCACTCTCCTCTGTGGCTCCGAAGCTCCCCCCCGCCACCCCCCCCCCGTCTCCGCCAGTGAAGGGGCTTCCTAGTGTGTGGAAACCTTTCCTCCTTCACAGCTCCCTCCCACTGGTGCAGGTCCTGTCCCTATTCTTTTGTCTCTGTTTTTTCTTTTTTCTTTTGCCCTACCCAGGTACATGGGGAGTTTCTTTCCTTTTGGGAAGTCTGAGGTCTTCTGCCAGCGTTCACTAGCTGTCCTGTAGGAGTTGTTCCACATGTAGATGTATTTCTGATGTATTTTTGGAGAGGAAGGTGATCTCCACGTCTTTCTCCTCCACCATCTTGAAGGCCTCTTCCCTACCCATTTTTATAATAACTGTCTGTTCTGCGCATCAGTGTTCTTTTTCTTTTTAGGGTCCCTTTTTTTCTCTGAGCTAGCAAGCATTTTGCTTATTATATGCTATTTATAGTGAGAACTTCAAGCTCTGCTTTCGGTGACAAATTACACCTCATTTGCTCTTCTAAACAAATGCTATGCTTTGACAAAGGCCTTAATCAGAAGAGTGAATTGAGATGCTGTTACCGTTCTTTATTTTCTCTTTCTCCCCTTTTATTGACTCCTCCTCCTCTTGGTCTCTTCCTGCTCCTGGGGCTCCAGGACCTTCACTTTAACACGTCTTCCAAAGAAGCAGCAGGGAAGCCCATCTGATCCGGAGAAATTTGTTCCTGGTTCTGGAAGCAGCGATGCAAGAAGCAGGCAAACAGGCACAGAGCAAGTCTGTTGAGAATCTCAAGAAGGAGGTACCTAACAGAATCATACTAACAATGACAGTATTTTGCTTTCTTCAGAAGCACTCCAAGTGCTTCACCCATATTAGCTAATCTTGTGTGGTGAGGAGGTGTGATTACACCCAGCCTGGGGTTTATTTTCAAAGCCATCAGGCCGCTAATAATTCTTAATGAAAAAATTGTTAAAGATAGAATAGTAAGTGAAAAAAGAGATACAAAGCGTATGCTTCAAATACATTTAAGTTTCTGAGAATAACAGATATTACACCAAAAAATTCATTGTTATTATAGTTAAGCAATGAGATTATGGATATTGCACTGTTACTTTGTTATGCATTTTAAAATTTCCCCCAAATTTTCCAACAAAAAATTATTACTTAGAATCAGAAGAAAAAGAATTCGTTTCTAAAAGAGAACTCAAAGGAGAGCTTTTGCTTATATGTAATAGGAATGATTGGGTCTTCTTTTTATTTTCAACCAATTTCTACCTTTCATAATTTGAGGTTGTCCTTTCAACATGTTACTTACATTTTAATATATAGTCCTAATAATTCAATACTGACACATATCTACTCATTATTAGCTATTGACACCAAGATACAGGAAAATTAATACAATATAATTATATCATTCAAAGTCAATTCTATGAGCTTGGGATACATAATGCAAATAAATGTAAGTTTCACCCATCCCTTTCTTGTTACAAATTCCCTCTAGTAAAATGCAATGTGATGATTAAATTGTGTGGAATAGTGACCAGGGTGCAGCAAGTATTCTCAAAAATTGCTCGCAAAAATACTGGAAAGAGGAAAAAAGGGGAGGAGGGGAAATTGATAATATGATAAAAGAATTATTTCATATCTGCTTTGTTGAATGTAGAGATGATAGTTAAGTGCCATGGATTTAATGTTGCACCAGAAAGAGAAAGTGCTATACATCAGGAATCCAGGTCTATAACAGTCAGTGTGATCTATAGGGGCCATGAATCCATCATGGTCCCTTAAAAACAAATAGATCTCTTTTTCCATATCTGCAAGCACTATAAAGGGACATTTGTAAGTCACAATCTGACAACAGAGTATGTAAACACATAAGACGATAAAGACATTCACTGTTCACAGATTGTTTTGTTCATTCATTCGAGAATTTATTGAGTAGATGCTATGTGTGAAATCCAAATTAATGTTCTAAATTGGTCTCTAAGTTATAGCAAGCAATGTATGACTTGGTGCCCCAGGGTGCTCACTAACTACACTCCACACCCATGGGATCAGAATTTATGGGGTAGGACCAAGAAATCAAAACTGTTACCAAGCTCCATGAGTGAGTCTTATGACCATTACTTTCAGTATATTCTTTTGTCGTTAGACAGACACGATTTGTACAGGAAATATATAAAATTTTTTTTTAGTTTAAAAAATACTAAAGGAGCAGATTCATGGTTATCAGCAAAAATGAAGCAGTTAAGGATATTAATAGGGTGACTTTAGTGCTTTTATCAATTTAACTTTATTACAGTAGTATACTTTTGGCTAAATGATTACAAAATACTACCTATGGTTGGTCAGTAATGAATCATTAATCTCTGTTTAAACTAGCACTAGATTTGCCTAGATCAATGGCTGAATCAGAACACAAATAAAATAAAAATGTTTGGTCAAGTTAGTATAAAGGGAATGAGGTATTTTGAAACACAATTTCTGGAGCCACAGTTTTTGAAGCCATGGAAAGGAGTATGACTTTTCCAGAAAATGAAATAGGTGATGCTACATTTAATTTCTGGGGTGACAGCCTCCAGGCTCTGAAAAGCAAGTAATCAATATTTAGTTTGGAAAAGTAAAGAGGACCTATCATTTACTGAGAATTTACCATGTGCCAAGTAGTATATTGAGAACCTTATTAAATTATCTCAATTATCTATTAAATCTAAGAGGTAAATAATATCACTGTATTATCCCATTTGAAGATGAATAAACAAAGGCACATGGAGATTAAATAGTATTTAAGGCCACATATTAATAGTCTACAGCTTGTATGCAAGCTATTGTTTAAAGACCGAAAGAAGAGTCTGTAAGGAAGTGAAAACCAACAACAAAAATCTCGCCTCTTAGTAAATTAGGGAAGAACAATGGAAAGAGTAAAAAGTTACACTGACAGATACAGTCATCCCAGGCTTTTGATGGTATACCATTGATAAAAGATCACAGAATCACAGTAGTAATGGAGAAAGAAAATTTTAAAGTCATTTTTGTCCCACTGCCTCTACTATAGATGAGGAATCTTAGTCCCCAAGAGCCGAAGTGATAGAGTTAAGCTCTGTATCCAGACACCCAAACACCCAAACACCTATGAACGGAGCTTCCCACCTCACTACTCCCTCTCAGGGGTCCTAGAATTCTTCCTTCCAATCAATACGTCACTCAGATGGAATTGCAAAGTCAGTATATTGGAAAGTAGATACATCTTCAGTTTAATGTGTAATTTTCCCACTATAGAACAATGGTAGGAAATATTTGAAATGTAAAGTATATAAAAGGACACATTTATTTGGCTTGTCTTTTTTGGAATCACATCCCTAGCTCATGTCCCTTCACCCTCTGTTCTCTGTTCCAAGCTCTTACTTGTGGAAGTTGCTATCATCATTGCCATCATTATCTTCATGTTTCTTGTTTGAAGTTCAACCTCTCAAATTCTTTATGAATTCTCCAGCTCTCTTTAACTTCTTGTGTTTGGAGTAACACACTTGAGTTCTCAGCTCATTAATGCTACTTACAAGCTATAAGAACTTGGATGAGCTACTTAACTATCCGAGCGCAAGCTTCCTCATCTTTGAAAATAGACATAATAATGTCCAGTCATAAAGTCGTCGCGAGAATTAAACCTAGGTAAAATATCGACTTCATTGACTAGTACAACAGGGATTTAAAACTTAAATGACTTTTCCTTGCTTCCTTGGCCTGAATGTTTAATTTTAATGGCTCCATCATTCTTCAGCCACCATCTTTTTTCTTCATTTGCCTTTTATCTTGCCTCAGGAAACCTCCTCCTACTTCTTTAGATTTGACTTTCTAAATTTCACCTTTGAGTGTTTTTCTACAGTTCTCTGAGACTTTAAAGAGGAAAAGGGAAGGAAAGGGAAAAAAATAAAGAATGAGCAATTTAGCTGTCGATGAGTTTTTCTCATTTTTTCCTTTTGTTTCAATCTTGTCTCTTTTATTATTGCTTAAGATAAATCCTGTTTATTCTGCTCTTAGAATGTATGTTACTCTCTGAGGTATCCATTGAGAAGAGGGAATGCTTTTTCACCGACAATAATCTCCAGAAACGTCTGTTAGGATAACTGACTCTAATCATGCTATTGACAGGAGATTGCCACTCAGAGATTACCAAAAAAAGGCATTTTCTTAAAAAACCTAAACTTTTAAAATCCTACATAGCTGTGCTCCATAGAAATGACTAAATTTTCCAAGCTCCTTCTTCCTTAAAATAATCAGCTCTCCAAACCTTTGGACTATAAATCATTTTAAAATTAACAGTGTTGAGCTGTAGGGATGAAAGAAAGATCTTAGGGCTTGAAGAGAGAAGAAAACATGTGCAAAAGGTGGCGGGTAGGTCAAGGAACCCGACCGATATAAACAAGGCCAAATTATAGAAGAACAAGAGTGCAGAGTCAAGGGCTGAAGTTTTAAAAATAAACTTTACCCTCTATAAAATAATATCCTGTTCCAAGTGGAGAGAGTCATGTCTCCGTGTTCAACTCTGAGTCTCTGATATCACGGACACACAATTTATATTCAGCTCTTGGACTCATCATTCTAGGTAGAATTTCAGACATATTAATCTGGAGCCAGAAACACGGTTCTAAGCAGCAATTGTAGGACATGAAAATGTGCAGTCAGCCTCAAGGATGTGAATAACCAACAAAAAAGTCCTTTTCATTTATAGATGATGTTCTGGAATCCTAACTTCACAGTGGAGTCAGTCAGAGAGAAAATATTATTAAAGACTGAATGAGAGACTTTTTAATGACATGTATATAAATATTCATTTAAGTCACACGAACCTCCTTGGCAGAGCAGTTGGAAACCTGATTGTCCCAGGACTGCAGCTGGCCTGGAGTCGATGGGAGCAGGGTCCGGGCGACACGTCTCCTTCCTGTTTGCCAGCTCTGTCTGCAGCTGAGAAAGACAGGGGGCTCAGAAGGGAGGTCTGCCGTGGGAAGGGTGACTTGGCAGCTCCTCAAAGGTCAGGTGCACTAATGTAGCTAAAATTTTGCCTCTTCTATGTTGTCGTTTGCTTCAAAAGTCCCCGTAATTTGGAGAAAGTTCAATAATAGATATTTACTACATTTCTGTGGGGCAAGAAAGAACAGGGCAAATTGGGTCCTTAACCTCATGTAGCTGACATCCCACTCACTATGCTTTATTGAGCACTTACCATTGGTCACGAGCTAGACAGGACACTAGGTACTATGGATTTAAAGATGGAACAAGAGATTCCTGCTGCCAAAAGGTGCATGGTTAGGTTCAGTCAACAGACTTGTATGTCAATAATAACTCCATGGTGAGATAAATGCTAAGAGCTATTTGTACAAAGTGCTTCTTCATCATCTAGATCATGGAAACAGTGCAATGATCTCTCCCAGATTTTTAATATCTTAAAGAAAAATTGCATTTGTTAGGTCCCAGACAGCTGTTGCATTTATGAGCTAGTGAAACAGATAATCTAGTAAACCAAAATCAATCATTTTAAACAAAGAAAGCATTAGACACCATTATATTAGGGCATGATATCTACATTTTCTCTTCCCTGTTCTGATGGAATGAATTTTAAAATGCATATAATAAGTGATCAGACCAAGGCTGTCATCAAAAAGGATTACTTCCCATTACACGTGTTTGTGCTGGTTTAAATAACAAATTAGGTTTATGGAAATAAAATGGTAAGGTAATAAGACTTAGATATTGGATATCACCTATTGATCTACATTAAAGGGTCATTCATAGGACCGTGGATTTCGTGTAAATTGTTAAAGAGGATCACAAGATTATTAAGTCAAATATGGTCTATGGTAAGTCTCTTAGTTTATGAAACATAAGTATTGAGCAAAAATAAAATAATGAAATTCTGATTAAAGTAAAAGTCACATAAATGATGGGTTTTGCATTGGTTGAGTTTTCTCCTGCAATTAAATGTCAGGGCCCAAAAATTAAAAGTCAGTCTGAGGGAGGTAAAAAGAAACAATTCTGGACTTCATGTTACTTTACCTTCAGTCCCATGTTCTCTAATCTTTATACCTGAACAGGCAGTATGCACAGCCAGAATTGACATTTTAAGGGAAGATCCCACAAAACCCCCAATAAAAAAAATAACCCAATTTTAATAGTATCGCCTGTACTTAGCATGAAAAAAAGCCAATTACAGTTTTCCATCAGTTCTAAGTGCCATTAATTGCATGACACGCCATTATTTTATACATTATATGAAATAATTTTAAAGCTGCCAATTAAAAAAATGGCACTAGTTTGATTATCACATCTTTATTCTACTTATTGAAAGAGCTCTGTTAGGTTTACTTAGACATAGAATTTTAACTCTGTCACTTTTGTGAGATGATAAAAAGGAAAACATAAGTGAAATAAAAGGACTCATAATATTCTATCACATTCCGAGTCTGAATTTTCTGTATCACTTTTTGACTCAGAGATGTCACAATCCATGTTTCCTGTACAAATATTCTCCAGGCCAACAAGAGGGTTAGTGATGCAGCTTTTCTTAACAGGATGTCCTTCTATGTCTCTGAGCTTTTCTTCCAAGCTTCGGACCCTGATTCTGCCACTCCTGATGTGGACTCTCTCTAAATCTCAACAGGCAGTGTTATTAGAAGGTTTTAGGGAACGAGCAGGCTTCATGTCCTCAACAGTCTCCTCTAGAATTCCATGAAGGTGTGTAGCATGAAATTTGAGAGCTGAAGGTGTCCAGATGTGCCACCAGAGACCAAACGAAATCTTCTCAGGAGCAGGCTGTGACCATGGTGCCCAGACGACTGCCTGACCAGAGAGGCTGTAGGGATGTCATGGTCTGTGAGGCACAGTGCAGGTTCAGAGATGTTAGGATGTAAAAATATGCACCCTAAAATCTACAAAACACAGCAATCCCCACATTAAATGACTCAGGATAGCACACTTCTCTGACATTCTCATTACTTATATATTAATATGTAGTATAATATACACTATACACTAATATATATGTATGAAATTAAAGATCAATCATAACACAATAATGTACTGCCAGATACTTTATATAATGTTAGCAAATCCTTGATTTCTAGGCTTTGTTACTATACACAAAAAGAGCAACAATGGTGTCTTTTTTTTTTTAACTGAAATATAGTTGATTTACATTGTTGTTTTAGTTTGAGGTGTGCAGTGATTCAGTTATACATATATTTTTTTTTCAGATTCTTTTCCCTTATAGGTTATTACAGAATACTGAGTAGAGTTCCCTGTGCTATACAGTAGGACCTCATTGTTTACCTATTTTATATATAGGATTGTATCTGTTAATCCCATACTCCTAATTTATCCCTCCTCCCCCCTTCCCCTTTAGTAACCATAAGTTTGTTGTCTATGTCTGTGGGTCTGTTTCTGTTTTGTAAATAAGTTCATTTGTATCATTTTTTTAGATTCTACATATGTGATATCATATATATTTGTCTTTCTCTGACTTACTTCACTTAGTATGATAATTTCTAGGTCTATCCATATTCCTGCAAATGGCATTATTTCATTCTTTTTTATGGCTGAGTACTATTCCATTGTATCTATATATCTAGATATCTATCTGTCTATCTATCTATCTATCTATCTATCTATCTATCTATCTATCTACACACACACCACATCTTCTTTATCCATTCCTCTGTCGATGCTTCCATGTCTTGGCTATTGTAAATAGTGCTGCTATGACCACTGGGGTGCATGTATCCTTTCAAAGTATGGTTTTCTCTGGATATATGCCCAGGAGTGGGACTGCAGGATTTTTAAGGAACCTCCATACTATTCTCCATAGTGGCTGTACCAACTTACATTCCCACCAACAGTGTAGGAGTGTTCCCTTCTCTCCACACCCTCTCCAACATTTATTGTTTGTATGCATTTTGATGATGGCCATTCTGACCTGTGTGAGGTGATACTTCACTGTAGTCTTGATTTGCATTCTCTAATCATTAGCGATGTTGAGCATCTTCTCGTGTGCCGGTTGGCCATCTGTATGTCTTCTTTGGAGAAATGTCTATTTAGATCTTCTGCCCACTTTTTCATTGGATTGTTGGTTTGTTTGTTTGTTTTGATATTGAGCTGTATGAGCTATATTTTAGAGATTAATCCCTTGTCGGTTGCATCATTTGCAAATATTTTCGCCCATTCTGTAGGCTGTCTTTTCATTTTGTTTATGGTCTCCTTTGCCGTACAAAAGCTTTTAAATTTAATTAGGTGTCTTAACAAGTGTAGCTTTTCTAAGTGATCAAAAGAGCAATTATTAATAATATAAAGAATAATTGACTTGAATAAAATATAGGTATACATTTTGAAAGGCACATAAAATAGAAGCAAGAAAGGAAGAAAAGACTCTCTCCCCCCATCCTTGACCTATAAAAATGTTGAAAAACCTGGAATTGGAAAGTCAATGAAAATGAATTAAGCAAGGGTTTTAGGGTGGGGAGGTTTTGCTGCATTTTTTGCCAAATTGCTATGAAAGAGATATTTCCTTCCTTTTTAACTTTCTACAAAGAAACACCCATCCCTGAGCAACATCTTACAGAATTTATGGAAGGAAAAACATCCATTTGGAACAACAGGGTAATTTAAAAGACACATTTTGGTGAGTTGTTCATCATGAACTTACATTAGGAACCCATCCTGTGTTTAGATTCCAAAGCACATAGTAGAGTATGTGGCCAAAGAGGATTCTAATATGTTTCTTTGCCCATTAGCAATACTTTTCTGACATATGTACTAAGTAGATCATAGAACACAGAGGTTTTCATATGTATAAAACCTCTAAACTATCTCAAGGGCAATAGCTCTACCACTTTTAAATTCTGACATCACTGATAATATGTGACACATAATTAACACTTAATGATACAGTCCATCATATTAATTTTGCAGGACCATAATGGGGATGTGCAAGCGTAAATGAAGGATGAGGTCAGAAAGATGAATTTAAATTGGGAGCTGTGTTATCAGCTCTCCTTAATAAATGTTAGTGAACGTGTCTAATGAATAACCCAAACCCTCATTAGTAATTCATTCAAGTGTTTTCTGAACTGATAGGCATTTTGTGGGACTTTCATTTTGTTCCAGCAAACAATGCTGTAGTATTTCAGATTTTCAAACGTGGAGATGTAAGACAGTTAACAAGCAAAGGGAGTTGATAAATGTGGCTAAATGTAGAAATGCAGACATCATATATTGAAGTATATTATATTTTCTTAAGCCGATATGTGTAGTATTATATATAATCTTATTTGTGTAATATAGAACATATAGTCATGTCTTTCAATCTACAGTCGTCCCTCAGTATCTGCAGGGGATTGGTTCCAGGACCTGCCAAGGATACCAAAATCCATGGATGCTAAAGCCCCATAGTCAGCCCTCTGTATCCGCGGTTCCGATGTATATTTATTGAAAAAAATCCACATATAAGTGGACCTGCGAATCGAGCCCCATGTTGTTCAAGGGTTACTGTGTATCCCCATATCCATCTACTCATCTACCTGTCTCTGTTAACCCACCTGGTAAATCACACAGTGGTGTTAAAGCTTCTATGTGATGTGACCACACTCCTGTCCCCTTCAGGTGATGACTCTTTATGGCTTCTTGTACCCTAGGCTCCAGCCACACAGCAGTCTCACTTGTAGCATTTGGAGCTACTTGCCTTCCACAAATGTGCTGCTGTTTCAGAACTTGAAGCCTTTACTTATGCTCCTCTCTCTACTTGGAGTGCCTCCTTGACAGCTGCCAAGCCCCTTACCATGCTTCACACATCACTGACTGGTGAAAGAAAGTTCCAGTAGGCAATGCTTTACATTGGAGCCATTGTGATGGGAGGGCTATAATGCAAGCAAAAGTTTTCAATGGTATTTGGTGCAGACATTAAAGAGGTGACTGCATTTGAAAACAAAACCAATCACGAATAAAATTTTGTCTATGTATTTTCCAAATACTGGGGCTACAGTTTTATCATTCTGATATACATATTTTAATTTAGTTTGGGATCTTCATGACAATAGATTAAGCAAAAACCTGTAAACAGCTCCTCATATTTACTTTCCAGGCCAGTAATTCAAATGGTGAAAAATATATCATGAAAAATAAAAAAGGTATTAAAGAAAAATTTTACTCTCCTCACTATCAGCACTGAAGCAATTACTGCTTTAAGTAAAATCACTAAAACATTTAATTGAAAAAACTATCTTTGAGATTTGTAAAGTAGTTATCATAAACTAGTATGACAAGAATAATCTTTTTTTCTGAAATGTGTTATTTGGTTATTTATTTTTAACAAATCTTACCCATGTGTTTATGGAAGAAAGTTCCGGCTCTAAATTAAAATTAATTTCAACTTATTTTAAAGAACAAATCTAGGATATAATACTTACTAGAATTAGCTCTAATAGAACATAAACTCCAGCAGCTGAAAAGATGGAAATTGCAAAATGTACTGATGATTCAAACAATGCCAAATCAAGGTGAAGAGCAGACTAGATCTCAAAAGAAAATTATATCAAAGAATTATTATTTTGATTTAATAGTTTCCTTTTGTTTAGATTTTAAATTATAAAATTTATTTTTATGAAATCTTTTTGCTTCAGCAAAATATTTTATTAAGTAATAAATATATCAATAAGTACCACAAAATAAACTCTATTATATTTAGAGGACTAAGTTTGTACATACAAAGAACATACTAGTGATTAGGTTGTCTTCTCTCAAGATTCTTGAAAATTTCATTAAAAAAAATGTAATATGCTCTCTAAAAATGTAAACATTGCAAAAAGCTACAGGTTAAAAAGTAAAATTTCCTTTTCACCTCCCTGTACCTCTACTGACCACACTGTCTTCTCCCCAAATAATTGCTGGTGACAGTTTGAACGTAGCCTTGCAGAAGTATTTAAAGTATTTACATTGTGTATATATCTGTGTCTGTATGTATTCTCTCTCTCATGTTACTCTGTAAACTGCTTTTGCCTTAAAAGATATAAAAGAATTTACACTTCAGTACACACAGATAGATCTGTTTGAAAGGTGTTGAGTGTCCTGTGCCCCATTAGTGTGGATGTCCCCCTGTTTGTCTGCTTATTTGTCTCCTGATTAAAATGTAGCTTATTTCCTAACTTTAATTGTTATGAACAATTATTTTACTTTATTGCTATGCACTCCATCTCCCAACATGAGGGTACAAAGAATATTCCAGTGAAAACAATTAAAGATATTTGATCACATGTTGTTAATGCCTTTGAAGGCATCAATCTTCTGCTAATAAGGTAAGTAATATTACTGAGGCCAGAAGCAGAGCTTAACCTGGCACCATGGACTGAATATTTTTGCCGCCCCCCCCCCCCCGAATTCATATACTGAAACCCTAATCCCTAATCCTTAATGGAGGTCAGCCTCTGGGAGGTAATTAGGTCATAAGGGTGGAGCCCTCATGAATGGGATTAGTGCCCTTGTAAGAAGTGACAGGAGAGAGATGATCTCTCTGTCCTGTGAGGAGGTGGTGAGAAGGTGTCCATCTGCAGACCACGCAGAGGTCTCTGACTGGGAACTTAATCAGTCAGGAACTTGATCTTGTCTTCCCAGCCTCCAGAACTGTGAGGAATAAATTTCTGTTTTTTAAGTCACCTGGTTTATGGTATTTTTGTTATAGCAACCTGAGCTAAGAGAGCCTGCTTGTATCTTAAGAAAAAATTTGAGCATCTTCAGAAGACAAAATCTAGGGCTTTCTCTAGGTGAGAGGTCTAATTGGAGATAGTAAACTTAGGAACCTAACGGGCATACCCTTATTCATAAAAATTAATTGGCCAGACACTTTCAGTGCTCCCAGGCAAATGACAGAAACAAACAAAATTCCTTTCTGGAAAAACACATTTTCATCTTGAAATATTAAAAAATCCACAATAAAAATTTAAAGGAAAATGAGCATCCAGTTTCCAGTTCCACACGTGAGGAACTTAGAAGTCACCTCTCCATTCTAACAAGTAAAAAACTGAACAGACTGAAAAACCAGAAACTCTTCTTGCATTTCTCTACACCAGCAATAAACAATTAGGAAACAAAATTTGAATCAATATATGCAAACACTGGCAATGCAGTGGGAGTGCAGCCTTCTTGCAAAATGTTAGGAGCAATGGCTTTTGTGTTAGCAACAGCAGCCACAGCAGTACATGGATTCTGAGGGACAACATTTTCCTTTTTCTCTTCCACAAATAAGGGTGATTCACAGTTGATATAGTAATGAACTCCTTCAGGTCTTTGCTCTTTTGCCCTTCTCCCTCTTTTGCAACCATTACCTGTATTAATTTTCTTTTGTTTGAAAACACCTGTGGAGGTCCTGTGGATGCTCACTGATAGAGCTTCCTTATACCTTTGAAAACCTCTAGTGTACTTTAGTAAGCATCTTTCGTGGTCACTTTGGTCTGAAATAGTGTAAGAGTAAGTTATTTTAGTGTTAAGCATAATTTCCCTCATGTTCAACATTAATCTGGTCTTCCTGTATCAAACAGATAGGTTTAGATGAAGAGAAAAACTTGAAGAGCAGTGACTTACTATTTTGGAGAAACAGATTCATTGGATATAGTCTATATTTAGTAAAGTCAAGTCTACTACTATGTGGACCTAAATATTATATATACCTTTAAATATATGTATACACATATCTGTATGTCTATATTTCATATGCATACATTTATCCATGTTATTTGTATGTGTGTATTTACCATATTCTTTAAATATTTTGTTATTTTCTTGTAAATTTTTGTATGAACTCTCCTTAAAAAGGTAATATTTAACTCTAAGGGAAAAGCTTATATGATTTTTCCTTCTTTCATTTTTTGTTGAATGAACCTAAAACTCATGCATTTTTCTAGAAAATTGGAAGACTAGATGATTTCAGCATTTCTATGTTGAGTCATCCAAATATTCACATCAGGCCATTTGAGCTTCCTACTCAAACCCCAAATTTTTAATTTTCTATGAGAATCGTTTCATCTCTGAGGCCAATAAAGATGTGGAAAAAGTCCTTTGTCAAGAATAAAAAGAAGATTACCTCATCAACTAACTATCAAATAATAGAACTGATTTAACCCAGACAATGGGGACAGTTTTTGGAACAAGGTGGTAATGAACTTACAAAAGTGTAGAAAATAAAATGTTTTTAAAAAAATTCTCACAGAAGTGGAGGTGGATGGAAAGGAATGCACCCATTTTATTTTGTAATTGCTTTTTATTTTCTGCTGAAGGCTTTATCCTTCAAAGGGGAATCAGGGAGGGTCAATGACTTTCTCAATTTTTTTGATGCAGTAATATTTTCAACCAGGCTGATACATTTGGAAACAACCACGGGTTTAAACCACTTAGACAATAAATTTAACAATGTGAAATTAAAATATGAGAATTGAACATAAAGCTTCATTTTTTTATAAGACAATTTTTTTTAGACCAGTATTAGGTTCACATCAAAACTGAGGGGAAAGTAGAGAGATTTCCCCTACACCCCCCACCTCCACACATATATAGCCTCCCCCATTATCCACACCCCCACCAGAGTGGTATATTTGTTACAATTGATGAACCCACCTAAACAAATCATAATAACTCCGAATCCATATTTTACACTATGGCTCACTCTTGGTGTTGTACATTCTATGGGTTTGGACAAATGTATAATGACATGTATCCATCATTATGGTATCAGAAAGAGTATTTTCACTGTCCTAAGAATCTTCTGTGCTCTACCTATTCATCCCTCTCCTACCCCCAACCTCCAGCAACCATCAAACTTTTTATTATCTCCATAGTTTTGCCTTTTCCAGAATGTCGAGTAGTTATAATCATATAGTAAGCTGCCTTTTCAGATTGACTTCTTTCACATAGTAATATGCATTTAAGGTTCTTCCTTGTCTTTTCATGCCTTGATAGCTCATTGCTTTTTATCACTGAATAATATTCCATTGTTTGTATGTACCAAAGTTTATTTATCCATTCACTTACTGAAGGGCATCATGGTTGCTTCCAAGTTTTGACAATTTGAACAAAGCTGCTATAAATGTCCATGTGCAGGTTTTCATGTGGATATAATTTTTCAACTCATTTGGGTAAACACCATGGACTACAATTGCTAGATCTTATGGTAAGAATATGTTTTGTTTTGTAAGGAACTTCCAAACTGTCTTTCAAATGCCTGTACTATTTTGCATTCCACCAACAAAGAATGAGAGTTCACACCAGCATTTCGATCCAGTGTTCTGGATTTTGCCCATCTAGTGGTACACAGTGATATCTCACTGTTATTTCAATTTTCATTTGCCTGATGACATATGATGTGGAACATCTTTTCATATGCATATTGTCAGTTGTGTATCTTCTTTGGTGAGGTGTCTATTAAGGTCTTTGGTCTAATTGCTTTGGTTGTTTTCTTATTGTTGAGTTTTAAGAGTTCTGTGTATATTTTCGATAATAGTCCTTTATCAGATGTGTCTTTTGCAAATATTTTCTCCCAGCCCCTGGTTGTCTTCTCATTCTCTTGACAGTGTCTTTCACAGAGCAGAAGTTTTTAATTTTAATAAAATCCAGCTTATCAATTCTTTCTTTCATAGATTTTTGCCTTTGGTGTTGTATCTCAAAAGTCATTGCCATAAGCAAGGTCATCCAGGTTTTCTCCTCTGTTATCTTCTAGGAGTTTTATGGTTTCACATTTTATATTTAGGTCAATGATCCACTTTGAGTTAGTTTCTGTGAAGGGTATAATGTCCGTGTCTAAATCCATTGTTTTGAATGAGGATGTCCAGTTTTTCCAGCACCATTTGTTGAAAAGTCTACCTTTCTTCCACTACATTACCTTTGCTAAAGATCAGTTGACTATATTTATGCAGGCTTATTTCTGGGCTCTCTATTCTTTTCCACTGATCTACTTGTCTATTCTTTCACCAAAACCACACTGTCTGGGTTACTGTAGCCTTACAGTAAGTCTTGAAGTTGGGTAGCATCAGCCCTCCAACTTTGTTCGTATTCGATATTGGATTGGCTGCTCTGGGCCTTTTGCCTCCATATAAACTTTATAATCAGTTTGCTGATATCCACAAATGAACTTGCTGTATTTTTTATTGGGATTGCATTGACTCTACAGACAAGTTCGGAAGAACTGACATCTTGACAATAGTATTTTTTTTATATATAAATTTATTTTTTTTATTTATTTATTTATTTTTGGCTGTGTTGGGTGTTTGCTGATACACACAGGCTTTCTCTGGTTGCGGCGAGCGGGGGCTACTCTTCGTTGTGGTGTGCAGGCTTCTCATTGTGGTGGCTTCTCTTGTTGCGGAGCATGGGCTCTAGGTGCTCGGGCTTCACTAGTTGTCACACACAGGCTCAGTAGTTGTGGCTCACGGGCTCCAGAGCGCAGGCTCAGTAGTTGTGGTGCACAGGCTTAGTTGCTCCGCGGCAGGTGGGATCCTCCCAGACCAGTGCTCGAACCCGTGTCCCCTGCATTGGCAGGCAGATTCTTAACCACTACGCCACCAGGGAAGCCCCAATAGTGAGTATTTCAATCCATGAAGTTGGAATATCTCTCCATTTATTTAGTTGTTTGATTTCTTTCATTAGAGTTTTGTAATTTTCTTTATGTAGGTCTTGTACATATTTTGTTAGATTTATACTCATTTGAGAGGTGCTAATGTAAATGGTAATGTGTTTTTAATTTCAAGTTGCGTTTGTTCATTGGTGGTATACAGGAAAGTGATTGACTTTTGTACATTAACCTTGTACCCTGCAACCTTGCTATCACTGCTTATTGGTTCCAGGAGTTTTTATTGTTATTGTTGATTCTTCCAGATTTTCTACATAGATGATAATGTCATCTGTGAATAAAGGCAGTTTTATTTTTTTTCCTTCCCAATCTATATACTTTTTATTTCCTTTACTTGTCTTATTTAATTAGCCAGGACTTCCAGGACAATATTGAAAAGGAGTGGTGAGAGGAAACGTCCTTGGCCTTGTATTTGATCTTAGTGGGAAAGCTTCTAGTTTCTCACCATTAAGTATGATGTCAGCAGTAGGTTTTTTGTAACTACTCTTTATCAATTTCAGAGCTCCATTTTTAACCTTCTTAAAACTAAAATAATGGCTACTTTACATATAACAGGTTTTGTTTTTATTTTGTTTGGCATCTGAAAGATTTCAAAAATTTAAGAGACCAGAATTCACATCATTTGAATTTTTATTTGTTAATTTAATATGATTTCCTTAGTTTAGAAGTCTACTGAATTCACATTAATTTAATTTTAGGGCAGCCTTAAACAAGATTAAAATTAAATAATCTAAGAGAAGTCATTATTTAATCTAGGGAAAGCAATGGGCTTATACCAAATATCTTTTGTGGACCCTTGACCCCTGTCCAACTTGTATCATAAGCATAACCTCAAGTCAGGAAAAAAAAGATTTTTGTTCACTCTTCAATCAAGGATGTTCACCTACTACAGTCAAGATAGACCTATGTTATCTTGAAATTAAGGAGGTCTGCCCTGTGATGCTGACTCTAAAGCCAGTGGGTGCGGTTTCAGACCTCAACCTACCACTTACTAGTTGTGCAACTCTAGGAAAGTTATTTAATTCTCTGAGTGCTTCATCTAGTATTAGTTAAGTGGAATAATATCAATTTCAAAAGGTCATTGTGAAGATTAAATGAGTTGACACACATAGTTCTCAAGACAAAGTCTGCAAAATAGCATATACTCTGAGTATTACTATTATCATAAAGTGAAGAGAAATACAGAAAAGTACCTGCATAAATAATTCAGGTAAACCACCAAGTCACATAATTTTTCAGACTCTACAACCTCATGTAAATGTCAATATGACCAATTTAAAAAATTACATCATTTCAAGGTGTTACAACGATGGGCTAAAGAGCCAACTTACGTGTGTGGGAAGAGAAATTACATGAATTTAACCAGCTAGGAGCTTGTTTATTTTTTCTACTCTTGGTGGACACAAAGAAGTAACTAATTTGAATGATAATTGATTTATCTTAACCTGTTACCAGCAATAAATAAATAAACAGGACCAGGATCATTTCATTTATCTGGATAAGCTACAATCTCCCTTCAGGAAAGCTAATGGACTATTTAGGAAAGAGAAAGAAAATAAGAGAAGCATTAACCCCTGTTCCCAAATCAAAGTGTGTATCGAACATATTTTCCTCTGCTTAGCTCCACAGTGTTTCTGTCTCTATAACCGGACGTTTCTTTTATGAGGTACAATAGGAGGTTAATGGATCAAATGAGCAGATGGTAATATTCTGGAAAATAATGATGATACTTATGCCACTGCCAGGGACTCGACCCTGCTGAGTGATATGGTAACTCAGCAGTGGGGAATTGTTCCTGGGGGTACACAGTCTGTAGGGCTGCTTCCATTAAGTGGCTGAATGATCAGCTGCTAAACACACACACACACATACAAGTCACATTAGAACATATTGTGTAAAATATGCTATTAAAAACAATTATTCTAAAGAATGCTCAGGGACCATTAATTCTTCAAATAAACAAATGTCTAAGGAATGTCAACTCCACACTGTGCAATATTGCATAGTACTTCTCAAAATATGTTATGCTTAAAATTAGAAATTCACAAAATAATCTTGGGCTTTATATGTACATTAAAAATATGTTGTGTGCTTATTTTCTGTGCATAAGGAAAACATAGATACACAGAAAAAAACATTATTTCACAAATATTGCTTAAGATAAAATGAAAGCGGATATGTAAGTTTTTTTTAAAATGGCTTGGGGAAGGATTAGACAAGTTCATTTAGATGCACTCTTTCCCAAAACTCCAATAAAATGATGGTAAATAAATGTTTTAAAAGAACAAACCAACAAGGACAAAAGGAAGTGAAGAGGGGACAACAGCAATGTAATTTGATAGTTTGAAATCAGAAGAACTAGGTAGGGGAAGCTTGCTTACCTGGTCCTGGGAAAGCTGAAGGAAGCTAGGAAACACCCCTTTTTTCACTACAGAACTCCCACAAGTTAGGAGTGGGCTGTATGGAAACTTCTATAAGAGGGAGTGACAGTAGGAAAAAAAACTGAAGAATGTATTGTAATTTTGCTCAAGAAGAACTTTGATGCCCAGATTCTTTCTTACACTTTGCATAGCCAGGCAACTGCCCCACCCTGCAAAAGATTGGAGTATCTGGGTCCCAAAAGAGTAAATAAATATGTCTATGAGCAGTGAGGCAGAGCTAACAGCAGAGATACTCTGGAAACAAATAAAAGTTTACATATGAATGCTGAGATTACAAAAGACTGCAAGATTCTTCTTTAGTGATTCTAACCAAACTGGTAATGATCTTGGGGATGCCCTAATAAAATAGCCCGGCCAACCCATGTTTGAAAATTATAATTTGCACATAAGAATTTTCAACCATCCCTGGTACCACACTCCTTAGTTTGAGCAGATAAGGAAGGATAGCCAGATATTTGGGGTTGGGGGGGGACAAAAAACAACACTAATGTGCAAAACAGAAACTAATACACACAGGAAAACAAGGAATTTGGGGAAAGCAGAAATGATGCACGAGAAGAAAATTTCACAAATATTGTTAATATTTTTTTAGAGAGTGAATAGTGAATAGTTTTTCATGAATCAAGAACTGAATGATATAAAAAGAACAAAGTACAAAATGAACTTTTAAAAATGAAAAGATTTGCTAACAGAAATTAAAACCTCAAAGAAAAGGTGAAAGAAAAAATAAGGTATCTCCCAGAATATAGAAGATGGAAAAAGGAAAATATGAAAGAAAAATATAAAACGTTTAGAGAATGAATCCAGAAGATTGAACATCTGAATAACAGTAGTTCCAAAAAGAAAAACTGAATTTAAGCAGAATGGGAAGAAAATATCAACCAAAAAATACAAAAATATTTTCAGAAATGAGTAACTTAGAATTCCAGATTTAACGGGGCACCAATTTTTCAGAGCACACCTGTGACAATGTGAAAAAAATCAAAATCCTAAAATCAAGGAAAAAAAAGTTAGCATATAAGTGATCAAGAATTAAAACAGCATCAGATTTTTAAATAGAAGCACAGAAGCCAGAATACAATGGAGTATTCCACAGATACATTATTTGCAACCTAGAATTTTATATTCAACCAAATTATCAATTAAGTATGATATAGAAAAAAATAATTTCAGATATGCATTACTGCAAAAACTTTACCTCACATGTGCTCTTTGCCTCAAAGATAATGAAAGTTGTATTTCTTAAAAACAAGGAAGTAAATTAAAAATGGGAAAGACCCAGGATCCTAGAAACAGGAGATTCATCACTAGAGAAACATAAAGGAAATTCTCAAAATGATGGTAATGGGGAGCCTGTGATAACAGCTTTCAGTAGAGAGCAAGCCATATAGAATAAAGCAGTAGAAAGACTCTGGGAGAGATGTCTTAATCAAGATGAAATTAATACAGAGCCCAATACACTGAGAAGATAGTTCCTAACTGGGTGGCTTTGGGGAGCTGAGTTAGTGGTACATAAATTATTAAGCACGTAGGAGGAAAAAACCACAATTATTAACTCTGGGAAAAGTAAATGATTGTACACAAAAGGAAAGAAGTATAGGCTCAGCTGTCAAAACAATACAAATACTAAATCGACATCTAATCCAAATCATGAGCTGTCTACACTGGAGAGATGGGAAGTGGCCCTGTCTGACAGAGGTAGGATGGGTAAGAGAATTAATCTTCACTTGCCAAACTGAAGAGTTTATACGGAATGCTAAAAATTAAAAAAAAGGAACAGCAACATAAGTATGTCACTGAGTGAAGTTGAGGTAAAAACAAAGAATCCACTGAAGGAGTTGAGAGTTGTTGCCTCCAAGGAATAGGAAGTATGCATGTCTGTTCAAGAAAGGATTCTTCTGTTCCTACTGCCACTTCTCGTTTTCAATTTTAGGGATTATCTACAGACTTTTAGCCCTTTTTTCTCTTTAAATTTATGTGCATATATATTTTTGACAAAAGTGATAATCATAGAGATGGTACTGGGATATGTCAAGACTCATAAATGCAGAACCTGCAGGACTGAAATGGGGAAGCGCGAATAGCCTACAAAAGAATCAGTTAGCCTCGGGCCATAAGAGAGGAGCCATCTGCAGTGTTGTTGGCGCCTACTACATGGCTCCATAGAGGAGGTGGGGTGTGAGATGAAGGGTATACGCCATCATGATAGGTGGAGATGGGTTTAGGCCTTTCCTTTTAGAGAAAATGGCAATCACAAAACAAAAAAAGAAAAATATGTGGGAGGGGAGAGAAAATAGAAGAGAGTCACAGATATGGAGAAAAGAGGGAAGGAAAGGGAAGACTGGAGCAGACATGGGGTCTGTTTTGTAGGGGTTGAATATGGGATGCCCAGAGGACTTCCAGATGGAGATATTCAGCAGAGTCAGTGGAACTGTGAAGAGAAGTCAGATCTGGTGACAAAAACTGAGAGTTATTCATGTAGGATATTACTCTACCCTACTTCCTTCCCTTCCTCCCTCCTTCTCTTCCTTTTTTTCCAACAAGTACTTATTGAACACCTAGATAGAATAAGACAAATAAGATCTCTGCACTTGTCAAGCTTTCATTCTTCCAGGAGGTTGCTAATGAAATGCATGAGATCAAGAAGAGAATGTGTCAAGTAAAGAGGAATGTGATTTCGATGACAAGGGTGCCAGCACTTCCATGTGCCCAACTTGGTTTTAAGCCCTTTTCCTCCTTATTCCTCACATATGTAGTAAGACCAACTGCATCCATGTCACCTGGGAACGTGTCAGAAATACAGACTCTCAGGCCCCACCCCTGAACTACTGAATCAGAATCTGCCTTTTATCAAGATTCTTATTTGAGCTGTATGCAGGTTATAGTTTGAGCATCTCTGTTTTACACACTTGTACTCAGTAAATCTTCATATATCCAATGAGGTCAATACTATTATTAGCCCCATTTGAAAGATGAAGAAACTGAGGCATAGAGAGGTTAAGGGACCTGCCCAAGGTCACACAGCTAGTAAGTGGCTGAGCTGGGATTTGAATCCATGCCATCCAGCTCAAGTACCTATGCTTGGAATCACTATGCAACCCTAACCCTAACCCTAACCCTATTGAGAGACAGTAGTCTCTCAACGGCATTGCATTGTGGCAAGAACTCTTTTATTAAAAGAATGGGAACAGTAGGGAAAGTCTTCTGAATGACAGAGTGAAGAAAGAAAGATATAGGAAGAAAACAAGAAACAGAAGCACTTAGGAATCAAAGATTTGAGTTTGTAAAGGAAAATGTCACATGCCACATGGCCATCAAAAAAAGATGAATCCAGACCATTGGAGTAACCAGTTGGGAAGTTATTAGGGATGTTTGAAAGAGGGGTGCTGGCTGCAAAACAGGGGTGGTGCCCCAGTGGAAGGGATGAGAACAGACCCCCTCATTAAAAAGCAGCACCAAAGAGCAGATGTCAATTGCAGTAGAAGTGACAGGGGAAGCGTGCAGAATCAGACCCATAGAAGGTGGACATTTCCTGCACTTGGAGGATTAACACTCTTCCCGTCCAGTTCACTGCTCTCTCCAAGACAACTTCAGAGCTGAATTTTCTCTCCCTAGTTTACATAGACAAATGTCAAGCCGGACATCTGAGTTAAAGGGATTTTGATTGGTGTTGAAGCATTGCATGGATTAAATGAAAGAGGGAAATAGAATCTGCTTCCATCACAAATCCACCTTAGTAAATGTGTGGGGAAATACGTTTTCAGCAATTTTCTGATCCATTTAAACTTCAAAATACTTTAGATTATACCTACTCTCCACATTTATGCCTTTTTCCTGCCTCCAAATTTTAACATGGTTTCCATTTAAGTGAAAACTCAGATGAAAATGTTGTGCTCTCCTCATCGGCTGATTTACCAGGTATGGATGCAACATCACTACTCTGGTTCTCTAAGTTAATTTTGGAGATTTTACCTTTCTTCTCCTTTACATGTAAACTTGTTAATTCTGAAAATTATTTCTGTTATCAGGGCGATATACACAAGAAAATCCCTCTTTAAATTCTGCTTTCATGTTATGAAGAGCAAAGTCACAAAAAGCCCTGCTGGAAATTCATTCATTGGTGCAAGGAAATAGTAAAACAAAGTTGTTAATGGATAGGATGATGTGTTATCAATCCTACATTTTCCCAATTAATGTATCTTTACCATCTACGTATGATGAGAAACTGAAAGTTCAAGCATTGACTGACTCACATGAATGATTATGAAAGACAAATGCAACCCTCAGGATCCTCCATGTGAACCAGGGTGAACAAACTATGGTCTGCTGGCCAAACCCAGCCTGTCATTTATCCTTGTAAGTCAAGTTTCATTGGAATATAGCCATGCCTATTTCTTCATGTATTGCTGTGGTGGCTTTTGCCCTATAACAGCAGATTTGAGCAGTTGCAACAGAGCCCATAGTGCCAACAGAGCCTGAAACACTTGCTTTTGACCCTTTATAGAGAGTGTTTACCAATCCCTGATAGGCAATGTAGAGGGAAACATGGGGTAGAGGGCAGAGAGGGTAACTAGTTATGAGGTTTTGTTTGTTTGTTTTTCCTTTTTCTAAAATATGGACTAAACTTTGTAACAAAATAGATAACTCAACACTCCCATTTATCTCCAATTCCTTCCAAAGTTCCAATAAAATAATAAAGATATGCAAAATGTATCCACAATAACATAAAAAAGGAAGAATGCAATCAGCAAACAAGAAATTTTGACAAATCTCTGTAAAATAATAGTTAGATGCATAGGTCAGATCAGAGGAAATAGAAGAGGTTGCAATGGAGGTGGGCGTAGTGCTTCCTGGTGGAGCTCCCCAAAGGCCAAGCAGGTACAGGAGTACAAGTAAACTGGGGGTGGGAATTAGGATAATTATTTAAAGGGTGTGCTGTGCACAGGTGGGGCTGCGCAGCCCCTTCAATTTAATATTCTGTTCAGTTGGCTGCAGCAATAAATCCCATCTTGAGCCTCAGGTAGGGATCTCTAAAAAGAAAGATTTATTTGTAAAAAGTCTGTTAGTGTGTATTTTAGGACAAGAGAAAGATATTAAACAAGTACAATGCCATGGTATCAGTGGGGTGAAAAAGAAAAGGCTATTAGACCAGGAGCTAGAAATAAACTCAAGTATGTTTCCCCACATGGAGGATCTGGGACATTTAAGACTGCTTTCTGAGTACTCGCTCTGCTTTTGATGATCCTCCACATTGTGAATACTGTTTCCTGAGGTATACTGTTTAAAGCCCTTATTTCCTACCCTCTGTTGCAACCAGAACGTGGACATATGACTAGCTCCCCCAGTCAGCTGTATCTATACAAGAGTTTGATTTGGCTACATGAAGTAGCCAGCAGACAGGGCATCTGTCCAGCTGCTGAAGTGGCAGCCCAGGGACAGTGCTCTATGGCCCAGTAGCTCCCTAATTAGGCCAGTTCTTCAATGAGTTTCTGGAAAATTTTTTTTGTTCATTTATTTTTTTTCCAACAGCAGTTTCTTCTAGAAACTGATTCTCCAACTCTCTCAACAACTGCATGAATTATTTAATGTTTCAATAAATCCCTCCTTGATTAAACTAACTGGAGTAGATTCTTTGTTCCGTACCTAAGAATTCTAACCAATAAAATCTCGAAATAAAATGTTCTCTAGCTTAGTAACAGTGGTGGCCCTAGGCCTGCCTATATATGTCCTGTCCACATATCCTAAAGGGAAATGTGTACAAGGACAGGGCCTTTATCCTTGTATAGTATCAGCCTTCCTTTTCAAAGCATAAGACTTTTGGGACAACAGCTCCACAACTGTAAAAGAAATGCAGGCCACCTATCTACACAAACCAATGCGGTTCTTCATTGGTAAAGATGAATAGCTAATCAAGGTTCACTTGGTGTTTGAAGAAAATTCACAACTTCAAAGAGAAAGATCAAAATAAAGAATAAAAACACTGACCCACAGAGGACACAGAAATAATGTACCTTCTAATTTTTAAAAAAACGTTGTTTATTTTCCTCTGAGAAATTTGAGGAAAAAGTCATCCATAACAAGACAAGCAACTATAAAAAAAAGGATCAATTAAATAGCAAGAAGGGGATCTTGGAAATCAATAAAATGATTACAAAATAGAATGTTGACTAGAGAGACTAAATAACAGAATGGACACACATACAGGACATGTTAATAATACATAAAATAAATTCAAAGAAAACCCCACGAACATAGTCCAAAAAGACAGAGATGGGAAATATTAAAAGAACATTAAGTGATATGGAAGATAGATTCAACAATGTCCAAACCTAATCTAAAAATTGTACAAAGATAAGAGAATAAAGACAATGGAGGGAGAAATTTAAAAAAAAAATTGAAGAAAATTTATCTCCAGTCTTCAGAACCAATGAAAAAAGTTTCAAGTATACACATTTTGATGAGATTTCCACATTCCACTGGGAGTATATCTTAAATCTTCCCCAAAAGAAAAGCATGTCGTCTACAAAGGAATAAGGATCAAAATGGCATCAAAATCCTTTCTCATCATCAACATTTCAAGTGGAGGATTAAAAAGCATCGATTAAGGATGACATGGAAGAATTCTGGAAATTACTTTCCACCTCTTCGTTAAACAAAACAAAACAAAAAACAAAACTAAAAAACTTGAAAATCTATTCCAGCAAACTGAGAGAGGAATCCAAGAAAAAAAATCATGGTATCTTAGAAACAATAGATGACTTTGGGAGTGAAATAAAAAACAACAGTAAATAATCAAAGAATAGCAGTCAGTATGTGCAAAGAATGCCTTCAAGAAGAACACAGACTCCATTCCACGTACGTGGTAATAAGATGAAGGCATATGTTCTCTATCAACTACAATTCCACGACTATTGGAAACTAGACAAAAAGCTTGAAAGACAAGTCAAATTTTAAATAAAAATTAAGTTTTATTTTGAGTAACTGATGGAATATAAGAATAAAGAATACACATTTGACACATTCTCTTAGAATCAGACATTCTATTTTCCACTTTGATTCTGAAGTAAATAATATTAATCAAAATGTTATAAACTATATTGATAAAATTTTCAAAGTATAATATCAACTTATGGGCAAAGCATTGAAGAATTTAATTATAATCATAGAACAAAAGGTAAAAGACACAAGTCTTGACATGCTAAGCCTGGAGGTAGGAGAAGGAAGAAGAGGAGAGAAACAAGGTCAGGGAGGCATAATACAGGGCTATAAGATTATAAAACAACGTCCTTATTTTACCTAGCAGGACCATCCAAAGTTTAGGATCAAGAAATAGAGGGCTAAGTATGTTAATTTAAATTGTTAAAACAATAATATCATTAACAAAATCAAACTCAAGAAGCAGAGAGAATATATCAGAATTGTAACTGTAAAGTTTCTAATATTTCATATCAGGAAATCAGCAGAAACTTTATAGTTTAGCTCAAGTCGCTATGACAAAATATCATACACTGGGTGGTTTAAATACCACATAATTCTTTCTCACAGTTCTAGAGGCTGAGTTAAATATCAAGGTAGCAGCAGACTCAGTTCTTCGTGAGGGCCTTCCTCCTGACTTGCAGATGGCAACCTTCTCACTGTACCCTCACTTGACAGAGAGAGGGAAGAAGCTGTGTCTCTTTCTCTTATTATAAGGGCACTAATCCCATGATGGGGACTCCATCCTCATGACTTCATCTAAACCTGATTACCTTCCAAAGGCCCCACCTCCAAATACCATCACATTACAGGTTAGAGCCTCAACATATAAATTTTGGGAGGAAACAAACATTCAGTCCATAACACTACAGAAAGATAAGTTTTTAAAAAATTACAAATTAGTACATTATTTTAAATGATTGATTTAACCACCAAGGAGTCCCTGGAAAGATTTAAAGCCAATTGTCTCTAAGGAGTGGCATTAAAAGTAGAAAAGTCAAGACAGGAAGACTTTTTGGCTTTTATTTTTATAACTTTCTGTTTTGTTGGAACATTTTTATGCCATATGCATACTTTATTTTATAATTTAAATAAAGCATTGAAGTAAGATAAAGGCCAAATTTGTGAGGATAACCAGAACAAGACTTAGATGCTTCAAATTTTAAGAGTTATCAAAAATAATATGATTAAAATGTATGTTACAAATCAAAAAAATTTTATTTTTCTTATGTTTGGGCCATAGACAAATACTTATTAATGTATATGATAACAAATTTCAAAATAATGTTTTATCCTCCAGGCTCAAGCTGTACTAACATGCACTGGAGTGTTTTTTTGGATAACAACTATGTCCATTTCCTTCACAATAAAAGCTAAGTTTCTTTTAGAAAAGATGGTAGCTTCCTATTTTCTAGATCATCTGCTCTAGCAACCCTACCTCATCAATATCCTTGATCCATTGGTACCACATCCTTCTTCTTAACTATCAGGCTGCTCCCCACTGTGTTTACCTCCTTACTAAGCTTAGAGTACATTCACCATTTTTATATTCACTGTCTTGTAAATACTCCTGGTCCCCCTCTGCCTTTCTACCATCTGCATGGTTTCTCCCCTTCATTCGTCAAAGATTTGGGTTCTGAGTTCTCTTTCTTTCTTTATTCCTTGAAATGTGCCATTGATGGAAACCTCATAGTCCATGTGAATGACCCATCTCATGTGGTTTCCTTGATCCTTGGTTCCCTTGTCTCCAGTGACTTTTCCTCGTGTCACTTCAGCTACTCTGCTTCCATAGTCAGATTCTAGACTTTGAGCACTGGAAACTGCTGTCTCTGAAGGCATCTGTTCAATCATCCACTCTCTGACAACAAACTTAAATGGGGAATGGATACACTCTTTCTGTTCCTTTTCCCTTCCTGCTTGGAATGGAACACACTTTTGGACCATGAAATGGAAGTCACATGATGGAGAAAAACAGAGTACCAAACAGAGGGGTCCAGGTCCCTCTGCACCAGACTGGACTTAATACCAAGTAATCTGAGAGATAAACTTTATGTAAGCTACTAACGTTTTGTGTCTAGGTCCACTGAAATCTGATTCAGATTTGCTGACATCACTATAATTTCTTGGTTACCTGTTCAAACAGCCACTCGGCACTGCTTGGCGTTCTTCACAGTATTTCTCTAATGAGTTCTCTGTCCACCACCCTCACTACCTTCAGATACTTGCACTTTCTCCTCCTCACTTCCCACCCTATCTCTCTCAGCTCCACACCAATTTCTTGCTTCATAATTCTTAAAGAATATAATTAATATTGCTATCAAATCTATTAACTAAATTAAATCTTTACTTTTCCCTTTTTCCTCCAGTAACCTTGGAGGAAGAAAGGCTCTCACTAGCAAAAGCCAGTCCCTCTATGGGTGCCCAGAGTCTTACCTTCCTGCTGCCTTGGTTATCCCCCAACTTGCATTTTTAGCCCTCTTGCCCTCCTGTGCTCTCTCTCATTGTCAGTTCTCTAAAATCAGCATTTTAACTTGCTCCAATTGGTGTCAACTTAAAAAAAAAAGAGTTCCCTCCATGCCACCTCCTCTCTGGCTACTGTCCTCTCTTTGCAAGCTGCTCATAAGTGTTATCTTTGCACTCTGACCACTTTCTCACCTTCATAAATTAGCCCACTTCAAAGACACTTCTTTACCCTAAACCTGAGGACATTGTTCTTGATAAGAAAACATGCACTTGAAAATTTTTTTAAAAAACCATTTAAAACAACACTTGTGCTAATGCTGATATCAAAAACTGAAAGGTCACCAACAGCCTCCAATCAGTGGACTTTTTTTAATCTTAAACTTACTTGACCTTATGTGATCATACTTTCTTTTGACTTTAGGACAACAAAGTCTCCTGGCTTTCCTCCTATCTCTCAGGCCAGTCATGTTCCATTTCCATTACCAATTCAGCTCCTTTATATTAGAAAGATCCACATTCTTAGCCTTGTCAAGTAACTTTGTTTTGTTGATCCCCTTCCCCGAAATATGCTCTCCTTTCCTCTTAGCAAGGCAAACTCTTACTCATCCTTCAGGTGCCATTTAAATATTATTATCTCAGACAGGACTTGTATAAATCCCCAATCTAAAATTGTGTGCCAGATTGTCTTTTTTAATTTATTTTTTATTTTATATTAGAGTATAGTTGTTTTACAATGTTGTATTAGTTTCAGGTGTACAGTAAAGTGATTCAGTTATACAAGCATCAATACATATATCTATTCTTTTTCAGATTCTTTTCCCATATATGTTATTACAGATTATTGAGTAGTGTTCCCTGTGCTATATGCTACATTGTCTTTTAAAGTCTCTGTCTTTTGTAATTTTATACTCATTTTTGATATTATTTGCGTCAGGGCTTACACTCTACCATAATCTCTGTAAGGGCAGGGACCATGTCTGTCTATTCATTGCCATTTGAGCATCCTAACACATGAAAGAGGCTCTAATTAATTGTTGGATAAATGAATGAATAACCTAGGACTAGGACAATTTTCAGTTAATGCTATTGTAACATGACTGCAGAGAAAGAGGGGGCATGCATTAGGTATACTCATATTTGATCCATTTTCTATTTTCTGCATCAAAGATCAACAAATGTGTGGGACAGCTGTATATTGTATTGTAGCTCTCTGTACTTTCTGCTCAATTTTTCCTGAAACTTAAAACTTCTCTAAAAATAAGGTTTATTAATTAAGAAAAAAAATAGGAAGGACCACAGCTTGGTAGTGAAAAGCATGGGCTACAAGTCAGACTGCCTAGTTTGAGTCCCAATTCTCTTATTTAAGAGCTGTGACTTCAGGCGATTTTCCTAAACTCTCCCCAAGGGTCGGATGGTTTTTGTTTGCTTTATTTTGTTTTGTTTTAATGTTTTGGTCACTGCTGTATCCACAGCAGCTAGAACAATGTCTGGCATGTAGTATGGACTCAATAAATAACTACTGAATAAATGAATACACTTTTTAAAAAGCCAACAAACAAGTCTCAAACTTTACAACACAATTTTGTGGCCAGATTGAGAGTTCTCTGTTTATAAAACCCACATCATTTCTTCATTTGCCAAACGAACAGCACATCATAGCAGATCATAGCATTAGTACCAAATGCTTATACACTTAGATTTTCTCCAATACATGTTTCTCGATATTTCAAGTCTGTTTCTCCCTCTGGGGAAAGATGCAAGTTTCTCATCCACCTAGAATTTTCATCAAGAAAGCACTTCTTGTGAATAAAAATGGAAAGACATTCTTACGTCTTCATGGACAAATAAGCACTTCTCTCTACTTGTTTGCTGCGATTGGGTAAAATGACAAACTTTTAAAAAACTCCAGCTGACAGTGGTCCACTTAGACCCAGTCTCCAGCTTGCAGAAGCGCTTGGTACTACCCCAACTTAAAATGTCTCAGGGAGACAATCTACTGATGTCCAGTAATAATATCATGTGTATGACTCCCAGAAGTACAGAGGAAAATAATTAATGTCTCTCTCTAGAAATGATAAGAAATAGAATAGCTAATATACAGGAGATTGCCAAGACCAAAAGCATGTTCCACAAAACTTGGCAGAGGAATAAAAGTTGGCAAAGGAATCAAAACATTCTTACGATGCAGGTTGGGATCATGTTGAATTCATGTCAACAAATCATAGTTCTCGAAGGACTGGCTCAGCAAATTTATGTTGTTTAAGAAAGAAAAGCAATGTGCTCTGGACGGTACAGTTACGTTAAATGCCTTCAGTTCCATGCAGCACATGCGGAACATTTGTTCTGGTATTTTGAAGTTGAACAGAGGTTTTTTTTCAAGATTATACTTCTAAAATATACTGCCAGAGGGAGATACAATCCATCCTATTGAAAATGTTAACCCTTGTTGAAAGGAAAAGAAAAATCACTCAGTGCCATCATAGTTAGATCATGAACTGTGAGCCTTGTCTGTCTGTCATCAACCTCATCATCAATAAATATATATTGAGTATATACTATGTGCTGGACATTGTACTAATCTAAGAAGACAAGTTTTCTTATCTACACTCAAAGATGATAAAATATGGTTGAAAGAAAGTCAGTACTTGTCTATTTATTTGTTCATTCATTCATTCCATAGTCCCTATTATTTGCCAAACATTATGTGCCCAGCGTTTGGCATCTAGAAGTGAACAAAACAGATATGGTCTCAGCCTTCATGGAGCCAGATATTCTACTAGGTATTTTACAAATATTACCTCCCTTAATTTAAACCTCAAAGTTACGATTACCAAGAAACCAGTTTCCTCTGTGGCAAAGAAAATGTGCTGCTCAACAAATATCCACATTTTCCTACATTTTCCAGCCCCCCTTGTAGGTGTGTTGGGCTGTGTGAAAATTTTAAATAATAGATGGAGATAAGTAGTAACAAGTGTCCCTTCCAGACCAAAACAATTAAAGCTGGTGCGCCTCCTCCATCTCTGATCACTTATTTACCTGTGTCCATGAGGGCCACGTGCTCAGATAGTTCTGCCACAAGACAGAAGCCGCCTGGAGCCCTGAGTCACTGAAAGGAAGAGAGCATCCTTGGGGAAATCAATGGAACTGCATAGAAATTTGTATGAGCAAGAAAAAACAAGCATTATGTTAAGTTGCTGAGATTTATGTTTGTTACCACAGGAAAGCCTGAATAATACACCTTCCCCCTTCTTAATCATGATTCCTAAGATTGTGAGTCACTGTAAATTAAGACAGAGGCTCTTTGGTTCATGAATCCTCTAGGATCACTGGTGCCAACTGAAGGTTGGCACTTGCCATCTGGCTCTACAAGAATTAAATCACAAGCTGCTGCAACCACTGACCTTCAACACCCCCTGAAAGGAGTTCAGTGTGGAGATCAGGAATGAGGCTCTCTGTGCTCTGGAAAAAAACTGGCAGAACAGGAATTCAGATAGTTATATATTTTCAGGAGGAGATTTTATGAGCCCAATTCTTGCATCTCCTCATATTTAGAAAAGCACTAAAAACTTTCATGGTCACAACTTCTCCTTGTGACTAGCAGTAACCTTCATGAGGCTAGCAGTATCCCTATGCACAAATGTGTGCTTCACTGCATGTGCTCCCCCTTCACCAAAATCACATATATACTGACCTTCCCCCCTGCCTCTTTGGAGCAGTTTCTGAGAGCTATGTGAAATGCTGTCTCCCAGGCTATATTCCTCATTTTGCTCCCAATAAAACTTAACTCCCAACTCTCACGTTGTGCATTTTTTTTTTCAGTCAACACTAGTGATCTGTCATCCCTAATGTCAAATAAGTCCAGTAATATCAACTGCCCAACGTCTGGGCAGGGTTGAAAGAAAGTTTGTCAGTAGAAATAGCTGCTTATCCAAGGGGTTTCTGATTCTATCATGTCCCATAACTTTATCTCATAATTTAGCATTCCAAATTGTCCATAACATAACTCTTGTCTCTTCATGCTGCATGTCAGACTCCTAAATTTACATACCAAATGTGGTAAAACAACCATTCTTCACTATTTCCATCTCTAAACTATTTTTACAGAAAGTTAAAATAAGTTCAGGATCTAACGTCAAATTTGTTTATCAGGGATATTTTGACTCTAATTAACTAGAAAGACACGATGAAATGAAAGCCAGTCTGTACCTGTTTGATCATCCAAAGCCATATTTCCTTATGTATCAAAATATTGGCAAGTAGAAAATTTACCTAAATCTCAGACATTATAAAGAATATCACTTCTCTACACAATTATTCATATTATAATTCAATATTCAAAATACATTTTTGAGATATGAAGTACTGTTTCACATTTTACAGATAAGGAAACTGAGGCTTGGTTAGTATTACCTAACTGGTGAATAGATATGAATCCAGCTTTATCTTGTTCCTTTTCTAGGGTTTCACGTAATACTGAGAAGTTAAAACAGTGTAAGGAGAAAGGAATTATATCTGACACTGTTTGCTAGCTAATACAGCAGCCATTCCCAAGCCCATTTCTCTGCATCCACCGAAGGAGCTGAAGAGCCAAGTACCCACTTCCCAGCTGCCCTGGCAGCTCTCAGTAGCCGCATGTCCCATTCCTGTAGCAGAAGTCTGGTAGGGATGTTGGAGAAGTTCTGCTTTCCTAAGGAGTAGAACTGGAGCAATTGGTGAAGCCATTTTCTCTTTTTCCTGCCCTGAGCGCAGATGTGAGGCCTGAGGGTAGGGCGGCCTTCTTGCCATGGAAAGAAGCCAAGATGCTAAAGATACAAATATGCTTGATGACATCATCAGTCCAGCCCTTGACTGTCTGCCCCCAAATATACTGTCATATGAGATGTAAAACAGGAAAGAAAAAAAGAAAGGAAGGAAGGAAGAAGGAAGGGAGGGAGGGAGTTAGCTTCTTAAAAATCCATGAGAATTCACTATATCAGTAATCTATTTTTGTGCAACAAATCATCCCCCAAACGAGTGGTTTCAGAGAGGTACCATCTATTGATGCAGGACCAGCAGTTTGGGCTGGGCTCAGCTGGTGGTCGTTCTGCTGGTCTTGCCTTGGTTCATGTGGCTGTCCTCAGCTGGCAGATCGACTGGGGCTAGGTGATATGAAGCGATCTTACCTACTTTTCTGGAGGTGGCTCAGCTCATGTGAGGGTGCAAGTGCCAATCAGAACAGAAAAGTCTTGGAATTTAGAGGGTTTTTCAAAAAGTAAATTTGTTGATATGCGATTTTTTTTTTTGGCTTATTCACTAAATTTAGGATTAGGATGCCTGTATAAGATGTAATTCCAATGTGAAAACAAGCTCTGAAAGGTAGTTACCACCAAGTGTACTAAAACTCCACTTGACTTCACTCAGAATAAAAACTTTATTTTTCCTAAATATTCCACCTGGTGTGCTCTGAGGGGAGGGGCTAGCAGCCCAGATATTGTTAGTGCTACTGCTTCCACTAATTTCACTGTGCAAACCAAAATATTTTATTCAGGGGAAGGAGTAGAAATGGAGATGTAAAGATGAACATAGAGAAGGTATGTTGCTGCTAAGTTTCTTCTCAGAGTTAGACTAAAACACTGAACATGCAGGGAAAGACTACATGCAAGTCTTTTATCATATAAAAAAGTATCATCCAGTATTTGTCTGACACAAATGCTAATTTTTAGTCCCTGAGGCAGGTCTGTGATTGGCTCTATAAGTTTCCACAATCAGAGACAGAGCAAGATTCTTATAGTTTCATGCCTTCCATCCAGTTCATCTTCCTCCCAGTCACTAGCTTTGCATCTTCTGAATTCTCTGATGTAGCCAAGGAGCAAGAATAAAAGGTTTCCCAAATGCTCGTTCCTTCTTTTTCTCTCTGAAATCAATGTCACTGTCAGCTTTCCAGACATTGTAGGGCAAGGAGGGACATTAAATTTGTTGTGAGACTATTTAAATTGGCTGGAAGGACATGTTTGAATGCGTGGCAGCTTTCAGATTGACTTTCTAAAGAACTTCCTTTCATAATTTGACAAAGAGATACTAATGGTTGCCTCTCAGCCTTAAGCTTCCAAGCTAATACTTTTGATGTGTAGGAATTTGTATGGAATCATAATAAACTCAACCAAAAATGTCTAAGAAGCCAAACAACAGAAAATGTTTTTCAAAATGGCTGTAATTTTCATCAATAGGGTGTGACAATGGGGTCAGATGAAAAATCACTTCCCAATACAAGATATTGGCAAATATTATTTTTTCAAAACAATCTGTTCTGCCTGAAATAAGATGCTCAGTTCACCTAGGATTGTGCAGAAATACATTCTGTAAATGCTCAGCAAACTGAAATGACCTGAAGAGATGGGACAGCTTTCTACCCCTACTCTTTGGAGGAAACACAAAAGCAAAGGAGGAAGAACCATCCACTTCCACGCAGTTTCAGACTCTGGGAATATAAGGACTTTCCTCTTAACCTATCTTTGAATTTCTCATAGAGTGATGAAAAGAGCAAAATGTTGCTTAGGTTTTGTGTGACAGTGAAATCACTGTGAAACATTCCCTGTGTTTAAATCCCATAAAAAAAGGTTATAGCTCCCGACCATAAACCTGGGCAGGTACTGGCAGGGTCACTTTTTTCATGGAGACAGAAAATGTTCCTTTACCTTTGCAAGAAAGACCATTTTAAAGAGCACTTCATAGCTACAAATGATAAATGTGGATAATGGGGAAAATAATACACAGTCATTACTTTCTACAATTTACTCGTTGAATGTATTATAGGTTATGAAAATTCTATACCCAGTTATTTTTGTTTGCCTGTCTATAACCAATGAATATTTCTCTCTCCCTCAAATGCATATTAATAGATAAATACATACATGAACAAATATACATACACATACAAACATAAAAGAGACTTTTTTCTTCTTAGAACCTTGGAAGAATGTAAGCCTTCTTGCCCAATTTCACTTGATTCCCCTCTTGTAAGAATGCAAAATACATGGTTGGCACAAAAGACCAACAGGTTTCATCTTGCCTGCCAACTCTCGTCCATTGCTAGTGTCTGTCTGGAGCAAGGAGTTGAGAAGGATTCTGAGGCCAAATCTAAATTCAGCCAAAAAGGGTATTATAATCAACTTCCCAGACGGCCTCTCTGGGAAGGGGCAGGGAGCTACATATTTGCTCTTCATTTTAGATCTCTCTCTAAGCATTCTTTGCTTTAAGAGGCATGGCAATACAGACCTCAGCAGACAAACCAACAGCTACCAAACCGACAGGTGTTGGGTCTGTGGGTATGTTGAGTGTACAAGGGTAGAAAGTAGAGGGATATGGAGAAGCAGGTACATCCTGCTGAGACAGTCAATCTGCAGCTGCATCGTTCAGTTACATGTTTATTAGCTCAATTCATCACAAGTAAACCTTTTGGACAGGGCACAAGGACTTAGCACTGGCAAATTCATTGTGATCACGGGAAGCAAGTACACGTTAGAGGGTGAATACTTGGGAACAAGCTACACTTCCTTTTTCCACAGATGATGAATACAGGAACAATCTCTGAGCCTGACAGGCCTTTTAACATCCCAAAGGAGCAAGTCTGATGAGGGGTCAGGCATGGTTAGCAGGACTATTTACATTTCCTAAGGAGCCTACACTCTCATTAAAGAGCACGACTTCAAGGTGGCAGCCTTTCACTATCTGGATGATTGTGTCCCACAGAAAGAAGGAAAGGGCCCCTTAGCTGCCTTGTCTCTTTCCTCTAATGCTCCATAGGGTCCACCATGTAGAAGGGCGCTAACCCTTTATGGTTTTCTCTGGAGGCCACCCATATCCAGAAACTCTTAAAGAAGTTTAGCTGTTTACACTAACCCTAACCCTATGCTGTTTCCTAACCCTACTCTGTTCCCTGGGAGGGAATGAATGACAGCTGAGGGGGAAGGTACATAAAATTTCAAATTTTGTAGCTTGATAACACCATACGTTAAAATCATCAGCTCTTAACAAGTTGCAAATCTGATTATTAACATTCAGGAAAATCACAGACACGTAATAATTTTATTTTGAATCCTAAAACCATTGACTATTACCACATCAAAAAACTTAGTATTTGATAAGAGCAGGGAGGGAATTCTTCAGGTATGCAACTCCAATCCTCATAATAAAGATCACCTGGGCAGAGTAAAGGGAATTTGGTGTTTGAACTCTGTCATTCCTTACATTTTCTGCAGGATGGTTTCTGCAGTGGTGGCATGGCTCACTGTAATAAGATTTAAAACCAATAAAATATCATATGTTTTGAGAGGACATTGGTTATAAAGCAACCAACTTCAGCATTTGGCCTAGAGTAGGTGTTAAGTAAATAGTAGTCACTCTCATTTTATGAACTGTTGTGCAAGGGCAGAAGTTAAGTGGGTCTTTATAGAGCTGCCTGAGAGCTGCCTGAGACCTGCCCAATGAGCATCTATGTCTTTAACCAGATTTTGATTCATACAAATTCATGCAGAAATTAAGTCCAGTTCCTTTGTCATAATCTAATGTTGTGGTTTAATTTTTTTTTTAGATGGTGTCATTCTTCTTCTTACCTCTGTGCCTGGAATAACTGTTCTTTCACTTGATGAACTTCTACTTGTACACCATTCAGGACTCAGCCTAGACCTTACTTCTTCCAGGAGGTCTTTTCCTTGCCATCTTCCTCCCATCACTCAGGACAGGTATCACTTTTTTCTCATAGCATCTTGGCCATACCGCTATCACAATACCCATCACAGTTGTGTTATCATCCTTTGTTTTACTGTTTCTCCCTATATTCTGGGTTCCTTAAAGGCAGGGACCTTTAATTTATATCCAAAGTACCAGACATGTTTAATAAATGTATACCGAGTAAGTGTCAATTCTGTTTTAAACAATATAACCATATTTCTATTTAAGATGAAACTTTCCTGAATACTTGCTTAACATCTTTATCAAAATAAAGAATAAAAGGTGAAATCTACTGAGCATTTAATACCTGCCAAGCACTATGCTAAGGAATTTATTTGTAGAATCTCATTAAATCCTCTCAAAAACCCTATAGAAAAGGTTCTATCACGATCACTATTTTAAAGAAGGAGAAATTGGGCCTTGGAGAGAAAAGTAACTTGCCTAAGGAGGCAAAATTAGTAAATGGGAAAGTCATAATTTACACGTATGTGTTATGACACCCAAATCCTACATTTAACCACTAAGTCATGCTGCCTTCTATAATATTTCCCAGTTTGCAATTAATATCCTGTTTAAGGTCAACCATAGTGTGCATTAAAGTACACACCTACACATGCACAGGCACACATAGGCAAATAAAATGCTAGAAAATAAATCAATACATAATGATAATACTACCAATTCCAGCATAAAGAGGCAACCGTGACTAGTTTCAGGACTTGTGAATTCTGCAGGCATCACAAAATCTGAAGTCAGGTGGCAGAACCCGGGAAGTTTTCTCATGATGCTAACTTGCCTTGGTATGATGGGAGGGGGAAACCCATACATAGATGATGTAAAGGAATGCCAGGTGGACTCCAATATTTTGGGTGAGGAGGCAGATTGATGGCAGGTGAAAATTAACTCCAGAAAGGGAGAAATAATACACATCAGTAAAGCATCAGATCAACTTTCAGTGCCACATCCTGGATTTCTTTTAACCTTAGTATAAAAAGTCAGCTCACAGATTTCCCTGTCACAGGAGCATAGCTTGTAAATGCAAGAGAGTAAGTATCACAGGATGATAACTTTTCCCTTATAACTTGCATCGGTCAACAGCTGGGCTCTAAAGTGACCAAAGATTCTACAGTGAAGATAGTTTGGAGTTATTTTGGAGTTACTTTGATGATGTTCTTCACCGTGAAAAAAAACTTTTCAGAAAGCAAACACAATGCTTGGCAGAATGTTAAAGGGAGAGTCCCTGACACACTGCCTGGGCCTTAGAACCGGAGGTAAAACTGCCCCAGACAGCAAAGAAGTCATCTCGTTCAAATATAAAGCACAACATTTGGACCAGAACCCAAGGGTCTTCAAAGCAGTGCAATGAGAGATGCAGCCACACATTTAGATTTTATGAAGTAACAAATATAATTAATAATTTCATTTTTGCTGATGGAAGACCCTGAGAAGTACTGTTTTAATACTACGATGAGTTGGGGAGAGGAAGGTCTGTTATCTGTGCGATTGTCTTCTGCTTCCTTATGCAATTTTACAAAGCAAGAACTAGGGTCACAGGGAGGTGATGGCAAGTAAACAAAATATATGAAAGGAGATCTTTCTTCTGTACAGGACATAACTAGCTGTGGCATTCGAGGTCGCTGAAGCTCAGAGTGTCAAATGCTGTGGGTGGAGTTAAAAGAAGCTGGAAATTTTAAGATCCACAGTAATAATGACAATGGGGTAGCTGAAAGAGGCGTGATCAAACCCCAGGCCCAGATATGAACAAATAACCTTAGAGGTACTAAAAGGTTTGGATTAGCCTTGCACCAACCTTGAACCCAAAACCCGACTGGGCTGTGGGCGTCAGAGGCCAAGCTCTGCTTCCCCTGCCTTTAGGAGCAGCTTTGGAGGCAGAGAGCATCACCTTCAGCATCAGAGAAATGACAGAGCAGGGACATTCCCACCTTCCTACTGATCCAAAGATGTTCTTTGCTTATTGTTGACAGACTTCTACAAACAGTGGTCTTTCTTATTAGTAAAAATTTAATACTAGCTAACACCATTTAAAACATGAATTGTTCAGGAGTAACTTAGAATTCAAAGGAACTTTTTTAAGGAAATATATGGGGCTTTTCAATGTCTATCTATCTATCTACCTATCTATCTATCTATCATTCTATCGTTCTATCGTTCTATCATTTATCTACTTTTCACTGTATATGATCAGATAAAGTTTATCTTTCCTCTTTTAGAAACATAATTTTGATATACACATCCTATTTTTAGTACCCATGAAAGAGTACTATTTGCTGCATATTTGGGTTTTAATATTACAAGAAAACATCTAGAAAGGTGGGTAGAATCATGCCCCATCCCCCCAAAAGGTGCCCATATCCTAATTCTCAAAATTTGTGAGTATATTATTATCTCAAATAGCAAAGGAGACTTTGTAGATAGGATTAAGGGCATTGAGATGGGAAGATTATCCTAGATGATCTGGGTGAGCCTGTGTAACCACAGGAGTCCTTATAAGAGACAGGCAGGAGTGTCAGAGTCAGAGAAGGCGATGTGACAGAAGCAGAGGCAAGAGGGAGAGAGAGGATGAGATTTGGCGATGCTGAGTTCCTGGCTTTGAAGATAGAGGAAGGAGCCATGAGTCCGGGAAGTTACAAAGCCTCTCTAGGCAAAGGCAAGGGAATGAATTCTCCCCTAGGGGCTCCAGGAGGAATACAGTCCTGCCAACATTGTTGATTTTCTGTCCTCCAGAAATGTAAGATAATTTGTTGTTTTAAACCCCTAAATTTGTGGTAAGTAAGTTGTTACAGTGGCAATAGGAAACACACACAGACTTGGGCAACAGAAGTGGGCTGCTGCTATTAACAACAACTGAAAAATGCGGAAGTGGCTTTGGAATTGGGCATGGGCAGAAGCTGGAAAACTGTTGATGACCAGGACAGGAAAAGCCTACATTGCCTTAAAAAGACTGTAGGTAAAAATGTGGATATTGATGACTCTGGTAGGGAGGACTTAGATAAAAATGAGGAGCACAGTGGAGAAAACTTACATTTTCTTATTTAAGAAGACTGCTGGTGGAAAAGTGGACTTTAAAGGCATTGTTAGCAAGGGCTCAGGACACGAGGAATATGTGGAAACTGGAAGAAAGGGGTCTCTTGTTTTGTATATAATGGCATAAAGCTTGGCTGACACGTGTCCCACAAATTTGTGGAGAGCGGCCCTTCTGAGCCATAACTTAGGGTACTGAGCTGTGGAGATTTCCAAGCAAAGTGTTGAAGGTACATCCTGGTTTCCTTTTGCTGTTTATAATAAAATGTAATAGGAAAGAGAAAAATTGAGGAAAGAAGTCTTAAGCAACAGAACAAAACAAAAACCCAGCACTTGCTGATTTTAGAAATCCTCAGCCAATCCAGATTTTTTAAAACCTGTGATTTTAGGATTCTCAACTCTAGAACTGTAAGATAATAAATATACATTGTGTTAAGCCACTAAGTCTGCATCATTTTGTTACATCAGCAAAAAGAAACTAATACGGTGGCCAAAATGAGAAGCCCCGGGTAAATAAAGAACATGTTCATTTGCGGGGAGAGCTTCTGAGACGTGGAACTCAGCTGGGGACTCTCTTTGACACTGACGCTCACTGTTGCCCCATTTCCCTCACTTCTGTGGGGCCCATAACAACTGCAGCATCAACTAACCACCCCAAAACTTGGTGACCTACACACTGCAATGTGTTATCTGTCATGAGTCTAAGGGTCACCTGGCATCTCTGGCGGGCTCACTCCTGGTCTGCAGTCAGCTGAGGAAGTCTGCTGGGTTCTGGCTGGTCTCGCATGGCCTCAGCTGGGATGACGTGGCTCATCTCCACACCATGTCTCCCCCTCCAGCAGGCTGGCCTGGCTTGTTCTCACAGTGGCGGCAGGGCTCCAGAAGAGAACACAGAAGCACGCAAGGCCTCTTGAGGCCATGGCTCTGAACCAACATACCATCACTTTCTGCTGCCCAAAGCAAGCCTCACAGCCAGCGCAGAGTAAAGGGTGCAGAAATAGACTGACTCTACCTCTTAAATGGAGGCGCTGCAAAGCCCCACTGACACAGGTTACAGGGATGGGTGAAAAAATGGCAATATTTGTGCATCAGTGCACCACTATGTTTATGATAGAAACACTGATAATGACTCTTCAAACGGAAGTTTAGGCCCAGGAACCTAGATGTACCTGCAAAATATCTGTTTTTGAAATCATTCAACTAACATCATGGTCCAGAGCCTGGAAAGGGAGGGAAGGAGGCAGAAAGAGAAAAGAACCAAAGATTGATTCAATGGTATATTCTTTGATAGCAGAGCCAGAAAAGAGACTACAAAGTTTGGCTATCCCTGCTCCAGTGGGAATGAACCAATAATACATAGTTTACTGCTGGGATGGCTTTTCCTGTGATGTCACAAATGCAGAATTGTCCTGATCATCAATAGACCTGAGATTTGCAGAAAAAGTCTTTCTAACATTGATTATCATTCTTAGGTTTACTTTGAATCTATTAAAGAATCTTTCTTTTAAAAAAATAACCTACATAATCAACTCTTAAACAGAAAAAAATATGCAATTAGCCTGAAAGTCAGCTGAAATTGGACACGGATTTTAAATAAGGCCCATCACATCACACTTTTAATTCCCTAGAAACAATACTGCCCAGTAATCTAGAACAATAAACACCCAAGTGGTACCACAAAATGCTTAACAGGGAAATGTATGAAAGACGAGAAATATTTTTACCCAAAGGAAAAATCTGATAATTCATATCGACCCACTCCCACCATGATTTATAAAGAATAATTCAAGATGTGTGGGCTACACGGCCCGCCGCCGCCATCTTGAATTGAGTGTCGTGTGCGGTGCTTCTGCGCACGTCTGACTGAGGTACCCGTGTAACCGTTTCTCACTAGTATCTGATGGGCTGGGTGTGAGGCTTCTGTACGCAGGCCCTACAAGCAAGTGAGACTGGACTAAGCACAAAGGAAAAGAAAAGGTTCAACATCAGTTGTCTATGGAAAATGAACAGATGATCTTCTAGCCGTGTGGATGAAAGGCTCTTGGTGCTCCAGCCAGGCATCAGGGCTGTGCCTCTGAGGTGGGAGAGCCAACTTCAGGACACTGGTCCACAAGAGACCTCCCAGCTCCACGTAATACCAAACAGCGAAAATCTCTCAGAGATCTCCATCTCAACATCAAGACCCAGCTTCACTCAATGACCAGCAAGCTACATTGCTGGACACCCTATGCCAAACAACTAGCAAGACAGGAACACAGCCCCATCCATTAACAGAGAGGCTGCCTAAAATCATAATAAGGCCACAGACACCCCAAAACACACCACCAGACGTGGACGTGCCCACCAGAAAGACAAGATCCAGCCTCATCCACCAGAACACAGGCACTAGTCCCCTCCACCAGGAAACCTACACAACCCACTGAACCAACCTTAGCCACTGGGGACAGATACCAAAAACAACGGGAACTACGAACCTGCAGCCTGTGAAAAGGAGACCCCAAACACAGTAAGATAAGCAAAATGAGAAGACAGAAAAACACACAGCAGATGAAGGAGCAGGGTCAAAACACACCAGACCTAACAAATGAAGAGGAAATAGGTAGTCTACCTGAAAAAGAATTCAGAATAATGATAGTAAGGATGATCCAAAATCTTGGAAATAGAATAGACAAAATGAAAGAAACATTTAACAAGGACGTAGAAGAACAAAAGAGGAACCAAGCAACGATGAAAAGCACAGTAAATGAAATTAAAAACACTCTAGATGGGATCAATAGCAGAATAACTGAGGCAGAAGAATGGATAAGTGACCTGGAAGATAAAATGGTGGAAATAACTACTGCAGAGCAGAATAAAGAAAAAAGAATGAAAAGAACTGAGGACAGTCTCAGAGACCTCTGGGACAACATTAAACGCACCAACATTCGAATCATAGGGGTCCCAGAAGAAGAAGAGAAAAAGAAAGGGACTGAGAAAATATTGGAAGAGATTATAGTTGAAAACTTCCCTAATATGGGAAAGGAAATAGTTAATCAAGTCCTGGAAGCACAGAGAGTCCCATACAGGATAAATCCAAGGAGAAACACACCAAGACACATATTAATCAAACTATCAAAAATTAAATATAAAGAAAACATATTAAAAGCAGCAAGGAACAAACAACAAATAACACACAAGGGCATCCCCATAAGGTTAACAGCTGATCTTTCAGCAGAAACTCTGCAAGCCAGAAGGGAGTGGCAGGATATACTTAAAGTGATGAAGGAGAAAAACCTACAACCAAGATTACTCTACCCAGCAAGGATCTCATTCAGATTTGATGGAGAAATTAAAACCTTTACAGACAAGCAAAAGCTGAGAGAGTTCAGCACCACCAAACCAGCTTTACAACAAATGCTAAAGGAACTTCTCTAGGCAAGAAACACAAGAGAAGGAAAACACCTACAATAACAAACCCAAAACATTTAAGAAAATGGGAATAGGAACATACATATCGATAATTACCTTAAATGTAAATGGATTAAATGCTCCCACCAAAAGACACAGACTGGCTGAATGGATACAAAAACAAGACCCATATATATGCTGTCTACAAGAGACCCACTTCAGACCTAGAGACACATACAGACTGAAAGTGAGGGGATGGAAAAAGATATTCCATGCAAATGGAAATCAAAAGAAAGCTGGAGTAGCAATTCTCATATCAGACAAAATAGACTTTAAAATAAAGACTATTACAAGAGACAAAGAAGGACACTATATAATGATCAAGGGATTGATCCAAGAGGAAGGTATAACAATTGTAAATATTTATGCACCCAACATAGGAGCACCTCAATACATAAGGCAAATAATAACAGCCATAAAAGGGGAAATCGACAGTAACACAATCATAGTAGGGGACTTTAACACCCCACTTTCACCGATGGACAGATCATCCAAAATGAAAATAAATAAGGAAACACAAGCTTTAAATGATACATTAAACAAGATGGACTTAATTGATATTTATAGGACATTCCACCCAAAAACAACAGAATACACATTTTTCTCAAGTGTTCATGGAACATTCTCCAGGATAGATCATATCTTGGGTCACAAATCAAGTCTTGGTAAATTTTAAAAAATTGAAATCGTATCAAGTATCTTTTCTGACCACAACGCTATGAGACTAGATATCAATTACAGGAAAAGATCTGTAAAAAATACAAACACATGGAGGCTACACAATACACTACTTAGTAACGAAGTGATCACTGAAGAAATCAAAGGGGAAATCAAAAAATACCTAGAAACAAATGACAATGGAGACACGATGACCCAAAACCTATGGGATGCAGCAAAAGCAGTTCTAAGAGGGAAGTTTATAGCAATACAAGCCTACATCAAGAAACAGGAAACATCTCGAATAAACAACCTAACCTTGCACCTAAAGCAATTAGAGAAAGAAGAACAAAAAAACCCCAAAGCTAGCAGAAGGAAAGAAATCATAAAGATCAGATCAGAAATAAATGGAAAAGAAATTAAGGAAACAATAGCAAAAATCAATGAAACTAAAAGCTGGTTCTTTGAGAAGATAAACAAAATTGATAAACCATTAGCCAGACTCATCAAGAGAAAAACGGAGAAGACTCAAATGTATAGAATTAGAAATGAAAAAGGAGAAGTAACCACTGACACTGCAGAAATACAAACGATCATGAGAGATTATTACAAGCAACTCTATGCCAATAAAATGGACAACCTGGAAGAAATGGACAGACTCTTAGAAATGCACAACCTGCCGAGACTGAACCAGGAAGAAATAGAAAATATGAACAGACCAATCACAAGCACTGAAATTGAAACTGGGATTAAAAATCTTCCAACACACAAAAGCCCAGGACCAGATGGCTTCACAGGCGAATTCTATCAAACATTTAGAGAAGAGCTAACACCTATCCTTCTCAAACTCTTCCAAAATATTGCAGAGGGAGGAACACTCCCCAACTCATTCTACGAGGCCACCATCACCCTGATACCAAAACCAAACAAAGATGTCACAAAGAAAGAAAACTACAGGCCAATATCACTGATGAACATAGATGCAAAAATCCTCAACAAAATACTAGCAAACAGAATCCAACAGCACATTAAAAGGATCATACACCATGATCAAGTGGGGTTTATCCCAGGAATGCAAGGATTCTTCAATATACGCAAATCAATCAACGTGATACACCATATTAACAAATTGAAAGAGAAAAACCATATGATCATCTCAATAGATGCAGAGAAAGCTTTTGACAAAATTCAACACCCATTTATGATAAAAGCCCTGCAGAAAGTAGGCATAGAGGGAACTTTCCTCAACATAATAAAGGCCATATATGACAAACCCACAGCCAACATTGTCCTCAATGGTGAAAAACTGAAACCATTTCCACTAAGATCAGGAACAAGACAAGGTTGCCCACTCTCACCACTATTATTCAACATAGTTTTGGAAGTGTTAGCCACAGCAATCAGAGAAGAAAAAGAAATAAAAGGAATCCAAATCAGAAAAAAGAAGTAAAGCTGTCACTGTTTGCAGATGACATGATACTATACATAGAGAATCCTAAAGATGCTACCAGAAAACTACTGGAGCTAATCAATGAATTTGGTAAAGTAGCAGGGTACAAAATTAATGCACAGAAATCTCTTGCATTCCTATATACTAATGATGAAAAATTTGAAAGTGAAATTAAGAAAACACTCTCGTTTACCATTGCAACAAAAAGAATAAAATATCTAGGAATAAACCTACCTAAGGAGACAAAAGACCTGTATGCAGAAAATTATAAGACACTGATGAAAGAAATTAAAGATGATACAAACAGATGGAGAGATATACCATGTTCTTGGATTGGAAGAATCAACATTGTGAAAATGACTCTGCTACCCAAAGCAATCTACAGATTCAATGCAATCCCTATCAAACTACCACTGGCATTTTTCACAGAACTAGAACAAAAAATTTCACAATTTGTATGGAAACACAAAAGACCCCGAATAGCCAAAGCAATCTTGAGAACAAAAAATGGAGCTGGAGGAATCAGGCTCCCTGACTTCAGACTATATTACAAAGCTACAGTAATCAAGACAGTTTGGTACTGGCACCAAAACAGAAATATAGATCAATGGAACAGGATAGAAAGCCCAGAGATAAGCCCATGCACATATGGTCACCTTATCTTTGATAAAGGAGGCAAGCATATACAATGGAGAAAAGACAGCCTCTTCAATAAGTGGTGCTGGGAAAATTGGACAGGTACATGTAAAAGTATGAAATTAGAACACTCCCCGACACCATACACAAAAATATACTCAAAATGGATTAAAGACCTAAGTGTAAGGCCAGACACTATCAAACTCTTAGAGGAAAACATAGGCAGAACACTCTATGACATAAATCACAGCTAGATCCTTTTTGACCCAGCTCCTAGAGAAATGGAAATAAAAACACAAATAAACAAATGGGACCTAATGAAACTTAAAAGCTTTTGCACAGCAAAGGAAACCATAAACAAGACCAAAAGAATGGGAGAAAATATTTGCAAATGAAGCAACTGACAAAGGATTAATCTCCAAGATTTACAAACAGCTCATGCAGCTCAATAACAAAAAAACAAACAACCCAATCCAAAAATGGGCAGTAGACCTAAATAGACATTTCTCCAAAGAAGATATACAGATTGCCAACAGACACATGAAAGAATGCTCAACATCATTAATCATTAGAGGAATGCAAATCAAAACTACAATGAGGTATCATCTCACACCGGTCAGAATGGCCATCATCAAAAAATCTAGAAACAATAAATGCTGGAGAGGGTGTGGAGAAAAGGGAACCCTCTTGCACTGTTGGTGGGAATGTAAATTGATACAGCCACTATGGAGAACAGTATGGAGGTTCCTTAAAAAACTAAAAATAGAGCTACCATACGACCCAGCAATCCCACTACTGGGCATATACCCTGAGAAAACCATAATTCAGAAAGAGTCATGTACCAAAATATTCATTGCAGCTCTGTTTACAATAGCCAGGACATGGAAGCAACCTAGGTGTCCATCATCGGATGAATGGATAAAGAAGATGTGGCACATATATACAATGGAATATTACTCAGCCATAAAAAGAAATGAAATGGAGGTATTTGTAATAAGGTGGATGGAGTTAGAGTCTGTCATACAGAGTGAAGTAAGTCAGAAAGAGAAAAAGAAATACAGTATGCTAACACATATATATGGAATCTAAGGAAAAAAAAAAAAAAGGTCATGAAGAACCTAGTGGCAAGACGGGAATAAAGACACAGACCTACTAGAGAATGGACTTGAGGCTATGGGGAGGGGGAGGGGTGAGATGTGACAGGGTGAGAGAGTGTCATGGACATATATACACTACCAAATGTAAAATAGATAGCTAGTGGGAAGCAGCCGCATAGCACAGGGAGATCAGCTCGGTGCTTTGTGACCACCTAGAGGAGTGGGATAGGGAGGGTGGTAGGGAGAGAGATGCAAGAGGGAAGAGATATGGGAACATATGTATATGTATAACTGATTCACTTTGTTATAAAGCAGAAAGTAACACACCATTGTAAAGCAATTATATTTCAATAAAGATGTTTAAAAAAAAAAAAAAGATGTGTGGGCTAGATCAACAGAAATAGACAATATTGTAAAGATGCTTAGGTCTATCATAGTTTGATAGCTAAGTTTTACCTAAATTGATTCCAATATTTTTTAGAATTGTCTAGTTGAAAAAAAGAGTTTTTTTTGGAAGCTGAATCTAAGCTATTTTAGCATAATAATAAACACATTCATTTGACTGCATTGGACAAGCATGTCATATATGCAAAGCATTTTCGTAGAAGTTATCTAATTTAATCTTCATTAAAACCCATGAGGTGGGCACTATTGTCCCATTCCAAAGTGATTAAATAATTTATGTATGGTTATACCACAACAAAGTTATAGGGTTTGGATTCTATCTGAAATCAAAGTAATCTCTTTGCTTCCCTTTCTGCCTCCTATGCCTTCCTATGTAAAAGTGAAAGTGACAGGCTGAAGAGTAAACCTGGGATGTTAAAAGCAAAGGTGTGTGCTTAATAGTAGTACCTAGAAGGGTTCCAGGTCACAGTCATTAATAGGGTTCACCAGATCTCGCTGTATCCCCGCCTCCTGGGCACATAGGAGATTTGCACCCCTTTTTTTTTCTTATGATTGGATGGGATCAAGTGCCTAGATCTGGCTGCAGATGCAAGAGAAGTTAAAGGTGAATCACGTCTGAGGCACACCTGGTCAAAGAACAACCAAGACTTCCTTTGTCTCTGGACCACGGTCAGTAATGTTGAACGTCTGGGCGCCCCATCAGCCTGGGGTCCCAAGTGACGCCAGAAGAGCAGTGAGAGAGCCCTGTTGCCCGTGACAGGCGGGCCCTGGGAGCCAGGAGTCAGCCTTTGCTGATCTAAGCCTCTGACATGTGGGGTTTGTTGGTTACAGCAGTATAATCTAGCACATCCTCACTGATACACATGAGGTTCTCCCCAAGAGAAGATGCTTTGTGGGTTGCACCAAATCCATACACTAATCCACCTGGGAAGAGTAACCAACTAACCTCAACATCACAACAAAACACAAGGCAGCTCAACCAGATATGGCAGATATGAGCAGAACTGACCTACATATGAATGAAATAAGAAGGCATTTCCAGGTAATAATAAAAAAGTAAACATGATGTTGTTTCTCATATTATCAATGGTGAAGTTTCAGTTATTATTTTTTTAAATCTCTAATTTGTGACAGACCAATATGTGATCTCACCACGTGAGTTCATGTGATCCACTAACTATTTTATAGCTAGCGACCCCCTTTGACTCGCCAAGTGAATTCGCAAATTGTTTGTTGAGATGTGCATTATTAAATTGCTCTAAAAGTTTCTAAAAGCTTACTTTCAATTTCTCTAAGTCATTGCAGACCAATAATCAAATGTCTATGGTCCTTCGGCAGTTCAGGTAACCACACTATGAGTAGCACTGCTTAACATAACAAAGTTTCCTTGATTTGTCTTTAAAGTGAGCTTTGCATTTGCACAACCAGAAACTCATAATTTTCCATAATTGGTTAAAAAACTCAACATAAGGAAACTGGGCTGAAGAGTACTGGATAGAAACAAGATGGACAGTGTGGAGAGCATTAGCGGAACTCTGTTGATGAAATGAGCAATCTGGATTCTGCAGATCAGAAATATTCCTGTAGCCATACTTACTAAGCGTTTTACCAATTCCTAACAGAAAAGAATTGTTAATATCAAAACATTTTGTATATTATAGTTCATCGCACGGAAATCATTCTTAGAGACAGAGTAAACTATACATAGTTTCCACTCCTTAGGGTAGGTCTGGTGTTCTCAGGTAATTTTTTTAAAAAATTTATTTATTTATTTATTTTTGGCTGTGTTGGGTCTTCATTTCTGTGCGAGGGCTTTCTCTAGTTGCGGCAAGCGGGGGTCACTCTTCATCGCGGTGCGCGGGCCTCTCACTGTCGCGGCCTCTCTTGTTACGGAGCACAGGCTCCAGACGCGCAGGCTCAGTAGTTGTGGCTCACGGGCCTAGTTGCTCCGCGGCATGTGGGATCCTCCCAGACCAGGGCTCCAACCAGTGTCCCCTGCATCGGCAGGCAGATTCTCAACCACTGCGCCACCAGGGAAGCCCTTCTCAGGTAATCTTTTGTAGTTAAAAAAAAAAACAATCGCAGTTTGTTGTTTATAGGAGTGCTTAAACAACCTGTATAGATAAATCTGACCCAAGATTGACAACTATTATGAGAATTCTAGTTCCCAGTCTGAGTAGATGGAGTAAAACCAGCTTAGATGAAAAGGTGCCTTCGCGTAGTTTATTCCTCTCTGAGAATGCCACGCATTCGGATTTTTGTTAAAAATTGGTGTGTATGTATACACATATACAACACACAGCACACACATATTACACCTCTGTATATACAACATGGTTTCTCAACCTTGGTATTTCATTACCTAATGATTTGGGCCAGTAATCCTTGCTGTGGGAGCTGTTCTGTGCACTATAGGATGTCTAGAAGCATTCCTGGACTCTACCCACTGGACGCTAGTAACACGGCTCCAGTCATGACAATCAAAAATATCTTCAGATATTGCCAAGTGCCTCTTGGGGGAAAATTGTCCCTGGTTGAGAACTAGTGATATGTACTGTGTACAATATATATCTATCCTAGGCCATTCAGGCTGCTATAACAAAATATCACAGATGGAATAGCTTATAAACAACAGGAATTTATTTGTCATAGTTCTGGAGGCCAGAAATCCAAGATCAAGGTGCCAGCAAGGTCACATTTTCCGTGAGGACCCTGGCTCATGGCTAGGACTTTCTCACTCTGTCCTCACGTCGGAGAGGGGCAGAGGGAATCGCTCTGCAGCATCCTTTATAAGGGCATTAATCCCACTCAGGACTCCACCCTCATGAGCTATTCACCTCCCAAAGGCCCACCTCCTAACACCATCACCTTTGGGGGTTAGGATCTCAATACACAAAGTGGGGATGGGGGCTGGGCACAAACATTCAGTTCATAGCAATATCTTTCAACAAATATTTTTCTGTTTTTTTTTAACATCTTTATTGGAGTATAATTGCTTTACAATGGTGTGTTAGTTTCTGCTTTATAACAAAGTGAATCAGTTATACACATACATATATTCCCATATCTCTTCCCTCTTGCATCTCCCACCCTCCCTATTCCACCCCTCTAGGTGGTCACAAAGCACCGAGCTGATCTCCCTGTGCTATGCGGCTGCTTCCCACTAGCTATCTATTTTACGTTTGGTAGTGTATATATGCCCATGCCACTCTCTCACTTTGTCACAGCTTACCCTTCCCCCTCCCCATATCCTCAAGTCCATTCTCTAGTAGGTCTGTGTCTTTATTCCCGTCTTACCCCTAGGTTCTTGATACAGCCACTATGGAGAACAGTATGGAGGTTCCTTAAAAAACTAAAAATAGAACTACCATACGACCCAGCAATCCCACTACTGGGCATACACCCTGAGAAAACCATAATTCAAAAAGAGTCATGTACCAAAATGTTCACTGCAGCTCTATTTACAATAGCCAGGACATGGAAGCAACCTATGTGTCCATCAACAGATGAATGGATAAAGAAGATGTGGCACATATATACAATGGAATATTACTCAGCCATAAAAAGAAACGAAATTAAGTTATTTGTAGTGAGGTGGATGGACCTAGAGTCTGTCATACAGAGTGAAGTAAGTCAGAAAGAGAAAAACAAATACCGTATGCTAACACATATATATGGAATCTAAGAAAAAAACAAAAAAACAAATATTTTTCTTAATTTCTTGGGAAAACTCACATGAATCCATCATAACTCATTAAAAAGCAAACAAATGTCTTGCTTTTCAAAAAAGCAGTATGGGACAAAATATTAAAAGCATCACTTGGTCAACTTTTTATGCAAGTGATTTAAAGGTACTTATATCGTGTCCTGATTGTGTTTTCAACACACTGTATCAGGCACTGGTCTCTGTGAAGCGAAAGGTCCAAATATCATCTCAGAGTAAATGTTAGACATAAAATACTTCAATTATTTCAAGTGGACGGGAATGAAAAAGTAATGTCGAGACGTGGGTTCTGCATCTCATTCCAGTATGTGGAAAGACCGTTCAGAAGACATTCGTGCACTTTCCTCCCAGGACTGGAGCAGCCAGCTGGAGTAACCTGCATTGCCCTCATAGGATGCGGAGGATTCTGTCTAGTCAGGCCTTTGGCAGGACCCTGGCAGCTTTGTTTGTGGTCAGGCGACCCCCTCACAATTCTGTTACTTTATTCTTAAGAAAGTTGCCATGGAGACTGGCACAGAGATGGCAGTCAGCCAGGAGCAAAGAGAGAGAGTTTTAGGTTGAAAGAAGCACACACACTCACACACACTCATGCTCTCAAAATACAACCTTGTGTGTACATAATCAACTTAAAAAGAATACACTTGGAGTCATCGTGTATTTGGGTAAATGGTTAAACCATTGTTTCTTTTCTAACTTGCCCAAAGGAACAACACCAGCTAAAGAGCAGTTAATGAAGTAGGAAAACAGCACCTATTAAAAGTAATCCATCACAGCTCGTGAACACCCAGCTAGTGGGCATCTGATGGCAAAATCTGTTTGCTTGGGAAAAACAGTCATGAGAAAGAAAAGTGAAATGATACAGTAAATGAAAACTGTATTCTTCGTTTGGTGAAAACAAATGTGATTTGGTCAAATTAAATATTATGAAAAACAGTCCAACATTTTAGTTTAGTTGCACACACAAAAAGTAAAAAGAACATAAGGCTTTACAGATTTAGTTTTCAATTTTGGAAGCACATATGAATGGGGATTATCATTAGCATTCTGCACAGCCTCAGATTTTATCCAGTATTTGGTGTCTGGAACACTTTGCACTACAACCTTCATTTCCAAAGTGTTTTGTCAAAAGTGATGAGAAAATCCTGAAGGACATCTGAGTTAGTGAGTAGTGCATGCAGGAAAGTCATAAATCCTTCAGAATACTCTAAAACAGCATTAGAAACTTGTATGCTGTGGATGCATAAATCACTTAGTGTTTATTTGGAAAGTAAATCTCTTTATGCAGCATGCGCATAATAAAATCAGAGTTTCTATATGCTTTTATTCCCAGCATTGGGATCTGCATATAAACAATATGCAGGAAAGCATCTCTGTAATTCAGATTATTGGGGTGAGGACGGTGCAAACAAGCCGTCAAACAGGAAGAAAAAAAAAATGAGACGGCTTCCCTGGTGGCGCAGTGGTTAAGAACCCGCCTGCCAATGCAGGGGACATGGGTTCGAGCCCTGGTCCGGGAAGATCCCACATGCCGCAGAGCAACTAAGCCCGTGAGCCACAACTACTGAGCCTACGTGCCACAACTACTGAAGCCCACACACCTAGAGCCCGTGCTCCACAAGAGAAGCCATCACAATAAGAAGCCCACACACCACAATGAAGAGTAGACCCTGCTCGCCACAACTAGAGAAAGCCAGCACACAGCAACAAAGACCCAATGCAACCAAAAATAAAAATAATAAATAAAAATAGATAAATTTAAAAAATATATAAAGAAAAATGAGAGAAAAATTCCGCAAGATGAAACTTTCCTTTCTGCTTCTTATGAAAGTGATTTGGACTCTCCAAAGACTGGTGACTTCTATGCATGACCAACTAACTCAATCAGATAACAACAACTGTGAAGTCTTTTCCTCTATTCCCTAAGGACATATTATCTTGGACATATTCCTATGTGGGCTTCTGTGTGGCCCCAATAAGCTGACCCAAAGCACTTCACCTAAGGTTTAAGTTGAAGCTTTGTTTTCCAAGTTTGGGGAACACTGCACAGTCTCACTCCAGAATCACTGCATACGTATCAAAACTTAGTGTTTTGTAGTCCTCCCGATGATCAAGTATGTCTGGATTTTACATGGTCCTTTTGTCACTAGATAAACAAGACCTGCTGAAATTGCAAAGGAACTATACAATTATTAGAGTTGGATGGGCACCAAGCTGCCACCAGGCTGATACTATTTAAATCAGCTTGTGGTCCACAGGTCAGCAACATCAGAATCCCTCAACTCCACTCGATTCCCTGCTCTCCTTGCCCAGTGAACACAGCAAAAGGCAGAAGTCTGTCTAGACAGAAGTAATTTATCCAAACTGTCTCCTTCTGTAACCCACAGAAAGAGATACCTGCAATTCCCCTGACCATGGAAACTGACAGTAATTAGCATGAAATTTCACCATCACATTAATGGTGACCCAAACGACTGAAAGAAAATCAATTAAAATCATTTTTATTTTAAGGCAAAGGGCATGCTTGCAATAAGGGAGAGTTGGGTTTTTATTAGAGAATAAAAAGGGAGTCCTTATTCTGTGATGCAATTCTGATTGTATTCAATTATAACATATTTACGGTACATCAATCTTAGTGTAGTTTTTACAAAGAAATTTTCAAGCATATCTTGGTAAACTTGTTTAAAAGTTGAATCAAAACTTCCCCCACCCGATATACACACTCCTGCAATGTTTTGGTATTATTTTCAGCAGAAATGAAGGTAAGAATGTTCGTTGAGAGCTATGACTTTTTAAAAATATTTATTTATTTACTTATTTATTTATTTAGCTGTGCCGGGTCTTAGTTGCGGCATGCAGGATCTTCATTGCCATGTGGGATCTTTAGTTGTGGCATGTGGGATCTAGTTCCCTGACCAGGGATTGAACCCAGGCCCCCTGCACTGGAACCATGGAATCTTAGCCACTGGACCACCAGGGAAGTTTCAAGAGCTATGACTTTTAACTTTTCACAAATGAAAGGAGCAGTGTGCTTTCGAGTCTCCACTGACACATCAGGCTTCCACATTCCTTCAATTAAAAGATTTGCAAGTATTTGCAAATACAGCACAGGGAACTCTACTCAGTGCTCTGTGGTGACCTAAATGGGAAGGAAATCCAAAAAAGAGGAGATATATGTATACGTATAGCTGATTCACTTTGTTGTATGGTAGAAACTAACATTACATGGTAAAGTAACTATACTCCAATAAAAATTAAAAAAAAAAAAAAGCTTACAAAGTTAGTTAAAAGGTATGCTGGGGAAAATACAAAAAGGTAAAAATAGTGATTTTCTTTCAGTGTTGCAATTGCATAGAGGATAACTTTCCTCCATTGAGAGGAGGCAAAAAGCAAACAAGTAGACACTTTATCACAAATTATTTTATTTATATAAATAAAAGCAATTTCTTCCCTAAGCGCTATTAAGCCTGGAGTCATTTCCAACACGTATGATTCTGTTGCTAACCTTGGAGGTAACTGAGATCAGGATTCTGGTTTTGGGTTTATTCATTCTATTCACCCTCCCATCAGCCCCATTTTTAAACATTTCTCCAGATTCTTGGGACCTCCCTCCTCCTGCCATTTCCATCCCATCTCTTGAAACCAGATGGAAGTCTTCTCTCACCAGGCAGTATCCTACCATCTTTCTTTGTCTATGAAAACTTGCCTGTCCTGCGTTCCATTCCTCCATTAGATGGGTGTCTCCTTGTGTGACAACTTGATCTAAATGCATCCTAATTGATGCATTTAGTGATGGGTGACTTGCTGCTCGGGGCCCATATCCTCACCAGGCACAGTAGATACAGTGCCCAGGGCCCACAGTACTTTTAGGGATCTGTGAAAATGCTTTTTTTTTTTTAATTAGAAGAAAAAAAGTATGAACTTTGAAGTCACAAAAATGTTTTATTATATAATATTAGTATATTTGTCTTTTCACCAACAGAGTCCTAAAATGTAATTTTAAATATGTTTTTATAGAGGAAGGGGCCATGAAAGTCCTAATGTGGAAATGTTGCTGTCCAGTGACTTATGCTCTGGGTGGATTAGCAATTCCCATTTATTAATTCATCTATTTTCTGCTACCCATTTCTAATTCTTTTTGGATAACTTTTATGTGATGTGAACTTCTTTCAAAAAGGAAAAAAAAAACATGAAGCAAAGATCTATGAGCTGCTTTCTAATAACAATCTGAGAATAATCAAACTAAAAAATTTAATCCTCATAGAAACTGAGGGATGATTATAGGTCTAAGATAGGACCCTTATTTGTGATGACAATGATGATATGATGAGTCACATTTGTAGTGTAAGGTATTTTCATAACCTTTATTTCATGTATAATGAGAAAATGTATCCTTTTAAAATATCTCCCCAGATAGTAGTGGTGTAGCTCTTGTACCCTTATGATCAGTTTCCTGTACTTACCCTTGTAAACTCTAGGATTATTATAATATTTTAGTACTATTTTTAGATGGAGAGTAATGAGGTTGCATGAGAATGATCTCATGTTTAAAGATTTTTGTAAACCGTGTTATGTAAAAATGCTAAAGGAACTTAGAAATTCAGCTTGTCAATCTTTCCTCTTATGTGACAAACCATACACAGTCCTGAAATACAAAGAAAAATAATAATTAAAAGGCAAAAGAGAAATTGGGGACATGGTCAAATATGAATGTATACTTTCATCCATAAGCATAACTCATATGAGTCATTGTAAGCAGCAGAAACCCAACCTGTACTACAGAAAGGACAGGAGAATTATCGGCTCATGGACTCCAAGGGGGGCACAATAACCAAACCCCATATAAATGACTTTGAGAACCATCGAAATCAGGACATGAATGCCTCCAGGGTTTATTATTTGTTTATTTTCTCTGCTTCTCTATGTGTCAGAGGAGCTCAAATTTACAAAGAAAGTAAATGGTGGACCAGGAATTTTAAAGTTCTTTTAATCATTCTGCTACACAGGATATTTCTTACAGTGGAAATGGTGAGTGAAATCAGGGAATCACATTAAAAAAAAAAACAAAAACGGGCATTCCAGAAAATACATATCCCACTAGTTTTCTGGTCCCAAACTGAAATATGTAATTGAAAACAGTCAACGGAGCATCAGGTGTTATGAATTCTGAGACAAGGGCATATGTCCCCTCTTTGCAATGTAGCTTCTTGGAGCTGTGACTACGTGGTCAACATCTGTCATCAAAGGATGGGACCTCAGATAAGAAAGTTATCGGGAAACCTATGTTTACATGAATAGGAAATTAAAGGTACAAAGATCAAGAGTGTTACATCCCCGAAGTCATCACTTTGGCATGCGTGTTTTCTAGAATTGGCCCTTCCCTGAGCTCCTGGATTTAGGTCTACGTTTGTTGATAACACAGAGTGGTTAGTAATGAATTGGTTAATCAAATAAAAATAATTATTTGGGACTAAAATAGCATTTATTATTAACTTAATTTTTCTTGGCATTTTTGGTAACAATAAGGATATGTCAACTAAATGAATGGGTTTCAGATTAAAGAAATTTTTGAAGTTGTGTTTATTTTTAAAGGTAAGTAACCAATCATTTAAAAATAATCAATTAAGAATTTTAATGTTTAAAATTACATTCTGTTAACATAACCTAGTGTAAGCTTCTTGTCTATCAGTTTCCAGACACTGGCAGATTCTCATTGCATCAGACACAGAGTGAAGAGAACCGCCGTGTGCTATGCCAGACAGAGCAAAGCCACAGGCTTCTAGTTACTGTACATACATTTCTGAGGGTCTTCTATGTATGTTCGCTTAGTTAACTGGTTGGTTTAGTTTTTGTAGTGAAATCTAAAAACATTTTAAGGCAAGACAGCTCAGTGAACAGTATGGGGGGAAAAGTGTTTCTCACTGGTTAGTAGCAAAGATTCAAAGAATTAGGTGGATTAAAGACCACTCTAGTAAATGCTGAAGGCAAACCCTGATTTTGTTTGACATCCTTAATACCACACTATATTTTTTTATTCATCAGAGTAAAACACAATGACCTCCACATAGGATCTGTTATCATATACTATAGAAATATTTTTATGCAGAAGGGTGGAATTTTTAAAATCAGTTTTCCAAGATAGCAAGGTTATAATTTAGATTATGAAAGTAATGATTTTGTTTGACATTAAATTACTGAGCATAAACCAAGACTTTTTTTTCCCCCCTGAATTAATATATTTGGGCAGGAAAGCTGCCTTTTTGCTTTTTTCTTTGGCCAAGATGGGAGGGGTTAAAAGTTCATAGCTGCAAAGAAGTGGAGATTATAGTGAAGTTTCTATTGAATAGGGATCATTTTAAAAACTACTGTAGACCACTCTCAAAACACATTGATTCTAGAAGCAGACCCTGATGCTAATTCTCCTTCACTTCAATGTGGATAGGTCTGGAATGTATTGTGTATTCAGAGGTAGCCCAAAGGCAGAACAATCCGGGGCAAACAAGAGAATCATAGTCACAAGAGCCAGAAATCAAAGCAAGTACGAGAGCAGGAGAAAGGCACTGGGGCCTTTGCTTGGGGCCAGAGCAGGGTAAGCTTGACTTATTTCAACTCAAGGAAAACTGTACATTCAACAGCTTTATTTACAAAATAGAGGGTAACCAGAGCAGAAGGAATGACATTATGGGATAAGGGAACGGGGAACATGCAGGTGGTCAGAAAGCAACTGCCACAGTGCCCAGGACATTGCCTCTGCTGGGGTGGGGGCCGCACAGGACCAACAGCCAAGAGGAAGCCCTGAATGCAGGCACTTCCTTCACACATCTGAGCTGCTTTGAGCCACAAGGCTAATAGCAAAGCTAGTATTCTGCAGGACCATCCAGAGCTCCTAGAGATGTGAGACGTGAAATCAAAAGACAGTCAATTTCATGAACATTTGAAAAAGGGATTAATCTCCTGAGTCATCGGGAAAAGGCAAATTCAGATCACAATAATATACCTAAACACATCAACTAAGTTGCTAAAATTAAAAAGACTGACAATACAAAGCGCTGTCAAGGATCTTGAAGAAATGGAACTCTCATACACTGCTACTGAAAACCAATTGTAAACAGTGCTTGGCAACACTCATCATAGCTGAATGTATGCATCCCAATAAACCCAACAATCCACTCCTAGATTTATAACCAACTGAACTGCATTCATATTTGTATCAAGAAACTTGTTCAAAAATGCAAAGAGCAGCATTATTTGTAATAGCCAAAAACTGGAAAAAGAACAAATGTCCATCAAAAGTAAAATATATATATAGTATACAATGAAATATTATACAGTAACGAAAATGAATGGATTGATGCTTAAGGGAAAAACCTGCGTGACTTTCATGAACAAAATGTAGAACAAAAGCCAGGCACAAAGGAGTACATCCCTTATGATTCTACTTATCTAAAGAGCAAACATTAGCAAAACTATGTTGTTAGAAGTCAAGACAGGGATTTCCTTTGGGGTTACTTACTGGCAATGGGCCTGAGGAAGACTTCAGGTGCTAATGATGTCCTAGTTCTTGATCTTGGGTGTGACCTGATATGGGTATGTCTATTTTGTGAAAATGTATCAGCTATACAATTGTCATTTGTGCACTTTTCTGTATTTAAGTTATCCTTCATTAAATAAAAAATTTTTGCAAAAAAGCTATGAATAAATGTCATAAGCAGATGGAGGAGAGTGGACAGTAAAAATGAGAGACAGTAGCAGGGAGATTCCTATAAAAGAAGGGACCTGAAGAGGCAAGCAGAAGTGCTGTCTGCACCATTTCTGGAAATCTGGCCAAGGGCACACTTCCCACCAGAAAATGGGTAGCCTTGTGTGCTCAACTTTTCCCTATTTCTCACTATCTGTGTTCTTGGACTCTCTAATACCTGATTATCTCATCTGTAACTTGGAAATATCTTGTAGTTTTATTTAGAAAGAGAAAATGAAAGAGGAAAAATGTCTGGTAAAGTACCTACAGCAATTCCTGGTACATAGTTGATAAATGACAAGTACAGATCCCTCTGTGACTTTCCTCCCTTATTCAGTTAGCTCACATGAGAAACCATCTGAGAACAGGAAGAATAAAAATCTAATTTTCTTTGTTTATTAACATCAAACAAAATTATTTTTCACATCCATGTCTATGAACAAGGAGACCTCAGTTACTACAAGAGAGGAAGAAACATGGTGTGGGCTTGGCCTCATTTCTTTTTTTCTTTCTTTCTTTTTTCTATTCAAGTATAGTTGATGTGCAATATTATATAAGTTACAGTTGTACAATGTAGTTGGCCTCATTTCTTAAATTAACTTGACTATAAAGAGAAATGGCCAAACTTCCAAACACAATGTCCAAAGACAGATGTGAAAATAAGGAATTGTATCTCAGGTATTGGTCAAAAAGTACCAACTTCCAGTTATATAATTAACAAATTTGGGGATCTAATGTACAGCATAATGATTATAGCTAATAATATAGTCATATACTTGAATGTTGCTAAGAGAGTAGATCTTAAGTGTTCTCACCACACAATAAAAATGGTAGCTATGGGACAGAATGTTAGACAGTCTGGGACCTGGGACCTGGGACCCTTTGCTGCAGTGCTTGCACCTGGACAAACATCTCCTGGAGGAACAAAATACAAAGAAACTATAAGGGAATAAAAATAACTGTGTGCATGAGCAGTTGGGGCAAATTATAGACAATAAGATACAAAAAGACTAAAAGCCCAACTGCATTTCTGAAGAGCTGGGAGCAAAAGCAGGTACTGCGCATGCCCCCTGCACTCAATACCACCAAAGGGGTGGGGGACAAAACAGCTAAGCCACCCCTCTGCGACCCCTGGACCTGCCCCTACCCTCACCCCATATAAGGAACTAACTCCCCCCGCCACCCGCCTCAGGGAGTGAGCAAGGGAACCTGTTGCTTATTTTCACTCCCCACCATCCCCCACTGCAGCAGGGGCCGCAATAAAGTCTTGCCTGAATCTCTTGTCTGAATTTCTCTTATCAATTTCTATTGATTAAGGAGGCCAAAAACCCTGGTCGGTAACAGATGGAAGTGGTAGGTAACACTATGGTGGAAATCGCTTTGCAATTTATAAATGTATCAAATCAACATGTTGTATATGTTAAAATTATACAATGTTATGTATCAATTATATCTCAATAAAACTAGAAAAAAACGTATCTTAGTGTTGGGAAGGTAGGATTGGATTCAGAATGACAGGTTACAGCAATGAAGAACAGGCAATAATTATTTTTTCCCTATCACAATCTTCTTAACTATAACAGGGAGAAGATCTGTTTGCCGACATGGATAACAGATCAATGGTTCATTTTGAAAAGAAAAAAATTAAAAAGAAAAGTTTATAACGCTAAAGTCATTTTGGAAAAGCATATCATTGATCAAACAAAATAATTTATAGCTTCCAAGATGGATCTTATTTTGAAATAGGCTACTCTAAAACATGGTGGGAGGGCTTCCCTGGTGGTGCAGTGGTTGAGAATCTGCCTGCCAATGCAGGGGACACGGGTTCGAGCCCTGGTCTGGGAAGATCCCACATGCCGCGGAGCAACTGGGCCCGTGAGCCACAACTACTGAGCCTGCGTGTCTGGAGCCTGTGCTCCGTAACAAGAGAGGCCGCGATAGTGAGAGGCCCGCGCACCGCGATGAAGAGTGGCCCCCACTTGCCACAACTAGAGAAAGCCCTCGCACAGAAACGAAGACCCAACACAGCCATAAATAAATAAATAAATAAATAAAAATCAAGTGTCTCCCCTCATAGGTGTGGATAACCAAGAGGAAACAATTCAGGTGATAGCAAGGTTTAAAAAAAAAAAACATGGTGGGAGATCACCATTGTTCTGTTCACAATTCTTTGTCTTAACATACAGCAAAATTTTTTGATAGAAAGAAAATGTTGATATATAGTGGTCTGACTTGCAGGAAGGTGGCTAACTAGAAATGGAACGAACGGAAAGTCAGCTCCTTGGAAGGAGAGTGAGAGAACACCCTGCATATCAGGGGGAACCAGTGGGTTGCCAAGTCTCCTCTACCCAGAAAGACTGAAAAGGAATAAAACAAAACCACAAAACGGCCAGTACGCTCCCATACAGCCCCACAGTTCAACACTCTGAGAGACAGTACTTCTATGGAATAACAAAAGACAATGGAACAATTCTTAGCTCCTCTGAAATTAGAAGAAAGGTGAGGTAATCCAGGGTTCAAAATCTAGTGCCTGGCAAACAAGGTCCCTGCATGTGAGAAAGTGGCCCTGGAATCCAGAGGGACACAAATGAAAGTGACCATGATGATAGCCACCAGGATCCAGCAGTCCAGGTGCAGCTTCACAGGCACCTGGCTTTGGTGAGGACAGCTAGACCATAAGACTGCATGGTGTGTCAAAGGTGGTAGTAGATTATAAGATTCACCTACAGAGTAACAATTCCTTGCCTTGCAACATTCCAGTGACACACAGTTCTGATTCCTTGCTTTCTGGTTTCACTCATTGTTCAAGTAATGAATCAATAATTTCCATAGTTGATTTCACTGTTTTTCCACTACTTGTTCTCCTTGGGTTGAACTCTAAGTACAGAAAGACATAGCTGTGTGTTTCCAGCTCACGGGCCATATATGTTATATCTACTTCTTTCTCTTCACTTACTAACTCACTGATTCAATTGGAAAAGTGTGACCAAGCTTGTCTAGCCCAATTTGTACTTTATAAAACCAAGTTCATTATTGCTAATGTTCTGTTACTCCATTGGATGTGTACAGCTTTTTCCTTCCTATTTTGGTCCCATTACTTCAATAGAATTTGAAACTAGATTTAGTGGTTGGTAATTGACAAGACCACAGGTGTGGCTTTTTGTTTTTATTGGTGTTTGTTTTCTTCTTATTTCTCTGTATAAACAAGGAGGGGGGAAAAACTGTTATAAAGCTTTTTCAGGTAGATGTTCATTTATGATTGAATGTTGACAAACATAAAGACATTTATATGTCAATTAGTAAAATAGAAACAAAATATCAATGACACAGGAAATCATGAACAGCCAATCTCTTAATGAAATGTGACTTCTTCCTGCCTCCACACATCTATCTCTTTCTCCCTCCCTTCCTTTCTCTCTTTCTTTCTGTCTCTTCCTCTGATATACTGAACAAGCAACTTGCATCACTCTAGAAATTAGAGGTATTGATAGAAAAAATATAATCCACAGATGTCCTCCCAAGTCTTATTTTCATTAGCACTTACTTGCACAGTGGTCCTGTGGTATGATAGAAAAGATACAGAATTTGAAGCCAGAGAACCTACGTATTTACCCCAGGCCAAGTTTACTTAGCCTCTGTGAATTGTTGTACCCTCTTTGATAATATTAGATAAGAGGTCATGAAACAAGGTGGCTGAGAAAGAGAGCTCTTGAACTCAGATTGCCTGAGTTACAAGCCCTTTACCACCATGTACTATCAATGTGACCTTGAGAAGTTACTGGTGTTAATTTCATCCTCTGGAAAATAGGGATGATAACAGTCCAAACTTACGGAGTTACAAACATTAAATGAGTCGGATTATACAAAGCACAGCACTGCATGTCAAGGAAGAGCTCAATCAATGGTATTATTAGTAGTAGAGAGCTCATAAAATAATTCATAAAATAAAAGCATTATCGCAGTTTTAGGTTTTTTTTAGATTTTATGGGAGATATGAAACAACCAAAGGCTGGACATATAAAGAGATAAAAGACATAGTCTTGTCCCTGCCCTAAAAATAATGCTTAAACTGATGATGAGACAGGATGTAGTAAAGTAAATATCAAGACCCAAGTACAGACCACAGGTCAAACCTGTCCCTCTAACAAATCCATGTTGCAGAAGGTAAAATGAGGGTGAGGTGGGAATACACATGGCAAGTTCTGAGGCTTGTAGACTGGATGGATGAAAGGAAACATTATTACAGTGCAACAGTAGAAAGTGGGTTTCAGGAAGTTATAAGGGAGCAGATTTTAAGTTCAGAGGCTCAGGAGGGCAGAAAGGAGAAAGAAAAAAGGATTCAGTGTGGTGTGCTAGAAACTTTAACTGGGCAGGGCTGTACAGAGGATAGACAGGTGCCAGGGCAGGGGAACAATTATGAAGCAACCCGAGTGCTCCAACTTGCTTGGGTTCCATGCCTTGTCCCCTGCAAATATGATCTAAGCCAACTGATGTGTGTGTGTGAGTATATGTGTGTGTACACACACTCATGTCCCCATGTATGCTTGTGCTGTGCACTAAAATCCCTTCCACCAAAGAATATAGAGTTAATACACAGTAGCCTATATCTGCATGGCTGGAAAGAGATATTATCCAGGCAACTGACTTCACGTACACAAGTCATATTTCCATACCACATGAATTCTCATGAAAGTGAAAATATCAAAGAGAAAAAAAAATCAGTAAAAGTTCTCTTATTTTAGGTATTATGATCATACTATACATTTTAAATAAAAATAGCTAACATTTATCAAGTGTTAAGTAGGTGTTAGTTACCTTTTATGAATAGATAAAAGGTACTTTTATCTATTCACTTATTTAATTTTCAAAATGATCTTCAGACATTTATCCTATTATCCTATTTTATAGGTAAGGAAATTGAGGCAACCAGTGAATAACAGTGACACAGCTGGGAAGTGGTAGAGCTAGAACGGGCAATGATGCTCTAGAGACCAAAATGAATTCTCACCCACTTTGCCAAAGGCACATAATAATCATCTGTGTATCCCAGGAATTGTTTAAAACACAGACTCCGGAGCCCCGCCTCCAGAAATTTTGATTCATTAAGTTGAGGGTAGGGGCCCAAGAATTTGCATGTCTAACAAGTTCCCTGGTGTTGCTGATACTGTGGCTTATGGATCACACTTTGAGTAATATCACCCTATGTTATAATATTTCAATTGCTGGCTAAAAGGAGGTAAAATTATAATATGAAAAAATGATATCTCATTTTCAAATGTTTAACGTGAACTTAATTTCAAGGCAACATTCCAAAGCATTGATATGAATATTATAGATTTAGACCAAAAGCATAAGCTTGTTCATTAAGCATGGTGATAGAACCAGATGAACCTACACCAATATTTAGGACTCAAGCTGTGTTTGTATATTTATTTTCTAAATTGTCCCAGTATTTCTTGTCTATATCTTTTCTGTATTGAGTAACAACTTATAGCTCAGCATACTAATTGAAACTTGTCAATGCTGTAAAGTGTTTCTTAATTTAAATTACAGGAGACAATCCATTTGGAAACATATTGAACAGCCTTTTTTAATGTTTTATTACAACAATCAGAATCCAACATGATAAAAAATTTGACACAAATCAGAACCATCTTTAGTGTCAGTGGAAAGAGGAAAAAAGGAATGACAGTGAACCTAGTAGAAAACCAATCTGTTCAGTTCCCTCATGAGAGAACTTTTAAACGTTGATAAAAATAGAGACATTTTTCTCTTTCTGGGAGGATACAGTCAGCATGTTTCCCTATTCTTCCCACTAGGTATAACCAAAAACCTTAACATCATATAAAAAACAAACATCATAAGATTGCAAACCAACCAGGGACCTTGGGACCTAAGGAATGACACAGCAGTGAGTTCTCTAAGTTTACTTTCTGCTTATATATCCCAGAATTAGGACTGAAGAAGTCAGAAACTCAGACACACAGGAAAAGAGGAAAAATAAAACTGAGAAAGAAAAAACAGTGCAAACAAGCAGAAAACAAAAATGGCAGAGGCAGGATCGGTCAGAGTAGGAAGACCCTGAGCTCACCTCCCCAATGAACACATCAAAACTGCCACTACAGAGGCAAAGTCAGAACACATCTAGCAATTTGCACTTTCTCTTTCTTCTCCTTCCCACAATGTGAGAGGTGGGCGTCTCCCTCCCTCTTCCTACAGGAAACTTTACTCTATGGTCCAGTTAGTCAAGTCTAGACTTTGATCTCCTAAAAAGGGAGACAAAGGGATGCAGACTACCCTTTCTCAGTAGCCTCACAATGGCTTATAAGGCTCTTGCTTTGTGAAATAATCCTATTTTATGTGTTGGAAATGAAAAGAAAAAACAAACTGTCACAACATATAGAGCAACTCTCACTGAGAATGACTGAAAGACAAGCAAAACAGCTCTTCTACAACCAAGGCTGTAAAGAAAGAACCACAAGGAGGCAGGTAGGAGGGGAAGAGAAGCGATCTAGTTGGGTCCCAAACCCCTAGCAGGGACACAGGAGAGGAGGGGACATCACAGGCTCAGGGATCCTCCCTGGGGAGTGAGGGATTCCGGCCCCACATTGGACAACCCAGCCCTGGGATCCGACAACAGGAAGACAAGCCCCTTAGCTGGTTTGAAACCCAGTGGGGCTTACCAAAGGGCTGTAAGAAACTGGGCCTCTGCTCTTGAAGAGCACACAGACTTGCTTGCTCCCAGTCAAAGTGTGGAGGCAACACATTGAAAACTGCCAGGGGCTCTGGCCACACTGATCTCCTGCTCCAGCCCTCCTGCTCCAGCACTGCTCCCTAAGGCAGAGACTGCCTTTGACAAGGTGCACACATGTGCCCCAGCATAGAAGCACCTGGGGCCCCAGCCCAGCCTCTACCCAGGGCGGAGACCACTGCCAGGGAAGTAGCAGAGCCAGTTCAGAAGTGCAGCCCCAAGTCCTCGAGCTCTGGCCTCACCCCCAACCAAGACAGAGACTCTCATCACTCCTAGAAGCCCAGCTCTCTCAGGGTTCCTCCTCCAGACCTTTGGGCCCTGGTGCAGTCCCAATGGGGTGCTGACCACCAGTGAACTTAAGAGAAGCCCTGGCTTGCACCTACTCTGGCTCTAGCCCCTCTAACTTCAGCCCTACCTCTCACCAAGGCAGTGGCTACCACCCCACACTCGGGGAAGCCATGGTCCATGCTCACTTCAGATCCGGCTCTCCAACCACACGCAGACCGTAAAGGGAGGCTCCCACCCAAGATACCCCTTCAAGACTGGATTAGGCGACTGTTTTACCTAATTTCATAAATGAAGAAAGTTGAACAAAATGAAAAGACAGAGGAATATGTTTCAAACAAAAGAACAGGATAAAACCCCAGAAAAGAAAACCATAATGAAACAAAGATAAATAATTCACCTGATAAAGAATTCAAAGCAATAGTAACAAAAATGTTAACTGAACTCAGGGGAAAGAATAGATGAACTCAGCAAGAACTTCACAAACAATTAGGAAATATTAAAAATGAACCAGTCAGAGTGAGGAATATAATAACTGAAATGAATAATACACTAGAAGGAATTAACAGCAGATTAGGTGATACAGAAGAACACATAAGCAAACTAGAACACAGAATAGTGGAAATCAGCCAATCAGACAGCAAAAAGAAAAAAAAAAAATGAGACTAGTTTAAGGGACCTCTAGGACATCATGCATACTAACATTCACATTATGTGGGTCCCAGAAGGAGAAGAGAGAGAGAAAAGGGGGATTAAAATTGAACTTAATGAAATATGGCTGAAAACTTCCCAAGGCTGAAGAAAGAAAGATATCCAGGTACAGGAAGCACAGAGAATCCCAAACAACATGAACCCAAACAGACCCACACCAGGACATATCATGGCTAAAATGGCAAAAGTTAGATAAAGAGAGAATTTTAAAGGTAACAAGAGAAAAACAAAGAGTCACATACAAAGGAACCCCCATAAGGCTATCAGATGATTTTTCAGCAGAAATTTTGCAGGCCAGAAGAGAGTGGCATGAAATATTTAAAGTGCTGAAAGGAAAAAAAAATCCCTACAACCTAGGATATTCTATCCAGCAAGGCTATCATTCAGAATTGAAGGAAAGATAAAGCGTTTCCCAGACAAGCAAAAACAAAAAGAGTTCATCACCACTAAATCCACCTTACAAGAAAGGTTAAAGAGTTTGTTTGTTTGTTTTTTGGCCACACTGCACAGCTTGTGGGATCTTAGTTCCCTGATCAGGGATCAAACCTATTCCCCCTGCAGTGGAAGTATGGAGTCCTAACCACTGGGCTGCCAGGGAATTCCCAAAAGGTCTTCTTAATGTGAAAAAGAAAAGGCTATAACAAGAAACAAGAAAATATAGGATGGGAAAATCTCACTAGTTAAGGAAAATATATAGTAAAGGCAATGGATCAACCACTTAAATAAGGTAGTACAAAGATTAAAAGACAAAAATTGTAAAATCAACTATAACTACGATAAACAGTTAAGAGATAGGCATGAACATGAAGATGTAAAATATGACATCAAAAACACAAAATCTGGTAGGGGGAGTAAAAAATGTAGATCTTTCAGAATGTGTCTGAACTTAACCTACAATCACTTTAAAACAAGTAGATAGAGTTTAGGTTGACACTGTAACCACAAATCAAAAAACCTGCAATAGATAAAATTTAAAGAGAAAGGAAACCAAACAAGTGGTTGGTGGAGCCAGGATTCACACTCAGGCCATCAGGCTCCACAGTCCATGATCTCATCCGTGCCTGAACCTCATTCTGGCTCCATTTTAGATCTGCCTCTAATAACTAATTTTCCTTCGCTTAGATTTTACTTTTTTGATCTCAAGCCATATATAACCATTATAATCACAAAACATAAAGTGATATAGAATATATCAGCTAATTTTTATTCCTCACTTGGTCATTAATTAACATTTAGTCACTCTATCTCTAATTAGAAATATGGCAAGTGAGGTCTCAGGACTGGGATTGGATTTATTTAGATGAAAAAGTTCTAGAATATCAACTTGGCCACTATCTCTAAGTTGGCAGCAGTAGTTGGGCCCTGAATTGTATCCCTTGAAAGTTTCTAATAATGTTTCTTGTGTTCCAACTGTACAACTGAATGCATATCAACATAAGGCCACTGCCTCTCTTTGCAGTATCTTCATACTCATTATGGTTCCCTTCATTTGTGGTGTCTTAAATGTTAACGGAATTTAGTTAGGCAATGATAATAAAAAGACACTAATTGCCAACATGTTTATAGCAAAGAAGTAACAATTCCAGGTTTGTATTTTCCTGATCTGATAAAGAATATATCCTGGTGTTGGGAGTAATTTGTTTCACTACCAGAAGAAAAAATAAGACCAGCATTTATTAACCATTTTCTTGAAAAAAATAACAAATTAGGATTAATTCATGGTTGTCCCAATGTCATTTTCCCTTACATGCTGTTATTATGACTTCCGGAGTGGGAAGGAAGGATTAAGTTGGACCTCCTACATAACCGACATTCTATCCCATCTATGCTACAGTCCACAGGGAGCACATTGTTAATAGTTATGAAAATTACGATTCATTGGAGTGTTTGCAAGTTGTGATTCTATAGTTAGTTCTGCTTTCTTTTTAATTTTCCACATGGGTAATTTTTTAATAAGCAAGAGGCAGGATGGATGAAGAAAGCCACAGTGTGTACCCACATCTTCATTTACATCTGAGATGTAAGGATGGTGTGAAAATGTGTCAGTAATGACACAACCACTATGGATATCAAGCCAAAGGCAGACAAAGGTGATGATATAAACTTGGCATTTACTTGGACTGGGGAGTAAGACAGTGTTTTTTGTGGAGGGTTACCCTGTAGAATTAATTCAGTTATCCTCTAAGAGATCTTTAGCATAAGGTGATTGTACTAAGAAGTAACCCACTTTGAAAACAATGATTCCTTACATTAATAAACTTTCGTATTGATGTCAACCAGTTCTAATAATTTAATCATTCCCAATTTATTGATTGGGTTTAAAACATCTTCTAAAGAAACATTTAGCCTAGTCATTTCTTATTTACCTATTTGAAAGGAGAAATGTCCATTTGAGAAGTAGTTACTCATACACTGCTTATTCAAAAACTTATTCCATAAATACCTATTAAGTACCCACTCTGCACACCAGATATTTGGTTCAGGATAAGCCCCGATGGGTGGAAGACAGAAAAGGGGAAGGTATAGTAGAAGAGAGTGAATTTTAAAAAATACTCTCCAGGAATTAAAATTGTAAGCATGGAGAGTAAAATAACAAAATTAGGCAGTGTATGATTAAGTGTCAGATGAATTGCATACAGTGAATCAGATAATAATTACCACAGAAGCAGAGGTTAACTTACCATTAAAAAAAAAGCTTAGACTTCAGGGCCCCTCACTTGCACAGGACCCTCTAAATAAATATTCACTCCTTTAACTAATTTTGTATATGTAATTTTAAAATATTTTTTTCTGTAAAAGGGCCCCTCAAATGGTGTAAGCTCCAGTCCCCACAAAATCTGAACGTGCCTATGAATAGGGATTCAGAAATGCAGAGCAAGAATTTTCTCAAGATCTATTCCCAGACAAAGTTGGGATCTTTCCAACTTTTGTGGATATTTCTTTCCAACTCTGCATTTCCTATTTTGGCTATGGCTAGTGGTTCTCTTCATTCTCTACCCAGTTTCTAGTCTTTACAATATTTAAAGAACTACTTTGATAAACACACACTCACACACACACACACACCCCTCTAATTTTTTTGCAGAAGAAACATAGGGCTGTCCTTCATCTCTGAACATTAAGGGTGACCCCAAGGCACAGCTGTTTCATAAAAAATAAAAAGTACTTACGAAAGAACAGATGTTGACAACAAAATCCAGAGCCCAGCTCCTCCTGGAACCAGCAAGTCTTGTTGGTCATGAACCAACAGCAAATCTTGCTTGGACATAAGGTGTAGAGTTGTACCTCTACAATTCTATTAAATGCCCTCAAATGAGTCAGGAGTAGTCCCAGAGTTGATGGCAGGACTGAAGCAGACAGATGGCATTTCATGGTCCCTATTTCAAAGGTGACAGGGATATAGGGACAAAGAACCTAACAGATCATTTATAAGTTGTTAATGTAAATTTCACATGTAAATATAAATAAATATATGTGTATATTTAAATAATTCTAGTGAATTTATTCTTTTGCTTTATGGCTTCTTGACTTTGTATCTTTCTTAGAAAGACTTCACCTACACTACGGTAACCTAATTTTTTTTTTTAATTTCTTCTTTTTTTAAAAAATTAATTTATTTATATTTTATTATTGGCTGCGTTGGGTCTTCACTGCTGCACTTGGGCTTTCTCTAGTTGCGGCAAACTGGGGCTACTCTTCCCTGCAGTGCACGGGCTTCTCATTGTGGTGGCTTCTCTTGTCGCGGAGGACGGGCTCTAGGCGCGCGGGCTTCAGTAGTTGTGGCACGCAGACTCAGTAGTTGTGGCTCATGGGCTCTAGAGCGCAGGCTCAGTAGTTGTGGTGCATGGGCTTAGTTGCTCCGCGGCATATGGTATCTTCCCGGACCAGGGCTTGAACCCGTGTCCCCTGCATTGGCAGATGGATTTTTAACCACTGCACCACCAGGGAAGTCCAGTAACCTAATTTTTTTATTCTAAAATTTTAATTTAATTTATACATAACATGGTGATCTCAAAATGATTTTAGCACAGAGTTTTAAGTCCATGTTCAGCTTTATTCCTTCTCTAGATGTCCGGTAGATTTTCCCAAAATAGTTTATTTAAAAATTTGTTTCCCATTGAGCTAAAATGCAACCTTAATATATACTAAATTTTCATAAATATTTGGATCTATTCCTAGAAAATCTGTTTTATTCCATCCATTTACATTGGATCATCTATCCATGCCTGGGTATAAATTATTTTAAATATTGTAGTTTTAAAATATGTCTGAATATTTGATAGGGTTCTTCACTCACTATGCTACTTTTCATAATTCTTTCATAAATCTTCTTGACTATTCTTTTATGCTTCTATTTTATTTGAAGTTCTGATATGTGATGCATGCTTAATTTTCATAGAACTAAATTTACAGATACATATTTCTCTGTTTTTTAATCATTAATTTAAAAAATATACTTGCTTTCAAAACCTATTACCCATCTCCAACTTTTCTTTCAGGCTTAAAAAAAAAAAAATCATCTGTCTAAATTGCTTAGAAAAGCTTTATGATACATGCTGCTATAATGTAGGTTTGGTTATAAAGTACCTGCTCATTGAATCCATCTCCCATGATGAAGAGAGGCTCTCCCTTCTGGAATGCAGAAAGCTTAAAACGAAGGTGTCATCCTTGCCCCTCAAAGACAGTTTAATAACGTTCTCCTACTGTCACAGACCACCACCAGCTTTGGAGTAAAGTAAGCTGTCTCCTTGAGAGTTTCATTACCTTTGGCTGTTTTCCTTCACACACATTATTAAACAACAAGCAAACACAAAATTCTCTGAATTCAACAAAAGCAAACCTTTACATAAATCTAAAAGAAGTGTTATGTTTTACAAATAAAAAGGACTGCATATATTTATTTTTTTATGAGATATAAGAACTAAATTGCCACTAGTTATGTCTCACATTTGCTCAGGAAAAAAATGATTAATATTAATAAGGTATTGTGATGTTTTTGCCTGATCTTACAAAACAAACATTTTAGCTTAGCTATTAATATTAATTATTTTTATCTCTATTCTTGACCCAAAACAGGATTTGATGCAAATGTATTTTTACTTAAGGTTACTTTAAAAAGTAAAATTAATGAAACAAAGGAAAAGTTTTGTATTATTTGCTGAGAAGCTTTCTTCTTATTTTTTGTTCAAATCTGGGTAATATACAAAAATAAAATTTCCTAGCTCTCTTGAGCTATAGCAGAATCAAAAAGCAGTATGCGAGGGAGGGGCAAGATGGCGGAAGAGTAAGACGCGGAGATCACCTTCCTCCCCACAGATACATGAGAAATACATCTACACGTGGAACTGCTCCTACAGAACACCCACTGAACGCTGGCAGAAGACGTCAGACCTCCCAAAAGGCAAGAAAATCCCCACGTACTTGGGTAGGGCAAAAGAAAAAAGAAATAACAGAGACAAAAGAATAGGGACGGGACCTGCACCAGTGGGAGGGAGCTGTGAAGGAGGAAAGGTTTCCACACACTAGGAAGCCCCTTCGTGGGCAGAGACTGCGGGTAGCAGAGGGGGGAAGCTTCAGAGCCATGGAGGAGAGCGCAGCCACATTGGTGCGGAGGGCAAAGCGGAGATTCCCGCACAGAGGAGCGGTGCCGACCAGCACTCACCAGCCCGAGAGGCTTGTCTGCTCAGCCGCCGGGGCGGGCGGGGCCTGGGAGCTGGGGCTCGGGCTTCGGTGCTAGCCGGGAGGGAGTCCGGGAAAAAGACTGCAGCTGCCAAAGAGGCAAGAGAATTTTTCTTGCCTCTTTGTTTCGCGGCGCGCAAGGAGAGGGGATTCAGAGCGCCGCCTAAACGAGCTCCAGAGACGGGCGCGAGCCGCGGCTATCAGCGCGGATCCCACAGCAACAGGGACGCAGAGGGAAAAACGGAGAGATTCCCGCACAGAGGCTCGGCGCCGAGCAGCACTCACCAGCCCGAGAGGCTTGTCTGCTCACCCGCCGGGGCGGGCGGGGGCTGGGAGCTGAGGCGCGGGCTTCGGTCGGATCCCAGGGAGAGGACTGGGGTTGGCTGCGTGAACACAGCCTGAAGGGTCTAGCGCACCACAACTAGCCGGGAGGGTGCACGAGAAAAAGTCTGCAGCTGCCGAAGAGGCAGGAGACTTTTTCTTGCCTCTTTGTTTCGCGGCGTGCAAGGAGAGGGGATTCAGAGCGCCACTTAAACGAACTCCAGAGACGGGCGCGAGCCGCGGCTATCAGCGCGGACCCCAGAGACGGGCATGAGACGCTAAGGCTGCTGCTGCCGCCACCAAACAGCCTGTGGGCGAGCACAGGTCATTCTCCACACCGCCCCTCCCGGGAGCCTGTGCAGCCCGCCACGGCCAGGCTCCCGTAATCCGGGGACAACTTCCCCGGGAGAGCGCACGGCGCGCCTCAGGCTGCTGCAACGTCACGCCGGCCTCTGCCACCGCAGGCTCGCCCCGCCTCCTCCGTACCGCTCCCTCCCCCCGGCCTGACTGAGCCAGAGCCCCCGAATCAGCTGCTCCTTTAACCCCGTTCTGTCTGGGCGGGGAACAGACGCCCTCAGGGGACCTACATGCAGAGGCGGGTCCAAATCCAAAGCTGAACCCCGGGAGCTGTACGAACAAAGAAGAGAAAGGGAAATCTCTCCCAGCAGCCTCAGAAGCAGCGGATTAAAGCTCCACAAACAACTTGATGTGCCTGCATCTGTTGAATACCTGAATAGACAACGAATCATCCCAAATTTAGGAGATGGACTTTGCGAGCAGGATATATTAACTTTTCCCCTTTTCCTTTTTTTTGTGAGTGTAGATGTGTATGCTTCTGGGTGAGATTTTGTCTGTATAGCTTTGCTCTCACCGTTAGTCCTAGGGCTAGGTCCGTCCGTTTTTTTTTTTTTTTTGGCTTAAAAATTTTTTTTTTCCCCTAATAAATGTTTTCTTAATAATTTTTTCCTTATTTTCTATTTTTAAAAAAAATTTTTAATAAGTTTTTTCATATTTTTTATTTTAAAAAATTAAAAAATTTTTTTTCTTAATAAATTTTTTCTAAATAATCTTTTTCTTATTTTTAGTATAAAAAATTAATAAATCTGTTTTTAAATATTAAAAAAAAATTTTTTTTTCTTAATAAATTTACTCTTAATAATTTTTTTTCTTATTTTTTATTATAATTGCTTTATTTTATTTTATTTTATCCTCTTTTTTTCTTTCTTTCCATTTTTTCTCCCTTTTATTCTGAGCCGTGTGGATGAAAGGCTCTTGGTGCTCCAGCCAGGCATCAGGGCTGTGCCTCTGAGGTGGGAGAGCCAACTTCAGGACACTGGTCCACAAGAGACCTCCCAGCCCCACGTAATACCAAACGGCGAAAATCTCTCACAGATCTCCATCTCAACATCAAGACCCAGCTTCACTCAACGACCAGCAAGCTACAGTGCTGGACACCCTATGCCAAACAACTAGCAAGAGAGGAACACAGCCCCATCCATTAACAGAGAGGCTGCCTAAAATCATAATAAGGCCACAGACACCCCAAAACACACCACCAGACGTGGACGAACCCACCAGAAAGACAACATCCAGCCTCATCCACCAGAACACAGGCACTAGTTCCCTCCACCAGGAAACCTACACAACCCACTGAACCAACCTTAACCACTGGGGACAGATACCAAAAACAACGGGAACTACGAACCTGCAGCCTGTGAAAAGGAGACCCCAAACACAGTAAGATAAGCAAAATGAGAAGACAGAAAAACACACAGCAGATGAAGGAGCAGGGTCAAAACACACCAGACCTAACAAATGAAGAGGAAATAGGTAGTCTACCTGAAAAAGAATTCAGAATAATGATAGTAAGGATGATCCAAAGTCTTGGAAATAGAATAGACAAAATGCAAGAAACATTTAACAAGGACGTAGAAGAACTAAAGAGGAACCAAGAAACGATGACAAGCACAATAAATGAAATTAAAAATACTCTAGATGGGATCAATAGCAGAATAACTGAGGCAGAAGAACGAATAAGTGACCTGGAAGATAAAATGGTGGAAATAACTACTGCAGACCAGAATAAAGAAAAAAGAATGAAAAGAACTGAGGACAGTCTCAGAGACCTCTGGGACAACATTAAACGCACCAACATTCGAATTATAGGGGTCCCAGAAGAAGAAGAGAAAAAGAAAGGGACTGAGAAAATATTGGAAGAGATTATAGTTGAAAACTTCCCTAATATGGGAAAGGAAATAGTTAATCAAGTCCTGGAAGCACAGAGAGTCCCATACAGGATAAATCCAAGGAGAAACACACCAAGACACATATTAATCAAACTATCAAAAATTAAATATAAAGAAAACATATTAAAAGCAGCAAGGGAAAAACAACAGATAACACACAAGGGCATCCCCATAAGGTTAACAGCTGATCTTTCAGCAGAAACGCTGCAAGCCAGAAGGGAGTGGCAGGATATACTTAAAGTGATGAAGGAGAAAAACCTACAACCAAGATTACTCTACCCAGCAAGGATCTCATTCAGATTTGATGGAGAAATTAAAACCTTTACAGACAAGCAAAAGCTGAGAGAGTTCAGCACCACCAAACCAGCTTTACAACAAATGCTAAAGGAACTTCTCTAGGCAAGAAACACAAGAGAAGGAAAACACCTACAATAACAAACCCAAAACATTTAAGAAAATGGGAATAGGAACATACATATCGATAATTACCTTAAATGTAAATGGATTAAATGCTCCCACCAAAAGACACAGACTGGCTGAATGGATACAAAAACAAGACCCATATATATGCTGTCTACAAGAGACCCACTTCAGACCTAGAGACACATACAGACTGAAAGTGAGGGGATGGAAAAAGATATTCCATGCAAATGGAAATCAAAAGAAAGCTGGAGTAGCAATTCTCATATCAGACAAAATAGACTTTAAAATAAAGACAATTACAAGAGACAAAGACGGACACTATATAATGATCAAGGGATCGATCCAAGAGGAAGGTATAACAATTGTAAATATTTATGCACCCAACATAGGAGCACCTCAATACATAAGGCAAATACTAACAGCCATAAAAGGGGAAATCGACAGTAACACAATCATAGTAGGGGACTTTAACACCCCACTTTCACCAATGGACAGATCATCCAAAATGAAAATCAATAAGGAAACACAAGCTTTAAATGATACATTAAACAAGATGGACTTAATTGATATTTATAGGACATTCCACCCAAAAACAACAGAATACACATTTTTCTCAAGTGCTCATGGAACATTCTCCAGGATAGATCATATCTTGGGTCACAAATCAAGCCTTGGTAAATTTAAAAAAATTGAAATCGTATCAAGTATCTTTTCCGACCACAACGCTATGAGACTAGATATCAATTACAGGAAAAGATCTGTAAAAAATACAAACACATGGAGGCTACACAATACACTACTTAATAACGAAGTGATCACTGAAGAAATCAAAGGGGAAATCAAAAAATACCTAGAAACAAATGACAATGGAGACACGACGATCCAAAACCTATGGGATGCAGCAAAAGCAGTTCTAAGAGGGAAGTTTATAGCAATACAAGCCTACATCAAGAAACAGGAAACATCTCGAATAAACAACCTAACCTTGCACCTAAAGCAATTAGAGAAAGAAGAACAAAAAAACCCCAAAGCTAGCAGAAGGAAAGAAATCATAAAGATCAGATCAGAAATAAATGAAAAAGAAATGAAGGAAACAATAGCAAAAATCAATGAAACTAAAAGCTGGTTCTTTGAGAAGATAAACAAAATTGATAAACCATTAGCCAGACTCATCAAGAGAAAAAAGGAGAAGACTCAAATTAATAGAATTAGAAATGAAAAAGGAGAAGTAACCACTGACACTGCAGAAATACAAACGATCATAAGAGATTACTACAAGCAACTCTATGCCAATAAAATGGACAACCTGGAAGAAATGGACAGATTCTTAGAAATGCACAACCTGCCGAGACTGAACCAGGAAGAAATAGAAAATATGAACAGACCAATCACAAGCACTGAAATTGAAACTGGGATTAAAAATCTTCCAACACACAAAAGCCCAGGACCAGATGGCTTCACAGGCGAATTCTATCAAACATTTAGAGAAGAGCTAACACCTATCCTTCTCAAACTCTTCCAAAATATTGCAGAGGGAGGAACACTCCCCAACTCATTCTACGAGGCCACCATCACCCTGATACCAAAACCAGGCAAAGATGTCACAAAGAAAGAAAACTACAGGCCAATATCACTGATGAACATAGATGCAAAAATCCTCAACAAAATACTAGCAAACAGAATCCAACAGCACATTAAAAGGATCATACACCATGATCAAGTGGGGTTTATTCCAGGAATGCAAGGATTCTTCAATATACGCAAATCAATCAACGTGATACATCATATTAACAAATTGAAGGAGAAAAACCATATGATCATCTCAATAGATGCAGAGAAAGCTTTTGACAAAATTCAACACCCATTTATGATAAAAGTCCTGCAGAAAGTAGGCATAGAGGGAACTTTCCTCAACATAATAAAGGCCGTATATGACAAACTCACAGCCAACATTGTCCTCAATGGTGAAAAACTGAAACCATTTCCACTAAGATCAGGAACAAGACAAGGTTGCCCACTCTCACCACTATTATTCAACATAGTTTTGGAAGTGTTAGCCACAGCAATCAGAGACGAAAAAGAAATAAAAGGAATCCAAATCGGAAAAGAAGAAGTAAAGCTGTCACTGTTTGCAGATGACATGATACTATACATAGAGAATCCAAAAGATGCTACCAGAAAACTACTAGAGCTAATCAATGAATTTGGTAAAGTAGCAGGATACAAAATTAATGCACAGAAATCTCTTGCATTCCTGTATACTAATGATGAAAAATCTGAAAGTGAAATTAAGAAAACACTCCCGTTTACCATTGCAACAAAAAGAATAAAATACCTAGGAATAAACCTACCTAAGGAGACAAAAGACCTGTATGCAGAAAATTATAGGACACTGATGAAAGAAATTAAAGATGATACAAATAGATGGAGAGATATACCATGTTCTTGGATTGGAAGAATCAACATTGTGAAAATGACTCTGCTACCCAAAGCAATCTACAGATTCAATGCAATCCCTATCAAACTACCACTGGCATTTTTCACAGAACTAGAACAAAAAATTTCACAATTTGTATGGAAACACAAAAGACCCCGAATAGCCAAAGCAATCTTGAGAACGAAAAATGGAGCTGGAGGAATCAGGCTCCCTGACTTCAGACTATATTACAAAGCTACAGTAATCAAGACAGTTTGGTACTGGCACAAAAACAGAAATATAGATCAATGGAACAGGATAGAAAGCCCAGAGATAAGCCCACGCACATATGGTCACCTTATCTTTGATAAAGGAGGCAAGCATATACAGTGGAGAAAAGACAGCCTCTTCAATAAGTGGTGCTGGGAAAATTGGACAGGTACATGTAAAAGTATGAAATTAGAACACTCCCTAACACCATACACAAAAATAAACTCAAAATGGATTAAAGACCTAAGTGTAAGGCCAGACACTATCAAACTCTTAGAGGAAAACATAGGCAGAACACTGTATGACATAAGTCACAGCAAGATCCTTTTTGACCCAGGTCCTAGAGAAATGGAAATAAAAACACAAATAAACAAATGGGACCTAATGAAACTTAAAAGCTTTTGCACAGCAAAGGAAACCATAAACAAGACCAAAAGACAACCCTCAGAATGGGAGAAAATATTTGCAAATGAAGCAACGGACAAAGGATTAATCTCCAAGATTTACAAGCAGCTCATGCAGCTCAATAACAAAAAAACAAACAACCCAATCCAAAAATGGGCAGAAGACCTAAATAGACATTTCTCCAAAGAAGAGATACAGATTGCCAACAGACACATGAAAGAATGCTCAACATCATTAATCATTAGAGAAATGCAAATCAAAACTACAATGAGGTATCATCTCACACCGGTCAGAATGGCCATCATCAAAAAATCTAGAAACAATAAATGCTGGAGAGGGTGTGGAGAAAAGGGAACACTCTTGCACTGTTGGTGGGAATGTAAATTGATACAGCCACTATGGAGAACAGTATGGAGGTTCCTTAAAAAACTAAAAGTAGAACTACCATATGACCCAGCAATCCCACTACTGGGCATATACCCTGAGAAAACCATAATTCAGAAAGAGTCATGTACCAAAATATTCATTGCAGCTCTGTTTACAATAGCCAGGACATGGAAGCAACCTAGGTGTCCATCATCGGATGAATGGATAAAGAAGATGTGGCACATATATACAATGGAATATTACTCAGCCATAAAAAGAAATGAAATGGAGGTGTTTGTAATGAGGTGGATGGAGTTAGAGTCTGTCATACAGAGTGAAGTAAGTCAGAAAGAGAAAAACAAATACAGTATGCTAACACATATATATGGAATCTAAGGGGAAAAAAAAAAAAAAAAAAAAAAGAGGTCATGAAGAACCTAGTGGCAAGATGGGAATAAAGACACAGACCTACTAGAGAATGGACTTGAGGATATGCGGAGGGGGAGGGGTGAGATGTGATAGGGTGAGAGAGTGTCATGGACATATATACACTACCAAATGTAAAATAGATAACTAGTGGGAAGCAGCCGCATAGCACAGGGAGATCAGCTCGGTGCTTTGTGACCACCTAGAGGGGTGGGATAGGGAGGGTGGGAGGGAGGGAGATGCAAGAGGGAAGAGATATGGCAACATATGTATATGTGTAACTGATTCACTTTGTTGTAAAGCAGAAGCTAGCACACCATTGTAAAGCAATTATACTTCAATAAAGATGTTTAAAAAAATAAAAAATAAATAAAAAAAAAAACAAAAAAAAAACAAAAAGCAGTATGCATATATATATATATATATATATATACACACACACACACATATATATATATACACACACAAATATATATATATACACACACACATATATATATACACACACATATATATATATATATTTACACCAGAAAATATACAACGTTGTAAATCAACTATACTTCAATATTAAAAAAGCAGTATGCTCAGCACAGGGTTAAACTATGCTATTTGTTTATCCTTCTCATTAATTTCTTAACTAACTCTCCCACAAACATCAAAAAGATCCATTTGAAAACTGTGACTTGACATATAATAAACCCAATTAAAACACATATACATACACAGATTCATACACATACACTTACACATTTGTGCAGCTCCTAATGGTGCCAATAAATCAACTCAAAACTATAAAATAGTAATTAGGGACAAAGAAATGGCCTGTCTTGATGTTGCTTTTTTCTTAATATGCTTCTAACGCGATTATACATGCATATCTAATTACTACAACTGATGACCTATGGTCATAGCTTGATTTCTGTATTACAAATGGCCTGACATTTAATTAGTTTGTGTGATTAAATTATGGAATATCTACATGGTGACCAAATGATTAAAACTTTTTTGTGCCTCTAGTTTTCTCAGCATTCAAGTTAATTATATCTGCCCACATATACAGTATGTGAACAGACTCACACAGAAATCTTTCCAAGTGAAAAGAGAGTTATAGTTCTGCAAATTAAGATTGAAAGAATCATCACTGAGTACATCTCACAAGAGGTGCAGTGGGATGGGGTAGCACTTCAATTACTGCAAGAGCTTCAACCCTAAATTATAATAAGGATGGAGCTGGTAAGCCAGGGTTCCCACTTCTCATTCATTCTCATTTCATTCCCTAAGGAATGGCCCCTGATGTATGTATGGGGTTTTTTTTATAAGAACTGATCAATTTATATAAATTTTAGATTAAGTTTGGTTATTACTGTCACAATGTCAACCTTTTTTCTTTTTTTCTTTTTTTTTTTTGCATCCCAAGTCAACCAGGGATTCGTCACAGCTTGTCACCTGAGTTGCAACAGCTCTACTCTCACAAGTAAAAGTGTCAGTGAATTCAGGAGTTTTGAGTTGCCACAAAATTTGGGCCTGTTGTAAGTTCCAAGCAGACCTTAAGAATGGCCATGAGAAAAGGATCCCTACTCCCATTTATATAAGCAAGTTGAATGAAGCAGGAAACAAAGTTAGAATGCCTCTTAAGACACGTCTGCATTAACGAAGGACATCCTTTTGACATCCTGAACTCCTATCTCGTTCATCTTTACCCCATCCCTATGATGTGAAGGTAGTGAGTACAAAGGCTCCTAATTACCCAGCGGTAGTATTGAGAGACAAAGAGGGAACACTGAAATCTACCAATGATCCCGAAACCTTATTAGGCCAATGCATTCAATAACTGCCCCACGAGAGATTTTTATTCATAACAGATAACAGAGAACAAAGTTGGCTGATGTATGAATCTCATACATACAAAACTAGTTGGTTAGAAAAAGAAACTTTACTAATTTGACATTATTCCAATAGTAAGTTATTTCCTAAACAGCTAGCTGTGATTGCTTAGTAGGATTACATGATTTATCTTAAAAACAGTAAGTTACTTGATGAAACCTCCATGTCCTCCAGAAGGTAAAGGCAGATATAAAAGTATAAGCTTTATACCTTTTCCTTTTCTCTTAATTTACAGTAGAAGTTGCTAGAATATTTCAAATGGCCAGTATGTGAAAACAATGGATGTACAATCTAGAAACTAATCTTTAAGTAAAGTGGCTCTACAGGAGAGAATGAGGAAAAACAAAAACAAAAACAAAAAAATCAAAAGTGAAGTATTAGTAAAAGCATAGAGAGAGAGAAAAAATAAGAACAAAAACTCTGGAGCATAAACAAGATATGATTTAAGTCAAGTTTATAGAATTAGAAGGCAGAAATGATTAAAAGTGATATACTCAATGTGAACTCACTGAACTTAAAATGCAAGAAAATAGCCTTCTGTTTCAAGATGGCTGACTGAAAACTTACATATACTTCATACCCCTCATGACATACACTGAGATAAAAGTATAAATATGTAAGAAAAAGCACACATAATATAAAGAGAATGGGAATCATCAAATAAGAGATGTTAACAAATTTCAGAAAGTTGTAAAATAGGTGAAGCAGTAAACCAGGGACCTGCTTTAAACCAAAACTGATAGGACAAGGCTTAACTCAGAGTCAAACTGAGTGAGTCTGGCTCCCCAACCCTGGCTCTTAACTACTATACTCAAAGGTGAAACACAGTAGAGAAAATATATGAGATGTGGAGAAATAATCAGGAGCCCAATATTAAACCACCGGGAACTTATGCAATAAGAACAGAAAAACAAAATTTTGAAGGAGGAAATTATCACAGAAATAAAGAAAATGTCCTTGAAGTGTAGAAGAAAATGTGTTTTTGGGTTTAAAGGGCCTAAGAACTGCTAAAAGGATGATAAAAAATGTCCTAGACTTGGAAAAATTTTCATTAACTTGAAACTTCAAGGATAACAAGGAAATCCTTAAAATGCCTATAAAGAAAGAAACATTCCAGGTAAATAAACAGGTTACCTATAAAAGAATCAGACACAGCAGAATTTTTTTACCTATCTTTCTTCATGCTAGAGGAAAATGGATCAATGCTGTCAAAGTTACAAAAAATTTTATTTTAATCCTAGAATTCTATAATTTACCAAAACATCAATCAAATGTGACAGTGGAACAAAGTTTCATCTAAACATATAGAAACTCAGAAAATGTATGTCACGCTTTTGGGGGAATTACGTGAAGATATTGCTAGCAAAACAGGTAAGAATATAAGAAAGAGAAAAAAATAAAGTTTCAGGAAATAAAGGTCTAACCCAGGGGGAAAGTCAAGGAAGAGGCTTAGAGAATGCTCCATCCTGAATGAAGCAGGGGCTAAAATGTTTTAGAAGCAATGTCTCTGGGTTAAAAAAAGGAAAACAATAAAAATATTATTGAAGTTCCAGGTTAACTTGAGAGTATGCAAAAGACACATCATTCTTTTTCGTCAATACCAACAAAAACCAAAGGCAATTAGAAATTCTGGAAAAAAGAAAAGAAAAAGATACGAAAGTTATAACACAAATACGAGGTGACTTATAAAAATTTTCAAACGTGGATTTCCTTGTAATTTTTATACTTCTTGACTTCTGGCAAAATGTCATTGTCATCAGAGAAAATACTCTGAATGACTGTAGTCATTTGATATCTGATGAGACTTGTGTTTGGATCAATTTATGGTCAATTTTCATAAAAGTCCCATGTGTGCTTAAAAAGAATGATTACTCTGCACTTGGAACATGGGAAATCTCCGCACTGGCTTTAATCAAATACCCAAATTCCAAGAACAAGAAGGTGGTATAAAGAATCCAGAAACCTCATATTGGTTTACAACCAAGTATAGCCCAAGAAAGCAGTAAGTCCCACCTTAAACACAAAGGCAAGATGCACTGACAAAGAGGTAGAGTAGAAATATGCTGGTAATGAGTGTAAGCAATAGCCTGAAACAGCCTCCCGGAGTTCCCAAGTGACCAAGTTTTGTGACCTTGGCAGTTAGATGAGGTCCATATATCCTCATATTCTAAAGGAGTGGTAAAAAACTTTGGACAGCCCTAATCAGTTGCCTGTAACCTGAAGTGAACTGAAAAAAATATGATTTAGTCCCGGCAACCCAGAGAGTGAAGAAAGTTGCTGGCAGAGATCTGGACTTGCAGAGACCTTGATAGAATAAGAAACAATAATGCAGTGGTCTGTAGGGATTGATGACCAAGAACCAGAGGAAATCACGTTCACTTCAGCCATGGCCAAAATGGACAGATGTTAACCTAAAATAAGATTCACTCCTTCCTCCATGTCTCCAACATACTAAGAGATCCCTTGAAAATCGGAAACTCAGTGGTCTTGTCAAAATGTAAAATGATGATCTTTTAAAATTGTAGAGAACTGTGCATGTCAACATACATCCTTGGCTCCTATACATTATCTTTGACCTCTCTCATCCCACACTCCTGGGCTGTATTAGTTTCCTATGGCTGCTTTGACAAAGAACCACAAATGGAGTGGCTTAAACAACAGACATGTATTGTCACCCAGGTCTGTAGGATAGGAGCTCGCCATCCAGATGGGGTCAGATGTTGGTGTTCTTTCTGAGGGCTGTGAGGGGGTCACCTAGTTTCTGCTGCTTTGCTGGCAATGTTTGGCATTCCCTGGCCTGTAGATTCATCATCCTGATCTGACCTCTGCCTTCATCTTCATATGGTTTTCACCCTGTGTGCATGTCTGTCTTTCTGTCTCTGGGTCCATATTTCCCCTTTTTATATTGGATTAGAGCCCACCCTGATGCCCTCATTTTAACTTGATTACCTCAGTAAAGGCCCTTTCCCAGATAAGGCTGCATTCTGAGGTCCTGGGGAGTTAGGACTTCAACTTGTCATTTTTAGGGTACAAAACTCAACCCATAACACGTACCAGGCCTCATTGTCACCCCCACCCCACTACCACCTCATTGCTGGTCTCCACACCAGGAGTGGGGTGAAGGCATCAATTCAGCATGTTCTGTGATAACAGAAAAAGCTGAAATTTTATATTTGAAGTTTTTAAATTTTTTTTAAAGTCCTGTGTGATGGAATCAAGACAAAGGACTGTAATCCTTCCATGATACCATTTTCTTTTTTTTATTTTTTAAAATTGAAGTATAGCCGATTTACAATGTTCTGTTAGTTTCAGGTGTACAGCAAGGTATATACCTATTCTTTTTCAGATTTTTTTCCCTTATAGGTTATTACAAAATTTTGAGTATAGCTCTCTGTGCTGTACAGTAGGTTTTTGTTGGTTATCTATTTTATTTTATTTTTAATTTTATTAAACTATAGTTGATGTACAATGTTGTGTTAATTTCTGCTGTACTGCAAAGTGACTCAGTTGCTGTACATATATATATTATTTTTCGTATTCTTTCCCATTCTGGTTCATCACAGCATATTGAATATAGTTCCCTGTGCTATACAGCAGGACCTTGTTGTTTATCCATCCTATATATACCAGTTTGCACATGATACCATTTTCTGTCTCCTGACAATTATTTTAAAGTGAAAAATAGGTAGATTTGGAGTCTTCATATAGTTAAGGTTGCCAATTTTCCATGTAAGTTGAATAGAATCAGTAGACTACTCCACCTTCCCCCATCAAAGACATATAAAACGCTATAGAAGATCAACAAATTTCTTTTGGTCTTGATTTCCACTGCTGTTGTTCCATTGGGGAAAAATGGAAAAATAAAGAATTAAGAAGACTGAGGGTCTTGGTACAATATTCACCAACAGGTTTCACTAGGATTAAAAAAGTAGCTCACCTCTGAGCTACTTCCTGAAAAATGAAGCTTAGTCAAATTATTTTAGGCTAAACTCCCCTAGGCCAACAGCCAAATGACCAATATTTATATAAATAGAAACTAACTCTTCCAAATATTGTGTTATATCTATCAGTTTCATCTATAAGGGATGCAGTTTTGTCTGTGTTCCCTGTCAAAGGAGAGAATCCTGACGTATTTTTATTCTTTGTATGCCCTTTACAGTGCCTATCTCGAAGCTTATCACACAGTAGGGCTTTAATAAATCATTTAAAGAATGTATATGTGCATGAGTAAGTTTTCCATCATTTAAAATTTTGACGTTCCCACATTCTAACTCTTCTGCATTGAATCACTTAATTAGTTCTACTTTTGAGACAATTTATTTCCTTTCTTTCCCAATTCAATTTTCACTATGTTTTTTTTTTATGAAGAGGAAAAATTAGTAAAACACATTTTAGAATTTGAGAGCAGAATAGGACAAGACATAAGTAAGGGAGGTGTTATTTTTAATGCACTATTTCTCAAAATTACATATCTGTGCATAGTGGGAAATTTGTATACCATTAAATACATTAGTTTTCAAAAGTACAGGGCTGGATAAAGCATTTGCAGAACTGTATTTGTGTAGAAGCATGCTGGTAAATAGATCAGTTAATATTCTTTTTTATAAACATTAATTCAACTAACAGCCTATACTTCCCCAGCTTCTGAATCTGTCTTTTTCATAGCATCCCTGGTAAATTGTTTCTAGAACAATCATCTTGGGCCAACATCCCAGGCTCCAAGATATTCTAGGCCAGATGTCAGCAAACTATGATCTGTGGGCCAAATCCAGCAGCTGTTCTTTTTTGTCAATAAACTTAGACTGGAAAGCAGCCACACCTATCTCTTTATGGATTTTCTATGGCTGCCTTTATGCTACAACAGCAGAGTTAGTAGTTGTGACATAGACCTTGTGGTCTGCAAAGCCCAAAATATATACTATCTGGCCATTTGCAGAAAAAGTTTGCCAACCTCTGCTACAGACAGTGGCAGATGCACTGAACTGATTTTCTTTTTTCTTTTTTTTGTCTTTGTAGACAAGTCCAATCACCAAATGATTTTGTTTAAATATTTGTTTTTGCTTGACCATATATACACCTGCAAAAGATTAGTTTTGATGAAACTGATCACTGTGAAGTGACGCCTCTGTTGGCTGCAGCTTGTCTTAGCTGCCTTCTGGAAAATGGAGTAAGTTTCTACCAAGGCAAAAGTACAACTTTATTAAAGGCCTGCAATTCCACTCAAAAGAATCCTTCTTATAAACATGCTTGCCTTTGACAGTCATGTCTGTACTCTCATTGCAAACAGGAGTATCGATATTCAAGAAAGTCTTATGACGATGGATTTATTTCACCCCAGGTCAAGTTGAAAATCAGAGTGGTGATCTCATGCCTACATCTTCCTCTTCTCTCTGTTCTTTCAGCTTTCTCTTTATCACTTTCTACATGTCAATACCAAACATCCTCATTTTTCTTATAAAGTGCTCTCATCTATCCACTTCAGAATTAAAATTAACTTAATCTCTCATTCCTTTATTAATGAGGATGGCTTTCTTCTAGCCTGTCTTTCCTCCTACACATTCAGAGAAAAAGATTTGTTTTCACCTTTTTTAAAACCATAAGGTTAACAATCAATCCAGTCAACTGCCCTCAAATAATCTTTCATTTCAGGCTTCATGTGTAAGTTTGTGATTTGTTCGTCCACGGATCACTGCAAAACTGGTTGTTTTCTTTTTAATAGAACTGTAACCAGTTGGGGGGAGAGATAAATTACAAGTTTTGAATTAACAGATACACACTACTATATATAAAATAGATAATCAACAAGGACCTGCTGCATAGCACAGGGAACTCTACTCAATATCTTATAACAACCTGTAATGAAAAAGAATCTGAAAAAGAATATATATATATGTACATATATAATACTGAATCACTTTGCTGTACACTTGAAACTAACACAACATTCTAAATCAACTATACTTCAATTAAAAAATAAAATAAAACATAAACATTTTTGCACAAACAATAAAAGAATCTTTCATACAACACAAATGTGTGGAAGACTACATAACCTCAATTAAAAAAAATTTTTTAAATTGAAAAGGAAAAAAAAAATAACTGTAACCAATTCTACTAGTGCTGTGGAGGGTTTCAGACAGCTACCGTGGCAGTATACTTCCTTCACTCTCCTAAACTTTGGTTTGGAAAATTATTTTTGTAATTGTATTAAGAAAAAAAAAGTTTCTGGAATTTCCTCTCTTCACTTTGACTCCAAAAGAGAGAGACACACCAAGGCCCACTGGGTGAGATTGTGCTGGCAGAGGAGGGGGGAGGGGGAGGTAGGAGCAGCTCCATAGGGAATCAGGGCTTTGGGTGGTGGGGGGAGTGGGTCACGTGTCTCCTCTCACTCAGGACAGAGATGGAGGGTGTGGCACTGGACCCCAAGCTGCAGACTTGGAGAGTGAGAGGTGTCTCTGGGGTCCCTGGAGCTGCAGGACTAAGGAGACAGGTGACAGGAACTGTCAAACTCCAAAGCACAAGACTTCTGGGACAAATCTGACTAAAGACCTAGTCCCTCCCCAACTTTTCCAGCACCCAGGAGACCAGAAGCTTTTTTTTTAATTGAAGTATAGCTGATTTGCAATGTTATGCCAATCTCTATAACAGCAAATTTATACATAGATACATTCTTTTTTATTCTTCTCCATTATGGTTTATCCCAGGAGATTGGATACAGTTCCCTGTGCTATACAGTAGGACCTTGTTGTTTATCCATTCCTAACGTAATAGTTTGCATCTGTTAATCCCAACTCCCGATCCATCCCTCCCTCTCCCCACTCCCCCTTGGCGACCACAAGCAGAAGACAAAATCTTGAACAGCTTGGGAGGGAAGCCCCCAAATGGCTGAGGCTGACTTTCCTACCAGATTGGCAGGGGGCACCGTGGAGCAGAGTAAGTATGATTTAGGGAAGAAAAAAGAGAGGGAATGTTCTGGGCTAGAACTATAACTTTGTACAGTTTGAACCCTAAATGAGTTAAGTTTCAAGCATAACTTGTACCAACAATGCAGTAATCTAATCTCATTTGGCAACAAATAAAAACTATGCAATCTCCATCCAGAGACTTAGATCCAAATACAGTATTCAATAAAAGTAACTACTTTTTTCAGATTTGTGGTGCTTCTTGTACTTAATCTCTTTGTTTCCCTTACATATTTGTTTGCTTTTTATCCTGAATTGTTCTATTTTGTTCCATTTATAATTTGCCTCAAATCCTGCTAGAAAGCTGAATGCACACGCTAAATGAGGGATTGATTCAAGTTTGATTCAAGTTCCTTAGCTTCACATTTCTTTAGAATCAGTTTTCTTCTAACTATTCTAATCCCATTATAATATAGAAAAAAAATGTCATACCCCCAAGAGGCTTCACATAGCTCTCACTGCCATGATTTTTCAATGCAGTGAAATTTGTTTTTAAACTAAAGTCACTTTTTAAAAAACAGAATGGTTCAATTATGTAGACTGTCTAACCAAAGTAACAATAACACTATAATTTATCAAATTTATTCATTTGTGTCCCTTGAAAGCATTTTTAATTTTTAAAAATTTCTGAGGAAAAAAATATAACATAGGACATGCATGAGAACTAACAATATTTTGCTACTTTTTGTCTCAACATTACTTTTTGTACAGGAAAAAAATATAAATATAACTAAGGCTTCATTATACCCTTCTATTTCTATTCTTTCCTTAAAAGTAGGCATTATACCCAAACTGGTGTGTTATCATATAAATATATACATCTCTATACTTTCACTACTTACATCTCTATCCACAGTATATGACATTAATTTATTTAGACATAAGTGGCATCTTAATGTGCATTAAAACTTGCTTTAGTGTGCATTAAAACTTGCTTTTACTAATAATTTAAAAATTCTTGAAAACTATTAAGCATTATTTTAAGAATTAGATTCTGTGTATTTTCTCAAGGGTTGGGTGTGTTACACATTTTTTTTAAAATTCAACTTTTAACTTTGAGATAACCATAAATTCACTTATAATAAATAATACAGATAGATCTTGTTCTATCACCATAAGGATCCCTTGCATCGCCCTTTTATAACCACACCCTCCTCTCTCCACACTGACACTCTAGTCTCTAAGCCCTAGAACTACTCAGCTGTTCTCTGTTGCTATAGTTTCATCATTTCAAGAATGTCATATAAATGGAATCATACAGTATGTAACCTCTGGGATTGGATTTTTTTTTTCACTCAACTTGCCTTCCTATGGGTTTCTTGGACATTTTCTAAGCCCTTATTTATTTGTTTATTGTGTTGTTGAACGTGTTATTTGGTGTAGTTTCTTAATGGTTTCTCTGGGATATATATACATAATCACAATCTACTGGTATCAACATTGTACTACTGGAAACCTTCCATGTAGATTCCCTTACCTGCCCCACTTTTAAATATCATACTGTCTTCAGTAGCAGGTGGTACCATCATTTTTGTTTCAATAATCAAATATAATATGATTTAGAAAATTCATGAGGAAAAAATGATTGTTTTTACCCATATTTCTGCTCTTTTCATTATTCCTTCTTCCTTCCTAATGCTCCAAGATTTCTTCTTTTACCTTTTCCTTTCTTTTTGAAAAACTTCCTTGAGTCATTCTCTAAGGGTAGGTCTGCTAGTGGATACTCCTCTTACTTTTCCTTCATTTTGGTGTCTCTGTCTCCCCTTCCTTACTGAAGGACAGTTTCACCAGATACAGAATTTGCAGTGGACAGCTCCTCACTTCCAGCACTTGGAAATGTTGTGTTGTGTCCTCTGTTCTCCACGGCCTCAAGAGAAACTCGCTGTCATTTGAACTGGTGTTTCCCGTAGGGTACATGCTGCTTCTCTCTCACTGCTTTCAAGGCTTTTTTCCCTTAGTTTTTAGAAGTTTAGTGATCATGTGTCTTGGCATGAATTTCTCTGGGTTTATCTTATTGGATTTGCTCTCAACTTCTTGAATCCGTAGGCTGATGTCTTTTGTCAAGTCTGGAAAGTTTTCAGCTGTTATTTCATCTACTCTTTCAGCCCCATTTTCTCTCTCCTCTCCTTCTGGGGCATCATTCTGAATGTTGGGTCTACTTTTATTATCCCACAGGTCCTTGAGGCTCTGTTTATTGCTTTTTAGTCTGTTTCTCTGTTGTTCAGATTGAGTGAATTTTGTTGATTTGTCCTCAAGTTCAGTTACTCCTTTGTCATCTCCACTCTCCTAGTGAGCCCATATTTTAAGATCTTAATCTCTGTTATTAGCTTTTTTAATTCTTTAATTTCCATTTGGTTTTTCTTTATCACTTCTGTTTCTTGCTGTGGTTTTTCTATGTTTTGTTTTCAGTATTTTTCTATCATTTGTTTTAAGAACATTTGAATTCTTGGTTGAAGCATTTTTTTGACGCTGCTTTAAAATCCTTGTTGGATAATTCCAACATATAATTCATCTTGGTACTGCCATCAGTTGAGTGTCTTTTCTCATTCATGTTGAAATCACTATACGTCAGGCTATTTTCTATTATACCCTGAATATTTTGGCTATTAGGTAGAGAGACTCGGAGTCCTATTTAAATCTTTTATTTTAGCAGGCAGTTACTTTGTTTAGGCTTTGGCCTATTTTTGTGGGCTGTGAATCCAATGACAATTTCATTTTCTGAGCCTTTGTGATGCTCTCTTGGTCTGACTGGGTACTTCTGGGGCTCTCGATGATTCCTTCTGTTACATACTGAGAGGCCAGAAGGTGCTTCCTCAGGCCAGCAATCCTGGTGCCTGTAGGTGGTAAATAGGAGTACAGAGCACATCCCGGGCTGGGTATTGTGGTGGGATCCCCGTCAGCTAGCTATCCCATGTCTCCAGGCATGGGGAGGGATTCTCCCGCCCAGAAAGGACTGAGAATGATGCCCAGGCCAGGTGCTGGCTGGCAGGTTCCCCACACGTATGGCACCAGGCTGCCCTGTGTCTCTAGGTGGGGAAAGGAGGAAAGAAAGGACTCCCTCTGGCTGCTTACTGTCAGAGGGACTCCCAACAGACCCTGAGCTTGCCTGTGCTGTCACTGGGGTTCCCTTGCAATCTGGGACAGGGGTAGGGGGAGTTAGACAACTGGACCACCTTCTGTTGCTCGACTGGGGATGGGGAGATGCAAGGCCTGGGCTTTGTGCTGTTGGGCGGAGGGTGATAACATGTCCTATGTGCTCTGTTATTCCCCTAACCACAGAGTCCCTGATCAGTTTGCCTTCTTTCCAATTTTCAGACTTCTCCTTTGGTTGCCTCTTGCATTACTTCCAGAGTTCACAGTTAACTTCATGAAGAGGATCAGGAGCCATTCAGGTTTGCTTCTTACACTGTAAAAGTTAATCTACAAATTGTTTTTTATCAAGGGAAGTGTTTTGAGAATTTTATTTTTTAAGTGGCAACTATTTCATAAAGATATGACAAAGGCTAAAATTTATAAAACATTTCCTACTAACACATTGTTTCAAAATAGGTCTTGCCATAATTTTCTAGGTGAAATCTATGAAAACTTTTCAATATGGGAAGGTTAGTGTCTTTGCTGACATACTCATAGAAATGCCACCTTTAGGCTCTGGTCCAACAGCATTGTTCTGTTAACAGGGCCTTTCGCGTGGCAACTGTTAGGAGCCAACTAGACCCATAGCAACCCAGTGCTTTAGTGCTTTCCACTGTGTGTATACTCGTTTATCATAAAAAGTAATTAAAAGGAAAACCTCTACTAAATTTATATAATATATTGCCAGTATCATGTCTACTTTGTAAAAAGATTAGATATTCAATCTTAGAACCATAGAAAAACATTAAAAAAGCTGTGTATCTAAAACTATCTAACACAATCCCTATTTAACTCCTTATATATCAAAATAAATACCTGATGGATCAAAATTTCATATAAAATATAAATCCACAAAAGTGCTAAAAATATTAACTTCTAAAAAAACATGGAAAATATTATGGTTAAGGGGAAATGAGCAAAATATTTTAAGGACAATACAAAAACCAAATAAAATATTTATAAACCTGACTAGGTAAATAACAAAAAAATTTACATGGCAAAAAAAAGTTCTGTATAGCATAAGAAAGTCAAAATCAAATCACAGACCAGAAAATTAAGTAAATAATAATTTTTTTAAATAATAATTTTAAAAAGATTATTTCCTTAGTATATAATTGCTCATAAAAATCAGTATGGAAATGACTAGAAATCAAAGAAAATAGGTAAAAAAATTAATAGTCAATTAAAAGATAAATACATATAACTTTAAACATGTGACAAGATGCTTAAATCAATTATATTTAGAGAATTTCAATTAAAGTATACAAGTGAATTATTAAAAAAAAACAAAATAGGGAATTCCCTGGCAGTCCAGTGGTTAGGACTCCAGTTTCACTGCCAAGGGACGGGGTTCAGTCCCTGGTGGGGGAACTTAGATCCCACAAGCTGCGCGGCACAGCAAAAATAAAAAATAAAAAAGTAGTTTTGTAGCAATAAATGCTTGTTTAAAAATAATAATAATAAAATAAAACTATTCTAAAATTAAAATTTTATTTTTAAAAAATTTGCCTTTGGCTATAACAATGAACCTGCATGATTTTGGGATTTAGCAGCTGCCTGTCCCTTTGGTCAGAGCCAACAAAAGGACTCAAGCTAATGTAAAGCTTTTTCTCAATTAGAATTGAGAACTCAAGGTTGACACTTTTTTTTGTTAAGGAAACAAAGGCCAGTTACCCTAGTTTGTGTTCTTTTGAAGATATGGATAATGAAAGATAAAAATTGAATTTATTTTTACCACTAAGGCAGAAAGAACTTATATGAGAAATTCTGAATTTTAAATGGTTAAATGTAACTTGAATACATACTTGTAATAGAGATGACACCAGCACACACCCAAAAAAATCACCAGGAAACAGAGGAAACTAAAATGTCTGGTTTAATGGAAAACCTGGCAAGGAAGGTCTTTTCTTTTTGTTAAGCTTAATGATAAAGGAATTCCATTATAATGGCCTCACTCACAGGAAAAAAAATAAAATGAAAATTACTGATAAAGAAAAAAAATAACTTCTCCTGGTAGCTAGGTGACAAGTGTTAGGTCAAGACAAGCATTGAAAACTGGCTACAAGGACCCAATATTTACAGTCAATCAAGGTACAAATCAGGCCTATCCGTAAGTTCAAGTTCATAAACTGTGCCACAACCGGCCATCTACACTAGTGAATACATTCTTCTTGCTAGAATATTCAGGAGCCCACGATGCAGGAAGAGCCCCTTAAGACATAAGCCACAGCCTAGACAGGTCCCAAGGGCCAATGCTCAGAGTGTGCTTAGCCATCAACTCCTATCTATTGCTCTGATTTATCAACCAACCAGTAAGTTCCCTTTGGAACACTCTTGAATGCCAAGACAAAGTACTATACGTTTATTTTCACCTGTGTTTACATTAAGAGCAGTCATTTTATTTTTTCTCACTAATGTAGCAACAGTGGCTCTTGATGCACAAAGGATGACAACAGAAGTTGCTGAGCTGAAATTTACCACGAGAACTATTGGAGTGATCCAATGGACAGTGATGTCCTGCTCTGTGAACAAGTTGGTTCACAGCTGGACAATCCTTAGAGCTTTCTGGGGAATCGACTGATTTCGCATGTGTTTTTACAAACTTTACAAACCATCTTTTTTTTTTTTTTTTTTTTTTCTTAACCAGGCTGAACCTGAAGTGTAAGGATGTAATACTTGGACATACTTAATATACAGCTTACCGGGGTGCCTGATACATGGGGCTGGTCACTTACTAAATCGTAAAGCTGAACTTCATCTCTGGGATGTATCAATGAAGTGACAATGTTAAATATAACAATAGGATCTGAGGGTCCAGACATTTCTTCAAAGCTTTGAAAACTTATTTCATGTTGTATGTAATGCAATATACATTTTCTTTCTTTCCATGTTCCCTTTCTTCCTTTTTTTGTCCTTCCCTTCCTTCCTTCCTTCTTTCCTTCCTTCCCTCCTCCCCTTCTTCCCTCCCTCCCTTCCTCTCTCTCTCTCTCTCTCTTTCTTTCTATGTTTCCTTAAGGAATGTTTTTGTGGCTTCCCTAGGTATGCTTTAGAAAGTGCATTTTGCTCAGAATTCCTCTAATTATACTACATATAGGCTACTAATTTATCCTTCCAAAAGTAATGTTAAAAAATAACAATACACTAAAAGATTTTAATATATTATGATGAAAATGATAAGAGGGTAAACAGGAAAATCTCAGCCATGAATGATTAAACAGATCACAGGGCTCAGGATAGAGATTTTTATTGTGCCATAATAAAAAGACACATGATTTGAGAATTCACCAGAACCAACCCATGTGCAATGTTAACATTTACTTTATAAGGATTAATCATTCTTGCATCCATATTCTAGGCCCTTTTACACATTCAGTCAGCAAATTAGAATGTTCTTACCCTTGGTTCTCTGTCACAGGATAGCCTTAATCTGTGCAGAGCACTATCATGTATACTTGAACGAAGGAAAAAAGCCCTGCTTTCCATCTCTGCTTTCCTAAAGATAGGAAATAAAAAATCTATGGGCATTTTCCAATGCCTGAAGGTGGTAAGTTAGTTGCTTTAAGTCAGACTTCCAAACACCAGTTGGGTTGTTAGGAAAACAATGCTGCATTTCAGTGCCGGAAAACCATCTGTTGCTCCTCTGGGTAATATACTCCCTGCCCTCTAACTTCGGAAAAGAAGCTTTTTTCTCTTCCTGGAGCCTTCTTCCAGCCAAACAATTAACTCTGAGGCTCTGGAACAGACACAATATCCAGTATTATTAGCACAGAATACTGTATTACACAGAACACAACTCAGCATTTGCCTTTCAATATGCTCGATCTTATTAGGTTCAGGGCAGTGGAGAACACTCAGCTTTTGTGACCTTCGTGGAAGTGTTGGATGTGCATTAGTGTGGGTACAATGTGTTTAGCTTCTTGAGAATTCAATGAGCTTCCTAACAAAGAGAGCAAAAAAGAAGAACCTCCTTGAAAGTCACCCATGAGAACTGACTTCCAAAACTAAATGTTTGGTGGAAAGATACATCCGGAACTCACTTGTTCAACTTTTTATTCCTGTGGCAAAGAAAAATGAAAAAAAATTATGAATCATCTATAAAGCCAGATCAACCCTAGAGAATGAACTGAGAATTAGATGCCTGGACCCTGCTCCCATTCAATATGACAAAACTCCAGAAATGCTCACAGTCGCCATGGTTTGTTAATTGCAACACAAGAGTTATCACATTAATGCAACTCAGATGCCAAGAAGGGTTTAAAGGAAGTTAAATGAGTAAAGCACGCAAAATGCTTTTCATTGTTCAGGCTTATGGGTAGTCAGTGAGTTGTATAATTGGAATCTCTCATGTTTCCAGCTCATTTAGTCTTTTACTGTATTGTGTGAACTCAACAAACATCTGCCAAAAAAAAAAAAAAAAAGCTCAACAGCTCAAAATCAAAGATCCCCAATGCAAAAATAAAAAAACATAATTTTCCTCCCATGCAGAGTTTACTTCCTCAGAAACTAGGTTTTTAAAAAATATATTTGTTTGCCTTTCTGTTTTTATTTTTATCCAACTGCCACAACTGCTAAATCTTTGCTAGTCAAAATATAGTCCATAGGCCATCAGCCTCACCTGGGAGCTTGCAGAAATGCAGAATCTTAGGCCCTCCCCATAGCTACAGAATCAGAATCTGAACTTAGCCATCAACCCCTACCTAGATGATGTGTATGCACATTAAAGTGTGAAAAGCTCTAACTAAACAAAACCCACATGAAATCAATGAAGAAAAAAATACATACATTTTTTACTTTGGCGTACGTAACGTAAGTCTTTTAGTTCTTTGACAAACACTCATCCTGAGTTTATAAGCTCCTAGAAGCTCTCTTGCTCTACTGTCTCTTAGGGTTGCTAACTAAATGTGAACACACTTGACTACAGACATATTTGACATTAAATTCTTGCAAAATTGTAATAATAAAGTAGAAAATAGGTAACTCATGCGCAAAGGTTCTTCGGCCACTATTTGTTGTTAAACATAAGCTTTTATTGAGAGGGTGCCTGAAACTCTGTCCAATGGTATCCTAGTATATGGTTAACAACTGGCTGTCCAGGAGAGGGGATGGCTCTGATTTAAAGCATTCGGTGATTTCTGGTGTGAACAGTCCAGTTATGGTCAATTTAAAGCCACTAATATGAGGTCATGGAACCCAGATTTGGGAAGAAATGTGCACAATTGGCTCTCACTAGCCAGTAGGAGGCAGCTCTGTCTTTCTGCTACACAGACACACAGAATTGGCCCCTTAGCTCTCCCTAGAACCTCAAGGCTTTGGAACCCAGTTGAAAAACCGCTTCAATACAACAGGAGGAAAATCAAAGCAACCAAGCATAAAATAGCTTTTGTTTAATACTTTTAATTCCTTTCCTTGGTTCTAACACCTGTTCTTCCTGCCCTGCCTAGCTTGTCCTGAGATCCTCTGTCTTGATCCCCATCCTGACACTGGCATCCTTCCGATGTCCTCAATTCTGTACCAGTGGCTCTGAACTACTGACTATGATCAGAATCTAAAGTGTTACGGCTCATAATTTTTAAACTAACGATAAAGCGTACAAGTTTGCAAATGACTTCCTTTTCTTTATATATTAAAGTAATTCAAAGTTCTATTCCAAATCCGTTCTACAAATATTCAGTAACCTTCTATTGCTAGCATGGTAATGATTTCTTAAAAAGGAGGAAAAAAGAGGCTGAAAAACAGGTGGGATGCTGAAGGCTCAGGTGTGTTTGGCTGGTGGGTTTCACTCATGCAGGGATGCACAGGGAGGAAGCCAGGGCTCTCAGCTCTGCATCCTGAGTGTCCCACTCTCCATTCTACACGAGGGAAAGAAGTTCCCCACCTCAGCCCCCTCTCTCAAGCCTGGGAACCATCCAGGGGATAAAGTTCCTGAAGCAGATGTTCAATCTTAGTTTCTTTAGGAATCCCCCCTTTACAATGATGGAGCTAATCAAAGAGAAACCAGCCCTGGGCTTTGTGATGACTTTTTAGGGTGGCTAGTGGCAGGCAGGTGTGGTCTGGAAGGGCAGACCCTGACAATGGGGCTCACTCAGGGTGCCTGAACTTTATTACTACACTTGCCTCCCACAAATGCTTTCTAAAAGTAACACATTCTCACATCAAGCAACCTCTGGAATTCAAGTGCTGAAGACATAGATGTGAACAGCCGCTGGCTACAGGAGAAGATGCAATTGGATACAAGACAGGGAAACCTATGCAGGGCTGTTGGCACCACCCTCAAATCAAAGGTTCCATGTATTTGAGCAGCGTAGCCTAAAGTCAGTTTTCACTTTGCTTTATCCTCCTCAGTTTCCTTTCTGAGAATGTCTATTCTACACAGCAATGGCAACTATAGTGACAGCAACCACAACCGCACTCATGCTTTACTGCGTACTGATATTGTCTTCTGCTTAGACTTTCTGTTAGTTTATGAAAAAGAAAAAGAAAATGTTGATGTTAGAATCTTTAAAATTCAGCAATTTTGTTTATTTTGTAAAAATAAAAACACGCAACTAGCAAATTTGTGTGTTATCTGAGTAAAACATACTTTCAACTCCCATATACCAATTATATACTCTAATATAGGAAAAAGACATTCTCTAAACACCTATTAATATTCAAAAGTAATTTGTTTGAGGGTATAAACTTCAAGACGTTCCCACAGATTCAAAAGTCCTGTAAAACGACAATTATACAATTGTACTTGTGATCTATACACAGAATATGAAAAAATTATTTTAATAACATAATCATGCACATAGAGATAGCTCAAAATGTGTGCTGAATAAACAAAGTGACCAGTGCATTTATAATAAGAAAATCACCGTCTGCTAGTAGTGACTAATAAACAATCAGCACAGGTTAATGGCATGACCCAGTATGCTATTCTATTTGTATGCTCTTCCATATTAGTAATTTAAATCTACCTTAGTGGAAATTGGGGATAAAAAGTACGTACAACACTTCCACCTTGAATCTTACCTCTCAGAATCTTAAATATTCTCTAATGCTGTCATTTTCTCATCCTTGGCTTATTTACTGCTAAATCTTTAATTATGGCACAATTTAAATAATGTGTAGATTTGTAAATATTTGGTTAATATATTCTGAAGAACACTTGGGCTAAGGTCCAGATAGGCACTTAAATTTCAGTGCTTGAAATTATCCTTAGAACTAAAAGATACATTTTCCTTTTAAAATAAGAGGTTTAATATCATAATTATTGGACAAAAACCAAAAGAGACATCCACAAAAATACACCCAGTTGTAAATTATGTTTTTACATATGGTTAATTTATTTTGAAGAATTAAAAGAAGAAAAAAAACTCATTCACTTATTTTAATTTGAATGCCTAAAGTTAACCTCAGGAGAAAAGAATATATATAAATATGAAGAAGAATGAACATTGTAACTCTTAGAGTAACAGCAAGTTAGAGGTCTACAGAAAGTATAAGAAACCATTCATTGTGGTCTTGGGAGTTCTCTGGTGGTCCAGTGGTAAAGAATCTGCCTTCCAATGCAGGGGATGTGGGATCGATCCCTGGTCGGGGAACTAAGATCCCACATGCTGCAGGGCAACTAAGCCCTCATGCCGCAACTACTGAGCTTGCGTGCCTCAAACTACAGAGCCCATGCAACCTGGAGCCTGCACAACACAACTAGAGAGAGAAAACCCGCACACCACAACTAGAGAGAAGCCCGCGCGCCACAACGAAGAGCCCGCACCGCGACGAATGATCCCGCACTCCTCAACAAAGATCCCGTGTGCCACAACTAAGACACTACACAGCCAAAATAAATAAATAAATAAATTAATTAATTAATTAATTAAAATAAAAAAAGAAGCCATTCATTGTGGTCTCAAACAATGTGACGTCATTTCATTTACCTAAATGTTTTCTATTTTAGATTTGTGCTCTGGGGAGATTTTTAACATTAAAACAGTAATTTTATGAAAAGCAGAAGAAAGTGGGGTGGTACTCACAAAAAGCATTAAAGTAGCATTCTTCAACAAAGAATTCATAATCATGATTTGTGGTAGCAGAATTTTAAAACCATGTGCTCCCCCATAGCTTTGTAAACCTCAGTCTTGTGTGACAAATTTACAGGGGGTGAGCTTGAGCCAAACAGCACTGATGGAGGATGAGGGTCACCATCCACTAACCACATGACTATTCACTATACTAAACTAGAGGAGAAATTGTATTATTTATTCTAGAAACCCTCTTCATTTATGTTAAACCATCTACATATAAACAAAGAATGAATATCACCAGTAGACATGGAGAAACAAAAGCCCTTGCATCATATCTGACAATCATCCCTGCTCTGTCTTCCATCAGCACCTATGTTCTCCTGGGGTGGCAGGGTCCCAGCAGCCCCTGGAGCCCTCAGAGACGCAGAGAAGCCTTCAATACCAAACCCCAGCTTCTCTCCGACCCTGCAGCGCTATTTTCATACTGGAAGCAAGTTGAACAGTGGCAGCTTCTCATAAATTCTGAAAAATGTTCCCTTTGTCCAGGCACAGTGAAAAGAAGCTGCAGGTTAAGTATGACGCTGGGAGAAAGCAATGAGACAGCAAGCCTAGCATTATAGAAACCAGAGTTCCACCAACATCAGAAAAAAGGCCAGGTCTCTAGGGCCAATAACACCATGTAGAGATGTGTTTATATTCCCTTCCCTTCCCAGTTTGAAGGAAAATATATAGTAAACTTTGAAGGTATGCTGTTTCTTACACTTTAAAATATTCCCTTCCTTTGTCTCAATTTCTATACTTTTTGAACATTTTATTATACTATTTTTCTTTATTTATATCTAGGGCTCAGGTCTCAGAAACACTTTACATTTTTCAAAATCACTGAGGATCTCAAAGAGCTAATGTCGACGTGGGTTATGTGTATCAGCATTTACCATATTCAAAATTAAAACTGAGAATTTTTTTAAAGCACAAGTATGCATAAGCACACATTCTTCTAGTCACTAGAGCAATGACATAACACGTTATATAGCCTCAAAAAGCTCCACTGCACACTTGTGAGATAATGAAGAAACCAAAATTGTCTGGGGGTTATCATGAAAAGAGTGTTGACCTTGTGGACCAGGGGACTTCCAGGGGCACCTGGATAGTAAATTAAAAACTACTGCTCTAAATAAATAGCAAGCAAAAAATTAGACTTGTTTTTATCTTTTTCTTATAAATTTCTACTCTTCCTCTAAATGTTAAAAAAAAGAAGAACAAAGTTGAACTTACAATATTTGACTTCATGAATTATAGTACACTGGTGCTTCAGACCATGTAGTGTTTAGACCTATTAGAAGACTAAAATGAAGAGGATGATCATAACAACTGTTGGTGAAGATGTGGATGAACTGGAATACTCATATTGCTGGTAATAATGTAACACAATCAACAGGAAAACAGTTGGCAGTTTCCTTAAAAAATTAAACACACGTCTACCATGTGATATCGCTATTCTGCTCTTACGTCTTTACACAAGAAAAATGAAAGCAAACATCCACACAGAAACTTGTACATCACCACTATGGCACCTTCAGCTGTAATAGTCAAAAACTGGAAACAACAAAATACCCATCAATAGGCAAGTTGATAAGCAAATTACGGTACATCCATACAACGGCATGCTACTCAATAAAAATTAATGAACTACTGACATATGCAGCAACTCAATTGAGTCTCAGAATAAATTTGCTTAGTGAAAGAAGCCAGTCCAAAACAGTACAATATTAAGGGAATGAAAAAACAACTCACAGAACTCAAGAAAATCTTTGCAAAACACATTTTTAGATAAAGGATTTGTATCCAAAATATACAAGAAATTCTTAAAATTCAGCAAGTAAAAAATACAACTCCATTAAAAAATAGGCAAAAGATATGAACAGATACCTTATAAAAGATATACATATGGAAAATAAGCATATGAAAACATGCTCAACTTCATATATTATTAAGGAATCAAAATTAAAACAATGAGATAACCACTATATATTTATCAGAATGGCCAAAATCCAAAACACTGACAACACCATATACTGTAGAAGATATGGAGCAACACGAACTCTCATTAATTGTTGGTGGGAATGCTAAATGCTACAGTCAGTTTGGAAGACAGTTTAGCAGTTTCTTACAAAACTACACATACTCGTACCATATGACCCAACAATCATGCTCCTTGGTATTTACCCAAAGGAGATGAAAGCTTATGTCTACATAAACATCTACACATGGTGTTTATAGCAGCTTTATTCATAACTGATGAAACTTGGAAGCAATCAAGATGATCTTCAGTAGGTGAATGAATAATCAAACTGTGGTACATCTATACACAGTAATAGAAAGAAATGAGCTCTAAAGCCATGAAAAGACATGGAGGAACCTTAAATACATATTGCTAAGTGAGAGAAGCCAACCTGAAAAGCCTGCAGACTATATAATTCCAACTATAGGACATTCTGGAAAAGGCAAAACCATGGAGACAGTAAAGAGATCAGTGCTTGTCAGGGAGAAGGCAGGAAGGGAAGGAGGTGGAGCACCGGGGTTTTTTAAGGGCAGCAAAACTGTGATGATGATACTGTAATGGTGGACACATGTCACTATATATTTGTCAAAATCCATATAATGTACTACACAAAGAGCAAGCCCTAATGTAAACTGTGGAATTTAATTAATAATCATGTCTCACTATTGGCTCACTCACTGTAACAAATGTACCACAATAGTGCTAGTTGACAAAAATAGGGGAAACTGGGTGAGGCCAGATGGGGGTGAGTGGGTGTCTGGGAACTCTCTGTACTTTTTGCTCTATTTTTTCTATAAACCTAAAACTGCTCAAAAAATCTATTAAGTTTTTTTAAAGTACACATTGTATGATTCCATTCATATAAAATGCTAGAACATGAAATGTAATCTATATGACAGAAGTAGATCAGTGGTTGCTGGCGATGAGGAGGAGGAGGAGGAGGAGGAGGAGGAGTAGTGGGGTGGAGGGAAAACTTTGGGAGTAACTGGCATGCTCATTATTTTGATTGCGATGATTTACGAGGGGCATATGTATACCCAAATGTATCAGATTTTATACATTGTATATGCATGGCTTATTTATGTTGATTTGCATTTCTAACCATTTCCTGGGTGTGAGAGTGAAGGAAGAACACTATGACCTCTACTGTCCATGTCACCCTCAAGAACCTCTCTTGCACATAACCCATTTTTAGTCCCTTAAGGATTATTCCTAATTTGATGTTCTGAAAAGTAACTCAGGCCATATCTTACAAAGAGGACCCTCAGATCTTCCTCCAGTGGCCTGAACATAGTGATGGGACTTCCCTGGAAAACCTTTGGTTGGCTTATAAAACTCTGTTGAGTATATCAAAAGCTATATTACCAGCCATCTGAATTCTAATCATTTGTGGTTTCAACTAACCAAGAGCTATTGCTGTACCTAGCTAAATTCCTCAATCAATGCAACACAGGCCTTTTTAAGTCAAGCCTAAAGGCAAAGGTAATTTTATAAAATAATATATGTATAATTGATTAAATAAATATGTCACTAGTCCAACAAACAACAGGAAGTTCAGTCTAAGAGTATTTCAAGGCATTTGCTATTTTAGTGTGATTTTAAATTTAGGTGCAAAAATGCAATTATATTGTATTCATATCAGCATTTGTATTCTGATGTCAAGGAGCTGTATTATTTTGTGTAAACAATTTACTGGAATCAATTATCAATGAAAACACAAAGTTCCTTTCATGACCACCGAATTGATGTCTTTATTAAAAAATGAATTTTAATGATCTCAACAGCCAGCTTTGGCAATCTGAGAACTACATGCTCAATTCCCAATGAGGCTCTAACTCATCCATTGCACTTTTTAAACTCGTTCCAGCTAAATGCCACAGGGGTGAGGAAGACGGTGTTTGGAAGGGGCCTGCACGAGCAGAAGCTGAAGTTATCCCCAGAACCAGTCCTGTGAATATATCCTTGATCTCATCTCCTCAAGAGTGAAGCAGGTTTTTCTCTCAGAGAGCTCTGCTCCTACTTCTCCTCCACCTCACACAGTTCAGATTTAATCTGTACAGCAGGGCCCACACCCCCACCCCAGCGCTCCAGAGTGACTGGGTTCAGATGAGCTGTGTTCTACAGTCGAGCTGCATGGCACACACGTGGTGGAGGAGAGAAGGTTGTAAAGAACCCGGGTTCTGGTCTAGTCCTACCCTTTGAAACTGATTTCACTTCATGGTCAACAAAGATGATAATCTGACCTGAGTTCACTTCTTGGGTGTGATACTCTCACCTTCTGGGAAATAGACATTCAAAAGCAGTTACTGTGATAAACCATAATGGAAACGAATATGAAAAAGGATATATATATAACTGAATCACTTTGTTGTGCAGCAGAAATTAACACAAGGTCGTAAATCAACTATACTTCAAAAAAATAAATTTTTAAAAGAGAATAAAAGAAGATAAAAGCTCAAATTGGTCAGAGAAGTAATGAAGAAAATATGCAACTAAAAAAAGAAAGGTGTTACTTCTACTTCTGTTGAGGAAAGGAAGTCACGAGATAAATTTGCTCCCAGTTTTAACAAAATGAGAAGCCAAAAAATATACAAAAACAAATTTTTTTTCAAAGTCTATGAGAAAACTGAAGAAATAATAATAATAATAACACCCTTGAACTAAAGCCCAAAGTGTGATAAGCCTCTCCTAGAAGAGAAGGGAATCATGGCTGCTTTTCTTCCCCAGCTGAGAGGTAGAAGAAAAAGCCACCTTAGATACAGATAGAAAAAAACTGCTAAACTTTCAGCAAATGTTAAGGCTGTGTGTGGGCTGGCATGACTGGCCTGGGAACCCCACATTATACAAGGGCGTCTCTCTGCTTACAGGCTCTCCTGAGTATTTGTGACAAAGCCTGGGCAGGAGGACCAACTGGGAGTGCCAGGGATGCCCCAGGGCAGCCCAGAAGAAGTAGGGGAAACGCCCCAGGTAAGTTGGGCTCACACCTGAGTGCCACGGCCATCTATCACTAAAACAGAAATGCAAGAACTGCATAAAGATACAGATGATTTTCAAAATGAAAGGAAGGAAAAAGATATACTACACAATGACCAAACAAATAATAGCTTATATGAATAGTAGACAAAATAGACTTTAATAAGTAGAATAATATCCATACAGATATTTCTTGAAAAGGTAAAGATGTACACATCCATAGTTGTATGGAATGGGGCTTAGGGATCCCATTCCTAGGTATATATTCAAGATAAATGAGAACCTATGTTCATAAAAAAGGCTCATATACAAATATGTTTCAAAGACTTATTCATAATAAACCAAATCTGGAAAAGTTAAAGTATTAACAGGGAAAATAGACAATTAATAGTATATTCATTTCCTGGAATACTACTTAGTACTAACACAGAATAAACTACTGATATATACAGCAACATGAAAGAATCTCAACAACATTACCCTGAGAGAAAGACTCCAGAAACAAATAGTATATACTGTATAATGATGTTTATATAAAGTTGTAGAATAGACCAAAATAATGTGTTATGATAGCAGTAAGACTAGTGTTAGCTTCTGGGTGGGGGGCACTTGACTGAAGGGGTCCCAAGAAATATCCTGGGGATGTAAATATTCTCTACTAGAGAGAGAATGGGTAACATGAGTGTATCCATTTGTCAAAAATTGATCAGTCTGCATACTCAATATCTGTGCATACACTATATACCTCCATAAACTTAACATTTGGTTATGAAAAGCCTTTATACATGACTATGAAAATCAGTAGGCATTTATGTAAATTGACTGTACTAATATAAATACTTGTTTGCTAATTAAACTGTTTTTTGGTCCAAGCCAAGAAGAATATTTGCTAATTAGATTCTTCTGCTGCTAAGATATCAAACACCCTTGGATAGTTCATTACCTGAAAACAAGGGTAAAATATATATATAAACGTAGCATATAATAAATATTCAACATAACGCTTTTCTTCTTTTTTGCTTAAAGGGTATCTAAAGGGAAAATTTCTTATCCAAAATTTCACATCAGTGTAATATAGTCCCTTCCATGTTTGAGACACCTATGACCCACTAGCTATAGCATTTTTTCCAACAACCATGGCAGCCACTTCCAATGGATTTGAGTTGACATACAGCTTGAAACTTGTGTGCCACCTGCTCCAGAGTATGAAATGCAGCTATCAAAAGCTTTGCTACTGGTACAAACTGGGCTGTGGCAGAATAAGATAGTTCCGGTTAAAGTCAGAACTTGAATGTAGACGAAGACCGTTAGTAGAGTAATATGGGGGGGGGGGGGGCGGGAATCCAGTGATAAGTTAAAGCTATATATCCTAACCTGGCCAGTTAGCCTGGCAAAAGTGGAGACGATGAGGGGTGGGGGGAGGATGACATCAAGAATAAAGTCGAGATTAGGGACAAGGAGTTCAGAGGAATTAGAGGGAGTGAGGCTTGAGCTGGTGAACTCAGGTACAAAGTACATTCTGTATATAAAAGAAGGCATCTGGGGGTCAAGCAAAGTGACGTGACTTACCCTGGATGCCAGCTTTAGTTTCCAGTAAAGCTGGCATTAGAAAAGTGTTTCCATTATATATTACACTGTGCTCTTTTCATAGTTATTATTGGGCTGATGGCCCAGGGAGAGAGGGGAGTTTCCTATTTATATTTCAAAGTGTATAATTTAGGGGTTTCAGTGAGGAAAAGAACAGGATGTGATGCTTGTGACTGAAATTAAATTGTAATAAAACTCCGTGTCTCTCAGTTCTGCTTAAAATGTTAACTTGAAACTCCTGCTTCTGATGAAGTCCAGTGAAGCACAAAACTCCCAGGGAGAACTAGCAAAGGCAGATAACGAAACAAAACATCTGGATGAAGTTAGCAGGACCTGCCAAGGAAAGGCAGGACTGCAGAGGCCAAGATAATAGAAAGAAAGATCCTTGATCTGAGCCCAGCTCTCTGCGCACTGCTTCCCCGGGTCATTCGTGTTCCTGGTACAGAAGGAGAAGCTAAGAAGCCTGGCAGATGCCAGCCATGACCTGGCAGAGGAGCCAGCAGGGCTTTGCCACTCATGATGCTGCTGAGACAAAAATGGTATGAGGAGCTGCCAAATGAGAAGGCGCTGAGGGTCCAAGTATCTAAAGGGAAGTGATCCCAACTCTCAGCACAAGTTCTGCCCTTGAGGTATGTACCGATTCTTAAGTTACACTGGACAAAATACCAAGAAGCTGCTTAGAAAGGAAGAAAAGAATTGAAAAGCACAAGGCGTTATTAATATTCACATGGTACAAGGAAGATAAAAACTGACTTTTAAAATTGCAGCAGGGAAAAGCCCTCCTAAATATCCTAGGTGCTCAGGTGGAATACCCAAAGAGCTAAAAGATGGGAGGGTCTGAAGCAAAGGTAGGTTGAACTGAAAAAATCTGCAACCCAGCTTTGAGTCAGCTCAGCCCCTGGCTGAGGTGATGTCCCTCTGCCCACATTCAAGCATCACCTCAGGAAAAGGGTAATATCATCCTGAGTCCCCACTCTGTTGCAAACGTGCTAAATATCAAGAAACCATTGCTAAAGATTAAAACAATAGGAGCAGGAGAAAAACAAAAAGACATCAGACTCAGATATGAATGCCAGGAAACAGACATGATGCCAAATTAACTTATGAAAATGTCAAGAAAATCAACATTTGGGTCAAAAATTTCACTAGAGAATGGGAATCTGTGAAAAAGAAAGAAACAGAAATTCTAAACATGGAAAATAAAATAGTAAGGCATCTACCAGTCAAGGAACACCAAGGATTCCCAACAACCACCACCAGCTAGGAGACATCCTTCTGTACAAGGCTTCAGGGTCTGATGTGTATTTTACATTTACAGCACATCTCAATTTAATTAAAAATTCAGTTTCTCAGTTGTACTAGCCATATTTCAAGCACTAAATAACCACACATGGCTTTAGACTACCATATAACATATTGGACAGTATAACTCTCTCTCTCTCGATGGATAGTAGATAGATGGATAGATAGATAGATAAAAGAAAGAGAGAAAGGCACAGGTACATATAGAAACATGCATGACTCTTGTAGACATACATTGCTGAACAAAAGAAATCAGATTAAAAAGAGATCATGCTGATGATTCCTTACACAAATTTCAAGAAAAGGCAAAACTTACTGATGATCATAGAAGTCAAAACAGTGATTACCTCCTGTGGGAATGGCTTTGACAGGAAGGGGCATGAGGGACATTTTTGGAGTAATACTCAATATCTTTACCCAGGTAGTGGTGTATACATAAGTAAAAATCATCAAGTTGTATATTTCATTGTGCCCTGTGCCATTTAGTGCAATGTGTACTAATATCCTGTACTGTGCTGGTAAGCTGGCATTCCAGGGAGGGAAGGGAAGGATTCCTGGTCTGTAGAATCTGCCCATTTCCACTGTGAACTACATATTCCAACAACGGCCAATTTCAAACTAGCAACAGGACGTCACGGAATATAAACTTGGAAGAGATACGCAAAATCAGCTCTTAGATGCTGGTGCCAGCCAGCTCCAGCACACACACCTTCATAGGAAAGGAACAGAAATAAATGTTTGCAGAAGTTGTGGTTTGCACATAAGCCATCTGCATACGGAACCCACTCTTTTGATGATGCCCTCTATACTGTAGAACTAATCAAGTTAAGGAGAAAGGGAGAAGGATATCTTTTTCCCAAGACTTCTGTGATGTTCAAAGCAAACACTGGTAAAGATGCTACTGAGTGAGATATGGCATAGGTAGGCATGCACCCTCCTGCTTAGCGGAGCTTACTCTCGCACACCCAAACAGAGCTGACGGATGACAACCCAGACACACAGAATGGCGCTTTCTGCTCTTACATACTGTACAGTGCCAAATATGCTGTCAAATTCAGGAAATAATACATTTTAAGATAATGAAGTGTATTAAACAAGAATACCAAAGGCAATATCGGAGTGTCAAGTAAAAAATGTACAACAGTAAAATAAGGCAGATGTTCCCAGGAGCCTGGCTTGTTCTTAGGAGAATATATATTCAAGCAGAAATAAACAGCATATGCTTGACTGGGTCTTTAAATTTTTACATGTTTGCTGTGCAAGAAAAGTCATGCTGAGAGTTGCCTTTTGCATTTTCTAACCTTTGTTAGGACTCTACAGCCTCCATGACACAGGGCTGCAACAATTTGAAATTAATTTCCTGTTTAGCTCAAAGAGATACTGTCCTTGAAAGGTTATCAATTAATGAAAATTCTAATTCATTGTTAACATGGGGCCATAAAAGACCTGGATTCTGTACAAGGTGGCCTACTCCAGAGGGCAGTATGACATTTGCCCCAAGGCCTAGTATGACATACAAGAAAGAGAAAACAATGGTGATAAGGTGCTTTGCAATAATTTAATGCCATAAAACAATGTCACTGAGAAAAAAAAAATTCTGATTACAATGGTACAGTGGTTAAGAGGCAAGGCTCAAGCATTATCCCCTGAGGCTGAATTCCCCTTGTGCCAATTACCAGCTGTGCAATCTTGGGCAGGTTTCTTAACTTTTTGTGCCTCAGTTTCCTCATGTGTGAAATGGGAATGATAACTGTAACTATCATATCATATCACACACATATGTAATCTTACAAATATATATATATAGCTTATGAGTAAATAAGCACTAAATTTTAAAGCTAGGAGACACTGTAGACAGAAGGCACCAATCCAGTGGTTTTCAGAGTGTGGTCCCCAGACCAGAAATATCAACATCACCTGGAAACTTGTTAGAAATGCATATTCTTTCAGCCAAGCCCAGACCTACTGAATCAGAAATTCTGGCTTGAGAGCCCACCAATCTGGGTTTGAACAAATGAGGTAACTCTAATGCAGAACACAGTTTAGAACCACTGACCTAGTCAAGTCCTTCTTTTCTAAATGAAGAAAAGAGAGCAGGACAAAACAACTTGACCAAGATCACATAAATGAGTGGCTCTCCTGAAGCACACTGTGGTCACAGGCAGCTGTGTCTGGGTTTTTCCCCTAGTTTTTTTTCCTTTTTTTTTTTTTAATAGTTTTTTATAATTAGTTTTTTTTTTTTATTAGAAGTCATTTCTTCATGCTCTAATAAGATGTATACAGACACACACATGCACAGATACACATAATTTAAAGCAAAAGAATTATTATATGAAAGTCAAGGGATTGTGTACTTCCTTTCCCCAACTTCTGTTTGGAAACTTCCAAGTGTGAGACTGTCATATTGAAAGTAAAGAGCTGGTAGGACACAGGCCCTGGCCTATCAGAATGGGTGCCAGCTCTAAATAACTGGCATGGCCATGCATGTTCTTCAGGTTAGAAGAACAGAAGATAGATGGGCTCCAGGTTAGACATTTACAACCAGCCTCTTGTTTCTACTTCAAGACAGAAATAACAACAGGAACAGGATGAACAGCTGGACTTTGTTTCCTGTGGACACTCTAAGATAACATTAATGGCAGGGCAGGGAGGGGCTACACCCTGGTTGGGTAAGGATAAGGAGGTCACATATTTCTCATCTTTGGGGACAGGGAGACCTGCTGACTGCACATGAGCAGAAAGGCTCCTCAGGGGTCAAAAAGGGAGGGGGCACTATCCCATAATAGGTGCTGTCAATCTCCCAGGGACCCTTGTGCTGGAATCCATCTTGGCTAAAAGATGTGCGCACATATCTGGAAGGGCCCTGAGTTCAGTCAGATGTGGGAAATGAATCAAGGTAGTTGGCCAGAGGAAAACAAAGACCCAGAAGAACTGCCCCATAAAAGTGATTAAATCCACCTCAGGAACTTCCCTGGTAGCACAGTGGTTAAGACTCGTGCTCCCAACGCAGAGGGACCAGGTTCGATCCATGGTCAGGGAACTAGATCCCACATGCGTGTCGTAACCAAGAGTTTGCATGCCACAAATAAGGAGCAGGCAAGCCACAACTAAGGAGCCCAACAGCTGAAATTAAGGAGCAGGCCTGCCCCAACTAAGACCCAGCACAACCAAATAAAAGAAAAAAAAAAAATCCACCCCAAAAGTGTGTCTCTTTCTCTCTCTCTCTCTCTCAGCTCACCCATGCTTTCTCCATACATATCTTCTCTCCTAATAAACACTTTACTTGCCTCACTACTTTTCATCTCTTTGCCAAATTCTTTCTTCAAAGCAGACAAGAGCCAGGGCAGTGCCGCGGTCACCCCACAGCCACCCAAGATTACTTCCTGGCTGCCTGTAAACCCTGACTACATCAAATCTGCTGCTAATGACAAAACCAGGTCACCAGGATTATTAGAACTCTCTCAAGAGAGAGGCTCTCAGGGAGCAGTTGACTGGTCTCCTTGATATAGCATCCTGATTTTGAAACCCCACTTTAGACTGTCCACAAGATTTTGTGCTTCTTCCCAGTTTTTACTTTTTTCCCAGAGGTTAAATTGAAAGGGTATGGTCTAGAGAAAAGAGGTGCAATTGTATCTAGATTTAAATAAAGGTGTTAAAGATATTTTGGAATTTTAAACTCATTCTAAAAATAACATAAAATCTCTACTCTGCAAAGGCCGACTCTGGAGATGGTAGGGAAACTCTGGTCTTTCTTATTCTGACTGCTCTCCAATCTTTGATGTATCTCCACTGTCTCATCTTTTGGTGGAAAGGGACTAAAGTAAAGCTAGGATTTCATTTTAATGTTCTCTTTTCCCAATTGTCCAGGAACAAAGTGAGCTAGGTAGGTGGACAGTGGTAGGAAAATTATTGCTTTAGAGTGCAATACATCCTCCCACTGCAACTGATAAACTGTGTTCTTTGCTTCTGTTTCACAGTAAAAATAGGTTTATTTTTGTACTATGAAAGGTATACATAGATAAGGATGATTTTCAAAGATTTATCAACCACAGTGTCATGGGGACCAAGCAGACAGCAGACATTGTTTAAAACCAAAGCAGGCTCTGGAAGGCCCCCATTATGTGGCATTACTTTAGTTGCTAAATGATGGGGGATAGAGGAGGGTGGGGAGGAGGGGCCAGGTGGCCAGAGCAGCAGAGACAGGGTCACACTTACTGAGGGGGCTCAGGATACTTTTCAAATAATATGGAAGTATTTCCATATTTTAACCACTAATATGACTTTAGGAAAACATACCAGCTGAAGATCAGCCTTGTATATAAACATTATTAATGCTTAAGGAAAAAACAAAAAGAAATTTGAAACCATGCTTAACCCCACCACACAGGGATAGCCACCATTAAAATGCTGTCACATATCTAATATAAAAATATAATATACACACTATTTTGAACCAAACAAGATTATTCTTCACATACTACTATTTTGTAACCTGCTTTTTCATTAATAGAATATCTCTCAGTGTCAATAAGTATAGATCTATGTTGTTATTTCAACGATAGAGAATATTCAATTTTTACAAGCATAATTATCTATCAACATGTGACTGGTGAACAGTTATGTTAGTTTAAAACTTTTACATATATTATTATTATGAATAAAAATATAGAGTAATGGAAATAAAAACAAAAATAAACAGGTGGGACCTAAGTAAACTCAAAAGCTTTTGCACAGCAAAGGGAACCATAAACAAAACAAAAAGAAGACCCACAAAATGGGAGAAAATATTTGCAAATGATGCTACCAACAAGGGATTTCCAAAATCTACGAACAGCTCATGCAGCACAATATCAAAGAAACAAACAACCCAATCAAAAAATGGTCAGAAGACCTAAATAGACATTTCTCCAAAGAAGACATATAGATGGCCAAAGGCACATAAAAAGATGTTCAACATTGCTAATTATTAGAGAAATGCGAATCAAAACTACAATGAGGTATCACATCACACCAGTCAGAATGGCCATCATCAAAAAGTCTACAAATAAGTGCTGGGGTAGGTGTGTAAAAAAAGTAACCCTCCTACACTGTTGGTGGGAATGTAAATTGGTACAGCCACTATGGAGAACAGTATGGAGGTTCCTTAAAAAACTAAAAATAGAGCTACCATATGATCCTGCAATCCCATTTCTGAGCATATATCTGGAGAAAACCATTATTTAAAAAGATACATGCACCCAATGTTCACTGCAGCACTATTTACAATAGCCAAGACATGGAAACAACTTAAAAGTCCATCAACAGATGAATCAATAAAGAAGATGTGGTACATATAGACAATGGAATATTACCTGGCCATAAAAGAGAACAAAATAATGTCATTTGTAGCAACATGGATGGACCTAGAGATTGTCATACTGAGTAAAGTAAGTCAGACAGAGAAAGACAAATATCATATGATATTGCTTATATGTGGAATCTAAAAAAATGGTACAAATGAACTTATTTACAAAACAGAAATAGAGTCACAGATGTAAAAAACCAAACATGGTTATCGGGGGGAAAGGAGCAGGAGGGATAAATTGGGAGATTGGGATTGACTATACACACTATTATATATAAAATAGATAACTAATAAGGACCTACTGTATAGCATAGGGAACTCTTCTCAATACTCTGTAATGACCTATATGGGAAAAGAATCTAAAAAAGAGTGGGTATATGTATATGTATAACAGATTCACTTTGCTGTACAGCAGAAACTAACACAACATTTTAAATCAACTATACTCTAATAAAAATTTTTTAAAAAGAGAATGAAATAATGCCATTTGCAGCAACATGGATGGACCTGGAGATTATTATACTAAGTAAAGTAAGTCAGACAGAGAAAGACAAATATCATATGATATCGCTTATATATGAGATCTTTAAAAAGATGATACGAACGAACTTATTTACAAAACAGAAACAGACTCACAGACTTAGAAAACAAACTTATGGTTACCAAAGGGGAAAGGTGGGGGGGAGGGATAAATTAGGAGTTTGGGATTGACATGTACACACTACTATATTTAAAATAGGTAACCAATAAGGACCTACTGTATAGCACAGGGAACTCTGCTCAATATTCTGTAACAACCTAAATGGGAAAAGAACTTGAAAAAGAATAGATACATGTATATGTATAACTGAATCACTTTGGTGTATACCTGAAACTAACACAACATTGTTAATTATACTCCAGTACAAAATAAAAAAATTTTTAAATATATAATGCAATGCTTTCAACTAGACCTTTCTACATCATTTGGTTATTTCCCTTGGGAAAATATCTAGCAGTAGAATTGATAGATCAAAAATATATACATTTTAAATTATTTTAATATATATTTCTGAAACTCATTCCAGAAGATTATAAATAGACACATTTCTAGCCCTCAGGTAAACTCTAATATGTATATATCTTAGTATATTTATTTGGTTTTAATTGTGGGTTAAATCCCACCTTATTACAAAAGAGTTTCAGGTAGCTTTTTAAGCTATATACAAGATAAAAAATGTAAAAAAATGTGATCAAATGGAAACTAAGGGTAAGAAAAATAAGAGGAGGACAGGTGTGATATTAACATATAAATACCCTGAGGTTCTTTACAAGCTGAGCATTTTGACTGTGTAAGAAACCATATTCAGGCTTTATAAATATCCAGACAAATACTTGATTAAGCAAAGTGATGACTTGAATGAATCATCTCCAATTCCTTTTGAAATTTGGCATAGCATGCATAATAAATGACTGAGTTAATGACAGTAATAAAAAGTCATGTTGATAGTCCACGAGACAGACATGAATAATTAGATGATGACCATATTAGTAAAATGGAAATAATTTTCACTCAGATGGACATAAAACTATAAAGTCCAATGAGGTCTTTAATCCAAAAAGGAGATTTACTATTCAAATAATTATTACAGTCTCCTATTCCTTTGCTCTTTCCTGTCAGAAAATTTTAATCAATATCTGTGTCCTCTTTTACCCCAAATATTCACTATACATGAAATACTAGCCAACTTAGCCCTGTTTATATTGCACAATTCCATTTCTAAAAAATTGAGTGGACTCTTAGACAACACTTGTATAGAAGAAGGAGGTGGTAACCTCCAGAACCAATCATTAACAATCATGAGAACAAATCAATGAAACCAGCAATATTTCAGTGCTTCTTGAGGTGTCTGTCCAATATAGTAGCCCCTAGTCACAAATGGCTAGTTAAATCTAAATGCAAATTAATTAACATTAAGCAAAATTTAAAAATCAGTTCTTCAGCTAATCTAACCATGATTCAAGTGCTCAGTAGCCATATATGGCTGGTGGTACCACTCTGGATATATATATATAAAATATCTAGAATAGGCAAATTCACAGGTACAGAAAGTAGATCAGTGTTTATCAGGGCTGGAGGGAGACAAAAAGGTAGTTACTGCTTCATGGGTACAAAGTTTTGAAAACAGTAGTAGTGGTTGCACAATATTGTGAATAGTTCGTGCCACTAAATTGTACACTTAAAAATGGTTAAAATGGCATATTTTGTGTTATATATATTTCACCACAATAAAAAACCCTAAAAAAGTACGCACTGAAGGATTGACCAATGTAAACACTAAAAATAAAGTCTATTTAGCCTTCAATGTAACTGGAATCCTGCACATTGACAATGCAACATAGTTATAAATAATTCTATTGTACACTTGTAATTAAAACAGGAAAACAATTGCATCGCTGAGAAATAGTGCTTTATTTCCTGGGAATGCTGTAGTTAAGGAATAACAAGCTTAATTAGAGAAGGAGGTGTCCATCTGAGCAGGGAATTCTGTGACAATTCAGTAAACATATTCTTGGCTTTTCCATCAACAATAGAGGTGGCTAACAAATCATTCTATGTTACAATTTGATTGAAAAATCACAACATAGAGCTTTTTATTTTCCTTGTCATGAGGGTATCACTGCCACTAAACTTCAGTGATCAGTTTAGGTATTTATATTTTGCCTTCATAAATGGAATTTTAAAAGAGAAAGAAAAAGGGATGGCGGAAGGAAACAATCTTTCATCAATTAAATAAGCAAGAGTAGAAAATAAAGGAAATTTGAAGAGGTTTGAACCTAGTATTTGTGCTAAACACTTTATATACATTATCTTATTAAAGTGCCTGTGGGGACAGCTGAGAAAATAAAGAGATAAAGAACAAACTGAACTGTATACAGAAAATGACAGCAGAGTGTACCAGAAACTAACACCACATTGTAAATCAACTATACTTCAATTAAAAAAAAAAAAAGAAAGAAAATGACAGAAGAAAGAAATTAAACAAGAGATTATGGATAGATATAATTACATTGAGACTGAAAAAAAGATGTGATAGAACAGACATAGAACTTTGCTACTCAAAGTGTGGTCTATGTGCCAGCAGCTTTGGCATCACCTGAGAATTTGGAGCTACTGTTTCACAATCTGTGTTTCAGCAAGATACCTCAGTGATTACATGCACATTAAAGTTTGACAAGAGGGCAGCACAGAGGAAACCTCTGAAGGAGGCCAATTTGATTTCTCCCTAGATGGCATCGGACACCGTCAGTGACTTCCCCATCAACCATCCCCAAAGCCCTTCTCTCTTGCCTGCTTCCAATAATAAAACTAAAACAGCCAGCTACTCTCCTGCCTCCCTTGCAGTTAAGAGTAGCAATGACCACCCAGGCAGAGAATGAGATATGATGAAATGTTTACTGGGCAGCTTCTGGTAAAGATTTTCCTGTTTGAGAAAAGTAGAGATGGCGAGGTGAGATCTTTTTGCCACCTGCTAACTTCCTTTGTGCTAAGATTCCTATTGTAAAGTTACAATGCTCAGGACTGGGTTAGCTGTTTCATGGCTAGTGAGAGCAGGCATCACCAACATAGATACTAAGAACAGCTAAGTGGAATTAAAAAGAGTCCTTAAGGACATCACTGAGCTGCTGCACCAACCACACAGCCCACCTTTGAACTTCTTGTGTTTTGTGAGATAATTACATGTCCCTGTGTCTAAGTCACTGTTCTATTACTTGCATCTGAGAGCATTTCTAATGGTCATTGGGGTCAGCAGAGTGAGGAGAAAAGAGACAGGAGGGAACTGTCTATTTTACATGTAGAAAGTTCATACATAGGGGACTCAAAACTCGGAAGGACTCAAATTTTTAGTCATATTGTAGATTTGATTAATTCAGTTATTTCCATCTTAAAGGGTTTTGTGTGTGTGTGTTTTCTCCCATAAAAAAATAAACCTGATTGTTGGTAAGTCTGTAATTGGCTTTTTCTTTATAGATATAAAATATGAATCACACTTGAATTTTAGTTTTATATCACAAAACTGTTTAAGTCAGTGATTAAAAATGACAAGCTTTGTACAGCAGAAATTAACACAACACGGTAAATCAACTATACTTGAATAAAATAAATTTTTAAAAATGACAAGTTTTGCTACTTTTTTGTTAACCAGGTTACTTTTAAACCTTATTTCTTTCAGATTGTGTGTTGTTGCTACACATTCACTGTACCTCCCCAAACCTTCTAAAATATAGAATTTCAGTCCATAGGGGAACAGATATCAAAGTGATGTAAGAAGTAAACAGGTTATATTTTCCCCAGACTTCTCATGATTAAAAAATTTAATCAAAGAGTATTTCCTCCTATTTTCTTTCCTTTCCTCTCAATCAACAAAGTCTTGTTTGGAAAAAAAAAATGGAAATTTCAGCATCTATTTCTGTATGGAATTGAAATTTTCCATGACACTTCAATCACACCCTACCAGTATAAGCCAGGGCCACTGCTGCTGCTGCTGTTGCAACAAAAAGAAAGTGCAATAAAAGATATGAATTACCAGAATTTGCCAGGATTAAGGTTTAAATCTTCTAGTTATTGAGTATAATGAAACAGTATATTTAAACACTTGCGAATGAAAATCTTTTATAAATCTATAAATGCATTTCCTTCTTTACCATTATAATAGTAGCATAATAAATCTTTAGATCATTGTGAACTTTCATGGGCCTCATAGTAATTGATGATGTGCAAACTATAGAAAGGTTAAAATGAAAGGTGGATTGTTTGAACTTACTGTTCATGTATCCTAGAACATACCTTGGAGAGATATATGGGTACTATTTCTGGATTTTTTTTTTAATTATTTGTTTTTGGTTCAGACTTTTTTTTGTTTTGCAGGGGGATTATTTGTCATTAATCTTTTCTCTCAAAAGATTACAAGATTATGTTCAACAAATAATTTAGGCATTTCAAAGTTTTATTATTTTTAAATAATATTTTTTTACAGTACATGCACTCAAACTTAATATATACCTAGCAAAGTAATTCTCAAATTCTCATGTGCATGTGAATCACCTGGGGTCTTGTTGAAATGCAGACTCAAACTCAGTAGCTCTGGGGCTGGGCCTGAGACTCTGCATTTCTCACAAGGTGAGGTCGGTGCTGTGGGTTCCCACATCAGTCTTTTGGTAGCAGGGCCTCGTATCTTATTCTTCACAAAGTGCTTTAACTTACATAATCTCCTATAATTCTCGCCCTACCCCCCACCTGATCAGCGCCTAAGATAAAGTAAGTTGCTGAGACCTTCAGGGTCTTGTCAAGATCATAAGTACCAATAATAAAGCTGACACTCCAACCCGTACAATCTGACACAAATCTAATTTTCATTCTACTTCAAAAGAGGGCTTTCCCCTGCACCTCTGCCAGGTGAAACACCAGTCCTTTGGAGCAAATCAGAACAAATCCTGCAGTCCATCAGTTCATTCAGATTATATATTATCTAGCCAATGAAAGAACGAAATACATCAACTAATTTTACAGACTACAATAGAAGGATCAATTTGGCTTTATTCACATAGCAGAATGCGCTGTAATTTTGACTTTAATTAGACATTAGAATGTTACACAGAGAGAAATGTCCACTTACATACACTGTGTGCCATTAGCACACCAGCTTTATGTAAAGCAGAAGTTAGTTTATTTTCAGATGGGGGAAGGACGGGTGGTAAACAGACTTGCTAATTCAGAAGACGCTAGTCATGGTCCAGAGAAAAACAGAATTAGGGCTTCGTTTTCTTCCCACTTTTGTCTTTCCTTCTTCTCTCTTCATCTCCCCCCTCCTTTCTTCTCTGCCACTGCACACATATCCATAAAGCCCTTAAGGATCTAGTTTCATTTTTATGATTCAACTAACTGAAAAAGCTAAAATCCCTTTTAAGGTCTGAGAGCAGTAGAAAGTCTGGTTATTTGGAGTTCTGTTGGCCAGTTTGTGGCATCCGCACTCAAGGAAGCCTCCTGCAACAACCATCCAGAATGAGCGTATGGCAGACCTCTGTAAGCAACCAGCATTATTCAGTCATTGTTCATTATGTTTGAATTAACAGCGACAGCACACATCCTGCCTGTTAGATGATGTTTCTAGTTAATTCCCTATTATCTATTAAAACCTCTGAGCTCTTGTAGAAAGGATGCACAGAAAAGTCATGCACAGAGGCTCAAGGACCACCCACATATTACTTTCCCCATTCTTTCCACAATACAGTTCAAAAGAGTTGACTTTAAAAACCAATACCACCACATTAGTACTGTAACCTCATACTTCTGGTTCTGACTAGAGTGTTGGGAGGAGAAATGCATTGTTGCTTTTTTCCTATCTATGAGCCAAGTTACACTCACTCCTGGGGAAGGGAGTAGGAGTGACACTGAATTACAGAGTTGCCAGGTGAAAAGATGGCTTCAATATACTGTCGATGGTATTGTTATGTAAGCTACCCCAGCATCACTGTTCTCTGATTCTACACATCGGCCACTGGGTCAATAGCTGTAGCATCACAAGACGGGAAATGAAGGCCAACATGGACCTACTTAAATACCACTGCCTCTGTTCCGTAGAGCTCCAATTTTGCTCTGCTGATATGATGTGGGAGAACTGTGAACTGCAAGGTTGCCATTCAGGAGCTGTCTGAGCTAAGGCATTGGTCCTGTGGGTTAGCTCAAGCCAGGCATCTAAGAGGCTTTCGACTTGGATTTTCTGAGATCTGAATGCTTATTACCACCTATTAATCTCTCATCCCAAGTGACCACTATGCTGTTGGGATATAGCCAGCACTAGAATCGCCAAACATAGGCTCCAGTGTCTCCTATTTTTTGCTTGAAGAGTGTTCTTCTAAAGTTGTAGGTTACCCACTGCTGCAAAACAGCTATAACCACCCTGGGGATTTCATCCCCATATGCAGACTTCTCCCCTCCCCCACTCTGATTTGATTAGAGAAAACACATGCTTGCAGATCTAATACCTGTGTTCACCATGTCACAACATGAGAATCAGGAACTCTATGCTGTGAGGCCCTCCAAGGTTCTATCTATTTGAAACTATCATAACAAAATAAGAGTAAGATATTCATTTTTGTGGGGCTTCTGATTTTTGAGGTTTATGTAAAAATGGTCATCTCTTTACGAAGATAGGCAAAGTAATATAATGACTCAGAGTGGGGCTTGGGTACAACATGTAGACACACCCCTAACTTGACAGTGGCCAAATGCCCTCATGCCACTTAGGTTTCATTAACTCTAAGTGGATCCTGTTTTCAGGACTGATTATTCTTTACTGAAAACAGAATTACAAAAGTTTTCCTCAGCAGAAAAACCAAGGCAAAGTAGCCTAAAGACTAAAAATTCATTTACTGAGTGCATTTTGTTTAAAGTACCATATAATCTATTCAATGTCTGAGTTCACTTGTAAATAAATGACTACCCCTTCTAATAACAATAATGATAACATGCTGCATGTGTTAAAAGCTTTTACACTTTCAAACACTTTCCATATAGATTGAACTACTTCTAACTCAATAAACATCCATAAAATTTACACATTGATTGAACTGTGAATGTTCCACCAAAAAGATATGTTGAAATCCTAACCTCCAGTACCTCAGAATGTGACTTATTTGGAAAAAGGGTCTTTACAGCAGCAATCAGGTTAAAGTGAGGTCATTAGAGTAGACCCCAACCCAATATGACAGTATCCTTATTAAAAAGAGGAAAGTTAGACACAGATAGGCACAGAGGAAGATGATGTGAGGAGAGAGCAAAAAGACAGCCATCCCCAAGCCAGGGAATACCTGAGGTCTCCAGAAGCTAGGTTTCTTCTGCTTACCTGAAATCAATCATTTCAACTATTGTTTTCTTTAATGAGGCTTCTCTTGGAGGATATGACATGGAAGCTGATGGGGTCTGCTTCCTAGATGGATGAGCTACAGTTACAAAAATGCTGAATTCCTAAATTTACATAATGAGTATTCAAGTAATATGATTGTGTACCCTGGAAAAATAATTTCAGAAGCAGGTTCCTTCTTTCTAAGTGGAGGCTTGTAATTTCATTGCATAAATATTGTCCTAGTTTATTCAGCATATATTTATGAAGTACTTATTATGTGCCTGGTACAGTATGAGATAGAGGATCATTCATGAAATACACAATTAAACTGAGATGTCATTATAAGTAGACCTGACAAAAGAATGACAACAGTTTCCTAAATACTCTGGGTAGAGCCAGGAAAAGGAGGAGTTCCCACCCCCACCTTTGAAAGCTTGGGCTAAGTTTGATATTGTCATGGAAGACCTTGGCATATTCTCCATCAAAATGGAGATGGTTTTGTTGGGCTTAATAAATAATATTAACTAAGCTTCATTGTTCAATTAATTGATAATTGAATAAAATGATAGTATTAGCAATTCTCACAATAGCAAGACCTAAACTTTACTTACCAGTATCACTATGCTCAGAACTTGTCAAGCACTTCCTTCTTTGATCTTTACAACCTTTATTGGGTAGGTACTACTGTGAACCCACTTTAAAGATGAGTAAACCAATGCACAGAGAGGCAAGTAACTTACTTAAGAGGTCACAGAAGTAATAAAGAGCGAAGTCAGATTCCAAAACCATGTATGTCGGTTCTCAGAACTGACAACAGAAACAGAGGACACTCCCTTTCTAAACAGCATATCCATTAACTAGGTTAAACTTTGGGTAAAAATTCACCTCCAAATTTCATGGAATAATAGCCTTTGATTCATACTTATGCAAAATCCCCCCTTCATTTTTACAAACAAAGTCTGAGTCCAAGAGAGTAACAGTACTCCAAGAAAAGAAAATAACAATAAAAACTACAGAGAGCAGGGTTTACAGATCCCTCAGAATGTGAATTTCATCTGCTGAATAAGTCACTCCAGAAAACAAATTAGTATTTCAGTAAGAGGAAAAAATGCATATATATATATGATCATTGGAGTAAAGGAAGTAACAGATGACAAGTGGAATCCTTAAAAATCCAATACTGGTGAATCAGACACATGAGATTGGAAAATAGCCTTTTGTTTCTACCTTCAACAATTCTCTGCCCAAATAAAAATTCTGTCAGCTACAGAGTTTAAATCAAATCTACCACCAAGTGTCCAAAAAAAAAAAAAAAAGGAAAACCATGACATTGTTGAATGACAGAAGTGGAAATGGCCTTAGAGACCATGCTTAACCCTCATACAGAGCCTGAAACATCAGCCCAGAGTTTAAAGTTGGTAACAATTGTAGACAGAAATCCTAGAGCTAAAATGCATTCATTGTTAACATGGGAATTCTAATAGCGTATGCCCAAATTATTCTTTCTTTTCTGTGTATTCTTCTCGATGTGAGGTCTGAGATGTTTATTAGTTCAAGCAGTTTGTAACTCTGTTAAGAATATCCAGTGCTAATATATTTTCTAAAGCTGAACTGTCAGTGTATTCTGTCTCCCAACACCAGTAAGGTTCGTCTTCATTTTGGCAATGAACCCTCTCACACATGGACCACATGCCAATACAGCATTTTTTCCTCATAATCTTGAAAACTGAAGCAGAGGTAATGACGCCATCCTTCTTCCAGAGCACGTGGGCAGAGTACCAGCCACTATGATAGTTGGGGGGTGACCTCACTGAGTTCTGGTCCATGATATGTAGCTAGGAGAGGGAAATTATTTTAAAACATGCTTCACATCCCGCCAGCCTCTCTTCTCCTTCCATGGTGGCACTGGGAATCTTGTTCTACATGACATGGCCTCAGTATGGAAACATCCTAGGTCTCTGGGTCATCACTTGAAAGAAAGACACCAAGGAGAGCTGCCTGACCTCCACTGTACTACCACGTGGGTGACGAATAACCTTCACTCTCTTACACCACAGAGATCTTGGGATGTGCTTGTTACCACAGCGTCACCTAACCTCTCCTGAGTAACACAGAGAAGAACTCTCTGTATGTGACCACTCCTAAGACTGTGCTTATTCAGAACTCAGAGCATGCTGAACACACTCACACATGGCATTCCATGTCATGACGGTGTTAACAGCAAATCAAAAATCTAAAGGAAAGTTAAATAACTGGCTCTATTTTCTCTTTCTCCAGGTCTCTCATTTCTGTTTCTTGTTGCCCACCTACCCTGGCAATCAGTCTGTATCTCGGAGATGTGAGCACTAGGTTTGCCAGCTCTACAGTACTGGGTCAGCCTTCTCCATTTCAACGCTCTACCAATTTCAGGCTCCACATGTTTGATATCTGATTCCTTTTATTCACTGGGCTCCTTTTTACATAACTGGCTCGATTCATGTTGACATCTACTCAGGTTAGTATCTCTAACTTATTAGGGTGTGTTATAAACATAGACTGTGGCTGGAATCCCTGCATACATGATGAGGATGCGGAATCAAATATCCTTTAGTTGGTATATCTTTCTATTTCTTCTCCAGATTTAGGCACAATGATAGCCAATGAACAAGCTTCACATTTGTTGATTAAATAGGACCACCAGATAATTATTTTTTTTTACTTTCACCTTTTCACTGGATAGGTAGTTTTATATAAATGTGATTGATATTCATTTTATCTATGTTGATAGACATGGGAGATTTCATTAACAACAAAATGTCAAGAACAACAGATCCATCTAAATCTTTCCCCTGTTATAGGAAGTGTCAAGAACTCATGAGACTTTTAAGAAGAGGATTCCCTTAAACTGCAGTTGAGTGTTGGAAGACTTTCTCCTTGTATTCTGACATGATGTGAGACATAGTTGTTAACAGTGATGGGGAAGGAAAGGGGCTGATCTTGGAGGAGATTCTGAAATGATGAACTGAGAATAGATGGATTTGAGAATAGCCTGCTCCTCTGAAACCAGCAGGAATCACCAAATCAATAAAACCTCCAAACATCTGGAGACAGACAAATATAGTCTCCATATTTTCCTTTTCTAAAGAGACATAGTCACTATGTGAGAAAAAGGGGTGGGAATATTTGTAGCAACAAGGCACCAAGAAACAACCCAACACCAAAGAGAAGCATGTGGAAAGGACATCTGCTCTCCTATAACAGATATAGAAAAGAGGTTATCTTTGAAGATATGCAAAGAATTGCCTGAAGGGCTAGAAGCCTTTATCCAGAGAAAGATGGGAGGAGAAGGCAAAGCTGAAAGAATTGTCAGGAAAATGTATGTCCAAACAATGCCCAACCCATGAGTGACAAGGAGCACAGTCACTTGAGGAACCTGCAGTGGCTCAGAAGAGCAATAGCAAAGAGCATGGCACATGACCCCCTTCACTCACAACTTACTGGTTCTTGGCCAAAATTATAAGCCATCGTCATAAGTCAACAATCACCTATACCGTCTCTTGAATCTTTCCTTTGAATTCTGATGAAATAAGAACAATTTTTTCTCAAAAATCTTCTCTAGTGGATATTGATCATACCTCTTGGATGCCCAGAAGCTTTGAATACCCCTGCTGGTTTGGAAAAGTCCTTACTTTGTCAATTCTGGTGTAAAATAGAGGTCACTTTTCTGTATGAATGTCTCACATTCAGAGCCTCCCTCAAAGATTTATATAAACCAAGAACTTGCCTATCGAACAAAACAAAGCCAAATACTGAATTAGAAGCTGGTAGCCCAAAGAAGGAGGTCTTGCCCCAAATTCCTTCTGGCTTAAAATGCCCCCAGTTTCTAGGGTTAGCAGTGAACAAGGTTCTATGCTGATGCTTAGTGTCTAGTATTACAAGTGTCTGCCATGGTATCTCCACTTGACCAGTTCTGATTGGTGATACAGGGCACAGGTCATCACTCTGTGATCCTGGCACCTATTTCTCTAACTTCTAGAAATTGTGACCGAGTCAATATAATTTAATATACTTATTTTCCGCTTAAACCACTAAGGATTGATTTCTCTTGTCTGCAACCATAACCCTGCAGTGGACACTGTCCATGCTCTGCTCAGATCCTCTGACTCTACTCCTCAGTGCTGGGATTCTCTCTCCCAGATTCTGTGCACTCTTGCGTGTAAAGGCAACTCTTGCAACTTTCTTTGGAAGTACTGCCCTCTGACTATAAAGCTGTTTTGTACACATGCCCAAAAGAGCTGCAAGTCCTTAGAAACTGACACCCTCTTAAGCAGTATTTGGCAAATGACTGACAGGTGTAGGAATATGAAAACTACTGTATTAGCTGGCTAGGGCTGCCATCACAAAGTACCACAGCCTGGATGCCGTCAACAGCAGAAATTTATTTTCTCACAATTCTGGAGGCTAGAAGCCCAAAATCAAGATGTCATTAGGATGGTTCTTCTGAGGCTGATCTCCTAGGTTTGTCTCCTCCCTGTGTCTTCACATGGTCTTCCTTTTGTGTGTGTCTGTGTCTTCATCTCTTCTTAGGAGGACCAGTCATATTGGATTGGGGCTCACCCATGTGACCTAATTTTAACTTAATTACCTCTTTAAAGACATTAACTCCAAATATAGTCACATTCTGAGGTACTGAGAAGTTAGGGCTTCGACATCTGGATTTTTAGGGGGACAAAATTCAGCCTATAACAGTGACCTCCCTTGTCTCAAAGAGCTATAAACAATGAGGGCTGATATACTCCAGACAGCCTCTGCAGGATAAGGCTGAGGCTGGGACATGGTCTGAAATCACACTCTTTCCTGGGCTTCTTGCCCTTGTTTGGCCTGCTTCACTCAATCTTTCAGTGGTTTCTCCTGGGAGCCCTTCCTTAATAACTTACTTGTACAGGGATTCTCATCTCAGGCTCTGCTTCTTGGAAAGCTGAACCATTAGATAATCCTGAATAATACAGCTTCCTTTGCTCAGATGGTCTTCCAACAGAAAAACCTTCAAGAGGATAGGCACATCTTCTTTAAAGCATCAGGAAGTGCTGTCAATGGGATGGAGAAGTAAGGACTTCAGAAATCGCTCTCCTCCATAAAAGCACTGAGAACACTGGGAAAAACTGTCAAAAATCACCTTTTTCAGAGCTCTGGAAATTAACCAAATGCTTGCAACACTCTGGAGAACACATATTTAAGAAAAATGGCTGAATCTCAGTAAGAACAGAGAGTTTGTAGCATTTTAACTTGGCCTCTTTCTATCCCCTTTTCCAACTCTGCAGTAGACTTGAAAACCAACAGCCTCACAATCACAGTGAAAACCAGCATTCTAGCAACAACTGAAAGTGACAGAACAGGGTTAGAGCTATTCTAATGCCCAAATCCCAGAGAACTGACATTATTTGACCTGCCTGTCCACTCCCTGGAAAGGTACTCTCACAGAGTTTGCTTTCCTTTGACCTAATGCAAAGCTCATCCAGTGCAAACGATTTCTCAATACATCATAATCAAACTATCAAATCTGAAGACAACAAGAGATTCTTGAAAGCAGCAAGAAAGAAGTACTTATCACATGCAAGGGATCCTCAATAAGATTAATACTGATTTCTCATCAGAAATCATGAAAGCCATAGGCAGTGAGATGATATATTCAAAGTGCTGAAGTAAAAACACTGTCAACCAATAATTGAACCAGCAATTCTAGACAACCAAGAATTTTCATCCAGTAAAATAATCCTTTGAAAATTAAGGAGAAATTAAGGCATTCCTAGATAAACAAAAATGGAGAGAAGTGGTCATTAAAATATTTGCTCTACAATAAATACTAAAGGGAGTCCTTCAGGAAGAAATGAAAAAACACTAGATAGTAACTTAAATCCACATATCTGCATGACAATAATAGCACCAAGGGTGATGGAGAAACTACATGGAGGTGATGGAGGGCTACATAGGAGCAAACGTTTTTTTGTTTTTGTTATTTTTTACATCTTTATTGGAGCATAATTGCTTTACAATGGTGTGTTAGTTTCTGATTTATAACAAAGTGAATCAGTTATACATAAATACATATCCCCATATCTCCTCCCTCTTGCGTCGCCCTCCCATCCTCCTTATCCCACCCTTCTAGGTGGTCACAAAGCACCGAGCTGATCTCCCTGTGCTATGCGGCTGCTTCCCGCTAGCTATCAATTTTACATTTGGTACTGTATATATGTCCCTGCCACTCTCTCACTTCGTCCCAGCTTACCCTTCCCCCTCCTCGCGTCCTCAAGTTCACTCTCTACGTCTGCGTCTTTATTCCTGTCCTACCCCTAGGTATTTCAGAACCACTTTTTTTTTTTATAGATTCCATATATACTTGTTAGCATATGGTATTTGTTTTTCTCTATCTGACTTACTTCACTCTGCATGACAGAATCTAGGTCCATCCACCTCACTACAAATAATTCAATTTCATTTCTTTTTATGGCTGAGTAATATTCCATTCTATATATGTGTCACATCTTCTTTATCCATTCATCTGTTGATGGACACTTAGGTTGCTTTCATGTCCTAGCTATGGTAAATAGAGCTGCAATGAACAATGTGGTACATGACTCTTTTTGAATTATGGTTTTCTCAGGGTATATGCCCAGTAGTGGGATTCTTGGGTCGTATGGTAATTCTATTTTTAGTTTTTTAAGGAACCTCCATACTGTTCTCCATAGTGGCTGTACCAATATACAGTCCCACCAACAGCGCAAGAGTGTTCCCTTTTCTCCACACCCTCTCCAGCATTTATTGTTTCTAGATTTTTTGATGATGGCCATTCTGACTGGGGTGAGGTGATAACCTCATTGTAGTTTTGATTTGCATTTCTCTAATGATTAGTGACGTTGAGCATCCTTTAATGTGTTTGTTGGCAATCTGTATATCTTCTTTGGAGAAATGTCTGTTTAGGTCTTCTGCCCATTTTTGGATTGGGTTGTTTGTTTTTTTTGATACTGAGCTGCATGAGCTGCTTGTATATTTTAGAGATTAATCCTTTGTCAGTTGCTTCATTTGCAAATATTTTCTCCCATTCTGAGGGTTGTCTTTTTGTCTTGTTTATGGTTTCCTTTCTTGTGCAAAAGGCTTTAAGTTTCATTAAGTCCCATTTATTTATTTTTGTTTTTATTTCCATTTCTCTAGGAAGTGGGTCAGAAAAGATCTTGTTGTGATTTATGTCATAGAGTGTTCTGCCTATGTTTTCCTCTAAGAGTTTTATAGTGCCTGGCCTTACATTTAGGTTTTTAATCCATTTTGAGTTTATTTTTGTGTATGGTGTTAGGGAGTGTTCTAATTTCATTCTTTTACATGTAGCTGTCCAGTTTTCCCAGCACCACTTATTGAAGAGGTTGTCTTTTCTCCATTGTATATTCTTGCCCCCTTTATCAAAAATAAGGTGAGCATATGTGCTTGGGTTTATCTCTGGGTTTTCTATCCTATTCCATTGATCTATATTTCTGTTTTTGTGATAGTACCATACTGTCTTGATTACCGTAGCTTTGTAGTATAGTCTGAAGTCCAGGACCATGATTCCTCCAGCTCCGTTTTTCTTTCTCAAGATTACTTTGGCTATTGGGGTCTTTTGTGTTTCCATACAAATTGTGAAATTTTTTGTTCTAGTTCTGTGAAAAATGCCATTGGTAGTTTGATAGAGATTGCACTGAATTGGTAGATTGCTTTGGGTAATAGAGACACTTTCACAATGTTGATTCTTCCAATCCAAGAACATGGTGCATTTTTCCATCTGTTTGTATCATCTTTAATTTCTTTCATAAGTGTCATAGTTTTCTGCATACAGGTCTTTTGTCTCCTTAGGTAGGTTTATTCCTAGGTATTTCATTCTTTTTGTTGCAATGGTAAATGGGAGTGTTTCCTTAATTTCTCTTTCAGATCTTTCATCATTAGTGTGTAGGAATGCAAGAGATTTCTGTGCATTAATTTTGTATCCTGCTACTTTACCAAATTCATTGATTAGCTCTAGTAGTTTTCTAGTAGCATCTTTAGGATTCTCTATGTATAGTATCATGTCATCTGGAAACAGTGACAGCTTTACTTCTTCTTTTCTGATTTGGATTCCTTTTATTTCTTTTTCTTCTCTGATTGCTGTGGCTAAAACTTCCAAAACTATGTTGAATGATAGTGGTGAGAGTGGACAACCTTGCCTTGTTCCTGATCTTAGAGGAAATGGTTTCAGTTTTTCACCATTGAGAACGATGTTGGCTGTGGGTTTGTCATATATGGCCTTTATTATGTTGAGGTAATTTCCCTCTATGCCTACTTTCTGGAGGGTTTTTATCATAAATGGGTGTTGAATTTTGTTGAAAGATTTTTCTGCATCTATTAAGATGATCATATGGTTTTTATTCTTCAATTTGTTAATATGATGTATCACATTGATTGATTTGCGTATATTGAAGAATCCTTGCATTTCTGGGATAAACCCCACTTGATCATGGTGTATGATCCTTTTAATGTGCTGTTGGATTGTTTACTAGTATTCTGTTGAGGATTTTTGCATCCATGTTCATCAGTGATATTGGCCTGTAGTTTTCTTTCTTTGTGACATCTTTGTCTGGTTTTGGTATCGAGGTGATGGTGGCCTCGAAGAATGAGTTTGGGAGTGTTCCTCCCTCTTCTATAATTTGGAAGAGTTTGAGAAGGATAGGTGTTAGCTCTTCTCTAAATATTTGATAGAATTCGCCTGGGAAGCCATCTGGTCCTGGGCTTTTGTTTGTTGGAAGAGTTTTAATCACAGTCTCAATTTCAGTGCTGGTGATTGGTCTGCTTATATTTTGTATTTCATCCTGGTTCAGTCTTGAAAGGTTGTGCTTTTCTAAGAATTTGTCCATTTCTTCCAGGTTGTCCATTTTATTGGCATACATTTGCTTGTAGTTGTTATTTCTCCTTTTTCATTCCAAATTCTATTGATTTGAGTCTTCTCCCTTTTTTTCCTGATGAGTCTGGTTAATGGTTTATCAATTTTGTTTATCTTCTCAAAGAACCAGCTTTTAGTTTCCTTCTGCTAACTTTGGTGTTTTTTTGTTCTCCTTTCTCTAATTGCTTTAGCTGTAAGGTTAGGTTGTTTATTTGAGATGTTTCTTGTTTCCTAAGGTAGAATTGTACTGTTATAAACTTCCCTCTTAGAACAGCTTTTGCTGCATCCCATAGGTTTTGGGTCATTGTGTTTTGATTGCCATTTGTTTCTAGGTATTTTTTGATTTCCCTTTGATTTCTTCAGTGAACTCTTGGTTATTAAGTAATGTATTGTTTAACCTCCATGTGTTTGTATTTTTTACAGATTTTTTCTTGTAATTGATATCTAGTCTCATAGCATTGTAGTCAGAAAAGATACTTGATACAATTTCAATTTTCTTAAATTTACCAAGGCTTGATTTGTGACCAAGATATGATCTATCCAGGAGAATGTTCCATGAGCACTTGAGAAGAAAGTGTATTCTGTTGTTTTTGGATGGAATGTCCTATAAATATCAATTAAATCCATCTTGTTTAATGTGTCACTTAAAGCTTGTATTTCCTTATTTATCTTCATTTTGGATTATCTGTCCATTGGTGAAAGTGGTGTGTTAAAGTCTGCTACTATGATTGTGTTACAGACGATTTCCCCTTTTATGGCTGTTAGCATATGCCCTATGTACTGATGTGCTCCTATGTTGGGTGCATAAATATTTACAATTGTTATATCTTCTTCTTGGATTGATCCCTTGATCATTATGTAGTGTCCTTCTTTGTCTCTTGTAATAGTCTTTATTTTAAGTCTATTTTGTCTATTATGAGAATTGCTACTCCAGCTTTCTTTTGATTTCCACTTGCATGGAACATCTGTTTCCATCCCCTCACTTTCAGTCTGTATGTGTCCCTGAAGTAGGTCTCTTGTAGACAGCATATATACGGGTCTTGTTTTTGTATCCATTCAGCCAGTCTATGTCTTTTGATCGGAGCATTTAATCCATTTACATTTAAGGTAGTTATCGATATGTATATTCCTATTACCATTTTCTTAATTGTTTTGGGTTTGTTCTTGTAGTCTTTTCCTTCTCTTGTGTTTCCTGCCTAGAGAAGTTCCTTTAACAATTGTTGTAAAGCTGGTTGGGTGGTGCTGAATTCTCTTTGCTTTTGTTTGTCTGTAAAGGTTTTAATTTCTCTGTCAAATCTGAATGAGATCCTTGCTGGGTAGAGTAATTTTGGTTGAAGGTTTTTCCCTTTCATCACTTTAAGTATGTCCTGTCACTCCCTTCTGGCTTGCAGAGTTTCTGCTGAAAGGTCAGCTGTTAACCTTATGGAGATTCCCTTGTATGTTATTTGTTGTTTTTCTCTTGCTGCTTTTAATATTTTTTTTGTATTTAATTTTTGATAGTTTGCGTAATATGTGTCTTGGCGTGTTTCTCCTTGGATTTATCCTGTATGGGACTCTCTGCTGTTCCTGGACTTGATTGACTATTTCCTTTCCCATATTAGGGAAGTTTTCAACTATAATCTCTTCAAATATTTTCTCAGTCCTTTTCTTTTTCTCTTCTTCTTCTGGGACCCCTATAATTTGAATGTTGGTGCGTTTAATGTTGTCCCAGCGGTCTCTGAGACTGTGTTCAATTCTTTTCATTCTTTTTGCTTTATTCTGCTCTGCAGTAGTTATTTCCACTATTTTATCTTCCAGGTCACTTATCCGTTCTTCTGCCTCAGTTATTCTGCTATTGATTCCTTCTAGACAATTTTTAATTTCATTTATTGTGCTGTTCATCATTGTTTGTTTGCTCTTTAGTTCTTCTAAGTCTTGTTAAACCTTTCTTGTATTTTTTCCATTCTATTTCCAAGATTTTGCATCATCTTTACTATCATTACTCTGAATTCTTTTTCAGGTAGACTGCCTATTTCCTCTTCATTTGTTTGGTCTGATGGGTTTTTACCTTGCTCCTTCATGTGTGTTTCTCTTTCTTCTCATTTTGCTTATCTTACTCTGTTTGGGGTCTCCTTTTCACAGGCTGCAGGTTCATAGTTTCCATTGTTTTTGGTGTCTTCCTGCAGTGGCTAAGGTTGGTTCAGTGGGTTGTGTAGGCTTCCTGGTGGAGGGGACTGGTGCCTGTGTTCCGGTGTATGAGGCTGGCTCTTGTCTTTCTGGTGGGCAGAACCGTGTCTGGTGGTGTGTTTTGGGGTGTCTGTGACCTTATTATGATTTTAGGCAGCCTCTCTGCTAATGAGTGGGGTTGTGTTCCTGTCTTGCTAGTTGTTTGGCATAGGGTGTCCAGCACTGTAGCTTGCTGGTCATTGAGTGGAGCTGGGTCTAAGCATTGAGATGGAGATCTCTGGGAGAGCTTTCACCATTTGTTCTTACATGGAGCCGGGAGGTCTCTGGTTGACTGATATCCTGAACTTGGCTCTCCCCCCTCAGAGGCAAAGGCCTGACACCTGGCTGGAGCACCAAGACCCTGTCAGCCACACCACTGCTAGTGTTGGAGGGTCTCCTGCAGAGGCGGGGGGTGGCTGCAGCTCACCATGGGGACAAGGACACTGGCAGCAGAAGTTCTGGGAAGTACTCCTTGACGTGAGCCCTCCCAGAGTCCTCCATTAGCCTCACCAAAGAGCCGGGTCCGACAAAATGTTTTTTTTAATTTTTTTAATTTTCAAAAATTTTAAAAGGTTTTGAGGTTAAATTTGTATTAATCTGACTAGATTGTGTAAATTAATATGTTAATCATAATTTCTATGTTAATCAGTAGGAAAATAATGAATATATATAATAAAATAAATGACAAGGGAATTAAAGTCATACACTAGAAAAATCTAACATAAAAGAAGGTAGTAAAACAGGAAATGCAGAACAACAAAAAAGACATGAGGCATATAGAAAATAAATAGCAAAATGGAAAATATAAGTCTTACCTCTTATAGTAATTTCATTAAATGTAAATGGAATAAACACTCCAATTAAAAGGCGCAGCTTGGTGGAACGGATTTTTTTTAAAAAAGAAAAAAACAGTGATCTGGCTACATGCAAACAGAAACACAGTGAGATACAACAATATTCTAAGGTATTATCTGTTCTTCACTGTCTTCTAAAGTTAAGCGATCTTTACTAGAGAGCTATTATTTGGGGCTTTGAGTGTTTTGAAGAAGACACTGAATCATACCTCACCTCTGTGTACACACACACACACACACACACACACACTATCATATTTTTATGTCTCAGTTCTACATGCTAAAATGTAGGAAACTCAACAGATAAAGACAAAGTTATTGTATTCATAGAACGTAATGCCGTGTCAACAATTTGCCTACATCTACCCACATAGGATTTCCAGAAAGTTTTAGAAACAAAATTTATACTCGCAAAATATGCTACATTCATGCAAACTGGGCCAGAGAGACTTGCAGAATCAGAAGGGACTATTTTCCATATATACTATCTCACTTTATGTCCATTTCAACTCTGTGATATAAATTTAACAGGTATTTTAATCTCCACTTAAAAAATAAAGACTTAGTCTTCAAGAAGACACATTATTTGCAGAGGCTGCACAGTTAATTTGTGGCAGAAACAGTATGAAAACATATCCTGATTCTTTCCTATGTTTATTGGAATGAGCACATACTCTTCCCTCTCATTGTGCTAGCAGCCCATTGAAGCAGCAGGCGAAATTGTTCTGACTTTGTGGTTAAAATGCCTGAGAGAATTTTAAAGTTGGTGATGAGGTTTTGCTATTCTATAACTTAATTTAAAAAGAGGAATGAAAGAAGTTGTGCTGAGAATGGGATACAAGTCTTTAATGGCATATTTGCTTAAAATATCATAGAGGGAATTGCCTATGAGCTGCTTATTGAAATCAAATAAATTTCCTTAAATCACTGTCTTTTTCTTTCCATTAACAAAGTCTGCATTGGCAATGAGTTTGCAGTCTACACAGTCATAAAATGCAGTCTATCAACCTGTCTGTATGAAGTCAATAGCACACTGAACTAAGCCCCCTCCCTTTAGCATGCACACACACACATACAATACCCTCATTTTATGGCCTGAAGTATTTTTTCTTCTAGTATGTGCTTTCCAAAAAGTGTCAATGCCTTAGAAGCATAAGGAGAACTCTCGAGGCACTTTTGAAATAAATTCAATATCTACTCCTGTTAGAGAAAATTGCCATAAACCACCAGGCATCATATTTTGGCTAAACTATCAGTCAGCCACCTTTTATGGAACTGTCTTTACTACCTAGTTCATTTCTTGAAATTGTCCAGCTTGCTTATAAATGTCAAACAAGGTTCACATACTTATCTGGGCTTTTCTCTTCAGCAAGCGACAGCAAAGTGTCCTCCCAGTAGGGTGCTATACATGTAATTTACCCGAGGAATCAAAACCAAGAACCAAAATGTCTTTTACCTCACTGCGGTCGCACTGCAGAACAAGGAAATCTCCCCTTGCTCTCCCTAGGAAGCAGCACCAAAAGAGAACATAGAGCATGTCTGTATGATGCAACCAGCTGTGCATGCAATCAACCCTTAATTAAAAATTACTTAAGAGTAATAAAACTAGGGTCACCCTGCCATTTTAATTTCAATGGAATTGAAAGGCAATGCTCTGCCAACATTAAGCCATTCTGTTTCATTTCCATCAAACAATCTCCTTCTCTAGGATTATGGAGCCAATGCAGCATAGGTCTCCATTCCTACGAGAAGAGATTAGGTAGGAAGACAATCAAGGACTACTTTAAGGCACAGAAGGGTCCCTATAATACCTATAATATTGTTCTCCCTTCTTACTGAAAAAGGTTTGGCTCCCTGTTTTCTTCATCTGTAAAATACTAATAAGAATATCTGACCATTAAAACTGTTGTAAAGACTGAATGAAAAAAAGTGTGTAACAAAGTCTTCTGGTTAAGATGGCACCAAAAGTCTGCATAGAAACACCACCCAAAGTCACCTCTAGCCAGGCTAACCAAGAATGAAAGAGAGGACACGAATTGCCAATGTCAAAGTGAAAGAAATATCATCACTACTGATCTCATAAATATTAAAATGGTAACAGAGGAATCCTTACTACAAGCAACTTTATGCCCACAAATTTGACAATTTAGATAAAGCAGATGAACTCTTAAAAGACACAAATGACTAAACTCACATAAGGAGAAACAAAAAAGCTGAATAGCCCTGTATGTAATTTTTAAAAAATTGAATCAATATTCAATAGCCTTCCATAAAAAAGAAAGCATCAGGCTTAAATGGTTTCACTGGTAAATTCTACCAAACACTTAAAAAAGAAATTACACTAATTCTCTGCATTCTCTTCCAAAAAACAGGAACAGAAGAAATACATCCGAATTAGTTCTATGAGGCCAACATTACCCTAAAACTGAAACCAGATAAAGATATTATAAGAAAAAAATGACTAATAGCTAAATGATTAATGAACATAGATGTAAATTTCCTTATAAATATTAGCAAATGATTTAAAAAATACATAAAAAGAATTCTATACCACAACCAAGTGGGATTTACTCCAGGTATGCAAAGTTAGATAAACATTCAAAAATCAATCAATGTAATCTATCTTAGCAACAGAAAATTCTAGATAACATAAAATGAACAAAAGATAAAAAAACTTTAAGGATCAGAAGCAAAATAGCAACAATCATAACAACACAACAACTGAAATCACTCAACAAGTCCTTCCAGAAGTGACTGTTCCGCTCACTGCCATACCAGTTCAGCCTCATCCCATCCAGAGACAACACAAAAATGACAAAAGTCAAGGCCAGAACTATTAGAGGCTGTCTTTCTCCTACCTTACAGTCTGAATGAAGATCTTGAAATATAGCTGTTTATATACCCATTTCACAGAAGAGAGAAAATCAATCCTCAAAAAGACTAAATAACCTGCCTTGGATAAATCAGCTCTTGAGTAACGGACCAGGAAATGATGCCAGGTCTGATAGCCATTGAAGCAGACTGGGTCTTAGAAATCAGCAAAAAGGAAACTCCTGAGGGACAACAAAGGAGCCATCTGGGAAATTCCTACATGGTGATGGGCAAACAGGCCCAGATTAAGAAAAAGGGAAGTGAGTCTCCTCCATAGTAGCAAACAGGCATATCACCCTCTTCCCTCTCTGCTCCTTGATCCATGGAGAGCGTAATACTGGAACTCATGGAGCTCAAAGGCTGAGGGAGACAAGTGGAAAGGAAGGTACCCACAACACCGCAGGTATAGAAAGGAGTGCCACCGCAGTGCTGGGGGTGGGGACACGCCTTACTTGGGAGGCTCACAGAAGTCTTCACATTGAAGGTAAGGAGTGAGCTGACCCTTAAAGATGAATGGACATCAAAGACTCTTCTATTAAATAACTGTGTGAGCTTAGATAAGTCATATAACCTCTCTGGACTTTGCAATGTTTAATCTATAAAATAAGGCAGGAAGATGAGCGAGTTTTTAAGAGTTCTCTTAGCTCCATCAGTCAAGAATTCTATAAATTCGTAGTAGAATGGAAATACTGTTTGACTTTTCCCTACCATCTCTCATGTATCCTATGTTTTTCCTCTCCCTCTTGCTTGCTTTGGCAACCCACACTACCCTACCACACCCCTTGCCACTGAAAACAGAGGAAGTGAAATGAAAGTTTTAAAATGACAGGTGCCTTTACCCTTAGCTAAGTTTAACATGCATTCAGTCATCTGCTGTGGGTTATTATGGCTTTAGACTCTATTTATTCTGTCAGTCAATATAAAAGGTACCACTCACCATACCACCACCACAGCAGACGTGCAGGCTGTAGCATGGAAAGAGAGGACTCCTGTGGAATTTTAGAACAGCTATTAGCTATATAGGATTTCACTAATATTTTTGGCATTTCAACATAGGGCTTCAAATCTTAGGCATGTGGAATCTCTAAGAAGTCTATTATATTTGAATGAACTATAATATTTTATTGTTAAAGGGCTATTTTTTAGATAAACTGAAGAGGAAAAAGTGATGAAAAATGCTGAGTCATTGTAGAAACAGAAGGAAAAACAGAAAAGTACAGAGGAATCAATACAAATACACACCTTGGATTCTGACTAAATTCAAAGGGCAGAGATGATTGTAGAACCAACATAGGCTGATCCAATTCTTCAAGACCTTCTTTCCATTACCAGCAAAGAAAAACCAGCATTCCTGTGACCATGTTCTGCCATACAGGTGAGCTGGGATCAAATCTACAGAGAGGGGGGGAGTCCCAGCCTTTGAGAGAGCAAAGTCCTAGACCCAGCTTCTGAGTGCTGTGTGACTTTGGAGAAACTCTAACCTCTCTGAATTTCAGTCCCCTCATGTGCAAAATGAAGTCTTTTGGGAGAATAGGAAGTGGAAAAAATAGGTTTTAGGCCACACTATCTGGGTTCATTCAGTTACTTATTCTTTCAGTCCTCAACTCTACATTATACGCTTACCAGGTACAAAGCATTAAGGATCTCCTGGTGAGTAAAAACAAACACGAAGCTATGAAAAAATAAGTACACTAATAAAAATAAAGGTACAATTGTGAGGTGGGCAGAGTAAAGATGTGTGACACCAGGAGAACTATGATAGGAGCTGAGTTGTGCATGTGATGAAAATAAAGGGGTGGGGGGGGGGATAGGAGAGAAGTTTCCAGGCGTGGTCTTTAGGAATTGCAAACCAGAATTATCTAATCAAGGAGGACAAGCCTCTAAGACAAATAAAGGAAAGGCCGGGGAGGAAGGAGAGATCCATTGTTGAAGACAGAACAGGGTCTCTCAGGCAAGTGGTCTGTGGTTGACACTGTAGACCACTGCTAGCAGGTCAGCTGGTACCAGCACTGAGAAAGGACCATCGCACTCCACCACAAGGTGAGCCTAGTGACAATGGGTGAGCAGGCAGGGCCACATCTACCTCTCTTAGCTTAGCGACTGTCAACAAGTCTTGAGGCCAATTTGAGCCTCAATTTCCCTACATGTAAAAATGGAGCTTACCACGTCTCCTTCAGAGAGAATTCCACAGTATTTGGCAGAGTGTATGTTCACAAAATATTTCCCTGCATGATCAAGGTTCATCCAAGAAAACTGTTTTCATGGCATTAATTCAGATTTAACATGTCCTCAAATTTGTCTTGGTGGGGTTAATCAGAATAACAATTATGAAATTGACTCCTACAGTCAATTATGCTATAATTGACAGCTTTTAGGTAACAATCCTCATAAAAGTGTGAATATGCAAGCAAATAAACTCAAAATTAAAAGATCATTAGTGGCAATTCAGAAGGATTATATAATAGAGGTCTATTATACGGGCCAGTTACAGTGTTGACAGCACGGTCATCATCATTTAAAATTTCTCTTCCCCAGCATGGACTAAACCAATCTTGCAACTCCCAAGATGATACCTCATTTACTACCTCATTCTTTTGCAAGAATTAAAACAAAGAAACAAAAACCTCACCTAGATTCCTGCCTGTTGACATTCGTCAGCAAATAAACAGCATCTGCAAAGCACAGGGCATTTTCCTCTTGCTCTGCTTTATCTGGGAGAACAGGAGGCAGGACTACATTTGTTTCCATACATGTTATGCCCCAATCACCGAGTTACATACACACATCATCTCACCTAAGCGCCTAGCAATCCTACCAGTTAATTATGACCAGTCCCAACAGGTGATGAGACTGAGGCCCACTGAGAATAAATGACTTACAGTTACAAGGCTGGTACATGGCAGAGTCAGGATCTGAAATCAGATCTCTCTGGTTCTAAAACCTAAAACTTCATTACATCAATTTTTTTCCAAACTCAATGGCTCAATGGTGTAGCAATATGGGAAGCAGGGAGCAGGTGGGAGGGCAGAAGGAGGAGTCCAGTGGTAATACTGGCACTAAAGGAGGACATTATCTGCAGATAAGTGCTGCCAGCTTTAGCAAAAATATTATAGGACACCCAATTAAATTTGAATTTGAGATAAATAACCATTTTTTTTGTATAGGCATGCCCACATGCAATATTTGGGACCTACCTATACTAAAAAATTGTTTGATGTTTATCTGAAATTCAAATTTAACTGGGCATCCTGTATTTCACCTGGCAACCCTATTTGTAGAGAATTTTAAAACAATAGTAAAATAAAGAAGCCTTCTATCTTAACACAAGCTGCAGATCTCAACTCAAAGTTTCACTTCACAGTTTGAATTACATGGTTTGGCTGCAGCTGACAATCCAATTCAAATCCAAACTTTAGGCTGTGCTACATAGATAGGGCTTTACTAGTAAAATAAATCATGGTTAAAGTACAAGAAATATTTGTCTCCACCCATTTGTCTGAAATAGATCTCAAGTCATAAAAACTGTAATTCTCTAGCATTTCTTGACATATATACCAGTTGCCATATTTTCCCTCTTTAGTTCATGATAGTAGGCTGAAAGGTATTTTTTTTTACTTCTCATTTATCTGCTTTTAATAAATCATAAAGATAGCATATTCTTTTGCAGGTTTTCTTAAATATGAGTGTTTTTAATGTCAACTGCTTGAAGGAAAAGATTTTTATTTATGGATTCAGCTGAGATGAAAGAAAGTAAACAGCTGTATAAATAAATTGCTACAAACATCACTTTCATTTTAATGTAGTTATCAAATACAACAGGTATTTACAATGAAACACTGCACAGAGAGAAGATGAACACAGGAAAGGACCCAAGAGAGATGCAGTTAAGATGAATTTGTGGCCTTACTATTTTACTTGTGAAGCTTGAGGATATCATTGAATGGAAAGCAGGGTCAGCTCAGCATAAACTAGCAATGCAGAAGGAGTCACTCTTCACAAAATGCTTATCTTGTTTAACCCTATATAGTTCATTTTGCAGAGAACAGACTCGGGCTTAGATAAAAGTCCCCACCCACCTTGGGGGTGGGCAGTAGCAGGTTCTCCAGAAGTAGCACCTTTTCAAAAATGTTCACATCTCCATTGTTAAGATAATATTTTTTTTAAAAGCAGAGAGAAAAAAATGTTAGATGAAGTGGAGTGAGATACACTACAGAATCATCAATAATCAAACCTTAGGAAGCAGAGTAATCAGAGGGTTTTTGGTGAGTGTGTCTGTGTGTTTTAAATCTGTTTTCTCCCCTCTACTAACAACAAAACAGGCTCCATCTCTAGAGAAAACATGTTGTCTTGTTCTGGGGGTTCCATTCACACTGAAATATATAGAAATAGCACCCCTGGAAATATGCAGTGCACATGTGTGGCCCTAAAGAGAGACCCTGCCCACACCCTCCTCTTCACTGGCTCTGCTGCCAGGTTGCTGGACCTGACTACACCTAAACAGCAAATCAATTCTTCAAGTTCATATATCCTTCCAACCAAAAGTAGCACACCCAGAGTGTATACATAGCTTCTCTGACTTTAAGTCCCATTATGGTTTTTAGTTACATGTGGCCAAGAGAATTAATACTCCAAGAACATCTAGGTTTTCATCAAGTGGGGAAAAGTAATTTAGTTATAGGTGTGTAAGAGCAGAAACCAAGTAAGCAAAAAAAGTCCAAATGGCTTTGCAGAACATTTAAATTCTTAAAACCCTAACTCATGATTCCTTCCCATATGTTTGTTAGAGAAACTGACAAGCAATCTAACAAGACCAAGACCCTCAAGACATCCCTTAGGTTCTCTCGGAAAAAGAAATATTAATATTTTTATACACACGCAGCAGAATCACATCTGTGTGCATATACATGCGTAGCCACTGATGAAAAGAAAATACTCTGGTTACTAGAATCAATTGCATGAAACCATCCTTTCATTTATAGTTTGCAGAACTGACATAAATAAGACAGTTCTATGAAAGTAAAAACTTCACATCCTTGACCTGAGCCCTCTTTGCTAGAGTTTTTAATTGACCTTTGTTCATGTAATAATTGTACTTGAAAGTTTATTATCACATTTACACTCCCATGTTCTTTTTCCTATTCAATTCTCATGACAATCCAGAGAAACTGGACCCAATTATATAGACAAGAAACCCAAGGCCAATAGGACTTTGGTGAGTTTCCAAGTGACACAGCTACTTAGGGGCAGACAAGGTTGAACTGGAAACTGTTTTTTCACTATTAATCAACTGTTCTCTCTCTAATGATTGATTCTCAGTTTATGTCTCTCTCATTCCCTTGCACCATTTCTGTATTCAGTTTTATGGTGATAATATCAGGTAACTCTCACAGTTATTTGAGATCATTCACAGGAAGGTAAAAGCAAAAATCAGAGTTTCCAAGACAGAATTCAGACCAGGAAAAAAGAATCTCACTATATAACAAATGAATGACAACTGTGCTGAAATGGGTTGGGAGAAATAAGTATAGACCTAAGTAACTTTGGAAATGAGTGGAGACTCTGAGGTTAAAGATAAAAGGAACTGCACATAGGCACAATACTGTAGTTGATAAAGGTGTTTCTCATGGGAATAGAAGCAACCAATTTTGAAACCACTGTATATGTATAGTGAGACTAAACATATAGGTAAATGGATGGTGGGCAGTAGGAGCTAGGTTTCTCATTATTAAAGATAAGCAAGAGAGGAGGTTAGAATGAATTATGTGATACAGGATTAGAGTTGGAGACATCAGTATGAACTAATGTTTAGCCTAATACAGGTATGGATAAATATAGAAATTGTTATTGATGTGTATATATACACAGGTTAGTAAACATATATATGTCTGTGTGTATACATATTTCCAATTCTGTTTGCTTTAAGCAATGACATCCCAGTAGCAATGAACACATCTAGTGCCCAGATCTTGGTTTCTAACATCATTCTCCAATACGGAACTAGGACTCCTTGGAGAAATGGCTGATTCTGGGGCTAAGGCAGAGAATATACAAGGTGAGCATGGAGTACCCCACAGTGCCAGATAGTAAGGAAATGCTCAAAAAACAAAATGATAGGCATATGCTAAAGGGACACAAGAGCCAACTGAAAGTGCTCAATGACCAAAGCTTGAGCACTTTCAGTTGCTCAAGCTTTAAAGTTGGCTCAATAATTTGAGCCACAAAATAAATAACATACTATTGGGTTATAGCCTAATATATAAAATAAATATACATGAGTCCACACTGATATAAATAAATGATTAACTAAATAAATAAGGAAGAACAGGCAAATCTCCTATGCAGAAGAATTCCAAATAATTTATATAGTTCCTCTCATTCAAGGAGGTAGAGCATAACACCCCCACCCCATCCCAAGTGTGGGCTACACATAGTAACTTCCTTCCAAAGAGTACAGTATGGAAAGGGAGGGGAGGAGAACTTTACAGTGAGAAACCTATTTCAACCAGGTGATCAAGCTTAACATCATCAGTAAAGAGTCGTGTTGATAATATGTATTCTTTTTTTTTTTAACATTGTAGTTGATTTACAATATTATAGTAGTTTCAGGTGTACAGTATAGTGATTCAGTATTTTTGCAGATATTGGGTATAATTCCCTGTGCAATACAGTATATCCTTGTTGCTTGTCTATTTTATATATAGTAGTTTGTATCTGTTAGCCCCATACCCCAAATTTGTCCCTCTGCCCTTCCCTCTCCCCTATGGACATAGAGAACAGACTCCCCATAGAGTCTGTTCTCTATGTCCATGAGTCTGTTTCTTGCATATACATTCATTTGTACTATTTTTTAGATTCCACATATAAATGATATCATATAGTATTGTCTTTCTCTATGATTTATTTCACTAAGCATAATATTCTCTAGGCCTATACCTGTTGCTGTAAGTGGCATAATTTCATTCTTTTTTATGGCTGAGTAATATTCCATTGTATATATATGCCACCTCTTATTAATCCAATCACCTGTTGATGAACACTTAGGTTGCTTCCATGTCTTGGTAATTGTAAGTAGTGCTGTTATGAACACTGGGATACATATCCAAGGTATCTTTTCGAATTAGTATTTTCATTTTTTCTGGATATATACCCAGGAGTGAAATTACTGGATCATACGGTGGTTCTATTTTTAGTATTTTTTAAGAAACCCATAATGTTTTCCATAGTGGCTGCCCCAATTTACATTTCCACTAACAGCACACAAGGGTCCCTTTTCTCCATATCTTCTCCAACATTTGTTATTTGTAGACTTTTTGATAATGGCCATTCTGAGGTAACATCTCATTGTTGTTTTGATTTGCATTTCTCTAATAATTATCGACATTAAGCATCTTTTCATGTGCCTGTTAACTACCTGTATGCCTTCTTTGGAAAAATGTCTATTCAGGTTTTCTGCCCATTTATTGATTGGGTTGTTTGTTTGTTTCTTTGATATTGAGTTGTGTAAACTGTTTACATATTTTGGATATTAACCCCTTGTTGGTTACATCTTTGTAAATATTTTCTGCCATTCTGTAGGTTGTCTTTTCATTTTGTCAATTGTTTCTGTTGCTGTGCAAAACCTTTTAAGTTCAATTAATTTTCATTTCTTTATTTTTGCTTTTATTTCTTTTCCTTTAGAAGAGTGATCCAAAAAAATATTGCTACAATTTATGTCAAATAGTGCCTATGTACATATGCCTATGTACTCTTCTAAGAGTTTACAGTTTCCATTCTTACATTTAGGCCTTTAAACCATTTTGACTTTATTTTTGTATATGGTGTGAGGGAATGTTCTAATCTCACTGTTTTACATGTAACTGTCCAGTTTTCCCAGTACCACTTATGAAAGAGACTATCTTTTATCCACTGTGTATTCTTGTCTCCTTTGTTGTAGATTAATTGACCATAGGTGCATAGGTTTATTTCTGGGTTCTCTAGTCTGTTCTATTGATCTATGTGTCTGCTTTTGTGCCAGTACCATACTGTACCGATTACTGTAGATTTGTCAGTCAGAAGTCTGGGAGGGCAATTCATCTAGCTTTGTTCTTTTTTCTGAAGATTGTTTTGTCAATTTGAGGTCTTCTGTGGTTCCATATGAATTTTAGGATTTGTTCTAGTTCTGTGAAAAATGTCATGGGTGTTTTGACAGGGATTGCATTAAATCTGTAGATTGCTTTGGGTAGTATGGCCATCTTAACAATATTAAGTCTTCCAATCCAAGAGCATGAAATATCTTTCCATTTCTTTGTATAATCTTCAATTTCCTTCATCAATGCTTTATAGTTTTCAGAATATAGGTCTTTCATCTCCTTGGACAACTTTATTCCTAGATATTTTATTCTTTTTGATTCAATTTTAAATGGGATTTTTTAACCTTCTCTTTCTGATATTTTATTATTAGTGTACATAAATGCAACAGATTTCTGTACACTAATCTTGTATCTTGTAACCTTGATGAATTCATTTATTAGTTTTAATAGTTTTGGGATGGAAACTTTAGGGTTTTCTATGTAAAGTCATTCAAGTCATTTACAGATAGTGACAGTTTTACCTCTTCCCTTCCAATTTGAATACATTGACTTCTTTTTCTTGTCTGATTACTGTTGCTCGACCTTCCAATACTACGTTAAATTAAACTGGGGAGAGTGGACATCTTTGTCTTCTCGAATTTAGCAGGAAAGCTCTCAGGTTTTTACCATTGAGTATGATGTTGACTGTGGCTTTGTCACAAATGTCCTTTATTATGTTGATATATGTTCCCTCTGTACCCACTTTGAGGGAAGTTTTTATCATGAATGGATGTTGAATTTTGTCAAATGTTTTTCTGCATCTATTGAGATGATCATGTGATTTTTATCCTTCCTTTTGTTAAGGTGGCATATCACATTGGTTGATTTGAAAATGTTGAACCACCCTCATAATCCTGGAATAAATCCAACTTGATTATGGCATATAGTCTTTTTTTTATATACTGTTGGATTTGGTTTGCTAATATTTTGTTGAGGATTTTTGCATCTGTATTCATCAGAGATACTGGCTTGTAATTTTGTTTTATAGTGTCTTTGTATGTTTTTGCTATCAGGGTAATGGCCTCATAGAATGATTTGGGGAATAGGTAGGATATGTATTGGTTCTTCTTTATTTGTTTGGTAGAATTCCCCTGTGAAGTCATCCAGTCTTGGACTTTTCTTTTCTGGGAGTTATTTTTTATTACAAACTCAATCTCACTTCTAGTGATCAGTCTGTTCAAATTGTCTCTTTCTTCTTGACTCAGTCTTGGCAGGCTGTATATTTCTAGAAATTTTTTCATTTCTTCTAGGTTGTCCAGTTTGTCAGCATGTAACTGTTCATAATATTCTTTTATGATTTTATGTATCTCTGTGGTATCAGTTGTTATTTCTCCTTTTTCATTTCTTATTTTGTTCATTTGGGTCCTCTCTCTTTTCTTCTTGGTGAGCCTAGCTAAAGGTTCATCAATTTAATCAATTAAAAAAAAAACAGCTCTTGGTTTCACTGATCTTTTCTATTTTTTTGTTCTCTATTTTATTTTTTTTCCTCTGATCTTTATTATTTCCTTTATTATTTATTATTTCCTTCTTCTACTGATTTTGGGATTTGTTTCTTCTTCCTTTTCCAGTTCTTTTAGGTGATATGTTAGGTTGTTTATTTGCTATTTTTCTTGTTTCTTAAGGAAGGCCTGTATCGCTATAAACCTCCCTCTTAGAACTGCTTTTGATGCACCTCATAGATTTTGGAAAGTCGTGTTTCCATTTTCATTTGTCTTGAGGTATTTTCTGATATCCTCTTTGGTTTCATCACTGACCCATTCGTTTTTTAGTAGCATGTTGTTTAGTCTTCATGTGGTTGTTCTTTTCCCATTTTTCTTTTTGTAGTTTATTTCTAGTTTCATACCATTGTGGTTGAAAAAAATGCTTGATATAATTTCTATCCCGTTAAATTTTTCAAGGATTCTTCTATGGCCTAGTATGTGATCTATCCTGAAGAACATCCCATGCACACTTGAAAAGAATGCGTATTCTGGTTTTTTTGGATATAGTGTCCTGTAGATCTCAATTAAGTCCAACTGGACTGTTGTGTCATTTAGGGCCTCTGTTGCCTTATTGATTTGTCCACTGATGTCAGTGGGGTATTAAAGTTCACTACTATTATTGTATTATTGTCAATTTATCCTTTTGTATCTATTAGTATTTGATATATATATATATAAAATCCTGTACTGAGTGTATATATGTTAACAAGTGTAATATCCTCTTCTTGTATTAATGTCTTTATCATTATATAATGTGCTTCTTAGTCTTTTGTTATAGCCTTTGTTTTAAAGTCTATTTTGTCTGAAGAAATCAAAGAGGAAATCAAAAAATACCTAAAGACAAACGACAATGAAAACACAACAATCCAAAACTTATGGGATGCAGCAAAAGCAGTTCTAAGAGGGAAGTTTATAGCTCTACAAGCCTATCTTAAGAAACAAGAAAAATCTCAGATAAATAATCTAACATTACACCTAAAAGAAGTAGAGAAAGAAGAACAAACAAAACCCAAAGTTAGCAGAAGGAAAGAAATCATAAAGATCAGAGCAGAAATAAATGAAATAGAAACAAAGAAAACAATAGCAATAAATAAATAAAGATCAATAAAACTAAAAGCTGGTTCTTTGAGAAGATAAAGAAAATTGATAAACCATTAGCCAGACACATCAAGAAAAAGAGGGAGAGGACTCAAGTAAATAAAATTAGAAATGAAAAAGGAGAAGTTACAACAGACACCGCAGAAATACAAAGCATCCTAAAAGACTACTACAAGCAACCTGGAAGAAATGGATAAATTCTTAGAAAGGTATAACCTTCCAAGACTGAACCAGGAAGAAACAGAAAATATGAACAGACCAATCACAAGTAATGAACTTGAAACTGTGATTAAAAATCTTCCAACAAACAAAAGTGCAGGACCAGATGGCTTCACAGGAAAATTCTATCAAACATTTAGAGAAGAGCTAACATCCATCCTTCTCAAACTCTTCCAAAAAATTGCAGAGGAAGGAACACTCCCAAACTCATACTATGAGGCCACCATCACCCTGATACCAAAAGCAGACAGAGATACTACAAAAAAAGAAAATTAGAGACCAATATCACTGATGAATATAGATGTCAAAATCCTCAACAAAATACTAGCAAACAGAATGCAACAACACATTAAAAGGATCATACACCAAGATCAAGTGGGATTTATGCCAGAGATGCACGGATTCTTCAATATATGCAAATCAATGAATGTGATACACCATATTAACAAATTGAAGAATAAAAACCATATGATAAACTCAATAGATGCAGAAAAACTTTTGACAAAATTCAACAGCCATTTATGATTAAAAACTCTCCAGGAAGTGGGCATAGAGGGAACCTACCTCAACATAATAAAGGCCATATACAACAAACCCACAGCAAACGTCATTCTCAATGGTGAAAAACTGAAAGCATTTCCTCTAAGATCAGGAACAAGACAAGGATGTCCACTCTCACCACTATTATTCAACATAGTCTTGGAAGTCCTAGCCTCGGCAATCAGAGAAGAAAAAGAAATAAAAGGAATACAAATTGGAAATGAAAAAGTAAAACTGTCACTGTTTGCAGATGACATGATACTATACATAGAGAATACTAAAGATGTTACCAGAAAACTACTAGATCTAATCAATGAATTTGGTAAAGTTGCAGCATACAAAATTAATGCACAGAAATCTCTCACATTCCTATACACTAATGATGAAAAATATGAAAGAGAAATTAAGAAAACACTCCAATTTACCTTTGCAACAAAAAGAATAAAATACCTAGGAATTAACCTACCTAGGGAGACAAAAGACCTGTATGCAGAAAACTATAAGATACTGATGAAAGAAATTAAAGATGATACCAACAGATGGAGAGATGTACAATGTTCTTGGATTGGAAGAATCAATATTATGAAAATGACTATACTACCCAAAGCAATCTACAGATACAATGCAATCCCCATCAAATTACCAATGGCATTTTTTACGGAACTAGAACAAGATATCTTAAATTTGTATGGAACCACAAAAGACCCCAAATAGCCAAAGCAGTCTTGAGGGGGAAAAAAAGGAGCTGGAGGAATCAGACTCCCTGACTTCAGACTATACTACAAAGTTACAGTAAACAAGACAATATGGTACTGGCACAAAAACAGAAACATAAATCAATGGAACAAGGTAGAAAGCCCAGAGGTAAACCCACACACCTATGGTCAACTAATCTATGACAAAGGAGGTAAGGATATACAGTGGAGAAAAGACAGTCTCTTCCATAAGTGTTGCTGGGCAAAGTGGACAGCTACATGTAAAAGAATGAAATTAGAACACACCCTAACACCATACACAAAAATACACTCAAAATGGATTAGAGACCTAAATGTAAGACTGGACACTATAAAACTCTTAGAGGAAAACATAGGAAGATCACTCTTTGACATAAATCACAGCACGATCTTTTTTGATCCACCTCCTACAGTAATGGAAACAAAACCAAAAATGAACAAATGGGACCTAATGAAACTTCAAAACTTTTGCACAGCAAAGGAAACCATAAACAAGACGAAAAGACAACCCTCAGAATGGGAGAAAATATTTGCAAACGAATCATTGGACAAAGGAGTAATCTCCAAAATATATAAATAGCTCATGCAGCTCGATATTAAAAAAACAAACAACCCAATCCAAAAATGGCAGAAGACCTAAATAGACGTTTCTCCAAAGAAGACATACAGATGGTCAAAAAACACATGAAAAGCTGCTCAACATCATAATTATTAGAGAAATGCAAATCAAAACTACAATGAGGTATCACCTCACATTAGTTAGAACGGGCATCCTCAGAAAATCTACAAACAACAAATGCTGGAGAGGGTATGGAGAAAACGGAACCCTCTTGGACTGTTGGTGGGAATGTAAACTGATACAGCCACTATGGAGAACAGTATGGAGGTTCCTTAAAAAACTAAAAATAGAATTACCATATGATCCAGCAATCCCACTACTGGGCATATACCCAGAGAAAACCGTAATTCAAAAAGACACATGCACCCCAATGTTCACTGCAGCACTATGTACAATAGCCAGGTCATGGAAGCAACCTAAATGCCCATTGACAGATGAATGGATAAAGAAGATGTGGTACATATATACAATGGAATATTACTCAGCCATAAAAAGGAACGAAATTGGGTCATTTGTTGAGACGTGGATGGATCTAGAGACTGTCATACAGAGTGAAGTAAGTCAGAAAGAGAAAAACAAATATCGTATATTAACACATGTATGTGGAACCTAGAAAAATGGTACAGATGAACCGGTTTGCAGTGCAGAAATTGAGACACAGATGTAGAGAACAAACATATGGACACCAAGGGTAGAAACCCTGGGTGGGGGGGTGGTGGTGTGATGAATTGGGCGATTGGGATTGACATGTATACACTGATGTGTATAAAATTGATGACTAATAAGAACCTCCTGTATAAAAAAAAAATGTGATCAAATGTATTCTATTGGAAAGAAGCAAAAATAGACCATATTTACTGTCTAAATTATATAATAATTTAATGATATTTAGCATCTATTGCAGATGTATTTATTATTGCAGACTGTATTTGCTTTATCAATGTCTTTGCTTTGGTAATCAAAATAAAATAAAATCTGAAAAAAAAAAAAGAAAAAAGAAATATGTAGGAAGTCAAAAAAAAAGTGGACAACCACATATGGATAAGGAGGGGTTAGCCATATGCTCAAAGCTTTCATTAATTCTAGACTCAAGAGTCCAAGGTTACACTGGTCTTTTAAATAGAGTACATTATCTGCAAATTCAAGCACTAATTAGAGGGCTTCCCTCAACTTGGTCAAAAAATCAGAAGGCATGGGAAGCTTTTATTTTCTACTTCAATTCTAAGCAGCACAGTGAATGAATATAATGGAAGAGCTGAACCCAGCATGGTGCAAAGTGAGTCTCTTTCAATGAATGGCACAGGAAGTTGGAGGGGGATGGAGATGCCACAGCAGTAGGTAGGGAGGGGACTTGAAAATTATACTTTATATTCCAATCACTGTAAGAATTGTGGCAGGTTCTGATCTCCTCACTATCCAATTTTTCTCATTCCTAAAGACAGCAAACAAAGCAAAAGAAAACAGCCTCAGGCCTCAAAATAGCAGGTTTCAAACGCTGAGAATCATGATGCATCCAACACCTTGCCGTAACCCACTGTGCATGATTTCAGAGCATCAGCAACAAATAGTGAAGGGATACAGGCAAATGGATCACTCCAGCATCACCTTCTAGAAGTTATTACCAATCCCGACTCAGTGAGGCTGTTCAGGAGCCTTGAGAAGCTGCAAATTCTAAATACTCATGAAAAAACAAACTGAATGCTCTCAATCTCCATCCAAGAAGCCCTAAGCAAATCTGTGAAAGTTTCTTCCTGGATACTTTTCCTGGGCATTTTTGATGCTTTAGTCTTGGGTGCATACAACAATTTCAATAGTAATGTTTCTCTAAATGAGATGTAACCATAGAATCTTGCTGCTGGTTCCATTAATTACAATTTCTGGCTAATTCACCAGATTCTTTTCCCAGGGCCACCTCCTCTTGAAATTTCTGGGAATTATGTTTTCTCCACTGGGGGAAGCCCAAAGCCAATGACTGTTTCATGGGTACAAAAGTTCATTCTCTTGTCTTGGAGTGGGACAGCTTTTGGTGGTTCATCCTCCAGATCTCCCCATGGGATCAGGCTGAGGTTAGACCTCAGTTGAAACCACATTGTTGCTTCGATTATTCCTTGCCCTATTTGAATTCTCTCACTCCCCTACAGGTTTCACCTGAGAGTAGTCCCTTTAGAAATACTTGCACTAGAATCCCTTGCTCATTTTCTCCTACTAGAGAGCCTGATCTAGGTTGACCCCAGTAAAAAATTCTGATGATGATGATGACGATGATGATGGTGACATTGTCAACAACTGCCAACACAATAGAAACTTATATTTACTGAGTGTTTATTATTGCCAGGCCCTCTTCTAAAGGTTTTTCAACAATCATCTCTTCAACCTCACAAAAACCCGTGAGGTAGGTGCTATTAGTTTCCCCATTTGGTAGAAGAAGAGTCTTGGAGGGGCTAAAAATACTTGCCCAAGGTCACACAGCCAGTACGAGTTGAAACAAGAATCCCTGGCAGTCAGGCTACAGAGCCTGGACTCTTCACTTTTATTCTACTCTAATTCACATCCTAATATATTTTACAACCACGAGATTCTTAAAATCAATCCATTTGTTGTAAAGTTTCTTACCTTCAGGACTCAAAAATGTATCTTTAAGCAGCTAGTCTATCTTTGGCTCTGAAATCTAAAGAAAGTGTGGAGAACTGTGGCCTGAAAATACATGTAGGCCAGTTGCTGCTTTGTAGGGTGTTGGGGACACCATTGAGAGGAAGGGGTCCCATCACCTCCCCTTCAGTAGAGCTCAGACCGCAGGAAGTCAAAATCCAGATTCCTTCTGTTTTATAGACTGATGTAAGGAAAATCTGGATATTCCAGAGCTGCTGGATATCCTGCACTTTGTTTGGGTTCATGACTCCTGGCTGTAAGAACCCAAACTGGACATCGTAAAAAGTTGAGCAGGAAAGGAGTTAGGACAGCCTTTTCTCTCCTCTTACCTACAAATGGCAGCTGTACATCACTTCAACATGGAGCTTCAGGAGGGTTGTTTTTGCTTACTGGAGCCAGTGAGAAAGCAAAAGGCCAGCAACGTCCTGCCAGACACTCACTGTGCCCTGGATGGCTTCCCACATAAACAAAGTGGGGACGCCTTTAAAGAAAAGATGCCCTTGGCTTTTTGAGGGTGAGAGTGATCTTCCTACAAAACCACAACCTTTCCCTGGCCTTGAGTTCCCCATTTGAAAAATGTAAGTATCTGTGGTTTTACTTCTGTATAACCTTTTTCAGCAAACCCACAAGAATTTGGGTTCCAGTGTAAGTGATTTGCCAATTACTCCAGTTGGGCATAATTATAAAAAATAGAAACCAGGGTTTACAGAGGAAGAAGGAGGTAACTCGGAAGGCAGAATCAGGGTAGAAATTTTGGCAATAAAACCCAGAAAGAGAGAAGAGAGGGAAAACAAGTTTAAATCAGGGCCAGAGTAAGACTTTTAGGGACTGATATTTAGTGAAAAAATTGCTCCTCACCCTATATGTAATTAAAAACAAAAACTTTATACCCTATACAATCAGTATAACTTATGTCAAAATTAAACTAGTTTCTCCTAGTGTTTTTTTTTTTTTTTTTTAATTGCAAAATTCTGGAGAAGTCCATAGCAGCTGGACTCCTATCTTTGGAACCTTTGGTTGGCCAGCCCCTTAATATACTTGTTGACAAAGCAGCGTGAGGTAAAGTGAAGCCTAGTTCTTAAAAACTAAATCCTTGTGCCTATTGGGAAGAGGGCAACTGTTATTTGTGTAGTAGTTGTTGATGTCTATATTTCACATAAATGGATAAAAACAAATCTGAATTCTTACATTATTCTGCATTTTGGAGGCCAAGGAGGGTCTAGAGGTGTGACATAGGAAGATGGAGGCAATATTTTTGTGTTAAAAATTCCAATAAAATCCCCATGGCATTGAATATTTATGAGAAATCCTAGACACAGAGGGGAGAAAACATCTTGAAGTGTGCTCATTATTGGCAACAAAGTAAAGCAACTCTATAAACATAACCAATATTCACCTGGAACAGGGTAGTTGCATCATACTCATTATTAACCCATTGAAATATGTCTTACTGGTTGTGAGATAGCTGATGTTCTCAAACCCTCTGCTCCTCAGACTCTCCCCAGGAACCACAGGATTCCCAGGACCCAGCAACTAAAGGATTAACACCTGGACAGGCTCAGACCAGTGTCCACTCTGGTCAGTGTCCCCCACTGACGGCACATCAATCTGTAAATATGACATTGAAACCACATAGTGGGAGATCATGAAATTTTATTAACATATAGGAGCTGCAGGATGGAAATGAAGAATGTAGTGGCCATTATGACTCATTCACAATAAATAAAAAATAATTTTAAGAAAATTCTCATTGTCTTTTAATTAAAGTTTCTCAACCATTACTTTTCCCACTATGGTGTTTTTAGGACTCTAAGCTTTGGAGTTGGAAAGACAAGTCTCTATTTCTAAAACTTGTTCTTGTGGGTGAGTAATAACCCTTGAGTACCCATTAACCTTTACTCACATTGAGCTGCTCACACGGGGCTGAGCAGGAACCCACGACAAGGACCTGCCTACAACTCCCCAGAATTCACAGACCAGCAACCAATCCTGTCATATTGCTCCCTCTTTAGAATGATTCATACTTTTAAAAAGTTCTTTCATTTCACCATTACAAACTCCTGTAGAAGAGGGTTTTTGGAGCCTAGTTGTCCGGAAATCTTCCCCTTTTTTCCCAGCAGTGAGCAAACTCTAGCCTGTTGTACCTCTTGGGTGCAGATGGTTCCTTAGCCATCAAACAAACAGTGGACATTAGTAAGTCTGAGGAATGTGCCTGGTGAATTACAGGCAGGAGCAAAACATCAACAGACATAGCTGCATCCAGGAAGGGTTTTCTTATATGTGTTTGGTTGCCTCTCTCTCTCCCTCTCTCTCTCTCTCTCTCTCTTTCCTTGTTTCCTTCCTTCCTTCCTTCCTTCCTCCCTTCCTCCCTCTCCCTCCTTCTATCTCCCCATCCCTCTCTCTTTCTCTCTTATTTATGATCTTCAGTAGCCTTTCTATTTAGAAAGAGATCAAGAGATAAAGAAATGAGGAGGGAAGGAAGGAAGGAAGAAAGAAAGGGAGGGAGGGAGGGAGGGCCAGCCTCTGCTTGAAATGCTAGTTAAGTCACAGCCCAACAAGTATTCATATGATAGCATTAGATAACCTCTCTGCTTCAAGCTGAGGAATTCAAGTCCTTTTACAAAGGACAATTTCTCTTACAAATGTTTAGTATCTGCATTAAGACCCTCCTCATTCCCCACTGCCAATACAACATCTCTAAGAAATCGCCTTCTGCTTGGTAATACCTTGTTGAGTTTTTATTTTCTAAAACTATACTTTAGAGATGAGACAGTGGAATTTTAAGAGATATTACAAAATTAAAAATTCTGCCTGTTGCAGTTTCTTGGAACTAAAACCAATCCTCATCAAATTATGCTAATTTACTGTACAATGTTTAATTAAATCTTACCCCAGGCAATCTACTTCCAGGGTTTATTTTTATAGCTTAGAACTTTCAAACATGGAAATGCCTTTCAATTTAAATAAAAAAAAAAAACTATTCACTATTTCACTAGGAAAATAATGTGCTTTACCTCCTGGGCATATGCCCACCTTAAGTCTCTTTCTTTCTCATTCTCATTCTTTGTCTCTTTCTCTCTTCAGGAAAACAAAAATGCTCCTTAGAAACCCCCTTCTCTATTCTGATTTCTCTCTGAAATGGCAATTTTCTTGAACTCTGCCATTTCCCTGACAGATTGTGTTCTACTAAAAGTAAATGTAACTGACTGGAGATAAGACGAGATCTCTTCCACAAGGAAGTGGCAGTGGCTGCACATGTCATCACTGACTGAGGGGGTCTCAGTGCCTCTGACCCCTCAGGCTCACTGCGTTTGGGGAAGAACAGGCTGACATGTACCAGATGTCCCATCTCCTCCACCCCAGCCCAGCATGTAGCCCCTGACTCAATTCTGTCAGCTGTGCTTCCTAAACCTTCCCTTCTAGAAACCCCTCCATGGCCAAGCCCACTGAGCTTCTGCTGCTAAACGTTCACTCAAGAATGTTAGACGAGAACCAGCAGGTCTGAAATTTCACTCCAGCCAGGCATTTTTTGTCCTTCTGCACAAAATATTACATCTGAATATTACGACATTTGCCCAAAATCTTGATTTTAATAGTCTGCTTTCAAATTGTTTTCCAGAGCAAGTACTATAACAACTTTATAATTTTCCATCCTTTCTTGGATTTGAATTAAAACAGTGAGCATTGCCCTCTGACATCTGAATGCCACACATGATTCAAAGTGGACATGGCATCACAGAGGTGTTTGCCTTTTCCCATCAGAGGTCTCTACACCACATTCTTTTACCTTTGTTGTGTGACTTCTGTCCTTTCTGATGTAAGTCACAGGGAGGAGGAGCAATCTCCCACATAAAAACCCACTCCACTCATGTACCACAATGTTAATTGCAGCTCTATCTACAATAGCCAGGACATGGAAGCAACCTAAGTGTCCATCAACAGATGAATGGATAAGGAAGATGTGGCACATATATACAATGGAATATTACTCAGCCATAAAAAGAAACAAAACTGAGTTATTTGTAGTGAGGTGGATGGACTTAGAGACTGTCATACAGAGTGAAGTAAGTCAAAAAGAGAAAAACAAATATCGTATGCTAACACATATATATGGAATCTAAAAAAAAAAAAAGGTTCTAAAGAACCTAGGGGCAGGACAGGAATAAAGATACACACATAGAGAATGGACTTGAGGACACGGGGAAGGGGAAGGGTAAGCTGGGATGAAGTGAGAGAGTGGCATGGACATATATACACTACCAAATGTAATATAGATAGCTAGTGGGAAGCAGCTGCACAGCACAGGGAGATCAGCTCGGAGCTTTGTGACCACCTAGAGGGGTGGGATAGGGAGGGTGGGAGGGAGATGCAAGAGGGAGGAGATAGGGGGATATATGTATATGTATAGCTGATTTACTTTGTTATGCAGCAGAAACTAACACACCATTGTAAAGCAATTATACTCCAATAAAGATGTTAAAAAAACAAAAACAAAAACAAAAACCCACTCCACCTCTCTGGAGCCCTTGTGTAGGCAGATTCCAAGGTGGCATCAGTGATGCCTGCCTCCTGGTCTTCCCACGTTGTGTACCCCCTCCTGCATGGTGCCAGGTTGGTCTGCATGGTCAGTGGGATACAGTCGAAATGATGGTGTCACTTCCAGACTTCATCTGTAAATTATGACATCCCCCATCTTGGATACTCTCTTCCTCTTGGTCAGTCAGTCTCTCTTCTCCCTCTCTCTCTCTCTCACTCCTCTGAACACCTGCTCTGGGAGAACTTAGTGCCATCAATGCATAGGAAGCCTGTGGAGAAGCCCATGGTGAGAAGTCCCAGCCAAGAGCCCACCAACAACCACACAGGTGAGCCTGAGAGCAGATCCTCCCCTAGCTGAGCCTTCACATAAGACCTCAGCTCCTGCCAACATTTTGACTGCAATCCTATGAAAGATTAAGCCAGAACCACCTAGCTACCCAGATTCCTGACTCACAGAAACTGTCAAGTAATAAACGTTTGTTGTTTGAAGCTGCTAAGTTTCAGGGCAACTTGTTACATAATAATGGGCAACTAATATAGAAATGTTGACTATCCTATCCTTTCCTCTTCTGGTATCTCAATCAAAGTCTGATCAAGAAAGAAGTCGCTTGATTATTTGGAACAAAGGGACTTAATGCAGGGAGTTGGTTATACAGGTGACAGAAATGCTGAGAACTTAAAGAAAACAGTGAGACAACCCAGAGGTTAACAGCATCAAGCAGTCACTACCACCCCTTGACCAGAATGGCAAAGAGAGGAGGTGGTGTTGCCAGAGCCATGGGCCAGATCACTCTACAGTGCAGTGCTGCCCAATAGGACCTTCTGAGATAAGGGAAATGATCTATAATTGCACCATCCAATATGGTACCCACCAGAGACATGTGGCTACTTAACCCTCCAAATGTGGCTACTGCAACTAAAAAAACTGAATTTTAAAAGTTTATTTAAATTTAATGAATTTAAATCTATATAGCTGCATAGAGTTATATATGATAGCAGCTATCATGTTGCACAGTGATGCTCTAGAAGCTGAAACCAAACTAGGCCATTCCCTTGGGAGCTGGAGGCTTGAAGGACATGCAGATACCACCTAAGATGCTACCAGTGCTAGAAAAGGACCAGGAGGCAGTCCCTGACATCGCTCATCCCCACCATCACTCTCTCTCTCCAAATTCCTGCCACCACTTCCCACTGGTAGGATTTAGCAGGAAGCAGATTCCAGGAGCCAGCCTCCCTGTAGGATGCATAGCAGAGCAGGGAAGAGGTGCCTACTTCAAGGGAGCATGTGCCCAGGAGACAGGAATTCACAATCTTGATGAGCTCTAGAACATCCATAGGCCCACACCTTTCTCTCGATGAAGCAAACAACATCTTCTTGTACAGTAGCCCTGGGACTCAGCCAATCAAGTCTTTCTTCCAAAGATGTACAGTCCTCTTCCTAAAAGGGATCCAAGCAAGTAAATGTCTCTCTACCTTGATTTACGTGGTGCATTGGCTATGGCATTTTCCACAGTAAGCTATAAACTGCTGTATTAGTTTTCTACTCCTGTATAACAAATTACCATGCACTTAGTGGCATAAAACAACATATTTGTATTTTTTTACAGTTTTCCTAGGACAAGCGTCCAAGGATAACTTAGCTGGGTCCTCTGCTCAGGATCTCACAGGCTGTAATCAAAATGTTGTCCAGGGCTGCAGTCTCATCTGAAGGCTCACTAGGGAAGAATCCACTTCCAACTTTACTCAGGTTGTTGGAAAAATTCATTTCCTCGCAGCCGTGTGGCTAGGGACCCCAGCTTGTTACCAGCAGTTATCTGGAGGCTGCCCTCAAGCCCTAGAAGCTGCCTATGGTTCCCTGCCACATGACACTTCCTATAGGCAGTTCAGAGCATGGTCTGAGCAGTCTGATTTTCTTCCTCAGACTGCTACGAGGAAGTGTTATAAAACAAAATGTAATCATGGGCACAGCACCCCATCTCCTCTGCCATATAACATAACTAATTAGGGACCTGACATTCCATCACCTTTGCTATATACTATTGGTTAGCAACAAGTCACAGGTTCTGCCTGTCCCCAAGGGGAGGGGATTATACAAAGACATTACTCATTGGAGGTTCACTTTAGGTATGTCTTCCATGCTGTTGGAGAACAAAGTCTATGTCCTACTAATATTTGCAGTTTATATTCTTAACAAACGTGCTTAGCATACTAGAGTTGCTTAATAACAATTACTGGGTTAGAAAATCACATTTCCAAGCGGTTGCCCCTTGGTAATATGTTGACACCCAGCATGTAGCAAGATGGGAAATGCACAGGAAGAAAGGTGGTCCTGGAGGTCAACTGTTTGCTTGGCTAAGACAGTAGTGAGATGTCTAAGCCTTAGGTGTGACAACACAGGCTTACTCACCTACAAAGGTACAGACACCAGGGTCTGCATAGTTCAAGAACATGGTCTAAGATAGAAGTCACACATGCATAGCTGTGTCACAGGTCAGGAAGCAGATGGAATGTACTTGGCTCACATGTCATTTTTTTAAAAAAATGAATTAGTTGCTAACATTTTCAAGTCAGGAAATTTCACACCTAAATTCAGATTTTTTTTTCTCCTCCTGAAATTGCAATAATCAGCAGAATATGACTTGTGGCCACCCCCTTTAAATGGGGCATGTACTTTCAATCCATCTCAATCTTTACCCAGCTCTCTCATTCAGAAGTTATATGAGTTTGCAACCTCTGACCTAAGATAATGTTGCAAAGAGTCTCAGAATGTAGAACAAGCTCAACACCTGGGGACAGAGGAAATGACTAACCCCAGAGGTCCAGCCAGGGGGCTGAGTTCTGGGAGGTCTCTAGATGTGGGAAGCATTCATCAAAGACGGACTCTGTAAAGAGTGGAGTCAGAGTGAAGTTATAAAGAGACTCCACAGACCACAGTCTTTACAGAGGAACTCAGCATAGGGATAGGAAAGAAGGCCAGTTCTACTCAGGGCACCCATGTGCTATGGAATCCCATACCAGAGCTGTGCCATTGCAGGGCAGTGAGGAACACACAGGATGCAAGGATGCCTGGTGAGCCCTGGGACCCCCATTCTCAGGGCAGTGTACTCAGAAGAGGGGCTAAATGCTCCTCTCCCACCAGGGTGGAGGGGCAGAGAGCAGAGATGCATCCCTCAAAGAGGACTGGCTCAGAAACTAGAGAAGAGAAATAAACCTACAATTGGAAGTAAATCCATGAAGAGATGGGGAGAGAGGCTGGGGTTAATAAAGAGATTTCACTTCACTTAATTCTTCAATTACAAGAATCCAAATTTGTTTTAAGAACTGTTTGGTTTTCTTCAGAATTAATGTATTAAGGAATCTGTCTTCTGTTTCCTTCAAAAATAATAAGATATCATCACAGAATCTCAGACATACTTAAAATCACAAATGCAGAGCTTCTAGAACAGTTAACAAAAACTATTTCTATTCCAAAGGGGAACTTGCTGTACTTATGAATTTTCCCAAAGTAATAGAAAAGGTTACTCTTCTCTGAAATTTTCTTTTCTGGCCATTTTCTCCTTCCACCACATTTTCTATTTCTTAGTCATCCACTATGTAGATGTAGGGAAAGATCAACTTCCTGCTAGTAAATTTCTGAGTACTTTAAATTCCTGTTAGTGAATTTCTAATGCTTGGTACAATCATTGGTTCCCATCGTGATTAGTTGAAAGTAACTACCACCCACTGGATGCCCACAGACTTCCCCACCCCTGCCGGGCAGCCACCCCTATTCTTGGTTCACAGAGGGTCTGTGTAGTGAATCTACTGTGTGCCCCCAGGATCAACTGTGGAGGTGGTACAGATGGTTGGACAACTGGGCAAAGCGGCAGAAGTCAGGTAGGTCTCAGTGGGAGGTGATCAGGAGCAGAGGAGAGCCCTCCAAAGTCGGTGCTGCCCATTCCAGGGTTGGCTTCAGATGCCAAGAGTAGTTTTGCTCCCAGGGCTCATGCCCCATCCTACAAAGAACAAAATAAAACTCCCCCGAGAAACATATGACCTGGAATTATGATGGAGGTGAGGGCAGCCATGAGCGAAGGAATGGGAGGGATTGAATGGGAAGGTGAGAGGTTGCCATTGCAGCAGACGGAGCCCCTATCCTCACTGTGGTTAAAGGAACATAGAGCCCCCAAATTCCTTCCATGAAATCTGGCTGTCACTGCCTCTCTTTCCCCAGCCCCCCACCAGTACCTGGAAGTCTCCTTTGTGATATGAATAAGTCCTCAGTTTTTTTCTTCTTTCACTGTTCTTGGAAACCTTGAATAAATCAGCTGAATATTCATTAACTTAAAAATGTATCCAGCTACAGGACTGCTTGCTTATAAACTCATCAGGTAAGTGTTCAGTGATTTCTGTGAAAGGAGGGTGTGCATTATTCTGCTCCCAGGAAGGTAGTGTCTCCCCTTTTGATTATTATACCCTAAGGGAGGGGTGGGGTGGAAATGTGTCCTTGAAGGATGACTTTATTGCTTCTCCATGGGGCATAGCTTTAACTCTAAAAGGGACCTCTGGGTACTAGAAGCTTGGTACTAAATCTCCTTTTCTTTTTCTGAATCAGTGCACTGCCTTCCACTATTATCTAATAACAGAGCATGTCTGGTCCTTGATGAGCCTCTTTTTAGGGAAGCAGGTTTCAGCTCATAAATATGACTGAAATTTGGTTGCAAACATACCCCAAAGGTTATGAGGTGATGCTGCAGACACATGGAAAACTCACTTATCAGCCAGGCTCATCTGTTCCATCTGGAGGGACCAGGATATGGACCACAGTGAATTCTTTCGGGGTTTAAGTGAGAAAGCTTGTGAGAGGTAGGATGAAGTTGAAAAAAGATTTACTTTTGTACAGTAGACAAAGGAAAGGAGGTCAGGATTGCTACCAACACGTCTCCTAACATTCCGTGACCACCCCAGCTGTGTGCACTGTACTGCCCCCTTCCCCACCTCTCAGGAATGGGCAGGATCTTACAAATACACGACTTGTGGCAGGGATGATATTATGCCCTGGGATAAGACCCAGATCATGGCTCAGGGTCCCCAATCTCACTTTTTTTAAAATAAATTTATTTATTAATTAATTAATTTATTTATTTTTGGCTGCGTTGGGTCTTCGTTGCTGCACGCGGACTTTCTCTAGTTGCGGCGAGTGGGGGCTACTCTTCATTGTGGTGCACAGGCTTCTCATTGCAGTGGCTTCTCTTGTCCAGAGCATGGGCTGTAGGTGCGTGGGCTTCAGTAGTTGTGGCACGTGGACTCAGTATCTGTGGCTCACGGGCTCTAGAGCGCAGGCTCAGTAGTTGTGGCTCATGGGCTCTATAGCACAGGCTCAGTAGTTGTGGCTCACGGGCTTAGTTGCTCCGCGGCATGTGCGATCTTCCTGGACCAGGGATCGAACCCGTGTCCCCTGCATTGGCAGGTGGATTCTTAACCACTGCACCACCAGGGAAGTCCCCCTCAATCTCACTTTTATCAGACACTTTTTTTTCAGTCTGTCAGGGAAAATGAGTCACGTAGAAGAGGAACAATTTATTCCTTCTCACAACCCTAACCTCTGCTTGTCTACTTAATAGTAGATGATCTGGTTATTTAAAAGATGCTATTAAATAAGCGGAAAACACGCGATATGTATGTGTGTGTGCACGTGTGTGTGTGTGTGTGTGTGTAAGACTTCAAATCTGAAGATGAAAAATTGAGGCTAAAGCCATGCAAAATGCCAATTCTCATTGGATGGGCTGTTTCTATATTGTTGAGCAACCAGTTTCCCCTACAACACTCTTTTTTAGCTAATGAAATCATAATTTGCAGTCAAAATATTGACTTGGATCAATAGTTACTAACACAAAAGACTTTTTAGGTTTATTAAGTAAAACATTAATTTAAGAAAAGCTAGTTTCTGAACAATATACATATGGTCCAATTTCCAGAATTACAAAACTCAAAAACACAAAATAGAACTATATATATATATATATGTGTATATATGATTTTGAAATATATACAAACTGGTTGTTTCTAAGGAGGGAAGTGAGCGACGAGGGACTTGTTTTATTCTAAATACTCCTGTATTGTTTGAATTTGTGAAAATATATGCAGTTGTTACTTACGTAATGAAAGGTAACTATATTAAGATAAAAGAGACTTTACAAAGCCACCCTAAGAATCCATTCCCTTGGCACAGTAGTGACTACAACTCCTCATCTGAACAACTGACCAGTGTCCATTCAAATCAGCCACCGATACTTCTCCTTACCCTCCGAGTCCACAGACTTTGTCATGTATAGAACACACTTTGACTCATTCTCAAGTTTGAAAACTGCACGTCTTTGCTCCCCAGTGAAACCAGTAAGTTCTTGAAGGCAAGAATCTTGTCTCATAGATATTTTATTTCCTGCCTTCCTACCATCCGGTTCATTGTTTAGCACATAAAAAATATTTGATAAATAATAGTTGAACTTAACTCACTCTAAATCTCCTCTTTAAGCTAAAAATGTGATTGTCATAAATGTCTGAAAGGATAGAGACTACAGACATGCAGGAACACAAACGTTCCCTTTAAATGTACACCTTCTGCTCCATGGAGCTCAGAGTCAGGAGAAAGAAGGGGAGAAGCTCACTTTAACAGACAGATTTTCTGATCTATAACTGACCAACATTATTCTCTTTATCTTCCGTGGTCTGTGTCATTTTAAAAACTGTCTCAAAAGGGTGTATTATTGAGTTTCCTAGAGTTAAGACAGAAAATATTTGAGATACATGGATAAAGTTAGAGATACAAAGAAGTTTGTCACAGCATTATTGATTAAAGCAAAATTTAAAAACAAACTAAACATCAAAAATAAAAATATTTAAAGAAATTAAGATCTTTTCCCACATGAGAAAATGCTGCAAAGTCATGTTTCCAAGGCCTAATTCAATACAGTAAGTTGAATCCATATTTTTAATTCTCCTCTACCCCCAATTCCTATTGAAATGAAGAGCTGCAATTAAAAATCAGGAAACATTATGCTAGCCTTGGAAAACAAGCAAAGATGTTATCCAAAAGCCAGACATTTTAAGTAATTATAGCAAGATCTAGTATAAATGAGACTAGATCAAGCAAAGAAAGAGGACAATAAATTCACAACTGAGAAATTAATGAAACGGACTCCCAGCCCAGGTGAAAAAAATGTTTGCAATATGGCAAAGACACAGTATGCAAATATCAAAATACTTGATGAAATTATGTGAATAAATAGTAATGATCTAGAGTGAAAGTCACAGATAATTCCAAATAAAACCTGGAGTTTGTCCTCTCCCATATTCCCCTCCAGGAAGAGAAGATAGAAAAGCTTTCTCAATTTACCAACTTACAAGAGAGGCATCAATATCTTTGTTCAGTCTTGATTTAAATTCTCTTTTTTTTTTTAACTTAAAGAAAATCATTAGGGTTTTCTGGATGGCCAGACTTGGAAGTAGTAGGAGGAATTAAGAGCCAAAAGAAAAATGTTCTCACAATCTTTCTTAACCTACACATGAAAGGCAATTGAATTGAACGTTCAAGGCTCAGTCCTTGGAAAAGAACACAGTCTTATTTACTGTGTGTGGCCAAAACAAAAGAAAGAAGTGGCACCCCCTAATCTGCTACCTCCAGTCCCAGGGCCAAAAATTCTTACAGACGTACATTCACCAAGAGGATGAGTGGGTGATGAATGTAGCATTAGTGACCCTTTCAGACCTTTTGACTATCTAAAGATGCTTATTCCTAAAAAAAGCCATATGGTTAAGTTCTCAGAACATCCTCGAAACATTACAGATGTTCCATTGCATGCCCAGGCTCAACTTTACAGAGGATCCTGAAGTTGTGTTTATCAGCAGTCCATGTCTTGTAAAGATCTCCATCTTATTTTTTACTGATCTGTATGGGCTTAAAAGGTCTATTATTATTGGCATCACTGCTTTATCTTGCTTAGTGAGACAAAGTGTATAATATTATTAACTAAAATGTTCTTTTGTTAAAAGTTGTCACTTTTTACTTCCTGTCGTAGTAGTAATTCAGTAATAAAATTACTAAATTTTATTACTATATTATAGTAAAATTTATTAGTAGTAATAAAAATATAGTTTGAGCAATTCAATGAAAATACAGCTAAAAGGAGGAATGGACATGGTTTGTTTAAATTGATATAATACAAATGTTAAAATCATGTTATCAAAGAGTATGGGAAATTTACAATACTCTAAACAGCAGACTCTCAATTTTGTTTGAAAAAGAAGAAAATGTTTGTATGTATTTTTAAGTATGTTTGTGTATATGTGTGTTTATGTATGTGTATATATATGTATGTGTATATGCATATACATATATATGCAGATTGACAAAAATATCTCCAATATTTGTAATCTTGAGATGCTGAAATTACCTATAACTCATTTTTTAAAATCTGTTCAAAATTTCCAATATTCAGCCCATCTAAAATTAATAAACACAAAGTAATATTTTAAATTTAAAAGCTAAATATAATCAACAACAAATGAAGAGACAAATTTGTTTTACTTGTAATAGATTAGAATTATAAATTCAAAAGCAGAGAGAACAGAACCTAAAGGCAAGTCAATGTTCAATACAAAATGAACACATTTTCTCTATTTATTGTAACCAATTTCATTTACTAAGTAAAGCCTTTAGTATATAATTATTCAATTCTCAACTCAAGTGAGTAGCTTTGATAAACAAGAACACCCCAAAAGGTAACATCAGTCAACATCATACTACACAGGTATTTTTTTTTGGGGGGGGGTTGTTTGTTTGTTTAGTATATAATGAAGAGTCCTGGACTTAAAGTCAGAGGCTGGAATTCAAGAATGTGTCTGACATTTTCCAACTGTGTGATTTTGGCTGTCACGTCACATTTCGGAACCTCCCAGTGTCCACAGACTACAAAACATTGTTACGCGTCTCACTTCACAGGATTCCTGTAATGAAATGATAGAATTTGGGCACTTTGTGTAAGATCGTGTAAAGAAAACTGCATTAATTTAGTGATCTCAAATCTGCTTTTGGCACAGTCATCTGTAATTGCTAATGGCAAATCATAATTTAAAAAACAAACAAACTTTTAAATTTAATGAGGGAATAGAAAACATGTCCTACCTTATCATCCAAAATACCAAATAAACAATAGAATTGTGGCACAAAGTGAGAGATAAGTATGATTCAGTTGCATTACTCACGTACTACCAAATGGAGAAATGAGTTCCATGGCTAAGTTTGGAGTTCAGCTCAATACAGGTTAGGTCATGGAAAAATGCTTGCCTTTAAATGACCAATATTTTGAAAGTTAGAGAATTAACCATCAGAAAATCTATCACTAACTAAGATACAGATAACTAAGATGGCTGGAAAGAGTCTCACACAGTATCTATCCAGCTGAGATAATGTAGCTCAAAATGTAATTGACGGTAGTTCATTTTCATGAGACTAGATTTTTAAAATAGTCTTTGATTGAAAAGAAGATGATTGCAATGTAAGCATAATAACAGAATATAGTCACTGATGATAGTAGATGAAATCTGACAACAATTGAAATACTTGGACAAATAACAGAGAAACACTCAACTACCTTGGCAACAGGTATAATTATGATGATAAAATTATGTATTAAACTAATTTTTAAAGGGCAAGTACATATTTGTAAATAGTCTGTTATATATATATTTATCTCTATTATATACTCAAGTCTAAAAACATTGAAAAAGATAACTACATAAGGCACTAGAATAAAATAATTAATGAGGGCAAATATTTAATCACAATATGCATAATGCATCAGAATTTACTCATGTAGCAATTTTACACAATATAAAATAAAGATGAAAGCAGAAAAAATACATGTGGGCGATGGCAGTTATGCCAATTACTGAAATTTCTGCTTATAAACTATTATTTACTTTTTATTATACCCAGTTATCTGGGATCCTATCATATTTTAATGACAGTTGAAGGATTGCATTGCCACACCTGATCCTTTCAATTAAAAACTGGTTATCCTAATAATTGAGTATTAAAATGTATATAACACAAAAAATATATTTTCTTATTTTACTTTGTTTTTTAATAGCTCCCTCAAAACTATGTAACAAAATAATATTAACATTATCACCCTCATACCAGGAATTTAGATGAGATTTGTTTCATTGAGTCTTGAGTTTTATTTGATTTTTGTATTAATTAGGACATATTTCCCCCCAAACCCGTCTAAGGCTGATACCAGAGTAAAAAGTAACAAACTCTAATGGAAAAGAAAGCCAAAAGCAGATCCAAAATATATAAGAATTTATGTATGGAAAAAAACGGCATTTCAAACTCTTGGAGAAAGATGGAATTCATTAATATCAATATCATGCTCAATGCACAAGCTCTGAGGTATATGGCATCTACTTAGCAGAATGCCTGGCATATACTCAACAACTAATAAAAAATTTGTTGAGTAATTCAGTGAAAAAAAATGATCAAAAAAATGTTTGTTGGTTTTCGACCACAGAGATTTAAGATGTTACTATAAGGAAAAAAAGCAAAATAATTCTTTTAAATGGCAATTATTTATCTCAATTCAGTTTTGTGTAAGCCTTACTAAGCAACACAAAAAAACAAACAAAAAGAAGCAACAAGATATCATGGAAAATATGGATAGATTCACAAACATAAAAATAAAAAACTCTAAATACAACTAAAAGAAAAATGATAACATGGGAAAATATATGCCATATGTGTCACAAGAGGTAATTAGAATTTGACAAATCAGAAGAAAAAGTAATTCTAAGAAAAACTGGCCAGGAATAGCCATAGTTAAATCACAAAATACAAATAAATGATAAATAATCCTGAAAAATACTCAAGCTTACTAGTAATGAAATGAATGCAAATGAATACTGTGATGAAATGCCATTTTATACTAAAGAATCTCAATGATTAAATTAAAAGTTAATAACCAAGATGGAACCTTTCTGAAAGGCATTCAAAGAGTATAGATGAAAAGATGTAAAAACATATGTTTACCTAATATTCCATATTTATCTCAAATCAGTTATCAAATACGCACATTAATACTAATATACAAGAAAGTTCTATATGATATTTACAACAGAAAAAACTAAGAAAAAATCTATATGCCTACAGCAGATATTATTAATTCCTCCCCACTCTCCATTTTCTCCTTCACTTCATAAAAACACCACCACTCTCCTCCCCAGGTTTTATCAGATGACATTTTTATAAGAAAGTAACTTGCCTTTCCTATAAAGGGCAAGGGCATGGAGCTCATGAAATAATTCCAAGCACACAGAAGAAGGCAACACCCTTGGAGATGGTAGAGAAACAACACAGAAGAAATCTGGATTTCTAGGGGACCTCACAGAGCAAAGCCCCCTATCACAGCAAGGCCACCTGCCTCTCTCTGTGTTTTCAGCTTCTGTCATATCTGAATGACCAAAGCTCAGGTCTCTTTGTGACACCTATGGAACTTCTACCCTAGTTAATTCAATGCCCAACAATACAGGATTGTTTACATGACTTCATTCATACAGTGAATTCAGCTACTGAAAATCATAGTCCTGAAAAAGCATAAAAATAAGGAAATGCTCATGACATGGAGATTATTTACTAACCTGGAAAAAGCACATTAGTAAATAATAGATGTAATAAATATATCAGAATCCTACTTTAGATACAGAAAAAAATATGAATTAAAAGAGAACAAAAGAGTAAAATGATTCTAACTAGATAATGGGAATACAGATAATTTATTTTTTTAATTTTCTGTGATCACTTTGTACTCTTTTGATAGAATGTAATAAAACTGGGGGAAATGTTACAAGAAAACACAAAATTCTGATAGAGGAATGCCATTGCCACAGCTGAATGAAGAGTGCTCTACCTGAGTGTTTAAAGCTCTCCCTGACCCAGAGGGGTGGGAAGGTTACATTGAACTGTGCATACAGGGAGCTTAACACATGTTTATTAAATCGGACCAAAGCAAACACGTTTTCCATGAAACCATTTAGTAGCATTTTAATGAATTCTTTTAAAGAGCAGGTTAAAGTTTAGCCCAAGTTTTAAAAATTGCCACTATTGACAACATATTCAACAATATTTCAGGATTTTGTTAAGGGACTATTAAGTGATTTTTTTCACATTCAATAATTCCAGTAAGTACGTATTTATCCTTTTGTGTGGCTTATAAGTGATGTGATATTCAACAGAAAAAGTGCTGTTAGTCATTCAGCTTGTTTGGGCAGAAGATTGGAACTTACCTAGTGTCATGGAAACCTGAACAAGTAAATACAAATGTAAAATAGGAATTCACACAATTTCGTGGGTGATACAGAATTACGAGTTCAAAAACATGGGATAATCTGCTTCTCAGGCTGATTTCTTTACTGCTATCAAGGTTTTTTTTCATGTAGACAAAGGACAGAAAATAGTAGACATTTTCATAATTTATGTTTCCTTCTAAATTTCCCTACCCACCTGAGCCCAAACACTGTATATTATATTTTGTAAGTGTTAACCAATGTCAAGTCCAAGGAAACTTTGAAATTTTTCTCTAGGGATTCCATTAAACTTTTAGATGCCCCGATTTTTTTCAGTGATTTTGGGATGACCATGGAGACTAGAATGAATAAATTTGTACTGTCCTGAACTGAAGACCAAAGGTCAGGGTGACCTCAGCCCTTATCCAGAGAACTGTCAGTTCTTTTCTTAATGAGTCAATCCAAACAAAGATGGATTAGTTGGACATTCCCAAGTATAAACAGCTCCAGTTAAAAATCACTCGTTAGCAGTAAGACTTTGTGGATTTAACTGATCTGTCTCAACGTCCATATCTACATAAAAATAAATGTCCTGAGGTGGCAGTTTATCTCCTGGTAGATGTAAGGTGACCTTCACAGAAGAGGATTCTTCTGGAGCATTCTTCTGTTCCCTGAATCCCATATTTTAGATAAACGTTTAAGGAGAGACAACATCCCACCTTGCTAAGCCCATATTCCTTGGCCTAACCAACTCTTCAGATTTCAGGACAAATATCACTTGCTCAGGGAAGCCTCCTGACCCCCTACCACTGCCCCACAGTCTGGGTTAGATGCTTTTGCTACATGCACCCTCATCACCCTACACAATTTTACCATGGGCTTGGCAAACCTTATGGTAACTGCCTATTGATTTATCTATATCCTCCATTGAACTCCATGGAGAATGGAACTATTTCAATTTTGTTCACTGTTTTGTCCCCAGCAATTAGCACAATGGGTGGCGGAAAATGTGCATTCAACTGTCAAATGACTGAATGCATGCATGCATGCATGCATGAATGAATGAACAACCAATGCAAAAGAAATGAAAGGGCAAGACACATCCACCATTTTTTCACCTGCTCTCCTGGGTCCAGGATTCAATGTTTCATTTGGGAATGAGGAGTGGTTATTTCATAGCCACCTCTCACTGAGCCTCATTCCTCACTGAAAACCAGTTACTACCTTTGAAGGCAGGACCCAAACTCCTGCTCCTCTGCATTACATGTCCCAATCTTGCTTAGAACATTTTGAACAATATGGAGAAAAAGATGCAGGAGTTCTTCTTGCTAATTGTTTGAAGGTTCATCAACTACTCCTGGACCCTGAAATAAGGCTTATTTTCTTGGCTGTATGTTGCAGCTATATCAGCTAAAATCGGTGGGCATTGAGTGTAGATGAAATCTTTCAATATGTTATGCATATAAGAATATGTAGTAATATAGTCTTGCATTATTTTCTGAATGTTAAGGTAATCATCATATAAAAGCAAATTTCTAAAAATTCAACCTGCTGAGGTAAATTAAGATAGTCATTTGAGATAATAAAATGAGAGTAAAATCAGAAGTTAGGTGACATTAGTTGCAGATTTGAAGCCTGATTATTACCATCACTTTTCCCATCCACCAGCTGGGTTCCCTGAAGTCAGGAAATCTAGTAGAACAAGGAAGATGTACGAGGACTCAAGTGCCAAGAGTTGCCTTTGGCTCAATCACAGGGTTGAGATCATAAATTTGAACTGCTCATCCAATTTCCCCATTATGAAATTTACAGACATTTCTTCTTTATATTCCAAACACTTTGCCACCCAACTGTGGTCCCCATCTGGCTATAGCTTTCTCTGTATCAGTCCTGATTTTCTGGTTGATGATTCTACTATGGAAATTGTTTCTGAACAAAATGTTACAGAAAACAATCTCAGCAGCTGAAGAAATCAGTTCTAAAATATCCTGTTTTAATTTGTCAACCTTAAAAATCTGGAAAAATGGAAACAGTTTTGAGTCTCTAAGAAGAATCAAGATAATTACGTTTTTAAAATAACAATTGAGACGTGTTTAGTACAAAATCGAGCTTACTTTTTGTAAGAGGTGGGAAGCAGGCAGAAAAATGACATTTATACTTGATGTGTAGTGTTAATGGTTTATTGTCGTCCTAACTTGCTGCACAGTTTCTATCATCCCTCAAAGCAGCTGCTATTGAAGGGTTGTGAATATTTACTAACAGTGTTAAGTATGCATATTTTAATAATTCTTTAAAAATATGTTTACAAGATACCCCAAAGAAAAGGATCTTATTACGTTCTACTTGAGACAATTGAAAACTTCAAATATATTGGAAACTTATTGGTCGAAAAAGCTCTAAAAAAATGAGGCCATGTCTGCACACAAAAAGAGAAGTGGAAAATTGAGGCAATTACCCAGATCTTTCAGTATAAGAGAAACATCTTAGCCTTTATACATCTAGTCACTGAAGCAAATGCTTGTTTTCTTTCTTTTTTTTTTTCTTACTTTCTTTTTTCTTTTTTCCAGTATGAAAGATAAATTGTTGAAAGTCCCTATTTCTCCAAGCCTGCCCTAAAACAAATATAAATGTCTGACATTTTAATTCCTATTCAACCTGAGTTTTGCATTCTTGTGGGGAGGGGAGCAGGTAAGGAGAGGAGATGCTCATCTCCCTTGCATCCTGGTCACTGAAGCAGCTTTGGGTTAAGAAGACCCATCGAGACAAGAGCAGGAGACCTTGCTGGGTGCCTGGGGCAGTGGCTGCAGGAGATGCAGGTATGGGCAAAGTGCTTTACTCTCTGGGACCCCATGTCTTCATCAGGCTAATGGTCCCTAACCGGCTACCTGGTAGTGACTAGTAAATCACAAAATAACATCAGCAAAGTACTCAGCATAGGACCCAGAGATAGCATGGGCTTGGTAAAAAGGAGCTTTTGGTCCTAGTTGGTTTGGGATGAACTCTACTAACAGTTCATGCCTATATATTCATAAATAAGTGCATTTTCACAGTCCTGAAGTGCAAATACCTCAGTTTCGGGACCAACTAAGCCTGTATCATTAAAAACAGGGCTGTCTGAAGCCCTTTGTCAGCACTCCTACATCAGGAAACCTCAGTCCCTTTCATTTATAGCCTATTCTATGCAGCCACACCCAACACAAAATACAATTTTGTATATTTTGAAATAATTGAATTGAATTTTTATTGCTGAACATAAATGTAAAGTTAGCTCTGATTTGATTTCTCAGCAGTCATCAGTATCTTCTTGTGATCTGAGTAGTCTAATCTATCATTGTTGTTCAAATGTGACACAATGTCTATCCTGATAAATTTAATAACTTATTCAGATTAACATATTAATTAACATATTAATTTTGATTGGGACCATTCTTGAGTGAGAAAAAAGAAATCATTGACTACTTGTCAGAGACTTTAAATTCCACCTCCAGCACTTTTGAGCAGGGCGACCTGTATAAATGGCCCCTTTGAGGCTATTCTATGAAATAACATCACTGTTTCAACGTCCTTCATCCATGTGTTGCGATGCTTCCATGAGAAGGTATATGTGTAGGTACCCTATAATGTGTAAAAACATTAGTACTTAGAGAAGCAAATGGAACAAAAACAGTAGTAGCAGCCTCAAAGCCAGATCCAGACTCTTTTTTCAGTTTTTCCACATCCTTTGTAATAAGTATGAACACAGAGCATCCTGGGGGAGGCCAAGGGTGTGTGATAAGACCCCACATCTACCCATGAAGAAAAGTCGCAGATCTAGTGGCTTTCAGCCCTTCCTGGGAGGTGGCACAGAGAGGTTCATGCCACATTCAGTGACAACATTCCCTTCTTATGTGAAGGCAAAAGCCTCAGGAAACAGCAGTGTCTTCTGATTAGAACCCACCCGCCAGTAGCCATTCACACAGTGCAAGGAAGGGCCCCACAAGTGGCTTGCTCTGGCTCCCTGGAAACTTCTGTGGCTTTCATCAGAGTTTACGAAAGTGAAACGAGGCCAGACACCTTTCCAGGGCCAAAATGGTTTGGAAACAAAAATATGCTGTGCAGAAAACCCACCTAAGCCAAGGCAGCTGAATAAGCACCCAGCTCGCAGCACAGGAAACCGGGCTGCCCTGTAAATAAAATTAACGTAATGAGACTCTGTCGCCATCCCACGTCTGAGTTAAAAAGTGATTTCTGCCAAGCCCTGAATCCAATCAGATAATCATGTCTCTGAATAAGCATGAGACTTTTGGCTAGAGACTTTCCAATGGAAATTTGGAGCACCCATGCATCAAAGTCTTTTTTTTTTTTTTTTTTTTTTTTTACAATCCGTCTCCCTAAAGAATTATAGCATAGAGAGGACTTCCCCCATTCTGTGATTTTAGGAGCCAATTAATTACACCAAACTCTATTTTAACTGAGAAACGGGCATAAGAGTGAACATATACTTATGGGAGGCAGGAAGGGAGGAAGGGAGGAAGGGAGGGAGGGAGGGAGGGAGACAGGGAAAGACAGAGAGCCAGTGAGCGAGAAAGAGGTTTTCACTAAAGTATTTTTCCTATGGTCCCCAAACTAATAAAGAACTAATGATTTAGATACATCTCTGGCCCCTCTGCAATAGGGTACCCAATGAGAGTGGCTCTCAAAGGATTTATCCACGAGGAAAGCAAATTCAGTCATATAAACAAGAAGGGGGGGGGGAACTGCTATAGATATGTCACAGCCTTATTGCAATAGGCTTGGCTGTGTATTTAGATACTTAGCTGAATTAATATATCCCACTAAGTAACCTTGCTGTCTCCTGTCGCCTGCTCGGTGAACAAGAGAAAGGCAATCAACGGCAGGTGACAATATTGTATGTGCTCCTTGTTGCTGAAATCAATGACTAATCTTGCATGGCTGGAACAAATAAAAAGGTAGGGAGTCTGCTCTGACTGCAGAATGCCTCATAATATTTGCATTGAAAAACCTTTAATAATAAGCTCAGCCATGGTTGTCAACGTTCTATAGAAATACAACAGATTAGCTAGTTGACCCCTACCATTTGATTAATTTATCCCTGCTCTATGTACATCCCTCTGAAAGCGTTCCTACATGACTTTGTGTTTCAGTAGGTTGACAATCTTTTCTTTCTTGGGTTACTCTCCATGGCAACTAGGTCAGAACTCTACCCATCGTGGACTCCATCGAATGGTCCCAGTTGATTGACTGTCATAGGTCAGTCTTGGAGACATTTTAGGGAGGATGATAGCTGGGAACGTGGCATAGTTAGAATTACCTAAGTGCAAAAATCTTAAAAACTTAACTTTGGAAAGAGGCCTAAATGTTTAGAACTAAAACTTGTAAAATAGACTGGGTAGAAGAAATAATTAGACAAAAATAAAAAGCCTGATTATTTTTTTCATGTGTACCAAAAAAAATTTTAAAAGGTGGGGGAAGGTAGTTTAAAGAAAATTCCAGAAGTGTCTGCTCCTGAGAGGTTGGAGGGGGATGGTGGAATGGAACTGCAGATCCTGTGTATGCAAAATAAATCTTGCTACCCTATGGTGATAACAAGGTAAAAGAAAAGCCTTTGCTCTGAATCACCATAAAAAATAGCTTACACTCTCTAAACAGTAGTCTCCCCATCCATAAAATGGGAGTGTTATTAGAATTTTTGTAAGGATTAAACAATATAAAGCACATAAAGTGATCATAAGTATGTCCTACAAGTGACAAAATATACAATAAACATGGCCATAATTATAGTATTAACGCAGAGTATAAGTGTGCCAAATGTTGCCTACATGCCTAGGCTATGAAAGTTTACATTAACAATCTGTGTGCCACCTAGAATTACAGTTCAATTCAAATACAAAACTCTTGTTCCAGTTATTTAAAAGCATAGTAAAATGTAATGATTTAAAGTTTTTATTCATTGTTAAAACGAACTCTGAGGGGAGTTAAAAGAAAGATTGGATTATGTGAAGAATGACAGCATCATATACAGCAAAAAGCAACAATCATGAATAAAGATAGAACCTGACACATACATATGCCACAGTTAATGTCAATCTCAGCTAAGACCTATCAAAGAACAGCAAGCCAAATGCATTTTGTCTCCTCCCAATGGATTCTATTTACTATCTTTAGCAAGACATCTTGTAACATAAGGGTGATTTTAAGATATTAAAAGTTAGCCTCTGGAGTTAAAAAGTAAACACAAACAGAATCTACAAGCTCAGACCACCCCAGAGTTAAAAGTCTTTAGACTACCATTCAATTCAACTTTCCCTCCATGTAAAAATCCCCACCTGGAGAGCTGTCAGTTACACGTCTGAACACTAACAATCATGGGAGCTTAGTGCCTCCTAAGACTTTCTACCCCAATTTCACACAGTTCTAATAGCTAAAAAGTTCTTTGTGATGAATTACATTCCACATCCTTATTACAATTTCCACCATCTGCTAGAATAATGCAAAATTAATCTATTCTTTCTTCTACATAAAAGCCCTTTATAAATAAAAATTGTTATCAGCGTGGCCCTAAAATCTTTCTCCCTTAAGCCAAATATCCACAGTACCATCAGAGAAGTTTTGGGTTTTGTTTTAATTTCAGGGAAATTCTCTGATCACTCTCCTCTTGGCTTATCACTGAAGCAGCTACTAGATACCATTTTCTGGTGTGAACTGAGAAGCCCAGCTTAGGACAGAACCATCAGGTCCCTCAGATTTCACATTAACCTGCTATTAATGCCATCCATAGAAAAATCAGAATGCTTAACAGCTACATCATTCTGTTCCCTTGCAGAAGACTTGATTTGTATAAAAATCTGTTCATGTATATGTTGACAGCAGCCCAGATAGGTCTCCCCATCTCTATTCTTTGTTTCCTAACCTAAACAGCTGTATCTGAATTTAATCATGATAAATGGAGTTGCCTTGGTTTGGGCTGTTTGTTCCAGCCACCTTAAATCACCTTGAGTTCCATATTAATATGTGATCCTCAGTTTTCAGGCATTTGCACACCTTTTCAGCCTACATTCAGCTTTGTGAAAGGGGAGGGACAAGGCTAGGACAGGGCATCCTAGGCCACTTTCAGAGTAAAACCTCACAACCACATTCTTTATTGACGGCGTTCCAATTTATCAACAGGAAATCAGTAAAAACTGTCAAATGACTTGCTGAAATTAATGAAGACCTTGATTTTTTTTCAATCACCTGGTCTAGAAGTCTAGTAATCTATCAAAAAAGAAATCAAGAGTAATTCTTATGCCTGGCCTAAAGACCTAAATATAAAACATGACAGCATAAAACTTCTAGAAGAGAACAAACACAAAACATTCTCTGACATAAATCGTACCAATGTTTTCTTATGTCAGTCTCCCAAAGCAATAGAAATAAAATCAAAAATAAACAAATGGGACTTAATCAAACTTATAAGCTTTTGCACAGCAAAGGAAACCATAAACAAAACAAAAAGACAACCTACAGAATGGGAGAAAATATTTGCAAACAATGCAACTGACAAGGGCTTAATTTCCAATGTATACAAACAGCTCATACAACTCAATAACAAAAAAACAAACAACCCAATCAAAAAATGGTCAAAAGACCGAAATAGACATTTCTCCAAAGAAGACGTACAGATGACCAATAGGCGCATGAAAAGATGTTCATCATTGCTAATTATTAGAGAAATGCAAATCAAAAGTACAATGAGGTACCTCCTCACACTGGCCAGAATGGCCATCATCAAAAAGTCCTTGATTATTCCTCAGGAACAAATACCTCAGGAAAACTCATAATATTTATGTTATCCATTTATGACATTTTCACCTTTGTGTTTTATCCATCCCTCTTTGTTCTAGTATATTGCAGGATGTGATTTCCCTCTATAGCCTTAATTTAATATATGTCCATTTTTCATGTATAGATATATATTGTTGAGGGAAGCAGTGAGATGGTGTCATCACTGTTTGCTAACTAGACAAGATTTTAAATAAAAACTGCAGAATGATTTTAAAATCTATGTTTATCAGCATCATCTCTACATAACACATTAATATCTTTGCTCATTTACATAATTCACAATCATCTGGCCAGAAATGCATTTTGGAACTTCCTCTCTATCCCTTGAGCCATATATAATTTTACATTACTTGTTCCTTGAAGCACATTCTTCTGGATTCCAAGATCCAAGAAAGACAAATCATGTCTGTTACATGTCACATCTAGCAGCATTACCTAACACACCACCGGGCTCATAGTACATACTCAAAACCTACTGTTTGACTGGAATATTACTCTGCATAAAACATAAATACTTTAATTCCATGACACTATTCAGCTCTCTATGTTCAAGTCATTAGATACTGGTAGAGCCACGGTAAGAGCTAGCAATTCTAGAGAGAAAGAACACAGTTTCTGCCCTCAAAAAGGTTATCAACTATTAGGGAAACAAACAAGTAAACTAAAAATTGAGATAGATGCTGGAGAAGAGTGGATCATGGGATGTTAACAGAAATGTAAAAAGGGGCACCTAATGTTACCGAAAGTGGTAACTCTGTTCTCTCAGGGTCAAGATTCTGAAAAAATTATTTTATCAAGCTAGTTTTCTCCAACTGCATATGCAAAAAGAATCAGTTTTGGAGTTTCAGAAGAGTTTCATCTTAACCAATTTTCTCCAGAGTCTAAAGAATACTGTTGCCATATATTGTTCCCATTCTACAAAAGGCAACAAGAATACCAATCACACAAATGGAATATACCCTCACACACCAAAAGACAGAACAGTCACAAATCCATGGAGAGGATGACCCATATGGAGTCCCAAACAAACACTTAACAACACAAACGGTCTTCAACATCAGACACACGTCAGAACCAATTGGCAAAAACGCCCAAATAGCACTTTGTGCTCACAAACGGGCCTTGACGTCAGACACACGTCAGAACCAACTGGCAAAACATCCAAATGACACTTCATGCTCAAAAGAGAATTTTGCCGGGTGCACACCGGTGGACTTACTTGGTCTTGGAGCTCGTCAGCTCGTCCGGAGGCATCTTTCCTTTCCACCAAGGGAAAGCGTACGTTGGCAGCCAGTGCCAAGCAGGAGAGAAACAGGGAGGGGCCCCCAAATAAATGGTTTGAGCAGCTGCTAGGAATGTCCTTGCCAAACCCCTCTCAGGGCAGGGCCAGTGAGCCACAAGCAGAGGGCTCCTCGCAGCCGTCCCAGCGCGTCTTCATGGCAGCAGCCCCGCTCAGGAGAGCTCGGGAGCCAGATATCACAAGAGCCCAACCTCACGTTGGGAGCCAAATACTTACCTAAAGTGGATCCAGCTGCTCTGCTCACCGCTCAAAAGCCAATAAAAAGGCAAGGCTGGTGGAAAGGAAAGTTTGCTTTATTTTGGAGGCCGGCAACTGGTGGTTGGACTCCTGACAATCAGTGGGCAAGAGCTTTTATAGACGGAGGGAGGGGGCTACATGCAGAAACAGCACAGTCAACTCTGACAGTCATCTTGAAACTGGTCATCGGTGGTCTGACCACCATCATCTTGATTGTTTTAAGTACAGCTAGTCTTCAGTTCCAGGGTCAGTTTGTTCCCATTTCTTTGAGGCCAGTTCTCAGAATTGTGGCAGCTTATGTCATGGCTACAGTCTGGTCATCATGTATTAACTTCTTCCACCTGGTGGGGGTTTCAGTATCTATAAGACAGCTCACAGGATATGGCTCAGAATATTATCTCTAGCCCTTGAAAAGGAACTAAAGGTCCTTGACTTTGCTTAATGACTGAATTTTTATTATTTAGCCTTGTTGGACTGTTTTCCTTTGTTTCTGCATTTTCTCACTTCTCTGATTAGACTTATTCTTTGGCTAAAGTTTTTCCACAGACAAAAGGCAGGCTGAGGACATGGGGGGAAGGACCATAGGGTCCTGCTCCATTTCAATAACAGGGCCTGGCAGAACATGGCCAGGAAACTCTAGTTATAATCCTAAGTGGAGACTCCATGTCTAATATACTTTTGAGCTGCAAAAACATCCATGACAGTTCCTTTTCAGTATTTATCACACGCACTTGAAAAGCTCATAATCCCCCCTTTTTTGACCCAAAAAACTCAGCTTATCTGTTCTCCCTATCATGATGAAATTCAGAATATATTTGTTTCCCTCAATGCCAAAAAGAGTATTTTACCACATAATAAGAGGTTGTTATATGCTCACAAAATATAATATGTATTAAAGCAAGAGAACCATCTTAGAAGTGGTCCTTGTTTTGATCTGTAGAGGATTCATAGCTGAATTTAGGAAAATGTTCTTTCCTCCAATAATTGCAATATCCATCTAATTCTAGCTGAAGAAAACTCTTGTCATTCTGCTTATTCACACACCTTCATAAGCAAATGTAATTTCCTTGAGAAAAAGTATGTTGCCTGAATTGGTAAGAAAGAAATAGGTAAAGTAATTATTCAAAAAAACATGAAAAACAAAAGAACCTTGGGCTTGCTTATTAGTTCTTTGGTATGGAGCCATGATTTGAGTTGGGGAGCTTGTGTAAGTGCACATCTCATGCCTGGTTTGGAAAGAAACAAGGAACAAACACACAGCTTATGGAGGTATAGGGGATCTTCTTTTGATCAATTACTATAGCATGTAATGGTAGCTTTACATATATTCATCCATAAATATGAAATGATAATCAACTTGCTGTTTATTGATAGGCATAAGAAAACCAGCAAAGATGAAAACGTGACCTCCAGTATCTGCAACATGTGTTTCTGGCTGGCCGGTGTCTGAACTCCCTTCCTACCTTTGGAGAATTTACCTCACTTTATAAATAATATTTTTAAGGGAAAAAGAACCTGCTCCAACTATATAAGCTGCCAAAGACTCCCTCCCCAGGTCCTCTGCAGCAAGAGAGAAAGGATGAGACCTACATTCTATCAAACAGGGGCACAAGCCAAAGGCATTGAGTCCAGAGTGGATCACGGGCAGCACCCTGGGCCAGTGGTGGTGCCAGTTGAGGACAGTACACTGATACTCAGTGGGGACAGCCACGCCATCCTCAGCAGACTGACCCACTGGCAGGATTTGGTTTGTAGTTTCTGGCTTCCCTTTTCTTCTGCCTATTTTGCCAACCTAGTTTTCTATTCTTCCAAGCAATTCAGTGACCTACCTAATGTAGTCTTGAAAAGTTCCTCTTCTGTTTAAAATACCCACAAATAATTTCTGTTGCTTGCCACCAATAACCCCACAAACAAAATGGTCTTACCAATGACTCTCCTCCCTGATACTAATGTCTGGGCTATTATTGCGTCCACCCCTCACTATGGTGATTCACCTTCTTACATACCCCATTCTCTCCTGTGAAGTCCTTGAGGGCAGGCATAACTTTGGTTTTTGCCTACCCATAACTTCCATCAATATCACAGTTCCTGATATATAGTATGCACTTCAAAATGTGTGTGGAAGTGAATGGTGCCATTAAAATCCTTTTATTGTTTCCCAGATAGGTAATTCACCTCACCCTTCTAAACTGAAATGACCGTATACACTTTCGTGTCTATTCTGGGAGAGATTTTGTTATGTGCTTATAAGTTTGTCTTCTTTACCAGACGATTAGCTTTGGCGCAAGGACTGAGTCTTAGTTAAATTTGGATCCAGTATCCAATGAATAAATTATTGGTGAATGTGAAGACAGCTAAGGAAGAGTAGAGCCATGGCTAGAAGTTATGTCTACTAGCTCTTGCCCTGGCCATGTTCCATGCTCTGAAGCAGCATCACACCTAGCAAGAGAGTCCATTCTTTTCTCAGTTATGTTTATAACACCCCCTTGGCCTATTGGCACATGAAAAACAATCCTCATACAAAACACTTATACCAGGGCTTCCCTGGTGGCGCAGTGGTTAAGAACCTGCCTGCCAATGTAGGGGACACGGGTTTGAGTCCTGGTCCGGGAAGATCTCACATGCCACGGCGGAACTAAGCCTGTGTGCCACAACTACTGAAGCCCGTGCGCCTAGAGCCTGTGCTCTGCAACAAGAGAACCCACCGCAATGAGAAGCCCACGCACCGCAATGAAGAGTAGCCCCCGCTCACCACAACTAGAGAAAGCCCGCAAGCAGCAACGAAGACCCAACACTGCCAAAAATAAAATAAAATTAATTAATTTAAAAAACAAACAAAGAAACAAAAAAACCACTTATTCCAGCTCCCTGATGTATGCAAACATGCCCCAGGGGACTAAGGAATCTTTGAATATCTGATTTTAGAAAAACCAGTTTAAACGATCAAATGCATAGCATCTATACCACATAATTATCATTAATAATGTCTAGTATTTTATAACGTGAAAAGGGAATGTCTCAACTGATCTTCACATATTTGAGGAAGATGGTAAATATTTCTACCATCCCAACACACACATTGAAACACCCACTATAATTTCCCCCCTAAACCATCTTCCTAGACTGTCAAGCAGCCAAGACACTAAAGTTGTTCCATAGGGATTATAAGGAAGATATTTTTTTACTTCCATATCCCTCTTGAGCTAATAGTTAGACTTCAAGTGGAAGATTTTATATGATTTTATATATATAAGCACCTAGCAGCTGGTCACAGAAGTGAATGTTGTTATTACTATTGTGGTTGCTGTCAGGTACTAGGCTCAGTACTTTAATCCAAAGTATTTTTTTATTTGTTAATTTTTTATATTTCATTGAAATATAGTTGATTTACAATGTGTTCATTTCTGCTGTGTGGCCAAGTGATTCAGTTACACATCATTTTATCAAATACATACCACAGATCTTATGTAAGGCACTATTCTTATCCCCATTTTACTGATAGGGAAATCGAGGCTTAGAGAAGCTGGGTAACCTGTCCTAAATCTCCCTGTTCATCCAGGATCCACTCATACACCTCTCTCACTCCTAAGACCACCTGCTCTGCCAGCACATCCTGCTTCCTTTCCCATCACACGCCTCCTTCCCTCTCACTGTGCTCTCACTTCTCGTGGATGGATGGGGTCACCGCATCACACATAATGAAGTCGCCTCCAGCCTGTCACTTCATTACTCAGGGGCTGAATCACAGCCCTGAGCTGCACCTCACCCCCCTGCCTCAGCCCACACAGTCCCTGATCACACACCGGGCCCCAGAGCTGTCTCCTTCAGCCCTGAGAGAATGACAGAACCTCCCAGTTTATTTATCAAAAGAGCCCTAAGCCTTTAATAAATGACGACTTCAGAAACACAATTTCAGAGATCTCTTGGAGGGCTATAATTGGAGATGGTATTGTCATGGGTGCGATGGAAGGCTGACTGTATTTGCTCCTCTGTCCTCTTGTGTTCCCTTCAGGGACCACGTAAAGGCAGTAAAAAATAGCTTAGCCATGCCGAGATCTCCGCAAGGGTAAGCATTTCTCTGTCATTCTCTGCTACAAGGCTGAGGCCATCCTTAAAATGGAAATGCCTACTGAAATGACCCACTGGTGGCTTCCTAATGGCCTGTTTCATTGTTAAATGTCTCATTTTACCTGATAAATCATTGAACCGTAGCATCAATTGTGTGTGAGGCTAAAAAAACACCTTGCTGCTGATCTTTCCAGAAACAACCCTACCCCACACACAATGCTTGTTCTTTATTCTGCATTCTGGATTAGGTGATTTGCCTGCAGACTCCAATCTCCTTAGGGGAGGAACTTTCTGTTATTTGTTCAACACAATTCATTCCATGAGAAAGCTCTGTGTACCTGGAGAGTAGCACATAAATAAAGCTACTTGAGAGCCAGAGCAAGAGAGAGTATAGAAAATGTCATGTTTTGAGAAATGAAAGATACCATGGCTTCATGAATCTGAACATCACGTTCATTTTATTTTTTTAAAGATTTATTTATTATTTATTTTATATTATTTTATTTTTTTGGCTGTGTTGGGTCTTAGTGGTGGCACGTGGGATCTTTGTTGAGGCATGTGGGATCTTTTGTTGTGGCACGCGGGCTCTTTGTTGTGGTGCATGGGCTTCTCTCTAGTTGTGGTGTGTGGGTTTTCTCTTCTCTAGTTGTGGTGCACAGGCTCTAGGGCACGTGGGCTCTGTAGTTGTGGTGTGCAGGTTCCAGAGTGCATGGGTTCTGTAGTTTGCAGCACGTGGGCTCTAGTTGAGGCGTGCGAGCTCAGTAGTTGTGGCACGCGGGCTTAGTTGCCCCACGGCATGTGGGATCTTAGTTCCCTGACCAGGGATCAAACCTGCGTCCCCTGCATTGCAGGGTGGATTCTTTACCACTGGACCACCAGAGAAGTCCCCCATCACATTCATTTTAAATTAAAAATAAAGGTATGTTTTTAAATTGTGATGATTCACTCCAGGAGAGGCACTGTTTTCTTCAATGTAAATGGAAGAAAGGCTTTTCATTAGCAAACAAAATTATATATAAAATAATAACTTATATGAAAAGAATGTCTTCAGAATTAGAGTATCTCAGCCTTTGGACCGAAGTATTGTGGAGTCAGTAAAATGATATTTATGGAACTATATCATGACATGGGGGGGGAAGCAATACACAAAGTATTACCTATTCTTGAAATTATGACCACTCTTATACAGAAAAATTACATAAAGTTTCCTAGATTTAAAGGACCTTGGGATAGTCATGAGGCAAAAACTGGGGAGCATATACATACCAGGGGCTACAGTCCCCTGTATTAGTCAGGATAGGATGGGTTGTGCTGCAGTAACAAAGCAGCCCCCATAGCTCCATGACTACATACATATTGTTCCTTAATCCAAGTTCTCTGTGGTCCCATTGGCTCTCCAAGGTAGCACCTTCCAAGCCATGGCTCAGCACTCGGCTCCCTTCCATCTGGAACATCTGTGCCATCTGAACACACGGCTTTCAGGGTTTCCCAGGCAAGTTGGAGGATGACACAGGAGACATTCCCTCCTGTTATGGACCGAATTGTGTCACCCCAAAATTCATATGTTGAAGCCCTAGCCCTCAATGTGACTGTACTTGGAGACAGGACCTTTATTTTGATTAATACGAAATGAGGTCCTATGGATGGGTCCCAATCTGATGGGGACGGTGCCCTGATAAGAAGTGAAAGAGGCACAGGAACTCGTGCTGGATCTCCTTCCCTGCTCACCTGTGGGGACAGCGGTGTGAGGTCACAGCAAGCAGGGAGCAGTCTACAACCAGGCAGACAGCTCTCACCAGAAACCAAAGTTGCCAGCACCTATTACCACAACTGTGAGGAAACAGAAGCCTACTGTTTAAGCTACCCAGTCCGTGGTATTTTGTTATGGCGGCCTGAGCTGACTAATAACGTGACTGCCTCAGCTCCAGGGTGACATACAACATATCTGACCCCAGACAACTGGTGGGAACTAGTGAGACGGCTCTGTTGACAGCATGGAGGCAAGAAGTTCTATTTCTCGCACGTCCAGAAGGAAAAGAAGAGTAGGTATCAGTGAGCACTGGCAGTGGCTCCCACACCTCCCCACACACCTCCCAAATGAGGGCCAAACCAGCTCTGAGCTGGGGAGAAAACAGACAGGATTTCAAGAAAATAAGAGAGAGCAGGAACCAGTAAGGAATTAGTGTCACTTCCATCCCTGTTGGATTGAGACCCAAGGGACAGGAAGTGTATGAAATGAGTCTTGAAATTGTGGGTAATTTTGAGAATAGATGGTGACTATGAATCTACTCTTAGGTTTCTGAAAATAAGAGTTTCCCAAGGTCCCATGTATTGTCACAACACAAGGAAGCCACACTATGGCATATTGGGGAGGTGGTTCCCAGGGGTTTACAGGGATTTTGTTAGAAGATTTAAGTAGAAGATTCAAAAAGCAGTAACACCCCAAGACTGGACATAAAAATAAGCCCAGGAGAGAGTCAGCTGGTGGCCCGGACATTACACTGATGAGAGGAACAGCAGGATCTTTTTGAAGCTCCCTGGTGCTGTGTCCTTCAAGACAGCGTTCACAGTAGGAGATGCCGACAAGGGCTGGGATTTATAGCTTCAATAAGGACAGCAGAGGCTGTGTGGCATTACTTGACAGACAGAGGCAAGATGAATGAAATTACCCTGAGGAAAAGAAAAGCCAAATTGGCAACCAGGGAGTCTTGATCCACAAAGATCTGTGACTACAGCATACAGACCACAGTATCCCAGGAGCAGGGTCTGGCACGTCAGGACACCCTCTCCTAAGCAGAAAAGAAGTTGTCGCCCTTATGCCCCATAGCTCGAAAAATAATGTATAGCATTTCTGGATCTCTCTGAATTCTAGAGGCAGATCATACCACACTTGGGAATATTGTTTTGAGCCATTTATCAGGTGACGCAGAAAAGTGTCCGATTTCAGGGGTGTTCAGAGCAAGGGTGTTGGCAGCCATTCCAGGATGTAGCATAAGCTGTCCTGCCACTAAGGCCATACGACCAACAGATATCATGGTGTTAGGAACACTCATGTTGAATAAGAATGCAGTGTATTTTCCCTGACAAGCCTCAATAGAAGAGTCCAGTGTGCATACCTTGGATTCTACAATAAGGCCATGTCTTTAGCAGAAGAAAACTACTTGCCATTTGAAAAACAGTTCTTGGAGTTCTAAGAAGCCCTAGTAGAATCTTAAGAGCCTGACCACAGGACACCAAGGAACTATGTGTCTGGGTTGCCCATTATGAACTGATACTATCAGATCCATCAAACCATAATGTAGGGTGGCTGCAGCAGCATCCTTCCTATGATGGAAATGGTACCTCCAGGATCAGGCACAGACAGGTCTTGAAGGCACACAGAACTTACAGGAAGAGGTAGCCCATCTCTCAACTCATGTCTTACATCCTCAAGGGGACACAGATCCTAGGAGAAGGTACGTGGGTCCAATTCTCTGACTGATCAGTTCTGGGTATTGGTGCTGGCTGCTGCTGCTGCCATGTAGAAGCCCGGTCAGAGGTGGCCTTGAGGGGAATACTCCCAATGGGCAAAGATAAGAACAGGACATGTGGTCCTTGCTTTGTAACAGAGGAAGAAATGACCCGACCTGAAACGTATAATAATATCCAATTCTGGGCATTGCTGAATGGCTCTTCTTATTGGTCAGCTGCAGGGAAGGAATGAGATCAGAAGAACAGAGACAAAGGAATTTGGGGAACAGGCACAGGGGTGAACTTGTGGGAAAGGACACAAAACATGCTCATGTTCATGTTTCATGTTAGAGCTCACTTTAACGTAACCATTGCCCCAGAGCTTGCACAAAAGGCCCTTGGAACAGAGTTGCTATGGTGATGGTGACAGGAATGAAGGTGATGTATGGGTCACACAGCAAGGGACTCCTCTTACCAAGGTCACTGCTGAACGCTCAGCCTGCCAAGAGCAGAGTCTGATGCACTATCTCCCGAAGAGACCTGCCAGGCACTTATTGGCAGATTGATTTATCAGACAACTCTTATCTCGAATTTTACTTATTGGAATTGATACCTATTCCAGATATGGGATTGCCTTCCTGGCCTATAGTCCCTCTGTTGGAACCATGCACAGATTTAAGAACACCTTTACAGCTGCATATGCTACCGATCATCGCCAACTAAAAGACCCTTTTTATGGCGGTGGGCATTTGATCACTTGATCCACTAACCCTACCATATATCACATCACTCAGAAACAGGCAGCCTAGTGGCATGATGGAATGGCTCATTGAAGTCTCCTATGAGATCCACTTCAGGGACAACATCCTGTGAGTCTGGGACACTGTGCTCTGGGATTTGGTACTGAAGCAATGGCTGATAAACATGGTGCTGTGTCCCTAAAAGCCAGAATCAATTGGTCAGAAAACCAAGGGATACAAGTGAGATAGACAACACTTATCATACCCAGTTTATAGTTTTCGGAATTTGTTCTTCTTGTCCCTAAAATGTTAGGTTCTGCTGGGTTGGATTCCATGTAACCTTAACCTACAACTACCACCTTGCCATTTTGGGGCTCCTTGTGACAGTAGAACATCCAGCAAGGAAAGGTGTTGTTATATTGGCAGTTCTAATTGATCCCATTACCACGCAGAGGGAGGGATGCTGTTATACAGTGATGGACAGGAAGGAGCACAATATGGTACCACAGGGCTTCCCTGGGGCATCATTTAGTGCTTCCATGTTCAGTAATAACTGTAAATGGGAAACTGCAGAAACCACAGTTCAACAAAGGTAAAACAATTGAGGACTCATATCCCCCAGAGATGAAGTTCTGAGTTACCCTACCAGGCAAGCAACTTGTCTGCACTGAAGTGCTGAATAAAGGTGAGGGAAATATACAATGAGAAATAGAGAAAGGAAATGAATATTGTGGCCTTAGAATGAGTTGCAGAAGTAGTAGCTGAAGCTTGTTTCCATGAACCCTCATGTTTAAGCCTTTTGTAGACTTGGAGGGGTGAGCACAGCTTTGAAGTCTTTGTGAATGATTAAAGATAGTGGAAAGCAAAAGGAGGTTGAAGACTTCTATGGATGCACTATACTGAGTAGCTTTGTACCCTAATTCATGTCTTCCATCAAACCATTTACTCCAGCCACTGGCACAACAAGCTTCTACCTGGACGCTTTACCTGCAGTTACACATAACAGCACGACACTTCAGCTGCCTTGCTGCTTCCCTGAATCTGCTATGTGGAACATCTACAAGAACTCACTTGGCACTCACACATGGAAATCCTGAAAGTGCAAGGGAGTTAACACTTTACAAGGAAACATTTAGTGATAGGGGATGGGAGCTGTGGGTAGAAAAATGCTCCTCTCTTCTGTTCCTTTGGTGGACAATTCTGAAACACCTGATCTTTCAGAGGGATATGGCAGAATCCAGCTGCAGGGGCCTCCATTGCTGATAGGCTCAAGGATGCACAATTCCAATTTTTAATCAGGTTTTTTGCTTTTTTGATGTTGAGTTGTATGAGCTGTTTCTCTATGTTGGCTATTAATTCCTTATTGGTCATATCATTTACAAATATTTTCCTCCATTCAGTAGGTTGTCTTTTTGTTTTGTTGATGGTTTCCTTTGCTGTGCAAAAGCTTTTACATTTAATTAGGTCCCATTTGTTTATTTTTGCTTTTATTTCCTTTGTTTTAGGAGATGGATTCAAAAAAAATACTGCTGCAATTTATGTCAAAGAGTATTCTGCTTATGTATTCCTCTAGGAGTTTTACAGTATCCAGTCAGATGGTTTCACCGGTAAATTCTACCAAGCATTTAAAGAAGAAATAGTACAAATCCTTTACCAACTCTTCTGAAAAATAGAAGAGGAAAGAACATTTCCCATTTCATTCTATAAGGCCAAAGCCAGATAAAGACATCACAAGAAAAGAAAACTTTAGACTAATGTCTATTATGAATGTAGATGCAAAAATCTTCAACAAAACACTATCAAACTAAACCCAACAAAATATAAAAAGGATTGCAAACCATGACCAAATAGGATTTATCTCAGGAATCTAAGGTTGGTTTAACATCTGAAAATCAATCAATGCAATATTCCATAAAAATAGAAAAAAATGGGCAAAAGCCACATAATCATCACAAAAGATGAAGAAAAAAACATTTGACAAAATGCAATATTCTTTCATGATTAAAAGATTTAACAAATTAGGAATAGAAGGCAAGTTTCTCAATCTGATAAAGAGCATTTATGAAAAACCAACAGCTAACATCAAACTTAATGGTGAAAAAATGAGAGCTTTTCCCTTAAGATCAGGAATGAGACAAGGATGTTCACTTTCCTCACTTCTATTCCAAATTGTACTGGAGGTGCTAGGCAGGGCAATCAGGCAAGAAAATGAAATAAATAACATCTGGATTGGAAAGGAAAAAGTAAAGTTATCTCTAGCATATTCAGATGACATGACTTTGTATACAGAATATCCTAAGAAACTCACTAAAAACGATTTGAATTAATAGACAAGTTCAGCAAGGTTGCTACAAGAGAAATATACAAAATACAACTGTATTTCTATATACTAGCAATGAACAATCTGAAAATGAAATCAAGAAAACAATTTCACTTACAATAGCATCAAGAAGAATAAAATACTTAGTCATAAAGTATTTGAACAAAAGATGTATAAAATTTACACTTCGAAAATTAGAAAACATTGTTCAAAGAAACTAAAGAAATGCTAAACAAATAGAAAGACATCCATGTTCATGGATCAAAAGACTTAATATTATTAAGATGGCAATATTCACTAAAGCAATCTGCAGAATCAACACAATCCTTATCAAAATCCCAGTTGGCTTATTTGCAGAAGAAATTGACAGGCTGATCCTCAAACTCATATGGAAATTCAAAGGTCTCAGAATAGCTAAAACAATCTTGAAGAAGATGAATAACATTGGAAGACTCACTGCCTTAGTCCATTTAGGCTGCTTTGACATAATACCATAAACTGGTTGCTTATAAAAAAACAGAAATTGGGACTTCCCTAGTGGCGGAGTGGTTAAGAATCTGCTTGCAAATGCAGGGGACACAGATTCAAGCCCTGGTCCAGGAAGATCCTGCGTGCTGCAGAGCAACTAAGCCCGTGAACCACAACTACTGAGCCTGTGTGCCACAACTACTGAAACCCGTGAGCCTAGAGCCCGTGCTCCACAACAAGAGAAGCCACCGCAATGAGAAGACTGCACACCACAACAAAGAGTAACCCCCACTTGCTGCAACTAGAGAAAGCCCACATGCAGCAACGAAGACCCAATGCAGCAAAAAATAAATTAATTAATTAATTAATTTCAAAAAAAAACCCCAAAATTTTCAACTTCTGGGGGCTGTGAAGTCCAAGATGCCTGCACATTTGGTGTCTGGTGAGAGCCCAATTCCTGGTTCATAAATAGCCTTTTTTTTCTCCATGTCCTCACATGGTGAAAAGGGGGTGAGTGAGCTCTCTGGAATCTCTTTTATAAGGACATTAATCAGATTTATGAGAATTCCATAAATCATGATCCAAGCAACTCCCAAAAGCCTCACCTCCAAATACATTAGGATTTAACATAAATTTAGGAGGACAAAAGTATTCAGTCTATAGCACATATTCCCAATTTCAAAACTTACTACCAAGGTACAGTAATCAAAACAGTGTGGCAACTGGCATAAGGATAGATATGTACCCCAATGGAATAGAATTGAGAATCCAGAAATATACCCTCACATATATGGTCAACTGATTCTTGACAAGGGTACTGGAACAATTCAATGAGGGAAAGAAAAGTATGTCAACACATGGTTTTGGGACAACAAGACATGAAAATGCAAAAGAATCAAGTTGTAACCCCTTCTCCACACACCATACACAAAAATTAACTCAAAATGGATCACACACCTACCAAAGTGTAAGAGCTAAAACTAAAACTCTTAGAATAAAATATAGAAGTACATCTTCATGACTTTTGGAAAGACAAAGCCTTCCTAAAGTTAACAACAAAAGCACAAGTGACAGAAGAAAAGATAGATAAATTGGCCTACATCAAAATTTAAAACTTTTGTACTCAAAGGATACCATCAAGGACAACAACAAAAAATCTACAAACAATAAATGCTGGAGGGGAAGTGGGCAAGATGGAGGAAGAGTAAGACGCGGAGATCACCTTCTTTCCCACAGATACAGTAGAAATACATCTACACGTGGAACTGCTCCTACAGAACACCCACTGAACGCTGGCAGAAGACGTCAGACCTCCCAAAAGGCAAGAAAATCCTGACGTACTTGGGTAGGGCAAAAGAAAAAAGAAATAACAGAGACAAGAGAATAGGGACGGGACCTGCACCAGTGGGAGGGAGCTGTGAAGGAGGAAAGGTTTCCACACACTAGGAAGCCCCTTCGCGGGCGGAGACTGCGGGTGGCAGAGGGGGGAAGCTTCAGAGCCACGGAGGAGAGCGCAGCCACAGGGGTGCGGAGGGCAAAGCGGAGAGATGCCCTCACAGAGGATCGGCACCGAGCAGCACTCACCAGCCCGAGAGGCTTGTCTCCTCAGCCGCTGGGGCGGGCGGGGGCTGGGAGCTGAGGCTCGGGCTTTGGTGCTAGCCGGGAGGGAGTCCGGGAAAAAGACTGCAGCTGCCCAAGAGGCAAGAGACTTTTTCTTGCCTCTTTGTTTCGCGGCGTGCAAGGAGAGGGGATTCAGAGCGCCACCTAAACGAGCTCCAGAGACGGGTGCGAGCTGCGGCTATCAGCGCGGACCCCACAGCAACAGGGGCGCAGAGGGAAAAACGGAGAGATTCCCGCACAGAGGCTCGGGGCCGAGCAGCACTCACCAGCCCGAGAGGCTTGTCTGCTCCCCCGCCGGGGCGAGCGGGGCTGGGAGCTGAGGCTCGGGCTTCAGTCGGATCGCAGGGAGAGGACTGGGGTTGGCGGCATGACCACAGCCTGAAGGGGCTAGCGCACCACAGCTAGCCGGGAGGGAGCCCAAGAAAAAGTCTGCAGCTGCCGAAGAGGCAAGAGACTTTTTCTTGCCTCTTTGTTTCACAGCGCGCAAGGAGAGGGGATTCAGAGCACCGCTTAAACGAACTCCAGAGACGGGCGCGAGCCGCGGCTATCAGCGCGGACCCCAGAGGCGGGCGCGAGCCACGGCTATCAGCGCGGACCCCAGAGACGGGCGCGAGCCGCGGCTATCAGCACGGACCCCAGAGACGGGCATGAGACGCTAAGGCTGCTGCTGCCGCCACCAAAAAGCCTGTGTGCGAGCACAGGTCACTCTCCACACCGCCCCTCCCGGGAGCCAGTGCAGCCCGCCACAGCCAGGTTCCCGTGATCCAGGGACCACTTCCCCGGGAGAGCGCATGGCGCGCCTCAGGCTGCTGCAACGTCATGCCGGCTTCTGCTGCCGCAGGCTCGCCCCGCCTCCTCCGTACCGCTCCCTCCCCCCGGCCTGACTGAGCCAGAGCCCCTGAATCAGCTGCTCCTTTAACCCCGTTCTGTCTGGGCGGGGAACAGACGCCCTCAGGCGACCTACATGCAGAGGTGGGTCCAAATCCAAAGCTGAACCCCGGGAGCTGTACGAACAAAGAAGAGAAAGGGAAATCTCTCCCAGCAGCCTCAGAAGCAGCGGATTAAAGCTCCACAAACAACTTGATGTGCCTGCATCTGTAGAATACCTGAATAGACAACGAATCATCCCAAATTTAGGAGGTGGACTTTGGGAGCAGGATATACAAATTTTTCCCCTTTTCCTTTTTTTGTGAGTGTATATGTGTATGCTTCTGGGTGAGATTTTGTCTGTATAGCTTTGCTCTCACCGTTAGTCCTAGGGTTAGGTCCGTCCGTTTTTTTTTTTTTACTTAAAAAAATTTTTTTTCCCTAACAAATGTTTTCTTAATAATTTTTTCCTTATTGTCTATTTTTAAAAAAGTAAAAAAAATTTTTTTTAATAAGTATTTTCATATTTTTTATTTTAAAAAATTAAAAAAATTTTTTTCTTAATAATTTTTTCTTATTTTTTATTATAAAAATTAATAAATCTATTTTTAAAAATTAAAAAAATTTTTTTTCTTAATAAATTTATTCTTAATAATTTTTTTCTTATTTTTTATTATAATAGCTTTATTTTCTTTTATTTTATCCTCTTTCTTTCTTTCTTTCTATTTTTTCTCCCTTTTATTCAGACCCGTGTGAATGAAAGGCTCTTGGTGCTCCAGCCAGGCATCAGGGCTGTGCCTCTGAGGTGGGAGAGCCAACTTCAGGACACTGGTCCACAAGAGACCTCCCAGCTCCACATAATACCACACGGCGAAAATCTCTCAGAGATCTCCATTTCAACATCAAGACCCAGCTTCACTCAACGACCAGCAAGCTACAGTGCTGGACACCCTATGCCAAACAACTAGCAAGACAGGAACACAGCCCCATCCATTAACAGAGAGGCTGCCTAAAATCATAATAAGGCCACAGACACCCCAAAATACACCACCAGACGTGGTCATGCCCACCAGAAAGACAAGATCAAACCTCATCCACCAGAACACAGGCACTAGTCCCCTCCACCAGGAAGCCTACACAACCCACTGAACCAACCTTAGCCACTGGGGACAGATACCAAAAACAACGGGAACTACGAACTTGCAGCCTGTGAAAAGGAGACCCCAAACACAGTAAGATAAGCAAAATGAGAAGACAAAAAAACACACAGCAGGTGAAGGAGCAGGGTCAAAACACACCAGACCTAACAAATGAAGAGGAAATAGGCAGTCTACCTGAAAAAGAATTCAGAATAATGATAGTAAAGATGATCCAAAATCTTGGAAATAGAATAGACAAAATGCAAGAAACATTTAACAAGGATGTAGAAGAACAAAAGAGGAACCAAGCAACGATGAAAAACACAATAAATGAAATTAAAAATACTCTAGACGGGATCAATAGCAGAATAACTGAGGCAGAAGAACGGAAAAGTGACCTGGAAGATAAAATGGTGGAAATAACTACTGCAGAGCAGAATAAAGAAAAAAGAATGAAAAGAACTGAGGACAGTCTCAGAGACCTCTGGGACAACATTAAACGCACCAACATTCGAATCATAGGGGTCCCAGAAGAAGAAGAGAAAAAGAAAGGGACTAGGAAAATATTTGAAGAGATTATAGTTGAAAACTTCCCTAATATGGGAAAGGAAATAGTTAATCAAGTCCTGGAAGCACAGAGAGTCCCATACAGGATAAATCCAAGGAGAAACACGCCAAGACACATATTAATCAAACTATCAAAAATTAAATATAAAGAAAACATATTAAAAGCAGCAAGGGAAAAACAACAAATAACACACAAGGGCATCCCCATAAGGTTAACAGCTGATCTTTCAGCAGAAACTCTGCAAGCCAGAAGGGAGTGGCAGGATATACTTAAAGTGATGAAGGAGAAAAACCTACAACCAAGGTTACTCTACCCAGCAAGGATCTCATTCAGATTTGATGGAGAAATTAAAACCTTTACAGACAAGCAAAAGCTGAGAGAGTTCAGCACCACCAAACGAGCTTTACAACAAATGCTAAAGGAACTTCTCTAAGCAAGAAACACAAGAGAAGGAAAACACCTACAATAACAAACCCAAAACATTTAAGAAAATGGGAATAGGAACATACATATCGATAATTACCTTCAATGTAAATGGATTAAATGCTCCCACCAAAAGACACAGACTGGCTGAATGGATACAAAAACAAGACCCATATATATGCTGTCTACAAGAGACCCACTTCAGACCTAGAGACACATACAGACTGAAAGTGAGGGGATGGAAAAAGATATTCCATGCAAATGGAAATCAAAAGTAAGCTGGAGTAGCAATTCTCATATCAGACAAAATAGACTTTAAAATAAAGACTATTACAAGAGACAAAGAAGGACACTATATAATGATCAAGGGATCGATCCAAGAGGAAGGTATAACAATTGTAAATATTTATGCACCCAACATAGGAGCACCTCAATACATAAGGCAAATACTAACAGCCATAAAAGGGGAAATCAACAGTAACACAATCATAGTAGGGGACTTTAACACCCCACTTTCACCAATGGACAGATCATCCAAAATGAAAATAAATAAGGAAACACAAGCTTTAAATGATACATTAAACAAGATGGACTTAATTGATATTTATAGGACATTCCACCCAAAAACAACAGAATACACATTTTTCTCAAGTGCTCATGGAACATTCTCCAGGATAGATCATATCTTGGGTCACAAATCAAGCCTTGGTAAATTTAAAAAAATTGAAATCGTATCAAGTATCTTTTCCGACCACAACGCTATGAGACTAGATATCAATTACAGGAAAAGATCTGTAAAAAATACAAACACATGGAGGCTACACAATACACTACTTAATAACGAAGTGATCACTGAAGAAATCAAAGGGGAAATCAAAAAATACCTAGAAACAATTGACAATGGAGACACGACGAACCAAAACCTATGGGATGCAGCAAAAGCAGTTCTAAGAGGGAAGTTTATAGCAATACAAGCCTACCTCAAGAAACAGGAAACATCTCGAATAAACAACCTAACCTTACACCTAAAGCAATTAGAGAAAGAAGAAGAAAAAAACCCCAAAGCTAGCAGAAGGAAAGAAATCATAAAGATCAGATCAGAAATAAATGGAAAAGAAATGAAGGAAACAATAGCAAAAATCAATGAAACTAAAAGCTGGTTCTTTGAGAAGATAAACAAAATTGATAAACCATTAGCCAGACTCATCAAGAGAAAAAGGGAGAAGACTCAAATCAATAGAATTAGAAATGAAAAAGGAGAAGTAACCACTGACACTGCAGAAATACAAACGATCATGAGAGATTACTACAAGCAACTCTATGCCAATAAAATGGACAACCTGGAAGAAATGGACAGATTCTTAGAAATGCACAACCTGCCGAGACTGAACCAGGAAGAAATAGAAAATATGAACAGACCAATCACAAGCACTGAAATTGAAACTGGGATTAAAAATCTTCCAACACACAAAAGCCCAGGACCAGATGGCTTCACAGGCGAATTCTATTAAACATTTAGAGAAGAGCTAACACCTATCCTTCTCAAACTCTTCCAAAATATTGCAGAGGGAGGAACACTCCCAAACTCATTCTACGAGGCCACCATCACCCTGATACCAAAACCAGACAAAGATGTCACAAAGAAAGAAAACTACAGGCCAATATCACTGATGAACATAGATGCAAAAATCCTCAACAAAATACTAGCAAACAGAATCCAACAGCACATTAAAAGGATCATACACCATGATCAAGTGGGGTTTATTCCAGGAATGCAAGGATTCTTCAATATACACAAATCAATCAACGTGATACATCATATTAACAAATTGAAGGAGAAAAACCATATGATCATCTCAATAGATGCAGAGAAAGCTTTTGACAAAATTCAACACCCATTTATGATAAAAGCCCTGCAGAAAGTAGGCATAGAGGGAACTTTCCTCAACATAATAAAGGCCATATATGACAAACCCACAGCCAACATTGTCCTCAATGGTGAAAAACTGAAACCATTTCCACTAAGATCAGGAACAAGACAAGGTTGCCCACTCTCACCACTATTATTCAACATAGTTTTGGAAGTGTTAGCCACAGCAATCAGAGAAGAAAAAGAAATAAAAGGAATCCAAATCGGAAAAGAAGAAGTAAAGCTGTCACTGTTTGCAGATGACATGATACTATACATAGAGAATCCTAAAGATGCTACCAGAAAACTACTAGAGCGAATCAATGAATTTGGTAAAGTAGCAGGATACAAAATTAATGCACAGAAATCTCTTGCATTCCTACATACTAATGATGAAAAATCTGAAAGTGAAATTAAGAAAACACTCCCGTTTACCATTGAAACAAAAAGAATAAAATATCTAGGAATAAACCTACCTAAGGAGACAAAAGACCTGTATGCAGAAAACTATAGGACACTGATGAAAGAAATTAAAGATGATACAAATAGATGGAGAGATATACCATGTTCTTGGATTGGAAGAATCAACATTGTGAAAATGACTCTGCTACCCAAAGCAATCTACAGATTCAATGCAATCCCTATCAAACTACCAATGGCATTTTTCACAGAACTAGAACAAAAAATTTCACAATTTGTATGGAAACACGAAAGACCCCGAATAGCCAAAGCAATCTTGAGAACGAAAAATGGAGCTGGAGGAATCAGGCTCCCTGACTTCAGACAATATTACAAAGCTACAGTAATCAAGACAGTTTGGTACTGGCACAAAAACAGAAATATAGATCAATGGAACAGGATAGAAAGCCCAGAGATATGCCCACGCACATATGGCCACCTTATCTTTCATAAAGGAGGCAAGCATATACAGTGGAGAAAAGACAGCCTCTTCAATAAGTGGTGCTGGGAAAATTGGACAGGTACATGTAAAAGTATGAAATTAGAACACTCCCTGACACCATACACAAAAATAAACTCAAAATGGATTAAAGACCTAAGTGTAAGGCCAGACACTATCAAACTCTTAGAGGAAAACATAGGCAGAACACTCTATGACATAAATCACAGCAAGATCCTTTTTGACCCAGCTCCTAGAGAAATGGAAATAAAAACACAAATAAACAAATGGGACCTAATGAAATTTAAAAGCTTTGCACAGCAAAGGAAACCATAAACAAGACCAAAAGACAACCCTCTGAATGGGAGAAAATATTTGCAAATGAAGCAACTGACAAAGGATTAATCTCCAAGACTTACAAGCAGCTCATGCAGCTCAATATTAAAAAAACGAACAACCCAATCCAAAAGTGGGCAGAAGACCTAAATAGACATTTCTCCAAAGAAGATATACAGATTGCCAACAGACACATGAAAGAATGCTCAACATCATTAATCATTAGAGAAATGCAAATCAAAACTACAATGAGGTATCATCTCACACCGGTCAGAATGGCCATCATCAAAAAATCTAGAAACAATAAATGCTGGAGAGGGTGTGGAGAAAAGGGAACACTCTTGCACTGTTGGTGGGAATGTAAATTGATACAGCCACTATGGAGAACAGTATGGAGGTTCCTTAAAAAACTAAAAATAGAACTACCATACGACCCAGCAATCCCACTACTGGGCATATACCCTGAGAAAACCATAATTCAGAAAGAGTCATGTACCAAAATATTCATTGCAGCTCTGTTTACAATAGCCAGGACATGGAAGCAACCTAGGTGTCCATCATCGGATGAATGGATAAAGAAGATGTGGCACATCTATACAATGGAATATTACTCAGCCATAAAAAGAAATGAAATGGAGGTATTTGTAATGAGGTGGATGGAGTTAGAGTCTGTCATACAGAGTGAAGTAAGTCAGAAAGAGAAAAACAAATACAGTATGCTAACACATATATATGGAATCTAAGGAAAAAAAAAAAAAAAGAAAAGATCATGCAGAACCTAGTGGCAAGACGGGAATAAAGACACAGACCTACTAGAGAAAGGACTTGAGGCTATGGGGAGGGGGAGGGGTGAGATGTGACAGGGTGAGAGAGTGTCATGGACATATATACACTACCAAATGTAAAATAGATAGCTAGTGGGAAGCAGCTGCATAGCACAGGGAGATCAGCTCGGTGCTTTGTGACTACCTAGAGGGGTGGGATAGGGAGGGTGGGAGGGAGGTAGATGCAAGAGGGAAGAGATATGGGAACATATGTATATGTATAACTGATTCACTTTGTTATAAAGCAGAAACTAACACACCATTGTAAAGCAATTATACTTCAATAAAGATGTTTAAAAAAAATACAATTATAAATGTTTCAAATGATAATAAACTGAAAATTTTGACATTGATAACATAAACTTCCTGTTTTCCATAATGGCAGGTTATATACATCCAGAATCAATAAATCTTTCAAGCTAGAATAAAAAATAAATAAATAAATAAATAAATGCTGGAGAGTGTGTGGAGAAAAGGGAACCCTCTTGCACTGTTGGTGGGAATGTAAATTGATACAGCCACTATGGAGAACAGTATGGAGGCTCCTTGAAAAACTAAAAATAGAACTACCATATGACTCAGTAACCCCACTACTGGGCATATACCCTGAGAAAACCATAATTCAAAAGTCATGTACCACAATATTCATTGCAGCTCTATTTACAATAGCCAGGACATGAAAGCAACCTAAGTGTCCATCAACAGATAAGTGGATAAAGAAGATGTGGCACATATATACAGTGGAATATTACTCAGCCATATAAAGAAAGAAAACTGTGTTATTTGTAGTGGGTGTATGGACCTAGAGTCTGTCATACAGAGTGCAGTAAGTCAGAAAGAGAAAAACAAATACCATATGCTAACACACACATATATATATATATATGGAATCTAAAAAAAAAAAAAAAAAGAAAATGGTTCTGAAGAACCTAGGGGCAGGACAGGAATAAAGATGCAGACATAGAGAATGGACTTGAGGACACGGGGAGGGGGAAGGGTAAGCTGGGACGAAGTGAGAGAGTGGCATGGACATATATACACTACCAAATGTAAAATAGATAGCTAGTGGGAAGCAGCCACATAGCACAGGGAGATCAGCTAGGTGCTTTGTGACCACCTAGAGGGGTGGGATAGGGAGGGTGGGAGGGAGACGCAAGAGGGAGGAGATAGGGGGATGTATGTATATGTATAGCTGATTCACTTTGTTATACAGCAGAAACTAACACACCATTGTAAAGCAATTATACTCCAATAAAGATGTTAAAAATAAAAGTAAATAAACAAGGATACCATCAAGAAAGTGAAAAAACAATGTACAGAATGGGAGAAGATACTTGCAAGTCATGTATCTGATAAAAATACTTGTATCTAGAATATATAAAGTACTCTTAAAATTCAATAATAAAAAGACAAATAACTCAATTGAAAAATGGGCAAAGGATCTGAATAGACATTTTCTCCAAATACATACTAATGGTCAGTAAGCATGCAAAAGTGTTCACCATCGTTAGCCATCAGGAAAAACAAATCAAAGCCTCAATGTGATATCAATTCACACCTCCTACGATGGTCAAAATCAAGTGTTGCCAAGAATGTAGGGAAATTGAAACACTCGTACATTGCTAGTTGGAATGTAAAATGGTACAATCACTTTGGAAAACAGGTCAGCAGTCCCTCAAAAGGTTAAACGTAGAGTTACCATATGACCCAGCAATACCACTCATAGGAATACACCCAAGAAAATTGAAAATATGTCCACCAAAAACTTGTAAAATATACCAGTGTTCCTAGCATCATTATAATAGCCAAAAAATAGAGAAAACCCTAATGTCCACCAACTGGTGAATGGATAAATAAAATGTGGTTTGTTCATACAAGAAAATGTTTCTTACAGTAAAAAGAAACATAGTGCTGACACACTCTGCAATATGGCTGAACCTTGAAAACATGCTAAGTGAAAGAAGCCAGTCTCATGTGATTCCATTTACATGAAATTTTCAGAATAAGCAAATCCATAGAGACAGAAAGTAAATTGGTGGTTACCAAGATCTGGGAGAGGGTTGGGGGGAAATGGGAAGTGACTTCTAATCGGAATAAGGCTTCTTTCTGAGATAATGAAAATGTTCTAACATTTGACTGTGGTGACAGCTGCACAACTTTGAATATACTTAAAACTATTGAATCGTACCTTTTAAATGAGGGAATTTTTTGTTATGTGAATTATATCTCAAGAAAGCTTTTTTTTAAGGATGAAGAAACTAAAGAATGCACCCTTGCCTTGGCTTTTCCTCTAATCCTGTTTTCGTCTCTCAAGCCTATTCCCAGGATCACCCTTCGTAATGAACTAGCTGCACGCAAGCCCTGATTCAGGCTCTGCTTTCTGGGGAGAAGACAGGATGGAGATAGGTGCTGGTGAGTGAGTGAGTACTTTTCTCCCTGGAGAAAAAGTGAAAATGTGGTACCACTACCAACATCGTCACCTAGGGAGCTGTACAAGGTTCTTTACCCGTTGTGCTTT